>NC_080043.1:71334062-72624907 GCF_012489685.1 Lotus japonicus
CATTGAAATAATTTTATTATTTAATTTTAAATAAGAGAAATAGAAAGTTTTTAAATTTTAATATTTACTTTTAAATATGAGAAATTGAAAAGTTTAACGATTAATAATTTATATATAATGAATAATATAGTGGATTTAGTTTTTATTTTAGTTTTCAATTTTTTTTAATGCTTTTAATACAAAATAAATTTATTATTTCTTTATGTGTTTAATGCTATTTTTTCAAGTATGCTTTACATATGTATATAGATAGATAGATAGATAGAATTTTTTTTATTTTAAAGGTATTTTATCTAAGTTATTTATTAATACATATTATTTTATTATTAATTTTAATTTTTAATATTTTTCAAATGCAAAGCTCATGTCGATTTTAAGTTTATGAATGTTTTTATTTAATATAAGTAGTTGAATAATTTTTTATAATACAATATTTTTTAGTTTTTAATATATTCAATATTTATTTGTTTGTTTTTAATGTATTTAATATATTATGAGAGCTTTTATGACAGTTTTTTATGCATTTTGTGACAGTTCAGGTCTCAAGATTAACATGAACAAGTCCAAAGCCATAATTTCAAAGGGCGTCAGTATAGAAGTGAGGACAGAGATCTCTAGAATTGCTCCTATCCCTTTTGTGAGGGACTTGGGAAATACTTGGGGTTTCCACTCAAAGGGGGTGCATGAGGAGCAAAGATTTTGATTTTCTTCTTGAGAATATTCAACGTAAGTTGGGTACTTGGAGGAGGAGTATGCTTAACCTAGCAGGGAGGATTTGTTTGGCAAAATCAGTAATTGCGGCCATCCCGACATACACAATGCAGGTCTTTTATCTCCCTCGTAATGTTACTAACCGTATTAATCAAATGATGCGGTCCTTTATATGGGCGGGCAACGAGGGAAGGAGGGGATGGCACCTTGTTAGCTGGGAGAAAATGTTGAAATCCAAGGAACATGGTGGGCTGGCGCTTCGAGACACAAACCTAGCAAACACGACATTACTTGGAAAAGCAATATAGAGCCTTATTCATAAGCCTCATAAGCTATGGGTATAGGTCATGAAACACAAATATTTAAGTTCTAACTCTGTTTTGCAGGTTCAACCTAAGAGATCAGATTCTCCTGTGTGGAAAGGGATACTCAAAGCCCGTGACCATCTCAATTTGGGGTTCCAATTCAGATTGGGGGAGGGTCTACATCTCTGTGGTATGAAAAATGGAGCGGAGTGGGGAGCGTGGCGAACCAGATTCCTTACGTAGATATCCACGATGTAAACTTGACACTACGGGATATAATCAGCGATGGTCGATGGAATTTAGAGAAGTTGTATACAGCCATACCAGCGGATTTGTTTCCTCAGCTGCAGCACATAGATCCCCATCTGGTTATCAATCGCCAGGACATGTGGGTGTGGGGAAGCAGCGACAGTGGGTGCTACTCTGTCAAGGATGGATACACTTGGCTCGTGGATCAATTGCAGCAGGACGATCAGCAAGAGGATTGGCGTTGGCTCTGGCGCTTAAGATCCCGGAGAAGGTGCGAATTTTCATATGGCTGGTGTTGCATAATTCAATACAAACGAATCGGTATCGCTTTAACTGTAATATGGCAGCGACCCCTAGTTGTTTTCGTTGCTCTGCATCAGATGAAGACGCAATCCACTGCCTGAGGGATTGCCCTCATTCAAGAGAGATTTGGAATGCGCGCTGGAGCCTTGTCTTGGCTAGGATTTTCTGCAGCATGGATGTGGGTCTTGGGTTAAGCGTCAAATACAGGGAAGGCATGGAACTCAGTTTGTGGCTTGTCTGTGGGGTTGCTGGAAGTGGCGGAACAATATGATTTTTGAAGAGGCTCTGTGGTCCAGCGGCGAGGCTTGGCCTCGGGTGTGCTAGGATCACGATGAAATCAAGAAGGGGATGAACGATGATGATGGAAATTGGATGCTGAGAAAGTGGCTGCCACCACCGGAAGGATCGATTAGCCTCTGTGTCGACGGAAGCTTTAATCACGCTGGCAGGTTTATGGGTTCTGGTGGACTAGTTCGTGATCATCAAGGGCAGTGGGTCAGCGGTTTCCATAGTTATCTTGCAGGTGGCAGTGTTCTGCTATCGGAAGCAAAGGGCGTTGAAACTTGGCTTGCAACTAGTGTGGGATCGCAGATTCAGGGAGGTATATTGCAGTGTGGATTGCAGCGAACTGATTCGGACGCTGGAGGATGAAGACAACCACAAATTCTTCCCCATTCTAAGCGACATCCGAGAGCTTATCAGTAGACAGTGGAAGGTATCTATTTCTGATATTAGTCGGGACTGCAATCAACCGGCGGATTGGCTAGCCAGGAGAGGGGCATTCACTTCATCCATGGCACTGTGTATCCTAGATACCCCGCCGTCGGATTTAGAGATCCTTGTCTTGAGGATCGTTTGGCTCTTCCTTAGTTTTTTTTTTTCGTTTCGTTGTTAATTTTTCCGATGTAGGCAAAAAAATGAGAAGTTTTATGGTTTAATGTATTTAATACATGCAAAAACTCAAGTCTCCTTTAGATATATATATATATATATATATATATATATAGATAAATTTTTTTTTGTCAACTACATACTGATAAATATCAACTAATAAATTCTCACGTGGGTTCAACAATTGAAAAAAAAAGTTCTTTAAGTGATTACAAATATCTAGAAATGCTAATTTTTATTTAATTTAATTAATTAAACATTTTTAAAATCATTTGTGCAGTTGAAGGTTGAATGCCAAAGAGCTTGACTTATCTTTTTAATTTGTCCATTACAGCTCTTATAGCCGACGAAAATGTATATTATTCTTAAAAATGACTTATCACGTGGGTTCAGCAATTGAAAAAAAAATTCCTTAAGTGATTTCAAATATCTAAATATATTAATTTTTTTTATTTAATTAATAGATGTGACACATTTTTAAAATAATTTGTGCAGGTTAAAGGTTGAATGCCGAAGAGCTTGACTTATCTTTTTGTCCATTACAGCTCTTATAGCTGATGAAAATGTATATATATTAATATATTATTCTTAAACTTCAAGTTGGATGCAATTTATTTAAACTCGTATTATTTCCTTATAGATGACGTCCATCTATATCAAGTGAAAATCTAAGAAAAAGATGTTTTTGTTTGTATCCATCTATTATTAGTTTATAATTTAGTTGACTCTTAGAACCAGTCATATACACATGAATGGCAATTAGCTGCTGATCATGACACCCACTTTGATTTTTGTAGTTTATATAGCTATTTTTCCATGGTCCGTCAATCTATTTCGTATAGACATAGCCGATTCTACATTATCAAATTCAAAAAAAAAAATCTACATTATCAAATAACTATTAATTTTTATTATTGTCTCTTATCCTATCCTATATTATATCTGAAATAAAAAATTAGCAACTTCAATAAGTGTCACCCTTTATTCTATAATACAAAAAAATTAAGTTAATTTTTAAATCAATCATTTAAAACTATTTTATATCAATTTTTATAGTATATTTAATATCATTTTGACTGTAAAACTCCCACTGGGAGAGTTAGCCCACTATGTGTGTGATTGAATTTTAGTTTGCAAAACAGAGTTTGAGTGAATGTGAGTTTGCAAAACATAGTTTGGATCAAAGTGAGTTGGTTGGTAACGTGATTTATGTTTGAATTCTTTTATTTCAAAATAAAGTTTGAGTTTGAAAGTATGTTGGATGAATGTAGAAGTGACAATTTGGAGAGTTGTGATGAAAGTTGGTTTGGGGCTAAAAGTGGGTTGGTGAATGTGGTTTTTAATTTGCCAAAAACATAGTGACACAAAGTTACATAAGACCCGAAAGTACTTTTGGATGCCCCAACTGAAAAACAACACACACTATTATGTGAATGTTCATGGCTCGAACATGATTGCTTTCGAAGGAGGACATCTGTCTTACACAGAAAAAAAAAATGTGGCTGTAAGATATTACATTCAATTTTTTTTATTTTGTAATGTAAAAAATAATCATATTCATTAAAAAAAAAGAATTTGTCTGCATACATCTTAATGGTAGAAAAATAATAATTGACTTTTATTAATTATTCTAATGTTATTAATAAATAATAAATGCAATATTAATACATTAATTATTTTTAAAAATATGGAATTTTTTATATTTAAATAAAAAAAATATCAGAAAATATAAATATGACATCATCTACCTACTAGTTATAGTATGATAGAGAAAACTTATGAAGAAAGATATAGCTTATGTTTGGCATACCATTTCAGCTACCTTATAACTTATTTGACTAGCTTTTATGTTTTCGTATATACATCTGGAAGATTAAAATGGTTTTGCATATTGATTCAAAGTATAACAAATTAGAAAGAAAAAAAAATTAGAATGTAATTAGGATTAGAAAAAAAAACTTAAATATGTGATATACATATTTAAAAAAGAAAAATGAGAAAGAAAACATGAAAACATCTAATATATGTCGAAAAAATACTCTTATTTCATCCGTGCATGACGCGAGATCAATACTAATATTTATATTTAGTAGGGGTGCACATGTCCGGGTCAACCCAATGAAATTATCCAATCCAATCCGATCTAATGATAAAAATGCGGGTTGGATTAAGCAAACAGGTTAATCAGATGGATTTTATTACGATCCAATCATCTTTGGATCGGATACATGGATTCCATAATAATCAATCCAACCCAACCGAAATCCAATCATATAAAAATAATATATTATTTAATATATATATTTTTAATAATTTTAACTTTTACCTAAACTACTTGTAGGGTATGTAATTTATGGAGACTTTGAGTCCTTCTACTAGAGTAATTTTTAGGAGACTTGGAGACTAATTTGTTTGCAATTACTTGTCATATTTAAAAACTTGAAGTACTTGTTTAGTTATGTGTTATTGTATAGATGTGTGTAGACTGTAGACGGTAGTTATGAACTTATGATGTAATTGCATGTCAGAGACTTGGACTACTTGATTTTTAATATTTTTCACTATTCCAGATTATTTTTATTTTTATATAGCGATCCAATCAATCCATCCAAACCAACCTGAAGATTGTCGGATTGGGTTGCTTCGGATTCGTAGGTGAAAATTCACGAAATCCAACCCAACCCAACCCAAACAATTTTGATCAATTCGAATCTTAATTAGCTTGAAAATTCATCCAACCCAACCATGTGCGACCCTAATATTTAGTGAGCGTGTATATGTATACATATTTATTTAACTTTTCTATTGGCAAGTCAAAGAAGTCAGAAAAAGAAAAAGATATTGAGTTTTGCATATGTATACATATTTGTTCAACTTGCATAATACTTCGTTCCTATATATAAGTCACAAATAACTAATTCTCTTAAATTAAGAAAAATAGTTACTAGTAATAAATTTGTAAAAAAATGATTTACTTTCCTAGATTACCCTTATTTACTTTCCTATGATTTTCTCTCTCCAAGTTAATACTTCTAAAGTTTATCATCTCTTTCATATTAAATATGAGGGTGAACTTAGAAAAAATTATTTAATGCTTCCTAGATATTAGAAAGTGACTTATAACATTTTAGGTATGCATATTAGTGGCGACTCATATACCAATGAACATTGAAAATCACTTCTAACACCTATTTTTATGGCGGGTTTAACCGCTCAAAGTGAAAATTAGAATTTTTAAATTTTTCACTTTCTGGGTGTGGTAATTACCACAAAAGTGAGTATTTAAAGTGGTAGCTACTAGCTAATAGCTATATTGTTCTATGGTCTGTCGATCTATGTCGTGTACACATGGTAATTCTACAGTATCTAATAATCAAACTCAAGTGGTTTTAAAGTCGTCTCATATTTCTTTTTACTGATCAGGGTGTTCATGCATATACACATTTATTCAAATTTTCTATACCAAAAAAGAAAAGAAAATGATACTGATGAGGTGTGTTGCGTGCATATGTACCATATATATTTTACTTGCATAATATCATTTTTAAATGTTGCCCACCAACAAAAAAGATATATAAGATCAAAGAAGCTTTTGTTTATTTTCATCAATTAGTTTATATAATATAGTTGACTCTGAACCAATCATATCATATATACACATTAAGGGCTCATTTAGTACGCCGTATTAGGTATGATAGTATAAGCTTATACAATACATTATGAATTTATCCATTGTTTGGTGCTTACATGGTATTATATAAGCTTATACATCAATCTCATCTTATACATTAAAATGATGAATTATTTAATCCACTATTGATGATGAATAAGACATGATAAAAGTGTGATGTATAAACTACTTGAATATATTTAATCAACTGTCACCACAATTACCTTCCACCACCACCGTCGCCGCCACCACTACCACCATCACTACCGCCGCCGCCACCGCCACCACCACCACCACGCTTCACCACTGTCATGCACCACCGTTGATACAGTCATCGTTATCATTAATTACTACTACCACCTCATCGCCGTCACCACCACCCTCCACCATCGTCGCCGCCATCACCACCATCATTACCACTACTGTCTCCGCCACCACCACCACGCTCTGTCACAATCGCTGATACCGTCATACCACCACTTGCGCTGGCCCCATCACCGCCGCCGCTAGCTACTACTGTCACCGTTGCCGCCATCACCACCATTGTCGCCTCCACCACCACCACGCTCCACCATTGCCACCATCGTTGATACTGTCATACCACCACTGCCGCCGCCCCCACCCTCCACCACCACCACTCTCCACTACCACCATCGTCGCCACCACCATCACCACGCTCCACCAATGCCACCATCGTTAATACCGTCATACCACAATTGCCACCATTGTCGCTACCGCCATTACTAGCACCACCACCACCATCCACCACACCACCACAACCAACTGCCACCATTGTCGCTACCGCGATTACTAGCACCACCATCATCATCGCCGCCACCACCACAACCATCATGATCTTGCAATACTACCACTATTGCATTACTACTGTAGCCACCAAATTATGCAGTATATGACTAAACGTTGTATAGTATTAAAATTTTATCAGTTCTTATCCTATCAGGCCTAATACAATCATACTTATACTATACAACATAACAAACGGATCATAAGTGCTTATTTAGAGACCACCGAACAAATCACTTCTGACAATGTTTTTCAGTATACACGTGGACGATTCTATATCAAACGTGTTGGTGATTTTACCGGCGTCTCATATTATTAGTTTTTGTTGAGGTGTGCAAACCTACAGGGGAGGATGCACATGGTAGCATAGGGGGCATCCCCCCACTACATTTTCAATTTTTAGCACTAATATTCTATATTATACACTATACTATTAGAATATTGAATAATTAATTACCCCATAAAATAATAAATGCACCCACCATGTCTTTATATCACTAAAAAGTTTAAGGTTTTTCTTTTTATATTTTACTTTGTCAACTTTATTCTTATAATCCACTTTTCTCTCTTTTTCATATATATACAAATATTCATTGGTTCATAATCTAGCTACTTCTTCTTAATCTTTCTATTTTGTTTTTGTTATTTATTTAATTATATGAATGACAAAAACATGATGCTCCACCCAGGACTAGCTCATCCTCTTTGTCCAAAGTCTGAAACCACCCCAAGGAAACAGGAATTCACAACTCAATTTCTAGAAGAAGATCTTCATTTGACCAAGAGTGATGTCGTAGCAACCACAATGCTATTCAGTTGCACAAGTGGTCCACATATAAATATGTGGACTGGGTAAGACCACAGGGTCCCTCGTCCAGGAGACTCAGCCTTAGGCGCGGAACATGCCTGGACCTTGGGCCGCTCTTCCCAAGGCCCAACCGGCCCATTTAGACAGGTTAAAGGCATGAAAGTCCAACCCCAAATCTATAAATAGGGGACGGTTACCAATTGTAAGGGACTCTTAACTCATTTGGCAATAACAACATTGAAATTCAGTTATATTTTCTCTCTCTAAGCAGTTAAGAGCTCATCTCTCTAAAATCTCCGATCACATTCCACACACTCTTGGCACTATGCCTGATTCTATGTTCTTGGCGAGAACATTTGGCGCCGTCTGTGGGGATCGATAAATTTTGATTCCCGGACTACGTGGATCGTGATTTGAAGGAGAAATTCTTTGGTTTTTTGTGAGACATTTTCGTCAGTTCTTGAGTTTTTGGTGAACGTTCTTCGGTGTCAATGGAAACACGTCGAAGACGACGGGAAGAAGATCCCGTGTGACGATGTACTTCGCCGCCGCGTCGCGTTCGGGGCCGACCGCAGCACCGGACGATTCACCGCGAGGAAGCAACTCCAGTAACTCCTCCAGCTCCGCCCCCGCCTCCTCCGTCTCCAACACCTCCGCTGCCTTCTCCATCGACATCACCAGAACAAAGAAGGTCGCCAGAGCAGTCACCTGTGGTTTCAGGAGGAGAGACGCAAGCACCTCAAGCTCCGATCTCCAGCCAAGATTGGAGACGCTTGATCAGCAGCATCGATGATATAAGGCAACATAACGACTATCTTCAGGAGCAGCTAGAGTACTATCGTCACGAGCAGCAGGACGAAGGAGAACGCGAGGCAGAGGCTGTGGCTGAATTCGAGCCATTTTCAGCAGCGGTAAGGGAAGTGGCCATTCCGGATAATATGAAGAATATAGTCCTCGAAACATACAGCGGAAAAGCATATCCTAAGGAACACCTACTGTATTTCAATACAAAGATGGTGATTAGCGCTGCTTCAGACGCAGTCAAGTGCAGAATGTTTCCAGCAACTTCTAGAGGTACAACAATGGCGTGGTTCACAACTCTTCCGCGAGGATCCATCACCAACTTCCGAGATTTTTCGTCCAAATTCCTCGTCCAATTTTCTGCAAGCAAGACTAAGCAAGTGATGATCGAGGACTTATACAACGTGCGTCAGTCTGAAGGAGAGACTCTGAAGCAATACGTGAAACGATTCAGTGTTGCGTCGGTAAAGATTGAGGAGTCGGAGCCGAATGCCTGCGCCCGAGCCTTCAAGAACGATCTACAACCCGACAAGCTAAATAGCAAACTGAGTCGTAAGCCAGCCAAATCGATGGCGGAGGTGCGCGCGCGGGCGAACACGTACATCCTTGATGAAGAAGACGACGCTTTCAAGCGAAGAAGAGCGAAGGTGGAAAAGGATGGTTATCAAAGGGACTCGTCGCCAGAGGATAAAGCCAGCAAAGACAAGGTTGAAGGGAGTAAAAGGCGAGACAGCAAAGTCCGGACAGCGGAAAAGACAACGAAAGATCCCTTGTATCCGAGGAAGGACAATTTCGAGCGTCGTCGGCCCTGGCGCCAGGCTGACTCTCGCCGGCGTGGAGAGTCAGGAAAGAGTCTAAGCGCTCATCTAACGGAGCTGCTCCGTGAGGTTAAGGCAACCCATGCCGTTGAAGAGGGCGAAAGGGAAGCGGACCCACCGCGACCAAAATCAGATAAGACTAAGTGGTGTGAGTACCACCGGTCAGCGGGACATGATACAGGGGATTGTTTCACTTTAAAGAATGAGATCGAGAGGCTCATCAGAGCAGGGCAAGCGCAGCTGAATGACCGCAATGAACGTTGGAACGGCGAACGACAGCAGGGAAACAGGTATAGGAACTCTCGCCAGCAGGATGATCGCCGACGGGAGGATCGTCGCCGCACGCCGAGTGCAGAAAAGAAGGAAACACTGACTACCAAGAAAATTAATGCAGAGCAAACATTTAATAAAGATCTCGAGCCGCCAGTGGGCACAATTAATACAATTGCAGGTGGTTTCGGCGGAGGGGGAGATACAGCTTCGGCGAGAAAAAGACATGTCAGGGCAGTAACCTCGGTGCAACGATACCAAGTTCCTTTTGGCTTCCAAAATTCGGATATAGTGATCTCATCAGTGGATTTTGAGGGAGTCAAAATGCACAAAGATGATCCGGTGGTCATTATGGTTCGGATCAACAGCTTTAATGTTCGTCGAGTACTCCTAGATCAAGGTAGCTCCGCCGATATCATTTACGGGGACGCGTTTGATAAGCTGGGATTAACCGATAAGGATTTAATGCCCTATACGGGAACACTAGTGGGATTCTCAGGTGAGCAAGTGTGGGTGCGGGGTTATATAGATTTAGACACCATTTTCGGGATAGAGGACAACGCCAAGCTCCTTCGCGTGAGGTACTTAGTGATACAAGTTGTAGCCTCATACAACGTTATCATTGGGAGGAATACCTTAAACCGTTTGTGCGCCGTCATTTCAACAGCCCATCTTGCAGTAAAGTACCCACTGCTCTGTGGAAAGGTGGGAAAAATTGTGGTTGACCAAAGAAGGGCGAGAGAATGCTACAATAATTGTCTCAGCATGTACGGGAAGAAAGGAACAGGCGAGGGACATCGGTGTAATGAGATCGAGATCTAAGAGAAAAGTCAGAACGAGCAAGATAGGTCAAGGAATGAGACGCAGGAGATGGAACACAGGAGGGTGAAAAGACAAAGGAATAGTCAGGGGCAACTTAGGGAAGAAGTCGAGAAGACGAAGTGGGATGGATCGTTCACAGACATAACAGCGGAGGAACGCTGGGCAGGCATAGTGGATGACTTGGAAAGGTACAAGTTCAGTAGAGGTGTGTTGGCGATTGAGCCTAGGCTCACCCTTAAGCAAGAGAGACGATTGGAAAAGCTGGTAGAGGGCAATTTTGACCTCTTCAGCTGGAGTCCGAAGGACGCTGCACTTTGGAACCTTCCGCAGTTCAGGACACCAGCCCTTTTGAGCAAGGGACCAGGCGACTGGAAGGGGAAAGCGGCGATAGGCCGAAGTCTGGACTTGGAAGTATCCCAGCGGGAAGTTTATGGACAAGGGTTGAGCAAAGGGCATGACCGCTTTCGGAAGAAGAAAGGCTCGGCACACTGCGGTAAGAGCAAAGGGAAATCTGTGGCAAAGGAAATGGCCTCCAGAAGCAAAAAGGTCAAGGGTAACAAGCAAAAGAAAGAGTGAGAGGCGAACGGGCATTCTGCGAGTGAATGGATAGCAAGTACCTCGGGAACGAAAGAAGAGGTGCTGGGCACCATACTTTGAGGAAAGAGCTAGGCAAGTAGGGGCGCGGCAAAGAGGATGGCGACTAGGATTAACCACAAAATAGGACTAAAAAATAAAGATGCACTCTTTTTCTCCAACATGGGAGTTTTTTAACGAGGCATCCCTCGATGTAAAATTCCAAACAAGTCAAATACAAAAGGATATTCGTCAGAAATACTCCTGGCTCAAATCACTCAACTCTGTTCGCCCGGTGGGAAAAATTCCCCGAAGGTGGCAATCCCAACACGACCTTGATGTCTGGGGATTGCTCCGGGAAAGTCCGGCGCGAACCGACGCTACTCAGATAGCAAAATTCGATCATCATATCACGTTCGCCTGGTGAGAAAAATTCTTCGAAGGTGGCAATCCCAACACGAACTTGATGTCTGGGGATTGCTCCGGGGAAGTCCAGTGTGAAACGCTGATTTCTCGTTGGCGATGTGTGCGGGAAAGCGACTTATCCCCAAAATGGGGCAAGTCCCTTGTCCCCTTAGTCTCCCCGAAATCTGGGAATAAGAGACCTCCCCGAAATATGTGGCGAGAATATAAACTAGGCGTAAGTCTGGGTAAACCCATATGGCCATTGGGCCCCCAGCAGTGTAAGCCCTTGGCGGGAAAAAACTGTCGAGGCCGCACCTGCTCTTACGGGAAATATTGATGCGAGGAAAAGCCTCGGTTCAAAAGCTGAGCAAAAGTCCTAGTTTCTTTGGCACACCTTCAAAATCGCTACACGAATTAGAAAAAGGAAAAGCTAAGCCTAAAAGGCGAACGGAGAACACGAAGCGATGGAATTTAAGGCAGAGCCTAAAACGACGATGAAAAACTCGAGAATAAAACCATGCACGAAACAAGTTAAAGGAATACAAAGATACAATTCAATTACCAAGAAAGAAAAGTACATACAATTAGTACGAATATAACTATGTTTCATTAACTTTTCTCCCTCATCTTTTCTTCCTCAATTTCAGCAAAGTGCTCGGCGGAATAGCCTGGGGGATCATCTCGACCAACAAGTCCGTGATGAGTAACTTTCTTGAAAGCTCTCATGCCATCAAGGTCGATTCCTTTGTAGAGATGTTGAACTTGAGCTTTGGCAAGGAAGAAACCACGACCTCGCTCCTCCAAAATTTCAACAGCAGCGCCAGCCACGGACCTAGCCTTAGAAGTCTTGATTTGCGAGTCCCTCTCGGCGAGGGCCCATTTCTTTTCCTCAAGTTGTAACCTCAAGTCGGCGAGAGACTCGTTCGTTTCCCCCAGTTCACAGAGGAGGGACGCGATTTCCCGATCCTTGAGGATGCAAGTGGCCCTGCCGGCGTTGATTGACTCTATCTTTGCGTTCACTTCCCGTCGCAGTTCAAACCAATCCAGCTCCAAATCTTCCATCCTATCTTTACAAGCTGATAAGTCTTCCTCATGGCGGTTCAGCTTTATGCATAAGTTTGCTTGCTTGTTGGTTTGAGCCACCATTTGGGACAGCATCTCGTCATGCTTGCGGTGCGCTTCCTGCGCCGCTGCCTGGTAGCCTTCAACCTCCTGCTGGAGTCTCTCCATCTCTAGAGAAGAAGCTGAGCCCCGAGACAGTTGGGCGAAGAGACACCCTGCGCGTAGAAGGTTGAACAGAGCTTCCTGCGCGGCCTGATCAAGGTCGGGAATCTCAGCCACTCTCGCGCTCCCAAAGAAATTGTCAGAAAGGACGAAATCAATAGGAGAAGTCCGCTGGTTTGGAATGGAGCCTGCTTGATCACCAGTGGAAGTGAGATTGGCCTTGAAAGAGGTTTGGCAGGGAGATGGCGGGGTGCGAGGTGCAAGGTCTTCACCCTGTGGGTCTACCGTGCGGGCAAGCAAGGTTTCATCTAGGGTCGCCTCGACTTGAGGAGACGGGCGATCAGGGGAGAGAACCGCCGAAGGGACCCCCTCCAGATTTGGCTTGCCGGTAGCAATTCCTCTAGGGTAGGGTGATGGTTCAGTGTCGCCTGGAGAAGCGTTTTCTTCACCCCCCCCCAAAGCTTGAGGGGAAGCAGCAGCGTCGCCGGTCTTGGATCTTTTCACCTTTTTCTTCTTCTTCTTCTTCTCTTTCTGAGGAGAGGGAGCATCAATGCCAGAGGCACCCCTTTTGGATTTTTGGATTTCTCTTAAGGGTAAAGGTTGGACGGTATCCTCTGGCGTAAGTTCGGGCCCTTTTGGAGAGGGGACGGCCTTAGCCACCCCGGCGGATGGGATGGTGGTAGTGGAGGAAGACCCCCTGAATCTCTTCGCGGGAGGGGCAGCAATTTCGGCGTCAGAACTAGTCGCGGTGTGTTTCTGTTTCGCTCCCTCAGTGTTAAAGGTGGGAGGAAATTTGGGAGAATCAGCAGCCAAAGCGCGTTGCAGCGAGGCTTCGGTGAAATTGAATCCCTCCAAGAGTGAGCGGAGGGAGTTGCTGCGGGAAGCCTCCAACAGTTGGGAGCACTCAAGGATGGGGAGTCTGGCGAAAAGGCCGATGGCGGCTTTGTCCACGCTGCTCAACGACGAATCAGTTGGCGGGGGAACATCACAAGGACTCTTCGTCCAATAAAGGGGAAACAGAACGGATCCATATCGTCGGGTGAAGGCATCAGGGTAAGAGGGATGAACGATCACACGGAAATAGCGTCGCCCAGGGCCCTTCTTAATGTTACTCTTATAAAGGTAAAAGCGATGCCGACCTGAGCGGGATTTCAAGGAAATCCATCCGGGAGTTTCCGTCTTCAGGCATTTTGGATCTACCCCATAAAAGTAGAAAAAGTGTGAGGCTTTTGCTTCGAGGCCGATGGCTTCGCAGAGGATCTCGAAGCAACGGATGAAGGCCCAAGCATTCTGATGGAGTTGGCAAGGGGCCACGTTGATTTCCCTCATGACTTGGCAGAGGAACGAGGAAAAGGGTAATTTGATTCCTAACTCTAGGTAGAAATATTCATAAACATAGAAGAAATGTGGCCGTTTAGCCTTTTGTTCAAGCCCACGACACCTCCAGGGGTGACGAATGTCCAAGCCTGGGCCGATGATGAGGGCATCCTCCAAAGACTTCTCACGGCAGAGCCCTCCGGCTTTACGAATTAACTCGGCGATGGACTCGTCAGTAGACAGCTCAGAGGTTTGACAAATGGCCGCACGCTTAGGCTCTTCGACTGTGGGCTGGGGAAGATTGATGAAAATTTGTCGACAAAAGGCATCTTTCTCATCTTCGTTAAGAGGAGTTCCCCCGGCAGGGGGTGTTGCCGTCGGGGCAGGAGTGGGAGGTGCAGAGGCAGCACTTCGGGATCGGGAGGACCTATGAGTACGGCGCTTAGGAGTCATTTCTAAGAATGAAGGGAGAAGGCTAACAGGAAATGTTGAGTTGATGACTTTTGGATTGTCGCTGGATGTTCAAGAATGGCGAAAGTGGAGAAGAAAGAAAGTTTTAAAGTAGGAATTAAGAGTCGGTTCCGAAATCGTGTCCATCATGACAAAGGTGGAATGATTATTTGAGAAACGTGGCATTAATCCCGAAAAAGTAAAGGCAGCGTGTTAGGCGAAAAGTTGTAACCGTTGATGCTGATTGGTTTAAATTCAAAAAAAATGTCAGGGTTTGACTTAGCGCATTAAATGGAAGGTACCGTAACAGAAGCTTATTGGTTAAAATTCGGGTTGACAAGGTTCGCTGGGAATCGAAAAGACATTTCAAAAGTGGCAGTTGAGATTCGGTGGATTTGCTGACTTAAAAACTACTTCATGGCGCAATGCGTGGCGAACGCACAACACCTGTCGAAGTGTCATGATTTAGGGCACGTGCGCAGTGCTGGCAAGGCGAGCAGGTCAAGTGTCATCGCCCTGGGACTCCTTGTGGACTCAGTTTGCCTAGGAAAAGGGTGGTGTAGTGAAAAGTTTAGAACACGGAGATTTTTGACTTTATTCTCCCAGCCATGTTGGTAATTGTTTTTTCATTTTGTTAAAAGCTTTAGGTTTTATCACTGTTTAGTCTTTCGTAGTCCTCGCCTTGGTTTCTTCTGTTTAAAGACACACTTAGCTCTCATGCTTCGAGCTCGATGTCTTGTGGACTTGTGGACTGGGCGAGACCACAAGGTCTCTTGCCCAGGAGACTCAACCTTAGGCGCGGAACATGCCTGGACCTTGGGCCGCTCTCCCTAAGACCCAACCGGCCCATTTAGACAGGTTAAAGGCATGAAGGCTCAACCCCAAATCTATAAATAGGGGACGGTTACCAATTGTAAGGGACTCTTAGCTCATTTGACAATAACAACATTGAAATTCAGTTATATTTTCTCTCTCTAAGCAGTTAAGAGCTCATCTCTCTAAAATCTCCGATCACATTTCACACACTCTTGGCACCATGCCTTGATTTTATGTTCTTGGCGAGAACAATCTGCTAGTAATAATATATAATAATATTATATAACAAAAGAATAGGAAATATGTTTCCACATGTAACAAAAAGAAAAGGAAATATAAGACAGTGACGATAGCTGTATTATTCCGTTAAGGTTAAGACGGCTGACCAAACATTATTGTTCACTTGATCCATAATAGTCCTAAGCATGATGTTTTTTTGAAAGCCGGCAATACTACAATTGTAGGTTCCAATATAATAAACAAAGCGCTGCACTTCCCTAAATTAATGAAGAAATATATTTTAAAGTGGATTTACAATATCTGCTGATCTAATGCAAGACATATGATGCTCAACAACAACAAAAAAAATATAACAAATATGATATATTCACACTTATTTTTTATTGGTGAATTCTGTGGTGCCTGTGGGAAAATGTGGGTGTGGTGCCTCCATGTGGTCTGTCAAATAGAAAAGAGACATGTGGCAATTATTATACCAAATTTTTAAATTTTCATCAATTTCCGTTTTTTCTATAAATTTGAAATAATTTGTGATATTAATTTTGAGAAGGATTTTTTAGCAATTGTTAGAAAGTTGCCCCTGGTTAATATGAGTTTTTACCATGAGTGAGATTTAGTTTGAAGATTGAAGTAGACATTGCTGGTTCATATTCTATTGTTCTTGGTTCATCCTCAACACACCACCAGTAAACCCTAATCTCATAATTCTTCATCTTCAATTCTTCATCTTTCAGAGATGAGGAACCCAAATATCATCCTTTTCATCTTCCATTTTGGTTCATCTTCCTTAGAATTTGAAATTTGTTGCCTCTGCAACTTCGTCTCCTTTCTTCCTCTGTCGTTAATTTCAAGATGATTAACTATTACCCAAAATCTCCATAAATACCAAGACCCTAATGCACAAATCAAAAAATGCAAACTTTAACATCAAAACGGAAGACCCAGATGATAAAATTTGTGTAAAACTGGAAAAAAAAAAAAAAAAGGGTCGCCAGAAATGGTAAATAAATAGGCAATGAAAAATCTGAAACCCAAGTGCATGAAAAAGGAAAAAAATAAATGGGTCTCTGAACCCCCCAAATTAACGATTGGAAAATGAGATCCAATGAAAATGCAGAAAAGCAAAAAGGGGAGTGAAACATTGGACCTGCACATATGGGTGAGAGAGCAAGGGATTGTACCTGAGTGAGATTTGTTACTGAATGTTGGCTGAGGAACCACCGCAACCACAGATTTTGCAGCAGGTAGAGGGAGGTTTCCACTAGCATTATAAGCAGTCATGATTACCCTGCAACAGCATCTGCACCCTATTTTTCTCTTGTTCAACAATGCCCTTTCATGATCCACCATCACCTTCTGCTCCTTCAAATAGATATACGCACCCAGCAATGGTGGATCCTGAAATCTGTTCATCTCCCTCTGCAACTTCGTCAACAAACTCCTCGGTGCCTGAAAAAAACCCAAATTCTCCATAAAAACCAAAAACCCTAATGCACAAATCTAAAAATCCAAACTTTAATATCAAAACTTAAGACCCAGATGATAGAATCTGTTTAAAACCAAAGAAAAAACAAAAGGGGCGGCGGAAAATGGTAAATGGGTGTTGAAAAGTCCAACTATATTATTTAAAACAATATTAACAAAGGCTAAATGGTAAATGGTAACTGATTTAGTTAGGGACCGGTTAGCAAATATATAAACTTTTTTTCTAAAAACCAATATTATTTAAAAATCATTTCAGAATAAATGGAAAAGACACCTTATTTAATACATGTTTTATTATTACTGGTCCAACTAGGCAGAGGCATCATACCTTCATCTAGGCCTGTCCAAACGGGCTTGGCCCGAACCGAAACCGCCCAAACCGAGGCCTTTTTGGCAAAAACGGGCGGTCCGGGTCGGGGTTCGGGTGGACCGGGTGGAAAAAAACGGTTTGCAGTGGTTTAAGTCGGTCGGTCTCGGTTTGGGCTCAAGCCCGACCGAACCGACCGAACCAACTCTTAAAAAAAAAAGTTACAAGCCCAGCCGGCCAGCCCAATCCCACAACCCAACCCACATTCACTAACCCTACCATATATATTCAGATATGTACTCTCTCAGAAACCCTAGCCTCACTCAAGCCTCCACTCTCTGATTCTCTCACCAAACCTCCACCACTCTCAAGCATCAGCCGCCACTCCACCACCTCTCATGCCTCAACCCTAGCCTCCACCACCTCTGTATTTCTCTCACTAAGCCTCCACCTCTCTCACTCAAGCCTCAGCCGCCACTCCATCACCTCTCAAGCCTCAACCCTAGCCTCCAAGTCCAACCATCGTGTATCACAGCAAGTCCACACCTCCATGGCTCCACCTCCTTCTCCTTCTGAGGTGGAGGAAGCGATCCCGATCGTCAACGGAGAGATTTCATCGCAGCAAAAGCGATCTCATCGCGGTTGAGGGGTTTCGTTGTCGGTTGCCATGGTTTCGTTGATGGTGAAGACGGTGCAGCACCATAGTGGTGAAGATCTTGATTGATTTTTTATTTTGTATTTCTTTCGTGTCTGAGATATATAGATCTGGAATTTTGTACTATCATTTATGTTGATTTATCAAGGAAGTCAGGATTTATGTATATTAGATGTGATTTTATGAATTTTTGCCTGGAACTCCTCATCTCCTCTCTCTTTTTTGTGATTTTTTTCTTGGATCAACAACCGTTGTACCCGACCGATCTAACTGTTTAACCGATGAAACCGAACCCGACAAATCCGATGGTGATGGGCGGACGGCGGCGGGCCCGTGGTTTGGTGTAATTTCACCCGACCAAAACCGAAGTTCTGGCCCGAATCCGCCCGTACCCGACCTATGGACACCCCTACCTTCATCTGAGAGGAGGCACCACAGCAGGCACCTTTTTTATTTCATCACATTTCATCTTATTTCTCTTTCCCTGTATTAAGTGTAGGTGGGAAGGGTGCGGACAAAACATTTTTGCTCATATTATGCATAATAAATAAAACAACTATTTGATTCAAATAAATTTGGGCACGTAGTATAGTGATTATTGTGTGAGCTGGCTCAAAACTAATGTAATGATTCTTTAAACAAATTATTACCATAAGTAAGAGGTTAAAGATGAAGTAGTTGAACATAACTAAGATAATGACAAAAAATTAATAACAAATAACCGAAACGGCTAAAGACAAAGTATAAAACTTAAAGTAAAATTCGGAAAGGTAACTTAGGAAAATAGACAGAAAAATGCAAAAAAAAAATAAAAAAAATTGTATGTTTGGTTGTTGGATTGTCTACAAATGAGCCTCAAACAGCTATTGGCTTACAATGGAGTCCATCACGTTCTCTAGCCACTAAGCATGTATACAAACATAAAGTATCACGACATTTTATCACGACGTCCTTTAAAAATTGAAAAATCGACTAGTGGGTTTCCTTTCCAAAGTTGATCAGCTGGTTCCTCTACCTTTATTTGACATGAAACTCCTATATTTATGACAACCGGGTCCATTCCGACATTCTCTTCAAGTTTTGAATGAAAATGTCACTAAAAATATAATAATCTTTTGTAAATTTCTCAAGATCTATGCAAAATATTCCCTCCTAAAAACGCATAAACTTATCATTATCAACAAAAACTGCATGATCTCTTATAGCATGTGTTTTATCTAGCTAGGGATTTTACTCAAGCACTGAATTTAGGTTGATAACCCTCCTCATTTCAAGGTCCAAATCAACTGGAAATTCAAAAAGCCCAAATTAGGTGACTAGCAACCGATCAATCAGCTAAATTAGCCTCCATTAATAAGTTAAGAGTTGATCCAACATGACAAAAGCATTCGCCTAATTCAGAAATTTCAAATCAAATGATTGGCATCCAATTCATCAGCTAATGATTAATTAGCAAATCATTAGCAGTCGATCCATCGGTAACAACTGATTGTCCAGTCAATCTAACGGTCGACCTAGTAATCCAAAATCAATTGTCTTATCCAGAAAATCTGAATAAGTACGTTGATGAACATACCTCAATTAGAACATTACTAGTATTGAACCCGCACCATGCACGACTGTTATACGAAGCACACAAATAAATAAATAAAAACTAAATTGAACATGTATATAAGTCAATTAAATTATCAAGGGTTAATCATATGTTGGTAAAAACATATTTATAAACTACATTATTTGTTGTGAAGACAGATTTCATTTCTCATCAATGGCAAAAAAAAAATCAACAATTTCCTACTTTTTTTTAAGCAAAAGTTTTATTAGATGGAATGATTGATTGTACAAACAGAACTCAACATAGTGAGCATAATCCCCACCAATAGTACACATGAATACCTAGAAATCAAATTTCTCTGTGTAAGACCAAGATTTGGTCAGGTGGTACAACTCTATGTTGTGATGATAACAAGTTTATATTTGTGTATGAACAATTATGGTACTCTAACGTTTGTCTTTCAAGTGTTTGACAAATAGGTTCTGATTCTGATTCAAAGACATATTTATCAGAAGTTAAAGACCAAAGAGTAACCAGTGAATCGCTTCTGCAATCACTACGATCTTCTAAACGGTAGTGAATGCTTCAGATGTTCTGAAGATTAAAGCTCTGATGTGGGCTCTGAAGATTCTGAAGACCAGAAGTTCTGAGCGAACGGTCCAGAAGCTGAAGACTTGAAGACTCTGAAGTCCAAGAGAAAGCTGGCTCTCAAGACCAAAGTGCTTCTGATTCTGGAGACCAGAAGTTCTGAGTGAACGGTCCAGATACAGAAATTATGAGGGTCAGAGGATCCAAGCTTCCTCGTGACTATGATCAATTTGCTTCAGAGGTTCTCGAAGCGTCTCCAAAGATCAGAAGTCAACTAGGATAAGACAAATGTCATTATCAATAGTATAAAAGCAGTGTACTATTCTGCCGCCTTACCTAACAAGGTTCAGCCACAGCAGGCTCTGGAATTTTCAGAATTGCCCTCCAACGGTTTGATTCTTCCAACGGATACAACTTCTCACCTTTGAGTATTTAAAGGCTGAAGAAAGAAGAAATTGGCTAAGAAACTATTGTGCAATCAAAGTGAAAACCTTCCAGCGAATACCTTAGCAATATTTCTTCATTGTTCTTATTGTGTTTACCTCTGCTTGTTTAGAAGCAAATCATTGTAAACCCAAACCTTCTACAAATCTGTTCGTATTTCCTTGAGAGACCGGTTAGGTCAGATTTCTTGAGAAGACTAAGACTTGTGTGTCTTAGTGTTGCTAGTTCTTAGATTTTTTAGACACTGAGCAAGGTATGCTAGAGCTGTTGTAACCATCTTTGAATAGTGGATTACCTTCATTCTACGAAGGAAGAAATCACCTTAACGGGTGGACTGGATTAGCTTGAGGGATTTATCAAATGAACCAAGATAAAATATTTGTGTGCTTTTCTCATCTCTTTATCTCTTGCACTTTGTGTTCTTGAAACCGATAAGATTTGTTAAAATCTTAAAGGGAAAGTTTTTAAACGTAAAACCTTATTCAACCCCTCCCCCCCTTTTCTAGTGTTTTTCATACCTTCACTCCGGTGCGCCCAAAGAATAAACTTTAGAAATCTAACACCTAAAAAACACCTACCTTGCACAAATTGCAATAAAACCCCAAGCAACATTGACAAGGTCTAAACCCAGATAAAGCACTACACGACCAATGAGAAGGAGCATATATCGGGGACCGAGATGTGAAAAAGAAAAGCCACATAACCCCCCAAAACATAGCACATCTCGCTATTGGAGGGGACGACAATCATCATAGGACATCAACCGAAAAAGCGAAATCATAAAACCTAAGAGGAAGAACACCAACGACTCGATTCGCACATGGTCGGCTCGAAACTTCATAACTTTCATTATCGACCTCGAGCTGCAAAACAGATCCGTGAAAATGAACAGCGACACACTGGCTGCACTATACCTTTGGCCATAACTCCACCTTGCAACACCTCACGAACAGAGCTGGAAGAATCATATGATCTGCCTCTGACACCAAAGTTGTAGAAAGGTGAGGGAGACTAAACAACACTCAGCACTTTGAAGGCACCAATCTGAAACGGTACCCAAAAACATGATGCAAGAACCAAGAACAGAGGAGGCGTGGTGAAGAGAAGAACGCAAACCATAAAAAATGGGAAGACCGCCGCCACACACCAATTCACATAGCATGATCTTTGAACAGACATGCTATCCTATTCCCATATTCATAACCAATTCAAAAGTAAATAACACCTCATGAATTAGCTTCCACAAGGTAGAAACCAATCATAATGAAGATTTCACTTCTATGAATAATATGGTCATGTTTGGAGTGCAGGTATGGAGTCTTCAAAGTGAATAACTACAAGCTGCAACATTTTGACTTCTTATGGTCTCTCTAACTGATCTTGAAGGAGAAAACATTATAGGTAGTTCTCGAGAGAGCTGACAAGATGAGTTATTTGCTATTGCAGTTCCAATCCTTTGGCTTCATATAATTAAATCCAGCTTTCCATAAGCATGCTCATTCCATGAAGCGCGGCGTTTGCAAGCAGTGATGGAGCAATTGGGGAGGAAGAAGAAGTCGTGCCTGGTTTCTGTTTCAGATCTACTGTTGCACGCCCCGAGAACACCGTCGTCACTACTCGATAGAGACTCAAGAACAAGCCAGCCACCACCTGACCCATTGAAGTCAGATCTGAATGAACCACCAAAGCTAGATCTCAAAACCACGACCCCAGCAACGAACAAGCTTATAAAAAAAATCGAACCAACATCGTAGAGGCTCCAGGAGGCAAGAGCGTTTGAAAAAGGGAGGCGGACGAGAACGATACAAAACGGATAGCGAAGACGCTAGCAGAGGAAGGAGCAGAGATACAGGAGGCGAGGACGACCCATATCGACTGATCCAAAGCTTCTCCGTCGTGACAGGAAAGGAGATCAACAAGGGTGGTCCGCCCCTTCATTGAAAGCAAAAGAGCTTAGACACCGCAAAATGGCAAGGAAACCAGGACTCGGAAAGGAAGGGAGGAGACAAGAAGTAATAAGACGACAGGGATTGTTGCCGCACACAGTGTCGATGTGGCTGCTACCCAAGGGGGCAAGGTCAAGCGTGAAACAGAGGAGAGAGAGCATAGCAAGTTTTCTACTATTCAGTTAATGGTAACAATTTCCTACTTGTAACTCTAGAAAGCATCACATACAATTAGTCATGTGTTAGCACTGGTATTTGAAGATATTAGTTGAAATTTTACATTATAATAAATAATTTACTATTTAAATTGTAATTACAATTGCTTTGACTTATATTTAGAGCACAAAAATGTGTAAAATAAGATTTGTTTTTAGTAGTTAATTTATATCACTATAATATTAATTTACATTACTATAATATAATAAAGTAATCAATTGATATTAGTTGAAAAATTGATACCCTTTTTTCAAAATTTTAAGATGACAATTCTTTTAAATTACATTGTAATAAAAAGTTTAAATTAATTTTGAATTAGAATTAATATCACAATTTTTATGAGCACAAAGTTTTGTTAGATGCGATTTATTTTTAATATTAGATTTGAACAATCAAATTTTTGAATCATGTTTGGATTATATGAGGAAAACTAATAAAAAATAAACATTTAAATTGGATATGCAATTCGTTATTTCTTTTTAAATTGTAAATTGAAATAAATAAAATTTACTTGAGAAAATAATGTATTTCTATAATTGTATTTATCATGACTTATGAATTTGAATAAATAATAAGGTCATACTGAATTTTTAAATTCTTAGAAATTCATAAAATATAAATATGACATCATCAACCTACTAATAATAGTATGAGAGAAAGAAAAAAAACACCAAAAGAAATTATTACATGAGAGAGTGACACCTGTAGGAATCAGAAAGAGTATACAGTATAGAAAAAATCAACTAAATAAAATCAACTGTCATAGTTAAAAGTTCAAACTAGCTACTTAACAGTTGACGCAGCTAGCCGGACTTCTCTATTTTTATTTTTTAGGTACTAACAACTACGAGTAGAAAGTATCATTGGCTCTGAGACTTTTTGCATTGTCATTGCAGAAAACGGATTAGCATCCTTTAAAACAAAATGCACATATATCAACCTTTATTTTTTTTCAAATGTAAGAAAATACTAATTGATAAATGTTATAGTATAAAACCTTAAGACCAGATTTTGATGAGCAAAAGATTTAAAGTATTATTCAAGTGGAAAAAGTGACTATATACGAGTTTGTGGAGGTCCCCTTTTTATAGTAGGTCGACCTCCTTACCCTAGATCCAACATCTATTACACTGCTGGTTGACTACGTAGACAAGTAGCCCTAATCAGGGTAGAGGTCATGATTGCTTTCCGTAGCCAGATACGTGATTGAGGGACGCCCTGATGTTTAATTGACTGCCAACTTCCCCTAACCTGGAATGAACTTCTGACTGAACTCCCCTAGGCCCAACAATCCAATACTCAACTGCCTGGCTCAAATTCATGACGGTCCACAGCCCCAAGGCTTGTGGCTAGAAAGTCATAAAAGCCTTAATTAAAGCGACATGTCTGGTTACTTGCGTGCGTGGGATACTAGTCGGTTGTGCTTGTTCATCGGTCTGTTCACGTGCTGTCGTTAAGAGTCGGCTCGCCCTCCAAGGTGAGAAAGACACGTGTCACAGAGAGATTTTCTTAGCCCTCGTCTCATTGAAGAGAAGTCAACAAGAGGATGCGTCGAAGACGGGGAACTTGAGGAAGAAACTCGCATACCAAACTACAGCCCATCTGACGTTGGAGAATGACGTGTCCGTTTTGATAGCATAGAAGATACAATGGGAAGAGGACCATGGTCGGTCGACTAACAAGATATGTGAGCTTGAAGAGGACAAAGACAACGGCGACCATCTCATTTGAGACTAGGGAAAGTGAGTTCGTGACTGAGATAGATGAGCTGAAGTAGAGCAACACTATGGAATCCGCCGTCTGCTTTGAGAAGGCGCTGCAGCAGGTGAGGATACTTTACGACGACCTAGATTTCTTAGCACTCAACCCCTTCAAACTGAAGTAGGTTATTCATGTCCCCTTCTCTTTTATTTATTATGTAAACACATGGATGAAATTTCTTTACTTTGGTTGAGCATTTTGTAATGAACTTTTCTTTCTTCTTGTTTTGTTTGGTGGGATGTATATATGAACCTTGTGTCATTGCCTTTTATGTATCATTTTCCTTTGGTTGTAAATGAGTAGCTTTGGTTGTAGAATGTTAGTCGACTGTGTCTTGGGTGGGTGTTTGTCAGCGTGCCTCAGCTGACGACATTCGACGTGGTTGAACCAAGATGGCTAGCTTGGACATCTGATTGTCATCGGTGAAGCTTGAGCGTGCCAGACGACAAGGCTCGACGCATAACCTCACCCAGTGGAAGGGATGGCAACGGGACGGGTCGGGTTTTGCCTTTCCCAAACTCAAACCCGATGTAGCCTCCGACCCATGTCCTAACTTAACTTAAACCATAGACTTTTTTGCAATACAAAATGCAACTTATATTATTTTATTGTGAATACAACTATTTTATATCTTTTTGAAAAAAAAAAGGTATCTTATAGTTCAAATACGACTGAATTGTTAACAAATCAAGTTCTAAACATGGTATATATAAGATTAGTTTGGTAATTTTATATATATTGTTCGGGTTCGGGTGCGGGTTTCACCAATACCAAACCCAAACCCAATCATATCGGGTTTTACCCGTTAAATCGGGTTGGGTTCGGCCGGATGCCCACGGGTTCGGATTCTATTTCCATCTCCAGCAGGTGCAGATGGAACTCACCAAGTGGTGAGGCTTGACGCTCAACCGGAGTCGGTGGATAAAGAACTCACTTGGTCAAGGATCAAGTGGTGAGGCTCGACGCTGGACCGGAGTCAGCAGAGAAGGAACTTTCTTGGTCAAGGACCAAGTGGTGAGGCTCAACGCTCGACCAGAGTCAGCAAAGATGAAACTCACTTGGTATAGGACCCCAATGGTGAGGCTCGACGCTTGACCGGAGTCGGCAGAGAAGGAACAAACTTTGTCAAGGACAAAGTGGTGAGGCTTGACACTCGGTTCGAGTCGGCGGAGAAGGATTTCACTTAAGCAAGGACCAAGTGGTGAGGCTTGACACAGAGTCAGCAGATGTCCTCAAAGCATTTGATAGTTTGATATGAAAAACAAAGTTTGTTAAAAAGGAGGTGTCTTTACGTGATCGACTATTCTTTGGTCGTGTTTGCCTTCTTTTTAGTATCCTTTAAAAAAACTCTTGTTCCTCGTTTGTTTTTCTGGGCATCTACTATACCCAAACCAGAGGTCGAACATGGTCGCAATATGAAGGTCCTTCCAAGGACCGTAGCATCGTATCGTTCTATTCGTTACCTTGGAGAGTTAGCATTCATGTCATGAACAGATGATCGTAAATGACATTAAACCATGAATTTATACCATAATTGGAATTATTTGAAAACAGATGCGGGAATTGTATGACTACTTTACCTATGCTCGAATGAAAACGCTATGTTACCTGTGCTCAAATGAGATTAAACGGAAAGACTCAATTCATGGACTGAAATTGCTTGTTTTAAATATTAAAGAGTCAATCACACAAATGCGACTGATAAGGGACCAAAAGTGCAATTAAGTCATTGGTTTTTTTTCTTTTGGAGTAAGTATAGAAATTAAAAAAAAAATCCACATAATTAAATTTATCTATGTCGTTTCGTAGGCAGCATATATACACGGTTAATATTTGGACGAATGGTAGGACAAATTTGAGTGATTGAAAAAATTAGAGGATTGGAATTGAGGGGAAAAATTTCAGGAACCAAAATCACTCAACCAACTTTATAAGGGACTAAAAATATAATTAAGCCTAAAATAATATGTTTTTATTTACACTCCACCTGCACACCAAAGGAGATAAATAAATGAGAGATATGATACATAATATAATAAAAAAATATTACAATATATAAAAGAAATAATTGTAAATGAGATGAGAAATAAAGAGAGGGGTAAATGAATAAATATCCTATGCAGAAAACATATATGGATCTTTTTGTTTTTTGTTTTTGTTGTTTGATCTGTTTATTTTAAGTTTTGCAAGATTCGACTATGTTAAGGCTCGATTGGCGGCTTTAGCGTCCCCAGCCAACGATGTTTCGAGTGTAGCTCTGGTTGATGTTGCAGCGGGCAGAATGACAACGAAAGGGTGCAGACCAAGAGGGGACATCGTTAAACTGAATTTCGATGCCTCTTGGACAGCAAATGCAGGTGCAGGTTTAGGCATGATAGCAAGGAATGGCAGTGGGGAAGTCATGGCGGCGGCTGCTGCCCACCCAGTAGATGCTCTTTCCTCTCTAGTGGCGGAAGCCTTGGCTTTCTGGTGGGCCATTTCTTAGGCAAAGGATCTAGGCTTCTTCCAAATGGCTTTCGAAGCGGACTGCTTGCAACTATTTGATACTTGGAATAAGGCTAGGAGTGGTGCTTCTTATTTGTTTTCAATTTTGAATGATTGTAGACTTGGTCCAATCTTTTAATTGTTTTCATTTGTCTTTTGTTCGTCATTCCGGCAATGTTGTGGCTGGTTAATTGGCCAAGAACTCTTCAATTTTTCCTAAATATATTTGGAGTGAAGAGGTTCCGCCGGAATTAGATAGGTTGGTTAACTTTGATGTATGAGCCTCTATAGCTCTTTAATCTTTTAATGCAATTTACCACTTTCAAAAAAAAAATTAATAGAGTTAATTTTAAAAAAAGTTTATTAATAGAGTTATGTTTGAAAATATTCATTTCAAAAAACAAGTTTGACATATAAATTTAGGTTTATGAATGAAGTATAAAAACAAGTTTAAAAAAATGAAGCACACAAAATTATAAAAAAGGAAATACGGTAGATATAATACAAATGTGATCAATGCAAGTAATATATAAAAATGTCAAATATTAAATGGTTTGCACGGTTAGTACAGACATTCAATTAAATTATGTCAAATTAGAAAATTAATATATTTTGTTGTTTTAATTAAAATTAAAAGTAAATCTAAGCAATTTGATTCCAAGGTCTTTTGCCCAATTGCGGGTAGCAATTTAGCTCATCCAAAATTATTTTTTGAGTAAAATACACTTACCCCTCTCAAGGTTTGTTAGAAAAACACTCCACCCCATTCTTATTCAAAATATATACTCCACCCCACTCATTTTATCAAGTTAACCTCATTTAAAAAGATGCTAACGGAATATTCCATTCAAATCAAAATTATTTAATGTAAACTTATTTTTCCTTTTTTTGTCTGGTTATTTTTTTTTCAGAAAAAAACGTCACTTTCTAATATTTGACCAAACAAATATTCTCAATGCTTATATACTGTTGGAGCTGGTATATAAAGTAACCATTTTATAAAATAATTCAAGAATAAATATGTATGAAATAGTTTTAAATTAAAACTTATGGTAAAAGTACGTTAAACTTCCACTCCATAAAAGAATATAAAGTTATATTATTATTTTAATTAATTAATTAATTTGGATAATATGATCGCGTTGGTTATAACATGTTAAATGTTAAAGTATATATTACTTTTAGTAATTGAAAATGAGGGATGTTATTGATATATGATAAGAGAATTTTATTAAATAATATCCATACATTACTCAATGAATTCATAAGCAACCTTTTTTTATAAATCTAGGAAAAAGAAATTTAATTAGTATTTATTTGGTGAAATTTTAATTAGTATGAAATTAATTTCGAAATATTTTTATATAATTCACTTTTTATAAAAATCATTTATAAACTGGGTATTACTAGTAATTGTGATGTTATATTCTTTTTTGTTGAAACTAACGTTTTTTTTTTAAATGGAACTGACGTTAAACGATTTTTATTTGAAAGTGAGGTTTTTTTTTTGAAAAAAATAAAATAAAAAATAACCAGAAAAAAAAAGAAATGGAAAAATAAGTTTATATTAAATAATTTTGATTTGAATGGAATATTCCGTTAGTATCTTTTGGATGGAGTTAACATGATAAAATGAGTGAGATGGAGTGTATATTTTGAATAAGAATGGGGTGGAGTGTTTTTCTAGCAAACCTTGAGGGGGGTAAGTGTATTTTACTCTTATTTTTTTTTAGGTTTTCCTATGTTCTATTGCAAGGGACTATGCTCACTTTGTTGAGTGTCTTTTGTATTATCGACCAATTTTCATTCAATAAAATTTCAGCTTTCAAAAAAAAAATAATAACAATTCATCCTAGGTGGCAAGTGTGGTTAAATCTTCTATATATATTAGCAAAACTCACTTGAGCTAAGTATTAAATACAAATACACATGAGATTCTACTAAGGGAAAAAATGGTGTTTTAATGAGAGAAGCAATAACAACTTTGTAACTGAATAAAAATTATAACTCACTACTGCAAACACACATTAAATATATTCAATAATATAACATTGGTTAACCGGGCAGTTTTTATGGATGGGCAAAATGTATTGCCTACATGTGTTTGAAGGCACAAAGTGGATACTCGCTAAAAGGAAGCTTGAGAGATAACTTTAAATAAACAATGTGTTAATGAATAAATTAATATCAATTTTCAGTTGCACATTTCCTTGAAGATCCCACGAGCTTGCTTTCCACCAATTCATTTTCAGTTACACATTGCCTTGAAGACCACACAAGTTTGCTTTCCACCTATTCATGTTGAATTTTTTTCAGTTACACATTGCCTTGAAGAAAGACCTATTCACCTAACAGTTTTTCCCTGCAAACAAATTAAACCAATGACTTTTCATTTTTCATGTGATTTAGTCATTATCCTTCATGATGTAAACCCGAACTTATAAAAAATAAATGTGAGACTATAGATACAGGGGATTCATTACTGCATAAAGCATCAACAACTCACCACTCATGATATCAATAACAGCCACAGAGAATAGACTCAGAACAAACCATTTTCTAACAATTTCTATAACTGACATATTTTGTAACTGATTATACAGAAACTAAATAAAATTGCCAAAGTCCAAAAGTTATCCAGTCACCTACATTAAATAAATAAATAAATATAAACTTAATTATAAAACCATGCATTTAATTATTGTGTATCTCTATATAAAGAAATTACTCACACACTCAAGTTATAGATATCTTAGACTTCATCAGCCTTCAACAAGTATGTCATTTTTTATTACATTAGCTAATTTTAAATCTTTTTTTTTTGTATTACTCATTTCTTCTTTCTTTGTGTCAGGAGAAAGATCATTAACGGCAACAAAGAACTTACATTCCTCAGTGATCTATCCTCCAATACAATATTGGAAAATAGAAGTACGAGTTTCATGGATATAGGACACTCTGAATATATATAGGGAAAAAATTAATTATCACTGATATGGTTCTAAATCTAATTGACAAGAAGGTTTCAATTTTTATTGTCTTTTTACATTTTATTATCACTAAACTTAATTCTCTTGAATTTCTCTATAGGACAATCATTGCAAGGCTCAGGTCTGGAAAAAAATTGTGCTTGATGTGGATTCATCAGGTAAATAACTATTCTATAGTCTATCTTATGCTTTTCTATATGAATATCTCATAGAACAAAAATCAATCTATATACTATAAAAAGAGAACTTCCATTTCTACACAAGGTTCTTCAAATTTTACTAACACTAACAATAAAATCAGAAACTAAAAACATATATATGTCAAGCTGAAACACTCACAGTTACTCCCTCCTTGCTCGATATCACCACAGAATGAGCCCAGATAGTATACTTCCTGTGAAAAAACATAGTATTGTAGTGTTAATATTGTTTATTATTATTGATTTAGAATAAATTTTTTTTCAAGAGAAAATGATATCATATATATTAAGGGCCAGAGGAAAAGCCCCTCCCAGATTACACAGCAAGGAAACAAAATAGATCAGTACAAAACAGTAGCAAAACTACAAGGTAAGAATAAAAGTAGTAGAAGCCTAAAAGAATACACAGTAAAATTAGAATCCCAGGAAGAGTAGACATTGCAGAAATTGCACATCTTGGTTGCAGACCAGGGGAGACAATTACGAACAGATAAGTACTCCTCACTACAAATTCTCCAAAAGCAAGTAAAACCTCAAGACTCCTTCATTTCAATAGCAATTTCTACCCTTAAGGTTTAAATGACATTTTTTAGGGAAGATTTAAATGGTTGTTTTAATACTATTATTTAATTTAATGACAATAAGAACCAACAAACAAGAAAAAATTCAATTATAGAGGAAGAGGTAAACACAGAATAGCCCACAAAGAACAAAAGGCAGTGAGGAAAATACCTCCACAAATCAATGACATGGAAGGAGAGTAGGAACCTTCAATTCAAACTCCATTATATGACCATACCGTCGAGAGAATATCATAGTAACACTACTACTTTAGTATACAATTATGAACTCCATGGGCAACGCTGGAAGTCGCGCAGCGGCGGTGGTCGTTTGTCCTATGCACCACAAGTTTGACAAAGAAGCCAAATTGGGTAGGACAGGGGTAGTGGTGTCGGTCGCAAGTCCAGCGGAAGCTGTCGGAGGCATGGCTGGTGGTTTCGTGGTCGTAAGGGAAGGAGGAGGAGAAGAGGAGAGGCCAGGTGTGGTGGCTAGGGTTTTTGGTTCGACAGAAGACGAGGAGACCTAAAAAAGGGGAAGTGTGTTACTTATATTTGCTATTTTTTATTTATTGTTTTTTTGTCAATTTTTTTTAATTCAACGTGGAGTTACTCCTATTGTGTGGCAGCCTTTTTAAAAAAAAAATTTAGCCATAATATTAATTTATCATGGTTTCATATTTTAAAATTATTAATTCTTACTAAAAAATAACTTAAAAATACATTTTTTTAGTAACTTAAAAATACATTTTTACAAACTAAATAATCACACTATATTAATATGTATTAAATTCAATGTATTTTAATCTTTTATTTTTTAAAAAATTCCAGGGAGCGTATCATTATTAATTACTACCTTGAGGTAGAACACTCATAACCGATTTCAAATACCACTAGATGTTTTTGAAGATAGTACGAGCTTAATCAAGTAAGATACTCAGCTTGCACAATTAATAATTCAAATAGATTTGATTATTTGGGATGAAACACCTATGACTAAAATGTTGGCATTTGAATCCCTTGATAGGATACTAAAAGGCATTGTTGGTTTCTTGAAGATCTTTATGTTTTCTAAAAGTATGATCGATGTCACTTCATCATCTGCTCAACTTAATTCATTGGCATCTGAATTCAAAAAATGGATATTGCAAATTGGTGATGAAAAAATATCAATAATTAGTAGAGAAAGAGAAGACATTTCAACATTCCTAGGGTCGCAAATACTTCAGGAAGTAACACTGGTGAAAAAGTGCTTATAGCACGTATAGTTTTTACAACAAATAATTCTAAATGATATTTTATGCTAGGAAGAATCAATTTCCAATAAAGTTTGTTACACCATGACAATCAACAAAAGTCAAAGTCAGTCATTGAACTATGTGGGATTATATTTGTCAAGACATTTATGCTCTCACGACCAATTATATTTGCATTGTTTAAAGTAAGATTGCCAAAGGGATTGAAATACTTATTGTTGAATAAGATGATACATATACGTAATATACGAAAAATGTAGTGTACAATGAAGTTTTTAATGAACTTTCATATAATATTTTCTTACTCTTATACAGATTAAAATATCACAATTTAAAATTACAGCTAAAAACAAACACGTGCAGTTTAAACTCGTGCAACACACTAGTATAATATCTAAACGAACTCATACTTACTTTAAAAAAATAAAATAAACGAACTCATACTTGAATGCATGTACCAAACATCAATTTTTCTTTGTAATAAATATATTAAACAATAAACGTAACTCAACTTATTACTTAAATTAAATATTTCAAAGTAAATTAATAATTTTTTATGTCATTGGATAAATAAATTTTTAAGTTGTTAAAATTATTTCTATGCTAATAATTATATATCAATAATTAAATTTGAGTACTATTAATTATTTACACAAAAATAACTCTAATTATATTTATTGAAATGGCTTAATTAACACAATTTTTAATATTTATAATTAAAATTAATTAAAATTTTATTTATTTAAACTATCATAATTTATATATAATGTTTAAAATATTGTAAGTAAACCCGTGCGTTGCACGGATATAATATCTAGTGTTAATGTAAAACTGTTTAACATTAATAGCGCATATTCATTAAACTCAACTAATAATCCATGGAAAAAAGTCTTGACGTCTAACTCATTTTTTTCTTCTAACTTACGAAATGTGATGTATCAATGCAAGTAATTTTATAAAAATAACAATCCATCAAAGTTAAAGAAAGTCTTGATATCTAAAGTTCAAAAAAAAAAAAGTCTTGATATCTGATCTAGCTCATTTTTTCTTCTAACTGACGGTAGATATATACAAATTTGATGTATCAGTGCAAGTAATCTTATCTCTATCGAAAAAAAGTCTTGACATTTTTTTTTTTTTTTTTGGCTTAATTTCAATTTGGGCCCCTGATGTTTCAGAAATGTGCGATTTGCGTCCCCCGTGTTTAAAACATGCGGTCAAGCTCTCCGACGTTTCTAAAACGTGCGATCGAAGCCCTTCCGTCCATATCCGTTTGGTTCCGTCTGTTGACCAAACGGAGTTGCGTCCACGTGTAATAAAACGAGCGAATTTACCCCCTCATCTTTCATCTTTGTACAATTTGTCTCCCTAATGTTTAAAACGAGTGAATTTACTCCCTCATGTTTCAATAAAATTTAAAATAAAACAATTTAATTAAAAAACTAAATAATATCAGAATATAACTAAATATAAAATATAAAAAATCCAAATCAGTTCATCTTTTTCACCTGTAATTTCACTCTCTTCACCATAGCCATAACCACCAAGGTCTACCATATACAACAAACCCCAAACCACCACCTCTTCCTTCTGAACTCACTATCTTCTTCTTCTCCTTTAGATCTGAACCTGCTATTCTCCATTACGAAACCCACATCTACAAAATCGACACAATTTTTTATGTTTAAATCCCTAAATCCCAACTCTCACAACTTCAGTGAGGACATCATCTTCCTGGATTTCTGGTTTCTTGCATTATTTATGTGTTTTTTTTTTGTGCTGGATCTGTTTTTTCATGAAAAATGGAGAGAAATGTGTGTGTTTGAAAATTGTTATTACTATTAATTCTTGATAAAGCTGTTATTTTGTTAACGAACATGAATTGAAGATTCAATTTTTTTTCTTGAATTGTTGTTGATTTGAATCTGTTTCAGGTTGTGTTACTTTGGTAATGAATGATTTGTTTTCATTCAAGATTAATGATATTTTTTTTTTTTCTGAAACAAATTAATGATTTTTTTTGTTACAATCTGTTAAAGATTTATTTTTTGGAATTCTGTTTTTAAACATTAGGGAGGAAAATTGCACAAAGATGAAAGATCAGGGAGTAAATTCGCTCGTTTTATTACACGTGGACGCAGCTCCGTTTGGTCAACAGAAGGAACCAAACGGATATGGACGGAAGAGCTTCGATCGCACGTTTTAGAAATGTCAGGGAGCTTGGCCGCACGTTTTAAACACGGGGGACACAAATCGCACATTTCTGAAACATTAAGGACCCAAACTGGAATTAAGCCTTTTTTTTTTTGTTACAAAAGTCTTTACATCACCGAACTGTATAGGTTTTTTCTTTTTTTCTTTCTAACAGAAAAGTTCCGTATGAACAAACTTTAAAAATCTTAACTTTTTTTATTGTTAAAAACTCTAGTTTTCATACATAGAGCACATCAATCGTTTAAACACCAATCAAACACCCCATTTTTCTTTCCATTTCTCACATTTTATTACATTATATATAAGATATATTATGTTTTCTTTATTCTCTTTTTTCTCTCCTTTTCTGATAAGGATGACAATAAATAATAAATAGGGTCTGGTAGCTGGGCTACGCACCCATATATACTCGCGTTTAAAAAAAAAAATCAGTAATGATATATACACACCTTATTTTTAAAACACTTCATTTCCACATCTTTTTGTTTCTATCTCTCTCCTCTTACCATCTATCACATCTCATACTTTCTCTCTCTTACTTTTCCTTTTCTTCCTATCTCTCATCATTCCACATCTTTCACCTCAAAAGAGAGGTGTATAAGTAACATTACTCAAAAAAAAAATTGTACTCATTCTTATACCTACATTGATAGCTACTTAAGTGTTCGTTTTCATACCCTCTGAGCACATATGCACGTGAAAAACGTGCATGGGGAACAGTTGACCAGCAACATTAAGCCAAAGGGTTATCATTAGTGAACCATCAATAATAAATACACCATGTTAAATACCACATTTTTTTGTTTTATCGTATCACATAATATATCATGTTCATTACAACTTGCATTCTTAGATTTTTGTTTTAATGATATGTCATTTTTTTATTGGATGTGTGTGGGCTTGGGGTTTTCTACGCAATTGAGTGTTTCACCAAACAATATCCTAAGAAAGACTCTCCCACCTCATCTCACGTTGTCTAAGCTTAAGGCTCACTAGTATTTATTATTTAAGCTCGCTGTGGGCAAATGGTGACACACACACAGAGTTAAGAAGAAGATCATGTGGAAGCTGAAGGTAGCAGATGGTGGCAAGAACCCATACATATTCAGCATCAACAACTTCGTGGGAAGGCAGACATGGGAGTATGATCCTGATGCAGGTACTCCTGAGGAACGAGCTCAGGTTGAAGAAGCTCGTCAGGATTTCTATAACAACCGCTACGAGGTCAAGACCTGTGGCGACCGACTTTGGCGGTTTCAGGTATCTTGAGCTTGCACCATAGTGCTTAAGGAAATAGAAAATTTTCATGCAGTCATGCTGTGTATATATAAAAGTTTAAATTATTCAAAAATAGATTAAAGGTGTAGTGTGCGTATCATTATGTAAACTTTATTATTTACACAGTCATATAATTGGATTAGGCCACATAAGAAAATATTTTTTATTTTAATTAAAATTTTGAAGTAAAAGTTATTATGTACAAAACCATTTTACACTACATATCTAGCATGTGATGATCCATCCATATTGAATGATCGTGCACCTGTATAGGGGGTTCCCCTCATTTACCCTGCAATGCACCAATAACACTTTCAATCTTAGGTCCACAAAATTTAGAAGAAAATCGCTTATATTGTATGAAGACTCCTTCCATCATGCCTTCACCCACCAAGTTATTCTTGAGATATGCAAATCTGAGACTTAATCAAAAGAGAACTCTCTATTTTGGAACACCAGATCGTTACGAGTTAGCTAGCCACACCTACCAACATACTGCATAAGGGATCATCTCCCAAAGCGTCAGATCAGATTTGGCCTGTTGAACGAGTGATTCTAGCATTAAATTTTGAAACTATTGATGGCAGCACCATGACATCCCTTCTCTGTACAAAATGCCAACCCATATTTTCAAGTCATCTCAAAACTCACCATCAGATGACCCGTAGTTTCAGGGATAATACTACAAATGCTACACCGGCCTTCGGTCTCTATAACCAGTTCGCGCGTCATCAAATTCATCTTCACCGCAACCTAGCTTGTTCAATGTTGTCTGCTAAAAGAACAAGATCACCTTTGGTGGGATAATTTTGCAAACTTGCTTGGGGATGGTCAAAGCTTCCTAACTCAATAGGATTTCGCTTCATCAATTTGCAGATTTCGTTAACCGGGAATACTCCCCCGGCACTTATGCTAGGTAAATAAGAGTTAATTGCCATAAGAAACCTCCCATGTTCATCTTAGACCATTGCACACTCCCACCTTATTGGCAGTAACATTCTTATTAACAACTAGAGCATACATATACGTGGGAAGGACATGTGCAGAGGCAGCAGGTCTACCCAAGGATCCATCCATAAACAGACAAAATTTCCAAAACAAAATCTTCATATGAAGTTTTCATGATATCCTGCCACACATATGAACAGTCGTTGTATCTATCCACCACTAGATGAAGAGTCAAGCAGATTCCATACAAACCATACTTAGCACATAGCACTTTTTTCCACAGGGCATCTCTCTCACCCCTAAATCGCCAAGCCTCATAGGCTCATACCTTGTTCCTCCATCTAAGGAAGCCAAGACCAAGGCCTCCTAATTGAGTATCCTTGCATATTTGCTCCCAGACGATCCAAAATACCTTTCGTTTCCCTTAATTGCTTCCCTATCATTAGCTTTTCAAAATGTCCAACCATACCCACCGGGGCTTTAAATAATATCATGTAATACATTGAAATTGCATATATAATGGCCTTGAGAAACACCACTCTCCCACTTAAGGATACAAATTTTTCAAACGCGTGAAATGAATTCAAGACTAAAAGTAAATCCCCACATAAATCCAGTTGAAAACATGTAATCGTAGCTATTTTTCCATTAAAACTTGTTCCAAATTACAACTTAAAATCATTAAAACATAGCATCATTACAATTGTAAATCCGTTGTAATGATTTGATGGATCGAAACTACCATGAGAATTAAATTTGACGAATTGATCCAACGAAGGTGACCAGCCGAAGAGTGAATATGACATGCATATTTCAACAACCACGATTGACGACTCAATACCATGCTCTTAGGCCACCTTAAACACTCTATAAAGCCCCCACAAAAATCACTGCATTCCTCTAATTTATGTGCGAAATGATCCAATCTGTAACACCCCGATTTCGGTGGCGTCACTTTAGTAACCAAAATAAACTTAATGCGGAAAAACGTGAATATTTTTTTTTTAATAATAACTAAGACAAGACTGAATTAAATAAAACCCAACAATAACAATAATCAGAACTAATATACAATATATAAACAGCCCCCGCTGTAGTAGTAACCTCGTCACGAGTAAACCTCCAGTGACGGAAAGAAAAGTGTAACGCCCGAAGGCAAAAGGTACAATCCACAAGAAAGGTCAAGTGTCCGCAACACCATCCCTCAAAACTGAGAATAAGCTGGCCCATCGGCCTGAAGCAAGACCTCCTAAGTCCAACCAACTCTCTGTGATTCTCGTAAAGAACCACACAAAAAGCTATAGGTGAGAAACTACCCTGTCCCCAAAGAAAACAAATGATGTTCAGAGCTAAGACTTTACTCCTACACTAATCCCATCTCGAGGAGCTCACACCAGCACTAAAACCTACATGCTAGCATGATCGTCGCCCGAATCTGAATCCAGAACGACCTAGTCTATGTACACCATCCGTCCTCCTCTCGCTACCGCGATACGCTCCAGTTCCCGCATCTCAACCCTAGTTCCTCCCGAAGGATGAACCATCATGAATCAGCCCGCCAAAGACATCTGACAAAGGGCGTTTGTTCGCCAAAGCACACACAGAAGACGCGAGGGTCAACTGCAAGGAATTATGTAAATAATAGCACCAATAAATATAAATAAGATAATAGCCACTTAGGCTTATAACTAGGGATAACATCCTAGGGTTGCATATTTCCACAAAGAATATAACGACTGTAAATCACAGTTAACATGCATCAAGTAGAACTAACAAGTATCAAACACACTCATCAACTATGTCAGTATGCATGTTGCATGAAATGATATGCAGGTTAACCCAGTCAACCAATATGCAATCCGGAACGGATGGACATCATCGGATCAGTCCTAACACCAGCCACGGTGGGACCATTTCGGCCCGTGATGCCTCTTACTCCAACATCATCATGTAGTCAGATCAGCATAAAACCCGAATAACGTCACTCTGCTTGGCGACGGAACAAACCGACAACGTCACTCTGCTTGGCGACGGAACAAAACAACAACGTCACTCTGCTTGGCGACGGAACAAAACAACAACGTCACTCTGCTTGGCGACGGAACAAAACAACAACGTCACTCTGCTTGGCGACGGGACAAACCAAAGGTATTGCCACTTATAGGCTGGGCACCTCGAGACGGTCGTAACACTAGCCTCGTGTTTAACCATTTCTGCTCGGGCGTCGCTTATCACCTTTGGCTATAGTCAAGACGGTACAAACTCTACATGGTTTGACCATTTCTGCTTGCTATGCCGAACATCAACAGGCACGATACAACTCTACATGGATGATCGTTACCTCCTGTTGTGCCAGGTATAGTCAGGACCGATCCAACTCTGCATGGCTGATCGTTACTTCCTGCTATACCGAAGTACTCTGCTTGGCACTTCATCGCGTATATGCATGGGTGTAACCACTCACGATGACTCTTCGGGTCACCAATGCTCTCACGAAGTCTCACCCTTCAGTGAAGTTTCATGCTCTCACAAGGTCTCACGCCTTAGTGGAGTTCCATGCTTTCCACAAGGTCTCACGCCTCAGTGAAGCTTCTCGGCTCATCCCTTGGATGGCTAACAAACTGCTCGACGAGCAAAGAGTATCAACATACTCAGAACTTACCAAACTCCTCAACACTTGGATCCGACGACACTCCTCGCTTTTCCAAAACTATGATTTGACTTCCAATGCCTTCCTTCGAGGTTGTTATCATTACTTAAAGATTTTGAGGTTATTTAAGGTCTTATGAATTTTCTTTATAAAGTAGATTCCCTTTTTGTCTTATCGCAAGTCTTATACATTTGCAGGATCTCCCAATCCCAAGTCGCTTCCAGAGGAGGTCTCGATCCACTAAACAAAATTAAGGCCCGAACCTCGTTCGTCCTATCAAACTTTCTCCAAACTCTCAAAATAAAATCGGCATGACCTGCCCGCTATTCTCACCATTCAGAATCTCAGATTCCAGTACAGAGCATATTTAAATCATCACAATCAACAACATGTCATATATCAATAAATCGCATCATAAACACTTAGCACTTAGCATATAAAGCATGCACCACACATCCTAGATTACCCACATAGCACATAGCATGTAAGACAATCTCAAAAACATTCAGTAGATGAATCATCTACATTGTCAGCCGAAGCCTCAGAAAACATTTTCCAATCACACACAATTCCAGTGCATAAACAGTAAACAATGTCGAAACATCGACCCTAAGCATTAACTAGAGATTCAGTGAGAAGCCCTCACCTGAAGGTTCTCCAGTATGATCGTCAAGCGCTTCCTCGCACTCAAAGTGTTGTTCCTCAGAGAAATCCTCAAAAGCACCTTTACAATGAAACCACAGAATACTATCAGAATCTATCGGAAACTAAGCTATCGATACTTACTAAGGTTACTCGAAGTAATCTATACTCTAAGGTACGATAAACTAGCGCGAAAGGACAAGTTTTCGGAAAAGGAAATTTCCTCCTCCCCCCTAAATAGGTTCGGCCACTTTGGTTAATTGTGGGGTTCGATTTTTCTTCGATCAAACTTGGTTCCTATGCTATCATTAGCCGTAACTAAGGGTATTCTGAACTCGGAAAAATTATCGGATCAAAAACTGTCGCAGGGGTATTTTGGTCATGATTTTTAACTTAGGATTTTCAAAACTGAAATCCCAAAAATAAAATTTTGCAGGGACGTCACCAACGACGTTTATGACAACTAATCCTACTAACACTAAGCTAAGGCGATAGTTTTTAGCCTAAAGGTTGAAGCTTTACCTCAAAAACTCCAAAAATGGGTATTTTAGGTTCAAATTGATTCCGGCGGAATTCCGGCGACATAACGGTAAATCTAATCCGGCAGAAGTGATCTTGGGCACATATAGAAGAGGTTTAGAATCAGAAATGAAAGATTCAGGATAGTTTTGCAAAAACCCATAAACTATCCACTCAGAAAACTCTACAGAAAAGCTATGGAAAAAGCGATCAGAGGTAAGGATTAGCGACTATACCTCGAAACCTTGAAGCAGCAACTGATTAATCAACGATCAAGCAAGGATTGAACAAAATCTCTTCTCCTCCTCTCCTTAGCAAACTCGCGGCCTCCTTGGGAAGAAATGGGTAAGATATTTGTTTTTTCTCATTTCTTGGCTATATATAGAAAATGGTAATTCGCGGGAAAATGAAAGTTTCGCGAATCTGATTTTTCCGGCATCATTCTCCATGAATTCTAAGATAGGTTTTGGCAAAGGAATTCCTAAGCTAAAAAGATGTATCCTTGTATTTTTGGCAACTAATGCAAAGTCGGTGCAAAGTCGGTGTAAAACTATTTTACCCGATAAGTTGCTTTTTGCATCGAATGTCGGAATGGAAAACTTCCTTCTGAAGAAAGATTGAAATCATCGAGAGAAATGGGTGTACGCGTGTAGAATCTTCATTTGAAGCTCTGAATAGAAAAAGTCTTCATTGACGGTTGATTCTAGGGTTTTGAAAAACCAGGGATTCGGTTTCGGCAAACTTCCGATGATTGGAATCGGACGTTCGTAGATCCTAGAGTTTCGCCTCGAAATGATTGTGATATATGGAAAAAGAGAAGTTCTAATATTTCTCTAAAGATTTTTGGACTAAATTCCTACAGTGTTCCAAAGCTGGAAGTTTGTTAGAAATTATATTCCTATAGTGTTCCAAAGCTGGAACATAGTTTTGTTTCCTAAGGTTCTTGTCCTAGGTTTTAAATGCGAATATTAGTCGTGCTATAACTTAAATCGACTTCGATACAATCCTTTGACTTTTCCTGAACTTTCCCCTTCATAAATTTATTTCATTTAATAAACTTTCGTTCAGGTTTCCCTTCACATTACATCAACCCTAATCGTAAATGGAAATCTCTTCCACTGATCCTAAGCTTAAAATCTCGGGTCTTACACAATCATATTCAATGTGTTATTTTTAATAAAACTTATAAAATTAAATAGATGAAATAAAATACGATAAAAAGTGGCAATTAATATTATTGTCTTAAATTTTTAAAACAACAAATAAGTTAGAATAAGTTTATAAAACGATTTCAGATAAATTGCTACGAGTATATTATTATCATGAAATTTTTTCCAATAGAAAGTATCTATATATGTATTTGATGAGAACACCCTAAAGTACCAATTGTAATGATTTTATGTTGTAATTTGAAATAGGTTTTAATGGGAAAATAACTACGATTACATGTTTTCAACTGGATTTATTACGTGTGGATTTACTTTTAGTCTTGTGAGCCGTGAAAAATAGTTGGCCTTGTTTCACGCGTTTGAAAAAAAGACTCCTCTTATGAGGAGACTGATTTGATACATGAGAAGTTTTCTCCGAATAGTGGTGTCTCGTTCTAGGAGTCTAACATGACAGCAGAACTTCTCACTTTAGGAGTCTTTAGTCGACATAATGATGATGTAATTATTGAGTACATAAACTCTTACTTCTAGGCGCCTTTGTCATTAAAGAAAACGTCACATATGAGGAGTTTTTTGCAAAGGGTGACCACCAAGACATCCTACAAGGCCAAAACTACCGCAGATTGGTAAATATTTATCAAAATACAATATTTTTGGTAAATACTTATTTTTTTTACAATATTTAAAAAAAAATCTTAGCATCCAAAAAATGTATAAATATATAATTATTATTATTTAGATCATATTTTTAGTAAAATAAATGAGTTAACCATTATTATTATATTGCTATTATAATTCAAGTTATTAATTATTACATCAGGGTAACTACGGGGATGAGTTTGAGATGGGTCTTTGCACCCCTAAGTCATCCTCTATTTGGCAAATGTTAATCAAAGTGATGGGTTTTTCTTCTATATATATATTTTATACGCAAATGTTAGTTGTTAATAATGTTAGTAAATTAGTCATTCATTAGGGTTTGAACCCTGGACCTTTCTTCTTATCTCTCTCAACTCTTATGTTTCCTAACTCTTACCATATGATATCACTCTTACCTTATGATATCATTTTTTTCTCATCTAAAAATATAACTTTTATTCTATTTTTGCTTCCCTGTTTTGTGTAGGTTATGAGGGAAAATAACTTCAAACAAACAATACCGAGTGTGAGAAGGGCCGCACATCACCTAGCAGGATTACAGACCAGTGATGGCCATTGGCCTGCTCAAATTGCTGGTCCTCTGCTTTTCACGCCTCCCTTGGTGAGTGCAACTACTCAATATAATATTTCCTATTATTATTATTATTATTATTATTATTATTATTATTATTATTATTATTATTATAAAACATTCACTACAAGAAAAAAAAATCTTATTTCTAACCGTCAGAAGCGGATGGTAATCAAGAAAAAAATTCAATAATCAATATCAATATCAATATATATTATAAAATAAGAACTTCTATAAGACTGATTTGGTGAGGTGGCAGCTCCTGATTCAATCTCAGAAGAAAAAATCCACGTGTCAATTTGTTAGATAGCAAATTCCACATTTCAAGTTTTGAGTTATCAGTGGCCAAAGCAGTCGATAAAGTTGTCGGTAACTGATGTCCAATATTTTTTAAGCATGTCAAGTTTACACCAGCAACAGTTTCAAATTTTGAATTACCGATAGGTAAAACCGTTAGTAACTTAACGATAACTAAACCTGCCAAATTACAGACGGGCAAGGTTGTCGACAAGATGTTTATTTTTTATTTTTTTAGAAAACATGTTATGATGGTCCGACCATAAATAACAACGAGATTTTGTGACGATTTTCAAAAAGTCGTAAAAAGTCATTGGTAATAACTTATTTTCTTGTTGTAATTACGATAAGATAAAAGAAACATATCAGAACTAAATAATCCTATGGAGCCAAGGCCTTGCAAACCGCTGCCACGGCGCGCACCATGGCAGGACGTGCTCCTCTTGTATTCTTTTGTTAAACTCAACGGCAAACTACTTTAGATTTTCAATTCACAATTTAATATGTTTAGATTTTCAAGGACTATTTTAGATTAGGGTATATAAGTCAGAAGATAAAATACACATATAAACCATATATATGAGTTTCTACTAATCAGTTTTCTACTTGCTCCTCAAAACATTGCAGATCTTTTGTATGTACATAACAGGTCATCTTGATTCTGTATTCCCAGAAGTGTACCGCAAAGAGATTCTTCGTTACACATACGTTCATCAGGTATACTTATTCAATTTCAACAAGCAATTAACTTTTTATTTATTTGGCTGATACAAGTATACGCCACGGCCGACAATCTTATATGAGTACAGCAGCCCTTCAATAAGCCTCATGTAGCCAACCTCTTTTATATTCCATCACAATACAAATGCAGCATGCCAGTTCAACAATACAGCAGCCCTTCAATAAGCCTCATGTAGCCAACCTCATTCTTTCGTATATAATCTTGTGCATGGTTGTGTCTCGTTGATGAACAATGACGCAAGTGTTGATAGCTTCTGCTGAGGGGAAAGCATGGTAATGTGAAGGTGACTCAAATTTGAGGGGGGATTGTTAGTAATTCAAGTGTGATGTCTGAAAGTTTAATTATGTTTTAATTCGCATGTAATTTCCTGTCTTGGGCAGTAGCTTGTGGATCTAGCACCCCTTGTGCTAGTTTTGAATACTATTTGATATAAAAAAAACTATGATGTATGGAGTCTCACATTAATTAAAAATGTTGAGGTAAATGTAATATAAGAAATGAGACTCATAAAATCAATGTCTTAAGGTATTGGGTAAAGATGTAGTATCTGATTTTCTTGATGGTCTTCTTTGTTAGCTCACTGGTATGACTTCTCTAGTTTTCACTCATCATGTAGAGTTATAATTGTCATACTCATATCTATTTGACATAATTTTATTGGGCACACAAAGAATGAGACATCAAATAAGTACAAATTGAAGGTATGAAAAACGGTAGAAAGGGGGGGTTTGAATAACGTTTTCAGTACAAAACTTCCACCTTAAAGATTTTGACAAATCTTTCGAGAACTTAAGTGCTAAAGATAAGAGATAGAGAAGCACACAAGGATTTTATCCTGGTTCACTTGATAAATCACTCAAGCTACTCCAGTCCACCCGTTAAGGTGATTTCTTCCTTCTTAGAATGAAGGCAATCCACTAATCAGGTAAGAGTTACAACTGTACTTGAAACCTACAAGTGACTAACAATTACACTGACTTAGCTCACACTAAGATTCACTCTCTTAGTCTTCTCTAGGATCCGATCAACCTTGATCTCCTAAAGGAACTAAACAAACTGTTTATCAAAGAAATGTTTACAAGAGATTTGCTTCTAAAAAGCTAATAGTAAACTCAATGAATTTCAGATGAAAGAAAGCTTAGAATATTTTGAATATGTCTTGCGCGTATGTGTTACTTCTACACTTCTTTCAATCTTCAGCCTCTATATATACTCCAAGGATTAGGGTTGAGCGTTGCATGGGAAATGCTACCGTTGGAGGGCAGTTCTGGAAAATCCAGCTTCTGCTGTGGCTGAGAACGTTAGGTAGGTCGTCAGGAAGGTACACTTGCTTTTGTACTTGGATAGCGACTTGACCTTTTAACCTAGGAGACTTCTGATCAGGGGAATACTTCATATTGGAACTTGTGAAGCCGGTTGATCAGAGTCAGAGGGAAAGCACAGATCCTCTGACCATTGTATCTTCTGATTCTGAACTCAGAGGGAAGAACATGGCCTTCAGAGTTTCTTGCTTCTGGACTTCAGAGTTTCCACTATTCAGCTTCTGGATCTTCAGAGTCTTCTACACCATCAGAACATCTGAACCTTCAGTGTTTCTTGGTTATCAGAACTTCTGGATCTTCAGAGCTTCTAGCGACTGAGTCCACATCAGAGTTTGTATAGCTTCAGAACTTCTGAAGCTTTTCCACTGTTCATACTGAACATGGTGAATGCGAAAGCATTGCTTGGGTTACTCTTTATACACAGTGCTTCTGATTTGTGTGAGATTGAGTTGAGGTCAGAGCCTGTAAATAGCACACTCAGAAAAACACGTTAGAGTACCACAATTGTTCATATCAAAAGGTTAACTTGTAATCATCAAAACATAGAGTTGTACTACTCGATCAAAACTTGATCTTACACAAATGATCTTCATCTGAAAAATATATGTTAACCTAGCTGAAATTCTCGTGTTCAATTTCAGTGTTGTCTACTTTTGTCAATGTTGCCTCCAGAGATTGTAGGGGAAAAGATAGAGCCTGAAAGGTTATTCGATACTGTCAATCTCCTATTGTCACTTCAGGCAAGTACTATATATTAAATTTATTGTCATCTGCTTCTAATTATTTAATAAGTTAATCAGTAATCCTTCTCCTTGCTTAAAGGAATTTGATCATTTGATGTTTGATTTTACAGTGTTATATGATTAAATTTTCTATTTTTCATCATTATAGAGTAAAAAGGGTGGTTTTGCAGTATGGGAGCCAGCAGGAGCTCAGGAGTGGCTGGAAGTAAGTATTCAATTAGTGAATAACTAAACATAAACCCATGACATGCAAAGATTAAATTAGTATAGGCAAAAAGCAGGGATTTATTCTCCTTAGTTTTACATGTATATATAATTTAACTGATTTGTGCAATTTTTATTAGACTTTTCATTGTGTTTTAATAATTAAATGGGTTTTTTGTTTTTTAAATTATATTTTAGGGTTTATGGTTTCATTTTAGATAGTCAAATTATTGTTGAGTTAGCAAAAATAAGGGTGTGTGGTAAAATAGAGATAGATTGCAACGTCTGATTTCGCGTCTCATCTTTAATGTACTATAAATAAATATAATAGATGTTATGTGTACCTGTGTATTTATTAATTGATAAAAGTCGTTCTGTAGTTAACAAACTAAGTAATTAGTTTTGTTGTAACCAAAAAAATAACTAATTAGTTTTGTCATTATTTTTCAGCTACTCAATCCCATAGAATTTTTTGAGGACATTGTAATTGAGCATGAATTGGTTGAGTGCACTGGATCAGCAATTGGAGCCTTAGTTTTGTTCAAGAATCATTATCCAGAGCATAGAAAGAAAGAGATCGAGGATTGCATTGCTAATGCAGTTCGTTACTTTGAAGATATACAAACAGCAGATGGTTCTTGGTATGGAAATGCAGGAATTTGCTTCATTTATGGTACTTGGTTTGCACTTGGTGGTCTAGAAGCAGCTGGCAAAACTTATGCCAATTGTGCTGCCATTCGCAAAGGTGTTAAATTTCTACTCACGACACAATCAAAGGATGGTGGGTGGGGAGAGAGTTATCTATCATGCCCAAAAAAGGTTTGTAATTGAATATATAATTCTAAAAATTCAGTTTGGCTGGTCTAGCTTTACCATAAAAGCTAGTTCATGATGGGGACTGCTCTACCCTATAAGATCTTATTTAGTTATATCTCTAGTTAATATGAGAGACCTTAATGATTATTATTATATACCTATTAGTTTCTAATGCTTCTTCAACTTGTACATAAATTAATGCTAATGATATAGTGATGATCATCTCTTACTAATGAAAATAATGCAGATATATGTACCTCTTGAAGGAAACCGATCAAATGTTGTACAGACAGCATGGGCTCTTATGGGTTTGATTCATGCTGGCCAGGTTTGTGTGTGATTTTGGGTACACTTAACGTAAATTAAAATAAAAATGCTTACTACTATGTAATTGCCCATGAATCTTAAGTGTTCTTTTCTCTAATTCATTGCACAGGCGGAGAGAGACCCTACTCCACTTCACCGTGCTGCAAAATTGCTCATCAATTCTCAGCTTGAAGATGGTGATTGGCCCCAACAGGTTCATCTCAATCTTTGGCTCTTATTTATGCCTAATCATGTTACTAATTGTATTTTGTAACTAACTTATTTAATGATGGTTTGGATGGAGTTTCTATTGCTAATTGTTGTTTGCCTTACTAATAACAGGATATTACTGGTGTGTACGTGAAAAATTGCACGCTGCATTACCCAATGTACAGAAATAATTTTACAACGATGGCCCTAGCTGAATATCGTCGACGGGTTCCATTACCTTCCACTGCTGTTTAACTTGTAAAGATAGCTGTGAGCACAAAAAGGCACAGCCACATCAATAGATCATGCAAATAAAATAATCAAACAAGTTTTGACCTTGTACAATTGTACTCTTATTACTATAGTATGTATTTAGTGTCGGTTTGTTGCCTGTTAAATTTTTTATTAAGTTGTTTTTATTTCCATAACACACTTTTTTATCTTATTGTTTTGCTTGAGGTATAAAATTGTGTTGTTCCTGCTTTACTACTTCTTTTAATAAAAAGCGAGAAGTTTCTACTTCTTTCCTTAACATTTCTTTCTGTTATTCATTACATTACAAGTTTACCCTCAAGAGGGAGAGCAAGTGCGAATGACCCAACCCTCAAGAATGAATTGATGACCTATTTATTTTAACTTGGCTTAATTCCATTTTGGGCCCCTGATGTTTTAAAAATGAGCGATTGGGGCCCCCCGTGTTTAAACATAGCGGTCAGGCACCCCAACGTTTCAAAAACGTGCGTTTCAGGCCCTTCTGTTAAGTACCGTTAGTTTGACCAAACGGAGCCAGTGACGTGGAATTTCTTTTTCATTTTAACATTATATTTTTTACCAAAAAATTCCCCCCCAATTCACCAACCCGATTCCCCCCAATTTTAACCCTAATTTCATCCTAATTTAGCAAACCATGGAATCTTCACCCCTCACCCTCAACTCTCTGAACAACTTCTTCAGCAAAACCAACAAGATTTAACTGAGTTGAATCATTTCATGGAGATTTAGCAAAGTGTGAAGCGGATGGTCCACAAGAAATGGGGTTCACCAAAAGCAGCAAAAGAGTCTGAAAAATTCCCAGAACCAATCACTACCCCAAGGTTGAAGTGGAAGAAGCTCTTCTTCCACAGCATCAACCCTTCAAAACCCAACAGCAACAACAAAACCCAGAACCCTCCAGAAGAGTTCCTCTGCCCCATTTCAGGTTCCATCATGGCAGACCCTGTCATCGTCTCCTCCGGCCACTCCTTCGACCGTGCCTCCGTCCAAGCCTGCAAGGATCTCAACTTCACCCCTCAACTTCCTGATGGTAACACCCCTGATTTCTCCGTCGTCATTCCCAACCTTGCCCTCAAATCCTCCATTCTCAAATGGTGCCAAACCCAAACCACCACCGCACCCAACACCGCCACCACAGAGAACCTCGTTCGCACACTAATGGCTTCCAAGCCGCCACCACCAAAAGACCTACCTGTGAATCTCTTCACCCGCGCAGAAACTCAAGTCCCTCTGCGACCAACCCACCTCTACACGAGCTCCGAGGAATCCATAGCCACCGGAACTTCATCATCAACCCCGCCACTGCAATTCTCAACGCAACCCAGTTGCTGCTACTCTTCCCCTTCCTCCTCTGAACTCGAACCAGCAACAACCCCAGAAGAATAAGAAATCGTATTTGAATCGAACGAGCTTCTTCCTCGGTTCTTACTCTCCGCGCTTCTTCCCCCCTTCTCTTTGAGCTTCTTCCTTTCTCCTTCTCTTCGAGCTTCTTCTTCTCCCCTTCTCTTCTTCTTCATCTTCCTTTCTTCAATTAGGTTAAAATTGGGGGAGGGGAATCGTGTTTCTGATTTGGGGAATGAGTTTGGGTAAAAAATATAATGTTAAAATGAAAAAGAAATTCCACGTCAATTAATGAAAGGGGTTCCGTTTGGTCAAACTAACGGTACTTAACAGAAGGGCCTGGAACGCACGTTTTTGAAACGTTGGGGGTGCCTGACCGCTACGTTTAAACACGGGGGGCCCCGATCGCTCATTTTTGAAACATCAAGGGCCCAAAATGGAATTAAGCCTTTAGTTTATTAATACTTGAATACATGATTGAAAAAATGAAAACATATATTTCACACATATAGTCCGAACTGTACCCAAAAAAAAAAACACATATAGTCCGAAAAATTCATGAATTTCGCAATTATAAGTGTGCATTACTTACTGTACACATTACATGGGGAAAGGAGAATGAAGGTTGTGTGTGGAATGAGAGAGGGAAAGGAGAAAGTTGAGTGCTTGGGTATGAAGGGGGAATTAGATTTCCCACACCTGTTTTAGAATTGTCACCCCATTTAAAAGTGGGGAAAAACCAAAATTGCCCCTCCGTGTTTTAGTCCAGAGGTTGAAAATTCAGACTCCTCCAGAGGTTGAAAATTCGGACTCTGCTAATATTAGAACAGAACAATCAATTCAGATTTACTTTTAGAACAGAACAGAACATCAACACTCGGAGCTCTCAATACGTGTGACCCAGAAGCGACCCAGAAGCGATACTGAGGTACCCATATCCGACCAAGAATCGCGACCAAGACCAAGAATCGCGACACTGAGCTCTCAATACGTGTGACCCAGAAGCGATACTGAGGTACCCATATCCGACCAAGAATCGCGACCAAGACCCATGTCCCATATTATTGTCACTGCATTTTCATGTTTCTGTCTTTGTGACAGTATCTGGTTTGAGAGATCCGAATCTTGAAGTTTCATTTTAATCCAGTTTTTCAACTCTCGGACGTCTTAAAAAGGGGGTGGTAAATTTAATTATCAATCAGTCCGAACCTTATAGTCCTTGAGAGATCCGAAACTTATAGTCCTGGATTGATCCGAAACCTAAAGTCCTGGATCACTCTTACCAAATGCAGCAGAATGCAGTAAGTTAAGACCAAACCAAAGGCATATTCCTCAATTACAATCTCAACCACCATCACTGCCTATCACACAACCAACTCTGACCACCATTAATCTTCACCACCAACCCCACCACCAGCCCCATTACTCATTCATCCTACACCATAAATCCCTTTACTTCCTATATTAGTCTCCTATGCACCAAAGGCATCCTACACCATTACATTATTTATGTATTGTAATTTTATTTAAATTGGATCATGTAACTTTTAAATTTTAAAGTCATGTTATTTTTGCTGCAATTGGACTAAAGTCATGTTATTTTAACTGTAATTAAAGAATCCGAACTTATAACTCTCGTACTAGTCCAAAACATCAACCTCTGGACTGGTATAGAGGTTTAAGTCCCGGAGGGTAGTCCCGGCATTTTTTTAAAAAGACTAGGGTGACAATTCTAAAATAGGGGGTGGAAAATCTAATTCCCGTATGAAGGTTGGGTACGGCAAAATGAGAAAAAGGAGAATGCTGAGTGCGTGGGTTTTGGGGAGATGGTGTGTGGGCGGAGAGGAAAAGAGAAGGTTGAAAGGACGGTTGAGGGATGTATTTTTTTAATAAAGGGTATTTTGGAGTTAAGTTCAAACGCTATCCTTATCGTGTATCATATTTTGGGTAAATTCTGTGGTACCGTGAAATTCTTTTTGGTACGGTATCCTGACTATATGAAATTGTGAAATTGAAGGGCAGAAAAAGAGAGAAGATTAAACCTTTTAACTTTTGTTGAAAACCTTAGACGTCATGCCGGTTGTTGCAGCTCTTTTTAAGTCAGAATCTAGTGGTGGAAGTTGAAATGTATGCGATGTAAGAACAAGAGAGTTATTGACCACAATAAGGGTGAGATATGGAATTTGGTGTCTGACAAACGACAAAATAATGAGATAATCTACTAAAATGGTCATGAATGATGGTGCTAGAGGCTTTTAAAAGTTAAAAAATTTGAGATAAATATGTTTTACATCATTAAAGGTACCGTACCCTCATTTAAATTAAGGTACCACAGCAAACACCATTAAGTTTGTAGGTACGTAAGTTTGTGGTTGGATTCAATAAAGAAGCTACAGGATATTTTCTCATTCTCCACTATGCTTGTTTGGAGAGCCTCTTCAATGGGAGTATGTAATGTCAAATGCATACTCTTATCAATATCTAATTATCTATTATCTTTGAAGCATATTTTTAATTTCAACATGGCTAGTGAGGGTATGTGAGAGTAGATACTCAATTTAGTCATGAAAAATGTGTTTATATTTATTGTTTAATGTAAAAGGTTTAAATAAAACTTGCAATTAATAAAATAAATTTTTTATATAAACTTTTAAGAGTTGTTAGGTTGAAGTAAAAATTAATAAAATGATAGAGATGATATGACATTATTAAGAGTTGTAAAAAGTAAAATGTAAATACTTTAGTTATGGTTAAAGATGCTCTCATAGACATAGACTCGTATTGTAAATCTCCCATTGATTATTGTGCGTTATTTCCCTCATGCTTTTTTTTTTTTTTAAAGTATTTCCCTCATGCTTATTCTATCATAATGTATGCACTTCTTTGATTTACCTTGCTTTTTATCTGACTCTGTGGTAATTGAAAAAGGATAAAAGTACTTATGGGTATTTTCGTGTTGTTGTGTAATGAAAAACTCTGATTCACATTTTCTCAAATATTTATTTAATGTGATAAGTGATAACTCTTCTCAATTACTATTTTTAAACACATGTGTCATGCTATTATTGGACAACCATAAAAACAATGTCTATTTAAATTTTGTCTATTGAAAAGGATAAAACTCACCCAATATTTTTTGGTATTTATCATATATTGTTGCCCAATGAGAAATTTAGCTTTACACTCGGTAAGAATCGATGAAGGACAAAGTTGGTTTTTATAGTGTGATCACTAATATTTATTTAATTAGAGAAAATATTTAAAAACTCATTAGTTTGGTTTGAGGGAACTTATAAATAGGCCCCAAAGGCCAAACCCTTATATCTATACATTTGTTTATAAGAATTAGGCTTGAGCAACGGTTAGTGTCGATCAGTTTCGCGTCAGAAAATCCAAAACCGACACAAATATGAGAATACAAAAATTCCATCCATTTCCAGCTAGTTTGCTCATCAAGTGAATCAGGTGCGTACTTTCTGAGCTGAAGTAATTGATACAACTTACGACATCCATGCAATTTAGGGTTTTAATGAGACCAATCCCTACGAAGACTTCATATGAATTGTGGAAAGAAAGGACATCCAACATTTTATATTTTCATCCTTTTGGATGACCTTGTTTTATCCTTCAACCAAAGACAATATTGGTAAAGTTGACTCTAAGTCATATAAAGGCATATTTCGCTTATAAAAAAAATATAAAGGCATATTTCTTGGGGGTTTAATAAGTTTTTTCCCGAACTTTGGCCAAGATTTGGTTTTCGTCCCTCGCTGACGTAACTTCTGGATTAGGGCCCCAAACTATGGCCGACTATGGTTTTTGTCCCTGTCGGAGGGTGGCGCTGACCGTCGCGGCCACATGTCACTGCTAGCCCACGTGCCCTTGCCACGTCAATTAATGAAGCTGACGTGGAAAAAAATAAAAAAATGAATTTAACGAAAAATAATAATAAACCCTAATTAATTTTAAAACCCTAATTATCTCCTAATCCTAATCCAAACACTCTCATATCAAATTAGAAAGTCCCATAAATCTCACACTCTCCACTTCTCATCCCTCAACATCTCTCACTCTTCAGATTGATCTCTCTCACGAACAGAGGACAGAGGTTGAAGAAGGACCATCGAGGAAGACGAAGTTGCCACCATCGAAGACGAAGGAAGACAAAGGAGCAAGGAGCGTGGAAGGATGCATGAGCGTTAGACAAGGTTAGTGCAATGCCTCCTTTATATCCTTTGACACTACCATAAAACAGTTTAGTTGGTCGGCCGGTCGCTTAATGGGCTAAATCGGTCGCTAAAACTATTAGTGACCGATTTAGAGACAAAAGTTCGTTCGTTGCTATAACCTAAGTTGCTAAACTTAGCGACCGAATTAGCGACCGATTAAGGGATGGAAATTAGCGACCGATTTAGCGACGGATGTAACACCCCCTTTTTCCCATTGTTTTATTTAAAAACGTTTATCGGAGTTTAAAAACATATCAAGGGAGTATTACACTTCTTCGCGAAAACTCATTAAAATTAACACTGGTTGTGTTTGAAAATTTATAAGTTCATATGGTTTTCAAAGAATGAATTATTTCTGCCAATAAAATTTCTAAACCAGCCAGACAGTCCTAAGATGCATAAAATCACTTATTTAAATAGGTTTATCTTCCATGATATTCCAATAAAATTCATCATACTCAGAACTGAATTTCATAAGCACATCGGCCATCAACAGTACGACATCTCCATAATTTAGAAAATTATTCAACAAATTCCATAAGGAGAGGTTATAAAATCCTCTCAACAGAAATGCAAAAGTAACGTAAAATATCTACCCAGTGTTACATTACAGAGCAAGACACTTTATTTTATTATAATAATAAACTAAGACTCTCTGAAGCTACTCCTCATGAGCCACATCTATACCTCCAGTACCTGTACGATGTCGCATAGAACATCATTCCAACAGAAGGGTAAGAACTTACATTGTATAAAATATAGCATAACAAAGAGCAAGTAAACAATTCAGATCCTGCTTTATAAACTCTTCACCTTTTCTTTAAAACCTGAGTGATTATAATATTTGCTCTCAAGACAGTTTCATAATTCTTATTATTGTTTCGGAAAATTATAAGCTTTAAGAAGAATAATAATTCGACTTTACCACAACAGCAAAACAATTCACCAACAACTCACCAAACACATAAAACCACTGAAAACGTGAAACTTAGTGTGTGAGACTCCAATGTATGCATGTGGTACCAATTGTTAACCTTAGCGGTATCACCGCGTCCACTCCAAACAGTTAACCACCAATGAAGTCCACTCCAGACTTCCAGAACCACTCCAGTTCTGGGGCAAGCCCCAGTTTTCCGAGGAAAACCGACATGTTGCCTCTTGACTATATGAAGTGTAAGATCAAGGTTTGATCAGTGGTTGCATCTCTATATTTTGATGATTACAATTAAGGTTTGTGATGATGAACAATTGTGGTACCCTAACGTTTGTCTTTTTTAGTTGTGACAAACAGGTTCTGAATCTGACCCAAGCCTATTTATTCAGAAGAAGAAGAACCAAGGGATACTGAAAAGAGAGCCCTAAAGCTTACCATGTTCGTTCAGAACAGTGGCAAATCCTTCAGAAGTTCTGAAGATACAAGCTCTCAAGAGGTACTGAAGAACCAGAGTCAGAAGCTCTGAAGACCAGATGTTCCAGCGGAACGGTCCAGAAGTAGAAGACTCAAGTTCTGAAGACCTGCAAGAAGTTGGTTCTGAAGACCCAAGCTATTCTAGCTCTGACGTTCAGAAGTTCTGAGGAACTTGTTCAGAAGCAGAAGTTGCAAGGTCAGAAGAATCCAAGCTTTAATCTGACGATGATCAGAAGCTTCACCAACGTTCATCTGAAGCACCTCGGATCTCAAGTCAACTGGTGAAAGGACAGGTCGCTATCATAGTACAAACCGTACAAGCCTCAGTCTGTCCGCCACCTACCTCGTTCAGCCTAGCAGTCTGATATTACAAGATTGCCACTCCAACGGACAAAACCCTAGCAACGGCTACATCACATGTCTTGGAGTATATAAAGGCTGAAGAAAGAAGAAAGAGACGAAGAAACTTTGCTGAACTCATTCAACTTATACGAACCAATCTCTTAGCATTATTTCTTCACTATTCTTAAACATCTGAGTTTACTATTAGCTTTTTAGAAGCATTTCCTGTAAACCCGAAACCTTTTACATTACTTTGTAAAGTTCCTTAAGAGACCAAGGTTGGTCGGATCTTGAGAGGACTGAATCAAGGTTGATTCAGTGTTTAGCTAGTCTTAAGAGGATCGGTAGATCAGCTTCTTAAGAGGATACTAGTGAGAAAATCAGTGTATTGTTAGTCACTTAGCAGGTAGCAAAGTGCAGCTGTAACACTCATTGATTTTAGTGAATTGCCTTCATCAGAAGAAGGAAGAAATCACCTTCACGGGTGGACTGGATTAGCTTGAGCTTTTATCTCAAGTGAACCAGGATAAATTACTTGCGTGCTTCATTTCTTATCCCTCAACACCTAGTTCTTATCTTTGAGTTTGGAAAAAGTTCTAAAAGTATATCCTTATTCAAAAACTCTATTCAAACCCCCCCTTTCTAGTGTTTTTCGCACCTTCATGAAGTGTATTTTGTGCAAAAACTCATAAATTAAAACATGCAATTTGAGACCACTCCAACCCCAAATATATAACATATTTTCTCACCAAATTCCATAACGGAAATCACACCAAAATTGCACAAAATAACACTTCAATATACTTATCAAAATCATTCACTATTCCACCGACAAACTAGCAACACAAAATCATCAAATGTCTCACATAAATTACCAGAACCAGTTCCAGAATCAATCCCAGAAATAAGCAGAAACATAGCAAACTTGCAGATAATTCTGGTACTAAAAGAGCAATCCAAAAATTATGAAACTTTTACCAAACATAGCCTCATACGTTAGCTTTCATATAAAATTGGTTTCACCCAATTTAGAATTCTGTAGAGAGAGTTATGCTCTCTACAGCACAGGCTGTTAGGGTGTCTGCGAGCAGAAACAGAGTGAACTTGCAGATAATTCTGGTATTGAACCAACAATCAAATAATTATGAAAATATTACCCAATATAACCCTATGAGTTAGCTTTCATACAAAATTGGTTTCACTCAATTCGGAATTCTTTAGAGAGAGTTATGCTCTCTACAGCACAGGCTGCTAGGGTGTCTGCGGGTAGAAACAGAGTGAACTTGCAGATAATTCTGGTACTGAACCAGCAATCCAAAAATTATGAAAATATTACCCAACATAACCCTATGAGTAAGCTTTCAAACAAAATTGGTTTCACTCAATTTGGAATTCTGTAGAGAGAGTTATGCTCTCTACAACACAGACTGTTAGGGTATCTGCAGGCAGAACAGAACCCAATTTTCCCCATAGCCTCAATTTCGCTCAAAATAAATTTTTCTCACCACATGTTAACACTCAACACAGTCTCTCAGTTCTGATATTTCAAAGAAGTTGGGGGTTCCTTCATGTTAAACTCAACCTCTGTTATACTACAATTATACAAGGTAAATTCAAACCCTTACCTCTTGAAGATCAAATTCTAGGTTTTTCTTCTCTTTTCTCCCCTTCTGTCTTTCACGCTTCTTTTCTTCTGCTCTGCTAACTTCTCCAATTCTCAAATTCTGATTTCTCTCTTTCTAATTCACTCCTAACCCTTAAATAGTCTTACAATGGGCCCCACTGTAAGACCCAAGTTTTAAGCTTATGCTAAGTGAATAAACTTCTTATTCACGATTAGGGTTGATGTAATGTGAAGGGAAACCTGAACGAAAGTTTATTAAATGAAATATATTTATGAAGGAGAAAGTTCAGGAAAAGTTCAAGGATTGCATTATGATCGATAAAAGTTATAGCACGAACGTTTTACGCTTAAACCTAGGTCAGAAACCCTAGTATATAGCTAATTTTCACTTTTAGGCACGACGGAAGCTAATTCCAAAAATCTTCAGAGAAATGTTAGAACTTCTCTTTTTCCATATATCACAATCGTTTCGAGGCGAAACTCTAGGATCTACGAACGTCCGATTCCCATCATCGGAAGTTTGCCGAAACCGAATCCCTGGTATTTCAAAACCCTAGAATTTCTCGACAATGAAGACTTTATCTATTCAGAACTTCAAATGAATATTCTACACGCGTACACCCATTTCTCTTGATGATTTCAATCTTTCTTCAGAAGGAAGTTTTCTATTCCGACATTCGATGCAAAAAGCAACTTATCGGGTAAAATAGTTTTATACCGACTATGCATTAGTTGCCAAAAATACAAGGAGACCTCTTTATAGTTTTGGAATTCTTTTGCCAAAACATATCTATTAATTCACGGAGAATGACGCCGGAAAAATCAGATTCGCGAAACTTTCATTTTCCCGCGAATTTCCAACCTTTATATATAGCAAAGAAAGGAAGAAAAACTCAAATTCTCCTCCATTTTCTCTCTTCAAACCCGCGGCCAAGAACAAGGAAGAAGGAAGAAGAGTTTTTGTTCAAACCTTGCTTGATCGTCGATCAATCAGTTGCTACTTCAAGGCTTCGAGGTATAGTCGCTAATCCTTACCTCTGATCGCTTTTTCCATAGCTTTTCTGTAGAGTTTTCTGAGCGGATAGTTTATGGGTTTTTGCAAAACTATCCTGAATCTTTCATTTCTGATTCTAAACCTCTTCCTTATGTGCCCAAGATCACTTCTGCCGGGTTAGATTTTCCGTTATGTCGCCGGAATTCCGCCGGAATCAATTTTAGCCTAAAATACCCATTTTTGGAGTTCTTGGTGTAAAGCTTCAACCTTTAGGCTGAAAACTATCGCCTTAGCTTAGTGCTAGTAGGATTAGTTGTCATAAACGTCGTTGGTGACGTCCCTGCAAAATTTTATTTTTGGGATTTCAGTTTTGAAAATCCTAAGTTAAAAATCATGACCAAAATACCCCTGCGACAGTTTTTGATCCGATAATTTTTCCGAGTTCAGAATACCCTTAGTTACGGCTAATGAAAGCATAGGAACCAAGTTTGATCGAAGAAAAATCGAGCCCCATAATTGTGAAAAGTGGCCGAGCCTATTAGAGGGGGAGGAGGAAATTTCCTTTTCCGAAAACTTGTCCTTTCGCGCTAGTTTATCGTACCTTAGGGTATAGATTACTTCGAGTAACCTTAGTAAGTATCGATAGCTTAGTTTCCGATAGATTCTGATAGTATTCTGTGATTTTATTGTAAAGGTGCTTTTGAGGATTTCCCCGAGGACCAACACTTTGAGTGCGAGGAAGCACTAGTTGATCATTCTGGAGAACTTTCAGGTGAGGGCTTCTCACTGAATCTCTAGTTAATGCTTAGGGTCGATGTTTCGACATTGTTTACTGTTTATGCACTGGATTGTGTGTGATTGGAAAATGTTTTCTGAGGCTTCGGCTGACAATGTAGATGATTCATCTACTGAATGTTTTTGAGTTTGACTTACATGCTATGTGCTATGTGGGTAATCTAGGATGTGTGGTGCATGCTTTATATGCTAAGTGCTAAGTGTTTATGATGCGATTTATTGATATATGACATGTTGTTGATTGTGATGATTTAAATATGCTTTACATTGGAAATCTGAGATTCTGAATGGTGAGAATAGCGGGCAGGTCATGCCGATTTTATTTTGAGAGTTTTGAGAAAGTTTGATAGGACGAACGAGGTTCGGGCCTTGATTTTTGTTTAGTGGATCGAGACATCCTCTGGAAGCGACTTGGGATTGGTAGATCCTGCAAATGTATAAGACTTGCGATAAGACAAAATGGAATCTATTTTATAAAGAAAATTCATAAGACCTTAAATAACCTCTAAATCTTTAAGTAATGATAACAACCTCGAAGGAAGGCATTGGAAGTGAAATCTTAATTCTGGAAAACGAGGAGTGTCGTCAGATCCAAGTGTTGAGTATGTCGTTGTTGTGCTGTTGGAGCAGCGTTTGATGTCGTGCTGTTGGAGCAGCGTTGGTTGTTGTGCTGTTGGAGCAGCTATGTTGTTGGGCTATCCTGGGGATAAGTCCGGGGAATTGATAGTTCCCGAGTATGTGATACTCTTGTGCTGTTGGAGCAGCTATGTGTTGTCGTGAAGTGTTGTCTTTTGGTCGCAGAATCGACTTTACCTTAGGGTAAGCTTTTAGAGACTTTAACTTCCCTAGAACACGTGGCGACGTGTCGAGTGAGGACGGAGACGTTGTTTGACTAATCATTTTGCATACATGCAACATTAATGAGGTATTAACACAGGACGTACTCTGGACCTCGTCGGTTTCCAAAATGGTCATAAGACCCGGAATGCCGTGAAAGAGCGTTTGTAGACGTCTCTTGTAGCAGACCGAAATGGCAGACCTACGGGTTTACTGCTGATTTGACTACCCCTGTTGGAGTAAGAGGCACGCGGGCCGAAATGGCACCACCGTGGCTGGTGAAGGGCTGATCCGTTGATGCCCATCCGTTCCGGATTGCATATTGGTTGACTGGGTTAACCTGCATACATATCACGCAACATGCATACTGACTTAGTTGATGAGTGTGGTTGCTATTTGATAAACTTACTTGGAACATGCTAATTGTTATTATTGTCGTTATGATTTTGTGGAACATGCAACCCTAGGAATGATATCTCTAGTTATAAGCCTAAGTGACTATCTATTATTTGTACCTATTGGGTTTATTATCTACATAGTTCTTTAGAGTTGACCCTCGCGTCTTCTGTGTGTGTTTTGGCGGACAACGCCTTTTGTCAGATGAGTATTGCGGACTGGTTCACCATGGTCCACCCTTCGGGGGAAACTAGGTTGGGATGCTGGAACAGGAGCGCGTCGCGGTAGCGAGAGGATGACGGATGGTGTACATAGACTAGGTCGTTCTGGATTTCGAATTCGGAGACGATCATGCTAGCATGTAGGTTTTAGTGCTGGTGTGAGCTCCTCAAGATGGGATTAGTGTAGGAGTAGAGTCTTAGCTCTGAACATCATTTGTTTCTTTTGGGACAGGGTAGCTTCCCACCTATAGCTTTTTGTGTGGTTTCTTTACAGGAATCACAGAGAGTTGGTTGGACTTAGGAGGTCTTGCTTCAGGCCGATGGGCCAGCTGATTTTCAGTTTTGAGGGATGGTGTTGCGGACACTTCGCCTTTATTTTCAGTCTGTACATATTGCCTTCGGGCGCTACACTTTTCTTTCCGTCACTGGAGGTTTACTCGTGACGAGGTTACTACTACAGCGGGGGCTGTTTATATATTGTATATTAGTTCTGATTTAGTTATTGTTGGGTTTTATCAAATATCTATTAATTCACGGAGAATGACGCCGGAAAAATTATCGGATCAAAAACTGTCGCAGGGGTATTTTGGTCATGATTTTTAACTTAGGATTTTCAAAACTGAAATCCCAAAAATAAAATTTTGCAGGGACGTCACCAACGACGTTTATGACAACTAATCCTACTAGCACTAAGCTAAGGCGATAGTTTTCAGCCTAAAGGTTGAAGCTTTACACCAAGAACTCCAAAAATGGGTATTTTAGGCTAAAATTGATTCCGGCGGAATTCCGGCGACATAACGGAAAATCTAACCCGGCAGAAGTGATCTTGGGCACATAAGGAAGAGGTTTAGAATCAGAAATGAAAGATTCAGGATAGTTTTGCAAAAACCCATAAACTATCCGCTCAGAAAACTCTACAGAAAAGCTATGGAAAAAGCGATCAGAGGTAAGGATTAGCGACTATACCTCGAAGCCTTGAAGTAGCAACTGATTGATCGACGATCAAGCAAGGTTTGAACAAAAACTCTTCTTCCTTCTTCCTTGTTCTTGGCCGCTGGTTTGAAGAGAGAAAATGGAGGAGAATTTGAGTTTTTCTTCCTTTCTTTGCTATATATAAAGGTTGGAAATTCGCGGGAAAATGAAAGTTTCGCGAATCTGATTTTTCCGGTGTCATTCTCCGTGAATTAATAGATATGTTTTGGCAAAAGAATTCCAAAACTATAAAGAGGTCTCCTTGTATTTTTGGCAACTAATGCATAGTCGGTATAAAACTATTTTACCCGATAAGTTGCTTTTTGCATCGAATGTCGGAATAGAAAACTTCCTTCTGAAGAAAGATTGAAATCATCAAGAGAAATGGGTGTACGCGTGTAGAATATTCATTTGAAGTTCTGAATAGATAAAGTCTTCATTGTCGAGAAATTCTAGGGTTTTGAAATACCAGGGATTCGGTTTCGGCAAACTTCCGATGATGGGAATCGGACGTTCGTAGATCCTAGAGTTTCGCCTCGAAACGATTGTGATATATGGAAAAAGAGAAGTTCTAACATTTCTCTGAAGATTTTTGGAATTAGCTTCCGTCGTGCCTAAAAGTGAAAATTAGCTATATACTAGGGTTTTTGACCTAGGTTTAAGCGTAAAACGTTCGTGCTATAACTTTTATCGATCATAATGCAATCCTTGAACTTTTCCTGAACTTTCTCCTTCATAAATATATTTCATTTAATAAACTTTCGTTCAGGTTTCCCTTCACATTACATCAACCCTAATCGTGAATAAGAAGTTTATTCACTTAGCATAAGCTTAAAACTTGGGCCTTACACCCACTCCCAACTACTCACTATAAAACCTAGAACCCTTATTTATCTACTCCCTCCGTTCCTTATTATAAGACCATTTTTTAGTGTTTTTCTTGTTCCTAAATATAAGTCCATTTACAATATCAATGGAGCATTAATTATTTTTTTCCAAAACTATCCTCATATTTAATATGAAAGAGACAATGAGATTTTGAAATAATAACTTGGAAAGAGAAATTTATAAGAAATTAAATAAGGGCAATCTAGGTAAGTGAATAAATTCTTTTACAAATTCTTTTAGGTAAAATGGACTTATAAATAGGAACGGAGGGAGTATATCACATAATCACTTAATTATCTAATAAAATCACTTAATCACCTTATCATCTAATTAAATCACATAATTCATCAAATTACCATATAGCATAATAATTAAAATAAAATAGTCAATAACCTAATAACGAAAAATGGGGTGTTACAACGAAAATTAGCGTAGTCAGTGTAGTCTTCTCTTGAGCTCCCGCCTTGTAGCTTTTATCATTCTTCTCTTGTGCAGACTGTCTTGTAGCCTTGACTTGTCTATATCATCAGATAGTAGAGGGCGTAGACCAAAAGTGATATTTCTTGAAATGCAATTCATATGAATTTTTTTACTATTACACTTATACCCTTAAAATTGTTATCATTCAAAATATAGGTGCATGCTTGGGTGCCCATAAATTCAAGTGAGTGTAGACTACATGAGTGAGGTGTATCAATAATTTATGAACACTTAATATGATAAGTACTGACTAGATTTTTTTTAGACTATTTACGTTATAACCCCAGCTGGCTTACTAAATATGCCCATATAATTTTTGATAATTATGTATGTAAAATTTTACCACTGTTAATATGACTTTTTAAAAATTCTGGTAAATCAAAGAACCTTGTATGTATGGCCGTTGTATGTGAACTAAATTTCATCTAGTCACTCATCCTTATACACAATAATTCATAGCAAACAACATAACCCCCCAACCAAATAAAAAAGAAATGCCCCGTAGACTAAAAGACCCAGTACCCCACAAATTGAGAACAACCCCACTCCGTTACAACCACAAAACCCCACCCAAAATGTCCCGTAAAACCAATTGAAGCACTCTGAGAAAACTAAGCTCCATACCACGCACGATGAGGACAGACACGCAAAAATTGCAGATAGAAGATTGGAAATGCGGAACCATTAATCAACCCAGCTAACGGTCTCACAAAAAAGAAATAGTTCACTCGTGATAGGAAAACAAGACAAGGCAACCCAATTTCCATATCTTCTGATAACGAAATCGATGCAATTAAAAAATCAGAGGCGAAATTGGGAAGAACTGTATGAACCCTAAAATCATAGGCGAAATGAGAAGAACCGAACGAACCCTAAATAAAACCAGAGGTAAAATGAATAACGGGATGGACATATGTGAATGAAGGTGAGGTAAAATGGGAAGAACATAAGGAACCCTAAAACTAGAGGCAAAGTGAATAACCGGATGAACATATGTGTGATGAAGGTGAAAGAAGGTGAAGAAATTAATCTCCTTCCAGATCCAATTTTTTTCACCTAACAAAAAGACTGAATTCGAAAAACAGAATGCTATGGGGTTAGTTTATAATTACAATAAACTTACATGGTTGATTCACAGCTTCAAGAAGATCACAAAATTATTAGTCAATAAATCTAAGTGTAATTTTTCTATTGATACATGTCACTCATGTACTTGACCTATAATTTTTTTTTTTGCTTGTAGCTGACGAAATGCCCAAAATAATTCATAATTGAAATTTGATGGCAAAAATAATTTAACCTCCTCAAAACATAGCATGTGGCCAAAGTGGCAGCACACACGCAAGCCCAATATAATTCCATTTTTCAATGTCTGATCAATTCATCAACCCCTCTCTCTTTATACAATAATAACTTGATTTCTGATGGATGCAGTAAAGTTATGTTCACACCTCTTAAATGAGGTGGAAATGAGGTGGAAAGAGGTGGAAGATAAGAGAGATAGGAAGAAAAGAAAAAGTAAGAGATAGAAAGTATAAAATATGATAGATAATAAGATGAGAGTGATAGAAATAAAAATAGGTGGAAATAAAGTGTATACAAAAGGAGGTGTGCATATATCATTACCCATTTCTGAGGTATCTCATAATGCTAATTTCTCTCGATACCTCTCTTTACGTTACATCTAAGCCGTGGGTAATCTTTTAAACCATTAATATTCACATTCTCCATTAAAACAATAACAAATGAAATTTATTTCTACAAATAAATGATATTTATTAACCCTCAATTGTTAAATTTTAAAAAATTAACACATATCACTACATTTTTTTTGGGTAGATATATCACTACATGATTACAAAGAACATATAAGTTTTATGTTTTTTTTATTATATCTCTTGATTGTTATTTGCAGGGTCGAGGAAAGTGTCTCCCTGACACCTCGTCGTCAACGATATGAAGGTCGAAACTGAAATATAAAATCATAAATGAACGAGTTTGAAAATTCAACGCTCTATTCTATTTCCCCCAAACCGAACACACACAACACAACACAATCATATGTATTTTGATTACTCCGAAGAAAGATCCAACTTCTTGAACATACCTTTCTCTCTCTGTCTAGAAAACCAAAATGGTACCATTGAATGAAATCAAATCACCTGATTTATCTTTCTACTCTATCTCGTCTTCGATTTGCAATCGAATCACCGCTCTCTTTTTCTACGATCTGATTCTTTATCTCATTTTGTGAATATAGACGGGGGTTGAAGGCCCAAGCTACACTGTAGATGATGCTCTTCTGGCTTTGGGTTTTGGGAATTTCCAGATACTCGTGCTTGGTTATGCTGGCATTGGTTGGATTTCAGAAGCAATGGAGATGATGATGCTCTCTTTTGTTGGGCCTGCAGTGCAAACAGCATGGGGTCTTTCCTCTCATGAAGAGAGCTTCATAACCAGTGTGGTTTTTGGTGGCATGTTGATTGGGGCATACTCTTGGGGCATTGTTTCTGATAAACATGGAAGGAGGTAGGTTTCTCTTTTTCATCTGCTTTACTATCTTTTGCATTTTTAGTGGCCTGCCTATCAAATTTAGAACTAGCTATGTCCTGTTTGAAATCTTCTAATCAAGTTTGTCGAGATCCCACATTGACTAGAGATAGATAAGGTCAGAGTAGAGCTTACAAAGAATTATAACTAAATTCAAGAGATTTGTATGTTTGGATACCTGTTGAGTGCAACATGACTGAATTTTCGTCTCATTCCATAAGTAGAGTTTAGTTACCTTTTTGTCTCGAAGTGAGTGCTCGGTGCAAACGAGTATTCTAACATAGTAGCTTATATTATCATGTTTAGTTCAAAATATAGTAAAGTGGTCCTAAGCATGCTATTTTAGGGATGGTGCCAGGCTATGATGAGAATCTGTTGTGTTGTAGCACCAAAAACTTAAAAAAGAAAAAACATAACATCACACGCAAATTGTCAAAATCAGCAACTAATTAACCAAAAAGAATGTGTAGATCTCAATTTATCATAATTCTTATTGTGCTTCATTTATATTGCATTTCTACTTTGTTTCAGGTAAGTGCCATTTTTTTTTCTTGAAATAGTTGAATGTAAAATATTCCCTTTTAAGAGAGAAAAAACTACAGCTAGGTGGGGGTTAGGATATTCTTCAAGACAAAGAAATTGAATGGGTGACTAAAATTAGTCTTGTTTCAATTTCAGTACTTAATTTTCAAGTACAGATATCATAATGAACTCATTCAATATTATCTGCATGTTTTTTCTTTGACTTACTTCAATAATTCAGGAAAGGATTCCTTATCACAGCAACAGTTACTGCTATAGCTGGATTTCTGAGTGCATTTGCTCCTAACTATATATTATTAATTGTCCTTCGTTCAGTGGTTGGTATTGGTTTGGGAGGTGGCCCTGTATTATCTTCTTGGTTTCTTGAGTTTGTTCCTGCCCCCAATAGAGGTACCTGGATGGTTGTCTTTTCAGGATTTTGGACTGTTGGTACAATTTTTGAGGCATCACTTGCATGGGTAAATTTTGTTCATTTCCTTTCAAGTTTTAGTTTCTCACCAATTACAATGTCAATTGTGTTATAACAATTTGATGTCTTGCTATATGTATCAGCCCTTTCCCTCTTTTGTTCCAATGGTTTTAGAAGATGATGAGGCTGTATTTTTTTGTTCCCCCCAAACAGGGAAAACAGGCAGTCACCTATGTTTATGTTTCTTTCCTTGGTTTCAGTTGTCCATGAAATTGGATAATCAGTTTCACCCTCAAATGGTCCATGGATCGAGACACAAATATCAAATTCTTTTATTTGATATTAAATGATTCAGATCTCAGCTGTTTTGTCATTAAACTCCTATATATAACTTCAACTTCGTTTCTTTATCATCAGAGCTCTGAAATTTTAAATTTGCTTCAATCCTACTTTTTAAAATTTTGAATTTACCCAAGATTCATTCAAGAACTAAGCAACCAACAAGTAGTTACCTTAGGACTTATCACTTAAGTAATTCATTCATTTCAAAAAAATAAAACTTAGGTAATGCATAGGGTGTCAAAAATTGCCATTATTCTTTCTATAACTTAAATACAAACCCCAAAAACTTGTGTACTTTCATCATTTAGCGCAGGAAAGCATTAATGCTTTACCTGTCATTATTAAGGAATTATCTTAAGTTGTACTAATCTAGCAAATGTTCTGTCAAATTTATTAAGTCAGATACGATAGTGGTAGTTTCTAACTTTCTATTCCCATTGCATGACTAACAGATCATTGAGCTGATGGGTTCACCTAATGAAATGCTCTTTGCAGATTGTGATGCCAAGACTGGGTTGGAGATGGCTTCTTGCTCTATCTTCGCTTCCCACATCTTTCCTCCTTCTATTCTACAAAATGACGCCTGAGTCACCGAGATACCTGTGCTTGAAAGGTAGAACAGCTGATGCAATCAATATTTTGGAGAAAATAGCAAGAGTAAATGGAAGAAAACTTCCTTCTGGTACCCTTGTTTCTGACCATCAAATTGAGCTACACGAAATCGATAGCTCCTCAGAGGACATAGGTTTACTCTCGCCAAGAAAAAGTGAAGCTGAATCTCCTAAAGGAATTGTTTCCAACTTAGGCGGCATCTCATCACTGAAGATGCTTCTCTCACCAAATTTGGCGAGGTCAACCCTTCTATTATGGGCAGTGTTTTTTGGTAATGCTTTTTCATATTATGGCCTTGTTTTGTTGACGTCTGAGTTGAATGGACATAGTAAATGCGTGCCACATGAATTGCAGACAGAGAGTTCCCAGGATATTAGGTACAAAGATGTTTTCATTGCTAGCTTTGCAGGTATGTTTTCTACTGATTCCAAAGTATTTGTTAGACAAATGCAGGGAAGTACATCATGCATGACTGAAACTTAACTAATTTCTTGCAGAGGTACCTGGGCTCCTCTTGTCAGCTGCAGCAGTAGATAAACTTGGTCGTAAGCTTTCAATGTCAAGCATGTTCTTCATGTGTTGTATTTTCCTGCTCCCATTAGTATTCTATCTTCCTGAAGGCCTTACAACGGGCCTTTTATTTGGAGCTCGCATATGCATCACGGCGACCTTCACAATTGTGTACATTTATGCACCAGAGGTAATGTATTTATTGCAAAATAATTTTGAATGATCTTGTTGAAACCAAGAGTGTTTGATATAAATGGTACAAACTAATGACACCTATTTATACTGTTGAATACATTAGTACTATTGTAATACAACTTGTATAATTTCATTCCAATAAGAGTATTAAAATACTGAGGCTCCTAAATCAATAAAAAGAATGCTATTATTTTTAGATTCTTGCTAATGAGTGATATAAGGGTATTAAGGGATGAAGAAATAAATAGTATTGTTTAAAAGTGCAACATTTTCCAATTCTTAATTCCTTAGGACCTTAACCAATATCCACATTCATTAGCATTTGTCTTATTTTAATACTACCCCTTAATCTGAACCTAAGCTCTCTGCTTGTTACTAATGAGCACTCTTAAAAAACAGTAAATTATGCATAGACTCCTCCTCCTAAAGATTTGTCAAGATGAAAGCAAACTCCATACTTGGCTATAAATAACACCCTACCTCATTCTCTTTTTTCTTAGTTAACTTCAAGTTAAAGAAAAGAAAATGTAAAAGACAAAGCCTTATTAATTATTAGTGAGCTTTATAATACAAGAAAAGTATTTCATGATTGTTGGTGTTACCAGACAACTAGTGCATTTTTCCAGCTGTATAAAACTTAGATGAGTGCAGGTGTGATAAATATTCCTTTGTTACAGAAATATGTCTGCCACCAATTTAAATTAACTGTATAAAGTACAATATTTATTCTCATAAAAGATAAATCCTTGATGTGGTTTGATACTTGAAAGAGGGTGTAAGAAAATGATACTGATAGGTACCAGCAGTGAATGAGCAGAAAATTTGTTATTATTCAGGAGTAGCAATGAACTGCAATTACTGGTTGTTGGAGAGAACCAGCACTCTCCCTAAAATTCCCTTATAGCAAACCAGATACCATCTTATATCTCTCTCCCTCTTATTTATAGACTATAGTATTTCCTTACTATCTCTAACTAACTCAATCACTGGCTAATTGTTACACTGACAGTTAACTGATGCTAACAGACTCATAAAGTGTTATCAAATAGCGGCTGTAGCGGCTGCGACCCGCTAAAGCGTAGCGGATTTTAGGGCCACCGCAATCGCTACGCCGCGACATAGCGGCCAGCGCGAGAAACGCAATCGCGGCAGCGACGGCCGTAGCGGCACTGGAAGCTGAAGCGGAAATAGCGGATTTTGAGGAATACTGCACGTTTTTTAATTTTTTAGGGTTTTTAAATATGGCAATTCTTGACTATTGGGCCACCGACTGCCTAATTAACTCCCCATTAATTCTTTTTTTCTATATTTATTATTTATGCTTCATCATTAAGAAGAATCACGGCAGAATTGAAAAGGTTTCCAAAATCCTAATTCTCCTTCTCTCATCCTCCTTCTACAAGCCCAATTAACTCCCCATTAATTCGTTTTTGTTGGATTTCCTTTTTCTGTTTCACTGTTTTAAGACTTGTGTTTGGTTATGTTGTTTTTAGTCTTTTGACATTTGTTTTGAGCTGGTGGCTGCCTTTAATAATTAACATTTGGTTGTTAAAAATGATGATTTTTTTGCAGTTTTTATTGTTATGTGATAAGCTGTTGTTTCTTATGCAGTTTTTATTTGTTCATTTCAAATGTTTCTGCTCTAGTATTGCAATGGATGTCTGATAAGCTGCTGTTTTTTTATAATATTTTACTTATTTTAACCGCTATGTGGTTTCCGCTATTTTCCCGCGACGCTATCCGCTATATGAAATAGCGGATTTTGGCCTCGCCGCAATAGTCCGCGTTCGCGATTTGACAACACTTCATTCCTTTAACTAACTAACTATTCTACTAACTAATTATAACAACTACTGTCTAGTTAGTTACAATAACCACCTCTCCAATTTGGGGGTTTTAGAGGGAAGGGGAGGGGGAGAGAGAGAGCGTAAGCCCTCCCCTTAATTGGAAGTTTAAAATTCCACAAAACCCCCCAATTTGAGGGAACTTCACAAAATGACTAAATGAGGTCTAGGAGAGGGGTCTTGGGAGGGATTTCAAAAATTCCCCAAACCCGTCCCCTCTTTTAAAGTTCTGTCAAACAAGGGGAGGCCTTCTCATAAGCCTCCTCTTTCACTTCCCTCCCTCCAAAATCTAACTTGCAAACAAAGCCTTAAGAGGCCTAATTTTTATCAGATACATATAGCTGAAGATGGTTTCACAATTTTATTTTAGCCTAGTCCTTCTTTATACATGACTGAATTTTAATATTTTGAAATGAATATGAACTGCAGATGTACCCAACATCAGTCAGAACAACTGGTGTGGGAATCGCAAGCTCGGTGGGAAGGATTGGTGGAATGTTATGTCCTTTGGTAGCAGTTGGTTTAGTACATAGCTGTCATCAAACTGCAGCTGTTCTTCTATTTGAATTTGTAGCTCTAGTTTCAGGAATATGTGTTATGCTCTTTCCGGTTGAGACCATGGGCCAAGAACTACGAGATAGTGTATCAAGCTGAAAGAGACCGGCAACACATGAACATAATGTGGTCTGATAAAACTTTAAAATCATGAAAACATATATAGATACACTAATGAGAAATCCTGCCAACATACTCTCTAACACACTATTTCTAACATACTTTCTCTTGATTGAAAATTATGTAGGTCCCACCAAAATCCATGGATCCACACTCTTAATTTGGTGGGACTCACATGAACCTAATCAATGAAAGAGTGTTTAAAAGAGTGTGTTACTAGTATTTCTTAGTCGACTTATCACACGGTTCTCAGAGGAAAAAGAGGAGAAAGGAGGAGTCATTTGGGGAAGAAGTAATTCAAGGGGACATTTTTTTTTTTTGCTTATTCCATTATATACCACTTCAATTATTCCCTTGCTCACATTTGATCCTTTTTTATGTGTAAATTGTGAAGTGAATCATGGTCAATGATCAACATTTTGTGTGGATGCCTATTATTCTTCTGGAAATTACAATTCTTAAATTCTTTCAACAATTCTTCTAATTATTAAATGAATAAAGTATTACGTGTTTCTTTTATGTTACTGAAATATGAGGCATATTTTTTTTGTTTGCCATAAGATAATTATTAAAAAGGATATACCAATAATCCTAAGAAAAAAGTATGGAGGAATTTAGCATTCACGTCTAAAAACTTGTGTAAGGTTACACATGACATTTTTGACCTGTAATAGGAAGTTTAGCAGGTAATTTGTATTTTTTAAAATAAAAATATTTAATATATTATGATATAATTAGGGAAATAGTTAGTGAATGATTATAGTTAAGTTGGTGTGGTAACTTCTTGAGTTACTTGTTCAGTAAAAAAAATTAATATTTTTTAAGTAAAACATTAATCATTAACAAATTAATTCATCCCTTTCACCTTAGTAACAAACCCAATTCACCCAACCTTAAATATGATTCAGAAACCCTGACCCATCATCATCATCTTCAACCTCCATACCAAGATCCAGTTGGAACCCCTCAATCAAAACTTGTACTTCGCCTCTATGCCGGGAGTTGGGTTTGGCACCCCACCTATGGGGCTTGGCACCCCACTTTATCAAATACGGAATTTAAAATTCCGTATTCTCCCTATTGAATACGGAACTTAAAATTCCGTACTGTATTTAAGCATGCGTGTCACATTTTCAACCACTCATTATATACTAAAACAGATACGGAATTTTATTTTCCGTATTGATACGGAACTTTAAATTCCGTATTTAATAAAGTGGGGTGCAAAGCCTAAGGGGTGGGGCACCAAACTCAATTCCCCTCTATGCCCAAAAGATCAAACCTTTCTGGTGTCAACAAGAACGAACATGAAGAACGAACACCCAGATCCCATGAAACCAAGTTCGAAGCTTTTGCCTAGATCGCAGATGAGGTCGCGATCATGGTTCGGGGTTCAATGATGTTGCGGTTCAGGTGAACAACGGTGCGGTGGTGGTTCTTGTTCGGAGTTCGAACGGTGAAGGAGGCAGATTCAAGCCACCACCTTTCTTCTTTAGATCTGATCTTTGTTGTTACCCACAAGTTTTCAGTGGGATCGATTTGTATTGTGGGTGAGGTTGCGGGGTTGGGTATCGGATTTGGGGTGAGGGTCGATTTGTATTTTGGGTTGCAGTGAGGATGGGGTGAGATTGGGTGTTGGTGTGGGTGTGGGTGTGGTGGGTTCTAGGTTTGAGTGGGTTCCTTACTCTGTGTACTGTCCTTTTTCTGGTAGCTGCAAGGGGAAGTGGAATATGGAGCACTGGGAACAAAAGTCTCTTCGTGGGCTCATTTTGAGCTTTGACGGTGGGGAGATGCTGTTATTGATTTTGTTTAAAGGGGATCTTGGGAGCAGATTCACACAAAATTTTGGGGATTTTGGGGCTTGGATTTTGTGGGGTTGGTGTTTTGGTTGCATCTAAATGGAAGAGCAACATTAATGGTGATTAATTTTTTTTTTTCACTTTTTAAATCTTTTACTTCTCAGATTTACCTTAATTATTTACCACCTGGATTAATTTTAAACTAACCCTAATTATTCTCTAATTATTAACTTAAATATTGTATAATATAATAACTATTTTATTTTTCAAAAATAAAAAAACTGATGTACCAGGTCAAAAGGCTCATGTGCAACCTTACACCACTTTTTAGATGACCATAATAAATTTTTCCAAAAAGTATGAACAATTTTTTTAGATTTATTATTTTTCATAAGTTAACTGTAAAAGCGGGTCATCGCTCATGCGAAAAAATTAATGATCCAAAGTTTATGGATTTTTTTTTTGAAAGTAAGTTTATGGATTATTAAACATTAACAACCTTTTTTTTTTTAACTCAAACATTAACAACCTAATTCTAATTGTAATTTCAAAAAAAAAATCATAATTGTTTTTTTTGAAAGGACTAATTCTAATTGTTGTGCAAAACATAAACAACCTAATAACTTCCTTCAACAAAATAGAAGATTTATTCAAGCTATTTTTTTAATAATTATTTGCATGGATAATTTGCAAAAAAACATTATGCAGTATTTTTAGGTTTATGTAGAATTTATAACTATAAATTAGTAGAAAATATTTGAAAATTATAAAAATAAATTTTAAAAATATTTTAAAATTTTAGCAAATAAATATAATATAACTCCTGAAAATTCAAACAAAAGATGCATTTTAAGGTATTGAAAGAATTAATTTTAGAGTATATACAACTAAGGGCACTGAGTGCTTGTTATTTTCATTTATTGGTTTGTTTTAATTATAAAAATATTCTCATATTTTGACTTTATTTCATGCTTTCAAAGTTTTGTAGAGGAAATTATTAAAAAGAATTTGAATGAGTATGACTAAAAGTAATGTGAAAAGTATACATGAATAACTTACATTTGATTAGGGTGCTCGGTGATTTGTAAAAACTTGTCAAATAAATACTAGTCAAACCTTTATTTAAAACAATTTTTTTGAAAAAAATTCCATAAACCATTTTAGATGCAAATGTATAAAAAAATATTGGGACTAAAAAGACATTTTTATTTATACATACATTTAAAACATTTAATAATTTTATTTTTATACTAAATTCAGTAAATTGTCTAATTTTTATTTTATTTTGATTTAATGAATTTTTTCCCCTTTGACCAGCATTGGAGATGATTATCATTTTTTATTACACACAACACAACACAATGCTGAAATAGTTACATTTATTCACACAATGGAAACTGAATACTGTTGGTAATTTCCACTCCGGTGAGATTGGTGTGCGGATTTTGAAGCTCTTTCCTCTTCAGATTCATGGCGGCAACCCAACCACCACCACTGGCTGCGGATCGCACCACCGGTATGTAACCTTCATTCAACTCCTTCACATCCAATTTCGATCTTGACCTTTCCCTTCATCAAGTCAATCATCGAATTCAAAAATAGTTTCTATGATCGTATGAATCCACCGCAAAACGGAAATTTTCTCGTTCGATGTTTCGATGTTCTTTGATTTCTTTCTTCAATCGTGGATCTGGATTATGCAAAAATCGGTGTTGTTGATCTGGCTAATTTGATTTTCTGTGTAATGAATAATTGAATACACTAAACATGTTAGGTTATTCAATTTATTTTCATGTGCGCTTTCTATTTAGAATTAGAAATTTATTCATGTAATTTATCTGGCATGTGTGTATGAGTGTGCAGGTATGATTTGTGTGCGTGTAATTATTAATTCAAATTTAGCTTTGGTTGGTCAATAATTTGTACTGCTACTACTGCCTGTGTTTCTAAAATCATACTAAGCCATTGAACACACTGATCATGGATGCAGAAGAGATGCCGGCTGAACCAGATAACTTGAAGGATCAGGTACTGGTAAATTCCTAATCTCTATGATGTCTTAATTGTTCTTGTTCCTAATGTGTAAGGTTGGGATCCACTTGCTCTGTTTATTAGGTTTTCATTGGAATATGAATTTAACAAATTCAACAAATAAGTCATGTGATATTAAGTATTAGGTAAATTAAACATTCTTAGGTATGCAATTTTTTGTAGTCACTATTACTTATATTTTGAAAATTGTATAATATGTCAAAATAAAATTGTTTGATGAAGTATCAATTAGTGTTTGAATTGTATGATTTTTTATAAATTTGATTAACTTAATAAGAACTTTCAGCCTGACGGCTGGATCGATGAAGTAAATGTTTATATACATTATTAAATTGTGTAGGTTTTAGAAAAACTTACACCTATATATAGACTATAGAGTGTATTAGGTTTGAGCATGCGTGAAAGATAGTTGAGCTAATTTGGATTGTATAACCGTAGTCCATATATGGATGGTCAAGAACCCAAGATTATTTTTCTTAAATCCAGTCCTAACCATCCATTATGATTGTGTGGTCAGGATTAATTCATGTCATGAGAGCATTCTATCATGTGATATGCATTCTACTCATACACATAACAAGTTTTTATAGAATACAAAATCAACCAGTGTAACCATTAAATCATTATATTATCTTAATTATTATGCATACCTAATTTATGTTGATTTAAACATTTGAAGGTCAATAATCTAATGTTAGATATTTATCATATTTCAAATAACATATTATACATTAAGATGGTATGATGAATTATCAATTAGATTTTAAATTGAATGAATTTTTGTAAAATTTATCTACTTCATGAAAATTTTCAATCCAAAGGTTGGGTTGTTAAAATTAATCATCTATGTTGTTAGTAAAGGGTGTAACTATGTTATGACTCACACCATCTTGACTCTATATTTTTACCTCTCTCTCTCTAGTCTCTACACACACACATACATTTGCATTTATATATGCATACTTATACATATTTATGTACATCTATGTATGTATGCATTTGTCCTGTTTTTCAGCTTCACTCATAAATTCCAATTCCCTGAGAGTTTAATATCTTATAACTCTTCTCAGGGTACAGCAACTATAGGTCATTCAAGGGAGACCACTAGTCAATCAGAATCTTTTGGTTCTGGTGGAGATTGTCCTTTGTACTCTCCTAATGTGTATGCTCCCCAGGCTCAGGCTTTCTACTACAGAGGTCGGTCTCTGTTTCCTCCTTTATACATGTAACTCCTTTTATATGAGGGAATTCTCATTTTATATTATCAATAGACCACCTCAGAATTTTAGCCATTGACATATAATATATGGGCTTTGGACAATGCGATTACTTACTTCCTCCCCTTTACGTGTTAGTGGCCTTGATATTTTGAAGTAAATCACCAAACTTGTGTACTCGTTTAAAAAATATATGATAATCATGTTACACTTGCCTGAATTATTTATCTTTTTCATTACCCGTTCAACTATTGTCCGTGCTCTACTGTCTGGGTTGCACACCTTGCCTTTATATTACTTTCATTATTCTCCATCTTTGTGCCAAAATCGTGGAAGAAAAACTGTTTCCTCTCCATACGATACAAAAACTTCGTGGCCTAGTGCCATTTGTGTTTCATTTCTAAATTTCCTGCCTAAAGCTTTTCTAACATGAAGTCATGAACCAACTGTCCCAAAAGCTTAAGTGGTTGGGGAAAGGATACATGAATGGTTTTATATTATATTTCTAACAGAAGCATTGATAAATTTTAATTCTTATTACACTTGATGAAAGGTTGTGCTTTTTTTAATCAATGAGTTTTGCCAAAGTGTGTTAGATTTAAAATTAATTTATAATGATGGACTTTTTTCTTGGTACACACTTAATTTAGTAACATGTTTCTGGAAACTTTTGTCCAATTGTTTTTTTTTTCCTTTTCATCATATTAGAGTATATAGAGTATTAACTCTCTGTTATATTGAACAGCTGTTAGTAGCTTGTAACACAAGCCACTGTGGCTTCTATAAATACCCATTGTAACTCTGAAATATTCAGGAAAATATAGTTCAGATAATTCAGTTACTCTTTCTCTCTCTTCTCTCTCTTTCTCTCTATTCTGTTACAACAGTTACTCTATTACATCAGCACTGCATATTAACATCAGAGTCTTTTAAATTGCAAAGTGTATATTGACTATTAAAATCTCGATTGTCTTTCGGTGCTCCTCTTTACATTGTGCATGTCTTATTCTGCGCAATGATTGTGTGGTGTTGCTTTTGTATTTTCTAATTTGGATGGGTCTGATTCCAGGTTTTGACAATGGAAATGGCGAATGGGATGAATATCCTTCATATGTCAATTCTGGGGGAGTAGAACTCGGATCTCCTGTAAAAATTTCACATCTCTTATCTATATACAGTTTCTTTTTATATTTCTTTTAACATAATATTTTTTTCTTCAAATTTAGGGTGTCTACAATGAAAATCAATCCCTGGTCTTCCATTCTGGATACGGCTTCAACCCTCAGCTGCCTTATGGACCATATTCCCCAGTTACCACACCTTTGCCTTCAGTAGGTGGAGACGCACAGTTATACTCACATCAGCAATTTCCCTTCACTGGGCCGCCTTATTACCATCAGCTGGTTCCTCCTAGCTTACCATACCTTAATTCACCGACTCCAGTTTCTCAGCCAGAGCTCACCAATCTGGTAGGTATTGACCAGCAAGTTGATAGCATGTTTTTTGGACCAAGAGCTGGTTATCCTTCTGTGGGATCTTTTGGTAGAGGAAACTTTCCTGTAGCACCTGGTTCCTTTAACTTTCATGAATCCCAACAAGGATTCGATGGATCAAGATCTGGTGGAATCTGGTCAGATTGCTCAAAACCCTCAGAAAGGCAGAGGTCTTTGATGCCTCTATCTCCATCTGTTTCTCCACAGCCAATTGGCTCACTTGGGTCATTCGGGCTGAGTGCTGGAATGGTTTGTTTTATTACTTGTGCATAATCATGCAAATTATTGCATTTTCTAGTAGTTAACTTTTGAACTCTGTTAATTGGGGATAAAACCAAAAGTTAAGAACAGAGTTTGTGTCTTGTTCAGACACTATGCTGTGTTTTTCATTAATAAAAGAGAGCTTGTTTTACAAGCTTATTCAGCTGTAGAAAATTATACAAAATAATAACAGATAGAGCTAAGGATGACGAACTAAAACAATATGACTACCTGAAGCATCCCCATATATCTAATACTACCCATTTGACTGGAGCATATCTATCATATGTTCCAAGCTTGTTATAGAAATTACTAACTCAACATCCTTCAAGGGATTTGTGAGAGTGACAGCAAGCTGGATATTTGAGTTGACAAAGATTGTGACAGTGTAAGCTAAATGAAAGACAAGGTTCAAGGCAATATGTAGGGCAACTTAATTATCATCCACATGGTCATCTATCCAACATGTCCAAACAAGAGTTTTTTAAGCCTCTGTTTCGACCAGACAAAATCGTAGGTTGTAGTAGCCATAACTCTGGATCAAGATCCTCTCATGTTCCCTCATGTTGACAATTTGTGTCTATACCTAATAAATGGGTGGGACCCTTGAAATATTTATTAAGAGATAGACAGACACAACGTTACACTTGACATTCTCATGATCCTAATCCCATAACTCTATTCTACTTTTGCATTGGACTCAGATACCACACTCTGTTTCTTACTTTCCCTGAAATCAGGTTACCTAATAAAATAAACACAATACCCTAAAATAGAATCCCTATTAGGGGGTGAATTTGCCCAATCAACTCCAAAGTAGCTCACCACTTGAGTGTGTCCCTTGTTCCCTTAGACATGTCCTTTTCTTAGTGCTCCTTAGAATTCTAATCTTAGCATCCAAATGACCATCTTTGGGAGAGTTCAAGAATTGACTTAACATTCACTGCAAGGGATGTTAGGCCAAGTTACTGTTAGATAGTTACAATTCTCAACTAGTATTCTATAGCTGCCAACATCATCTAAAGGTTCTCTTTGACCTAGAAGAATACATTTGGATACATCAAAGTATCAATAGCCCTTGCATTTAACATGCTAGTCTTCTCAGTATGTTTAAAGCATACTTCGATTGTTAGATGCCACTTCAATTCCTAGGAAATAATGATGCTTGCCCAAGTCCTTTGTCCAAAATTAATGGAAGATGAATTGTCTCTGAATGCCATGGTGATCATCGCTAGTGAAACTATCATCTACACCAATCAAATGGAAATATCCTTGAGGGCAATAATGGTAAAAACACTCACTGCCCTTCACTCCAAACCATGACAAATTTCTCACAACAATATTGAAGCGACCAAACCAGACTCAAGGAGATTGTTTGAGACCATGGAGACATCCATGCAAATGACATATATGTCCAGAACAATCACTTTGGTTGTTGCTCCATGTAAACTCTAGCAACATACCATGTAGAAAAATATTTTTGATATCTAGTTGATGAAGAGGCCGAGGAGGTGACGACTTACGGTAGCCATGCCATAGAATTCGGGTTAGGCCTAACTTTACCCCAAAACCAAGCTTATAGGTGAGGGTTTCTCTACCCTTGATAAACACTTATTTGGTCATATCTCTAGTCAATGTGTGGCTTCAACACCCCCCTCATGCCCAAGGATGGACATGTGGAGCGTGGAATTTGCAGGTTTTAACATCGACAGGTGGCCTATATATGGGTGGTCTCCAATAAGCGGATCTTGGATAAACTTTGATATCATCTTACAATTAGGGTTAGGCCTAACTCTACCCTGAAAGCTAGCTTAGAGGTTATTTTATGAACACTTATTTAGCCATAGCTCCAATCAATATAGGATCTTAACACCATGGACAAAAAAATGTGGGCAAATGCCACTTTGGCTATTGAAGAGAAGATATAATTATAGTCAAGGCAAAAAAATCGAGTGTTAAGGGAAGAGAAACTGAGAGATGTATGTGGCAATCTGTGTTTCAACCATAATGGAGGTTTATTAATCTATACTGAGGTGCAACAGACGCAAGAGTAAACCCTTATGTTAGAACAACAACAATATGGAAGAAATAGAGAAATACATGATCGCAAACAATAGAAAACACAAGATTTGATCACGCAGTTCGACAAAGTGTGCCTACGTTTGCAACTACGGAGCAGTTGTAGTTCCGTCTTATTGATTAGGTCAGGTCCTAGGGTTACAGTGTTACAACCATTATATAGAACTAAGAACGTTCCAGATTACAACAATACCCTCGCCCGCCCCTTGCCCTCTTGACATTGCCCATGAGCCATACTCAACACCTTAACTCAGTTCCAAAGATTAGTGTGTTGTCATATTAGTCCTCTCAATTATTAAGTAAGATGAGCTTGTTTTTCAAGCTTGTACAAGAACAGCATCATCAATCAAGCTTTTCCCAACTAGGTTGGGTTGGCTATATGAATCAAATGCCACTATAATACTCTTTCATTTGTTAAGTTCACAAATGGACCATCTACGTCTATACTTCTCTTAATGTTTTGACCTATAGTTTTCCTTGTTCTCACTCCACCCTTAACTTCTACCTTATCCTCATCTAGTTAATCTTCCTTATTGGCAACTTACAGAGTCTTAAAATAACGCATAAAGCTTAAGATAAAGGACCAAAGAAACCTAACAGAAACTTTTGCATTTATCTAAAACTCAAATGTATAGTAACTTTATTTGCCAATGTCCCCAACTATGTATAATACCAATTGTACCTCGGGCACCACTGGCATTTATTAGAATTTGGGAGGCCTAACTCAACCCAGAAGCTAGCTCAAGAGTTGAGGGTTGCTCTACCCTTTATAGAGGCTATATATGCCATATCTCTAGCCAATGTGGGACTTCTAACCGCATTCCCCAACATTTAGAATTTAACTGTTGGAACAGTGCATGTATTTATGTGAAGAGCAAAGAAATTTCAATGAATTTTGAATCAATCAATTGATAAAAGTAGGTTCTCCGTACTGATTTATTTTTATGGCATCTTAAAGTCCAATGACCCAAAAAGTGATATTATCTTATTCCGAAGAAATTTCTGAATTGTGGTTAGTGAGCCATTGCAATAATAATTTATCTGTTGGAACTAGTGCATATCTTTATGTGAATAGAACAGAAATTTCAATAATATTAAATCAATCAATTGGTATAACTTACAAGTAGATTCTCCTTAATGATTTATTTGTAAGACATCTTAAAGGCCAATGACCCAAAAAGTGATATTACCTTATTCTGAAGAAATTTCTGAATTGCGGTTAGTGAGCCATTGCTTATCACCCACACCTTACAAAGTCTATTACCATTCAAGCAACAATGTAAAATTGTACAACTTGTCAGAAAACAAAATTATGCACTGGCACATAGTGCTGCTAACTATCCCATTCTATGCAGGCATCTCATCAGCAGCGACCATTGTATGGGTTTGGATCTGGTTCAAACTCCTATGGTAGAGGCTATCACTCTAATCATGGTTCTAGCTTTGGAGACGCTGCCATTCCCAGTCTTGGTACTAATGATAGAAGCTTCCTTTCCCTTGAAAATAGTAGACGACAAGGCAGGGCAGCTGCTTCTCTTTGCAAATGTAATGGTGCTCTTGATATCCTTAGTGAGCAGAACCGTGGCCCGAGGGCCTCAAAGGTGAAAAATCAAATATCAGCTGAAAATAATTCTGTTGATAGTAATAAAAATAATGCATCTCCTGCCAAGTTCCAAGATGAATCATTCAATCAGCCAGATTTTGCCACAGATTACAAGGATGCCAAATTTTTTGTCATCAAATCTTACAGTGAAGATAATGTTCACAAGAGCATTAAATATGGTGTCTGGGCTAGTACACCAAATGGAAATAGAAAGTTAGATGCTGCTTATTGCCAAGCAAAGGAGAAGCAAGATGCCTCTCCCATATTTCTCTTTTTTTCGGTAATCTTCTGATATCTTTTATACGCACAAATGTTGCAATTTCATCCTATAGTAACTGTAAGTAAAGTATCTTCTGTCCTGTTACAGATCTTGGTTCATATTTTTTGTTTCCTGCTCCCATCTGTTAAAACATAAGAGAACTTTTGGAGATATAATTTTTGTTATTGCAGCTTAGTAGCTTACTAAGAGAGCTTAAAAAACAACAGAAGAACAAGCGATTATTTCCATAGAATAAAGTGTTTCCATAAAAGGGTTAAATGTCAAGGAGTGAGGACTTATGCTGTCAAGTAGTACTTGACCTTAAATTTATGGCATCGAATTTCTTTAGAAAAACTCTTTTTAGGCAGGGCATTTGATATCCATCGAGGTGGATTCTAAATGTGCTGTTAGTAATGAAGTACTAGGTTTTTTTAAGGTTATGACGTACTAAAGTTATTTTGTGTAGTTTTTTTGCTTTTTCTATTGCCTTGCTATTATGTGTCTTTCTCATGACTGCCATGGAAACTTGTTTCAACTATATACAGGTAAATGCTAGTGCTCAGTTCTGTGGAGTAGCTGAAATGGTTGGGCCTGTCAATTTTGATAAGAATGTGGACTTCTGGCAGCAAGATAAGTGGAGTGGACAGTTTCCTGTGAAGTGGCACATGATTAAAGATGTTCCGAACAGTCAGTTTCGTCACATTGTTCTTGAAAACAATGATAACAAACCCGTTACCAACAGTCGAGATACTCAGGAGGTAGGAATCTGTGGACCTTTCACTTCATATGAATTTATAAATCATGCTTTTACTGTTAACTGCTTCCGTTGGAAATAGAATTAAATCAAATCAAATCATGGGATTTACAGCAATCTCTTACTGTCAGAGTCCTATGACTTCTACAGAGTATTCTCTGTCTAAACTTTCAAATAACAAACGTATCAATCAAAAGATTTCTGAAAATTGAACATTAAACTGCTTATTTTCTTGAGAAGCCTTCTCTAACTTTTAGACAACCTAAACTTTTTCACAGATCTTTCTTATGAAGTATGCTGATATTTGTGTTATAAATTACACTTGTACGGCCTTTCTTTAGGTCATCTCCCAAGTTTACTTTTCGATCGCCTGATTTCTCATTTAATGTAATTTTAATTTTTAAGGGGTGAATGAGCGTCACCAAAAGGTATTGGTCTAGTGGTAAGCAAGCTAGATCCTTGGGAAAGTCATTTGTTAGGAGGGATAACTACAGTTTCCTGAACGGATAGAAACATCCGGGTCAACGACAAAAAAAAATGTCCCATCTTTGATAACACTTTCTTCTATAAACTTGCAAATGGATTTTAATAATCAGTCATCAGTTTTACTTGCAGCTGATTTTCCCTCCTTTTTGAATTTTAAACATTTCAGGTGAAGTTGCAACAAGGGATTGAAATGTTGTCCATTTTCAAAAACTATGAGACTGATGTGTCCATCCTGGATGATTTTGATTTCTATGAAGAGCGCCAGAAGGCCATGCAAGAACGAAAGGTGCGGCAGCAAAGCAGCTTGGTGGCTGCTGGGTTAGTTGGAGAAAATGAGCATAGGAGTTCTGCCAACAGTACTAATGATTTCATCAAACAGTTGCCAAAGAGCTTTGCTCTAGTTGTCCGCTTAGATGAGAATAACAACAAAGAAATCACTGCTGCTAATGCTAATAGAGATAATTTAGCGTCTGATGGACTCATTGGCAAAGTGATTAAACCTGAGGATGTCATTTCGGTGACTGCCTCTTCAACTCAAACCAGTTAGGAAGGGCTACCAGTTGTGCCAATGTTGATTGCATTTGGTGCTTGAAAAATCGGAGTCGTGCTTGCTTTACCTAATTTATTTTTCCAATAAGCTAGTGTTGTTGATGTAGTTTGAAGTTATTGGAGTTGTTGAGATTTCCAAATGAGTTTGCAAAAGAGAATGGTTTCATGTATAATATGTTCCTTAGAGTGCGTCAACTGAATTGTTTGTTTTGCACTCCTTACACACTACACTTTTGCTTATTTGGGTAGGTTAGATTTAAATCCCTTCCTTTTGTTTTTTTATTAATAATTTTGGGTTAGTTTGTTGGACAAGTTTCATTTGTAAAATTTTCTGATCTTTGTGAGCGTTTAAATAATGACAGCAATTACCTTGAAAATAACCATCGTTTATCCATACCATTTAATGTATTTTTTTTTGCTTAATTGTATCCACACAAATGTCAGCAATCTCTTATTGTCACAGAGTCCTATGACTTCTACAGAGTATTCTCTGTCTAAACTTTCAAATAACAACCGTATCAATCAAAAGATTTCTGAAAATTGAACATTAAACTGCTTATTTTCTTGAGAAGCCTTCTCTAATGATTGTATTTTTTTGTTTAAGTTTAATTTCTTAGTATTTAAAATAAAAAATTTGTCAACACCAATATAAGATTTTTTTGAACTTCAATATAAGATTTAATTACTGTTATATTGTTGTCGATTCAATTGTTAAAATATTTATTTATTTATTACTTTGGTTATGATTTAAGTACTGTTATATTTATTTTTTACTTTATTGTTTAAGTACTGATTATTTTGATGTCTAACAAAGATGTATTATATAATTTACTAACATTACTAACAACTAACATTTGTCTATCAACTGAAATGGTAGTGTCTTAGAAGGGGTTGAGGGAAGAGGGTGGGTGAGAAGTATGGTGAGATGTTCACACTTTCACACTAAGCAGAAGAAATGAAGATGAAGAACACCATATTCAAAGCCCTAGGTCTCAATCTCTTGTGTCGTTGCATACTGCATAAACACTTCCATACTTACCTTGCATTTGATCCTAAGATTGTGATTTTAGTATTTTAGTCTTGATTTTTTTGCTTTTGGTGGCATTGTTTGGTTCTCATAATCTTTGGGTATTTCTAGGTTGATGAAGATGAAGAACACCATAGATGATGAGAGATTAAAGATTATAAAGTTTTAATTAAGAAATTTGGATTTGGTCCCCCATTTTTTAGAAAAGTTGGTTTTGTCCCTCAATAAAACACGTGGCGTGCCATGTCCACGCCGCCGTACACCTTGGCAAGTCACCGAGTTTGTTTTTCTCGGCGAGGACCAATCTCGGCTATTTACCAAAGTTTGAGGGCGTATTTCATAAGGTTTTTCGGTAAGAGACGAAAATCAAAGCTCGCTCAAAGTTTAGGGACGATAAGTGAAGTAGAAACTAATAGGAGTGTGAGTGAATCATAACTCTTTAAATGAAAGTTCATGACTTTAAGAGATTTGAACTTGTGCTCTCATCCTTACCAGATCTGCTTGTTTATCACTAGACTAACACCTTGTTGGTTCTCTAAAATGTTATCAAAAATAATATTAGGGTTTTGATTTTGATTTAATAAGTTAATTTATTTAAATGATTTTTTATTTTTGTGTGGAAAAGAAAGAAAGAGGGTTGGTCTCCTCCCCAAGAAAGAAAATAACTAGTTGAATTCTCGTGCATTGCACGGGTTATTTTATCATTAAATTTGTGTAGTATTATCTTTTTTTAAGTTTTGTAATTTTAATTGCACAAACATTTTTTAATGAACTTTTTAATTGCATAAATTTATAAATGTATGTTAGAAATATATATTTAATGAATTAAACCGTAAAAAAGAATTTAGTTTGTTTATGAATTTATATATTAATATTTTCTTAAAAATAATAGATGTTAATGTTAATTTGGGAAGATCTTTACTTTAGGATGATAATTTTACGTATGATATTTCAATTTAATATCATAATAATAAAAGAAATAAAATTAAGGGGTTAGAATTATAAACTTGCTTGGTAATTATTTTTCATAATTATCAATATATAAAATTGGTGTGACATGCATTTATTCATAAGAGGAGCCCGTTTTGTCGTTTGCTGACCACGTTAAGTTTCATAGATGACGAACAGGGGCTTGATTTCCTTTGTGTGAACATCTTTTAAAAATATATATACATTTCTTTTATTGAATTTATAGTATTTTTTGGTACATCGGAGAGATAAATTACATTTGCGAGAGATTGATCCCGGAACCTTTTTAGCACTTACCACTTAAGCTAACATAATATGATGAAAAAATAAAATAAAATAAAATAAAAATTAAGTTGTTTTCTTAATTTGATTTTCTAGGATAAAGTTTATTTTCGAAAATGAAATATATATATATATATATATATAATATGTTGAGAAACAACCTCTCTCAAATTGGGTAAAGTAACTAAGTCAACAAAAAGCCGACCAAAATTTCAGCTACTACAACAAAACCCTCCACCACTAAAAAAACCCACAAGCATACAACCATGCTTTAACTCCCAAATCAACAACCCCCCTAATGTCAACGCCTACACCTCTAGGAGAGTCCCCATTTGAAATCGTAAACAGCAACAGGTTCAACCGGATGGGATCCTATCAAGCCACGCGACACCTGTAAAGTAGATCTAACCCAGCTATGCATACCAAAGAACCCAAGATTCTAGGTTACTTGACTATTTCTAAAATTAAGGTAGATCGAGCTTATTGTATAGGATTACTTTTTGGCAAAGAAAATAATTATAGGACTTCAAATTCGAATTTTTAATAATTTTTTAATAATAACATTTCTTTTTTTTAAGGTAACATTTGCCGTTAAAAACATTATAAATTTTATGTTCTTCGTAAGTTTTTTCAATATCTTTTTAGATTAATTTTTATAAATTTTATTTAAAATATAGTATATAAGAGTTTTTTTTGAAATGAATAGTATATAAGAGTTTAAATATGCATTTAATCGTAAGACCTTCCATATTTCTTTCTAATGGACATGGTTTTTTGAAATAAATTTTATTAGGTTAAAGTAAGACTTCTTTAAGCAGAAAATAAATCGAAGGACCCTCCTCAACCTATGCATGAACATAATTACATAAAGCTTACTTTGATATACAGTTTACCACCACGTTAGCGAACAACTTCACATGAACCAAACTGCAGAAGGCAAAAACTCAACTAAGGTCCAAAAAATCCTCCACAATCATCAGCGAGTAGGAGCGTGATGCCACTGGTGACTTCCGCCCATCCTTCAACAAAAGACTGCCTGTTTCAAAAACCAGAGATGAAAACCCCGATGGATAGCAAATATGAATATCCCATTTCAAGAACAGGCTCTCGGCTAGCATAGGATCCAACGTAAGTCATATCACGCTAAAGCCATGATCTAACTCTAATAATCGATTATAATTAGGCATAAATCAGCAAAATACATGATATATTTTGTCTAATATTAACACTTGAATCTACATTTTTTAATAATTATTGAAGAATTGAATTAAGTAATCTCATATATTTTGTCATTTATAAAAAAATTGATAGTATATTTAAATCATTTCATATAATTTTAAGTATTATTTAACAAATACCAAAAACTCAAAAACATAGAATTTTTAAAGTGAATGATTATGATGTTAGTATGAGACATAGATCACATCTATAAATTAAATTAAATCCTAAAGTAGAAGTATGTGTTGAGTGTTGTCATTTGCTAAAAGGCGAATAAGCAGAAGTGGAGAAAAAAATATGTGTATAGGAGAAAAGGATGTGAACGTCTCTATCTCATCAACTTTTAAAATAAGATATCAAGTCAAATCTAGTAATTACGATCATATTGATGATGATTTATTTAGTCCGTTAATTTAAATTTTGAATTTTAGAGAATCTTTGGTTTTAATTAAAACATTTTCTAATTTACTAATGAATACTTGTGACGTTCAGAAAAAATAAATGAATACTTGTGTTTTAAACTTGAATATTTTTTCCCCAAAACAAATTTAAATCTTTTTCAAATTCGAACTACATTAAGTTATAACCTTCTTTTTATAGCTTTCATATTTATTAATTATTATATTTTAAGCGTAAAAAAAATAAAAATATAATTATGTTTTAAATATAAATATTCATTAATTAAGGGCATTCATGTAAAAAATTAAGTTAACAAACAAATTAGAATTTACAGCCTAACTATAAAAAATATGAATTTTTTTTATGACTCATGAACCAAGACTCATTTAAGGAGAGAGTTATAAACCTATCTATTTTATTGTCAAGATGAACATTCATAATATAATAAGTCATCCCTGTTTTATAAAGGTGTCTAACCCTAGATACATGGATTTAGAATTGCTCATACAAACATAATCCGCCCATAAAAGTGGGTGGATCACCTAAGCCTGTAAAAACATATATCGCTATTATGAGATAAATAATACATGAATCGCAAACATGACGTAAGAAATACATAAATAGTGTGAGACCACCCATATATGAAATAGGGTGATTGAGTCATGATTAATGGTTCGCCAAATGTGAGATGACTCACGTGATAAGGATTTATTCGCCAAGTAACCGGGGTCACACGCCAGGTAGTAAGACCGCTCGCCTGGTAGTGCTAGAGTCGCCCAATTAACAAAAAAAAATGTAAATATGAATTTCATTGTTCATTTAAATTAAAGTAAAATTTAGGAAGTATGAATTAAGAAAGAGATAATTCAGTTATAGTTATTCCGTGAAAATATTGAAAAACATGTTGCACTTTCCATGTGTTAATGAACATCTAAATTTGACAAAGAGAAAGCAACAATACTCATAATAGTGAAATAGGAAGATGAAGATTTCAGATGTGAAATGCGAAAGTAAAATATAAAATGAACACATAACCTTTTTTCTGCAAAGAAACTCACCTCTCCATCCATCTCACAAATGCATTCTTTCCAACTTTGCCTCTCAATGTATCAAACCTTTTATTGAAAGCGTCAAAACATCCCTCAAACTCTCCTGCCATCAATTTTTAAAATAAGTTGAGAAAACATTAGTCTGAATAAAAAAAAAAGTTAAGAAGGGATTAGAACAATTGATAAACTTAATCATGCAATATATAGCACCAGAAGAAGACAAAGATGAAGTTGGATGAGCCTTTCAAACCGACAACATAAAGGAGGTTGAAGAAACAAACTGTGAGAGATTAACGTATTTGTAAAGATAAAAAGAGAGGAAATATTTTATTTTTGGCACGGATATGTTTTTATAAATAAAATATAAATAAAACATTCACAAATATTACACTTTTTTATATATGATGGACATATTCAAAGTTAATAAAAAATAAAAAATTTACAGATGGATGAGGTGGTTATATATTTTTTTAATGCAGATTTAATATTGAATATGTATTCAAAGTTAAGAGAAAACAAAATCTTGCAGATTTAATATTGAATATGTATTCAAAGTTAAGAAAAAAAAAATCTTGCATATTTAATATTGAATAACAAAATTTGTATATTTTTTATTGCGATAATATGAGAGTGCAAAATTTTCTAGAAAAAAAACATTCCTCTAGTATAGTATATAGATATGAGCGATATATATTATATTATTGCCATGACGTGAGAGAGGATTGAGAGGAAGGGAAAAACAAGAACATGATCAACATCATTCTTGTGGCTGTTGTTGTGGTCGCGCCTCTTATATTATTTCTCTGGCGGCGGCGGAGGAATCGATTTCCCTCCGCCGCATCTCCACCCACCTCCGATTCTTCCACTTCTAACTTGAGGTCTACACTCTACCCCATGCTCTTTATTTTTCATTGAATTGGAACTGCAGTTTTATCGTTTTTTTTCTTCTTCGTTTCTCGTCAATCTGTGATTTTGTTTATGCTGTTGCTGCCTTTGCTGCGTGTTTTTATTTGCTTCAAGTTTAGAATCCGATCGAGTTCGTATGCTTTGCATGATGGTGTGACTGAAATGCAGTCTGTTTGGGGTTTTCAATAGCACCTGCAAAATTGGGAGTCTAAGGGCGTGTTTGATTACAGTTTTAGTTTTCAGAATTAATTTTTAAAAACAGTTTTCAGAAGAAGAAAACAGTTTGAATGACATGTTTTCCAGATATTTTTGGTTTTTTAGTTTTAAAAACTGAAAACGAGAACTGTTTTCAAAAACAGTTTTTGAAAACAGTTTGAATGACATGTTTTCCAGATGACATGTTTTCCAGATATTTTTGGTTTTTTAGTTTTAAAAACTGAAAACGAGAACTGTTTTCAAAAACAGTTTTTGAAAACATGTCGTGTCAAACAGGAACTGCAAACAAACAGGCCCTAAGAGTTTATGGTGTGACTGAAATGCAGTCTGAACCAAACGGCGCTCAGTTTTAGGAATTATGAGTTTTACTGTGTTATAAAGTGTCATGGGGGTGGGCCTGTACTAAGTTTATACACTTGAGGAAGCCGGGACACTTCGAAATTGTACTTGTACTTGTACCTGTCTCAGATATTTCATGGAAATTTTGGACTTTCCTAGCTGCATTTTACTGTTTTTGTTTACTAGTAAAGATAAGAATGCCAAAATAGTTAGATGGTACTATTTTGTCATGTTTATAAAATATAACCGCTCATGCTAACTTTTAAAACATCAATTCTCTTTTGAATTAGGATATAGGTTTTTATGTGTTATACTAATTTTATGTGTTGTGTTATAGGTATGTCATGTCATTGAATTTTTAAAATTAATTGTATCCCAATTTCTGTGACCATATGTCATATTATATCCGTGTCATGTGCGTCATATCCATGCTTTCTAAACACGGAAGTTCTTAGTAGTGACTCTCTGAGATGTCTCAATCATCACGAACAATAGCAAAGTATGCACCAAAACAAACAATTACACAGTACACACCAGAATAACTGGTTGTTTAGCTGGAAAATAGGATCTTATTAAAGCATAATATCCTAACCTTCAGCCGATGATTAGGTCTCTGCCTAAAATAAAAGGAAACAAGTATATACCTGATCATTATAAATTTACAGCTAATAATCCCATAATTTCATGATTAATCTTATCCCTTAATCTTGATGTCAATCATCCCAACCCTGCTTGCTACACATAATGTAGGCTGGACGTTCCATTTTCAATTTCTGATCTTAGGATGTTCCTATCAAATATCAATCCTCGGATGCTTTCATCCTATCATGTCGTATATGATTGTGAATTGTGCTAACAGCTGATTTACTATCACTATATTCCATAGGACCTTCAAGTGGAATAAACTTGAAGGCACGGCATACATATTCTATGCATGATTTTGTTATCAATAAAATTTGAAAATTAAATTTCAGTTTTAACATGCACACTCACGCACACTAATACTTTGGATCATGTTTATACTTGTGTGTACTGTCATTAACCAACACTGTATCTGGTGCATAATAAGGTGATTTGACAATGCAGAAGCTTTTTGTTTACTTTTGCAGAACCTCAAAATTTGTGACAGATGCAGATTTGAAGTTTTTAGTGGAATTTTTGGATGAGAATCTCAACAAGAGTGATAAATGGCAGGATGTTATAGACAAAAGAAACCAAAATCTATGGTACAATGCAAAATGCTGCAAGCCTGAGGTTACTGATTTTATACTTAAACTGGAGTGCAGAAATTAGAATTTATCATTGTTATTGTGGGAATGTGAACTCCGTTATTTTTTTAAATAACAGAATGCTTGTATAATTATTTTGTGTCTGTTGTCTGAAGTTCACTATCATTTAATTGTTATATGATGAGTAAAACATCTCCCTATTTCCCCTTTTTCTCTCTTGCACAAGCAGGCCTAGGCACTGACACTAAAGCAGAGTTAAACCATCTTCTGGTGCACTTTGTCCTCTAATCAGTATATTCATTTATAATTCATTACCGACCTATTTTGTCCAAGTTAAAGACAAATAGTAATTTTTAGTTAATAGCCTCTTCGATACACAAGTCATTTTTTCTGTTTATTGTAAGTAATGTCAAGTTACATGTAGGCATGTAGCTCTGTCTGTTCTTCCATCGTGTGATCTTAAATTTAATAGCTTGTAACCTAGTATCTTCTATATACGTGATAGCATAATAGTTTTTAAAGTGATCTATAAACTATTTAGTTGTTTCTTCATGGATGTTGCAGAATGGTCCCCTGACATATTTGAGCGTAACTGTGTTCAATGGTATTTCGTCTGAGATGCTAAGAAACTTCTACATGGACAATGATTACAGAAAGCAGTGGGATAAGACAGTGGTTGAGCATAATCAACTGCAGGTGGACGAATCTGATGGTACTGAAGTTGGTCGCACAGTTAAAAAGTTCCCTCTTTTGAAGCCTAGAGAATATGTGCTAACATGGAAGTTGTGGGAGGGGAGGGATAATTTTTTTTACTGTTATATGAAGGTAATACATCCAATTAGGGTTTTGTATTGATACAAGTAATTTCTTTTATCAACTGATTAGTGTTACTTAAGAGGGAGAGCCTCAGCGCGACAGTAAGGTTTGCCATGTGACTTTGCGGTCACAAGTTTGAGCTGTGAATCAGCCTCTTGCAAAAATGCAAGGTAAGGCTGCCTATTTAGATCCACAAAGTGGGTCCCGCCCCTCCCTGAACCTCGCGCATAGCGGGAGCTTTATAGCACTAGGTTTGCCCTTTTGTTAATTAATTGATTAGTGTTAATGCACATTCTTATCCCCCATATATTTGTCATTGCTTTCTTATATGGATGCTGTTGCAGCCACAACTCTCCCTCTTTCTCTTCACCTGCTAACTTATCCTGTCATTTGTCAGGAAGAATCTATGCTGTCAAAAATGAAAATAAAATTCCTAGAAAATTTATTGGTCAAGAAAGTAGAAATCATAACTTTTTTAGAAGACACTGTTGTTTGCATGGCATAATACTACCCACTTGTTGTAACTATCAATATTTCCTCTACTTTGTGATTGTTTTGACTTTTGAGATTCATTTGTTTGAGGTTTGTAAACCATACACCGACATATTTGGACATCAAATCATTCTGATTTCTCATTCTATACATATTTAGATAGATGCTCTTGACCATTGCATGACCTTCATGCATAGTTTAGTAGAATTTCAATATATCTTGGTTGATGTTGGCAAATAGTTATTCTGTGTTAAGCAGCTCCATTCCTTTCTGACAGATGCGTCCAAATATTGTGAAAAAAACTAGCTTTCTCTTTTTTATGCAATAAATTACTGATTGTTTATTTTCTTTCCAATTTTGGCTATGAACTTTGTTAGGAATGTGAGCATCCTTTGGCGCCACGGCTGAGAAAATATGTACGAGTTGAGTTTTACAGATCTGGCTGGCGAATAAGACAAAGTAGGTTTTTGGCTTATTTCCCTTTTTTTCGTTAAACTATAAATTTTTTTTTGAGTTTATACATAGAAGCTTATGAAGAAAATGTGCTTATTGTCATAAACACTTAATGTAGTTATTTATTTACTCGGACACACTCTTATTCCTGATGAAGATCCTATGTAAATGTACAGGAAAAGTAAATAAGCTATTTTGTAGCCCACAATTTTTTACAACATGATAGGATGAATCATGTGAGGCAGAAAATGTTTACCAAGTCTTTAAAGTAAAAGATAAATGGAACTTTCATCTTATATAAGTGTCAACCAACCAAGTCACAGGAAGCTAATATGTTTTCGAAGTCTTAACTGAAGTCAGAGTTTCATTTACATGTTGCTAAGCAGGGAATGATGGGCATCTATTTACCAGATTTAGAGGGGGTGTTAGATTCCATTGTAAAACCCCAAGAGTTGAAGGACTAGAATTGATTCTGAAATTATGTTTCTTATTTTTAGGCAGCGAACTGATTATTAGCCAAAGTTTAGGAGTTTATTCCTTTTATGGTTCTTATTTTCTAGCTTGACAGCAAGCCCTTCTAGAATATATATTGTAATCATTTATGATGAATAGAGATATTTCAGATTTTGTGAATGATTTCCACCTATGAAATGATTGCTTTGTGATTGGCATTTTTAAATTCCAGTACCTGGTCAAAATGCCTGTGAAATTACAATGTTTCATCAAGAAGTTGCTGGTTTGAATATGGAGATGGCAAAACTGGCTTTTTCCAAGGGCATATGGAGTTATGTATGCAAGATGGACAATGCACTTAGAAGTTACTCTGCTATAAGCGGCCAATTATCAAGTTCAGTTACTACTTCAGTCAATTTACTGCAAAAGGTTAGTGCTGTTTGTTTTATACATCATTTGATTTATTTCCTAGTTTAAACCTTTTAATTTTCCCATGTTGATGCCTTATATTATAATTATGGAAGTACTGCTCGACGCAGATTTGCTTTAGACTTCAAAATGAAATGTTACTGATGGCTTAGTTATTATACTATTAATCTATCAACCAACTTCTATGATGTGAGAGCTCCCTACTGATTGTTTAATGGCAGAAATTCAACTTAGGCAGGACAAAAATAAGATGTGTAGAACGAAGCGCTGATTTGTGGGATGTTGAAAATGTCTTTTTCTGAGCTAAAATTTAGTGAGATGGATTATAGCTGTATCATATCAGAATAAAAGGAAAGAACCAAAAAGTAAGTAAAATTCAGGAAGTGACAAACATGATCAACACTCGCCCTTAGAGTTCGAGAGGTTTTGTAGAATGTTTAAAGAGAGAGAAATTGGTGTTTTGTTTTGTGGGGCAAGTTCATGTGTTGGCTGGTAAGTTTGAAGTAAAAGAATGTCTAAATTGATTCAATTTGAGAATATTTTACTTAGAGATGAGAATTTATTGTTTTAAGCAGAGTAAAAATGATAGGGACTTAATCGTAACAATTAAAAAAATTGAAGGAATAAATTTGCATAAAAATTTATTTGGGACCAAAGTCACATCGATTATACCGGAGGAACCGAAAATACAATTAGGCCATTTATTGTAATAATTTTGTGTATCATTCTTGGCTGTAGTAATAGGCAAATAATTAGTGTCATCTCAAAACTTTGATTCATTCAAAATATAGAGGTATCTGATTACTGCCATGTAGGTTATAGGCACCTTATTGAACCCTTGCGCAAACCATTTTCCCACTTGGATGACAACAGATGTCACCTACCTTACTACGTATGTATAGAATCAGGATCAGTATGCACTGGTTTGTGGCTAACAATCCTTCGTGTGTAGGTACCGGCTTGGTTGGACTCTAGTACGAGAAACATATCTCCAGCACATCGTACTACCATCCATGATCATGTTACTAATGAATCTGAAGCGCGTGTGATCTCAAGAAGGCCATCCAGAAAGTTGCTAGCCAATGGATTACTGCTTCTCGGGGGTGCAGTATGCCTGTCTCGTGGTCACTCTAGCTTAGGAGCTAAAGTTGCCATGGCATACATCTTAACAAAACTCAGTAAGCATGGTGCTGCATCAAACCAAAGAAAACAAAGTTGAGTTTCACGTGTACATACTCATACATTATACACAGGGAGATTAGGATTCTCTTGTGTTTCTCTCTCTCTGCATAAACATTCGGAGAATCTCACCTATTTAATACATATGATTATGAATAGAGAGATAGACACAAAATACTAACATGACAGTCATGGAAAATCAGGATTGGTTGAAAGTATATGTTGCAAGTATTTAATATTTACACCAGTTACTAACTTTTCACTTTCTATTGAATATGAAGTTAATCAATTCCAGCATTTTGTTGTGATATTATTATCGTAATTATATACATATTATGTGGTAGAAGTATTTTAAAGTCTGTTATGAATAGCTTAAATATGGTTAAGTGTTTAAGCAAAATGGTTGTTTCAAAAGAGCAAAGGACCCTAGAATTTGAGAAAAGAAAGTTCTCCACGACGTCAACTCACGTATGCAAAAAGTTAGATTGTAATCTATCCAATTAGGAATGCCATTTTAGAATTAGAATGATGTGTCCAAACTTCTTTGAGCAAGTTCCTATGGATATAAATGTGAAGATGAAAAGGCCATATACATAATGAAAATTATAGACATAAAATTATACTTAGATCTTAAAGCAATGTTTCTCTCAAGCAGAAATTTATCATCGTGTTCTAAAAAATTAATAAGAGAAACACATTCTTTGAAAGAGTCATCTATCATTCAAAAGAAATAAAAGCTCTAATTTTTTTAATTAAAGTATTCCCATGGCCGACGGTTATGGATTAATCTTCTCGAGTCTTTGAAATCATATTATGTGAGTATGTCTCTTGATATATCATTCTTCATAGTTCATACACACCGCCCAAGAATCTGACTCTTAATTAAATACTTAAGGAGACAAATTATTTACCAATTACACTACACTTTTTTTGGTAGCTCTTGTTCTGAGTAGATCGCTAAAGAACCCTTCTCTTTTCTTGCATTATTTTTTGTAGAAGTTTGGGAATGCTAAGGAAAGATAATATTTGGTCATGGTTGTTAAAACTTGAAGAGGTGATAGAGGTATTTGTTGCATTTTATTGCTTTATATTATCTAATAATAATATTTGTAGAAATATCCAATCAACGAATAAGGTATAACACAACTAATAATAGGTAGTTGAATTCCTTGACCAATGATTCCATATTTCAATCCCTGTGCGGTATGTATAGAGAATGATTTGTTTGGAGAGACCTACCCACATAATTTGATTTTAGAGTCTCGAGAGAGTTAATCTCATGATTGCCGGCTATGAATATCTTAGTGCAATAAAAAGCAATGTGAAGCATTCAACATTTAGCTATAGTAGTAAGTATTACATGCATCCAACCACTAACAGTAACTAACAGTATACATAATTTTACACCGTCATCTAATCACATCTCTTCATTTCTAGTTTTAGATGTTTTTTAAATTCAAATTCAATTATTACATGATTATTTTTATAGGCAAATGTTAGTTGTTAGTAATGTTAGTAAATTAACCATCATCAGGGTTCGAACCTTGGACCCTTCACCCTTCCCAAACCTTATGTCTCATAACTCTTACCACCTGAGCTAACCTTCGGGGACTCAATTAAATTGATGAATTCTAATTGGACGATTGTGTAAAACTTACCTAATAATTAAACTCTAGTAATGTCATATAAGATATAAAAGTTGTAAATAATTAACATACATTACGCTTATTTAACAATGATGTATAAAAATTTTAGTGCATGCAAATAATTTTGGTATACAAATAAAAAAGTTTATATACAAATATTTATTAGATTATATAAAATAAAAGTAAAATTTCTAAATCTGTGGGTGCAGCTCCGCGAAAGAGTGGGAGAACCTTGCATGGCAGTATATGGCACTACTAACCCTTGTTGTTTTCTTTCCACCATTTTTAGCATATGTTTCCTTCCCTTCTTCTTCTCCCTCCTAAATTTAGCCAAACACAAAAACACCTTTCAAACAAACCATTTCCCTTCCCAAAATGTGTTGGTTCATGCTGCATTCTTCTTCTCCTTGCTTTCTCTTTGATTTTCTTCTTCCAATTTTCTTTCCTCGCTTTTTCCCTCTTGTCTTAATACCCCTTTCTCCTCCAACATGCACCACAACCTCGCCAGGTTGTGGATTGCTTTGCTCGCGGTCGCAACCGCCGCAGTTCATTGCAAAACCTCCTCCCAAGATGGTAGGTTTTCTGCAATTGCAACATCATAATGAATCATTCAATTTAATTCATTGTTCATGTTTCAAATTCTAATTATTGTGCTTAATGATGCTATGCAGTTGCAGCCCTAAATGTGATGTTTTCGAGCTTAAATTCGCCTAAGCAACTCAGTGGCTGGAAATCAAGTGGAGGTGATCCTTGTGGTGACTCATGGGAAGGAATCAAATGCTCTGGCTCATCTGTCACTGAAATGTATATAATATATTGCCTTTAACCTTTTCATCTATAATAGATTATAGATATATTACACATTTCATTTTTCCTTTTACTCCACAAATGTTAGAAGTCTCACATTGGCTAGAGAATGTCATAGCTTTTTAACGGGTAGAGCAACCCTCAACTCTTGAGCTAGCTTTTCGGTTGAGTCAGGTCTCCCAAATTCTATTAACAAATCTAATAACTCTAATCATACTTATAGCATGTTTGAAAGTTTTTCTTTCCTCAAATTCAATTCTAGCACTGCCATAGAATTGATTTTGGGTTTGAAATCAATTATGGTAGGAATTCGAACATGCTACTACTCCATTAAATAACTCAATTGAATTTTGTGATATTACCTGAACACCAAATTTTAGATAAATTGGACATTGTTATTTAGTTAACATTTACTTCAATTTTAAAAAGTATAATACATGTTAAATTGAAATTACTTGGGCAAGTTATTAAATGGAATGAGTATGACAAAAGTTACTTTCAGAGTAAGTGAACCCTTCCCAGGATATTGCAAGATCTTTTTTACTTAAGAGTTTGAGGAATTCTAAATTGTTTTTTACTTTGACAGAAATTTATCTGACATGGATCTTTCTGGATCAATGGGTTACCAGTTGGCGAGCTTAACATCGGTTACCTACTTGTGAGGCCCAGATCTTCAAATAGACTCCTCCTTTCTTTTTCATTTTTAGTTTTACTTTTATTGATAATGAGGGAATACCACTTGAATGTCATGCATTGATTTTTCTTAGTGCAGTGATTTGAGCAACAACAACCTAAAGGGTGATATACCGTATCAACTTCCTCCAAAAGCTCGTTTCATGTAAGTCATCTTAGTAACAATTTACGTTCATATAGTGATGTCAAGTACAATGCTTCCATTATAACTCATTACTCCGAAAATGTAACACCACCTAACAAGCTTATAGGATGACTAATTCTTGACACGGTATCCAAGTGATTATGAGTTGGATCCTTACCATCCCATTGTTCTAATTAAATTATGATAGATTTCAGCTCAAAATATGGTGGTTTCAGACTCCAAGCTAAAAAACCTAAGACTCCATGTCATGATTGTGTTTATGTTTAAGTCCATTCATGGATTAACGTCTAATAGCTTAAGCCTTCAGTGTAATTGGTTCTTCATAGTAATAAGTTTCCATATATTAATCTTGTTTAAGAGTTTTGAACTTGTTCCTCCAATTAGGTGGATTGCGGATTTGCGTATATTTGTAAGCTATCAGTGAATATGAATTTAAGTTTTCAAGGTTTGAATATCTGTTTAAATAATATTGCCTAAAATTTTAAGTGCTTCCTAATATTATTCATTGAAGATGTTTGGATTCATTCTCCTTTATTTTAATGGAAGGTAAAAGAAATGTTATCTGTTGACGAGTTTTCTTCTTCTAGATAACTTGCATTTAATTGGCATCATATTTTGTCATCAATAATTCTGTTATCTGGTCATGCAGAGATCTTTCTAACAATGGCTTCACCGGAAGTATGCCCTATTCCTTTTCTCAAATGAGTGACCTCAACCACCTGTAAGCAAACTGACTTTCTATTTTTTTTTCCATAATTTTCTCAGAACTTTCTTTTGTTTCTCAACATATTATATATGCAGAAATCTTGCTCATAATCGGCTCAATAACCAGTTGGGAGATATGTTTGCGAAGCTCACTAAACTCAAAGAACTGTAAGTGTGACCATATCTTACTGTAGCTGATTTTGGCATTTAATTGGGCTAAAGGTGGAAGCTATTATTACGAACCTGGTTTTAGCCATATATTAAATAATTTTGCGATATGGCATGTGAAAAACTATGTGAACACATCATTCTTGCTCGGGCAATGATACATTTTTACTTTGAATTGTTCTGTTTCAGAAACACATCTGTTTTTTTAAACTTTAATGTACTATTATATGAAGCTTTTGAGGATATTTTTTCCTCTGTGCGTGTGTAATGACTCCCTTTCAGAAAAGCATCAATACCCCTTGAACAATACATGCTATATTTACTTCATATTAAACTGCCGGCATGTTTGTTTTTATACTATGAAAATGGTGCTTCTGTGTATGTATTTGCAACTGAAGTATATCACTTTTTCCCCCTCCTAGTATACGATTGTTAAGTTTCTTCAGACGTTAAAATTTTATTAACTGCTAATCATTGAATAACAATACAGGGATGTATCATTCAATTCAATGTCAGGAAACCTGCCTCAGAGTCTTAAATCACTCAAAAGCATCAAGAAGTTGTAAGAAATGAGCCATTGTCATTGTCAAGGAATACACACACTCACATGTACCCTAGTCGACTCCTTCACTGCTAACTTGTATTTATCCTTGTACAGGCATCTGCAAAACAATCAATTCTCCGGTTCAATAAATGTCCTTGCCAGCCTCCCGCTTGAAGACTTGTAAGTTCATGTTTACCCACCTTAGAGACTGATTTTCCATCCCTCCCCCCTATAAAATGTCTAAGTATCTTCAATATTTGACTCTCTAGACTTGCAGTGCGGCGGTGGGCACCTAAATAATATGTTTTGGATAATCTAGATGTGAATCTATAGCATATTTATGTATGAGTATGGGGTTATTTATTCATTTCAATATTATTTTTTGCATAAAACTATGAATAATGTCGAGTAAAATGTCCAAATCAAGTAGTCAATTTATGAATCACTTTGCTAAAGACAAATTTGATTTCTTTTTAACTTGAAGAGTCAGTTTTTTTAAAATTTCAAAATGTGAATTCATAATGGAATCTATGGAAAGAATGATAGCTATACCAAGAATAGATAGTGAATCGGATTTTCTCTTCCACGAAACTGACTATTAATAAATTAACTTCATTACTATTTTTATTTTAACAGGAATGTTGAAAATAACAAATTTACTGGTTGGATCCCTGAAGAGTTAAAGGAAATAGACAGCTTGCAGTAAGTACTGTGTATACTCTTCTGTTGATGGATGCTTTATTAAGGTTGTTTCTCTAACATTGTATTGTAAATTCCAAAGAACTGGAGGAAATTCTTGGTCAACTGGACAAGCACCACCTCCTCCTCCTGGTACACCTCCTATCAAGCATCATGAGAAAAAGGGTGGATCGTCTGTTATTAGTGGAGTAGTTATAGCAGGCATAGCTTTTGGTGTGCTGGCAGTAATTATAGTTGTTGTTGCTCTTTCTAAAAGAAGAAGGTCATCTTTACCTTCTTCACATTTTATCGATGAAGAGAGGCACAGCCAGCACAGATCCTTTACACCCCTTGCATCGCAGGAGTTATGCAAAGATTCGGGTGATGATGTAAGCAAAGAATACAAAGGTAGGTTTTGTTATTCACAAATTTTGTAGTGCTTTCTGTTTTTCATGGCTTCATATGATTCTTATTCCTTATGCAGCCAAATTATTTTCCTTTTTGTTGTGTTGAAATTTTTATAGTAATTTTGCTACACCTATATTCTAAAATATACCTTTGGTGAAAAAAGTGAATGTAGATAGATAGTATCTGTTGTTGACAACTAACTGTCTTTATTTAGGTTGGAAGCAGATTTCGTTTTCCTTTTCTTTTTCATCTTTTTTTGGGAGTTTGAATATAGAATTAAGCGCTCCCTCTTGTCATCATGACTTAAGACAATAATACTGAAATTCACAGAATATTATTTATGTAATGAAGATAGCTCAGCTCTTCACAACAAAGGGGAATCCTATGGAAACAAGAAACAACAAATAAGAAAAATAGGGAAAAAAAGAAAAAGAACACTAAGGTGTGGCAATTGGCATTCCTTCCCATGCCAACCTACAATCTGTCTTAAATTCCCTGCTATTCCCTCCTTCTCTGCACCCCCTTATATAATACTTTCTCGCTCTTCCCCCATGATTGCTGAATCCCTTGCCCCACTACTCATATTTGACCTGCCCATCCTGTTATATTCTTCCCTCTCTCCTCCATCCAGTTCCTCCATTTCCTTGCTCCCTAATCCTCCATTTTCTTCATTGCCCCCATACAATCCCTTTTCCTCCTCTCATACACATGTAGGCCCTTATCATTATTAGGCCTATCCTTCTTCAATAACAACCATCTTCTCCAATAACGAGTCAATGGCCCATCATCCTCACACTAGTTTAGGTAATGATGGCAGAAATTCACTGATTTTATGACTAGAAGATCTATAACATGGTATGTAAATTCTAATGACTCAATGATTAGCCTTGTTAAGGATAAAATCTATTTGTGGAATTGCACAGTTCTTAAATTTTGGAAGTGTTGATCCTTGACAAGCTTTCAATGTCTTGTTAAAAAGAGAATTGTTACCTCCATATATAAGGTGTTGAATCAATTTTCCACATTGTGGCAATGGCCAATATGGAGTTGATATATCACGTAACTGATTTCATATGTTATTGGTGACAGGATTTAAGTCATTGGATTCCACATTCGATTCGACTACAATTGACATAAAGACTTTGCAAAAAACACCATCAATTGGTGTTAGGTCATCAGTCTCTGATTGTGTGCAATCCTATAATGATAATGAGTTTGCCAATCGTCTAAATTCTAAAAGAAGCACATCTGTCCGTTGTATTCCGTTTTCATTGTCAGAGTTGCAGACTGGTACTGCTAATTTTGCCTCTGGTCGACTTCTAGGTGAAGGATCCATTGGGTGTGTTTATCGAGCAAAATATGCAGATGGAAAGGTAATTTCTGTTAAACTAATCTATGATTGAGCTTTAGTTTGAACTAGCCATGGACACTATAGTATTTGTAAGTGCACTAAAATTCATAAATGTATAAAACCAGTTAAGCAGCACCAATAAGCCATATGTCTTTCCAAAGAAAATGCAAATGCATATATGACACTCCTCTGTAATCTGCCTTGCAGCCTTGAGTCAGGCATGGCTTTTGAAGATTTTAGCTGCAATTAAATTAAAAACAATAAAAATTTACTTTAAACTGAGGGAAATCTTTACCATCAACCTTTTTCTATCAGGTATTGGCTGTAAAAAAATTCAACTCTTCACTTGTTAATGGTAGTCGTCCAGAGGAGTTCTCTCAGATTGTTTCAAGCATCTGCAAACTTCACCATCCAAATATTGCTGAGCTTGTTGGTTATTGTTCAGAACAGGAGCACATCTTAATATATGATTACTACAGAAACGGCTCTCTCCATGACTTTTTACACTTATCAGATGACTTCAGCAAACCACTAACTTGGAACACCAGAGTCAGAATTGCATTGGGAACCGCTCGGGCTGTTGAGTTAGTCTATATCTACAATATTGTTACTTTCATTTTTTGACATAGCTGTTATGACTGTATGGAAATGTAGTCCCGCATATAGATATGCTTATATTGTGTTAATATATGGACCAGAAAAGCAGTCCACTTCAACCATTGTTGCATACAGCATTCTTTCTAGATAGGAATGCCAATTCCTTTTTTTGTTGTTGTGACTGTATGTCTATTTGATCACAACAATATTAAAAACTCTTTTATTTAAAAAAAATGTTAATGGATTATAGATTTGTGCAAGAATGAAATTGCTTAATAATACAATTATTTATATAAATTCAAATAATCATTTTTTTGAGTTGCACAACTTCATGATTTTTCAAGTTAAATTCAGTATTGTATGATGATATTAGACTCAATTCCATGATGGATCTTTGTTCAAAATACAAGTCTTTATTTTACATCGATTGCATTTAAATATCATTAATGCCATTCGTTTATGATTCAGGTACCTACATGAAATTTGTTCTCCAACTATAATTCACAAGAATATCAAGTCCTCCAATATTTTGCTTGACACGGATCTGAATCCCCGTCTCTCAGACTATGGTTTGGCTTCCTTCCACCAGGTTTTTCTTGTTTTTCTCTCCGAAAGTATTGTATACTTATGTCCTTTTTTCTTTACAGCCACTATGGAATTTTGATATAATTTTTAACATTTCTGGAAAGGAGAATGTTAGATACCAGAAAATGAAGTAACAGTATATAGGAATTTAGAACAAATAGAGCTTTATATTATCAATGGAAATGGAGAATGATTTACAGAAAAAGAGAATGGAATCCTCTTCAACTGCCCAGAGCTAGGCTCCTTAACAGAAATGCACAATGCAATCTGCTCCTCTCACTAACTTGATTCTAACAGAATGATTCCTCTCAATCCTTTCCTCACTCCTTATAGCTAACCTGATGTCAATAGCTCTCTCTCTCTCATGACACGTCACCTTCTCCCTAACTAACTATTAGTCACCATTCTCTTCCCCCTTCTAGAATACACCTGCCATATCTTGGGACCCTTTGGGTTCTGATGGGCTAAAGGTTCAATATGGCTTTCTTGCATACCATTGGGCCTAACAATACCCCGTCCATTTGCCTGAGCCTTGTCCTCAAGGCTAAAAGATGGAAACTGACTCTTAATGGTAATCAGGTCTTCCCATGTAGCTTCATCCAAGCCTTGTCCCTTCCACTGAACTAAAAGCTGTTGTATCTGTTCCCCTTGTACTGTCACTGTACGCTTGGCCAAAATGGCTTCAGGTTCAATCACAACCCCCTTTTCGCCTTCTAAGTCTGGCAAATCTTCCGCCTTGTGGTAGTTGCCTACTGCCTTCTTTAGTAAGGACACATGAAAAACTGGGTGTACTCGAGAACCAGTAGGCAATTGCAACTGATATGCTACAGCTCCAACTCTTGCGACCACCGGGTAAGGACCATAGTATCGTGCAGCAAGTTTGGCATTAATTCTTGCTACCACAGAGTTCTGACGGTGGGCCCTGAGCTTAACAAAGACCCATTCACCTATTTCAAAGCTGCGGTCACATCTCTTTTTGTCCGCAAAGTGCTTCATTCGGTCTTGAGCCCTCAAAAGGTGTTGCCTGAGTTGTCTTATTGCTTCATCACGCTCCACAAGCTCCCTTTGCACTGCTTCAACCTTGACTTCTCCTTGTACCCAGCGAGTAATAACTGGTGGTGGTCTCCCATACACTATTTCGAATGGTGTTTGCCCTGTGGATACATGATAACTCGTATTATACCAATACTCAGCCCAAGGAACCCAATGTGCCCAAGATTTTGGCTGATCAGCAATGAAGCACCTCAAATAGGTTTCAAGACACCTATTTACTACCTCAGTTTGTCCATCAGACTCTGGATGGTAGGCAGTGCTCATCTTCAACTTGGTTCCTTGCATTTTAAAGAGCTCCTTCCAAAAGTTACTCATGAACAAAGGATCCCTGTCACTCACAATGGATAAGGGCACACCATGAAGCCTCACCACCTCTCTCACAAATATGTCAGCTATCACCTTTGCTGTATAGGGGTGCTTGAGAGGTACAAAATGAGAGAACTTGGACAACCTGTCGACTACCACCAACACAGCTTCATAACCTTTGGATTTGGGTAATCCTGTTATGAAATCCATGGAAATATCTTCCCAAATTTGATTAGGAATTGGCAAGGGTTGCAAAAGTCCAGCTGGGGAGCTAGCCATGTATTTTTGCCTTTGGCAAATATCACATTTCTTGACAAAGTCCTGAACTGAACCCTTCATGCCTACCCAATACACATTGGCTGCAATTCTTCTGTAAGTTCTATAAAATCCTGAATGGCCTCCTTGGGGTGTTTCATGGAATTCAGCCAATAACTCAGGGATCAAAGAAGACCCTCGAGGAATGACCAATCTCCCACCATACAATAAAATTCCTTGCTCCAAGGTGTACCCTGACTTCACTTCTTTTCCCTCCTGAATATCCTTGATAATTTGCTGTATCTCAGGATCTTGTGCAATTTCTGATAACAAATCTTGTTTACTGTCCCATCTCACACTGGTGACAATTTGTTTGAATTCCCCTGACTCATTGATTCGAGAAAGGGCATCAGCTCCCCTATTCAACTTCCCAGGCTTATAACAAATGTCAAAATCAAATCCCAAAAGCTTTGCTGCCCAGTTTTGTTGTTCTACTGTAATTATTTTTTGTTGCAACAAATCTTTGAGACTTTTCTGATCAGTGGTTACCTTGAATCTCCTTCCCAACAAATAAGGTCTCCAGTGTTGTATTGCTAGAACCACTGCCATCAATTCTTTTTCATAAGCTGACTTTGTGAGATTCCTAACTCCCAGTGCCTTGCTGAAGTAAGCTATAGGCCTTTTATCTTGCATCAAAATTGCTCCCAACCCTCCTCCAGATGCATCACATTCAATTACAAATTCTTTAGCAAAATTTGGTAAAGCCAAGACTGGGGAAGTAGTCAATTTCTCCTTAAGAGCATCAAAGGCAACTTGAGCTTGTTCATTCCACTTGAAAGCTTCTTTTTTTGTGAGGTCAGTGAGAGGTCTGGCTATCTTGCCATAATCTCTAATAAATTTTCTGTAATACCCGGTGAGGCCCAAAAACCCCCTAACCCCTTTTACATTCTTTGGGACAGGCCAAGCCATAACACTGCTTACCTTGTTGGGATCTACTGCTACTCCATCTCCAGAAATCAAGTGTCCCAAGTATTCTACAGATTGCTTCCCAAACAGACATTTCTTCTTATTAGCCACCAAACCTTGAGTTCTCAAAGTGGAAAGGACAGTTCTGAGATGCTCTTGATGGGTTTGCCAATCCCTACTATATACCAAGATGTCATCAAAAAACACTAGAACAAATTTTCGCATAAATGGACGAAATACCTCATTCATTAAACTTTGGAATGTTGATGGTGCATTCATGAGTCCAAAAGGCATCACTAAAAATTCATAGTGACCCTCATGAGTCCTGAAGGCTGTTTTATGGATATCTTCCTCTCTCACCCTTACTTGGTGGTAGCCTGACTTCAAGTCCAGCTTTGAGAAATATTTTCCTCCATGCAACTCATCCAACAATTCCTCTATCACTGGAATTGGGAATTTGTCTGGGACAGTAGCCTTGTTGAGGGCTCTATAATCAACACACATCCTCCAAGAATCATCCTTCTTCTTTACCAAGATCACAGGACTTGAAAATGAACTCGTACTGTGTCTAATTATCCCTGTTTCCAGCATCTCTTGGACTTGCTTTTCTATTTCATTCTTGTGATGGTGGGGATACCTATAGGGTCTGACATTAACTGCTCCTTCTTCTTCCCTCAGAGTAATTACATGCTCCTTGTCTCTCCTTGGCGGAAGTCCCATTGGTTTCTGGAAAATGTCTCCATATTCTTCCAGCAACCCTTCAAGTTCCTGCAGCTTCTCAGCCTCAAGTGCAGAATACATTCCTTGGTTCTGACTTTCCTTCCCCCACTTCCTCAAATGAGGGTGGGATTTGCCAATGACACTTTGTAGAGTTTCCATGGACTCTAACCCCTCATCCAAACCCCTTAAAGTGACCCACTCATGGTTATGCCAGAAACTCATCGTTTTCCTTGCCCAGTTCACAATCATGTCTCCCAGAGTTCTCAACCATTCAATTCCTAATACAAGATCCACAACTCCCATCTCAAACAATTGTGCATCAGTCACAAAGGGAATGTCCTCTACTTTTACCTGCAGCTTGGTGCATTTACCACGGGTTCTTGAGCAAAAACCATCCCCCAATGTAATGCGCATGGGAGGTGTGTCCACCACTTGCCAACTTAGCTTGTGCACCAGCGTCTGGGAAATGAAATTATGAGTCGCTCCACTCTCCACCAAGATCAAAATGGGAACCCCTTGAATTGTTCCTCGCAATTTGATGGTTTGCAGTTTGTGTCCTTCTTCCTGGCCCATCTGACACAGACTTATCATGCTCATCTCTCCCTCATTCTCATCCTCTTCATCTTCTACCTCAATAGCTATCAATTTTCCCTCAGCATCTTTGTCGTCATCTTCCTCCATCAGCAGAACTCTTAATTGTCTATCAGGGCATTGATGCATTGGGTGGTAGGCCCCTCCACACTTGAAACAAAGCCCCTTTTGCCTCCGATCCATCAGCTCATTGTAGGATAAATGAGTAAAGCCTCTGTCACGTGGATTTCCTCTTTTTCTATCCATCTGGGCCGGTTTATCCACTCTGGGCCCATTATTGGTTCCTTTGTTGTTGTTGCTTGGGCCTGTGGTCCCTTCCTTCCCCTGCTTAACAAAAACCCAGTCGGATCCTTTACTGGACCCCTGATTGTTGGTTCGGGTCGACCCATACCCGGATCTGGGTTGTCGAACATAACCCGATCCAGAATCACCCATCGTCTCCCTCTCCACAGCTCGAGCTATCTGCAGAACCTTCAAGCGATTTGGATCTCCAATCGTTACTAAACTCCTCACTCGTCCTCTGATTTCTCTCTTCAAACCATGTAGAAAGTACCCAAGGAATTGCTTGTCAGGCAATCTGGGTATTTGGGCCGTGAGATACTCGAAAGAGGATATGTATTCCTCCACCGATCCTCGCTGCCGGAGCTCCGTGAGATGTTCGTAAATGTCGTCGTCGCCATATTCGCCGTAGCGTTCAAGGAGTGCCTCCTTCAACCGATCCCAGGTGAGGCCTTCTTCTTCGTTGCTCAGTGAGTTGAAGAAATGGATGGTGGGACCATCCATACTAAGCTGTGCAAGACTGGTCTTCACTTCCGGGGCGGTGTTTTGTACCCGGAAATAGACCTCTGCACGCGAGATCCATCCCGCCGGATCGTCGCCGTCGAACATCGGAAGTTCCACCTTTTTCATCGAGTGCCGGAACTCCGCCAGAGCATCTCCCTGCAAACGCGATGATCCATCCTTTGGTATCTCCTTCTCCGATCCGTCGCCAGCTCTTGCTCCTGAACTGCTTCCATCGCCGGTGTTCCCATCGTCGGCGATGGTTGTTTTCCCCAGGTTGCGTTCCAACAACGCAAGGAGCGCCGCTTGTCCTTGCTCCATGGCCATCAGAGTCGATTTCATCCCGGTAAGTTCTTCCTCCAAGGTTGCGATCTTTGCTTCCATGACCTTGACTGTTCCTGGCTGATTCTTTTTCGGTGGCATCCACTGGTTCTCTCTCGATTTGGTATCCGGTAGGTCGGACCAAATTGTTAGATACCAGAAAATGAAGTAACAGTATATAGGAATTTAGAACAAATAGAGCTTTATATTATCAATGGAAATGGAGAATGATTTACAGAAAAAGAGAATGGAATCCTCTTCAACTGCCCAGAGCTAGGCTCCTTAACAGAAATGCACAATGCAATCTGCTCCTCTCACTAACTTGATTCTAACAGAATGATTCCTCTCAATCCTTTCCTCACTCCTTATAGCTAACATGATGTCAATAGCTCTCTCTCTCTCATGACACGTCACCTTCTCCCTAACTAACTATTAGTCACCATTCTCTTCCCCCTTCTAGAATACACCTGCCATATCTTGGGACCCTTTGGGTTCTGATGGGCTAAAGGTTCAATATGGCTTTCTTGCATACCATTGGGCCTAACAGAGAATGATTAAAAGGTAGGCTCTAGAAGACTTTTTTGGCTTTAAAATACACTTTAGGTAGACTGGTTTGGCATGAGCTTGTGCTCAAGCGGACCGCAGCAGAAGCCACATTTGGACTTGTGCTGCTTTTGTTTGAACTAGTCTCGGAGGTCATGGAATTCAGTCAATTCACATTAGTAAAATTTTTTTGGGGGGCCTTTGGATCGTAGGCCATTTGAGCTCTGAAACCACTTATTGGATTTGGAAGCGTGAGTCCAAAATATTGTTATAAGTTGGAGTGAATGTATTGGGTTTAATTGGAGGGTGTTGTCTTGTCCAAATGTTATAACAATATTGTTATATTGTTCCTTGAAAGTATCCGATGTGAGACTGTTTGAATTTCAACACAGCATAGTATTGTGTTATGCTAAAATTCAATTTTACCATTGACACTTGATATTAATAAGATATAAAAATGTTTTCAACTTTCAGTCAACTTCCAAAACTGTCCTGCTGCTTACACACCCGCAAAGGTTGGGCTAAATGTAGCATCAAAAACTAAAATGAAAACAGTGACAGTACGCCAGTAATTCTCTATAAAACACAATTGCAAGATTTGAAAAATGAAATTCATCCAAACAGGAAAAATAAGAGGAAGGAAGACTCACTATTGGTTCTGCGACCGTTTTGCATCTAAAGTAACAAACTAAATTCTTCAATTCCAGTATTTAATGTGAGAATGTTATAAAGTCTACGCAAAGTATCCAACTGATTTTCTCTTTTTCCTGTTTCATATACTCGGGCTCTTTATATTGTCATTTTAATAATAACTCCTCCTGTATGAAAATAGAAAATTGGTTGAAATACAATGATTCGTGCTTCGTAAATATTTGATTTCATTTTGTACTACTTAACTTCGCCTGTTTCTCATGATTTACTGCCCAAAATAGCCTTTATTTGTTTCTGCATGAAAATGCTCATGTAACTTATTGTTCATGTTCGTTCCTACTCCCAGCGAACTAGCCAAAATCTTGGGGCAGGATATAACGCACCTGAGTGCGCAAAACCTTTAGCCTACACCCTGAAGAGTGATGTATACAGTTTCGGGGTAGTCATGCTGGAACTTTTGACAGGACGAAAGCCTTTCGACAGGTGCTTACATTCTCTATTCATTTCTCTCTATGTAACAACATTCCATATCTGAGATTAATAAAGTTGTATTGTCTTGTTCCTTATCTTCAGTTCGAAGCCAAAACAAGATCAGTGTCTTGTTCGTTGGGCTACCCCGCAGCTTCATGACATTAATGCGGTGGAGAAAATGGTGGACCCTGCCTTGCGGGGACTTTACCCTCCTAAATCACTTTTCCGATTTGCTGACATTATCGCCCTTTGTGTTCAGGTACGAAATCATTCTTTTTCACATTCTTCAATAGGCCTTTTTTTTTAAAACATGTTAACTTTTTAGAAAACAGCCATATCATAAATAGTGTTGAATCATAAATGGTAGATCAGAAAGGGTACATTCCACTTCCAGCATTCATAGTGTCAAAATCAGTTTTGCATCTTCATTTAGCACACTATAAAACATGTTACCTAATTTTGTAGCTTATAAACGTGGGTGGTGGGAGAAGTGCAACCAAACATGCATTTAAATTAACTGTCATTACATTACTTGATTACAAGTATTTCAACATCCTTCTTTCTTTGTATTAGGCTGAGCCAGAATTTCGGCCACCTGTGTCAGAGGTGGTTCAGTCATTGGTGCGATTAGTTCAACGTTCAAGCATGAAAATGAGAGAGGATCTTGGAGGCTTCGGTCGGTTGGATGATTACGATGACTGAATACTGATACATTCTGTGAATGTCAAGTGTCAACATGTATAATGAGTGAAGACGCCCCTGCCACCCCACTTCTGAACACTTATGGTAAAAGCAATCTTCATAGATGTGCCTTTGGTAGAAATTTCAGTGACTCCAGTGTTTTAAATTTAATTATTTATTTGTTTTTAGAGTAGTCGTAGGTTGTGAGTAAAGCTTGTGGAAGGTTATGAAGACTAGCAAGTATATATCTGTGTATTTTACAGGTAGTTTTGTAACATATATTAAAAAATATGTAAAAGAGATGTAGGTTTGATTGCATTTTTGATTCCTTAGTTTGGACACCAAGTAGTGTTTGTTCTCTTTTTTGTCATTTTATCTCATCCATGTAACTTGATTTCCTCCAAGTTACCAAAAAGTACTCATTATAATTCAATAGAATTAAAAATTGTGCAATGTATGCTATCAAACAAATGTCAACAATTAATCTCATGCACTAAATGCTTAAACATAAGCTGCAAAATAGTCTAAGCTCAAACAGGCTCAAATCCATGCAGAAAGTAAAAAAAAAAAAACATGAAGCAATATGAAAGAAGTAACAAAAACAAAACAACAGAACAATGCTCTAGGATACTCCCCGTCTATGGTGTGCTCAGGCTCACTCCTCACTTGCAACCTTACAATAACACAAGTTCGAACTATGGTGTTCAACTTGATTTCCTCCAAGTCATCTCACCACATATGACTATGACAGATGATTTTTCCAGGATTTGAACTTGTGTTTTCACTTTTATAGAGGTTTAGCTTGTCTACTACTAGAGTAATATGTTGGTAACTTGGTTATACAATTTGACTATTGATGGAGAGCAGTTTCTTATCTAAACATTTGAAAATAAGAATCAGAAGGAAAATAATATTGTACAATATTTACGGTTAGAAGCAACGTTGTTATTGGCGGGTGACTGGGTGAGGGACCATGGCAGAGTGCTCAAAACCTGCCATGTTGAACAAATAATGATGGTGGATTATGGAGGGATATTGGACATGGCAAAGAGCCATAAACCCACCATGACATTCTGCCATTGCGGATATTTGATAACACTGGTTAAAAGTGAAAAAGAAATGACAAACTAAACAAAGCAACCGTGTTTTATAGAAGAGAAATTGATGACTATATAGCCACTGTGTTAGTTCCATAATGCCTTGGACATACAGCTTACCGGATAAGAGTATGAAAAGAAAAGAAAACAGGACACTTCTAAGGTGGAAGCATTAACACAGAATCACTGATACAAAGTTGGCTACTGTTGCTTAACATCATCATCCATGCGTTTTCATTCAACAGGAAAGGATTGTAAGAAATGGGAATAACAAATAGATAATTTTTCCTCCTGACTGTAGTGCCAAAAAAGCTTCAGCCATGTCAAAATCTTGATGTCTAGTTCCAAATGGAAGTTCCCAATCAAAATAGTACAAAAATTGTGCTAGAGGAAGTACAATATTTGGTAGAGCAAGAACTGTGCGGGGAAACATTTTCTTTCCTGCACCAAACGGTATGAAACAAAATTAGACCCCTTTAGTCAATTGGACAGTCCAGAAATCTCTCATAAAACTAAAAACAAAAATAGAAAGGGTATGTTTGATTGCAGTTTTAATTTTCAGTTTTCAGAAACAATTTTTAAAAACAGTTTACAGAAAACAGGAAAACATGTTTTCCAACATTTAGAAAATTGATATCTAAAAAGTGAAAACTATATACAGAAACTGAAAATTGTTTTTTAAAACAAGTCGTATCCAGGTTTTCAGTTTTTAATAACTGAAAACTGTTTTAAAAACGGCAAACAAATAGACCCTTTAAAAATTGAAAATAAAAACTATTTTAAAAAATAGTTTTATAAACACCGACAAACAAACAGATTTTTAATTTTTTCAATTTTAAAAAATAAAAAACAGTTTCAAAAACTATAATCAAACATACCTTCAGTATTTCTGAGATTCTTTCGATCCATCGCCTACCTTTTACTGAAGTCAGCCAGCTTCCATTATTTTTGTTACAAGAGTCAGTTCCATTTGCTAAATGGATAAATAATACTGTATTTCCTTTTTTTTCAACAATTTATCTCCCTTTGGATTCTATCTATTCTTTTGTCAACTTTGGATTCTAACCTTGACTTCTTTGGATATTTTGGTATCGAGTAAATGTCAATTTAATCATTGAAAGTGGTACATTCATTGACTGGTTGGTCTCTGAACTTTTAAAATGACTTTTGTAGTATTTGAAAGTGGCAAACGTTAGACAATGGTTTGAACCTGAAAATTGGGAGTGGAAAAACAATACATTTTCTAATTGAGCCAAACAATCTATTTGTTTTAATGTGAACTTAGTTATATTTATTTAACTTATAAATGTTAAATTAAAACATTAATTCAACATTTGACAAAAAAAAAGGGGGGTGGGAGAGGATTAATTCAACATGTTGAAATTAATGTTTCCACTTTCCACGATTAGAAGTTAAATAAATATAACTAAGTTGACATATTTACAAATTAAGTGTGTAGGTCAGTTGTTAATGATGGTGTTTTACCCCTCACAAGTTGAGATTTGAACCCCTAAACGTTTATAAACCAAGAAATTCAAATTTAAAACACAAGTTTTTTTTTATAAAGGAAACTCAATTATCTAAATGAAATTGAAATTGAAATTGGAAATAGAATTCTAAGTCAGGCTTTAATTCATAGCGGAAGTGGAAATAAAATAGCAGTTGAATTTATAATGGAAGGTAAACCTGACCCCATAAATTGGGCCTCCCTTGTTAGAAGGGCCTAGCAGCCCAATTTTGAAGTGGAAAATTAGTGGGCTGGCGAAGTGGAAATAAAATAGGGAGTTGATACAGTCATTCAGCACTCCAATTTTCACCTCTTCTTAAAAATTCTAAAATTACCCTAAACCCTAAATTACCGAATTTTGAAAATGTCAAAAACATATCATCTTATCAAAAGATGGGATGAATTTTCTTTTCAATTCACTCAAAGCTTCACTACATGAAGAAAAAAAAGATATAAAAAAAATATTGCATTACGGAGAAGGAGAAGTAAAACATGGATGGGTCTATTCCTGATTTTCTTACAATATTTCACAGATAAATTATTGTTATTCATGATTTAGATTCAAAGAAAATGTTATAATTGGTATGTGAAGCTACAAGGACGGGCGTTCCACACTTCATTAGAAGCATCACCTCCTATTAATATGGAGAAATTTTGCGCGAAATCTATAGTATAACCCATTAATATGTGTCCACCGCTGCCCTCCCTTTAAAAAGTTATATAAAATGGGGGACACCGGTATATACCATTTCATGACCATCGGATATATTAGTTTTAAATTAATGTGGTTGGGATTCATTGATGGTAACCGGTAGGGGAGGTTGCGTGGTAAAAGTTATGAAACTGCGGATTGATCCTTCATTCAATGCATTATTTGAAAATAGGTCCCTTGGATTAGTTGATCTGGTTTGACCTTTTTGTGGGTGAAATAATGTTATTACAAATCAGAAATGTTTATTAGTAGGTGCTAAGTATATAAATATATATATAAATACTACATAACATTTAGTATGATATAATTTTTGCGACGGGATAACAATTTCTTAATCGTATGGGTTCGGTTTCAGAGTCCGATCGTTGATTTTAAGTAAGAATGTAATAAGAATGCAAATATATGATAACTGGATTGGTTAAATGGAAAAAATAGAATTAGGTTTGAGAATTAGATTTCCTCGCCTGTAGAATTGTGAGAATGCAATAAGAATGCAAATATATGATAACTGGATTGGTTAAATGGGAAAAATAGAATTAGGTTTGAGAATTAGATTTCCTCGCCTGTAGAATTGGGATCATTATGAGTTCCAACTTGTTTAATCATGACGATTTATGAAATCTCAAAAGTGTAATGGATCTCGGTTGGCAACATAGGTTGCGATGAGTAGCTTTGAGAATGAGATATTAAAGTATGGTTATTCTTTTATGAAGAACTACTGGATTGGTTAATAGAATAATGATTTGCAATCCACATTCTGGAAATGAAATGCAGTCGTTGGGTTAAGTGAATTTGATTACTACATTGAAAGGTGTGAAACCAAATAGGCACGAAGTTGTTTATGAAAGATTGCGAAGTAGTTTTCAGCCTATTTTAAATGTTAGTATGTTTTGTGTGGTTTATTTGCAGGCAATGGTGATGATGAAAGTGTGTTCTTTAGACAGTGTATTGAATAGATTGTGATTGTGTTATGAAAATTAATGTTGTTGATAAATTATAGGGTTAAGGGTCATAGTAGTCCTTGTGTTTGTAAAAACGTTTGATTTTGGTTCCTCAGTAAAAAAACCGCAAGTAACTTTATAATTTTGTTTAAAAGACCCAAAAAAGAATACATATAATCTCTTAGTAGGAAGCTTTTATGGTGTTGATCTATTATTATCGTAGGCCTTGTAGTACCTTGAACTTCATATAAAATAATTGTTCGTAATTGTTATATTACCCATATTTTTGAACATATGCGCAATTAAGGTCGAATAAAATTTTGAGTAGTAATATAAGATGCTACAACATACTATTTCATGGGTGTTTTTTTTTCACATGACACGAGTCTAAATCGTAGTAACGTACATAATAAAAAATTTGTGGCATAATACATAAAATAGAAATGTAGTGCTCAAAATTTACATGCATGTAGTGTAGTCAGATTTGACTGAAGTGTATAGGTAAAAAAACATTATAGTTTAAAAAACATATATTTGCGAAGTATAATAGAGATTTATATAGTATAAAACCTATAATTAGTTAGATGTTGATATTATGATTACTTAATATAGTTATATAAAGAGGATGGCTACGTGGTTCTTGTAGTAATTACGAACAGTTCCAGTATTAACAAAAAAGAAATAATTAGGCATGATAATTGGGTTACTGGCCTTCATTTAAAATTTGAAAAGAAAATTGAAGATTGGAAGTTGGAACAGATCTTACTTACTTATAAACTATATATATATACCTCAATGGTAGTCAGAATAAGAAGATCCCAGATATTAAGAAACAGAACGGGTGAAGCAAATAAAACAACATGCACATGATAAAGGGAAAATAAGGATTACAAGATATCCTTCATTTCTTACATAAATAGTTAGACTACAATCAGAAATGATGATAATAAGTGTCATGCACACACGACGGTAAACACATTACTAGATCTGTTCCACCCTGTGAATGATCTGTTGCTGAAAATGCAATGATATTCATCCAACTTGCACATGAAGGTATGAAAAACGGTAGAAAGGGGGGGGGTTTGAATAACGTTTTCAAATAAAAACTTCCACCTTAAAGATTTCAACAAATCTTTCGAGACTTAAGTGCTAAAGATAAGAGATAGAAAAGCACACAAAGATTTTTATCCTGGTTCACTTGATAAATCCCTCAAGCTAATCCAGTCCACCCGTCAAGGTGATTTCTTACTTCTTAGAATGAAGGCAATCCACTAATCAGGTAAAGTGTTACAACTGCACTTGAAACCTTCAAGTGACTAACAATTACACTGACTTAGCTCACTCTAAGATTCACTCTCTTAGTCTTCTCTAGGATCCGATCAACCTTGATCTCCTAAAGGTAACTAAACAAACTGTTTAACAAAGAATGTTTACAAGAGATTTGCTTCTGAAAAGCTAATAGTAAACACAATGAATTCAGATGAAAGAATGCTTGAAGGTTTTTTGAATATAGCTTGCGCGTGTGTAATTTCTTCTAACCGCATCTTTCAATCTTCAGCCTCTATTTATACTCCAAGGATTAGGGTTTGAACGCTGCATGGAAATGCTACCGTTGGAGGGCAGTTCTGGAAATTCCAGCTTCTGTTGTGGCTGAGAACGTTAGGTAGGTCGTCAGGATAGTACATATGCTTTTGTACTTGGATAGCGACTTGTCCTTTAAACCTAGGAGACTTCTGATCAGGGGAATGCTTCATGTTGGAACTTGTGAAGCCGGTTGATCAGAGTCAGAGGGAAAGCACAGATCCTCTTACCGTTGTATCTTCTGATTCTGAACTCAGAGGGAAGTACATGGTCTTCAGAGTTTCTTGCTTCTGGACATCAGAGTTTCCACTGTTCAGCTTCTGGATCTTCAGAGTCTTCTACACCATCAGAACATCTGAACCTTCAGAGTTTCTTGGTTGTCAGAACTTCTGGATCTTCAGAACTTCTGGTGACTGAGTCCATATCAGAGCTTGTATAACTTCAGATCTTCTGAAGCATTTCTACTGTTCAGAGTGAACATAGACGTGGCGAAAGCGTTGCTTGAGTCACTCTTTATGCACAGTGCTTCTGATTAGTGTGAGACTAAATCAAGGTCAGAGCCTGTAAATAGCACACTCAGAAAAACACGTTAGAGTACCATAATTGTTCATACTCAAAAGGTTAACTTGTAATCATCAAAACATAGAGTTGTACTACTAGATCAAAACTTGATCTTACAGCACACGGTTGGAGTGTTGTAACCATGCAGCACTTGCTTCGTCTCTTGTTGGGAAAGAACGAAATAGACAACCCCTATATCCCTGTATCTGCTGGTGACATTCAGGCCACGTTGAGTAAACCACTGGGGTTCTTCCTTTGTAGACCACATAGGTCTTGTTGGGGTTTGTCGTCCTTAACAATCTGGCGTTGACCTGATCCATAAGAAGTTGAGGTCCCAGAAGTTGATTGTATTCAAACAATGATGAAAGCAGAGGGAAAGGAGTGGATGATCCTTAAAAAAAATGGATACTATTATATATAGACCACCCAAGCATGACCAGTATAATGGGTTTGGTTTCTACATTTATAAGCGCATTTAAAACCCTAACCACCATATTTGTAAATTATAATGGATTGAAGCTATATCTGGTTGACTGGTGCCAGAAGTCGGTCAAAGAGGAGAAAGAGACATAATTTCCCACCGTTGCCGGGTGAGTTCGTAAAGGTAAAGTGCTACAGATGTTTCTGATATGTGTGGTCACATCATTCGCAGTCATGACTTGACATGTTGAACCACTGGTAAGTATGAATTTAGGGAAAAAATTATTAACTAGTCATAGTGCAAGTTTGAAACCTTTATACAGACAGGCATCCAATTCGATCCCAACTACAAAGAACAATCTATTACTGGAATTATTGTAGATTGCGTTCTTTAATTGTAAGTACCCGTTAGGCCTCTCAACTATTCATCTGCAAATTGATTTGTCAGACTATATTGCTGGCTCATTTTGCACATGCATGTATGTCCTTTTATCACTTTGACAATGATATTTTGCATCCATATCCATATCATGATAATTAAAGGATCTCTATTATTGAACATATCCACTCAGGAGTCATTGCTGCCTCGTGAACTGAGCACTACTCAAAACCATTAACCATACTAAAAGTATTAACATTTGGTTTAATTTTGTGTCCCACTTATGACCCTGAGTAAAGGTTTGGGAACTTATTCAATGTGTGTAACCGCATTTATTTTATCATACACCCTCACAATTATTCGAACCTTGACTAACTTTTGGACGCGTGGGTGACAGTGCTACGTGACCCTTATCATTGCATGTTTGACCGAATAGTTGTCTAGGGCTATATAGTGTTAATTTAAAGACTATATTAGTGTACTTAGTTCATGAGTGTAGGAAGAAATCTTGCGAACTTGTTTGGACCATTAACATTAATGCGAGTAGGTGTGTCTTACCAGCCTTTACGATGGTATTATTACTGTGACGAGCAACCATCATAAATTCATCTCATCTTAATAATTTACGGCCTATCTTGAGGTTTGAGGGAAACATTTGATCCAGTCCTTGTTATGGCAGGAAGTAATAAAAATTATGTGGTGTTTAGGGGCAGGAAGGTGGGCATCTTCAAGCAATGGAGTGAGTGTCATACCCAAGTTGTTAGATTTAAGGGCAGTGCTTTCAAAGGCTACGACAGTCGCGAAGACGCAGAAGCGGCTTGGGAATACTTTTGCAATGAAGCCCGAGTACCTGTTGAGGTGGATGAAGAACAACAAACTGATCGATGGACCCTTGGGCCTAGCACCAACACAGACGTGTCTCTTGAGGGTCTGTCGTTGAAAGGTAATATGTTTTTCATGCATTAGTATAATCTCCAATCTTAGTTGGTTTGAACTTATTGTTGTGTTATCTCACCTCTACGTACCAGATGAGGTGGTTGGCAATGACGGGGTTGGCAAGGATGGGGTTCCAAATGATCCCGACCCAAACGAGTTTTTGATTGAATACAGTAACCAAGCTCTCCTGCGTGACGTGTGTGAAGCCATACGAGTGCCTGAAGCTACCTTATCCCTGTTAGAATCAACAAATATCAACGGTGCTCTTCATCACAGGTATGTTGCATGCGTCACAGTTGACAGTCCAGTGTTCATGGTTGGAGACTTTTACGTTGATCACAACGAAGCTCGAGACAGTGCGTCCTGGGTCATGCTGCATCACCTAGTTGGGAAAGTAGGGAAACCTATTAAAGACTACAACTACCATGTTGTGGAGGAGTTAGTTGCCCAGATGAGCGTTAAGGATGATCAAATTGCAACGATGGCTGCTGAAATCGCTCTTCTGGAACATGAAATCAGCACCTTGAAGGCTACCATCGGGTTTCCGCACTAGTTATTAAGCAGGATGGTTGATGGTTTGTTTGTGAAAACCAATATTCAATAGTTATTTTGTCCAACATTATCCTACCTACTTTTCCGGTTATTTGGTCCATTTGTTTGTTCAAATGTGTTCTTAGTTAGTCATGAAGCGTGTGCATGCATGTCTTTGGACAGATGTGTTTCATTTTCCCTTTAATTATTCAGATGTTGAACACTATTAATCTGATAGGTATATTGACAACTACAAGGAACTCGAAGCAGTTTAATCTGACTATCTAACATGGTAAAAAGTATCGAGGGTAAATTAGTCACAAAAGAAAACATGTTAATTGTACCAGTCATGGTTAGCGAACTCTAGAAATCACTCGCAAGGTTTGGTGACTATCTAACATAGTGGTAAGTCAAGGGTAAAGTAGTCACAATAACAATTGAAAGCATGAGCTTATCCAAGGAGCTAATACTGATTCTCATATCTGATAGAGATAGGGTAGATCGTGACGATAGTCGTGTTTCCTTGAATCTCTTCCACCTAATCAATAATGAAAGCATGTGGTGGACAAAACCAATGTTGACAACTTTAAGCGCACCTAATCCGACTTCCGTTGAACTTATCCTATACCATTATGTCTTGACTAGTGATCGGCCTTGAAGGCACCCGTGCTATATGATGTGCAAATAAGAGTTGTATATTATTTATACAGAGCTTATCCAAGGAGCTAATACTGATTCTCATATCTGATAGAGATAGGGTAGATCGTGGCGACAGTCGTGTTTCCTTGAATCTCTTCCACCTAATCAATAATGAAAGCATGTGGTGGACAAAACCAATGTTGACAACTTTAAGCGCACCTAATCCGACTTCCGTTGAACTTATCCTATACCATTATGTCTTGACTAGTGATTGGCTCTGAAGGTACCCGTTGATAAGTGTCAATTTTACCTAGTTTTCCATTGTTATTAAGACACTTATCTATGTGATTTATGGAAAATTTATATCAAAGTACTCTCCTTTGCTAAGAATTTATAGATTAATGAATTCTAACTAGAAAGTGTTTAAAATTTAATTCCAATCTCAACTTTTGTTGTAGGAATGATGATTTAAGGAACAAATGCAAGAGACCAAGGATTTTGAAGATTTTGTGTCAAAAGAGCTGAGCTGATTTTGAAGGTGCTCAGCTGATTTTTAGTGGAATGGTTCTGTCCTAAAAGAGCTGAGCTGATTTTGAAGGTGCTCAGCTGATTTTTAGTGGAATGGTTTTGTCCTAAAAGAGCTGAGCTGATTTTGAAGGTGCTCAACTGATTTGAGGCGGTTTGGAGACAAAACCCATCAGTGAAGGTAAAACAAATTCAGCTCAGCGCACGGGAAAAAGAGCTGAGCGCCCTGTGTCACAAATTTCATATAAAAAGGCCAAAAATCCCATCAGAAATGAGAAGAGGGAGAACCAGAACTTGAAAAAGGAGAAAACCCACAAAGGAAGAAAGAAAGAAAAGTGAGATCGAGAACTTTCGCACCTTCCGTCGAGCTGGGGACACGCCGACGACGGCACGGATCATCTTCATCTTCTCTATTCTCTTGTAAGCTTTAAGCTTCCATGAAAATGGATAGCTAAACCTCTTTGTGTTGGGATTGGATGTAGTCTTTTATCTTGAATGTATCCAACTTGATTCTCATCTATAAATTTCTATTCCTATGTGTTGATTTCAATGATCTTGTCTTGTTCTTCATGCTAGTTTTAGACTGATCAACTAAAGCTTGATTTTGGATTTGATTGAATGGTGGGAAGTATTCCTTTGATTCTGAAATAGATAAGATCATCTAGTGAGCTTCACTTTTAGGAATGAAATTGAAATCCATTAGTCAAGAAGCATCTAAGCTTAAAGAAACTTGTTTTCTAATTTACTCAAGGAATTGATTATTGGAAAGTGAGGTGATAATCCTTTTTATGAGGGAACTGTGAAAAGGATAAGAAATGATGTGATGGAATCCAACATAGGAAGTGACTTATATGTGAAGTCATAAGGATACTGAAAAGTTAATCGGCGAAATCCAATTCCAACTGTTTTCTCAACTTGTTCACAACTCATTTTATTACAACTTTCTTTTAGTTTTGCAACTTAGTTTAAAACAACCAACCAAAACACTCCTTGAATTCATTGCTTAAGTATTTTCACTAAAGAACGGCGTTGTATTTCCAATTCCCTGAGGACGATAAAAACCCTTTACTATACTACAATTGAATCTTGAAAGGGATTTGAACGTAGTTGTGGTAAAAACCTTTCAACACCCTTGCTATATGATGTGCAAATAAGAGTTGTATATTATTTATACAGAGCTTATCCAAGGAGCTAATACTGATTCTCATATCTGATAGAGATAGGGTAGATCGTGGCAACAGTCGTGTTTCCTTGAATCTCTTCCACCTAATCAATAATGAAAGCATGTGGTGGACAAAACCAATGTTGACAACTTTAAGCGCACCTAATCCGACTTCCGTTGAAGTTATCCTATACCATTATGTCTTGACTAGTGATCGGCCCTGAAGGTACCCGTGCTATATGATGTGCAAATAAGAGTTGTATATTATTTATACAGAACTTATCTAAGGAGCTAATACTGATTCTCATATCTGATAGAGATAGGGTGCTTATACAGAGCTTAATATATTGTCACAGATTTTGAATGATATAAGATTTTAAAATATGAATATAAAAAAAGGGATTAACCAGGAATAAGTGGCCCTTATTAAACCACGTTTAGAAACCCAATCCAAACTCGAACTTTACCTCCAAATACTCTCGCGTGGTGCAAGTTGGCGCGAGGGGTTAAACATTTCCCATCCATCAATATCCTGTCGCATTTAATGTTGGTTACAGATATCTAAGATATGGACGGGAAAATATTATTAAGTTAATGGCCGACGTCAGTTAATGTGCCTATACATAACATTTTGCATACTTGCCTTCTCAACTAAGAAAGATAACCTGACACAAATATATCAGCCCCTCATAATCCTTATATTTGCCTGTGTAAGATTTAGACTAAGCCTATTTTCTCATGTTTGAGATGATCTTCATCTCAAACTCTGACAATAGCTTAGATCCGGAAAGCTTTGAGGTAGATATGAGCCCCCACAGAGTCTATGGCGTTGAAGATCCATGGGAGTATGCTTTCACAAACTGTCTTTAATATTACAACCGGTGTAGGAAATTTGAAAGATGAATCTAATAAATATTTATGCAGGCTACTTCCATCAGAGAATGAACCAAACGATGAGAATGTTGGTGTTGAAGAAACGGATGAGAATGTTGGTGTTCAAGCAACAGATGAGAATGTTGACGCATACAAAGCAATTGATGAAAATGTTGGTGTTCAAGCAAGCGATGAGAATGTTCCCGTTCAACCCCCTGAAAAGGAACTTTCAAACGTGCGCTGCAACGTAACTTATTTCATCTTTTCATTACCCTTTTAGTGGTGTACTAACGCGTACAAATTTTAACTTTTTATGCCCTTTCGTATAGTCGATGGAGCCTGTAGCAGTTGCTGGGGAGATGTTTAATGTTGGGGAAAACAGTAACACGGTTTCTTGGAACCTTGTGTATGAACTTCTGCAGGTAACTGGTAGTATATCCCAGGGGTTCCTTACATTAAAAGGAAACACAATCACAAGCATGTTGTACTTCATGGAATATTCTATAATTGTTTCCTCATTAATTGCAGAAGTTACAATGTAGAATAGATAAGCTGGAAGATATAACCACAGAAACTCTGAAGCATATCAAAAACCCTGCGGATTTAGGTCATGTTACCGCTACCCCTGTCACGGATGCACGTTCAGATCGTCGTCCTACCATGCCACTAATGCCAGCGAAGTTTGCTGAGATGACAACTTTTATCATTCAGACGACTGATCCCAATATACCAGTCTACACTACAACCCCACAGAGTGGTGCAAGAAGGGCTACGAAGGACAATGAAGGAGGGGATGTGGTTGCAAGTGTTGTTCCGAACCAAAGGCCACAAGCACCAGGGAGTGAATATCGGAGGAGCACTCACAGAGAGGTATTTTATTGTTTCTCAGTTGTTATTGGTCCTCTTATACATCCGGTGGAACTAAGTACAAGTTATAAATGTTAATATTTGCTTACATACTGTGCACTATAGGGTGGTGAACAACATGGAGAGGGAGCATGTGAGACCATGGTGGGAAAGAAAATTGCTTTCACACCGCCCCCGACGGTCAGGACCTCATATATGGTCGATAAAACACCACCTCGTTTCCTAAGTATGGGTAAAGGGTTGGTCAGTGATGATGGATCCCGCCAGGCTAAGGTCCGGATCAATACCCTTCCGAAAGTAAGTTTCAACCTATAACCAAGATGTGTTCCTAAAGATATTACTTCTTGTTCAATTGACAGATTTTATTGTTACGTTGGATTATTTGTTCACAGTTCATGAAGTCAAAGTTCAGACCTACTGTTGACATGAAGTTGTCTTTCTTTGAGTTGCAAACCAGTGCGTACATTTTCAGTCATGATAAGTCCTCAAGGTAGTATATGACAGTTATAATTAAATTCATTTACAAGTAGTATACCACTTATTCGTTTGACATAAATTTAATAGGTTAAATTTTTTATTATTTGACTGTCATACTCTACAAGTCAGGAATTTGTCTTAATGTGTTTATTTGTATGAAAGTGAGGTTATGTTCAAAGTTGGGAACACAACCTACGGAAGAGGGGCCTTTGATTGCTTGTGTCTTGGAAAAACAGTGGGAGAAGAAGTAAGGAGATATCTGTAACTAATCTAATTGTCATCATACTTATAAAGACAATATACCACGCTTAACTATATTAATACCGTGTAGATCATAAACATGAAGTCCTTGGCAATAACCTGGACACAGATAAACAAGAACATCAATCGTATCTCGTGCTTGCCTCCTGCATTTGCGGTAAACCTGTATTCCATCAATATAAATGCATGTATTCAAGTATACCAAAGTCGTTGTTTTAATAATTGTGACTTGATTTAGGAGGACGTGGTGGCTTTAGGATGTGACGCGCAACATCTCCTTCTCAAATATGCTAACCAATGGATGCCCCCATTCAATGAACTATCACACGTAGTATATTGCACTTAATGGAATGTGTTGATAGTAGTCGTTCAACTATACATATGAATGACTGATCGGTATTGCTAATGAATATGTAGGTATATGTCCCTATTGAGGAGATTGGGAGCCATTGGTATTTGATGGTGGTTGCTGTTAAGGATCAAAGAATTTATAAATTTGACTCAAACGGTAGTCTTCATTTGATTAGAGGAAGAGATGAAACCATTCGTATAGTGGTTTGTGTGTTTACTTATTTCTATATAAAATAAGGTCGAAGTATATTTTGCTATCTGAATTAACTCTTCCATACATTCTTACGGGTGTTCAAAATTAACAGGCTAAGACACTTGCCATGATGCTGCATCACGAGATGTATCCTTTAAGCTATCGGATTGGGGCTACCAACTTTGGCCAGTGGCCTATAATGGAAGCCAGGGGAGTCCCCAACGTTGGAGGAAGGTTGGTTAAATCTTGATCTAAATATCCTTATTGTACCTTCAATTGTTGCGTGTAAATGTTAATGATACTTACTTATATTCACTTCACATGGTATCTAGCAGTGATGATTCTGCTCTATGGGTTCTGTCTTGGATGGACATGGAATTTTACTTCACCCCAAATGTCATTGGAGTGGTAAATTTAATTCTTGCCTAAACACCAAAATTGCGTACCTTTATACTAATGTAGACATGCACAGATTCTAGCTTTATGCATGCAAGACTTACACTCAAATTTTGCAGCTGAAGGATCGTTTGCTCAGGATGCAATTGGCTTTAGGGCTTGTAATGGGGGACCACAATGAAACTAGGAAGGATGTTGACACTGCTGCAGAAGCTAACTGGAGGAAGTTAATTCTCATGAGCACCGTTTGAGACCGAAGATGAAGCATGTAAATAGTTAGGTAATGGGGGTCCTAATCCTAAATGCCCCTGTATTTGGTGCATGTGTGATTTACCTTCATACATCATGACCACTGGTTACTGTAATATAGGGCGTCGTAACCACGATAAACTTTTGGGAAGGGCATATATTTTGGTAATGTAATAGGGCATGCGTGTAGTCTTTTTTTGATTCCAACTTGTAATAGTTTATGGTGGGCTTGTAGGGGAGCCAAGTGGTATTTTGGTTGGTCTTTTGGTCACATATTTGAGTCTCAAACGGGATTGTAATGAAATCTGTGATGTATTTGCACTATAGCTGGTTATGTATGTGGCAATGTCGAATGGAAAGTTGTTGATTTCGGATTAAATGTGTATCTATGTTCATGTTCATTGCTAGTATGGATTATAATTGAAGTAATTGTAACATTGGAAGACCAATAATGAACGAGGCTGAGGTGTAATTGTCTAAACCCTAACATTGACACACTGCTTCAAGCTTGACGTGTATTAATTTGAGCGGGACCCAATTGCACATCTTTCATATGGCATTATAATTAATTTAGTAGAGTATATAATGTAAGGTGGTTCCCGTGGTACCTTAAGCCAGACTAAAGTAAGATAACCAAGATGAGTCAATTCAACAATAAAGAACTAATGTACCGGTTACTTAATGAGTCAGTTCAACATTATAATAATGGCTTAAAAGCATTTCTTGCCCCTGATGTATCATGTTTGTGCAAAAGACACCCCCCATCTATTTTTGTCTATGTTTGTACCCTCAATGATACTGAAAAGTGTAACGGGTACCCCTCCGTCACTTTGACGTTAAAAAATTAACGGAAGGGGCTGATGTGGATTTTTTTTTTTAGAAATGCCACGTGGAAATTACGTTTTAAATTAGGAAAAAATTGTGAGGGAGATTCGAACCCAAGCCTCAAAAGTGGCAAAACCAGAACCTAACCATGTGAGCTACATAGAGACTTGTAATATTTATCAACACAATTTTATTTATACCATTTATTTCTTCACAAAATTCTTCTCCTTCCCCTTTCACACTACTATCTCTCCTCCCCCATTATATTTAACAACCAAATTACCGAAGCAAAATGAAGCAACCCAGCAAAGCAAAAAGGGTGAGAGAAAGTGGTTCAAATACTACAGAAGGAACCATGTGATAGCTAGCTATAAGGAAATTCATCAAAAGAACAAAAGAATGATTAGGTACAGCGTATGAACTTTTCAGATTAAATTGATGCATAGCCAAATGATGCTCGGAACCACCCGTTGCAATTTTTCACCTCTTCATCTGTCCAGTAATCCCCATCAATCAAGGAGAGACGCCTCTTCAATTCATCCTTTATCCTAAATCTGGGCAGGGATCAAAATCCATACCCTTTATGTTAAATTTGGGCATAGAGATCAAAATAACCAATTTCAACCCCCTAGTGGCCAATTTGAAGCTCATGGTAAGAAAATATCTTCAAATTCAACACAGGAACAAACCCATCTTCCTCCAACACCCTTCTTCTTCAACCTCCTCCTCTTACCAACACCAACAACGTCATCACCACCGCACTCAAAACCACAACAACAAAAGCCAAAACCTTATGACTCGATCCATTCCGCACAAACCATCCCTTTCATCCAGATCTGCGAAACCCTCACTTTGATCACACGTTCCTTAACGCCGATAGCCTACAGAATAGACACCGGAACCCCACCCATCACCATCGACAAGCTCGAAACCCGCGACGCAGTCGCAGAGCCTCGACATCTCGCATAGCCTTGACACCTCAACCCCCTGGCTGATCCGTTTCAAATCCGGACATGGCGGCGGAGCGGGGCTTGGCGTCGACGGCGTAGGGTTTGCCAATGACGTTGTGTCCACTTCTCCAAGTCTTCTTAATCCTACCAAGGTTTTGTTTCAGAAAGCTTCACATACGGTGTTTAGATTTCGTTTTTGACCTTCAAATTCTAATCGCAACTGCTGAAACCCCATTTTTTTATCCCATCAATTTTGGTGATTTTTAGAAGAATTTTGTGAAGAAATAAATGGTATAAATAAAATTGTGTTGATAAATATTACAAGTCTCTATGTAGCTCACATGGTTAGGTTCTGGTTTTGCCACTTTTGAGGCTTGGGTTCGAATCTCCCTCACAATTTTTTCCTAATTTAAAACGTAATTTCCACGTGGCATTTCTAAAAAAAAAAATCCACATCAGCCCCTTCCGTTAATTTTTTAACGTCAAAGTGACGGAGGGGTACCCGTTACACTTTTCAGTATCATTGAGGGTACAAACATAGACAAAAATAGATGGGGGGTGTCTTTTGCACAAACATGATACATCAGGGGCAAGAAATGCTTTTAAGCCTATAATAATCTATATAATTACTTAATGGTGAACCATACCCAAAAAAATTTGAGAGTACCACAGAATTGACCATAATGTAAATACCTACACTTGAAAGACACACGGTTAAGCGTCCACCACGGTTAAATTCCACATCAGTTTCGTCGTAAAAAATTAACGGATTATACTTAATTTCTTATATCAAAATAAAGTGATATCGATAACCAGTCTACAGTACACCAAAATTGTTAAATATTAGCAACTCAAAAAACCATGATTGTTAGGGGGACCCCTCATGCTGTGATTTCTGATTAACGCCGTCCACTAGTTACAGCTCTCTTTGCTTTTGCAGGACTACCTCCTCTGTACAAGGAGATAATTTATTATAATGTAGGGTACCCGATTGGTTACTGTTCCCATTGGTGAGTAAATTGAAATCTTCATGGAGAACCCTTCTGGTGCACAAACTAAAAACATCTGCCTAGCAACGAGTTCAAGGTAAGAATATACCAGTCTTTTATTTTGGTTCCTATTAGAGTTATAAGGTAGGATAAATTTTTTGACCCATATTATCGTCGGAGCATGACAAATATGGTGGATAAACCAGAGGACGTGATACACGCCGGTTTAAATGAGTTGAAGAACGCATTAATCGAATTCACGTGTCAGCAATGGAAGAAAATGGAAACTCTGGAGGTATCTATAGACGGGGTATGCAGCAACATCGAGCATTTTTCACAAAGGTTGAAGGTGAGTTAAAAGATAATCAGTACAATATTTCATTTACCATATCATGGAACCTGTACAAATACACCATGATGCAACTAATCTCACTGCAGATCACAATGGAGTTCGTCGAGAAACTGGACATCAAACTAAATACTTTGGATGATGTGTTAGTGAAACTAAATATTCTGGAAGAGGCAGTTTCGTGCATGGGAATTCAAAACTGTGGGGACCTCACAACTCGTCGGACTGAGGGCTCCGGCACGGTTAGACGAGCTACATCGTCTAAAACTCAGGCTCGCGGTAGAGGTAGAGGCCTGGGGCAAAGGCTACCAAAAACCATAATACAAGACCACGATACCGTGATCATGGTCCCAATTGATGATGACCCCAGCTTCTCATCTCCCAGTCAGAGGCAATCTAATGTTAGCAGTAGGAAAATGAAAGCCCCATTGACATCATCACACGTGGGTTCAGCACACATCCCTTTACAGCCCAATAAACCAATGAACACATTCAACCCGTCATTAGCCGGGAGAATGGGAAAAGTAATTTTCGCACTTAACTTTTTGGTGTTTTTTGGACTACATGTTGAACCATGGTTAGTCTTTTTCATTAGTTTCCTAAAGTATAATGTTATTTATTTAAGCTGTCCGGGGGTACATCCTCAACTCCGAGCTCGCACGGATTGGTGAGGAGATTTAGCTTGAAACAAAATCCCCTGAAACGTGCCATTAAAATGCAAAAGACTACTGCAGGATCTTCAGAGACATGTGAACTAAGGTCCAATACCGCAGACAGTTCACACACACCTCCTGTGGTCAGACTTAGGTCTTCTGAGGCTGCATCAACTACCATTCACGGATTGACAATGCCAGCGGTAGGTTATCAAAAGTTTTCATTTACAATAGTCGTAATAACCTTGTTTAGTTGGCCATTACACCTCGCTACCATATTACATTGTTCTGCTTTGTCCCGCAGTATATAAAGTGCAAGTTCAGACCAACAGTGGAGATGGAGTTGAGTGCTAAAAAAATACAGTTATGTGCATATGTGTGGCATGTGGGGGACGAAGAAAGGTATTATGCATTATGTTATTACAAATTCCTTCCTTATTCATAAATTACACATGAAATTAGTCCAACACTTGCAATGATGCTGCATTGTAGTGGTAGCGAGGTTTTACTTAAGAGCGGTGATAACGAAGCCACCAGACAATCATTTGATTGTTTTTGTCTTCCTCAGAGGATTACACATGAGGTAAATGTAGCAATAGTAGTGCATAATTAACCTTGTTGGTGCATACTTAACCTCTACCAATATTAGTGCATTATGAGTTATGCCTTTTCATTGTCTACTAAGTTGCTAACTTTAGTGCATAATTAACATAGTTTACTTATTTTTTAAACCTGCTCCCAACAGATAATTACATGGATGGCCATGAAAGGAACTTGGGCACAACAACATGCAATTGAACAGACAATGTGGTCGTTGCCGCCTAGTTTTGCGGTAAGAAATGGACTAAAGCTGGAAGATGGTATCAATATTCATCATTCATTGCCTTTGAATCACTCACGTATTTGACATGTATTATCTCAACCATTGCAGGACGATGTGAACCAATCACTTACTATTGCGGATATGAAGGATAAATATGTCAAGCAATGGATGTGGCCCTTCCCAGATCTCTCACACGTATGTTCATTTTTGTTTTCAGTCATTAAAGGTAGTAGTCACATAATACTTCAAAACCTTAACTAAAAAAACTTTTTCCTTTGTAGATTCATGTTCCAATACAAGAAACATCAGGACATTGGTATCTAATGGTTATATGTACTGATGAAAAGATTATCTACCACTTTGATTCACACCTTGAATCTGAAATGATGGAGTCCAGGACTGACACTATGCAAAATCTGGTAAATATCTCAACCTTACATCGAAATAATTAAGTAGGTGTGTGCAACCCTTGATGCACATTGTTGCGTGTATGACAAATTCTAATTTTAATATATGCCTAGTGTGAGATTATTGCGCAAATGTTGACAACACCTGAGTACCCCGATGATTATTTGAAAGGCATTTTCAAGCAAGACAATTGGGAGTTATCAGAAGCTAGAGGGATTGCAAATCGTGGACACAGGTTAGAGGAGGCTTCTGCCTTTTAATCTTCCTCCTCCTATATTTATATATCCAATGTATGTAATATTTATACTGCCTAGCATGATTCGTGGCTTTGCTATACATATCTAACCTAAACTCCTACTTGATTGACGGGATACATATGCTACAGCAATGATTCAGTTGTGGGCGTTATGGACTGGATGGATATGGAACACATGTTCAAACCTAATGTTTTTGGAATTGTGAGTGTATTCCCCTCAATTGTCTTGTACCTTATGGATATTTACCTAAACATCAAGTTGAATTGAATTTATTGTTTCTTAATTTCAGGAGCATGAGAGGGTTGTCAGAATGAGGGTGGCTATTGAACTACTCACAGGTGGGCACAATGAGTTGTGGCCCACATTAGAAAAAAATATCGACAAATTCTGGTTGACAGTTAGGTAGATTGTTGGATGTTGTTGTTAGGGTTTTTCTGTCCTTTTGACATTGAATATTGTAACGTTAACACAAGTCACAGGATGAATGTAATAGAATTCAACCTATGTCTCTGTTTTGTTGAATGGGAAACACATATCATGGACCTGTATCTTGAGTCATGCTACCTCTACTTCTACTTCTTAATCAGTATTTATATGGAAAAAGTGCCTTGCGGATTAAAGTCATTTGCCAAATATCACACAGAAATTCATTGTCATATCGTGTTTCATTTATTAAAGTACACTCTGATGCCACACACATATGTCAACAAAAGGCAGTAATGCACCAACACAGACCGTCTAAACTGACTAATACTTGGAGCCAACTCACATGCATTTATTGGCCAATTGTATTCCTGGCTTCAACCACCAAAACATATGCTTTATGCAAAATGAAATGGTCTTTATGCTTTCTGAAACAGCATGCTTTCTAAAACAACATGCATGGAAAAAACCAATCTGTCAACCAACGATAAATACCATATAGAATCCAAGGTTTTACACACATCAAAGTCTAACAATCCCATTTGCAAAATAAAGGAACCAACTATAATATTAATAACCACAGCCTTTTCCACATTTAGCCATTTTTTTCAGCCTTCGCAGGTTCGTGATTATGACAGCTAAGTGCAGCCTTACATGCCAAGCATTAATCCGATTCTGCATTTGCCAGAACTTCACCAAGTATCTGTTAGGAAAAAATTGGTCAGAATCACATAACAAACGTCATAACTGGAAAATAGAAATTGTCATAGAGTTACATTTAAATTATGGATCTTATAATCTGCTCAGAGCAAGTATACAAAACTAAAGCTTCCTATCCATACCAACAGGTTAGAATTAACCTAGCTAAGGTATCTACCTATCTCACTCTACTCATATGCGTTCCGAACAGTATCACTTAATTAATATATAAATTAACTTTTACAGAAAACTTACACATACCGTGGTCAATGCCCTCATATTCGACATCTTCATGTTCAGTAGACAAATTGACGTCAGCTTCATCCATGTCTTCATCCATATCGTCGCTCTCATTGTCAATGTTAATGTCCATGTCCCTTAACAATGGACAAGTCAATCTATTGTGCCCAGCGACCCTACATGCACTACATCTTATTGTACGTTTCGTTGTTAAACCGGAAGCTGATGATGTGGTACGAAGCCGGGGTCTCCTTACAGGTCCTCCATTAGTCAAACCACCTAGACCATTTGAGGTGCTACCAATATCGCCATCTTCTTCAGTTACACCCTTGTCTTTCAACAACTGTTTTTCAGTTGCAATTTTCCCCTTAACATTGTTGAAATCTTCAGCAGTCTTAGAAGCCAATGTACAAAGTTCCCTGCATGATTCTACCAAACACACATACCTAGCAATCAATTCAGAATCCCATAACATACCTCCATCCACTGCTGTAAAGTTAAAACCATCCTTTGCACCTTTAGTCCATCTTTTTGAGACTAGACTATTGGGCAATTCAGTGATGTGAAGAAATACAAATACACCCAATATGTGCTCGCAAGGCAGGCCATATGTTTCGAACTTTTCACAAGAGCATCTAAAGTCACCTGTGGTTGGCTCATAGTACACATTCCAAGCCTTACATTCCTTCGTATACTGTACTACTTTGTACCTTGCATCCCCTGTTGGTCGTCTAAATTCAGTCACAATCATCTCAGACGCAAGGCTAATAACAGGCACAAACAAGTTGAAAACCTCCTTAGTAAGTAAGGTGGATTCTGACCTTTCCAGACTTCTAAAATTAGTCTGTAACACAGTAACTCCATAACCAGAAGCAAAATCAGCTTCTAATTCCTTAAATCGCATGTAACAGAGACATCTATGAAAGTGTTGAACAAAGTCTGATAAATTGTACCTTAACCGGACAAATTTCAACAGTTGAGAATGAAAGCCCTCACACCGCGATGAAGTCCGAAACCCAGCAAAAAACTTTCCCCGAAAGTAAGTTGTAGCCCACATTTCTCGTTTGTCATACATTTCACTAACCCAAGGGTGATCATGCAACTCCAACTCTTTGACCATTGCTGCCCACCTTCGCTTGAATTCACCGATACCGTAATCACTTAACATACAGCTCTTAAACCTTTTCAAAAAATCAGGAATTGCAACCTGTTTGTTAGCAATTTTCAACAAGTGCCATGCACAAAGTCGATGGTGGGCATTCGGAAAGACTCTCCTAATAGCGTTTCGCATTGCAAGTGATCCGTCAGTTATGACAGAACCTGGTAGCTTCCCACTCATAGCTTCAACTAACTGTTGTAATAACCAGACATAGGTTTGCTCCGTTTCTTTCGACACTAGCACTAGCAAATATAATTGTTCGGTTATGATGATCAACACCATAAAATATCACCACATGACGACGATATTTGTTCTTTTTGTATGTAGCATCAAATGCTAGTACATCCCCAAACACTTTGTAATTCATCCTGCTTATTCCATCACACCAGAATAAATTCTCAAGTCCATGTTCAGCATTCTCTGTGTGCCCCTGAAACATAAGCGGATCATTCAAACCCAACCATCTTAGATACTCTATTGCATTCTTACCATATGAGTAACAAGCCCGCCTTTGCTTCGCAAGCTGATTTAACATATTTTTCGTCCCAAAACCTACTTTCTCATAACCGCCGGCTTGAGTAGCAAAAGAATTGAATATTTCAGGTGCACTAATACTACACTTCATGAACGAGTTCATCGACATAATATCTGCTTCACTCATTTTCCTATGCCCAGCTAATATGCCACCATGTTGTTTCGGCACCAAGTCGTGGTTATGTCCATCATCAATACAACTTACATACCATCGTTGTGAGATAGTATCAATGTGAACCCGAAATTTAGCTTGGCACCCACATCTAGAATCAGTTTTACGTTGTCTCATTCGCATCTCATCAGGGATCCCTCTGTCTTCACGAAAACCCTGTCTGTGGCACAAAAAGGTTTGTTGAACAGGTTCACCCTTTGTGTTCCTGCGTATTGTTCCTCTACACGCTGAAAACCCATTATTTCTTCCATACCAGTGGTAGAACTCATAAGCAACCTCCACATTTGCAAAATGAAAATTCTTAAATTCAGAAGGGCCTACAGAATAGAAATCTAACTGCATGTAGTCTTCCTTACAGTCAATTGGTATAAGTTCTTCAGAACCTTCTTGGCTTTGCTGGCCCTCATCATCAACATTATTTTCATCTGACTCTAACATACTAGAATGTACTGGATTATTGCCATCCAAACTGTATTCTGAATTTCCATAATATGACTCATCTAAATCATCCAGTTCTCTTGGCTCCTCTACATAAATGCCATCTTCATCGGACCCCAAAATGTCTTGCAAGTCCTAAAAACATTCAAATTTCACACAATTTTCAATCAGATTTAACTATTCCATCTACTTGCACTTACATGTAAATATAGCAGATTTTATAATACCTCAATATCAGCGTCTTCATGTGTCACTATTGTGTCTTCTGCACTTAATTCTGTTTGCACATGCTCAACGCCCTGAATACAATCATATTTCACAACAATTACAAATTATCTAATCAATAAATCAATCTACACCCAAAATTACCACAAATTTGTACCTCAAGTTCCTCATTTCCCACACCCATTGACCTTCCTTCTTCACTTTCATTTTCCATGACTGCAAATCCACTGAAATAAACAAAGTTTAAACAAAATACCAAACTATATTAAAGGATTAATAATCATAGTACATGATAAACTATTTCTCTTTGCCAACAAAGTGTTACTGTTACCTAATCTTTTTCCAAACGTATCAAAGCCAACCTTGACGAAATCTGCCCCACCAAAACGATCACAAACACCCAGCAACCTAAAGAGAAAACAACTGAACTCGTCACGGCAAAGAACCAAGAACCATACGCTATTCGATACAACTGCGGCGCAACAATGGAAGAACAACTTTCCCCGACCCTCTTTCCACACCCTAAGTGACAGAATTCCTTTTTTAACCTTATTTCTCAACCCCTATTCTTCCCTATGTCGCAAATAGGCATTGGAAAAAGTCGTTAATTTAAAATAGACCCAAACAGTGTCGGTAACCAAAACAGGATGTCGTAGGTCATCATTGGGGGGCTCCGGTGAACCCCCAATAAATGGTGACACCATAGAACTCACCGAAATTTTGTGCCAAGTCATGAAAGACATTGACATAAAGAAAATCCGACCATCTTTTCTCAACAAAAGTTGAATATGTAAATTCAATTGTTGGAGGAGGTAGTTCTTTACAGGCTTGAAGAAATGCTTGAATACAATGATAAAGGTTGCTCATGATGCAAAGACTAACAATCATATATGTTGATGATTCAATATAGTATTTTTTTATGCAAAGACGAGGTTGTATCCAACCATAAGCAACAATTATTCCTGTAAAAAAAAACCATAAGCAACAATTATGGATTCAATAATTTGGATAAATAAATAATGTAACAAAAGTCCCGCTATATGCTTAACACAGCTAGTTCGAAAATGAGCTATCGGGGCACGATAATTTGCACATCAGAGGTGCGTCCTTCTCGGTCCTCATCTTATGCACGGTTTGAATGAAAGAAAGAAGTGAATAATCCTCTTTTTGACTCTGACGATCCTATATATGGTGATCTCTCGGCCACTATTGCTAATGCAAAAGTTAATGTGGAGTTAGGGCCCGTTTGGTGCGACGTATAGTATAAGACCTAATAGTATAAGACCTGATAGTATTAGGCCTGATATTATAAGCCCTGATAACTTTCTTATACTATCCAGCGTTTTGTCATACTCTGTATAATTTATCATATCGTTTAAATTAATGCAATTTTATGTTTAATGAAATATTGAATGATGATATATAATAAAAATTAAATATGAAGGTGATTATAACGGTTGTGGCGGTGGTGATGGAAGTGGTGGTAGGTTGGTGGTGGTGGTGGCAATGGTGGTAGGTTCGTGTTGGCGGCGGTGGTGGTGACGGTGGAGATAGGTTGTGGTGGCGGTGGCAGCGATGGTGGTTGTGGTGGTGGCGATGATAGGGTGTTGGTGGTGGTGGTAAGGCGGTGGCGGCTACGGTGGAGGGTGGAGGCAATGGTGGTGGTGGTGGCAATAGGGTGTTGGTTGTGGTGTCGGTGGTGGCAGTGGTGGCAATAGAGTGGTGACGACGATTATGGTGGTGGTAGCGATAGGGTGGTGGTTGTGGTGTCGGTGGTGGTGGTAGAGCGGTGGTAGCGGCGATAGGGTGGTGGTTGTGGTGTCCGTGGTGGCAATAGAGTGGTGACGACGATTATGGTGGTGGTAGCGATAGGGTGGTGGTTGTGGTGTTGGTGGTGGTGGTAGAGCGGTGGTGGCGGCGGCTGTGGTGGTGATCGGGTGGTGGCAACGATGGTGGTTGTGGTGTTGGTGACGATAGGGTGGTGGTGGTGATGGTGGTAAGGCGGTGGCGGCTTAATAGGGTGGCGGCGATAGGGTGGTGGTTGTGGTGTCGATAGGGTAGTGGTTGTGGTGTCGGTGGTGGCAATAAAGTGGTGGCGGAAATTATGGTGGTGGTGGTGATAGGGTTGTGGTGTCGGTGGTGGCGGTAGGGCGGTGGTGGTGGCGACAACACCAGTGGTGACGGTAGGGCGGCGGTGGTGATCGGGTGGTGGCGGCAACACCGGTGGCGGTGGTGGTGTCAATGGTGGTGTAAGTTGGCAGCAATGGAGGGTGGTGGTGATGGTGACTTATACGTCACAACCTTATCATGCTTTATCCATCACTCACATGATGAATTAAATAATCCGCCATTTTAATGTATAAGAGAACTTTGATGGATAAGCTTATACAATACAATGTCATCACCAAACAATGGATAAACTTATAATGTATTGTATAAGCTTATATTATCAAGCCTAATACGGCTGTCAAACGAGGCCTTAGATTTATACGGTGAACATCGAGCCCCACTCCTTACGTGAAAAACAATTAATGTTAATTAACTTTAAAAAGTTAAGAAATTAAAATCGCCAATAACTTAAATTAAGATATTAAAAACTTAAAAGTGTTATTAAATACAAAGTATTAACGTTGGTAGGAAATAAATAATGTAGTGACTAGCGGTCGGGTTCATTATTTTTATTTGTAATTCTCCTCGTTTGTTGACCACGCTACGCTCGTGCTCTATTTTTTCCTTAAAAAATATTTGCACTCTGGTGTCCACGCTATACTCGCTACAAATATAATAATGAATGTAAATATTGTTAAAACTAATGCATGCTGCCCCGCAAAATGATTGAATTCATTTTGGTGTGTACACATCTAATATAACACATTTTAAATATTTTCCCATAAGCAGAATTTACAAGCTTCTAGTTTTTTGCTTAAAATAAAGAACCACGCACTCATCATCATCGAAAGAAAATGAAAAATAAAATAAAACTAGCTAGATCATTATATGGAGGAGTGGTGGCATTTCAATGGACGAACAATGATAAGATACATGATGACATCATAACTTTCAAGATTAATGGATTTGGAATAAGGAAATTTATTTTTTGATAACTCTAGCGGTAACTTTTTTGGTTTAATATTTTAATAAAGTGTTACGTTTTATTCACATGTTTCACCATATTTTAGAGAATTAAAATTTATTATTCGAGAAATTTTATGTCATATTCTATTCCCTTTTTCCTCTTCAAACCAAAAAATACTTTGTCCCAATTATCTATCAAGACAAAACTTAAAATATTTCATTTAATCTTAAAAACATAACAAACGCAATAAAACATGTCTCTCATTATGTTTCTTTACCACTCATATATAAACGGCTAAAGGCTATACTTTCTCATAAAACTCAAACTCAAAGTCCCCTCTACCACACAGAACAAAGGCATTTATCAGAGTCACATAAATAGCAAAATCTTCTCTTTATCCAATTATCAAATTATATTTAATTTTCATCATTGAGGTTTTTCTATGTCATTTCTAAAATACTAAGATAAAATTGTATGACATGTAACTTAAAGTATTGGTAGAGTAAAAAAAAATTAATAATTGACATTAGAATAAAAAAAAATTAAAATGACTAACACACTTCTAGGTAAAAATAACATTGATGTCGTTTAAAATCTAGTGGCCTGTAAAAATCCCTAAAAGAAGGAATATGAAAAAATAACTAGATATTGTCATTACAAGGGGTGGTGGAAATTAATTGGAGAACATGCAATGATAAGATACTTGATGCAAACATCATAACTACCAAAACATAAAACTTAGTTTTAAGAAAATGGATTGGAAACGAGGAAGTGACATAAATTGAAAAATCATTAACGTGTAAAATTATGAGTTTACATGAAATTTAAAATGATAGCTTTATCAAACCTGGAAAGAAAAACATTATTCATCAGTTAAATAAACTTATATGTGAAGTAATATATGGAGCATATGTATTGTATGCTGAAGGTTAATTATAAAAATATGACTCAGATGAATCAGTTTTAATTTTAAAATGGTCACTTTATTTTCCATAAAATGAGTCATGAATGAGAATCAGTTTTAATTTTAAAATGGTCACTTTATTTTCCATAAAATGAGTCATGAATGAGCTTTTGTGTGTATATTTGGCTGTGGTGAAAGCAGACAAAACATGCATGGGCTGTCTTATATATTTTAGAGTGATTAGCTAGAAGTAGACCTAGATTAATTAGCACCGCTTTGGTTGTTAGCAGATGCAATTAACCGGCGAAAAATATAGATACACGTTATTCAAGCTTTATTTCTCTCCAACACGTTTGTCTCTAGTTTCCTTCCTGCAACAGTTGAATTACTCATTTAGTCTCCAAACTTCGATATAAAGAAATGTTTGTTCACTTAAGATGATTTTCAAATTTTGAGTGGATTAGTCTCATATTAAATCTTTTAAGGATTTTTTTTTGTCAAAATCTAAAAGAACTGATTAATTTGAATATACATTAGCAATTTAATTATATGAGTTGCAGGGTTGCAATGTTAGAGGACTAAAAAGAACTCTAGTGACCAATGGTTCATTAATTCAAGTGACACATACTTAATTTTTTTTTTACAATAAAAGTATATATTGATTAAGAGAATAAACCATGAGAACACTTCTCTCATGGTAGAGCAAACACAACCAAAATCAACTGGTTAAAACATGGGGGAACCAAATCTTGGAGTGAAGCCTCGTTAAAACCTTTCTAGGAAAAACTCAATGGGAAAAACCTAGAGAAAGAAAAAGAGTACCCCACACCCAAGACATCAAGACAAAATCTCAAACCAGCAACCAAAAACAGAATTTCTTTTAAATTAAAATTTTATGTTCAAGCTCAATAAATAGAAAATAAATTATGTGAATATTTTCGACTAAAGATATACATCTATTTCGATCAACTCGATAAACATGATGATTCAAATCAAATAAATACAATTTGCATTGGCTTTGTTTAATAAATTGATTCACTTTACATTAAATCCAAACCAAATTGATTATAATTAGTTATGTTCTCATATTTATTTTTTTTCACTATGAAGTATGAACTAATCCAATCACCCGATTAATTTTTTTCCTTATTTAATTTTTATATTTACATGTTTTTAACTTTTTATTTATAACCATTTTTTATTTTTTTTATTTATATATATATATCATTAGAATAGTCATTTAATATAAGATTATAAAAATAAATCATAATCTGTAAATCCAATAATGAATGATCAAGATTAAAATACTAAGTCATGTGACGTTTTTTAAAAATTAACATGTCATTTTTAAGTTTTGTCACATGATTATCATATAACTAGCTATTAAATTGTTTTACTCTTGACCATTCATGATTAGATCTAACAACATGATATATTTATGTTCTCATATAAAAATAATAATTCTGATTAAGTTGTGTAAATTTATAAATTAAAAAAATTAATTAAAATTGATATTTCCATTTATAATTGATTTAAATATTGCCTAAAATGATTAAAGAACAAAAAATTAGAAAAATTAAAATTTTATTCATAAAATAAAAACTTTGCGAATAAAAATGTAAAATTTGATGATTAAATTTTTGTATAGATATCCAATGATGCAGACAAAAGTAATCCAATTTTAATAAGATCAGTTTAGTTTGGTGGTTTACTAAAAATCTTAAGAAGTTGAACTAAACTAATTTAATTACTCCCTCTGTTCATTTTTAAGTGTCGTTTTAGAAGAATTTTTTTGTTTCTATTTAATTTTCATTTTGATGTTTTAAGGTTACAATTTGTCCATTATACCCTTACTTTATCAATAACTCCACTTCACATTTTTCATAAAATTCTTCTTTCTCAATAACTCTCATTCCCATTACCTCTAGAATTAGAGGTAAATGTGGTTTAATGATATGAGAGAGTGTGGAAAAAAACTAACAATCCACTATTTTGGTTGGAGAGTTTTATGACTTGAATGTGAGAGGGTAAAATGGGGAAAAAACTCTAACAATCAACTATTTTGGTTTGAGAGCTTTATGCTAAAACGACACTTAAAAATGAATGGAGGGAGTACTATTTTGACCATTCAAATTAACTCAACAATTAAACACTTATATTTATGACTTAAACATAATTATTGATTTGTTCTTAAAAAAAGGATTTAAAGGGAACTTCAAAATGATAATATTGAAATTAATTAGGAAGATAGATAAAAAACCAAGAGAGAAATACTAAAAATGTAATAGATAATACGATATATTAAAGAAATTATGAAATATAAGAGTGTGAAGATATATAATTGTATTAGTAAGACAAGTGGCGTGAAGATAATTATATTTTTAAGGCAGTGGAAGAAACATTAGTCCTTCATAATAGAACATCTATCACAGTCTCATATCACATCACACTTTAGCCAAAATATTTAATGAAAGCAGAAAAAATATGTTCCAATAATAAAGTGAAGTGAAGCACCAACTACATCTCAACTAGTTTAACTCATTAAGTATCAAGTGAATGGTTCATTTTTTTTGTGAGATGTGTATGTAGAATGATTCATTAAAAGATGTATACTAATTTAATATAACCTTAGAATCTTGAGTGAATAATCTCATAATTATTAACTACGAATATTGATGTTATTGTTGTTGGTTTTTTTTACCAATATAACTAATAACTGTGACTAATTTACCATATTAAAATGTATAAGACGATTAAATTATTTTTTACCATTCACAAGTAGAACTCTCAATCACATATTAAGGTATTGTTGGGGGAGAATTGGAAGTATTTTAAATTGGTACAAGTTTCTGCCGCCCTATATATTATGATGCAATTAGAGATAATAAATTTATAAAGAGCTATAAGTATAGGGGAGTCAATGGCTCTCTCTTCATCTCTCTCTGCCTTGTATTAACTTTAAGTATTTTGTTGGGCAAACTACGACAGATTAATCAAACAATTCTCCAAATCGTGATTCAGCAGCACCAATCCGTGCCTGGACAGTGGAGCTGAAACTGTTGAGGTTGAGAGTACCCTTGTGGTCCATCAACACCATATATTGTTCTCAAATTCTCAGCACACACAAGTAATTGGTACTAGTACTTTTGCTGTTTTGCACATAACCCAGTCCTTTTCTTAATTTGCCTGAAATATCATTACATTAGAATGTGAAACTAAAGTTATAACTATTTGTTCAGGTTCATTATAGCCTATCAGCTGCTATTTCAAGCCAGAGAGGAAATCTGAAGAGTTGTAATTGTTTAATTTGTGTACATTAATCAAGTTAAGAAAAGGTCCTCTCATGTGGAAGCTGAAGGTAGCAGATGGTGGGAAAGACCCATACATATTCAGCACCAACAACTTCGTTGGGAGACAGACTTGGGAGTATGATCCTGATGCAGGGACTCCAGAGGAACGAGCTCAGGTTGAAGAAGCTCGTCAGGATTTCTATAACAACCGCTACAAGGTGAAACCATGTGGTGACCTGCTTTGGCGGTTTCAGGTAAAACACAATCTTGCTTCACTTCACCAATTATTCATGTTTCAAGTTTGAGTTATGTACGTGTCATCTCTCTTTTCGTTTTCCTTTACCTACTTTGGGCAAAACATTTTCGTGAACAATTAACACTTCCCCAAATTGAAACATTTAAGAGATTTGTTGGTTCACAAATAGTTTTTTGGAATTAGGTAGTTGTTTAGGTCGACTGGAAACCAATGAAACGATTTTCTAATCAAGCGATTGTTCCAAACGAACTAGATTTCTCAATGCAGATTTTAATTGTATATTTTATACCTGACTTGTAAATTTGTTTTTGATGTGTAGGTCCTGAGGGAAAATAACTTCAAGCAAACAATACCGAGTGTGAAGATAGAAGATGGAGAGGAGATAACATATGAAAAAGCAACAACCACTCTGAAAAGGGCGGCACATCACCTAGCAGCATTGCAGACTAGTGATGGACATTGGCCTGCTCAAATTGCAGGTCCTCTGTTTTTCCAACCTCCATTGGTGAGTACCAAGTACTAACTACCAATTAATCAATATTGATATAAATTTTTATTATTAAGTAAACTTAGTGGGTTCATGGTTTGATTCCCAACTCTATGGATAAAACTCTCTTACTTATCATCTATGGCATAGTATTACCACTATTAATTGTGAGGATACATTAGTTAAGATAAAAAAAAGTACGCACGTTTCTTATATATCACATTCATTACTTTCTCTTCTATTCTATTCATCTCACATTTATATTGACTTTTCTCTCTTATCTTCATTTCTCACTCTGGATGTCTGTAACTCTTGACGGTATACTAATAATTTTTCAATAAAATTATTTAGTTTATACCACTTACCATTTACTATTTCCAAACAACTACACTTGTTGAAAAAACAACCCTGTACTTGTAGATTGTTTATCTCTTTTACTCACTTTCTTTTCTTTTTCATGGTGAAAATTTCTCACCATTTCGTCCTGGATTTGCTTTCTCACAGCTCATTATTCTATATTCCTTCAATTTTCTTTTTGTTTCAATATTGCCTAAATGGTTTTTTTCTCTCTGCCGCTCTGCGCATCACTTATCTTCTGAAATGTCATGATCAGTATTTCTCTGATTCTGTTCTGGATTTTCTTTTGGAACTCTTCCACCGCTATGTTGTTAACATTTGTATTGAACACAGATATAGATTATAGATTTTGCCGAAGCCAGTATATTAATTCTATTTGCCGAACGGAGAAATCTTTATTTCTCTTTGGATTCTAGTGACTCCTAAAACAAAACACACCCAAACGAACAAGCACTAGCTATAAGACCAATTATTAATGCTTGCATTGTATGTTTTGTTTTAACGGTGTGGATTGTGGAAGGCTCCAAAGAGAAATTCCAATTACGTTGACCCACATCATGATCACCACTCACCAGAGAAGCCTTCAAAGACAATTATATAGTTTAATTTATATTTTACATTTAATTCAACATATTTCTTCATTAAACTTTACAGTTTACCCCACAATTTTATATTTCATTATTCAACTATATTTTCATTTAATATACTTTCATTACAAGCAATCTCCTAACAATAACTAATTACAGTGTTAATCTTATAAAAGTAAAGAAAACATAAAGCACTAGAAAAATAGCATAAGTATGAACACTTCAATTTCATTTATATTTAGAAATAGAAAGGAAGAGAATATAGATAAATAAGTGATATAATATCTAATATGATAGGAAAAAGTGAAAGTTAGAAATGAAAAACAGTAAAAATGAATTGAAAGAGAAAATGCGATGTGAATATACAATAATCCGTCTTAACTATTAACAAAACAAAGTAAAGTAAACACAATACCCAAATATAATATTGCATCCATTTTGATCTATAAGAGATTCTGATGGGCCTTTTATTTCAGTTCGGCCCACTACCTACTTCGAACTTAATTTAAAATAATAAATAAATATACACCATACTTCTAGCATGGGTTATTTATTAGTGATATTGGTTTGAAGAGTTCAATTTATATTAGTGATTTTTTTCCCTAGTGAGACCTAATTATCTCTATTGAAGTATTTTTTATATTTACTTTATATTTTTAAATGTATTCAATATCATTGATCAACTCAACTCCTATCGTTTAATGCGCTAACTATATGATAAATAATTAGGCTCACGACTGTCATGAATATAGTTGGATTAATTAATTACTCTCAGCACTATACAATTTAGGGGTGTTCATAACCGAACCAATTCAAATAAAACCGACAAACCGATCCAAAAAAACCGAAATCCAATCAAACCGAAAACCGAACGGACTGAAAATTGAAAAAACCGAAATTATTTATTGGATCGGATCGGATTTCAGATTTGATTTCCAAAACCGAACCAATCCAATCCAAACCGAACATTCACAAATATGTATACTTTTAGTTATACATATATCATTTCATTTACACTTACATAGTACATATTTATTGTTTATATATTGATTATATCACACATGCTTATTTATAAAATTACGTTTTAATAAAAAAAGTTCAAGTAATTATTTGAACTATATACATGCATCAAAGTAAACAATTATAATCATAATTTAAAAATTTGTTACTATGTTATAATTTATGAATGTTATAAATTATGTATCATATATTATATATTTTTAAAATTTACACAAAACAATTTCAAAATATAAAAAAGTGAAACAAAAACCGAATAATCCAATCCAATCCAAACCGCTATAGATTGGATCGGATTGGTTCGGATTTGAATTTAGTAAAAAATCCATTGGATGACAAAATCATAAAACCGATGAAATCGGATCGGATGATTTTTCTCCTCAAAACTGATCCAATCCAATCCGTGAACACCCCTACTATACATGTTGTACAAAAAAAAGTACTATACATGACCCATATGTTGGGGGCTATACCCTACTTTCAGTTTCATATTTTAATTTCTTGTTGCTTGTCATTCTCTATCTGTTCTTCTCATGTTTTCAGCTGAAAGTGACATTAAAGTCATACGTTTTGATTTATTTTCATATCTCATTTTCTTTAATCTCATTTCTACTCACTTAGAATAATACTATCTTCACATATTAATTAAACCTCCATCTCACTAAGTTATGAAGAAAAGAAAGGTAAATACGTGATATGATAGGTGATGTGACAGAAAATGCATACAGAGAAAGGAATAATAAAAAGTGGAAGTGATATGTAAAAGAAAAGATGTGTAAATATATCATAACTCTTCATTCACACTCTATTTCCACTTACACTTATAGAAGATTTAAAGAAAATAAAGAAAAATGAGAAATATAATACATGATGTGATAGAAAAATAAAAAAGAGATTGGAAGAGAAAGTAAATGGAATAAGATAATAGCGCAAATGAAGTGTGAATAAACTAAATTTTAAACCGAATGCCTACTGCTTTTGACAATTTGATATACAAAATTCCATATAAAGTTCGAGTCCAGTATGTTGATCATGATGTACTAATCTATATTAGTTTTCTACTTACGCCTCAAAACACTGCAGGTCTTTTGTATGTACATAACAGGACATCTTAATTCAGTATTTCCAGAAGAGTATCGCAAAGAGATTCTTCGTTACATATACGTTCACCAGGTATACTTATTTAATTACAAAATACAATATTTTTTTTTATTTTGTTGATACAAGTACTCAAAGGGAGCCAATCTTAATCGAGCCAAAAATATCCACATCTTGTTAGGCTAACTCTTCCGGTGAATTTTTTTCATACACAAACTCAAACCCGAGAACTTAATTATAAAAAGTTATAGAGAATTGTTGTCCAAATTCTTTTAACAATTAATTAACCCTGCCCCTTTTCTTAGCCATGAAATTTAAAATTGGCTCATGCCAACAATGTACAACTAATAATCTAATATTGATCATGTTGTGCTTTGAATTGAAGAATGAAGATGGAGGGTGGGGACTACATATAGAGGGTCATAGCACCATGTTTTGTACTGCACTCAACTACATATGCATGCGAATGCTTGGAGAAGGGCCTGATGGAGGTCAAGACAATGCTTGTGCTAGAGCAAGAAAATGGATTCTTGATCATGGTGGTGTAACACACATACCTTCTTGGGGGAAGACATGGCTTTCGGTACCTTTCATTTTTATATAAACTTACATACACAAACTAACAGGCTTGTAGTATGTTACTAATTTGAATGAGTCTTGCTTTTTTAGATACTTGGTATATTTGATTGGAAGGGAAGCAACCCTATGCCCCCTGAGTTTTGGATCCTTCCTTCATTTCTTCCTATGCATCCAGGTTGAAATAATTCAAATTGCTGTGACTCTTTTTGGAATAACATATATTTGAATTATTGAATAGAGAGTTTATTCTATCTCATGGTTTCAACTTAATTGATTGCAGCTAAAATGTGGTGTTATTGCCGGCTGGTATACATGCCTATGTCTTACTTGTATGGGAAGAGGTTTGTGGGTCCAATAACACCACTCATCTTACAATTGAGAGAAGAACTATTTACTCAACCTTATGAGAAAGTTAATTGGAAGAAAGCTCGTCACCAATGTGCAAAGGTAAGAAACATTGTCTTCAATTAACCACAATGTGTGTTATACATATCCTCTTTGACATTGAGGGATAATGGTCCATTTTATGTATCACAGGAAGATATTTACTATCCCCATCCTTTGATACAAGACTTGATGTGGGATAGTTTATACCTATTCACTGAACCACTTCTGACTCGTTGGCCTTTCAACAAGCTGGTCAGAGAAAAAGCGCTTGAAGTAACAATGAAACATATCCACTACGAAGATGAGAATAGTCGATACATAACCATCGGGTGCGTGGAAAAGGTAGGTATCATAACAATAAAGCCTATAAATTATTCATAGTATATTTGAAAACCCTGACGACAACAGAATCAATTCTTGGAAGAAACTTCGGTGACTAGCTTATGGGTTTCATAATTGATTATGAGAAGTTGATCCGAACATGTTATTAACCATATGCATCAGTCGAAATGTAATTAAAATTTAAGTTTTCTTTTATAAAAATGGATTCATACAAATATATTGTTAACATGAATATAATTTTCAGGTTTTATGCATGCTTGCTTGTTGGGTGGAAGATCCGAACGGAGATGCTTTCAAGAAGCATCTTGCTAGGGTCCCAGATTACTTATGGGTTTCAGAAGATGGAATGTGCATGCAGGTACATATTTTACATCATATTTCAATAGAAATTAATTAGCAACACACAATCATCATTATTTTGTAATACTGTTGTAACCAATGTGACTATGTTAATAATCAATGCACTTGTATAACAATGCAGAGTTTTGGTAGCCAAGAATGGGATGCTGGTTTTGCAGTTCAAGCTTTGCTTGCCACTAACCTAGTTGACGAACTTGGTCCCACACTTGCCAAAGGACATGATTTCATCAAGAAATCTCAGGTCTGCTTAATTCTGATGTGACATTATCATAATTTTGCTTCCATCAAGTTAAGTAAGGTAAATTACAAATTGAACCAAGTTTATGCAAATTGAGAAATTCATTATTGAGACATTTGGGATCCTTAGGTGTTTTTTACAATGACTTAACAAGCTAGATGAAATCAATACAAATCATATTATTCTAAGTAAGACATATTTATACTTAGTGTTCATTTGAAGTATGTGTGTCAGCTTTATCTAGCAATAATGAATGGGTATTCTTAATTCACAGGTTAGGGACAACCCTTCAGGAGATTTTAAGAATATGCATCGCCATATTTCCAAAGGGTCATGGACCTTTTCTGATCAAGACCATGGATGGCAAGTTTCTGATTGCACTGCAGAAGGTTTGAAGGTAACTAATTACATAGGTCATGAACAACTTAATCTGTTCACAAGCTCTATCAACAACAACAAATATATGTTTACCTAGCTGAAGGCTTTTCAAAAAAAAATGTTTACCTAGCTGAAATTTTCCTCTGTTTAATTTCAGTGTTGTCTACTTCTATCAATGTTGCCTCCAGATATTGTGGGGGAAAAGATGGAACCTGAATGTTTATTTGATTCTGTCAATCTCCTGTTATCATTCAGGCAAGTACTATTAAATTTTTTGCCATATGCTTTAAATTAACAAGTACCTTTTTTCCTTACTGATTAATTTGTGATAGAAAGTTGGGGGTTGTGCAAACGACTATGAACAGTGAAGTTTGATTATCTTTTCCTACATATTAGAGGCTGAAACTTGGATTTAAGAAAAATGAATCAGCCATCCTATTAGTAACTTAAATCATCTTATACAGAGATCACACAGGGTGCACACTTGTATATAATCAGAATCAGTAACTAATAACTGATTTAGCTAACTGTCAACTAACCAAATAAGTGCCATGTAATTGAAGTTAACTAACAAATGTACCTAATTAACTCTCACACAATTGTCTATGATACTACATGATTTAATCTTGACGCCACAATCAAATTTTCACCATTGCAGAGTAAAAAGGGTGGTTTGGCAGCATGGGAGCCAGCAGGAGCTCAAGAATGGTTGGAAGTAAGTACTATATTGATGAACAATGCAATTCTAATAGTATTCATTAATTGATGAAATCCATTCAGTAATTAATAAACTAATTAGCCTTATCAATAATTTTCAGCTACTCAACCCCACCGAATTTTTCGCGGATATTGTAGTTGAGCATGAATATGTTGAGTGCACTGGATCTGCAATTGGAGCCTTAGTTTTGTTCAAGAAGCTATATCCAGGGCATAGAAAGAAAGAAATTGAGAATTTCATTTCCGAAGCGGTTCGATTCCTAGAAGATACACAAACGGCCGATGGTTCTTGGTATGGAAACTGGGGAGTTTGCTTCACTTACGGTTCTTGGTTCGCGCTTGGTGGTCTTGCAGCAGCTGGCAAGACTTATGCCAATTGTGCTGCCATTCGCAAAGCTGTTAAATTTCTACTCACTACACAAAGAGGTGATGGCGGGTGGGGAGAGAGCTATTTGTCTAGCCCAAAAAAGGTTTGTAATCTAATGACTTCAAGTATTAGTTACCAATGCTTCTTCAACTTCAACATGAACCAATAATGATATAGTGATATAATCTTACTAAATGAAAATAATGCAGATATATGTACCATTTGAAGGAAACCGATCAAATGTTGTACATACAGCATGGGCTCTTATGGGTTTAATTCATTCTGGCCAGGTTTGTGTGACAGATCAAAATCACATTTTTTTAGCCCAAAATGCTTACTATTATGCCTATGAGAGTCTTAAGTGTTTTTTTAACTCTTTCTTTTCTAAATCCTATTCACAGGCTGAGAGAGACCCTACTCCACTTCATCGTGCTGCAAAATTGCTCATCAATTCTCAGCTTGAAGAGGGTGATTGGCCCCAACAGGTTCATCTCAACACCTTACTATCTCATTTTATTACTTTGTTAGTTCTCTGATGTCTTTTTCTTCAAACCCTTTATATATCTCAATGTGTATTCACAAATTTTACAATAAAAAGAGTGATTTTGTTCATCCACATACCAGCATTATCTGATGGCTTTGAATTTGACCAAAGCTTTGCACTTTCCATGATTAAACTTGCAATGCATATTTAAATATTCACTCATTATTCATTGTATTTTGTAACTAGTCTGATTAATGATGCTTCAAAGTGAGTTTCTACTCCTAATTGTTATTTGTCTCACTAATGACAGGAAATCACTGGAGTATTCATGAAAAATTGTATGCTGCATTATCCAATGTACAGAGATATTTATCCCATGTGGGCTCTAGCTGAATATCGTAGACGGGTTCCATTGCCTTCCACTGCAGTTTAACTTGTAAAGGTGTGAGCACAAAAAGACACTGCCACATCAGTAGATCAGACAAATAAAGTCAAACAAGTTCTGCAATTTACTCTTATTACAATATGTATTTATTTCCTTCATGTAATTTTCATGTTGGCTTATGTATGTATAGATTTTGAACGTTATGCTTTCTAAAAAGGATGTCCAACTCCAAATGGAATGAGAGTACAAAGTTCAAATGTGAGAAACGGAGATTTTTTTTTCAAGGGTAGGGAATAAAAGGATCCAGATGCTAGAAAGGAGTGGAGAGCAATAGAACAACAGAAAATAGAGAAAACTGAAAGAAAGGAATTGGGGCTTTCATTTACATGTAATTAAAATTAATCCATTTCAAATAAAAGGGAATATATAAAAAGTACAAATTTCTTTTCTTTCCTTTTTGTCTGATTCCCAATCCTGTGTATGTGGGAAAGAAACATGTTTTCATTAAAGAGAGCTGAATTTGCTGGCATGAGAGCAACAGGGTTGGCATTGGAGACCTTCACTTTGCTAACTAAAAGCCAAACCTTGCACCAAATAAGCTATACAAAAAAGGCACCTTTTTTTTTTGAAATCAACCTCATTCAATTAAGAAGAAACAAATGGCACAGAAGCCAGTACATCAGATTGGACAATGCCAATAATTTGTGGAGGAACCTCCTCAATCCAGACAACCTCACCAAACAAAAACGATAAAGAAGCTAAAGCATCAGCCGCACAGTTACCTGTGCGACAGACGAACAATAAAGAAAAAACTTCAAAGTTTGAAAGCAAAAGATAGCAATCCTTCACAATCGAATCCAAAAAAGAGCAACCACCATTGCGTTTCCAGGCTTCAGATAAAGGTAAGCAATCGGTTTTGAAAGCAACTCGCCGGAAACCAAGGTCCATTTCTTACTACTTATGTGTTATTTTGAATTTCTTTATTTATTTATTGAAGTGGCAATTTTGGTGGCAAAAATTTGAAAGCCACATCATTAATGATGTCCATATAAGCAACATTTGTTATCAATTGGACGATCAATTTATGCATGAACTTAATTGGCGCAAAAAAAATATCATAATAGCACGTTTTGAACATTAGGGGACTCAAATTGCATGGACGTTATACATCAGGGATGAAAAGTGCTTATGAATAATATATAGATGCTATAAAGTATAAATTATACATCTTTGTAATTATTATATATAATATATATTCTTAAGATTTATATACTACAATCCCAAAGGAAATAAAATAAAACTAAAATAAATAAAAAATCAATCTAATTCACACAATCGAAAAATCAATCCAAAGCCTTCGGGCATCTCTTCTGGAGACAGGGATAAATTGCACTCGTAGTTTTTCAGTCTGAATCAACGATCAGGTGCATGATGGCTTCAAGTGGAAAGGCCATGTCTTGGGGGTGTATTCTACTGCGACTGATTATTCGTGGCTCATTCAAAATCGAGTGGCTGAGGATGGCATGCCTCCATCCCAGGTAGCTAATTGGCGATGGATTTGGAACCTCAAAATTCCTATGAAGTGCAATCTCCTAGTTTGGCCAGCATCCCACGATGCTCTTCCAACGAACGATTGCCGGCTTAGACAAGGGATGACTACTTCTGCAAATTGTATTATCTGTAATGGTGGACCTAAGACGTTGCCGCATGGCCTTCGGGATTGTCAGGGTCTGGATATCTGGCGCAGCAGGGGCTATAACACTAACAACATTCTGTTCCGCGAATATGATGTTGTGTCCTGGCTTCGTTGTCTTCTCGGGTCAAGTTTTGGTGCAATTGCCACGATATGGTGGGTATGGCAAGCCCTGAATGTTGTGTGCATGGAGAATACCTGGTTGTCAGTTCAACAAATTGCTTCTAGTGTGGCTGACATGGAATTTGATCTGCATAATGCGTTTGTAGCTCTAGCTGATGCTCCTCTTCGTTTCCCTCGATTTGTGACTTGGTCGCCTTCCTAGCCTAACCGCATCGTTTAGAATGTGGATGGTAGTGTTTGTGGAAATCTGAGAAAGGGGAGAGAGGGTAACACGTGTGCGGACTTCTTAGCAAAGCATGGTGCTCAACAGGATGTGGAGCAATTACTTGAGGGCATGAGTTTGACATCTCCTCTCAATCCAGGCTTCCCCATTTTTCTTCTTAATTTTTGAGTTGTACCAAAAAAATCCTAACACATTAGTCACACAAAGAATATATCATGCAAAAGAACGGAAACTAATCGCGCAAGGTAATGCTTATTTATATCTTTTTCTATCAGCCAGCTTTTACGTACGCGTGGCAAACATTTATTCGTCAAACTCAAGGATATTTTCGTCATTAGATCGGTAAAAGATAACTATAAATACCGCTCCTCCTTCATAGCCATTCCCAAATTGAATTGAATCAATTCACCGAAACCTAATCTCGCAGTTCCAGTTTTCCCAGATTCTCGTTTCAAGGTGCGTCTCTCTTTTACGATTTGACGACTCATCCTTCTTAGAATTTCAATTTCAATTTCTGTTACTCTTGTTAATTTGTGTTGAATTGATGATTCTGATTTAGCCAATTTCGGATTCATCTAGTTTCGTTTCTAATTTTGTGATCTTGTGTGAATCGTTTCCCCAAATTTGTGGGTTTAATTATTATCGTATCAATAGGTGGTTATAGTTTTGATGGGTTAGGGTTTATCTTTTATCTATCTGTTGTTCCCATATTTCAATTTCAATCGTACAGTTGTTGTCAGTTTCTTTTACTCTTGTTAATTTGTGTAGATGATTCTTTCGGATTCATCTAGTTTTGTTTCTGTTTTTGTGATCTATTTGTATGTTTGAATCCTTTCCCCAAATTTTAGGGTTTAATTTTTATCGTCTCTAGATTAGGGTTTATATTTGATCTCCCTGTTGTCTCCACAAGTTGCTGTTTTTTTTTTTTTTTTTTGATGTTTTAGTTTTTTGATGGGAACAGATGCAGATCTTTGTGAAAACTCTGACCGGCAAGACCATCACCTTAGAGGTGGAGAGTTCAGATACCATTGATAATGTAAAAGCCAAGATCCAGGATAAGGAAGGGATCCCACCTGATCAGCAAAGGCTTATCTTTGCTGGCAAGCAGTTAGAGGATGGTCGCACCCTTGCTGACTACAACATCCAGAAGGAGTCCACCCTTCACCTTGTTCTCCGCCTCAGGGGTGGTATGCAGATCTTTGTCAAGACCTTGACAGGGAAAACCATCACCCTCGAGGTCGAATCCTCAGACACCATTGATAATGTCAAGGCCAAGATCCAGGACAAAGAGGGTATACCACCCGACCAGCAGAGGCTTATTTTTGCTGGGAAACAACTTGAGGATGGGAGGACCTTGGCTGATTACAACATCCAGAAGGAGTCCACCCTTCATTTGGTTCTTCGATTGAGAGGCGGCATGCAAATTTTTGTGAAGACCTTGACAGGAAAGACAATAACGTTGGAGGTGGAAAGCTCAGATACTATTGATAATGTGAAAGCCAAGATTCAGGACAAGGAGGGCATCCCGCCAGACCAGCAGAGGCTCATCTTTGCTGGAAAACAGCTTGAAGATGGAAGAACCCTTGCTGATTATAACATTCAGAAGGAGTCTACTCTGCATTTGGTGTTGCGGCTTCGTGGAGGCATGCAAATTTTTGTCAAGACCTTAACAGGAAAGACCATTACCTTAGAGGTGGAAAGCTCTGATACGATTGATAATGTGAAAGCAAAGATCCAGGACAAGGAGGGTATTCCCCCAGACCAGCAGCGACTTATTTTCGCTGGTAAGCAGTTGGAAGATGGACGTACACTGGCAGATTACAATATTCAAAAGGAATCCACTCTGCATCTTGTCCTTCGACTTCGTGGTGGCTTCTAAGAGTGGTGACTGTCTCTTTAAGTATTTTCAGACTGTGTGATGTTCTTGATTCTGCGACTGTTTGTTATAACTTGTGAATTGCCCTGTTCAGTGGCTGGTATTATGTTTCAAGTTTGGTGTATGACCCTGCTCTTTAATTTTTAATGTTTCATTCTCGAAGTAGTATCCTTGTTTTGTTTGCATAGTGTGTGGTTGTGCCTTTGTTATTTTCATGGGGTTTTGGCTAATCTTTATATTTTTCATTAAGTTGTCAATGCAGTTTATCTATAGAACTAGAATCTGGTATGAAGAAATAAACAAAACAATGGTTGACCATTTAATCCGCTCCTTTGCCCATGCAAATTATGGTTTTGCTAATTGCTATATCCTATCTTTGAAGGAAACATGAGTTAGTTCTAAGGTATGAGGATTCGTTTGATTTGTTGCTTGGTAGTCATGCTCAACTGTACCCGTTTTGGGAGTTTTAGTTAGCTATCCACAGTCTCACTTTCAGGTGATACTTAAGTCTCTAACCTTCTGCATCAGCTTCTCTAAATTTCTTATCTTAATTGAGTTGAAGACTGTTCTCCAAGATAATCAAACACCTGAGAGAAGAATATGATTTTTGTTTGTACAATGGAACTTCATTATTCTTATTTCATGCCTGTGCGCTTTTTGCTAAAATATATTGGAAGCCACATATGTCAGTTGGTTGCACTGTTTATTTACAACTGTGTTTTTTGCACTTGACTGAGCCAAATTTGAGTCTTGAAAAATCTTTGGTTAACCCTTTCTAGTTTTGTTCAACTTTTTAGTTATGAATTTCAGTAAGTAAAGAGAACATTGTGTAATGTTCAAGAATTGAAACTGCATTGGCAATAGTATGTAATCTATTGATTCTGATATGTGAAGTTTGCGTTGGGTTCCTACAAGCCTCGTTCACAATTTCTGGAATGAAAGACGCTTAATTTGGCAAAATATGTAGGTGCCTTCTATCACCATATTGTTAGTTTAGGAATACACCTCTCATAGTTACTTGCAGCGTTTGTCCCCATATTCAGTCGAAATTGCAACAAAGGACTGCTGATATTTTAGTAGAGAAGGCCTAGCAATACTTCATTTTCAACACTGTCTCGTTAATTGATTGAAATTCATATAAGTCCCATTAAATTAGAAGTGAGATTCATATTTTTAGTGCATCTCACTTGAATTTTAACCCATCAATAAGAAAATGTTGAAAAATAGTATCGCTAACATTTTTCTTTTTCAGTATCTTTAACCATTATTCCTGAATACAAGTGGACACATTGTCTATCCAATTTCAAAAACATTATTAACAATACTTCAATTCAAATTTACAATTTTATTCTTAAATAGTTCTTTAAATTAACCTTGCTGCTCAATGTTCTGCATGTTTATGAAAAACGTTTTTATTATGTCATTTACTATAATTTTATATAGAAAATCTCCTTAAAAAAATTTATATAAAAAATCACTTATAGTTTCATATCAAAACAGCTTAACATGACTTTTTTAAAGTCCATTTTGTTTTTGTTACAAGAGGAAAAAAATTTAAAGCCCATTTAGACAAAAATAAATGAATTTTAATTTTTCAAAATCCCTTAAAATAAAATTAATTATTCTTTGATTGGACAATAAAACTAAAACCACACCTTTTGTATATTTTGAAAGCGTGGGTCTATTAGTAAATTTGGTTATCATCCATCCCCCTTTTCTCTTTGCAAATCACGATCTTCTCTCCTCCGACTTTGAAGTTTGAACCGCTCCATTTTCCTCCATGAAATGAAACCCTTGTGTTGGTGCAGTGCTTCTTTCTCATGAGATTTATGGTTTCTGAAGAGAAGAGAAATTTATGAACCGCTCCATTTTGAGTTAGTAGGCAGTAATTCAATTGACCGGGTCCTTGTTCTCTTTCTAACTTCTAAGTCCCATGTTTTCAAAGGTTGCATGCAGAGACTTTAAAAGTTATTGCAAACTCTCAATGCCCCACGACCCACATGACTTTAAAAGTTATTGTAAACCCATTTAGAAACAGGATTTTTTAAAAACTAACCAAAAGAAGCTTTTGTTAGAACACGATTGCATTGCATTGCAGGCTTTTTTTGCAATGGGGTCTGCTATCAGTAAAGGTGCACATGGCCTTGGAAACGCTATTGGAAATGCTTTTACGACTCCATTCAAGAACATTTTTGGTGCATCATGCGAGTAAGAACAACACAATCTCATTTTATTCCCTTCATATTTGCTGTTATTAATTGCACGACTTGAATTGCTCCCACTCACATGTTTTGTACTGCTATATTGCCCTTATATTGTTACTTCTAATACTTACTTCTTAAACATCATGGATGATGGGTTGCTTCTCTAAATTCTTAAAATTACATGGATATTCATTCTGATATATGATTTCATTATAACAAGTTGGAAAGAAAGATAAGATAGTTAATGTGATAGAAAGAGAAGAGAAGATAGGATGAGAAAGATAAGTGTGAAATGTGAATGTATCACAACTTGATACTCAAAACAAATGCTGCTGCCATTCTAAGTTCGGATATACCGGACCGGTGGTGCTGGTTTTTTAATATCTGTTTTTAACATGGAAATTTAGATGATTCAGATGAAAAAAAACTCATCATACTCCATGTGATTATTAGGGAAAATCTATTGATGCCATCTTACGCTATTCATGCCCCCCTCCCTTTCAAAAAGTACATACCGCAACTTAAAGTGCCGTATGTACTTTTCATACCACAACCTAAAGTGTGATGTCATGAATAAGTGTGGGGACAGCACCAAAAGATTTTCCCTGATTATTATTGTTTGTGTGTTGGAAATATTCTGAATTTTAGTTGGCAATAGTACAAATAATTTGCTTCATATTATTCCTAAGGTAATTATTATCATCTTGGGCCGAAAGTTCTGATTTGATTCTACCTTGTCGGTATGAATAAGTGTGAACTTCTCTGTACCTCAGTGATCCTAAAAATACTTGAATGCCATTGATTCTGCAGGGACGTATGTTCAGGATCTTGGGACCTTATTTGTTTCATTGAGCACCTGTGTGTCTCCAGCCTAGTGAAACTGTTGATAATTTTGGTCCTTTGCTACATCAGTAAGTTTTCTTTCATCCTCTATGATTTCATTTGCATTTCCTTGGAGGATATTTAATAAGAACTAAATCTGATGAGCATTGCCTGCTGCTATGACCTGGCCTTATTTACTATCCAGTTCCTGTCCAAGTAATACAATTACTGATAAGTATAAACCAATTCATGAATTGTGAGTTTGTCATGTCAAGCATACATTAACACTTTCTGCAATATGTCCTGCTGTTTCAGCTTTGTTGTTCTTCTACCTATTTTTCAAACTGGGTATCTGCCAATGCATAGGAAGAAGCCTTTGTAAGATGTGTTGTGCAGCTTGTGAAGCGTGCTGCTTTGCTATAGGAGACATCACTTGCTATTTGTGGCACAAGCTAATAAACACCAAGAGGGTTTACCGTGGAAGAAGAAGAAGACAGCGTTTCCGAGATGTTGAGCTTGGGTACAGCTCAACTGATGAAAGTGATCCTTCATGGAATTATAGACATGATCAAGTTGTTAGAGAGACAAAGTCCTTGAGAAAAAGAGGAAGTGACCATTTGCACCTCTCAAGGAGGCACCATGGTGGCGTCCATAACCGCCATCGCCACCTTGCAAGGATGAAAGGAAGCTCTAGGAGATTGGGGAGCTCAAGGAGGATCCAAGTAGGTAAAACCAGAAACAGGAATCTGCAAGGAAAGGCTATGGTTTTCAAGAGGCGGCGAGTTGGATGATAAAATGCTGCCTGCCATCATTGACTACCCCTTATTGGGAAAAGACAGTAACAAAAAGCAGGGGAACCTGCACTGACAAATCACCTAAGAGGATCTCACATCTTCACCTAAAACCTTGACATTGTGTATATTAGTTTGCTCTCTTATATTTATCTACTCCATAACCTTGATACTTCTTTATGTGTTGGAATTCTCTGAGTCTTGGGAAAAGCTGAAAGTGTTGTAAAAATTTCTTGTATTCTCATTCAGGTAAAATTTGTTTACTTCTCTAGGAATGATACAAGGAAGAAACAAAATGGAAAATCTTCATAATAGAAAAAAGTGTATTCTGTACAAAATTGTCTCAACTAATCTATCTCACTCTCTGTTGGCATGATTTACAGCTCATTCAACTGAGAAATGAGGTTTAGGAACTCATCCTCCCTGCATGGAATTGTGAGACCTCCTGTTGGATGATCATATTCAAATTCTTCTTCTGCTTGATGTAGTAACTCTTGAAATGAAGATTGGTTCAAGTAAGATACTGGAATCATGAACCGCTTCATTTTATCTCCAACATAGACTGCAAGATGGCCTTTTGGGATCTCAAATCCCTTGGAAGCTGCTTGAGTCGTAGAAAATGATGCCCTTCTAACAATTCCTGGTATGCGGAAACCCATTTTTTAATTGCTCTACTCAGAAAATACTATACTGATCACAAAATCCTTGTATGACGAAAGAAATATTTGAATTCTGATAATTCAGGGTGTCAATGACTTGTGTTGCTTGTGAAGTAGTGTATATATAGTTGCTAAGGGCATCTATAAACTAATTCCTCTATCTGTGGCTCTTGAAGGGGCAATAATGTGGTCTACTGAAGGACAAGGGATCACATGCTATTGTCTTAAAGGTCTCTTTCAAGGATTAGGAAGTTAAATGGGAGCGCATACCCCACCTTCTGAGATAATCTCCAACAGAAAACCCAATAGCAGTCAATAGCAATGGACATGTGAATCCTAATGTTTATTGATGCAGTTTGCTATAATTAATCTAGTGGTAGACATGTTTTAGACATATCACATGTTTCTTCATATTAACAATGTTGTTGATGTACATCTACCAACTAATACAACTTGAGCAGGACCTGATTGATGGTGTTCCAAAACAGTGTTTGGAGGTAAGCAAGGGAACCAATATTGAATACATGATCCCGAGCCACTATGAACCACATTTTTTTTACAAATAATTCTAAGCAACACCCCGTGAATTTGCATTAGTTATGATACGTAGACACCAAACAATGCAAACACTTCATATACATCCTATTCGAATACGTATGCGTTTCAAAGTGTTTAGTAATACGACGTACAATCATTGTTTAAAATTACAAACCCATATTTATAGTATTTACAAGACAACTATTACTCTAATACTACATTTGAAAAGAAAGTAAGGCAAAGCTGTCTAATCTATGCCATTCATTTGGCTTGACTATGAAGCTTGAATTGGGCTCTCTTTTTTCTATGAAGTCTCTAAGAAAGCCTCGATCTTGCTGACTGCATCCTCGAGTCCCATAACTGCTCTAGGCGTGGGTTAGTGATTCCAATCCCGTGTAACAACCTCCAGTCATGGGCGAGTGCTTTCCAACATGAGAATGTGTCCTTGACCAAGAATAATTCGAGCTTGAACGTGACTTCGAGCAACCTAGGCATTATTGCCTTAGTTTGATTTGACCAACTTGGACTTTGGTTTTAATGAAATTTTCATGTTTGGGCAATAGTCCTTTGAACCTTAACTTATGAGCTTCATAGGTGTGACTTCGAACTGGTCTGAAGCTTGAGTCACGTTGGCTGGGGCAACATCTTATATATGATTGGGACCACTAATTTTACATGTTTGTGCATAACATTCTTAACACTTCTCGTTGGCCTTAAGGAAAAGGGCTTAGCTTTAGCCTAGCTTTAAATCACTTATTCATTTATTCTCCGGTCCTAGGTGAATTACAATATCTTGCATCATGCAGACTAGCTAGGGGCTCAATGATCACATTTCTACTCCAACATTTCTCATCTTCTTAGGTGATAATCTGATTCCTTGGATCCCCGCAAGCAGTGTGCGGTTGCATGATCGTCTACGAAGGCTGAATATCACTCATTTGCAATTTCCACTTAAGAAGTTCAGTGGATTTAGAACCTGTTTCATGGGTTAAGACTTTCGCTTCACTGCCCTCCAATTCTTTATTGTGACAACATAGGAACCACACACACATCTCTCCATCTTGTCATGCTTTCTTGCATGAAACACATCTTCCTTGGCATCCACTTTGTGTGGGACATAGTTGCCAAGAGTCTCACCACATTAGTGCACATCAGCATGAAAGATCAACTTGTTTATATGTTCACAAAGGCATTACAACGAGGATGTGTACGTAGAAGAAACTGCAAACAAGTGGGTGGAGGTTGCGATTGGTGGTGACGTGCGATGGTAGGTGGATGGAGGCTCCAGTGGTGGTGCGTTGACGACATGGGTGGCAGGGCCAAAGGTAAGGGATTTCGATGGCGACCATGACAATGGAAGAGGAAAGAAGAAGAAAAATCAACATTAAAAGTAGGAACAACTCACCCATTGAAATTTTAGTTTTTAAATTTTCAAAAGGAAAATTTCTTTTATAAAAAGCAATATCTTGGTGACCTCTAATATGCACCACTTTTAGAGTGGTGCAATTTTACACCACATTTTTTAACCTACTATAATAGGTCAACACATCTGTTTTTAAAGAAATATAATATATAACAAATTTTTAATGATATTTTTTTTTTTAAAAAAATAATGTGTTAACCTGTTATAACCTGTCAAAGTAAGTGATGTAAAATTGCACCACTCTAAAAGTGGTGCATATTAGGGAGACCTATAAGATATGGAATAATATAATTCTAAATGCATGATTAAATTTAGACGACGTCTTCGGTGGTTCAATTCAAAAGTGAACCACGGTGGTTCACAACAAAAAAATTGGGTAAAATTCTAAAAATACCCCGTTTCAAGATTTATTATACCCAAAATATCTTTTATCCTCACACTAAGCCTTGCCACCCAGCCACCACCATCTCCGACAGGCCACCACCACCGTCACAGAAGAAAACCAGATCTCCTCCATTGACATCAACCAAATATTTGTTCCAACTTGCTAGATTTTTTGATGGTTTCTTAACTAATTCTGCTTGCGCCATCAACACCTATTTCTTTTTGTGCTCCGTCCAGCATCATCTTCAAAAGTTATCAAGATTAATTAATTTCAGATCCTTTCACCTACTCAACAGCAACTTAAGATGTAAAAAATCAAACCCATTAGACAATCTGTGACCATTTTTGTGGCGGCTTGTTCTACCTCGCCAATCTTGTTCTTCCTCAACCGTGTCTGTCGCTGCCAAACGAGCTTCGTCATCGCTGTTGTTCCTCACGATTTGACCACAAAGCACCGATTTTTACCCTTGAAATGCAGCAAAACCCGAAACCCAGTTGCTAATTTGGCCAGATCCATCTTGCTTCCAGATGGGTCACGTGAACCTCCCAGCAACCCGCGTCAATGGCGGCTCTTGGACCTTGTCTCCGCCGCGGTCTTCGCACTTCTCTCTGATCTTTGAACCTTCCATATCTTCGAACCAAAAAACCCAGATCAAAGATGATGATGATGGTGACGGAGGGGGCACTGGCAAGTAAAGACTGTGATGGTGGTGGCGGGCACGGGTGGTGGAGGTGGAGGGTGAGTTTTGAGGGTGGAGAACAAGAAAAGGGTATTTTAGTAGTTGTAGACCTTTTTTTTTTATTGAATATGAACCATTGAATATTTAACATTATATCTAAGGGACAAGGAAGAAGTGAACCACCATGGTTCACTTTTTAACTATTCCACCGAAGCCAACACCTTAAATTTACCAAAACTTGAGTGAATTTGATTTCCAAACAAAATTCTTAGGATTTTAGGAACCATTGACCAATAATAAATATTATAAACACAATAAAAATAATTAATATTAATAACGTGTATCTATCATCTGACTGGCCAATTAGAACTCAGTCGTGATGACAAGGCACAACATCACTGGATAGCACTGACAAAAATTAACAGTACCAATATAGTAGTTAATTAATTACATGAATGAACGAATGAAAAATAAATAAAATTTAACGCATATAATAAAATGTTGAAGAAAGAACGAAGTTGAGGATTGAATAGTAGGAGTTGGTTGATTTTGTCGTGCAAACTTTATAAACCGAAACGGAAGCAAAACAGAGAAAAAAAGAGCTTCCGCTTTCTGTGTGTGACTGTGTCTGTGTGCGTGAACTGAGAAAACCAGCACCGGAAGAACGAACGAACGAACGAAGAAGCTGAAACGCTCAATTCAGATTCTTCACCACGACGCTCGCACCAGAATCGTAAGCATTCGATTCAGATCTATTTCAATTTCAGTTTCAATTCATTCTTCAACCCCTTCCCTTAGATCATCGATGTCGATGCCTTCACTTCAGATCCACGATAATCGAATCAAACAAACAACAGCATTGGGATCTATTCAATGTGCATTTCTGTTTCCTAGTTTTTAATTTTGTCATTTTTTGTTCAGTTTCTGCTTCTCAATACTGAGAGGAAGAAGAATTAGGAGAAACCCTTGCTGCATGCGAACTTGAATCCTTCAGTGAGAGTTTAAACCGAATTCAAAATTCAGCGACCGGGTTCCGGGGGTGACTTGCCCCAAGGAGGTGAGTACAACCCTTTTCCTGTGGTGCGGAGGGTCAATTCCAACCACACCATGATGATCGACGATGATATGGAGACTGGTACCTTGGGGGGTTACCAGGAAAGGCCAAGAACTTTCCCCAATATGCGTAGTAAAGCTTATACCCCGCTGGTAAGACCCGCCGCCGCCGCCGCCTTGTGCATTGCTCGAGTAATGTGTTTGATATTGTTTTCGATATCTCATGTCATGTTTGCTGAAATTGCAGATATTTCGTATTCTGCTGGGTATAAATGTTCGTGTCCTGTTTACGATTTTGTTGTTGGGGTTAGGAGCTATCTTTTACATGGGAGCGAGCACGTCTACGATTATTGTGTTTGTCCTCACTATTTGTATACTCAGCTTCCTTGTGGCAATGTATCTTATGAAGTGGGTGCTTGCGAAAGATGAGGGCCCCCCTGAAATGGTTCAGGTAAACCTATTTCCTGTGATTTGGTTTATTTAGCTACTAAATCTTAAAAGTGTTGTTCATGTTCTCTAAACATTATGAGTCTAGCCTATGACTGCATGGAACTTCCCATTTCTTGAATTCTGATTTTAATTTCAGTAATCTGGTTTTGGGAAATTGTGATCATTTTAGAGATTTTCTATGAAATGTGTTAGGAATGACATGGTGCAACTATGTGTCTTTGTGGGTCAAAGAGAAATTGGTAGTTGTGAGTCCCATGAGCGAGGATGAGGTTGATTACTGTGAGTACCATGTGAGGGAGGTTGAGCTAAAACAAAATTTTCATGGCTTTTGTTATTGTAAGGTGAGGCTATGTACTACAGTCCCACATAGGGTCTGACCCTTCCCCCTGGATCCTATCACGGCGGTGGTTTTATGGTACCAAGTTGCCCTTTTATTCATATTCTTTTATCAGACATGCCACGGTTAAGACAACTTCTCCTCATTAGGCTTTAGGAGTTGACATTTAGAAGAGTACAACTTTGGCAACTTCAAGGAGATGAGGTTCTTTCTTTCTATAACCCTATTTTGTTGTGGGGTGTCGACACAAGTTAGCTCTTGAAAAATACCATTTTCTATTAGGAACTTGCAAAGGTTTTGATCCATACATTCCCTTTCATTGTCAGAACGGAATCATTTAATTGATCTTCCAAAGCGAAGTCTAAATTATGCAATAAAAGCTCACAAATAATTGAAAAGATCATATTTGTCATGCATGAGGAATATCCATTTAACCTGGAAATAATCATCAATAAAAGAAACAAAGCCACTTAGCACTAGATATTAGAGTTAGAAACAGGTCCCCACGCATCAAAGTGAATAAGATCAAAAGGCTCAGCAGTTTTATTTCTACTAGAAGTAAAAGTTGCACATCAATGTTTTGCAAATTTAAAAATATAACAATGGAATGACTCAATTGACTCGTGTGAACAAAGAAAGAAAGAAAAACATATGAACGCAAAAAGGAGGATGTCCAAGACGCCAAATTTAGACCCAATTTTGAAGTCAGATTCTGAACTAATTTGATGACAGGAAGTGGACAACTTCCGTTAGGTACTTGTATCCACGTACTGCATATTGTTTTCTTTTCCCGAGCTTAGCATATTTCATCAATATTGAATTCTTCCTCATAAGATGGCAGTTTCAGCGTCTATTATGATAACAGTTTGATAATTGGATCACATCCCATGAACTCCTTGTTTTGTTTTCTTGAGCTTCGCACATTGCATCAATATTGAATTCTTCATCATAAGACACCAGTTTTAGTGTCTATTATGATGAGAGTTTGGTAATTGGATAACATCCCATGAACTCCTTGTTTTCTTTTCCTGAGCTTAGCATATTGTTTTCTAGATAGCGGATGCTATAAGAGATGGAGCTGAAGGATTTATCCGGACCCAGTATGGGAGTATATCCAAGATGGCGATGTTGCTTGCTTTCATCATTCTTTGCATATATTTGTTTCGCACTCCAACTCCTCAAATGGAAGCTTCTGGCATGGGAAGGTGACATCATAATTTATATATGTTATGATTGGCTTGTACATTTACATGTTCTTATCTATCATATACATTCTGTTTCAGATCAACTTCTGCATACATCACTGTAGCTTCCTTCCTTTTAGGCGCTCTTTGTTCAGGTTTTGCTGGATATGTAGGGATGTGGGTGTCAGTTCGTGCCAATGTCCGAGTCTCTAGTGCTGCAAGACGGTCTGCAAGAGAGGCATTGCAGGTTGAACTATCGTTAGGTCATCATTTCCTGCGAAAAAATATGAACAGTTCACTATTCCTATACTAACTGTAAGAAACTTGTGCAGGTAGCTACTCGTGCAGGTGGTTTGTCTGCTATCATTGTTGTTGGTATGGCTGTAATTGGTATAGCAGTCCTTTATGCCACATTTTATGTTTGGTTGGGAGTGGACTCGCCAGGTTCAATGAAGGTTACTGATTGTATGTGAAGATTTCTCCCCTGAACTAATTTCTTATCATAAAATGGAAAAGTGTTTGTTTTAAATGTTATTTTTGAACATATATTATGCTCTTTATGTTTCATTGTTATTTTTTCAAGCTAGGTTTCCATTTGATAAGTATGTATAGTTTGGTGATATTTTATTTGTGTTTATATTGTAAGCTAACCATAAATCAATAGGTCAGGCGGCTAACATGAGTGAGGATTTGATTGAGGCCATGAATTTCCTAGATATTTTGAAAATCGAGATATTGGGGCCTATTCGATATGAGAAAATGCTTTTTGCTTTCATTCTGTTTTAATTTTTCATTTAAAAATGTCATATTTTTTACATTTTGTTTCCTGTTTTTAATGATTTATACAGTAAACAGTGAAAAAAAAACTTGTTTGTACAGTTTCCTGTGCAAATTATTGGAAATAGGAAAAAGAAAATAAAACACAAGATGATACTTTTATACGTAAAAGTGAAATAAAATAATAAAATGGAAAAAAAAATATGATCAAACCAAATAGGCCCTTATGTCCTTTTCCCCTCTTAAACTTCCTCCATATCCCTTTTGTATCGTATTCAGCTGGAGATGGAATAGTTAAGTTTGGAATGGAATGTTAGATGACATGTGTTGAGAAGTCCTACATTGACTAGAGATATGACCAAGATATCCCTTATATATGAGAAGACAATACTTAACTCTTGAGCTAGCTTTTAGGTTGAATTTGGCCTCCTAAATTCTAATATGGTATCAAAGCCTATACTAGATCCGTTAAGTGGAGACAACCCATATATGGGCCCACCGGCAGATGTTCATTCCTGCATATTCCATGTTCCTGATGTCCAGCCCTGGGCGTGAGGGAATATGTTTAGAAGTCCCACATTGACTAGAGAATATGACCAAGATATCCCTTATATATGAGAAGACAACCAGCTTTTGGAATAATTGATTGTTTGACATGGTATCAGAGCCTCTATGACCAAGCAGTCCAAATTCAATCCTTGCCGCCCCCAATTCTTCCAATAAAAAAGAATTAAAGCACACAGTAGGTGGGCATATGCATTCTCCACGCTTCAAGTGCAAAAAGGCTCTTGCGTGAGGGGGCGCGTTAGAAATAAAAATATAAAACCATTCATGTGACCCTTACCCAACAGCTTAAGCTGTTGGGATAATTGGTTTCCTTGACAACATGTTTGTGCTTATTGTAGTAAATTTATATGCTATTTTATTGCAACATGATTTTATTTGTACTGTTAGGAAGGAATGAAAGCATTACTTGTGTCTTTTGGCTATTCTTCTCTAACCTACTCTCTCTCTTTCTCTCATTGGCGTTTGATTTTAAACATTTTTTGTTATCCCTTAGTGCCTCTTCTTCTCGTTGGATATGGATTTGGTGCCTCCTTTGTTGCATTGTTTGCTCAGTTGGGTGGTGGAATATACACTAAAGCAGCCGATGTTGGGGCAGACCTCGTTGGTAAAGTAGAGCAGGGAATACCTGAAGATGACCCTAGGAATCCTGCTGTTATTGCTGATCTGGTAATTGTTCACTTCATTTTGAAGAGTACGCACTCCTCGACATTAAAATTGATGCTTATGTTGTTTGGGTTTTCAGTAGATTGCTTCTTATTTTTCCGTCAGCTACAAGTGAAAATGGTTTGTGGAAATTATTTTAAAATAAGGTTTATATCTTTATCAGTAAATGGAACAGTATATCTTCTTACTGTTCATGTTTAAATTACATTGATATTTCACATGGTGATTTGAAGGTAAGATATTTTCTCTCTAAAACTGTACAACTCAAGCATGTAATGGTGTTCTCTAATTTTAAGTTCCTAATTCCTAAATATTTCATGGAAGAGCCTTAAGAGATTTTCTCAAACTCTTCATTAACATTTTTGGGTTTTGCTAAATTATTTGTTGAAAAAAGGAAAAAAGTATGTATAACAAATTTATCGTTGGGATATGCATCGGAGATGTCTTTATTTGAATATCTTACGTGATTAGCTTCAAGTTGAGACTCTAAGAGAATAATGAAGATAGTCATGAAAATTTTATGAAAAACATTATTAATTGATTGATCTAAACATACATTATTTTTCTTTAAATTGATTCTCAAAAAGTTATAAACATCATCCAAATGAAAAAAAAAATCATGATGCTTATAATTTGTGACTTTTGCTTTTGCTTCTTTCTGTTTTTCTGTTTTTTTTTTCTAGTCCTGTGCTTCCAGCTGCATCATACTGGTTCTGGTTTGATTTTAAGGTTGGAGACAATGTGGGAGATTGTGCCGCCAGAGGTGCTGATCTTTTTGAAAGTATTGCAGCTGAAATAATCAGTGCCATGATATTAGGGGGAACAATGGCGCAACGATGTAAAATTGAAGGCAAGTGCCTAGTTACCTCATGTCCCTATCTTGTCTATTTCTTGCTTCCTTTTTGTTTAATACTGAGTTGCATGTATGATATCTAATTTGATGTTTTCTCTTATGATTCAGATCCATCTGGCTTCATCTTGTTTCCTCTTGTTATTCACTCATTTGATCTGGTAGTTTCATCGGTTGGAATATTTTCTATTAGGGGTACACGTGAGTCTGGAGTACTGGCTCCTATGGAGGATCCGATGGCAATTCTTCAGAAAGGATATTCTGTTACAATAGTTTTAGCCATTGTAGCATTTGGTCTGGTAATAGTTACTCTTTATTTTGTATATTTTAATTTGGCTTTCCTAACTTTTTCTGGATTGGCCAAGCCTAGAGTATTCTACATGCTGTTATTTGTTATCATAAACTTATGTAATTCCGTTTAGGACTGCAACCACAAATATCTTCACCCTTTTCAAATCCTTACATCTTCTATTCTGCTTACTGTTTAAATTGAATTACTCTGCAGTCTACCCGGTGGTTACTTTATGTTGAGCAAGCACCTTCAGCGTGGTTCAATTTTGCTTTGTGTGGGTTGGTTGGTATTATCACAGCCTACATTTTTGTCTGGATAACCAAATATTATACTGACTACAAGCATGAGCCTGTGCGCACACTAGCCCTTTCTAGCTCTACAGGCCACGGGACTAACATAATTGCTGGAGTTAGTTTGGGCCTGGAATCTACTGCTCTTCCTGTCCTTGTAATCAGTGTGTCTATTATCTCAGCTTTCTGGCTGGGCCAGACATCTGGACTGATAGATGAAGCAGGAAACCAAACTGGTGGTCTGTTTGGCACGGCTGTGGCAACAATGGGAATGCTTAGCACTGCTGCCTATATCCTTACCATGGATATGTTTGGCCCAATAGCGGATAATGCTGGAGGAATTGTAGAGATGAGTCAGCAGGTAGTTCTTGCCAGAATAATTTGTCCATAGTGTTATTTCTGAGATTTCTCATGTGTACTGACATTTAATCTCTTTTCAGCCTGAAAGTGTCCGGGAGATCACTGATGTCCTTGATGCTGTGGGAAATACAACCAAAGCCACCACCAAAGGATTTGCCATTGGTTCTGCTGCGCTTGCATCTTTCCTTCTGTTTAGTGCTTACATGGATGAGGTTTCTACATTTGCTCGCGAACCTTTTAAACAGGTGCGCAGAACTGGCTCCCACCTAATTAGAGGCTTGAATGTGATTTTAATCCCAATGTTATCTTTTATTTTTTCCTTTTTATGGCGGGGGGGGGGGGGGGGGTTATCTTGACGGGGCGTTTGTTTCAAGTCATGTGAACACATTCCCGGAAATATATATGTTTGGTATGGATATTCCCATATTTGTTGTAAAGTTAGAAACACTTATACTCCCGGGTATAAATTACTCCTAGAGCAAAAAACCGTCAATACATTTGATTCCCATTGAAGGGGTTGGGAAGATATTTTTCCACCATTATTCCCATCTTTAATTTTTATAAAATAGGTCAGAAAAACTAACTACCACATTTCTATGATTTTGTTCCCATATAAATCAAACATTTTTTCCCCTAATAATATTATTACCGGGAATAGTATTTCCATAATAATATTTCCAGGAAATTTACTCCTGAAATGTATTTGCATAATTTGAAACAAACACCCCATTACATTTTTTAACTTTTCATACCAGTCCTTATGAAAGTTCATTTCTTTCCAATGCAATCCTTCTATTGAACTTCAAGCTTGAAAGTTATGTTTCAAGCATTTAGGAAGTTTGTACTATTGGATTTGTCAAGCAGAGAATGAGAGAGGGTGCGTGCTACATATAAAACCATTCATGTGCTCTCATCTAAGAGCTTAAGCTTTTGGGATAGTTGTTTCATGACACTCACAATGTATCTTGAATCCATCACATATTCGAAGCTCTAACATATATTCTTAGAAAGACTCGATGATTCTATGGAATTGTGGATCAATGTGTATTAGATTCTTAGATTGTCTGAGAAATATCTTACCACATCACTATTCTATCATAAAATTTGTTAAGTATCTTAGATTATATCTTAGTACTAGTTTATGTATCTTCTTATTTTCATGATTTGTTACATTTTAATTAGGATTAGTAATCTAGTATACATATAAATAGGAATTAGTTTTTATCTTTTGTAACATCATTTAACATAAATTCACATCAATATCAATATAATTATTTTGAATATTCCTTTTCCTCCCTCTATACCTAAAGGACTAAAACCCTATAATTTTAACATGGTATTAGAGTCTCTATGACCAATGATCTAGAGTTTGATCATTGTTTCCTCATTCTTCTAAAAAATTTATTTCTGCACAAGATTTGTGGCCTTGTCCTTTGTCAGCACTCTTAGTCCAAAGGATGAGGTGTTAGAGATGTAATATAAAACCATTCATGTGTTGAACTGCAGGTTGATATTGCGATTCCAGAAGTTTTCATTGGTGGGTTGCTGGGTTCCATGCTAATATTTGTCTTTAGTGCTTGGGCCTGTGCTGCCGTTGGCCGTACTGCACAAGAAGTTGTTAATGAAGTAAGAAGGCAGTTCATTGAGAGGCCTGGTATAATGGTGAGTTCCATCATGTAAAGTAATGCTGTTATGTATGTCAGTTTACGGTTTGAGCTTCTCTCTTTTTCTCAATTTTTTTGCTTTATACAGGATTACAAAGAGAAACCAGATTATGCTCGCTGTGTTGCTATTGTAGCAGCTGCGTCTTTGAAAGAGATGATAAAACCTGGGGCTTTGGCAATCATTTCGCCTATTGCAGTTGGTGGGTTAACTTCTGTTTTTAATTGCGCATGTTTGCACATATATTATCATTCATTGGTGAAACTAGGGGGAAAGTGGAAACAGTAATGCGAGTTTTTGTTGTACTAAAATCATGTTATTATATGTGACCAACATAATTGCTTGATACATTTGATCATTATGACATGCAAATGAATATTGAGGCTTGAATCAATGATGTCATGAATATTTTGATCATACTAATTGGTGAAAACTTCATTAGTATGCTTGGTTTTGTTGAATATGGTATAAACTGTCAGTACACTGGAGAAATGTTTCCATATTGTTTCATAGTTTTGTGCCTATGGTGAAAACTCTCTGATTCTGTCTTTGCTAAAAGTCTTTGACAAACTTTGTGGAAAATGCCTTAGAAATCAGCTTTCTGCTTCTTCACTGCTTTGCTTCTTTGGATGACTGATTTTTGATTGGTTATCTGTTGTTCTTATACTTTTATGTTATGAATATTTTTTAGACCATGCAGAGCTTGCTATATTTTTTCTATCACTTGCAGGTTTTCTGTTCCGAATTTTGGGCTACTATACAGGGCATCCCTTACTCGGAGCTAAAGTCGTGGCCTCCATGCTGATGTTCGCAACAGTGTCTGGCATTCTTATGGCACTTTTTCTAAACACAGCTGGTGGTGCATGGGATAATGCAAAGAAGTACATAGAGACCGGAGCTCTTGGAGGCAAAGGAAGTGAGGCTCATAAAGCAGCAATTACAGGAGACACGTAATTTACTTTTTTATGCTACCTTTATGATTACATGTTTACATCCATCTTCTGTCGATCAGTTCTTTTGACAAGTTTGAATTTTTTTTTCCACTTATTTCAGAGTGGGAGACCCATTCAAAGACACTGCTGGGCCTTCAATTCATGTCCTTATAAAGATGCTCGCAACGATTACACTGGTAATGGCTCCAATCTTCCTGTGAGAGTAGTGTTGATATCTCTCCTCCATTGCGGCTTCAAAACAGGATGCATGCACCAATTTGAGTTTTGATATTTTTGGGAGTATAGGGATTAGATTGTATGAATCTATCATGTACATCGACAAGCCTGATTTATAGTCACAATGAATTTTCTTGTTCTTGATCAGAATAAGAGATGTTAGTTGACTTAACATATGGCAAAAACAGATGCATATTTTAGATGATGTCCACATGTTCCTTCGACCTGGGCACGATAATATGGGTAGGCTAGCACTTGTATTTAAAATTAAAAAGAGAATTTGGAACGAATGAAAACTTGGACGAAACAGACGAATCTTAACGTGATTGTTTACAATACGTGGGTATAAATTAGTAAAATTACCAGTTAATGGTAGTAGGGTGCAAGTGATAAATGGTATTGGTATTCAGAGTTGTGTGAAAAGTGAAACTAGATTTCGTTTTGTGCTTTTAATCATTCTCCATAAAATAAAAGTACCCTAACTAGATCTATGATATCAGTGAAGATATCAAGGGAGATTTGAAGGGAAGGGAAAGAGGGAAAAGGAGTAAATGCCCAAGCTAAGGAGAGGGAGAAGATAAGGGTTGAGAAAATACTAGATATTTCATAATGCTCTGAAGAGCTGCAAGTAGCTACAAATAGGAAAAGAAAATGGCTAATGAGCCGTAAGGGCCATTCTTTAGCCCAATAGTTGGGTCTGGACTCACTACATGAGGGAATTCAAACATAATTGCAATAAACTAGAAATAAACTACTAGACTTAAGCTATTCTTAGATATAATCAGCTAGCTTGATGGGCCTCTTGGTCTCTCTCTTGGGCCTTCCCGTTGGTGGACCTTCAGCGCTTGTATCATCGCCCTCTTCTTGCAGAACAACCTTGTCCTCAAGGCTGGGTCTTGGGCTTGGACCGGTCGGGTCGGATCCGGGTGGGTCAGTTGTGGGGTTCAGCATTTGGACTGAGTCAGTGGCATGGGAAAGAGCAGCTGAGCTGTGGTCTGCAGCGTGGGGAAGCGTGTTTGGCTCCTTTTGAAAAAGGAGTGGTAGAGGGAGCTCCTTTCCCTGTTGATTAGACTGATCGGAACCCGAGGCATTGAATGGTAACATCATGTCAGTTCCTAGCCCTTCCTTGGAGTGATCAGATGGAGATAAGATTTTTGCAGAGAGGGTGGGTGCAGCGGTATCTGTTGAGGAATTAAAAGGGGAAGGTTGGGTTGAGTTGGGAGCATTCTCTTTAACCTGTATATTCTTTCCTCTTGGTTCCTCTTGAGCTCCATGGCTGTTTCTTCCATTGGCCTCGAAATCCCCTTCAGGCAGCAGTTCCGGCAGCGGCTCAAAACGCGCAGTCGGGTCCCCATGATACTCTCGAAGGAGAAAGACGTGGAAAACCGGGTGGATCTTGGCGGTAGAGGGAAGCGCGAGCTCGTAAGCCACGTTACCAATGCGTTGGCGAACCTGAAAGGGTTCATAGAATTGCTTGCTGAGCTTTTGGGTGGTTCTCTGCGCCAGAGATTGTTGGCGATAAGGTCTGAGGCGGAGGAGCACCCAGGTTCCTGGCTCGAAGGTAACATCCCTTCGCTTGATATCCGCTCTTTGCCGGGTGGATCTTGGCGGTGGAGGGAAGCGCGAGCTCGTAAGCCACGTTACCAATGCGTTGGCGAACCTGAAAGGGTCTATAGAATCGCTTGCTGAGCTTTTGGTGGTTCTCTACGCCAGAGATTGTTGGCGATAAGGTCTGAGGCGGAGGAGCACCCAGGTTCCTGGCTCGAAGGTAACATCCCTTCGCTTGATATCCGCTCTTTGTTTCATAATGTCCTGGGCTCGTTGCAGGTTCTTCTTCAATGAACTCATGACTCTTGTTCTTTGCTGCAGCATATCCTCTAAGGAGGCAATTTGGGTGCTTCCGCTTACATAATCGAGGATTCCTGGTGGTTTTCGCCCAAACAGTGCCTGGAATGGAGTCATTTGGATTCCTGAGTGCAGAGAAGTATTGTACCAGTACTCAGCCATGTGAAGGTACTTGAACCAACTCCAGGGGTGGTCTACGACGAAGCACCTGAGATAAGTCTCCAGTCCTCGATTCACGACCTCCGTCTGCCCGTCGGTCTCGGGGTGGTACGCGGTACTAAAGCGAAGCTTAGTCCCTTGTACCCTGAACAAGTCTCTCCAGAAGTGGCTTGTAAAGATTTTGTCTCGGTCGGAGACAATCGACCTGGACATCCCGTGCATTCGGGCAATCTCGGCGGAGAACCTTGACGCCAAAGATGAAGCCGTGAAATTAGTGGGGAGTCCGATAAAGTGAGCTGATTTGCTCAAGCGATCTACCACCACCCAAATGATTGTGTGCCCATGGGACGGCGGCATCCCGGTGATGAAATCCATACTCAGGTCCTCCCACACCTGTTGAGGGCATGGCAATGGCTGAAGTAGTCCCTGCCTTTTAGAGGTGGAGTCCTTATTATATTGGCAAGTGGTGCACTGCTTGACAAACGTTTTGGCATCCACGCTCATACCTGGCCATTTGAAAGAGGACGCTAGTCTGGATAGTGTTGCTTGGATCCCAGAATGTCCCGCGCTGGGTGTGGAGTGGTACTCCTCCAGAAGAGTGGATCGTAGTCCCGTGGTTTCAGGTATGTAAATTCCACCCTTGTACCAAAGCATGCCTTGCTGGTTGGTAAATTCCTCTTTAGTTTCGTTGGATTTAATCTCCTCTTTTCCTTCTGTGGTGTCATAAAATGCACGCAATTGTGAGAGGATGGTTGACACGGCAGAGGACAAAGAATTCAGCACAGGTGGTTCTTCTTCTGGGCAGCGTGAGAGGGCATCTGCAACTCGATTGGTAACCCCGGGTTTGTAAAATATATCATAATGGAATCCCATGAGTTTCGTCGCCCATTTTTGTTGTTCCGTGGTTTGGTAGGCTTGATTGAGTAAGTGCTTCAGACTTTGCTGGTCTGTGTAAATTCTAAAATACCTTCCTATTAGATATTGCCTCCATTTTTTGACTGCTTCCACTATTGCGTGCAGCTCGCGAACGTAAGTGGATTGCACCTGCCACCTGAGGGAAAGCTTCTTACTGAAGAAGGCAATGGGGTGGCCATTCTGGGAGAGAACCGCTCCTATGGCTACGCATGAAGCGTCAGTCTCGACGTCGAAAGTCTGGGAAAAATCTGGTAGAGCCAATACTGGAGCGGAAATGATCCGCTGTTTCAGAGCCTCAAAGGTTGAGTCCGCGTCCTCAGTCCAGCTAAAAGCCCCCTTCTTAAGAGCATCGGTGAGGGGTGAAGCAAGTGCTGCATACTGGCGGACAAAACGTCGATAAAACCCAGTCAATCCTAGTAATCCGCGATGTTCCGTGAGGGAGCGGGGTGCAGGCCAGTCGAGGATGGCCTTGATTTTGGAGCTATCAGGTTGCACTCCGGCAGCAGTGAGGATGTGTCCCAGATAGTTCATTGTGGCCACCCCGAGCTCGCACTTGGGGAGCTTGGCAAAGAATGTCCTGTCTAGCAAGAGTTGGAGCACCGCTCGCAGATGTCCAAGGTGAGTGGTAAAATCAGGACTGTATATGAGGATATCGTCGAAAAAGACGAGCACAAACTTCCTGAGGAAGGGTCGCATGAGGTCGTTCATGGCAATTTGGAAGGTGGACGGAGCATTGGTCAAGCCGAAAGGCATGACTAAGAACTCATATTGGTCATCCACCGTGCGGAAGACGGTCTTATGAGTGTCCTCTTCAGCTACACGAATCTGGTGAAATCCGGAACGTAGATCAATTTTGGAGAAGACAGTAGCTCCACCCAATTCATCCAATAATTCGTCAATGGTGGGGATTGGGAACCTATCCTTCACCGTGATCGCATTGAGAGCGCGATAGTCCACACAAAACCTCCAAGTTCCATCCTTCTTACGAATGAGCAACACCGGCGACGAGTAAGGGCTGGTGCTTGGCGCGACGATGCCCTCTTGCAACATATCATGGAGGATTGAGGCCATGGCTTCCTTTTGGGAGTGAGGGTAGCGGTATGGCTTGACGTTGACTGGGGCAAAATTGGGCATGAGGGTTATATGGTGGTCTAGTGCTCGCGGCAGGGGTAGCCCTTTAGGTTTCTCAAACACTGCACCAAATTCCTGTAGAAGCTGATTAAGAGAGGGATCAATCTCGGTGGGTAGATCAGCCAAGGAGTCCAAATGAAGCATGGTCGGTGTGTCGTGTCGCGGGGTTGTAGTAGGAAGCATGGATACAGTGTGCATCTCAGCCACTGAGTCCATTTGAAGAAGACGGCACACATGGTGATATGTGGCTTGAGTGGGTGGCAGTAATGGCACACCCGTGAGGGTGTAGGTTCTTCCTTGCACTGTAAATTCCATGGAAGGAACCGAGTAATCGGACATAACAGGACCAAGCGAGCTTAGCCAATCGACCCCTAAGACCACGTCCGCTCCTCTGATGTCCAACAAGTAGAAGGAGATGAGGAAAATGGTGCCCTCAATCAAAACCTGGACATTTGGACAGAACCCAGCACAGTAAATGTGGTCTCCGTTTCCGACCATCACGGGGAACCTAGCCACAGTTTGCACCTGCAGGTTCAAGAAGGAAGCTAGCTGTGGGGGCATCACATTGTGAGAGCTCCCGGAGTCCACGAGAACCACTACCGATTGGCCATTAACAGTACCCACAAATTTCAATGTCTTTGGTGAAGGTATCCCTTGTAGGGCATATGCAGATAACTGAAAGTGGATTACCTCAGTGTCTTGAATAACGGGCTCCGTTGGGGTCTCCGTGTCCACGGGTTGGCCGCTTGGTTCAACCACCTTTGGCTCTTCATCACAGAGGAGGAGCAGAAATTGCTTGGGTTGGCATTTATGCCCCCAAAAATATTTTTCATCGCAGTTATAGCAGAGTCCCTGCGCCCGACGTTCTTGCATCTGGGTGGGGTTCAGTTTGCGTACCGGTAAGGTTGGCGGTGGCAGCGGTTTTGGTGGAACCAGAGGGGGTTTGGTTATGGTGGGGGGTGTTTTGCTGGACGTGGGTGTGTATGGTTGAGTGAGAGGGCGAGGGGGTCTGTAAGAGGGGTGTTGGGCATCATTGTTCTTGGCTTCAATGAGCTTAGCCAACCCGATTGCTTGCGGAACAGTAAGGGATTTGTGAATGGACATTTCCTTTTTGATTTGGGGTGTTAATCCCGAAAGGAAGCAGTTGAGTAAAGTGTCTGGGGCAAGGCCAGTTACCTGATTACAGATTTTCTCGAATCGGGTCTGGTATTCGGCTACTGTGGAGGTTTGTTGGAGCTTGAACAGGGTTTGCTGGTGGTTTTCATAGGTGGATGGACCAAAACGGAGGGAGAGCGCGCGAGTGAATTCCTCCCAAGTAGAGAGCTGGAAGTTGGTGTGCATACTTGTACCAACTTAGGGCTTCTCCTTTCATGTAAAATGACACAAACTCAAGGCGCTGATCTGCTGGAGTGTTGTTAAACTGGAAAAATTGCTCTGCGTGAAATATCCAGTCCAGCGGTTCAGATCCGTCGAAGGGTTGCAGCTGCAACTTGGGTGGCTTGACGAAATGAGGGTTTGGTGCAGAGGTTGAAGCCCCGAACCCAGGTGGAGGGTGTTGGGTCTGGCCGTGAGCAGCATGAGTGGTGTGAGACAGGGGAGAAGGTGAGAGGCTAGTCACCTTGTCCATCAGGCCGGTCAGCACAGTGGTGATGGTATCGTTGTGCAGCTGCAAGTTGTCTTGGCGCTGAGTGAGAGTGGTGAGGGAAGCTGAGATCTCAGCAAGGAGATGGGAGTCAGAGAGAGCCATTGAGGTCACAATGAAAGCACCAATTGATATCAGTGAAGATATCAAGGGAGATTTGAAGGGAAAGGAAAGAGGGAAAAGGAGTAAATGCCCTAGCTAAGGAGAGGGAGAAGATAAGAGTTGAGAAAATACTAGATATTTAATAATGCTCTGAAGAGCTGCAAGTAGCTACAAATAGGAAAAGAAAATGGCTAATGGGCCGTAGGGCCATTCTTCAGCCCAATAGTTGGGTCTGGACTCACTACATTAGGGAATTCAAACATAATTGCAATTAACTAGAAATAAACTACTAGACTTAAGCTATTCTTAGATATAATCAGCTAGCTTGATGGGCCTCTTGGTCTCTCTCTTGGGCCTTCCCGTTGGTGGACCTTCAGCGCTTGTATCAATCTATACTCCTGTAGGTATTTAATGTCAATCTTCATTACCTTCATTTTATTTCATTATTAAAGGTTTAATGACACTTTTAGCCCTCACTTTATGCGATTGTGCAAATGAGATTTCTAAACTTCAAAAATCGTAGTTTGCATCTCCACATTTTGCTGTTTTAGTACGGCCTTTTTCGTAAAAAAAAAACAAATGTTTTTGTTCATGTGTCATTTTTAGTATGTTAGCAGGTGAGTTGGATTTATTTACGTATTGACCACTTTCTTCTCTTCCCCTACCTCCAAACCTAGAACATGTTCATCACCTTCATCTCTCAAACATCTTCATCTTATCCATCTTCATCTTCATCTTCTCAACCAAACCCCTACCTGGACCAACCAGACCTGCCAACACTGTTTCCTCCTTCATCCCCTTGCCTGACCCCTGAGCTCCAAACCAAATGAGACATAGATTATATCTTTACTATCCAAGGATATATAAAGACCCTAAGAAGAGAGAAGCCAAACCACCGTGAAACAAACAAGGACTGAAAAATCATTGTGTTTGATAATTACTCCAACAATGTCACAAGAAGAAGAGGAAGAAGAAAGATAACAACTTTGAACAAAGACTTGTGCTAGATCTTGCATTTTGACACACATTCAAAGTTTTCTACTTTCACACAACCCACATGTTGTGATAGTGGTGGTGGCGGTGCGGGGGTGCGACATTGTGATCTCTTCCTATGTTCCTCACACGAGTATAGGAGCGACAACATCAATGGTACGGTGGGCAACAATGATATATACGCACATCATTTTCAAAACACTTCATTTCCACTCATTTTTATTTCTATCTCTCTCCTCTTATCATCTATCACATTTCATACTTTCTCTCTCTTACTTTTCATTTTCTTCCTATCTCTCTTCATTCCACCTCCAAGAGAGGTGTGAATGAAACATTTATTCACTTCGTGCGGTAGGTTCTCTATTGAAGGGCGTTGGCCTTAGTGTTGATTGGAGGTTGCAACAGAGCTCAAGGACAGAGGGATCGTTGGTTTCTTCTGATTTTGGGCAACTAGGTTGCAAGTAATGCCTTGGATAATGCCCTTAAGGGAAGAAGAGGTTAGGAACCGATTTCCAAGAGACTTACCTGATTGCAAACAAAGTTCTTTGGAATTTGGACAATCTCTAAGTGCATGTAAGTCATTTTCTATCACATGTGAGAATCGATCGCGAGCTGGGCTATAACAAGCATATACCTATTGCGATGTTTATTACAAGAAACTACGTCATGGAAAACCAGCCATAATACAAGCATATCTTCTTTATAGTAATTCTTTCTTTCTAAAGAATATATAGACCAATAAACCACTAGGCTTTCCACATTATAGTTTCTAGCTCGCTATTATAAGCCGGGCTACCCTCCAAATCCAAGTAGCATCCAGAACCTGACTAGTAAGACCATGGTCCATGAAGATTACAAATCTTCTCCAAAACATATGAAGACAAAACATAATAAATTTGGTGAAATGACCAACTAACTTCAATCCAAACATCAAAAACATGAAATTCTAAGTTAGAAACATGAATAAAACCAACTATGATTGCTAAAAAACCCAATCCTGACCATGCAAACCATAAAGACGAGTTCCTCTAATGCAGACGATATGAGAAACCATTCCAAATTATTTGAAATTATCGGGAGAATCTCCTCTATGCAATTTATAATCTTTCAATGGAATACCCCGCAAATATGTACAACTAAACACCATTACCCACAAAAATTCAGATCATGCCACATTTTCCTAATTGTTTTTCTCAAGAGTGTCACATTTTTAGCCGAGAATCTCTTACTGTCAAGCCACCCAATTCTTTTTGTTTAGTCACCTTTTACCAATAAACTAAATTCCAACTACAGTTATAATTATTGGGCGCCCAAATAAAATTTTGAACATGAGATCCACAAAGCGCGACAACAACTTCACAAGGAAGATATTGCCAGTTATGTTAAGCATGTTCATTTTCCAAGAAGCAAGGATCATTTTAACTTCTCGAAGATAAGTTGAAGTTTGACCGTATAAGCCCCCAACTACTTTTTACAAAAAAAATACCCGAACACTAACCCGACTCGGCCTAGTGAGACAAAAATAGATGCAGGTTTAAGGGCAGGCCAACATATTCGGGCACCCATAGTTTTATCCTTATGCTTGCCAAGCTAGTTGAAAGTTTGATTGGTACTAGTCTATGCACTGGTCGGTCACATATCTATTCGTGACAATGAAGTCTCAGAACTAAAATAGACCTCTAAGACTCAAGGAGGAGCACAATCCAACAATAGCGGTGGCCTATGATGTATTACTTGAGGGCATGTTTGGTGCGACGTATAGTATAAGGCCTGATAGTATAAGACCTGATAGTATTAAGCATGATAGTATGTATAAGCTCTGATAACTTTCTTATACTACCTAGCGTTTGGTCATACTCTGGATAATTTACTATATTGTTTAAACTAATGCAATTTTATGTTTAGTGAAGTATTGAATAATGATATATGATAAAAATTAAATATGGAGGTGATTATAACGGGGGTGGTGGTTGTGATGGAAGTGGTGGTGGTGGCGATGGTGGTAGGTTGGTGTTGGTGGTGGCAGCGATGGTGGTTGTGGTGGTGGCGACGATAGGGTGGTGGTGGTGGTGGTGGTAAGGCGGTGGCAGCTGTGGTAGGGTGGCGGCGACGGTGGAGGGTGGAGGCAATGGTGGTGGTGGTGGTGGTGATATCGTGGTGGTTGTGGTGCCGGTGGTGGCAATAGAATGGTGGTGGCGATTATGGTGGTGGCGGCGGTTGCGGTGTCAGTGGTGGCGGTAGGGCGGTGGTGATGGCGGTGGCTGCAACACCGGTGGTGGTGGTAGGGCGGTGGTGGCGGCGGTGGTGATCGGGTGGTGACGATGTGGCAGCGATGGTGGTGGCGACGATAAGGTGGTGGTGGTAAGGCGGTGGCGGTGGCGGTAGCGGCTGCAGTAGAGTGGTGGCGACGACGGAGGGTGGAGGCAATGGTGGTGGTGGTGGTTGTGGTGTCGGTGGTGGCAATAGAGTGGTGGCGGCGACTATGGTGGTGGTGGCGATAGGGTGGTGGTTGTGGTGTCGATGGTGGCGGCAACACTGTGGCAGCGGTGGTGGCAATGGTGGTGTAAGTTGGCAACAATGGAGGGTGGTGGTGATGGTGACTTATACGTCACAACTTTATCATGCCTTATCCATCACTCACATGATGGATTAAATAATACGTCATTTTAACGTATAAGGGGAGTTTGATGGATAAGCTTATACAATACAATGTCATTACCAAACAATGGATAAACTCATAATGTATTGTATAAGCTTATACTATCATGCCTAATACCGCGTACCAAACGAGCCCTCAAAAGTAAAAACTCAAATAACTAAAAGAAAAAAATGTAAATCACAACTAGCTAGGCCAAGAATATCTAATTGTACTAGGTGGTGATTGTTGAAAAACTTAAATCCCACATCAAGAGACAATAAAAATAAGTGAATATAATCAAGAAGTTCAAAAGTTCAAATAGCCTTATTGGTTATACTTGAATTTGATAAAATAATACTTGTATTTTTGTTGGTAAATCCGCAAGTGAACGAATCTACCCGGTTTTAAATATCGAACCACAGGGATTGTGAGTTACTAAATTCAGTTTAAGCTTTGAGTTTGAAGGTTGGTTTTATTGAATAAGAGATATGTTGAAGTAGTAATAAGGAAAAAGGAAAATAAAAAGACAATTCAGAAAATAACATGTTATGAGTTCTTGTTCAACTAGTCAATTTAAGCACATCATTCTATGCACATGTTCTCATGGATCTCTCCTTGATGATATAGCCTAGTTACTCACTTATTGATTCCTCACATAAGCAATTCTCTCATACTAAAAGCTAAGCCCAATTCCTTGTGTACTTAGTCATTTATATGAGGTTTTAGATCATGCAATTTCAGGCCATCAAACCCCAACCCTTCCTCTATTCCTAGTAGCAAGTATAGAAGGGGTAATCCCAAATCGGTTCCCTAATCTATAACAAACTTCCGTTTTGATTATAGAATAGTATAAAGCAAGCATGCATACAAGCTTAGATTGAAATTCAGAAAATGGGATTCAAGGGAAGAAGAAGAACATGTGGGAAAGAACTTAAGATTATAACTTAAACATGAAAAGTCTTACATGAAAACCAAAGCATAAGAAGAGAGATTAGCCAAGCATGGCAAGAACCTTGAACACAAGCTTGGAAGCCTTCTCTCACTCTCCTAGATGATCCTCTACCTCTAAACTTATGTAAAAATGGAATTGATATCAAAGATTACAAAAGAAAATGACTAAAATCATATTTATAGGCAAAAATCACGAGTTTGGGCTGGGCGCTCAGGCGCCAATTCAGTGCACCAATTCCATGCTGAAAATATGGCCCCTGGAGGTAATTGGCGCCTAGGCGCCAATTCAGAGCGCCTAGGCGCCAATTCAGAAAGCTTGGCAAAAAAAAACAACTAGCGCCTAGGCGCCAATTCCCAGCGCCTAGGCGCTCAAAGCTCGCTGAAAAGGCTTTTGATCTTCATTTTAACTCCTCTTTAAGCCTCCATTCAATTCTCCAAGCTTCTTGACCTTCCTTCTCCTTCAGTTTCAGACCTGATTACTCTCATCAAAACTCAAGGAAAAATATCAAGAATACCAACCATTTAATTGCACAAGGGACTCAAAACTAATGACAATTAACAAAAGACTCAAACTATACTAAAATGCAACTAAAGCCCTTATAAAACTACAAAATTACTAAACTAATGCAAATGTACAAATGAAAGTTAAAATGCATGAGAATGCATGAAACACTACATGAGACATAAGAAAAAGACTCAAAACTAACAAAGAAATACCCTAAAAACATCATATAAACCCGGGTCATCAATTTCATTCATAATACTTTACTAGACTACAATATATATAGACTAACAAAGAGATTAAAACAAACTAAATCTATCTAAACATATCTCTATTTAAATAGATATCATGTCTGTTTCAATAGATACTAATCTAAAATAGATAAACAAATCTTAACAATATCTCTATGAGATAAGACTAATAATAAACTAAATCTTAATAGATATTCAACACTCCCCCTCAAGCTAAAGTTTACTTAATCTTGTAACAAATCTAACCCAAGAAGAAAATTATCTTAATAGATATCCCTTAATAATGACGGTCTTGACGAATCTCTGAATTGAATAACCTTTCAAACTTCTAGTAAATCCATAGCGGCAAAAGACAACTTCTCATACTTAAAATTGAATAATCTTTCGAACTTCTGCTAAATCCATGGGCAGGCAAAAGACAACTTCACATACTTGATCTGGCTGAAATTGATGCAAGATAAAAACCAACTCTTCTGAAGTGTCGTAGGGTAGCTGAGCCAGCAAACAAGGGCGAAAAACCAGCAACAATACGCCCGAAAACAAAACAAAGCTGAAGCAACAACTCACCAACAACAACCACACAGAAATAAAACATACTTGAAGTCAATCGATTGATGGCTTCTAAGACAAACAATGGTGTCAACTTTGACACAGACAACTCTCAAACATTAGAGAGTGGGCCAGCGCAACTCGCAGCTGAAGCCCTGAAACCAGAAAACCAAACAATCGAGACAAAACAAATGAAAGTGACATTGTCACCTTCAAAACCAAACCAAACCAAATTGCATAAAGTCAGCCAAGATCAATATAATAATAGCATCTCGAACCATGAGACACAAACAACAACTCAAGTCTCAAAAACTAATGTGGACCTGAGCGTCAAAACAGAGTTAAAACTCTAAACCAAACCAAACCAAACCAAACTTGGCCAACAGTGAGATATGGCACGAGAAACGTCCAAACAGGGTCAAAACAGCTGACCCACAAACCAAACAGGGAGAGGAAGACCGGATGATCACAATTGTGAAGGCACACCACACGTCAAAACAGAGGATCCTTAAAACCAAACCTGGCTGATACACAAAGAGGACCAGCCAGAACAAAGCAGCGGAGCAATACAATTAGATTTAACCAAACACTTCTTGAATACAACCTCCACCAAACCAGCAACAAGGATAACGATTGTCGACGGTGGTTGACTGTGGTCTCTATTAGGATATTTAGCAATATCCAACACTTCCCCTCAAGCTATAGCATATATTTCATATGCATAGCTTGTAACAAATATAATTAAGATTTAACAATATCCAGATCCTCCCCTCAAGCTAGAGCATATATGTCATATGCATAGCTTGTAACAAATATAATAACTTGAGAAGTCACTGCTGCCGGAGAGAGATATTCCAAATAATAGTCCAAAATTTATACACCAACAAACCACACAATGCAAAACCAATTCTCCACTTTAATAGAGAGCAAAAATATTTTCCAACTCCAAAACCACACTGTGCCATCAAAAAAACAAGAAACCAAAACAAGAAACTAGAGCCAACCATGTTCTGAATCTTGAGATCCTTAAATTTAGCGTTGAAACAAGTTTTTGAGTAATACGAGCATACTTCCTTGCTGCCAATCTGGACCAATGGACTTCTGGAATTGAACAGGGAGGAGAGGAAGACCGGTTCTGGGCAAGAACCGCCAAAAACCGAGAATTGAAATTCTTAGAATCTGGAGAACATGTGGGCAAAAAGGAAAGAGAACAAGCGTGAGGGCACCATGTGTCTTGCCACAACTACACCAATTGTAGTTTTAAGTCCTAGTTTAGACTACCAAGAGTAACCAAAAGTGATAACTACTGTCCACCAAACCACTGCTCCATCAACAACTTGCAAATGAAACCCAAAGATGCAAAAACCACAGTAACAGAATTCCACAGTAGCATGGTTCAGACACTTTAACACGAGTCCCGGCCACAAACGACACGCAAGAAGGGCAGATATGGAGAAACCGACCGCTGGAACAGAATCAAGAGAGCATGGCGAACCTTTCTGTGGAAGCGGCATCACGAACGATGGCTGGGAAGGCGGCACAGCGAACCGACCGTTGATTTGATAGTGGTTGAACATTACTAGGGTTCCAAGAGAAAGGGAGCCATAATCAGAAAGAAACGAGGCCGTAAGAAAACGGCTAGAACTAACAAGCGGAAGCAAAGTAAGAAAAATAAATCCAAAGAGATTTGGAAAGTCACCATGAGGGGGCTCACGGGGGAGGAGCCCCCTCACAGCGGAGGGTTCAAAACTAGCTCTGATACCAACTTGAATTTGATAAAATAATACTTGTATTTCATTCATAATACTTGACTAGACTACAATATATATAGACTAACAAAGAGATTAAAACAAACTAAATCTATCTAAACATATCTCTATTTAAATAGATATCATGTCTGTTTAAATAGATACTAATCTAAAATAGATAAACAAATCTTAACAATATCTCTATGAGATAAGACTAATAATAAACTAAATCTTAATAGATATTCAACAGTTATTAAGACATTTTAGATTATGGTGGCACCCCTCAAACCATATCAACACACTCTCCCTCAACTATATAGATGGATTAGAATTTCACAGTAAAATTCATTTCCATAATGTTTAGCAACTGAGATGTGGACAATATTTCTCAAATGTGACATGTAAGGTGAAGAACTATAATTGATGAACTACCGTGATGAAGCAATTTGTTTAGCATTGTAGAGTACTAAAAAAATAAAAATAAAAAAGATTATGATTAAATGTTGATGATTAAGAAATTCACATGCATTTTTAAAAAAAATTAAGCAAACGACTTAGAGAACATTACCCATCTTGGTCAATATAAATAGCTTATTCATTAAAACTTTAATCATTTCACAAATGATTATTTTTTGTCTTTTTTATGCCCGACAGAGAAAATTACAAGCAGGTAGTCTGAGGAAACAAGACACCCGAGGCATCATACAAAAGTAAGGTAGAGCGAGCAACTAGGAGGAGAACGCTCCAACACATGATTCCCAAGCACTAAGTCATGAGCCACACTGGCTAAGCGATCCGCAACTTGGTTTGCCTGCCGACAAACATGGACACAAAGGAACTCCTAATTCAACTCCTTCCAAGCTCGAATCTGGTTAACAAGGCATCCATAGGGGTGGAAAGGGTCGCATCCGTTGTTGATGAGACGGACTACAACACTGTAATCGCTCTGAACAATCACCTTGGGGATGCCTCTACTCCAAGCTAGGGTAAGTACAATGAATATACCCCAAATCTCCGCTCGTAGAACATCGAAAGTCTCAAAATTCCGGCAAAATCCAAACAACCATTGCCCATTGGAGTCTCTTCCAACTCAACCACAAGCCACTATGCTCAGGGGTCCCCCGCACAGACCCATCGATATTACACTTGACCCAGGTAGGAGGAGGAGGAGGAGACCATCCCACCTGGACCAACCGATATCCTCTACGACCAGGCAAGGACGCGATCTGACTTGCTACACGACTTTGTGATTGTTCAAGCTATATACGTAAGGACGTGGCAAGTACATGGTGGAGATCAAAGGTCACACCCTGAAAAACAAATTGCGCATGCATAATCCAGATCGTCTAGAAAAGGAGCTCGAAACTCGGAGTCACACCACCTCCCAGCGGCGGCAACGAACCCTCGCGAATGTGATCGAGAACCTATGGACGAAGATCACAGGCGAAGAAAGACGTATGAAGACGTTGGTCCAGTAACTGCTGCCACATGGGTCTCACACCTCTGCAAACACAAAGCAGATGAAGAACGGTCTCGGGTTGTTCGCAACATAAGGGGAACTGTGGGTCCTATATCATAACGGCATGCCAACGATAATAGTTCACCCATATACCATTATTGAGAATACACCACAAAAAATTGGTTATTTTAAACGACACATCCCATCTCCAAGCACGTTGCCACACAAGGCTTGAACTCCCCCCATCAAGCCTCGGACGAGCTTCATACACCATCTTCGAAGAGAAAACCCATCGCTAGTGAGTCCCCATACAACCTTATCTGGCCCAATATTAGGAGCAAGAGGAGGCATGGCAAGAATCTCAGCAAACACATGAAGGGGGAAAAGATGTTGAAACTCAGGAACCCTCCACACTAACCTGTCATGGGCGAAGAAATCTGCCACCATCCTACAGGAATCAACATCAGCAATCGACAATGTTCTGAAAACTAGACCGGACCAGCTGGTTCGACCAATTGGACCGGGAATCGGACCTATCACCGGTCTGTTAGACTGTTAAAACTAGATTAATTGTAAATCGGTCAAAACCGGTTAGAACCGGTAAAACCAATAAGATCCAGTTTAAGTCGGTTGGAAACTTTTCAACTCTTCCAATCATTAATTGTCTGTTTTTTTCTAATGAAATGATACAGTTAGTTTCCGTGCATAAACTCTTGTTATTAAATATTTTCACTAAAAACTTTGGCCAGTATTCGTACTACGTACTAACCAAAACAAAAAGAAGATAAGACTAATGTTATTATTACCTAGTGACACTAGTAATTTTACTTTCACTTTTTTGGGAATAGGCGAATAACTAGCTATCTTGAATTTTTGTATGAAGAAAAAAACTATTAAGCTCTACTATATTATTTATTTTATTAAAAAAATTGTAGCATGAATCTTATATTTCATATGTTAAAAAATGTGTATATTTTTTAGTGGTATATAATTAAAGCATTAATTTTAATAGCGTTTGATATTTAATATATTATATAAAAAAATTAAATATTATTTTATTAATATTGGTTCAACCCCGGTTGGATCTCGGTTACCAGTGCCTTGACCGGTTCAGTGATTGGTTCGGTTTTCTAAACATTGGCAATCGGTCCCCAAGCTACATCTCGAAGGATAATTCCTGAATGCACCCACTTATCATCACAGAAACTGATCGTGCTACCATCTCCTAATTGCCAGCAAAGGTTATGAATATATATTATTCAATCAGACCTTACTCCAAGTATAAGAAAGAAATATTATTCCATCAGATCATGAAATAGATATCAATATCATATTTGGATATGAATTTAATAGTCTTGAAATCGATTATCTCCCATAAAATTTAATTAGACTATATTTGACCCTTTCATTTCACTAAAAATTGACCCTTCTTCAACTCTGAAACTTTTTTGTTTCCAAACACGGAACAAAGAAACAAAAGTACAAAGTATAATAGGCGCCACTGCGCCACATAATTAAAAACATTTTAAAGTTTCAAATTCATCAAATATAAAACAAACAAATTTTGTTACATAAAATCCTCTAAAAAATAACTACAAATTATGAACCATTAATATGAAATTAATGAAAAAAATTAAGAAAGGGAAGTCGAAGAGCACTAAGAAACAAAATAATTTGGTGGTAAATGAATAAATGAGAAATTTTAGCAAAAAGATGAAAAAAGGCGTATAACTTTCATGAAAATATTTATTCCCCTTTAATTCTTTCATTTGTATAGGGTTTGTTAACCTGAATTGATCGACCTGATCTAATCCAATGTTAAAAGGGCTAGTTGAGTTGAGTCATTAGGTGAGTTAATTTTATAAGAAGAGAACTTAATGAGTACGACTCGGGTCTCAAGTTTGGGTGATTCGAACTCAATAGACTCGACCTAAATAAACAATAAAACGTAATAGAAGTGATTCTTATATCTAGAAATGTACAAAATTAACCCTAAATTCAAATTCACTTTCTCATTTTCTTGAGTTTCTTTGCGACGCCTCTCTCTGAATCACATAGTGGATGGATGTTGGAATATGAACTAGTAACTTTATGTTACATGTTTAAATATTACAGTCTTAATATGCAAAAGAAATCTATAGGGCCACACACATAAAGTTAGCCCACCATAAAGTACTATAATGCCTTATCGGGCCAGGTTCGTTAGATGAGCCCAACCCAATAGAAAATATTATGAATTAGGGTTAGCCACCTTGAGAGTGCATCTATTCCGTCTTATAAATATATCATGAGATGCCCGAACTCTTGTTACTAGAGTTTCGCTGAGACTCTTGCCTCTACTAGCACAATGAGCTGTAGGGGATTTCTAGTGCGAGTGTTCACCTAAGACTTCTATAAGGACGAGGTTGTGGCTGCTTCGTTCGTTCACATATATTAAGGTATTCCTTAATGCTTACTGTTTTATGAACTTTGAAACATGGATCTCATAAGAATTCTTAGGATCAATATTTCCGTTGCGGTTTTTGTCTGCAAGATTCTCAACAATTGATGTTTTGTGGCTATTCTTCACTTCAGGATTGACTTCAACCTCTAGGATGATCTTGATCGTCACAATTATTTGGTTTATCGAATCTTATTATTCATTTTTATTTGGCTCATATATTTTTATTTTTATTGAATAATCAAGAAGATTTGATTGATTTAGCTGAGGTGCTTGAGTAGAGGTAAAGTAGATCAACATAGACAATATTTTCCCTTTTCTCCCATTTTTTCTCAATTTTGCATTAGTAATAGCTTAGTAGCCACATTAGCAGCGCTTGGGATGATTTTAGGATTATCCACCAACCCCTGGCGCCCCAATAGAATAGAGGATATTTAATGCATTGTGAAAGTCATTGCTGGCAAAGCCATACTTCGTAATCTCAGAAGAAATGCAAGGAATACCTTTGTTTTCCTGACTTGAGAAGGAAGTTGTTTTCGCCTTATTCGCATAGGTTGTATTAGACCTGCTCTAATCTATCAATAATCATTTTGGGCCGATTTGGATTTTGAACGGAAAGTGACATTAAACTCACTTAACACATTTTTTTCTCAAACTCAACCCATGTGCAACCTCATCTATGTTTTTAAAGCCATATGATTCCAATCACAATAGAAAATATATTGTTGTTTTCCTATTTACATTTTCAACTTGTGTATTCAAACTAGAGCAAGCTTTCTATGGTACTTTTACTATTCATTTATCAGCATCATTTGTTTAATAATTGTGATCTAATTTCTCTCTTTATTTTAATTAGAGTTGTAATTTTTCATACAAATTCGTTCTTCAAATTTCAATATTGATTTGATGAATACATCAAATTTACCCTTTTAAGTTCGGTAAAGAAAAAAAATAGAAAGAAGAAACAATTTATTGTGGTGTTTTATCCTTGGCCTTTTATATTTAAGTAAAATGAATCTCTTATGTGTGTTTTAGTTTTGATATATATATTTTTTTATTTCAGTTCAGCATGGCCAGGAAAGTAGCAAGGAAAGATAATGAGTCGGAAAGTAAAGAGCTTAAGATTTTTTCTACTGATCTTCCATCCGAAGTCATCACCAAAATTTTGCTAGGACTTCCTATCAAGAATATTTTCATTTGTAAATCTGTTTGCAAAGGTTTGAACTCTCGAATCTCAAATCCAGACTTTGCCCAAATGCACGTTAAGCACACACCAACTGGTTTCATGCTTAGGACTAATGATCCAGACCGACTATCAAGATTCGTGCACCTTCTTGAATATGAGCCTGAAATGTTTCAAAATGATGGTGGCGATAGTTTTTGTTTCTGTAAAGATGGATTTATCGAACCAGAATGCGAAAACCATGTGATATTTGATCATAAATTCAAGCTTCCTGTTCATGTCCCCAAATTAATTTTGGACAATAGAGATCAGACACTGAATAAGGGTGGACAAAGTCTATATACTGCTTATCAGCCAGAAAATAGTAAGTTTGATGTGGTGAATTCTTGTGCTGGTTTCCTTTGCTTGTGTGATCGAAACAAAGAGTATTTTGTTGTTTGCAACCCAATTATAGGTGAGTTTATCAGACTTCCTAAGACTACTAAAACTTATAGAACTACAATTTATCGTGTCGATGCAATATACACTGGTTTTGGTTTTCATGACAAAACTAATCAATATAAGGTGGTAAGAATATTGCACAAACGCCGCATATGGAGAGAGCCTAAGATGATTATGACTGTTGAAATGCACACACTAGGAACATCAACATGGAGAAATGTTGGAGACTTTGATGATAATATTTGCGAGCTTGGATTTCCAACTTGTGTGAATGAGGCACTCCATTGGATCTGTCTTGATGATAATGAAAGGTCAATATCGCGTTTCCATTTTGAACATGAGAAGTTCGATTCTCTCCCTTTTCCTCAGGGATCTGAAAATGGAATCAGTGGAACAAGAAATATAACCATGGGAGTCTTGAACGAGTGCCTTTACATATGTGATTCATCTTTTTTGGATATTCCAATTAGAATGTGGATTATGAAGGACTATGGTGTTGAAGAATCATGGACTAGGGCTTTCAGCATTGATACTATGATAAGATATTGTTGGCCTTATGGTGGTTTATATTGGCCTGTACAAAAATTTAAGAGTCCTGCTGCTATATTGTTGTATCATTCATCCAATTGCTTTATCTACTATGAATTCAGAAGGCGTCAATTCAAATGTTTTAAGGTCTGTGGGTCTGAATCAAATTTGGAAGGAATTCCTCATATTCCTAGTCACATCTCACTCAAGAATATTGTGAAGGGAGGAAATATCAAGGTGGTGGATATCAATTCCCGGTAAGGATATATGCTCTATTACTTTATTCAATTGTTGAATATGTTGTTGTCTTAAAAATCATAACTATTATGATATTATGAATCATAAGAAAAGCATTCAACAAAAAGTATGAATTTCCTTTATTTTTGCTTTTATTTATCTTCCTTCTTTTTGGAATTCTGTTTGGAAGGTTGGGGAAAAGAAGGGTGTTGTGATTCTGGATCGAATTATTTAAGATCCAGATGCTTCGTAAATCAAATTTTGATACAACTAAACTAACATGCAAAATTGTTTATACAAGTTATGACTTTGGTTTTTCTTCACTATCTACAACTTTTGTTTAAATCTTCACTCCTGTTGTTTTTGAAAAAGAAGAAGAAGAAAATTCCATGTGTATACAAACGTGCAATGCGAATTATAGCATTTGAACTTTATTACTGTACAGTAGTAACATATCACGTGTAAGAGTAAAACAAGATGCTGAAAAGTGAAAACTATTCTAATCCTTGGCTACCTCCAATCTTAACCTCATTATTATAGTTGTTCACTAATATTAGTATCATTTTGTATAGGTCCTCCAAGTTTAAATTGGTCGAAGAAGATGAAGTTCTCTTTCTAGGTGAAGGAGGTTTACAGGCTTTCAGGCAAAAGAGGATTTATCCGTAGCTAAAGTGGTTGTTGAAGTGGAAAATATCTACTCCCTATCATCATCTGATGATGAAGATTTGAGCGAAGAGTGCATCTCATGAGAAGGGATCTCCGGACAATAAGGTTATGCCATAGTGCTAGCTTTGATTTTGCTACTTGTGGATTTTGAAATAAAATATATCTCATCTTAGACTACAAAAGATATTCTAGATAAATTTTAGTTTAGACGTTCATTAATGGATGTTGTTATGGGAGTGATTATTATGTTATCTGTTTTGTACTAGACAAATGCGATGCTTATTGCTTACCCTTTTTCATTGTGTTTCATGATTTCATTTACATGCTTTACTAAGTCTATTGTATCTTCATTGACCTCGTTTTATTTGAACTTATCCTATATCTATAAGCACTTATGAAAGTGTTTGATAGAGATTATGAAATTTTTTTATGACCTACCTATTAGTTGTTTTGAGCTTATATTCATAAGTTGTTTAAAATACCTTATGAAGAAGAACTTATGCTTATTTATAATATATTTTCAACTTATTTCAATAAATTTTAAAAAGTAGCTTATGAATAAGTGCTCATGTGATAAACGTTTATGACCATAAGCACTTAGTTAAGATACTTTCCCAAACACACATATTTTTTTGAAAATGAGCTTTAGTCTTTAGGTATGCAATGTAATGAACCATTTTTTCAGTGTGAAATTTGATAAAATTTAAACATAAAATTACAATCTCTAGAATTTATTTTCAATTAATTATTCGTTAATTTGAGTAAGGATGGAAATTTGCCTAAACCCATGGGTATCCGTCCGAACCCGATCTGATTTGACGGGCAAAATTTGAGTTGACTGGATTTGGGTTTGGGTTTTTCCTGTTATTGTAGCCGTTTATGGGGTTGGGTTTGATATTAGTTAAATCTGTGCTCATACCCGCTCAAACCCGAACCCAAAGATACCCGAAACATAAAATTACAAAAAACCCCTCATACATATATATATTTATAAACTTTGTTCTTAGTGTTTGATGATTAATTGTACTTTTGTATGTTTGAGAAAGTAAACTCTAAACTATTGTTGTCTCACTTTGGTGGTGGATGAGGATGATGAATAGTATTTTTTTTTCTTTCTATGAATTTCACTTTTTTTTATATGAAAGTAGGTATGGATCGGGTTGCTATTTTACGTAACTAATGGATTTGGGTTTTATCCGAAACCTAATGGATTTGGGCATGAATTTCATTTTATCGCCCATAAGGGTTTGTGTTTGGGTTATGAGATTTGAGTTTGTGTTTAGGTTATGGGATTTGGGTTTGGGTTTGGTAATGGTAAAACTCGTGCCCGATCCTACCCGTTGTCAAAAAGATTAGTGTTTACTGCTTAATGTATTGATCGAGGGTGAGAGATTAGTCTCATAACTACCAACGATAGGAATTCCTTAAAAATGGATTAATTTGAACCCCTTCACCAACATTGTATTTAAGTTTATGTAAAAATGTTGAATTTCAAACACATTTTTCTTGTTAGAGTTGCACTCCACGACGCATTTGGCAGTAACCCTCACATTTGATTGCTTTGCTTGTTCTAGATACTTTAAACTTAGCCATGTTTTTTTTTTCTTTCCATTTGTAAACAAAAAAAAAAAAACATTCTATAGTGAGTTATAAATGCAAGGAATACTTGGTGGTTGTATGTAATTGAAAATCAAGAGCAACAACACTCCCTCCGGTCCTTTTTATAAAAAATATTTTTAAGTCAAATAATTCATTTTAATGCAACGAGACCTATTTCCCATGCAAAAATTTGGATGGAAAGTACAAGCACCCAATAGCTATTGTCAACATTTATGGTAATTAGCATGATTGTTATTGTGAATAGGAAAACATATATCATTGGAATTAAACATAATAATTTATTTTATAAAAAATATTAATTTTCTTGGTTTGTGTGATTTTGTCAAAATTTTCTTATAAAAAGGACTAGAGAGAGTATTTTTTCTAAATTTACTAACTATTAATTTCATATGATTTCTTAGTTTCAGTTTGGAATGTGTAAATATAAATTTTAACTTTGTTAGTTTCAATCTCATTTTAGTTTTGGGTTTTAGCCCCAATATTCTCTATTTTCAAATCAAAGCAATTTTGTTTGTTCGAATCCGTGTGTTCAATACCAAAAATGTTATGAGGAAGTATGATTCCTAAACATTGAACTCTCAACTTCACGAGTCTAAACACTCCACAGTAACCCCCATATTCTCAATAGGTTAGTGGTTAATTAGTCCCAATTTTGTAAGTGAGTTTAATTTTAGTTCTTGGTCCCTCAGCGAGAAAATGACGTTCATTGGCAGTTTTTGACCATCGTAAACATCATTTTTTTTTGTTTGTGACTAAAATCAAACTCGTTTATTAATTTACTAATTTAACCATCAAGAGTTTTCAATATTTCATCATCGGATTCGGGGTATTATCTGTGCGTGCGGGGTTTGGGTTCGCAGAATACATTTTGTGTTCGAATTTCATAGTTGTAACTTGGAACTCCAAGATAGTAACCTTATCGTTGCCATTGTTGCTGTTGGGAATCGAAGAGAAGAGAAAAACCACCACGGTCACACTCAAACTCACACAGAGATGTGGATGACGACAATGTCAATTAGGAGCAGCGGTTTGTTATGGTTTCGAATCAATTGCTGCGATTCCAAAACAGGACGTGGTTTTGGAGAAAACAGGATTAAGGTCCGTTCATATGGTTCCTGTTTCCGTTTCTTTCTTCTTGTATGCTAATAATACAATACAATTTCGCTCGCTGATTGTGCTACTTTATACAACTACTACTACTACTAGTGTAAATGGAAATGGAAATGGGTTTTCATTTTGATTGTTACTCTATTTCAGACCAACAAAGCTGACAAGGGTTCGGTGTCGCCGCAAAGGTTATTTCATTTCAAATGGTTCTGTTTTTTGTTGTGTAGTAGTGTAGTGTGTGCTTCTTAGTGATGCCTTTGGTTGTCATGGACTCATTATTGATTATTCACAAGTATGCTATTGTTGCCATTTACTAAAACTCCATCATATTGTGTTGCATCAGGGGATCAACATCGAAACAGTCTCGGTCTGTGCCTTCTCGTAAGTGGAATTGGTTCAACTCTTCTCAGGAATTGCTCTTTGTGATCCATGTTACTCCCTCCGTTCCTATTTATAAGACCCTTCAGTGACATACTTGATGTTACTTATATAAGACTCCTTACTAGATTTTAGGAGCATGTATTATATTCTTTCGTATATACCCCCTTTATTTATTTATCTTTTGTAATTCCAATGTTTTGATAACCAATTATAATTAATTATCTTTCACACTACCCAATACATTAATTTAGAGTAAAGATGAAAGGTTGTATAAACTTTTTTGAAACCAATATATTAATTGATCTCATTACATGTTTTGTTAATAAGCATAATTGTTTTAAGAGGGTCTTATAAATAGAAACAGAGGGAGTATTGTCTTGATTTCCCTATGTTTAGCGAACTTTTATTTCCAATTTTTGATTGATTTGATATAGCCTGATCTTTACCCATGTTATTTACATTTAAGTATCATCGAATTTTCTTTGTAGAGGCACCCCTTTTAAGTTCACAAGTTGACAGGAAACTTAGAAACAGTTCTTTGGATGTTGACTTCGAGGAACGCCTAAAAGAAGTTAGAAGGTACTGCACTAGCTATTTTCATCATTTGTCACTGACTCACTGATCTATTGGTTGGTTAGGGGATCATAACTACATCTATGCTACAATTTTGAGTAGTCTGTTTTGTAGTATTTAAACAATAATGTACTCTAGTTCATCCAATGAGTATTCTGATTGCAAGGAGACAGACTTTTCACGTGGTTTATAATTCTTTGCATTAGTCTAGGGCTGTGCAGAAAGGTCACTTCATTGTCTAAACTCTAAACTCATCTGTACTGCAACTGGTTTTACCACAAAATAAACTTATGATCATCATTGCCGGCCCAGTTAGCCATTGCTGTTTCATCTCCTGGAACCAATTCATGGTTATTTCTTTTTGTTGTTTAGTGAATCTTTTGAGAGACCTATGGCTTTTGGTCTGTGTTATATCTGATGCCATCAATATTATATCTTTTGATTATCTGCAAGTTCTAGTTTCTAGCCTTCACCATGATTGATGAAATGTGTTCACTTCAGAGTAGCGATACTCGGGACCTTGCTCCTCCTTCTCCTCCTCTAGGGAAGTCTGTTGTAGGTTGTCCGTGGATTTTCACAATGAAGCTTGGTCCTGTTGGTAAGGTTGATCGGCTTAAGGTCCATCTGTGGTTTTTGGCTTGGGTTATCGGGAAACTTTTTGTCCTATGGCGAAAATGACCTCTATCATATTATTCTTGTTTGCGGTTGCTATGTACCATTGGGCTCTGAACCAACTTGATATCACTAATGCTTTTTGATAAGTACAGATATATATAGAGATTAAGTCACACAAATCCTGGATGTTCGAGAGCCAGTTCTCTCCCAATATCTTGACTACAGAATTCCTGAATGCCATAAACGATCAGTCTTGTTCCCTATTTATAACAGATCCTAATTGTTTAATTTTAAAATATAATAATTGTTCATAATTACTCCTAACAGATACATCTGTTCAGGCCCGCCTAACTGCCATACCTGATGTGCCTGTTCCTGTGTAACTGCCGTGCCTGTTCACGTTCCGGGGGGTTTGTTGGGTCACACCCATTGGGTCGCGCCCCCTGTCAATACCCCAGCCCTAGAAGATCCACCTTGTCCTCGAGGTGAAAATCAGGAAAAGCCTGAATCTGTTGGCTTTGGCAGTGGTCTTCGGGCCACCTTGTTTGACATCAACTGCCATTTCTGCATCTGCAAGGGGGCGCTCATCCTTTACCAATGCCTTCGCTTCCAATCCAAACATCCCCTTCCATGAGATTTACAAACCTCCTACGAATCGCAAGGCCAAGTCCACTTCCAGCGAAATTTCTTGTTGCTGGTGATTGGCTTTGTGCAAACTTAGTGAATAACGTTGGGATATCTTGTGGATTCTTGCGCTAATAACTAATCATCATTGATAGGGAGAAACCCCCATTGGTCCATGTCTACAGCCGTAAAAGGAATAAATTGCGCAGCAGCCACTGCTTCCTTTGAGACACTTGCGCAGCCATGGAAGCATGGGGAAGGAGGGCACCCAACTGCTGCAGGCGGTTAAGGGTAGTTAATTATTTGCGGTCAGTTTGGGTTAGTTATTAGTTGTTAATTTTACTAGTTATTTAGTTGTTGAAATTTGAATTCAAAACTGTCCAAGGGTAGTTATAAAATAGGAATGTACCTGCTGCTGTATTTTCAATTTCATTCAGAAATACTGTTAAAGTTAGTAGGAGAGGATTGGCTCACGAAATTATGTATGCGCATGAGAGGAAACTCTTTCTTTTATCAAATAAATTTTCTGTTCATCTTATTCTTGTCTTTTCTCCATGCTGATCTCAAGGAAGAAGTTTATATGGAGCAACCTCTTGAATTCGTTGCTACTTGCTTGGGAAGGGGGGGGGGGGGGGGTTGTCTTCAGAACCAATATGTCGCATTTGAAAAAGTTTATATGGTCTCAAACAATCTGTTAGGGATGGTTTGGAAGATTCAACACCATGGTTTAGCAGTTTGATTTGACTTGGGGGGAGCTGACCACCCAATTTTCTATCTCTATTTAGTTGCAGGGTGCATTTGGGTGGTTGTGTATGTTGACGACATTGTTATTACATGAAGTGATCACCATGTATCACACCAGGAAAACAACTTCTTTGTCACCTTTTTCAGACAAAAGATGTAATAACTTAAGTTTTTGGGATAGTTGATGTAATAAATTGTTATTTGTACCCTACTCAGGTCAGCGATTGAGCAAAAGAAGGCAGAGGATAAAAAAGAATTTGGAGCAATTGACTATGATGAACCAATTTCTTCAGACAAAAAAACAATTGGCTTGGGTACCAAGGTACAAGGGTTCTTTACTAGCACATAAATGTGTGATTTGTATAAAAATTAATAGATGTAACCATCATGATACAGGTTGGTGTAGGTGTTGCTGCTGTGGTTTTCGGTCTGGTTTTTGCTTTTGGGGATTTTCTTCCATCAGGAAGGTACACGTGCACATTTAAAACCTGACAACATACCTGAATTGTTGCTAGGCCTGATACCATCACTCATGACTCAACTCTTTAATTTTCCCTTGCATTGTATTTGTTTGGTGTGTCAGTTGCTTATTTAGCCATGATTTGAACTATCCTTGTAACCAGTTCAAAATTTTCTAAAGGCCAAACCATTGACAAGAATTCTGATTTTAAAAGTTTATCATTGGACATGATTTATCATTGACAAGGACTTATCTACTTCTAGTGTCACCTTCACGAGTTGTATATGATGCTGTATACTGTGCATCTAGTGATTATGAAAGTTATTCTATTTTTCCCCATCAAGTTAATTTAATTTCTCTTTGATTTTGAGTGCGGCTTAAATTGGGATATCTATCTATAACCCAAAAATGGGATATCTTTCAGTGTTAGTCCCAACGAAGACAGCGCTGTGGTCAAAAGTAAATTGTCAGAGGAGGATAAAGCTGCTCTTGAGGTATGATTTCCACCCAATTAATTTTTCTTCTGGCAATCAGTACACTAATATTCTTCGTAAGTATTATGCCATCTTGTTTCTTTTCCTATTAAACAAAATTAAGGTTGTTCTTTACATGGACTGGTAAAGGTAGGATGTCTGGTAGGTAACAATTTTGTCTTTATATTGGTTATTTTTTTGTTAACATCATTCAAAGATAGCTGGACATGATAGAGGACTATTTTTGTATCAGAGATAATTGTTTAAAGCTTTTCACATGCTGACAAGCACAGACACACATTTCTAAAGTATAAAGGAGTTCTTTTCTTTTTGTTTTGGGTGGTTGCGTGGCCTTTGGGTTCTTTTAGGCTTTGTGTTGGTTGTTTGGTTGGTTTTTTCTTCTTTCGGGTTTTTTGTTGTTCTCTATTGAGTTGTTGCTCAAGTTTTCTTATTCAACAATATCTTTAGCTTTCGAAAAAAAAAGGAGTGACATGTAGAAAAGAAGATATTATAAATATACCCAGCAGGGATCCAAATATAACGCTCAAAGCTGATTGGTTTGTTTTCGGTCTTGTAAGTTGTTTTGAACTCACCTGCTGTAGCCACACACACACACATGGTAATTGGCAAAGAAGTTTTATAACTTGTTTTCTTCCTTCTCTCTGATCTACATTTAACTATGATTTCTCTTTACAGGAAATTTAACTAGTGAGACTTGAGAGAATATGAACTGTTTTTTCTCAATTACTTTCTTGGAAATCTTTGCGAAAATCATCGTTAGTAATTTTTACCTCCAGAACTTTGTGATAAGAAGCAAGTTGTATTTATAACAAGGGTATGTTATAAATACAACGTGCTATGTATTATTGACTACTAATATTTTATTTTTCAACTTATTTCAATGATCTTTTCCTGCTGGAAGTTTTTTCCTGTACTGTTCGATGTGTACACGACTAGATCCATAAACTGTTCAATTCTATATATTTTCTCGCATCACATAGAATGTACTATCTGTTGCGAAATATGATTTTATAATTATGTGGTCAGGAAATTCTTCGACTCATGGTTAAGTTAGCAGTTACTAGTTGTGCACCCAGACTAGAGAATAGTTGTCTTTTCATTACCATAGTTTTAAGCATAAATGGAGCTGTTAGATCATTATTCGGTATCACAGTTGGTTGGAGTCATTATTGTAATATATTTTCATATGTTCCCTCGCTGTCTTTTTTCCCTTTTCCAAGTCATCTAATCCTTTAAATTTCAGCATTACATTCTGACAAAACTATAGAATCATTTATAATGTTTACACTTCCTGATATATGGCAGAGTAGGCTTAAGGAATTTGAAGCGACATTAAGTAACTCCCCAAGAGATCCAACCGCTCTTGAAGTAAGTAATGGGTGCTAGTTATGTTCTGCTGATTTCTGTTCTTCTAGATACATTTGAAAGGATTTGCAGGGATCTGCAGTAACTCTGGCTGAACTAGGGGAATACACAAGAGCTGCTTCTCTACTTGATGATTTGACAAAGGTTAATATTGTTTTGACCATGGATATTTTGTGGAAATTACCTATTATATGTATCGGAAAGTATGTCCTATTTAGAGAAACTAAAGCTTTATATTTACTGTTAATAATTAAGATTTGATTTATATATTTTCTGATTTATTTAGGATCTGTTTCCTAGTTTTCTAGTCTCCTGTAATTAGATATTGTAATCATGTTATATATAAATTTAATCTTCTGAGAATTTCTTTAAGCTATTCAGACACACAATTCCTCTTTTTCCAAATACGTTGCATAACTTATGCTGTTTGATCTTAAATAACTGCTGAATAGTTTATTTTTGGTTGCTAGGAAAAACCAAATGATGCTGATGTTTTTCGCTTGCTTGGAGAAGTTAAGTACGAACTCAAAGATTATGAAGGGAGTGTTGCTGCATATAAAAATTCAGCAAAGGTCAGTCTTTTCAACAATATCAGTCACCTTTCACGGGTGGATGCCTTGAACAATTATCAAAGCTTAATGCTTACTTCTTGTAAATACCAAGAACTCACTCCATTCTGGAAATTGATTGTTTAGCTTGGGACTCGGGGTAAATAATGATCTAATTTAATTTATTGCTATTTATTCATTATTTTTTTTATAAAGTATTTTCAATTATTTATCTAACATAATATATGCTTATTTTTATCAAATATACTTATTAGATATATAATATAAAGAACATTTTTGGGCTTTCACCAAACAACTTAGGAGATATTACTATATTTGGAAATCTGTTAGCACCGGGGCAAACGGACGTTAGCACGCACTTTAAGACAAAAAGTGAATATAACTCCTATGAAATGGGATGAAAGTTCGATTGTCGTTGCATTCAACTGGTATCCAAACACACTTAAACTTTAGAGATAATTGGTTTTTGATATTGCACCAGAACCTCTCTGACCAAGTAATTTAGAGCTTAATAGAAACAGAACTAGGAGAAAGAGAGAAGATAGCAGAATTTCAGAGATAACTGAAATGTAATTGTATATTTTGAAAATGTTCCCTGAATCAGTACATCACTGTGTTTATATACTAGAGAGTAATACAAAGAGCTCTAACTAACCCTACAGCTGTCACATGACATCTGTAATAATACTCTAATAGTACACTAACTGAAATGAGACTAACCAATGCCTAATAAGAGAACTGCTATTCTCTAACAGAGCTCAATCTTTGATGGCCCATGTTTCTAATAGGAGGTTAAGTTTCAGCACAAGGTAGGTTGGTTTGTGCATTGTCTATGATTTAAGAAGAAAGGGCCCTTCCATGAAGGGGAGGTTGTAGATATAAAATAACGTCATTCAAGTGGTTTCACCTGTCATTTTTTAAGCATTTTAGATAGTTGATTCATGATAATACCTATTGTGTCCTCCTATTAGTTGCACCAATAAATACAAGTATATCCACATGAACCAGAGTTTAAAATTTTAGGGCGAAAGAGGGTATAGCTACAAGTCTATAGCAGGCTTTGTAAAGTAATTTTACCTAGCACTATGCATAAATATTTGGTTGATCCTTGACAGGTGTCTGAAGATATCAAATTTGAAGTTTTGCGTGGCCTCACCAATTCATTGCTTGCTGCCAAGAAGCCAGATGAGGTTTGTTGTCATGATAGTGGGTTATTCGGATGAATGTGCTGCACAAATGAATTCTATTATTTGTACATGCTTTTCTGCAAACAAGCATGCATTTTTATGCTGGCAGTTTGCAGGGCATAACTAATTTACACTTGAAACGTTCTGGAGTACAGGATGAAAACATTGGTTGATTGCTTTCACATTATTTTTGTTTTCCTCGCTCTTGAGATCAATGATCTCATTGTACAAAAATAATGATTTGTTTAATACATTGGAAAATCATGTCCTTAGTCCTTACTTTTCAATAAACAATGATTATGCTTAAAAAAAATATAGAGAAGTTCCTCTTATATGCCAGATTACCAGTTCAATTTCTTTGTAACTTTTCAAGATGAAAGTTTTTGCTTGCTTTTTGTAAAACATAGTATGTGAATTATCTAATTTGGTGATTAGGGTAACTGTAGTCACTATATTTTCCCTATTATATATAACTCAGCTCCAACATGTAGTCTAGAGTCTAGACAGATCCCTTCACATCTCTCGTTTCTGTCTTAACATCCATAACTTTCTGTAAGTTGGGAATAAACTTATATGTGAAACCCCTTCCAAGAACAACAACATAGACAAAATGTATATCTCCTTCTTTAAGTGTATTGTGCTCTGATTTCATGATATGGCCATTCTGGTTCACGAGGCTAATATTGTAATAGAAATATGGGGATTATCTTTTGGACAACCTATGGTTGTACTGGATGCTGAATCATCATTTTATGTTTCCATCCTTTTTTCAACAGGCTGTTCAATTACTTTTAGCATGTCGTGAGCGTCTCAGTTCCGAAAACTTGAGCCAAAAATCTGATAGCAGCCCAACAGACTCACAGAAGTTGGATCCAATCCAAGTAAGTTCTTACATTTTAGAAAAATGGATAATATTCTGTTCTTTTTCGAGGTCTTGGAATATGGAATAAATGTACAATATTTGAAGATCAAAGAATTAAAAAATAAAAATGGCACTTCACTTCAGAGAGGATAAAGGCTTTATTTTGCAAATATAGCTATACTACTCCCTAACATTAGCATAATGTGACCATAATTTTAACATGACGGGAACTTAACAATGATGTTAGACCTATAAAACCATTTACGAGCTTTCACCCAACACCTTAAGATATTGGGAAAGTTGGTTCATGATATGGCATTAGCTCTTTTTAGACCAAGTGGTTTCAAGAACTCGCTTGTAAGTTGGGAATGATTGATATCCATTCCCTGCTCGAGGGGGAGTGTTGACTGTTGAGATATTAGATATGTTGTTATAATGATAAGATTAGATTCGATATATGTTTTTTTATGATAATGTTTGAGCTATATTCCTTTCAACTCTAACCTTATCTTCTAACACTTTTGAAATGGAGTACCTGGGAAAATTTTAGTTAGCTTTCATCTGAATCTTTTGTTTTGCTCTCCAGAATTTTGTTGATGTTGGATTCTCAATGTACATACTACGTACTTTATTTTCCATGTTTTTCCTTACATAGAAAACACTATTTTTTTTTACATTGTTTTCTTTAATTCTTTTCTGCCATTTAACTTTCCTGCGATTCTCAGGTTGATTTACTTCTAGGTAAAGCCTACTCAGATTGGGGCCATGTGGGTGATGCAGTAGCTGTTTATGATCGACTTATATCTGCTCACCCTGATGATTTCCGTGGATACCTAGCTAAGGTCTCTAACTTCTCTCATTTAATTACTAACCAAGGGTTTAATGCTCATTTCTGTTCATTGTAATTCAAATTGAAGAAAATAATATGACTAGGAATAAAATAAGTACTTGAATCATTTTTCCCTTTATTTTTACGATAAAAACGCTCATTGGAGCTCTATGGCCAAGCCTAAATTAGGTCTAGGCCAGGTCAGACCTATATATTAAATAAATCAGAATTGTCCATCAAGGTGATGCCATAAACCAGCCCTTGCAATAACATGTAAGGACGGAGAATTTTCCAAGATAGAAGTTGCATCTTTAGATGCTGATAGAGCTACCTTACTGTTGCTTTGAGGCTCGTCCTCAGAGACAATATAGGGGGATAGAGAGAAATTTGGAGAGAGTGAAAAAATTTCTTGCATGAGAGAAATTTGGAGAGTGAATTTTTTTTTACATTGATTCAGGTATTGCATCATATTTATAGATATTTAGATGCCCTAACTTTCTAATTGAATATTTGAATGGGTTAGTTACTTGTTGCTTAACCGCTGGCAGTTTCTAACTGCATGCCTAACACTACTAAGTACTAACTACCTTCAAGGGCAGGATCTAATACAAATGGGTATACTGTACCTATGTACGCCAGTACACTAATTACGACCATATTTTTTATGCTTCTAATTTGTTTTGAAGATATCTTAAAATCTTAATAGTTAATACAATCTTACTGTGGAGCTTAGTAATACATCATGACCTCTTTGTTGTGTCTGCAATCCGCTTACCATTTTTGACCTCTGGCATGGTATTAAATCCTTGTCATCAATCTTGCATTTTGGACTAATAGACATGCTGTTAAAGAAGCTATGCATTCAAATAATCCTGTACTTTTGCAGGGAATCATCCTAAAAGAAAACAAAAACATTGGAGATGCTGAGAGGATGTTCATACAAGTAAGTTTCTGAATTGAACTTGCATAACTGAGTATGTGCAAAAAAAAAAAGGTTAAAATAACAGGTATATAGCCCAGCATTATCTTTTCTACATGTAAGTGAGATTGATGGCTTTGGAAAATTGTTGATTTGTCCTTCTCTTGTACATTCTTTGAACGCAGTCTTTACCTTTTTGTGCAGGCTAGGTTCTTTGCACCAGACAACGCTAAAGCACTTGTAGACCGTTATTCACGATAACAACTTATATTGACATTCATTATGAAGGTATGCTTTGTAAAATAGAAATCTTTAGGTCATTAACTAGGTGACATAAAAAAACCTCTATCCATATTGCAGATTCACAGCAAGATATAAGTCCAATGATTTCCCTTGTGTTTATGGTAGAAGCTACGACCATTTGATAGCATAGTACAAAGTTTTATGTTAGGCTCTTCTTTATGTAATAACTGTTTTTTACATTATTCCGTTCTTCTTGGTTCCTTGATTCGTTAAAATTTAACCTTCACCATAATTATGATCTCCATAACTTATGGGACCATTATGACAGTTCTTCCTCAAGAGTAGAATATATTGCCCTAATTGCACAGCTTTAACTTCAAAACAAATTGCTTTAGTCCTCTGGCCATCCAATTGGAAATTGGAATGATAAGATTTCTTTATACAATTTGAGAGACCAGAGTGAAGCTCTATCTCCCATGCAATTAAGCCATGGAAACATGGCTCAATAGGTAGTATCGAGAAAAAGGTTTTGGGTTTGATTCTTGCCATAAGAAGCTCACAATAATGCAACCTTTCCTATCCCTAGTGGTAGAATTGACCGCTCTGCTAGAACATCATTCCAAAATATCCCATGGACCTTTCATTGTTCTAAGTTGAGAAGACACCCCATCGTCTAATTTGAAAATGAATTTTTTTGATCTTATTCATTGAAGAGATGGAAAAAAATAGATTTACACATGCATACATACATGTTGTGTTTGATGAGTCTAATGCCTTGATCATCTAATGCCTTGACACGGGAGTATGATTGATTTGATAAAACTTAGTTTTTAGGATGCTCTTTTAAAATCAATTTAAATCCCTTCTTGGTTAGTGAAACACTCGCCATAATTAGTTAAGTAAATAACATAAGGGTAAGAAAAACACAACTTTATATTGGTTCACTCAATCCACTTAGGGCTACTTCTAGACCCCAAAACATCATCTTAACTATCTTTATCCTATCCCATGGTGTAATACCATCTGCTCACCATCTTAATTGAAGTTACTTTATATTCATTTTTAAAGTAATCTGTCAATGTAACTTTCCAAAGTTACAAAGCATCATCACACTGGCTCTCCAAAGTCGTGTTTCAATGCATAAATACGACAAAAAAAAGGAAGAGAATAAGAAAAAAACGTTTTTTAAAATTATTCAGATTGAGAGAAAATTTAAAAATGAAAAGCAGTAAAAAAACTCTCCGTTTGTTTGGATTTACAGAAAAGTGGGAGAACAAAAATGATTACCACACACACACACACACACACACATATATATATATATATATATATATATATATATATAGGATGTATCTTATGAGAAAGGTAATCTTATGTGAGAAAATGAGAATAAATCACGACCGTTAGATCTAACCATCAACGGTCAAGATTAAAACATTAAGTATAATAAGCATTCTGGCTGACTTTAAATTGCTTAATATTTGATTTTAATATGTTTTTTTTGAAACCTTATTTTAATATGTTAATTGCCCAAACTTGTGCGACATGCTTTATGAGTTGTTGCTTTAATTGATCTCAAAATTGGGCAAATTCTATTCCACCTATTTTCACCTTTTCATGTAAATTCCACTGATCTAAACAACGCATACAAGTTTACTAAATTAGTCAACAAAAAATCTAAAATGCTATGTTATGTATTTTTATTTTTTTCCCTTTAATTTAAATCCTTTATAAAATTATAAATACATTTCAACAAGTGTCGCAAGAGAATTACTATTATTAAACATCTAACTATGAGTTGTAATCCTTGTTCCGAAACAAACAAATTACAAGAACCAATCATTGAGCTATAAAATCGTGAGGCTCATAATCAAGAACCAACTCATGGTTCACCTTGACTCAAAACTACATGCAACAAATAAATTAACATGTTTGTGGCACCACTAAGCATTCAAATTTCAAATCCTCTTGCTCTCTAATAAAATTCTTAAATTGATATAAATTCCCCTGGAGCAGATCAGAAACGAGGAAAAGTTTCTTCACGCGAAACTTTTCCTCTTGGATGGCGCAAATTATTTTTATAGATTTAACAATTGAAGCAGATATTGAATCATGAATTAATGTCTGTAAAACATTATTCACTTGTTTTTGATTAATTGAGTAGTTCTCTATGCAAGCATATTAGCATATATATGTAAATATTTAATTAATTGGTTGTGAATTGAAAATGAAACTTTCTACCATTACAAAACTCCCAAGCCAACTCAACAGGCTGGCATCATCCTCTGCTTCCCCTGCATTTGCCCGAAAGACGACACACAAACCGTTGTTGACGGCCGGTGAATTCTCTGATGGCTCACGGAGCAAGGTTCCCAAAGGATTCTTCGCTGTCTATGTCGGGCCGGAGTTTCGGAGGTTTGTGATTCCAATAAGCATCTTGGCCATGCCGGACTTCAGGGATTTGATGGAGAGGGTGGCTGAGGAGCATGGTTGTGATCATAGCGGTGCCCTTGAAATCCCCTGCGATGAAGAGCATTTTGAACATGTTTTGATGAACTGTTACGAAAGGCAACAGAGGTTATCTTCTAAGAAACACAAGATCAAGCTTGGTAAGATTCCTCTGGTGTATTAATTGATATGTATTGACTACCGTTTTTAATTAATGGTCATTTCTCTTGTATGTATCAAACATGCAATATAGTTAAACCCGCAGCTTTATTATTTGATATCATATCATATGAGATTTATATACATATATAGGCATATAGCACACACCAATAGTGGTTGGTTCCATGTGCCTAATTTGATTTAAGTTTCGTTTCAGATTTAAGTCTTGTATATCTAAATATAGTAGTTGAGAGAACTAACAACACCTAATTTGAACGCTCCTGGCTTGTATCAAATAAAATTAAGGGTGCACATGGGTCGGTTTAGATCAGATTATGATCAAACTAGAACCAAAACCGAGCAAAAGGGATGGATTGAGTTGGATCGGGTTCCTACGATTTTTCTGTATGATCCCAAACTGAACCAACCCGATGGTGTTTGGGTTGGACCGATTCAATTTGTCTGGGTCTAGTGCATTATACAAAAAAAAAGTTTGTTTTGCTGTGTTTTTAGCATATCATTGACGATGAACTCTACTTGGCGACAGACGGAGGCACCACAGTGTGAGGCAATGTGATTGCATCATGAGTGAGAAGGAGAATAGCAGACCAGGATTATGAACATCGCATCGTGGAAGTTGAACGAGTCACAACGCCATGAAGGATTAAGAGAGACAATGAAAATAGTGTCTTCGTCGTGAGGATGGAGAAGAAACATAGGAGGGTGAAGGAAAAAGAGGGACTGCATCATGAGGGAAAAGAAAACCACAGAAGGGTGACAGAGGAAGAACGACATCATCATGCGGAGAAGAGATCCAGCGAACAAGTGTGACGACACAGGTGTACACAATACCTAGGGTTAGATTTTGGGAGTGAAAATGTGAATGCAAATGTGAAGTGAGTGAGTGAAAGTGTGAAACATGGTCGAGCCTAGATAGCTATGTTCGGTTCAGATTTTGATTTTCCAAACACGAGACCCGAACCAAACACCTTAGGTTACCCACCTCCAAATCCGAACTTGCTCGCGAGCCCGACCCATCCCGTGTTTCTGCGTTGGGTTTGAGTCGGGTTGACCAGGTTGGTCCAATCAACCAAACTCGCGTTTGCACCCGTATATAAAACGGCAAAAGTACATGTGCTTAAGTGAGCTGCAATTGTGCTCCTATTAACGAAACAAACGTGAAGGGGTAAAGTCATGCTATTCTTAAATTATCGGAATGTAAGCAGTGTATTTTGAAAGTGGGGATCAAAACCGACTAATACTTACTTTGTGGGCACGAGAAACATAGATATATAAGGTCAATTTGATTACACTTTTTGAAAACTGTTTTCTATTTTTAAAAACTGAAAAATTAAAAAATTTGTTTGTTTTCCAAAACTGTTTTCGAAAACAGATCTCAATTTCAGTTATGAAAACTAAAATACTAGAATAGTTAAAGATGTTATCTGTTTCAGTTTTTAGTTTTCATATTACAATTTTGAGTAAAGTACACTCTCCCCCCTCAAGGTTTGTTAGAATTACACTCCACCCCATTCTTATCTAAAATCTACACTCCACCCCATTTTATATAGAGGCAAATTTAGTGACGAAAAATATTCTTCATTAATAATTAGTTATTATTTAATTTGTTAATCAATAATTTTAAAAAATATTTTTAATATATTCCAATAAATTTAAAATGGAAAACATCACAGTCCTCCCCATTCTCTCAATCGCGTTCTTCCTCCTTAAATTCACAATGTAAATTTTGCAATAGCACACCTGACCGGTTTACAAACCATATCTCGAACATAATGAAACATGCTTGTGTTTTCATATTTGATATTAATTCAATTTTAATCAAAATAATCTATTTATACCTCCAATTTTCAAAATTGGATTGTAGACCCAAAAAGTAACACAAATAGGTGAAGAAAATAGGGAAACAAAATTAAGAAATATGAAGTGGATCGGAGGTTATTAGAACCCAACGATGCGGTGGAGCACCGTTTTTAACAAAATCCAACAACATCTTAAACCAACAGAGCGTTCACTCACAACTTAAAGAGGTGAAGTTCACAATAAGTAGTTGAACAAGTGGCTTTGAGGATGTGCGATTCACGTTCTGGGGTTCAAGTCGCAACAAAACTTTGAGGCATGGTGGTGCCATGGGGTTTCACATTCTGGGACGGTGGTCGCCATGTTAAAGAGAGCAAAGGTTTGGTGGTGACCGTTTGTGGTGAGAAATATGATTTGGAGATAGATGGGACGTGGACTTAACAGACAGAGTTGATAGTTTTTTTAAATTTAATTCAGTAAAATTATTTTTATAAATTAATGTATGATAGTGTATATGCATTAAATTTATTTAAATTTTCACTAATTAGTAATTATTTTTTATTAGTGACGAATTCGTTTTCGTCACTAAATTTTGCCTTTATAAAAAATGGGGTGGAGTGTAGATTTTAAAAAAAAATGGGGTGGAGTGTCATTCTTGCAAACCTTGAGAGGGGTGAGTGTATTTTACTCTACAATTTTTTATTGTTGGAAAACATGTAATTCAAATCATTTTTTTTTGAAAAACAGTTTTCAAAAATTGTTTCTAAAAATTGTTTTTAAATACATTTTCTCAAAAAATGCAAATATCATCCATCTGTTTCTTTTAATTTGTCACTATTTTAAGAATTCTTTTTATGTTACTTATTTGCACTTTTTTTTTACATCAGAAAGATAAATTGCACCCGTCAGGAATTGATCTATGGACCTCCCCTACCCAACACATACGTTCATCAACTCCTACCACTTGAGTTATTATACGAGGACACTTATTTGCACTTTTACAATTAAGTATAAATTATGTTTTTTCAATCTTACTCTTACCCTTAACTTAATATAATTCTTAATGTTGGTAAAAAAAATTGAAGAGTCAAAATCAATAAATAAATAAATAATATATTCGGAAGTTTGATAGGAAAATGTGTCAAACTTGAATTATAAGTTAGGAATCATAACAACATCCCTAATGAATATGGCAAGGGGGTACTTACTTATATATAATGATAGTTTAATTAAGCGTAAGATAAAACAAGTTGCATTCAGAAAAACATTGGTACAGAGTGATCATTAATCACAGGATGTGCTCCAAGCGAAAATATCGGATCACGATATGAGTCCTTTAATTTTTGTTTCTGTACCTTTTGTGAGTCCTTCTGTCACGTACGTATATCTACAGCAACCTTAATCCACGGTTTATACGGCTTCTTATATCAAGACTAGATCAGGATTAGAGTAAGCATTACATCTAGGAATTATAATATTTATGCACCGTCATTGTGACTGTGAGTAAATAATTTTCACACAAACATTCAATTATTGGTTACTATAATAGAAAATAAGCATTTAAGTTATTTAAAATAATAAAAAAGAAAGTATTATTTTTTACTATGCGGGTATGTGGCATCAAATGATTTTTTTTTGTTAATCAAGGTATTCTCACAGCCGACAGGTGTGAAATTAATCTATCACTCTACTGTTAGTACACTAAATAGTAGGAGACTCAAGATTTATGTTTAATTTGGAATGTTGTGACTCTATACTAATAGTATCAATAAACTCTTATCTATATATCCTAAATCACATTTTCTTGCCTTTTTTTATTTAATTCAATTCTATTAGTGTGATATAAAAATTAAAACAATTATAATTGTCAATATATATTTTTAAATTTTTTGTTTGGATAATGGTTAACGGAAACGGAAAATTATTTTAGTTTAATTCATTCACTTCTTATATTGAAGTTTAATTTAACGCATAGTACATTATCTATAATATTTCTTGGAAAATGCTTGGGTTACGAAACCAAACTAAACGAACGAATTATTATCATTCGTTAGAATTCTCATTTCCCTTGTAGTTCTGCCAACAACCCATTTGAAATATTCCCACTTAAAATTCTTGCATTTTCTGGCTTGATTTCCTTCGTAACAACCACCGGTACTGATATTTCTTACCAACTAATGAATATATATTTGATTTATTTAAATTTGGATGTAAATTAATAATCATCTAAAAATTTACAGTGAGACTTTTTTAAAGAAAAAGTATGGGAAAAAGTTTGAGTGAATTTGGTTCTAGTCAATTCCATGATTAGAATATATGTATTCAGGATAATAAGTTGTTTATAAAGATAGATTCTTATAATTGTTCACGTACCGACATAGCCTTACATTAGGAGTGAAAATTGAACATCATATAACCTTTTGAGAGGAAATTATTAATATGTTGCAATGTAAAGAAACAAATTAAAATGGTTTACGAATATATCATATGGATAGAGTTATAAACCTGTAAGCTATCAAGAAAAAATTGATGAAGAACCCACTCAGAGTAATTAATATAATTCTCACTTCTTTCTAATTAATGTATTGTCTTTCACAAACTCGAAAGAAAATCATTTAGAAGAGCAAGAACTGTGAGAAGATAAATGAAAAGAGACAAAAAAGAATTCTTATGTTGATCATCTACACACTTGAGCATGATGAGTGGGAGTAACTTCACAACTATTAATCTTGTTGTTCTCTCCACTCAACCCAAACTCATGCAAGCTGAGGAATGCTTCTTTTTTATCTTCCACCACCTTCAATATCTTCTCAAACACTGAAACTTCACACGGAATTTTGAGCACACCCTCTTGCTGGAAACCAAATTCCTCTTCGGCCTCTTGCAGTAACATCTCAAATGCTTGGTGTCTCAAGTAATGTGTGGGAATGATGAATTTCTTGAGTTCTTTCCCCACACAAACAGCAAGAAACCCTTTTGGAACGATGTCATTATTGGAAGAAGAAACATCTGTGAATGACAAAGTTCGTTTTAAAAACTTGATGCCTTTGTTGCTACTTCCACTGGTGGCGGTGACAGTGGTAGTGGCGGCGGTGGTGGTGACCGCAGAGACAGAGTCATTCTTGGAAGTATTTGCAACTTTCTTCCACTTCTTGAGGATTTGTTGAAGCCTAACAATCTCTCTGATCTTGTTGGACTTCTTTGAATCCATCTAGGAAACAACTATTTGATGGTTATGTTCTTTTTCCTTGCTATGTTGAGACTAGAGTGTGAATCTCATGTGGATGGTGGGGCAATCATTTATAAGCTATAAGATCGAGTACTTGATTTACTCTATAGTCTATATTTTATTCATATATGAATTTTATATTCGTGGTCATATTATCATTGAAGTTACCAACCGATGCATGATTAACTCAACTGGTACGTGCTTATATGACCCGAAAAATGATTCACATTTGATTTTTCTTAGAAATAAATTTGGAATTTAGGTTTTGTGTATAAAAAACTATTAAATAATTTGAGTTCGTTATTTGTTTGCTCAACCTTGGAATGTTTTCTTAGAGCATATTATGCGTGAGAATAATAATGTAGCTGATTGTTTGGCTCGAGAGCGGAGAGCCTTCTCATCTTGGCTTTTAGCGACGTGTCTGGATATCTCCTCTTTCCTTTATTTTTACGTCGTTGTATCTCACGCTATAGTGTAGGGTTTTCTTTTTCATCTAATTTTCCTCCTATAACAAAAAAAATAAAATAAAAGAAGTAACTCCACAAAAAAATGTGAATGTCTTGAGTTCGAGCAAAAGAGTGCCTTGTGAAGATATTGGATAAAAATATTGTCATTGAAATTAGGGTGCGTCCATTTGCAGGTGTAAGAATCAGATCCATAAATTAATAAGGTTTAATTTACTGCTCACATATATTTTTTTAATCCTAAGCTTTAATTTTTTAAATCAGTTTTCCTACTTGCTTTAAAAAAAATTCTCACAAACTTCAAAGGCATCTCATTATGACCATTTATTTTCTCCATAATATATGCTCGCCCTGCTTTCCTTAAATCAACAGTTGAAGTTGCTTTCACAACGATAACGGTTTTACCTGAATTAAGTAATTAAAATAATCTCCTTCGGAACATACATTTGATCTAAATAAAAAAGTAGTAAAACCCTTAAACTATGTCTTGCTTTTATCAAGAGAAAACCATCTATTTCAAGGGAAAGAAATTAAGCCGAAAATGTTTTGGATTAGAACTCCCATATCTTTAATAAAATAAAATAAAATAAAAAAACTTCCAATATATTACACAAGGTTTTTTTTTTTAAGTACACAAGGTTATATCTTGAAGATTGTTTTGTGCTTGTTTTTTTTTAAACCATATATATATACCCCTCTCAACAACATTTTTTTATAGGCAAATGTTAGTTGTTAGAAATGTTAGTAAATTAATCTCTCCTCCGAATTCAAACCCGGGACCCTTCACCCTTTATCCCACCCAACCCTAATGTATCTAACTCTTACCACTTGAGCTATCCTTCGGGGACCCCTACAACTTCGCCAACCAAAACCAAAGCTCTAAAAAGGTACAACCTGCAGTGAAGATTGAATAAAACCTCAGCCATGAAAGTAAAGTGCCTAAAAATCCAGAATGCCAAGAAAAAACGTTTGGATCAAAATCCTGATAAAGAATCATTTAAAGCCCAACAAACCCTAAACCCCGTAGCCCAAAATCAAACGAAAGGGAACTCCATCAGGGACCGAGATGCAGCGCAGAGATCCGAGAATCATAACGAGCCACACAAACCCCATTCAGGCATTGAGAGGCACAACAAGCAGATAACGGCAGCAACCATGAAAACCAGAGAGCAATAGGCACCAAAAGTGACAAGAGGCATAGAGGCGTAACTCCAAATCAGAAACAACAAAGGACACGTCGAACAGGAGGCACACTGCTAAAAACCTAAAGAGAACTAAAACCCCAAACAACTAGACTCAGCAATAAACACCACCGAAACTGAAACGCATGACGCCTATAGCTGCGTCAAGCAAAGGCAAGTTGCCTCATCACCAAGAACCTCAACAACAACCGCCAACAGCACCCACCAAAGACCCAGATCTAGAGCGCCTCCAAAGCAGCGAAACTCAGCGAATATGACTCAGCCACAACCACGGAGCCCCGGTCACCCCCAAAGACTACGTTTGGAACTCATTTATCTTAAAGATTGCTGGTCCATCTAGGACCGAGTTGAATAATCCGGTCCTATGAGTAGTTAAGTTAAACCACTCCTATTATATAGTAATATAATTATTTTAGAAGAGCTATTTCTAATGGATAGATAGCATGGTATTGCATAAATTAAGGCTGTAAGCTTAAGCCATCAACGATTCTTTGATTTCTTGATTAGCGTGAAAATAATTTAGGTTTTTTGAACCAAAGTATTGTGTAAAGAGAATCCGATCAGCTTATAAAATTTAAGATTATAAACTATGAGAAAAATATACTAGAATAAATGTATCTATAAATTGACCAACGAGAGAATAAATATAGGTAGAGGTGGATGACTTCTTAAAGTTTGTGAACTTATTTAAATTTTCATTTTACAATAATAAGATAATTAAATAAGTCATAAGTCCAATTTCCAACTAGAATATGCTTAAATCATTATAGAGCCAACTTTTTAAATCTATAAATTAAACAATAAGCATATAATTTCAATAATTAGAACAAAAAATTAATGTAACAACAACAACTACAATAATAATAATTATTGTAATAATAGTAATAAGTTAAATTTATTTAAATAAGTCTTCCTGTTAAGTTCATATGACTTTTTGAATGATTTAAGCATAATCTTTTTAATTAATAGACTTTTAAAAATATTTGGGCATGCTTATTTATTTATTTTGCTTAATCTGTCATGGGCTCAACATATGTTAGACACTTAGATCGTTGACCCCAACCAGCGACTTGACATATTTTCATCCCTATATGTGATTCTGTTTAATTTCTCATATGTCAATTTTTTTTTTTGGTATATATGTCAATTAATGATTATTTGCTTCAAAAAAATTAATGATTACTAAATTACTAACGAGCAACATAATGATATATTGATCAATTATCAAATTAACAATTTATCCTCAACTTATTAATAGTTATTTATAAATTAAATATTCAATTTTCCATGCACATAATTTTTTGGATTAGGAGAAAATTTCGTCCTCATGTAATACGAAACACCCATTACTTCCCCTTTATAAATTAAGGGCAAAATAAAGTGATATTTTAAAATGAAAAGTATACATAACTAACCATACATTCGGTACAAATAGAAGGATCGCAAATTTTTCATTTGGGACGATCTTCATCCATGTGTTTGCTACTAGCTTTTAAAATTAAAAAATACTAAAAATTTTACTTTCTCATAATTTAATAATTTATTCACCAAATAGCTTCCAAGTTGTAACAATAAAAATACACCAAGTAGCGCAGGTATACCCCTTACTTATACTCTCATTTTCTCGTTATTTCTCTTTTTTTTTTATCACATGAATAATTTTTTAAAGAAAAATAGTTTATTCAACAAGAAATTTATGAGATATTTCTCTCAAATAAAAATAAGATAAAAAAGTCAAAACTCTCACCAATCCAATCATATAACGCCCCTACCACAATTCTTATCTCACATTGATCATTATATATAACATCGTTTTTTTATTTTTCTTCTTTCTACTCACTCTATATGTTTGTTGAAATCATATATACGGATAAGTATTAATCATTTTCCCTCATGATAATACGGTTATTACGTTTTGTCAGACATCTGTATGTAGATGATTATTTATTGTCAACTTGAATATATTATACATTGCTGCTTTGCCTCATTGGATGCTTACAAGATCAGGGAAGATGGTGCTCTGTTAATTCCATGTGAGTCACCCATTGTTTATCAAACAAACAAATATTAAAACCTTGAGCCAGTAGGTTGAAATGATTTAATTTTACTAATAAAGAAAACGGAAATCCTTTTTGTACATATCATGAAATCTTAAATTTTAATTGTATATACATTTGGTTGACTCACTCCAAAATGATTAATCCTTCATACTACCGTACTATAAATTTTCTATTTTCAGTATTCATTTCCGTTAAAAGAATATATTTGTACGATAGATCACCCTTCACCACGTTCTTCTGTACATCTTAATTTTCATACTTTCTTTTTAGGATTTTAAAGGTCTTCAGTTTACACATATATAACTATAGAAATGAGTTGTCTAAATGATTCATGAGAAAGTTTGGGTTAAATAACTAATCATCTAATCACATTGGAGATAAGTGAGTTGAAATTCTATATTTTATTTATTAATTTATTTCCAACTCACTTATCTCTAATGTGATTGAATGATGGGTTATTTAACTCAAACGTTCTCATGGGTCATTTAGACAACCCTTATAGAAAACCGCTGATTAGAATTAAAATTGGTCTAAAGCCGACGCCAACACTAATTTAGCATTAGTTTAGTGTTGGTGTCCGAGCTAATGTTAAATGATGTGAAAGTGTGAAACTAATTTATAGCGTCAGCCACACGACCAACACTAAACCGACACAACTTATTTGAGACTTTAATCAACGCAAATTCTTAAAATTATCTTTTGCCGTATAAGCTAACTCTAATTAGCATCGATTTTGCCGACGTTACATATGACATGGAAATGAAAAAGCTATCAATATTTGCTCACACTTTACAGGTGCCTAAATTTGCTGCTCTTTCATAAGCAACATAGAGGAGGGGTGAAGGTTTGAGTGTTGGTGTAGGAGTGGGGAAAATGATACGTAGTGGTGGGCAAGGAGTTAAAAGGTAGGGGCAGCGGGGTTGTGGGGGTAGGAGCGAAAAGATGAGGCGAAGGAGATGTGGGGGTGAGGTTTTGAGAGTACGAGGGTTGGGGGAGTTGAGGGCAAGGGCGGGAACGAGGAGGCAATAAAGAGGTGAAAATCAAGGTGTGAGGGTTTTAGGGAGGACAGTGTAAGGCTTATAAGGACGATCGGGTGGAGCAACCGCTGAAGGTTAGTGTTGGCTTGACAGACGCTAATCTCTAAGCCTGAGATATGGGTTGAATCCATTTCATATTAGCGACGACTCTGTGAAATTAGCATCAGTGAGAACAACCGCCAATGAACGAATGACAAACGCTACGTTGACTGTGATATTCGTGTCGATTTGGTTGACTCTACCCAATTATGAGTCGACACAATAGTTAAGTGATTCGAAATTTAAAATCAATGTACTATGTTGGTTTTGCGTCGGTTACTCGGTTTGATTGATCCTAAAGAACAAAAGTTAGTGTTTGTGTCAGGGAGACACTAATGTTTTACACCCTCCGGTCACATATATAAGCAAAAAAGACTTTTTAGGTTCATTCATTTAATGAATGTATCTAGTCATTATTAATGGTTAGATACATTTATTAAATGAATGAACCTAAGATGTCTTTTTTGCTTATATATGTGACTGGAGGGTGTACACTACAAGAAATCTTTCTTATAGTGTATCCACGTTATTCTGCTATATCAGAAAATAATTTGTTATTTAATCAAAATAGAAAAATGTATGTAACTGCTACTAGAATGTGGTTATTTGTGGTATAACATGATTTGATGTTAGTGTAAAACAATTTTATAATAGTGCATGAAAATCATACTCTTACTTTTATATTATTATTATTATTATTATTATTATTATTATTATTATTATTGTTATTATTATTATTGTTATTATTGTTATTGTTATTATTGTTGTTGCTGACCTTGTTTTAGTAGGAAGGAAGAGATCTGCCAAGCGATTTGGGCAGCAGTAGTGTGGTCTCTGTGGAAATTAAAAAATGGTATGGTATATGGGAATGAAGTATTTAACCTTGAGAAGGTTGCAGTTTTAATTGTTTATAGGTCATGGACTCATGGTGTTGGTTAAGAGCAAAGTAGATGGCTCTCACGAGTGCTCCACAAATCATTTACATTGTCTTTTAATTTCTTTTTGAAGTTTGTTTCTTCAACTATTTCTGGATACTTGCCATTAAACGAGTGCTTGTTTCATCGGCGAATCGATGTTGATCCAGGCTGCAATTTTTGTGCAGCAGTAATGGAGAGTGAGGACCATCTCTTTTTACATTGTCCAGCAGCAAAGAGAGTGTGGTTTGCATCGCCAATTGGTGTTCGGATGGACTCGTTTGTGTCCTTTCGCGAGATGGAGGAGGCCAGGTCCAGGTTTTATAAAATGTAATTTTGATGCTTCTTTCCATGAAGATGGACCGACAGGTATGGGCATGGTGGCAAGGAATAGTGAGGGAGAAGTTATGGTAGCAGCTTGCTCTTACCCTCTCTATTATTACCACTTTGTTGGCGGAGGCGATGTGCATGAGGTGGGCGATGCAATTGCCTATTGATTTAGGCTTTCGCCGGATTTGCTTGGAGACCGACTGTCTACAACTCTATAAAGCTTGGAAGGAAAAGGAGGATGACAAATCATACATGAGCCCTATTATCCTAAATTGTCGTTTATTGATTATGTAACTCTTTCTTTTGTTAGATGCACAGATAACCCTGTTGCAGATTTTTTTGGTTAAGAACGTTGAAGCCTATGCTGACTCAGTATGGGTTGAAGAGGTTCCCACTGCCGCTTTTTCTTTGGTTATTTCCAATGTAATGACTCTGTCGCCTGTTGGCACTTAATAGGTTTTCAATTTACTTTCAAAAAAAACTATTTTACTATTATTATTATTATTATTATTATTATTATTATTATTATTATTATTATTATTATTATTATTATTATTATTATTTGGCATCCATTACTAAATTTTCTTTGTATTAAATTTATCCAATTTGTTTGAGTTTTTTTATAATTATAGAAATTTAAAACTTATTAACTACTTTTAAGTATTCTTTTAATGAAACTAAACACAAGAAAGCAACAACTAAACATGACCAGTATAACAACGCCGGTTCAAAGCAAGAGGCTGACACAACTCAAACAGAGGCAATGCCCAATTTTAAAGACCAAATCGAAAGCGTAAACCAAAGGAAGCAAGTCTATCAGTACACATATTAGCCTCACGCAGGACATGTGTCGAAAACGAACATGCCATAGACATGTAGAAATATCAACAAATCTCCACCAACAAAGCTTTCAAGTGCGACGTCAAAAGGGGAATCCAACATCCGAATAGCATCAAGCGAGTCACTCTCACAAATGGTATGCCGAAAATCCAACTCTCAAGCTAAGAGAAGGCTATGCTTGATGGTCATCAACTCAGCCAAGAGCGCACATGCTCCATTAGAAGAGTCCGAAAAACCACCCAACCAAGAAGCGGAAACATTTTGAACAAGACTACCAAAACCAAACAACTGCTTGCAGAAGTATAAAGTCTTTTAAATAATTTCTTTAATTAAAAACTAAAATTATATCTCAGCTTATCCCTATCTTTTACTCCCTCCGTTCCAGAAAGTTTGTAGTTTAAGGTTGTGGCACAAAGAGTAAGAAAATAATTATTGATAGCATAACTAGATTGCCCTTATTTAATTTTACTAGTATGATATGCAACTATTAAATTATACTTAGATAGAGAAGAATGTAATTAATAGAGAAGAGTTGTGGTTGGTTAATATGAAAGGTGATAAGTGAGAGAAAATGTATTAAATGAGGGTAAAGGTGGAAAAAATTACCAAAAAATGCATTGATTTTCTAAAACAACAAACATTTTGGGATATTGAAAAATGGTGCAAAACAATAAACTTTCTGGAACGGAGGGAGTAATTATTATTACTATTTATTAATTATATTTTCTTTCTTTATGACATAGTGTGATATGAAATATTATAATTAGTAAGATATAAAAATATATATTAATTATCAATTTTTTTTAACTTTTGCATGTAATAGTACTATAACTTAAACAATGAATGGAATCCTAAAAGTTTTGAAGTGAATGGAGTATATGAAAGTTGGTGCAGTGCTCAATTATATAGTCCCTTGATATGTTCTCTTCATCTGGGAAACATGGTAACATGTGCACTCATTCATTTACCAAAATCATGTGCGGGTCACACAATACCACACCAGGATGCCTGCAATAACCATGACTTTAATGACAAGATAACTTATTTTGTTCCAGTACATAGATAATTGAAGCCGTCAATCATCTCTGAGCAACTAGTTTCTAATAAGTTAATCTTCTCAGCAAATAGAACTCTAGGTTATTTCTGCAATTGAAAGAAACATAGATTAGTGACAGATTCAAGGTAGCAACTAGCAAGTATGGGTCTTGACTCTTGACTTCCTTTTTCATACTTTTTTAAGAGTAGTTTCTATTCCAATTCTTAATTGTTATAGTAATTTATTATACACATATAGGAGAGGAGATAAGTGGAGTGAGAGTAATGTGGGATACAGGTGTGGATGGAAGCTATGGTTTCAAAAGCACTACAATAATTATAGACTATGTTTAATTTCTTGAGGTTTTACTGTCAACTGGGAAGTAAAAAAACAAAATCTGATTTTATTGTAATATATCATATTTGAATAATATATTTTATCACAATCCATAAGAGTGATAAGACAATATATCTTATCCTAATTTACCATAACAATAACAAATCATAACAAAACATATCTTAGTATATGTATATCTCAGCACTTTTTCTTTGTTTTCATATATAAACATGCACTTATAATATAGAAACTTCTAAGTTTCTCTCACTCAAATAATCAAGCATACACTAATTGTTCAATTGCTTTCACACTAAAATATCATGTCCATCGGTCACTTGGTCGCTGAGATGATTCGCAGCCAAGTGAATATTGTGTTGGTTCAAGACGGTTAAGATGAGGTCTTAACTTATAGTCTACTAAATTAGAGCCAGTCCAACACTAAATGAGGCCAGAAGCAAATTTTAAAGAGAGACATTTTTACCTAAAAAAAAAATTCTTATTAAAACTTTTTATGTGGGATGAAGTATTTCTTTTCTTTCATTGAGACTATTGGGCTTACTTTTTTGAACCGAGGCCTTGACTTTTATTTAAGGCTTTCTTTACAAAAAGACTATTGGACTTAGCACATGAATGTGAGGCCTTTTTTACTTAGTAAATTATTTTTTGGGGGGGGGGGGGGGGCTAAAGCCCTTGCTTAGGCCACATAGGCCTTCGGCAGGCCCTGTACCAAACATAGGCTAAATTGATAGCGTTAATGATTCAAAGACTAATAGACTATACAATTGTAAAGCTATCATCTCATTTACAATGACTAAAAAGAGGTTAAACATCTTCATTGTCACTCATATCGAACTCTATATATATAGGTGTTCTGTACTAGGGAGATCTGACGTAAGAGACTGACAGAAAGCAAAACCCTAGCAGAGTACTAAAAATATCATAAAATGAATATTCTCATTAAATGTTCAAAAGGTACTTTTTACAAGGTGCTGACCTCTCCTTTTATAGAGGGAATGATCACGATGTGGACTTTCATTGTACTTGGGCCTGACAACCGGGGCCCAAGTCTCTATACATATAAGACAAATCTAAAGGAATCTTCCAGCTGGCGTGTGGGCCTGGCTAAAGGAAGGGCGGGATTCAATGTTGTTCCGTGAATCCCGCCAAGGCTGCTTTCGTTCATATGATTGCTCGATTCGGGCGGGCATAAGCACCCTTTATGTCCCGCCCAGTCCACATGCCCCCAAGACATGAGACTCAGGTTCCTTGAGTCGAGATGTCTTTAATGCGCTGCCTTATAGCCCATTCTAATTGGTCGCCCTTTGATGAGCATATCGCCATTCTTTGTGGTTGTGGGCCTGTTGCCGCATTCTTGCTCATGCCTTCATCGCCATTTTGCTGTTCGCCAATATGGCGCCATTTTCACGTTCCTTGTTACGTCGATACATCGCCATCATCATAACCGTCAGTCACGTCTTTTCAACTGACGCACGTATCCTTGTTTTCCGGGATTTCGTCATCATTTGCCATGAATGCAGTTTCTAATTGTGCGTCTCGAGGAGTTATGTCTTTTCGCTTCATACCTTTTCAAATTTCAAATCCCACGACTCTTCACAATCTTTCCCACTCGTTCTCTCTCTTCCCTTTTCTTCTATAAAAACCCTTTTTACTTTTCACTTTTCACTTTTCTGAAAACCCTTTCCCTCAAACTTTCTCTGCAATTCTCACTTTCTCCTCTTTGAACTCCGGCGAACCTCCGTCACCCCGGCCGTCGTCATTGCGCGGTGCTCTCCTATAGCCGACATCCTCTTTACTCAATCCTCCACTTCTTCCTCCGGTGAGTCCTTTTTCTTTCTTCTTTCTTGACACTGTTCGTCTTCTTCTTTTTTCTTTCTGAATCTGTTCATCTTCTTTTTATTTTTATGAAATTACCCAGTATGTCGATGCAAAATTTCAGCATTTCTTCCTTAGAACTCTCTTCACCCTCTACGGAGGGGGAAGTTTCTGCCCCCACTGTTATTGAAATTCATTCCTCGCCTTCTACCCACGAGGATTCCGGTCCCGCCGGCTCTGTAGACTCTATCCTCTCCTCCAATGGAGATTTGTCTTCACCCGAATGGCGTTCAGACGCACATTTGGTTGAAGATAAATGTCTATTGCGTTCCATCTGGGGCAGTATTGGGAGCATCAACTCGCTTCGAATATCTTCCCAAGGGTTTACAAAGATAAATCCCGCCACCTCTAATAACGTAGATCACCTGTTAAATGTTCTTCCATGTGGCGAGGGTGATTGTGTTCTTTTACGCAAGGAATCTTCTGATGAATCGCCCGATTTCTTTTTTGTTTATGGTTATTTTTTCTTGGATTTGAATATCAAACTTCCATTCTCGCCCTTTATATGTCACGTTCTTTCCTTTCTAAACGTGGCGCCTTGTCAACTCCAACCCAACGCCTGGGGTTTTATTCGTTGCTTTGAAATTCTCTGTGAACATTTGAGTTTCACTCCCACCTACCCCTTGTTCTTCCTTTTCTATAAGACAGTTACCGCAAAACCTACATCTGTCAAGTGGGTTCCCCTTTTGGCCCGCAAGAACATGAGCCGATTCACCGCCCTTAAAAGCCATTACAAAGTGTGGCAGAAGAAATACTTCAAAGTTATGGAGTCGCCCGAAATAAATAACTTGTTTCGAGATTCCGATAATAATCCTCTCTTTCCCTTTTACTGGACAAAAAACCCTCGCCGAAAAATATCGGTTTCATATGACGCCTTGGACGATTCTGAGCAAGGTATCGCCGATTATCTTCGCACACTACCTGTAATCTCTGGTCATGACTTGATTGAGGCGTCAAAATCCGGCACTTTAAATCAATTTTTTAGTAAGTTTATAATCTTGCACATAACTTGCTTTTCTTTTTGTTCATGTGCCTTGTCTAACTAATACTTTCCATGTAGCTACGATGGGAAAAAGCAAGGTTGACACTAACCCATTGAAGATGAAGGAATACCTCGCCCAGTCTGCTGCGGCGGCGAAGAAAAGAGCCGCCGAGAATGAACAGAAGAAAAAGAATGAAGGTGCTTCGGGTTCTGATAACGTCAGGGACCCTAAGCGCCAACAAACTTCAGGCGCTGCTGGTGGTAAACCTTCTCACCAATCAACTCTCGATTCAGCTGGTGCGGCTTCCAAAGGTCAGCCTGCGGAGAAAAAGATGGGATATGACAATATCCCGCCACCTAACCAGGATTCAAGCACGCTGATCAACCGCCCGCCAACTCCATTTAGCCAGGCTGGCACTAGCTCAGCTATTGGTGGCGAGGCTCCTCCCCCTTTGCTGAATTTAACTGATCCTCACTTCAACGGGTTGGACTTCATGACCCGCACTTTTGACAACCGGATTCACAAGGATATTTCCGGTCAAGGTCCCCCCAACATTGCTTCTCTGGCGATTCATCACGCACTCTCTGCCGCCAGCACTGTGGCGGGAATGGCTCAGTGTGTGAAGGAATTGATTTCAGCCAAGAATCGTTTCGAGAAGAAGGCAGCCGATTATAAGGCTGCATATGAGCGAGCCAAGGTTGATGCTGAGACCGCCAACAAAAATCTGAAATCTGTTGAGGGGAAGTGCGCTAAGTTAACTGATGACTTGGCGGCCTCTAACCTGCTTCTTCAGAAGACCAAGTCTCTGAAAGAAGCCATCAACGACAAACACACTGCTGTTCAGGCCAAGTGCCAAAAACTGGAGAAGAAGTATGAGCGCCTGAATGCTTCCATTTTAGGGCGTGCCTCCCTCCAATTTGCTCAAGGCTTCCTGGCGGCCAAAAAGCAAATAAGTGTGGTGGAATCGGGCTTTGATCTTTCCCGCATAGGATATCTGAAGGAGATCAAGGATGGTCAAGTAGTCGGCGATGATGACATTGGCCTCGACCTTCTTCCTCAGTTTGATTCTGATAGTGAGCCCGAGGAAGGGAATGGCGAGGATGGGAATGATCAGAACAAGAATGAGGATCAAGGGAAGGAAGACCCTCAAGTTGTTGCAAGCCAGGACAACAACGCCAACAATGAAAACCTGGCTTGAATTTAGATTGTTTTTATTTTGTTTAAGTTAGAATTTTGCTTTTGGGCTGTACCCTTTGGCTCTCTTGTTCGTTGTTGCTTCAAGTCATGTATGGGCTTCGCCTTTTTTTTTTTTTCATCTTTAATGAAATTTGTTTAAGTTCAACCGTTGTTACCTCAAGTTGTTGTTTACTAAATTTTCTTTTGATTTGGGTTTATATACCTTAGCCGATTTATCGACGAGGCTTGGTTTCTAGTGGCCACTAGAATTGCCAAGGCTTTTAACATTTGATGGCGATACTCTCTTATTCTGAAAGGTTTATTCGCGGTATTGTATACCTTGATACGATTTGCACTGCATGAACTCGTAATAAAAATTAAAAAATAAGCAATTCTGTTGAAATGATCTTTTCATTAATTTTCTTTCATACATGGGAACAATTGTCCCTTCATTCTTTACATGTGCCGCCTTATTAAAAACCTCTCCAAAGAGAGGGAAAAAGAGTGCGGCTTCATTTACCTTTGTTGTTCCTTTTAACTGAAATACTGCTTCAAGTGCGAGGCGTTCCATGTTCGTGGAACCCTTTGACCGTTAAGTTGTTCCAATTTATAAGCTCCTCCTCCAACGTCGCCTATAATCCTGTAAGGCCCGCCCCAATTGGGCGAAAGTTTGTTGTGTTTGTCAGGTATAGTATTTTTTCGGAGCACTAAGTCTCCTACCCTCATAATCCTTGGCACAACTTTCGTTGAGAATTTTCTTGCGACCTTCACTTTCCCCGCCTCATTCCTTATGTGCGCCTCTCGTTGTTCCTCAGGCAGCATGATCAGACTTGCTATCAAATTTCCCCCGTTGTCATTCTCATTAAACTGAGATACTCGCCAACTTTGGTTTTCTATTTCCACAGGGAGCATGGCATCAGTTCCATAAGTTAAACGATATGGGGTTTCCCTTGTGCTTGACTGTTCAATGGTGTTATATGCCCATAGAACGCCTGGTAGTTCTTCCGCCCACAGTCCTTTCGCTTCATCCAGCTTCTTTTTTAAGCCTTTCAAGATAACCTTGTTAGCTGACTCGGCCTGTCCATTGGTTTGTGGATGTTCTACCGAGGCAAATCGCATTTCAATTCCCATTTCCGCGCAAAATTCCCGGGTGACATTGCTTGTAAATTGGGTCCCATTGTCCATTACCAATGCAATGGGAACCCCAAACCTGCACACAATTCTTCGCCACAGAAAATTCCTGACCTTGGCGGCTGTTATAGTCGCCACTGCTTCAGCCTCTATCCATTTGGTGAAGTAATCAACCGCCACGATGATATATTTCAGTTGTGCCTTTGCTACTGGGAATGGTCCTAGAATGTCTGTTCCCCACATAGCAAATGGCCAAGGTGCCACCATGGTTGTTAATTCTTCCGGTGGAGCCTTATGTAAGTCAGAAAAGACTTGACATTTTTCACATTTCTTGACGTATTCCAGACAGTCCTTCTTCATTGTTGGCCAATAAAATCCTGCCCTCAGTACCTTTACTGCTAATGATCGCCCCCCGATATGACTAGAGCACACTCCTTCATGGACTTCCGTCATTATCCCGATGGCATCCTTAGTATCAACACACTTGAGCATAGGAGACATAATTCCCCGCCTATACAACTCACCATCCACTAGTGTGTAAAAACTGGCCTCCCTGCGTTTTGCTCTCAAGTTCAAATCGTCGTCCTTTGAAGGATTTTCCAAGAAAATCTTGATTGGCTCCATCCATGAAGGCTCGCCTTCAATAACTGACTTTACTGTTTTTAACTTCACTTCCACCAAGTCAATACTGGGGCGAGGGAGAGTTTCCTGAATAACTGTTTGGTAATTGCCCAATCGCCCCGTGCTAGCCAACTTTGCTAGCACATCAGCCCTTACGTTTTGACTTCTGGGAACGTGCTCTTTTCTGATCTTCCCTATCTCCATCATTAGTCTTCGCACCACCTCCAGGTATTTTGAAAGTTGTGGGTCCTTGACTTGATACTCGCCATTTACTTGTTTAACAACCAGCTGTGAGTCGCCTTTGATGAACAATTTTTGAACTCCTAACTCAATGGCTAGCCTTAGTCCGGCGATCAGAGCCTCATACTCTGATTGGTTGTTGCTTGCCTTGAATTCGAATTTCAAAGATTGCTCAATGACCATCTTATCTGGGCTTTCAATAGTTATTCCAGCTCCACTTCCGGTGTTGTTTGAGGATCCATCAACAGACAGGATCCACTCGCCCTGATTTTTCTCGCCCTCCGTGGGTGTTAATTCCGCCACGAAGTCGGTCAAGCTTTGGATTGTAACTTGCCCTCTTGGTTCGTATTGTATATCGTACTCAGACAACTCAACTGACCAGCTGACTAACCGCCCAGACAAGTCAGGCTTTTGGAGTACTTGTCTTAAAGGAACATCAGTTTTAACTTTAATTGAGAAACTCTGAAAATATGGCCTAAGGCGCCTTGCTGTCTTCAAAATTGCCAAGGCCGCCTTCTCAATTTTCTGATATCGCAATTCAGCGCCTTGCAGGGTGTGACTCACTTGATATTTCCTTAGCTGAGCAAAGGCTTCCTTAAGATCGTCGCCATGATCCTTTGACTTAGACGACTTAACAATCATGTCATCTACATACACTTCCATATTTCTTCCAACTTGTTTTGAAAAGATTTTATCCATGAGGCGTTGGTAGGTGGCTCCAGCATTTTTCAAACCAAAGGGCATTGTTTTGTAACAATAATTCGCCTGGTTAGTCATAAACGCCGTACTTTCCTCATCCAAAGGATGCATCATGATTTGATTGTAGCTGGAATAGGCATCCATGAGACTTAAAAGTTCGTTGCCAGAAGCCCCATCTACCAACTTATCAACATTGGGAAGAGGATATGAGTCTTTGGGACACACTTTGTTCAGGCTTGTGTAATCTGTGCACATTCTCCACTTTCCATTAGCTTTCTTGACCATCACAACGTTGGCGAGCCAGGTTGGGTACTGCACCTCACGAATAAATTGTGCCTTGATCAACTTCTCAGTTTCTACTTGAACCGCCTTGTTCTTTTCATCGCTCATCCGTCGCCTTGGTTGGATGACTGGTTTTGCTCCTGCCCGTATCGCCAACTTATGAGTGATTACGTTGGGATCAATTCCTGGCACGTCATTGATTGTCCATGTAAAAAGATCTAAATTCTCACCTAACAGGGTGATCAATCTTTCTTCTTGTTCTTTTGTTAATCCGCTACCGATTTTCAGAACTTTATCCTTGATTTGTGCTGATTTTGTTTCCTCCAAAGGTTGTGGGCGGAAATCATCAGCGTCATCTCTCGGATCCAGACTAAATCCTTCATGTGGAAAAATCTCCGTGATACGGTGGCTTTCCTTGGCGGCCTTTTTCCCATAAAGAGCCACACTGCGAAGGTAACACTCCCTTGCTGCACTTTGATCCACTCGAAGGACGCCCACCTTCCCATTACAGGCCGGGTACTTAATAGTTAAATGCGCTGTTGAAATTACAGCACATAACTTGTTGAGGGTGTCCCGCCCCAAGAGTACGTTGTAATTGGCCCTACATGCCAATACCAAATACTTCACCTGAAATTTTTTGACAAAATCCCCCTCGCCAAAAGCCGTCGATATTTCAACATATCCTCGCACATTGACTCGGTCTCCTGTAAACCCCACCAGGGTTCCAGTATAAGGTTTCAAGTCCGACTCCTTCAACCCCAGGCGCTCAAAGGCGTCCCCATAAATGATGTCCGACGAAGATCCCTGATCCAAAAACCCTTTTTTTGTCATGTAATTGTTGACCCTGATTGTCACTACAATCGGATCATTTTCATGGGGAATAACGTGTGCAAAATCTTAAGGGGTGAAAATGATGGGAGAGTGATTCAACCAGCACTCGCCCTCGTACACCTCATGCACCGAATGAACAGCCGCCACGTACCGCTTTCTAGCCTTGCTTGAAATAGCGCCTCCTCCAAATCCTCCTGCAATCGATGAGCATTCCCCAACAGGGTCGCCCAACTCTTCCACTATCTCTTTTCCTTTCCCCCTGTCCCCTTGAGTTACCTTAGTGGCCTCTGATGTTGCTGCTTCTTTAACAAAATTTGCCAGATGGCCAGCCTTGATCAACCGATCAATCTCCCGCCTCAAGTTCCAACAATTATCTGTGGTGTGCCCCAACGTTTTGTGATACTCACACCATCGGTTTGTATCCACGTTGGCTGGTGGTCGCCTAGGAGGCGGCGGGTATTGCACTGTGTTTGTTTGTGCAACTGCCTTTAAGATAGTGCTTAGAGGGGCATTCAATTTAGTAAGTGGAACAGGAGTTGGCGAGGGTGCTTGTTGACCAGCCGGGGCTGCCGCGGTACCTTGGGGATTCCTATGCCACGTATTCTGGAACCCGGGCTTGGTATTTTGATAGGGGCCGGGTCTTGGAATACGAGGAGTTTGAGCTACCCGTGTATCCTTTCCAGTCTTGTTCTTTTCCTGAGAAACTCCGCCAGGCTGGACGTGTTTTCTCCCCTCCTCCCTTTCTTGCTTCTTTTGATCATCTTGCTCAATCAAAATGAATTCTTGAACGCGGGCACGAAGATCCATCATGTCCTTAGCCGGTCGTCTAGTCAAATCTCGGTTCAAATCACCCGCCCTGAGGCCGTTTTTGAAAGACGCCAGGCAGACATCTGGATTGTCTTCCTCCAATTGAACCGCCATTTTACTGAATCGCGCCATGTAGTTCTTGAGCTTTTCCCCTGGCTGTTGATGTATGCTGATAAGGTCAAACATGGTTGCCTTGGTAGTTTTATTGGCGGAGAATTGAGTTAAGAATTTCGTGGACAAATCAGTAAAATTGTCAATGGAAAAGGGCGCTTGTCGGATGAACCATTGCATCGCCATCCCCTTGAACGTTGACGGTAACAATCTACACTTCACCTCATCTGTTGCTCCTCCGATAACCATTTTTGTGTTAAAGTAACACAAGTGTTCCATGGGGTCAGAGTCGCCTGAAAAGGCGTCCAAAGCCATCGTTTGCAGATGCTTTGGTATACCCACCCTTGTGATGGCGGGAACAAAAGGCTGGAACTCGACAACATCCTCGGCCTCAAGCCGTTGTTCTTGCTTATAGTCTTGTCGTTGGGTTAAATACTCCACTTGGGCTTGCAACTGCTCGTTCTGGCTTTGTACTTTTTGCAAAGTATCCAACATTTGTTGCAAGGCCGCCGGAGTGATTCCCGTCACTACTTCTGGTGCTTTTCTCGGAACGCTGTTTTTGAAGTCGTCCAGATTCACGTATTCAGGCGGCGCTGATCGTCGCCTGACTCTTGGATCTGATCTAGCTATCAGATCTGAAGGTCTCCCCGGAGCAGCATTCACCAACGACACCGGTGACTGCGCCACCGAGTGAACCCCTTCCGAAGAAGCCTCCTGCTCCGGCTCTTGAGGTACTTCATGGTTGTTGTATCGTCCGCCGCCGCGGCCGCCGTGACGACCACCACCCCTCCGGCGATGATCGCGGCGGCCCACACCACACGAACGGGTTTCCATGGATCTTAAAGCTCACCGTCTACGTCAAGTTGTAGATCGAGGTAAGACCCACAGACGGCGCCAATGTTCTGTACTAGGGAGATCTGACGTAAGAGACTGACAGAAAGCAAAATCCTAGCAGAGTACTAAAAATATCATAAAAGGAATATTCTCATTAAATGTTCAAAAGCTACTTTTTACAAGGTGTTGACCTCTCCTTTTATAGAGGGAATGATCACGATGTGGACTTTCATTGTACTTGGGCCTGACAACCGGGGCCCAAGTCTCTATACATATAAGACAAATCTAAAGGAATCTTCCAGCTGGCGTGTGGGCCAGGCTAAAGGAAGGGCGGGATTCAATGTTGTTCCGTGAATCCCGCCAAGGCTGCTTTCGTTCATATGATTGCTCGATTCGGGCGGGCATAAGCACCCTTTATGTCCCGCCCAGTCCAATAGGTTTGATCATTCTATGACTCGAACATTGTTTATATATTACTCTTCTAGACATATTTCTTTGTTTTTAAGTTGACTTATACACTAGAGTGTCATTTACAGGTGCACCATCGCCCTGGAATTGATATCTCATTTGCAACTCTGCAAATTTGCTTGTAATAATAAAAGATATTGAACCACATGGCTAGATTTGATTAATTTGTCTACTGCTAGAATAGAATGATTAATTAAAAGTTATTGTTCAGTTATCAAAATGTAGAAATAAACGAAATCAAAAAAAGTGCTCAAGGTGTAACTTCATTAATTCACCAGTTATACCCTTAACTAGATATTATACCCGTGCGTTGCACGGGTTTGTTTTCAACATTTTTAACATTAAATAACATTGATTATAGTTTAAATTATTACATAAATATTAAAAGTTTTTATTTTAAAATAAATAATAATAATTTCCCTAAACATTTCAATAATTTCAAAAAAAAATACTTTTCAATAAATAGTATTGGAGTTCTCTTTGTAAATAATTAATATTACTCAAATTTAATAATTAATATTTAATAATCAGCATTGGATCATTTTTAAAATTTAATAATGTGAAAATAATACACTCCAGTTGAAAAAAATTAAGCAAAATTTTTTTAATGACATCAAAATAGTTGTTTTACCATTTTTTTACTTTTTACCGAGAAAATCATTTTTTGGGAAGGGCGATCACAATTTCCCAAATAGGTTTACACATGTTAAAATTAAGAAAAATAAAGTAATTTCATCTTTTTCAACTATAATAAGATATAGATTAAGTATTATATAATAAATATATTATTATATAGTAAATTTATATTTATTCAACTTTGGTCATAACGTTTTTTCTCTATTAACCTTGCTCAAAATCGTTTTTACTAATATATAATAAGATCGTAAAATTATATTGAGATTGTTTCTTCAAATAAATCACACACATGTTATAGTTAATAGTAAATACCTTATAGCTTCATTTTTTAATTTAAACAATTTTATCTAAATTATTTATTGATAACATTATTTTGTCATTAATCAAGTTTATTTTTAGTTATTTTTCCCTAATGCAAAATTCAAGTCAATTTTTATGTTTATGAATATTATTATTCAATTTAGATAACTGAATTACTTTTGAAAATACAAATTTTTTCAGTTTTTAATTTTATTATTTAATATATTAATTACAAAGAAATTTGCTATGACTTCCTTTATTTTACTACAAAGGTAGGAAGATTTTACTGCTTAATGCATTTAATTAATTTTTTATGATAATTAGATTAAAAATAAATGACTATGACTAAAATATTTAAAAAAAATATTTTTGTATCTAATTAAATCTATATATATTAGAAAAGAACAACTTCTAGCATGACGTGTCGCTCTCACAGGCCAAGTTAGTAACGTGTCGCTCCGAGATTAATTCTCACTTAATTATTTACACGTCAGCTTTTCCACCTATTTAATTATTTACACGTCAGCTTTTCCACCTATTAATTTTCGAATTTTTAATTAATTCAGGATTTTATGTGTTTTTATTGTGATTTGCTAGATTTTGATAGTTTTTATCTATATTTATTTAGTACCTTTTTAAAATTTAGATTTGATTAGGATTTAGGTTGTTTATTTCTTGATTTTATCTTAATTTATCTTATTATTTATTTTTAGAGTATTAATTAATTTTTATGGTATTTTTGTTGAATTTTTGGATTTTTAATTAACTCAGGATTTTATTACATATTTAATTTAAAAAAAAACAAGTGATTATGTTAAATATTAAAATAAATAAAATCCAACATGATCATGTTCCATTTATAAGAGATTCATGTGAAGGAAAAAATAAAAAGATATTCAATGGGTAAATATTTTATATCTTCTTTTATTTTAACCTTAAAATTTCCTAAAAAACTGTCATTTTAAACAAAAATAAAATCTTATAAGTGATTTAAATCAATAATACATCCCATTAGCAAAAACCCTCTTAAAACCCTGTCTACCTCCACCATCTCCTCCATGGAATTCTCATCCCACAACCTCTCCTACCTCGCCCAGCTCCACCACTTCCGGTTCACAATATTTCTTTAACACATTCCATTCCACACACACAATGTCTCTTGACTCCGTTCATTAGTCTTATTTCATACCATAAGAAACCCTTTCTCAACCTCCTCTGTCGACTCACCATGTCCACCACGGCGCCACCGCGCTCCCTTAGACCTCCGTCGTTACCCCAGGTGCACCAACTCCTCCATGCAATTCTCATCCCATCTCTCCACCGACCGGAACCACCCCCACAGAATCGTCTCATCTCTCCAGGGAACCACTTTGCCATCGACTTGCAATCCCCATTCCTCTGCCACATCTTTGCTATCGACTTGCAATCCCCATCCATCCGATTCGCTGTCGCGTCGCCACTCAAGCCACCCATTGGATACATGAGTGCAATAACATCATAAGGAGGAGGTAATCGAAGACGATTAAGGGCGAGTTTTTGTGCTTTTGTTTTTTGGTTGGCTTTTGTCTTGCTGCCTTGGACTGATTGTGAATGTTGCAGATGGAGGTAATTTCAAATTATTTTCTTCCATTGCTTGAATAGCTAATTGTACTCTGTTTTGGAGTTGTTTCTGTTTGGCTACGGTTCGCTGATGTGCTTCTAAGCATATTATGTTATGGTTTTTTCATTTGGTGGTGTTTCAGGGTCATACCAAGGATTCAGGAGCCAAGGGTGGAGATTCATCTGCCAAGAAAGATGTTAGCCGAGTCCTAATGCTCAGGTGAAACACGCTCATTCACACACCCCTATCATGTTTGATTGCATTAGTGGAAAAATATGAGTTTAATTTTGATGCACTCACGGGATTTTTAAATTAAATAAAAGAACTGAGTTTCTCAAATGTGTATAGAATCAAATAACTTCGGTCTGACAAGTGACTTTACACTGCTTACTCTCTCCTCTGGAATAAGTTTAATTTCACTCATTTTATGGCATCTCACATGGCTGAACTTTCATACCTGAAGAGATCAGTTCTGTATCCAGATGCAATTTGGATTATTCTTTTGGCCTAGAGTATTTAGCTTTTATCTCTTTAATGTGATGATTAATGAACATTTGCAAGAAGTTGTATTTTCTTTTTCCAAAAAAAATGTTTTGAAACGTCTGGATTCCCCAATTTTCTGCAATCATAATGTATAGACTGTATTTTTTTAATCATGATGCTCAGAAGAACTCTCTTCTTTAGAGCAAAGGAAAATGAAGAGCATTTGCACCTTGAACGAATCAAGGATAAGTCAAAACTTTTTTCTTTTGGAGGATGGTGCTAGCAAAGATAGAAAACACAATGTAATGTTAAAAGCTATTGAAGCTATTGCTGGAGTCAGAGAAGAGGTGGCAAACTGTTTGAGATGGTGAAACATTCTTCCCATTTTATTGTTGGTAAAAAGATTGGAGAACATGTAAGGTTTTCTGCCCCTTTCATACTTTCTGATATACTTTGCACCTAAATTTTTGGTTTCAAGTGTGAAAATGAAGAGCATTCTAATGTTTCTCTCTTTTCAGAATCCTAAGTTTTGTTGTTAATCCTATTTAGAAATCCATTTACTCCATCTTGGTCTAATGCCCATGGCTGCCGTAGCCAAGCCTCAGTATTAAGATACCTTTGATGGATGTATGAGTATTTAATTGTTGCAAATTTGAACATTGACCTACTTATCTTACCTCTTTCATACAACTCTTTACATATCTATTTGCTACTTTGATTGTTAGGAGAGATTTTTAACATCCGAACAATTTTGACAATTGGTATCTAAAGAAAGCTCTATTAGTATGACCTTTTTATCTTCTTTTTGTCTTCTTCACAAGTTAACCAGATAGAGAGGATGATGCAGAAACAATATTACACAAACAAAAATCAGTGACTTAGATAGATAAGTGGCTTAGTTAGTTTAACTTTAGTCCCTCTGTAATTAAGTGATTAGGTTAGTTATCATTTATGCTCACTATCTATCTGATTCATTTATGAGGTAGTTAGTATTATAAAAACCTGTAGCATTTCAGCAATTGAGAACCTGTGTTTTGGTTTTCTTTCATTTTTTAATCTTATTGTTTTGAAGAGTGAAACACCGAAATGGTATGGCAGTGATACTGTTAATGTGCTTAGGGAACGACATTGAGAAAAAGTTTTATGATTCTGACTTCCATAAGCTTAGGAGATGGCAGTGGTCACTGTAGATTAAATTAGCTATTGGTTATTAGCCATCATTGATTTTATTCCCTGATTATGTCTCTGATAGTAATTGAAAAGTCAAATTACTATAAATGTTTTATGACCTACATTACTCCATACTTACACCACCCCCTGATTTCTCCTTTTGGTCCTTCTCATGATCTATCCCCCTGATTTCTCCTTCTCATAATTGCACATAACCTAAGTTAACTCCTTAATACAATTTAAAAATGGCAAGGTAGATGTCCAGATGGGTTTCTCTTGGTGAACTTCTATGCCACAAGATGATGGTTTCAAGGAACTCTGATAATCTTGCTTCTGTTTTTTATAAATACTTATCTACATGTATTTGGTCAAGTCATTGGACAATGCAGAGTGTGTAAAATTGCAGCATGGTTTGTTTTTTTTTTATATAAGGGCAAGTGCATAATGGTTGGTGAAAGTCATGTAGAGATTACCATTTCTGTTCCGAAAACCCAAAGCGGTCGGAGCAACTTTTTATGGTTGGAGGAGCTTACTAAGGTGACTTATACTGAACAAACATGGGAGGAGAAGGATGTTTATGGAGGAGAAGCAAGCCATTGAGAGCATGGTCCCTGCAAATTCCCACTTTTTTTTGTATTTATTTGTCTGCAGACTGCTATTAATGCAAGGCAGGCCTTCCTCTTTTTACTAACATGAATGATCTCAGTCATAGATGCTTGCAGATACTCCACCATTCCTTCTATTTCATTCTCATTTATTTTGATCTCTAATTTGTTGTGTTTGGTTATTGAAAAGAAGTAAGAATTTTTAATTTCTTTAGTTTGTCTTTCATGAAACTACTATACATCATATCAATGACTATATTAGTTAAATTTTCTCTTTTAGAATGTTAACTCCATATGCCTTATTGCTTGATTAGTTTATATAGTTAAAGGAGCTATATAATAAAATAGGTTAAAGAAATTATAAGGTTATTTAATTTCTTAAACTTATGCTCCTCTGTTATTGATACTATGCCTTTTTACTTAATTTATTGATTAATAATTATAAGGTTAAAGGTAACATCTACATGTTGTGGTATGATTTTTTCTTCTAAATAATGCTAATTATGTACACTGGAGTTTAGTTTCTCTTTGTTTTGCCATTTAGACTGCATTTTTGTTTATTTTTTGCTGTTGTTTTTTGTTTATTTTTTAATTTGCTTTTCTCTTTCTCTAACAATGTGGTTTAAGGCAGCAGAGCTTCATTTTTTACTTCTTTTATGTCCTTTGTTTATGTAGCTATGTGTCAAGATTTTCACTTTGAGGCCAACCTTTTAACTGCAACAGTGAAGCATTTTACTTTGAGGCTAACCTTTTAGCTGCTGTTTATGTCCTGTAATAACTTTTAGAAGAATAAAATCAAATCATTGAAGCATATATTTTATGCCAATAAAATACACAGATGATTTAAACTGATTGATTATTTCTATTCCCTTTGGTCTTGTGAGCAAAGCTCCAACTATATAAGTAGGGTTCAAGAATTTGACTATTGAAGTTGCGGCAAAGCTTTGCCAACCCTACCAAGTTCTTCATTGAACATTGTAGAATCAGTCCTTGGTGCATGTGGGATTAGTACTTTAAAGAGAACAAATCTCATAATTGTGAATAATGTCTCTGACATTGTTAAAGCAGGATGGTACTACAAACAGGTTATCCATAGACTGGATGGAATGGAACAACATTTAGCAATAGTTTTTTATAGGTATTTGACTATTCTATGCAGCTTTTCATTTTATAGCCCTTTTGGTTTTGGGCAGGATGACCCTTTAGGGTGGTACATAAACTTCAACTAGATATCGTGTAAATTAATGTCAATGGATGCTACAGGGGTGCTGCTCATGTTGGATGGAATGGAACAACATTTAGCAATAGTTTTTTATAGGTTATTTGAGTATTCTATGCAGCTTTTCATTTTATAGCCCTTTTGGTTTTGTGCAGGATGGCCCTTTAGGGTGGTACATATTTTTATATAGGACGAATAACATAAAGTTCAGCTAGATATCGTGTAAATTAATGTCAATGGATGCTACAGGGGTGCTGCTCATGTGTTTCATGTTCACAACAATTACTGCTTTGGAGCTTGCTTAAAATATGATTGGCCTAAAATAATCATTTTATGTTTCCCTTCCTCTTCATTTTTGCTAAGAAAAGTCCCTCTCAAGTCACAATAAAAGTGAGTGAAATTCATCGATTTTAGACTGCCTTTCATTTGCTCTTTTTGTTTCAGGGGATTTGACAGCTTATGGTAATTGATTGGAATAATTGCTCTCTCGGACTATTACTAAAAGAGAAAGGTACCATGCTCTAGCTCTTTCTGTCTGGCATCTTTTACTATATATTAATCACTCATTATCTTACCTGATATATAATGTTAACAGCGCGTCCTCTTTCAATTCTTAATTTGTTTAATAACTTCTTTTGTTCAATCCATGGAGTATGTAGACGTGTTCCCTTGCTATGTTGAATATGTATTTATATAGTGACATGCCAATCTATTGATTTATTTCAAAAACTGTCCATAGAGGTGGTGTAAGATCAAGATTTGGTCATGTGGTACAACTCTATGTTTTGATGATAACAAGTATTTATTTGTGGATGAACAACTATGATACTCTAATGTTTGTCTTGAGTGTTTTGACAAACAGGTTCTGATTCTGACACCAGAAGATATATTCGTCAGAAGTTCTGAAGATCAGAAGATCTGAGGATCAGAGGATCTGAGGATCAGAGGATCTGAGGATCTGAGGATCAGAGGATCAGAAGATCAGAGGATCAGAAGATCTGAGGATCAGAAGATCTGAAGACCAGAAGCTCTGAGGGACCAGAGGCTCTGAAGGTCCAGAAGCTCTGAAGGTCCTGAAGCAGAAGGTACGAAGGTTAGAGGATCCAAGCATCCCTCTGACTCTGATCACCAAGCTTCACAAGTTCCAACACGAAGCATAACTCTGATCAGAAGTCATTGGTTAAAGGCAAATGTCTCTATCAAGAAGTACAAGAACAGTGTACTATTCGGACAAGCCTACCTACCAAGGTTCAGCCACAGCAGGTTCTGGAAGTTCCAGAAATGCCCTCCAACGGTCATATTCTCTCAACAGAAATATCCTTTGCACCTTGGACTATAAAAGGCTGAAGAAAAGAAGAAAGCTAAGAGAGAGAAACCAAGAGCTGCAATACAAGAAAAGATTCAAGCCTCTACTTTCTTCATCTGTTCTTTTTTAGTTTACACTCAGCTTATTTAGAAGCAAACCTTTGTAAACACCAACCTCAAACAGTTGTTTGATTTTCCTTAAGGGACCGGGTAGGTCAGTATCCTTAAGAAGACTAAGAGAGTGAATCTTAGTGGTGATTCCTTTAGGAGATCAAGGTTGATCGGATCCTAGAGAAGACTAAGAGAGTGAATCTTAGTGTGAGCTAAGTCAGTGTATTGTTAGTCACTTGTATGTTTCAAGTGCAGTTGTAACAATTATCTGATTAGTGGATTGCCTTCATTCTAAGAAGGAATAAATCACCTTAACGGGTGGACTGGATTAGCTTGAGGGATTTATCAAGTGAACCAGGATAAAATACTTGTGTGCTTTTCTATCTCTTATCTTTAGCACTTAAGTTCTCGAAAGATTTGTCAAAATCTTTAAGGTGGAAGCTTTATCTTGAAAACGCTATTCAACCCCCCCTTCTAGTCGTTTTTCACACCTTCAGGTGGATGCTGAGTTAGTTTCTTTATTGCAAGAAATCAGGATTAGAATGTGCTAGCAGCAGGTTACCTATTTAATCAGGATTTAGAGATCCTATATTTTCTGTTTTCTTCAAAATATCTGAATTTTTTACATATGCCTAAGTTTTGGCTTCTTTACACTATTCGTTGATATTCTGTGGTGATTTTTCAGCAAATGTATATTCTGATTGGTTTTAAATAATCATTTTATGTTTCCCTTTCTCTTCATTTTAGATCAAATATGTAAGCGGCTCATATGATTCTGGGAATGTCTTCCTCTTATTGAATAAAGAGATTTCAGAGCATGAATATTTGAAAATAGTATAGAGTTCATCGCTGAGACTTTTCTATTGGTAACTTTGGTAACTCTTGCTTTTAAGTTTTGGTAAATTTGCCCATACTTCATATTTTCAAAATTGGATTTGTGAATATTGTTGGATTTGTCACTTATTACAGATTTCAAATTTATTTATAAATCCCGATAAATGCAGTATTTTATATGCTTTGTGTTGTACCCTTTTAAGTTTTTGTGTAAATGATGGGTTGCTTGATCCAAATCTGGTGCCAAAAGATGTCAAACTAGAAATTCTATCGAATTATATTTTTATGTCTTTAAAACCTTTTGTTTGTGCTACATCTTTTTATGCTATATGTTTTTGGTTTTTCTTGCACTGATAAAACTAAGGTTATAAAAATAGTAATTACTAATCTGGTGTGAATATTTGATTCAAGCTTTGATTGAGATTTAAGGCTTTGTTTTATAACAGCTTTTGAGAAATGATTTAATTGAGGCCATGCCCTGTGAAATGTGATATTTTACTTTTTTCAAATATCAAACTCTAGGTTTGCTTTTGGGTGATATTTAAGCTTAACTAACCACCTTATTTCAAACTCTAGGAGGTATGACTCAATCTTTGTAGCATTGGGGAAAATTGGTCTGACAATAAGTGTTTGGTGGATTTTTCACCCAAGAGGAAGCTTTGCCAGTTTTCAAGATTGACCAAGGGAGCTTCTTTAAACGGTCTTGAAGGTCTCCTCCTTGAGCCGCCAAGAGAGGCTCTTAACAATTCAAACAAGAACTTGAAGATCAAGTACCTGCAGGTACTACTGAGTGCGACATGCATATGTTGGCTTAAAAGGGCTCTTACCATAAGAGTAGTTGAGATAAACATGACTCATTTCTTTTAGATATGGCCAAGAACTTAGGATTGAGCAAGTATATATGAATATTACAATTTGAGATTTGTAGGACGAGATGTTTGAAGGTTCTATATTTTATTATATTGTTACCTGAAATCACATTAGAAGGTTTGACTTGCGTTGGGTTTCACTCGAAGTAAAGCATAGAAAAAAGAATGTCAGGTAAGCATACAGAGTAAAATGCTAGATACGAAGAGCATACTCTATGTTGTTGAATTTCGTAGTTCTTGGACATGGTGTTGGAAGGAGTAAACGTCTTCCACGAAGGGATATTTTATATGAAAATGATTGTGTTAAAATTAATAGAAAAAAAATTAATATAATTAATTTTAGTATTTTTAAAAAAATTTAAGAGGGTATATTTATATATGTATATAACTATAATAGTTTGATAGTTAAAATAGTATGAGGAATAAAAAATATGAATACATATGTACTATAGATTTATGACCTAAATTTATTAGTGCTAACATATTCGAGTTATGAGATCTCACGGGAAGGAACATTTTACATGATAAATGAAAAATGTGTACACATAGTTAAAAAAAAAACATTTTTATATAACTTAAGTGTATTTTTAATAATGTAAACAATAATTATATATTTATGTATTGTTACATATCTAAAACACAAAAGCAATACCCTTTATGCAACACAAGTATATATCTTCGCAACCAAAATTCAGTTTTTTATTTATTGTAAATCATGTCAAACAAAGCATCAAAGGTTGTTGGCATCACTTCCTTGCGGATAAACTGGGGATCATGGCTTACATGAGCACAGAGCACACCAAAGTGGATTGGACACCACATTTGTCACTCAAAACCTTAAGGCAAAAACAAAATTCAGTTATACCTCATATATGCAAAACTTAAATATTTTGGCCTAATAACTTTTATGTTTTTCAAAATCTTTATATTAGTCTATTCAGTGTATGCTTACAAAATACTAGAATTGAGTGTCTAAATTTGTGCTCTTTAATTATCTACATCTTTATTATGATTGTTCTTACATTCTTAGCATTTTAAATATTTTATAATTTAAAATATTAATCGATGTATCAAATACAATAGACAAATTTCCCGTGCAACGCGCGGGTAAAAAACACTAGTATTTTATCAAATCGTTGTATTAACTCGTATTAACCTTCCTACCTCAAATAAAAGTATGGTTTTTTTTATATTAGAGTGTCTTGTTTCATTTTTCTTCACTCTTTTTTAGAGAACTAAAGTGTTAAATTTCAGGAGTCTTTTGTCATGTTCTATTCTACCTTATACAACAAACATGAAAATTAATTGACTAACTAATTAATCTAAAAAATGTATTGATCAGTTTTTAGTTTAGTTTAATGTATATATAATACAAATTGTTTGGTTTGTGAATTTTTTGATATTGGTTAAGATTGTGTGTGGAGGTGAAGTCTGTAGCATGGGATTAAGGCTACTGTATCCCAATGTTCGGGTGTCACTCTTGGAAGCTAAAGTGTTTGATTGCAGGGAATGTATGTATGTTTGTTTGCAGGGGTGTATGAATGCTATGATGAATTTATTATTACATGGATGAATATACAATGGGATTTTCTATACTGCTGAAACTGGCAGGGCCGTTGTACTCTTGCAATTGGTGTAATCAAGTTATTGGACCTTTGCAAGGTGCTGTATTGACAAAAGGGTGGCTTGTGGTGGAGTCAAGTTCTGCTTTGTGTTGACAGTATCTCATCATGTTTCGCACTGAAATGGATTTGGCATCTTTTGAGCTGGAATTTGGGCCTTGCAATTACTCTGCCTTCAACTAGTGGAACTAGTGGGTGGGTTTTGTAATTCCCTTTGGTGGTGTCGCTTTGGCTTTCTAAAATATGTACTCTTTTTCCTTCTCCAGGTTTTTCTCAAGGGGGTTTTCCTGGTAAGGTTTTAATGAGGCATATTTTATTAAGTTGTGCCTCCATTGGGCGGGGGAGTCTTTAGGTTCTGAGATATTTCTGCTCCATTACTTCTTCTTCTTCTTTTTCACTCTTCCTCTTTGTATTGGGTTGAAGTACCCCTTGTACTTCATTCAATATATTTTCTTTGCTTATCAAAAAAAATATATATATATAATACAAATATTTTTTTTGTTTTTTTGTTGTATTTATAATAAAATTTCAATTGAGTTATACATTTTAGTTGGTAGTTAAATAGCTAATGACTTAGACAAATTTATTCATTTTTAATATCAATCTTTATTGCTTTAAAAAAACAATTACTATTAACTATCTAATTTTTTTTAGGAAGCACAAATAAATCAAAAAAATTATTAATGAAAAGTTAGTCAATTTCAGTTATTATTATAATTTAAAAATTATCTCTGGTAGTAGTTAATAATTAAAATTAAAATAATATTAATATTTAATTTAAAATATGAGAAATTGAAAAGTTTAACAATTACTCATTAATAATTAATAATGAGTGGATGTATATTGAAAGTTGAATAAAAATTTGTTTAAATTTCATTCTTTAATGCATTTAATATTTATAGCTCAAGTGAGCTTTACATATATATATAGATAGATAGATATAGATAGATAGATAGATATAGGTAGATAGATATATTTTTTTTGGAAAAACCAAATATATATATATATATATAATTACTTTGGGAAATAAGAGTCCCAAGTACAATATAGATAGATATATATTGATAGAAATTTTTTTATTTTAAAAGTATTTTATCTAAATAATTTATTAATAAATATTATTTTTTTAATTTTATTTTTTAAATTTGTCAAATGCAAAGCTCAAGTCAATTTTAAGTCTATGAATGTTGTTATTTAATATAAGTAGTTGAATAGGTTTTTATAATACAATTTTTTTCAGTTTTTAGTTTATTAAATTTTTTTTAATGTATTTAATATAAAGGTATGTGAGCTTTTATGGTTTAATACATTAATTGCATGCAAAAACACAAGTGTGCTTTACATATATATATATAGATAGTTCTATGAATGTGTGCATTTTATCTATAATGCATGTTAACTACGTAAAATTCTTAATTCAAGCTAGTACCAATGTCTATTAGGACACAAGCTAAGTCTGTCTATAGTAGATTGGTTCATACCAATCTCTATTGTCCATTAAATGGCCGCTTGTGTACTATAGTAGCCTTGGTGAATGTGTTGTACCAACCATTCCATTTTTGAAAAAAATATATGCTAAAAGTTCCTTCCTTTCACTCTCTTTTATGCAAAGCTTGCATTTTGATTCATAGGTTGTGGTGGTTGGTTTTGTAAGTTCACTGGGCACCAGTTTCTGATTCATAATCGAAAAATGATTTCTTTAAATTGGTTGAAGGTTCTGAAACAGATGGTTTCGAAAATGGGTTGTTGAGACAAAGGGGCTCTTAAAGAATGAGATCTGGTTATGTAAAATGGAAAAAGATTCAAACTTTAATGTTGAAGAGAGCGGTGCAGTGGTCGTAGAGGAGAAGAGGGAAGAGATTTGGTTCACTGGGTGTGAAGCTTGCAGTGGTGTGATCATGGTGGAACTGCGGTTGAGCTCGGTGGTGGACTGGTGGTTGTGGCGGAGGATGATGGAAAGAATAAAGGTGAAATTAATTTTTGAAATAAGGGTAAAAGGGATAATTTGTTTGGTTGTGTAATGTTACACAAAGAAATCTTTTCCCATATTTGATGCCTCCAACCTCAAAGAGCATACTATTTGCCCAAAGACTCTTTGTCTAAAGGTTAGTAGAATAAGACAAAAGCTTTTTAGTCTCTAACATAGAGGTAGTAATCTCTTACTCATTGTAGGTATTCGTACAATGTACTATGAATAGATGGGGATAGAGAAAAGACTGTGTACAAATGTTGTAGACTGATTAGTGGGGGTTTGTTGCTTAATGGATGTGGGAGCTTTCATTGTGGTAATGGTGGATTGCTCTCAGTGCTTGGTGGCTGATTAGTTTCTTTTTTCTGCATAATGGTATCACTCGGTGCAGGTCTGAGAATTGTGGGAATCTTGGTTTTTAGTGCTGGTTAGTTGGGTACTAGTGTCACTACGTTGGGAGTGCATTAGCTTGTGGGAATTAAGTTTTACTGTTAGCTTTTCTTTTTGTTGGTTCTGTTTGTTCCTTGTCTCGTTCCTCTTTTATTTGTTTCTTGTTCCTCTTTATATTTGGGTTGGTGTACCCCTTGTACTCTATCATCTAATACAGTTTTGCTTATCAAAAAAAAAAAACAAATGTTGTAGACCATAAATGATGCAATCACTAGATTCACTACATATATGACATAAAGTCGACCGTCGAGGTTGTCTTCACACATATAAGTAAGACAATGTAAGCTTGGCGGTGAAACGATGTCTTTCAATTTTGTAGGACGATGTTGTATGTCTTTTAGATGATGTAATGCTAGAAAATATTGTTCTTGAAATTTCGAAACATGTCTGTTTAGAGTGTTAGTGCAAGCTTGCTTGATTTTATTTATGACAGTTATCTTGTTTTTTTTTATAAGCAACGATTATCTTGTTATCATCAAAATACATTAAGAGATTTCTAGATTCGATGTTTAGACTTAACACAAACACTAGAGTACACATTAATTGGGTTCAAATGGTAAAGAATTCAAAATTATAATTTAAAGCTCACCCCTATGTTGGGATTAGAAGTTGATTGAGGAGCAGGCTTTGATTGAACAACTTTCTTTAGCAAAACATGAGTTTTGTTGGGCTTGAGCATCCTCAGTGTTCTTAGAGGTAACTTTATCCTCTTACCCAAGCCCTTTATGTGTTCCTTCTTCATTAAAGATGAAGAAAGTACTATCATATCATCACCATAATTCTAACCCTTGGTTTTGGGGTGGGTGGAACGTTGGAAGAGTAAGAGGGCTTTTTGGGTATGTTCAAGATTTTCTTCATATATCACAGCAAAAACTTTAGCGTTTAGGGGCGGTTGGAACTGCCGCTAAAAAAATTATATTTTTATTTTAGCATTTTCAATTAACCGGGTATGTTTGTTTTCCCTTCCAAGCATAATTTAGAAACCCTTTTCCCTTGGCTCGCAAACTCCACCGGAAAGCACCGTGAAACTCTCTCTCCGTCGCCAATCGGTTGCAGCGTTGCGGTTTGCTTTGCCTGCAGCAGCATCACCCTCCGTCGCCGATCTTCTTGCATGCATTTCTCTCTCTCTCGCTCTCTTTTACTTTCCAATTCGTAGTGTAGTAGTAGTTTCATGTGTATTGATTTTTCTGAATTGAGTTGAGGTAACTCGCTTTCTCTTGTCAGCCTCTCAAATCTGTTTCTGCTATGAGATATATTCATTTAAATGCTTTTGTTCACTTGCCACCAATTTCAATCTGCATTGATGTTGATGTTCTTCAATTATGAATCCCTATACTTGAAGAATTATACTAGGCTTCCCGCGATTAGGGAAGATCAATTTAATCTGTTTGTGACATGCCAGTATCATTTGAGAACTATAGCACTTAGTTAATTTGTACTGTAGCATGATTTCAGCCATTCAATTCCCCTGGAAATGATCTAATTCGAGCTTCAAGTTCATTTACATGCAAAAATTGAATGAAACAAAGATATAGACAGGCTCTAGGGAACAGAAAGATAGTATTGTGCTTAATGTTTCTTGCTGAATAATTAGTTAGGTTTAGATGTTTGATTATTGGTTTTAGTTGAAGATTATGCTTCAAGTTTGAATTGGTCTATAATCGCCAAGCAAGGCTACTGCCAGCATCTACAGAACCCGATTCAGATCATGATGGTGGAGCCTGAGTTGACATCCCAAGGACTGTTAAGTAGCTCCTGCGGGAGGCAATCTATTAAGCGAAAAGTCCTTTTTTATTGGATTCGTGTTTTCGAGATTAATAAGTGGATTTTGTTGCTGACTCAAAATTCTAGTCTGTCTCAGACAACTTAGCAAGCTTTTTTTCCTTAGCTATATTGGCAGCAACTTTTGACCTTTGAAATTTGAATGACTTCATTAAGCTTCTTCGCTTGCTAATATTGAAGCTCAATTGTCTAGGCCTGGTGTATGTGTAGAATTTGACTAAAATAAATAACAAGAGTTGTCATTTTCCTCTTATTGTTATTTCTTCTTGTAGTATTTGATGTGAGTTTAACTTCTTGATGTTATTTGTAATCTTCTTAATTCTATTGTTGATGATATATCTAATGCTTCTTTTATACAAAGTATGGCTGCGAAAGGTAAACAAATACAATCCACTTCATCTTATATGGTGCCACATCAGCCGTCACACGATTCATCCGATCATGAACCGTTCTTGGATGATGAGATTGGGGAGCTACAGCTTGATTCCTCAACTGGCGTTGAAGGTCAACCTGCTGATAAACATATGGTTCAAGTGAGAAGTATGTCATTTAACTTAATTTTCGTACATTTCGTTCAGGTGTTAGTTCATGTATTAGTTTATATAGTTAATATTAAATGTTTAACACTTTGTCTTTCCAGATAATGAAGGGGAGGTGAAAGAAATCCTTATGGAGGTTAGTGACATTAACTACCTCCCACCTGGAGACAAGGTTGTAATTCCTTTTGATGGAAACCAACCAAGCACCAAATGCCAATTGGCTGTTGGGAGTTTTCTTGGGTCCAGTAGCCATAAATCACAGTTTCTTACCTATTAGCTTTAAATGTTGGCCTCATGTACCGAAGGACTATATGGATCGTGTTTGGGATGAAATCATTAAGGTATTGAAGTAAATAATTTCTTGTTAGTTACCTATAATACTTCGTTGCAGTTATAATATATTGTCATATCTAACATTGGCATGTAATTTAAGTCTAAGCTATGGTGGGACCCAGTCCATGATGGTGCAGCTAGAGCCTATGTGATGAAAGACCTAGGGAAAAAATGGACGGAACATAGGCTCAGATTATATAATGAACATTATGACGTGACAAAGACAAGAGATGAGAATATCCGGTTCCCCCCAAAAGGGATTGCAGCAACACAGTGGGCTTCTTTTATAGGTTATAGATTGGAGGAGAAAACTAAGGTAATCGGATTTCTCAATATTTAAATGATTTACCATCCTAATAGAATTGACTTTTCTTTGTGCTTGTTTGTAGGCAATATGTCAACAAAATTCCAAGAATAGAGCCAAACTTGCAATGAATCACACTAATGGCTCTACAAAACTCAAGAGAAAGCGGGCAGAGATAGTATGTATTTGAATATAGTAAAACTTGTTATTCAAATTATGTAGAATGTATACTTGACTTTTGAAAATATGATTATGATCAAAAGATAAGCCAAACTGGACTACCAGTGAGTAGGGGTGCCTATTTTGTTGTTTAGCATTTATACTTAACATCTTATAACTTGAATCATATAGGAAAAAGTTGCTGAGATTGAGAAACATGGAACTGCTCCCAAGGAAATCTCACGTGATGACTCTCCTGATCAAGTTTTTGTAAGAGAACATCAAGGTGTGGGAGATGGATTTTTCCCGACACGAGTGTTTGGATCTAAATACCATTGCTTTTGTGGTACTTCTTCGAGCTTCAATAATACGACTTTAGAAAGTCGTATTGCACACCTAGAGAATGAAATCCAGGAACTAAAGACTAAGTCAAAAACAAGAGATGAAAATTTGAAGAAGATGGAGATGCTTCTTGTTCAACTACTTATGAATGCGTCATTGCCCATACCGTCTTTTCTCGCAACTAGCCTTGATGATGCTGTAAGTTACTCTTGTTACTACATGGTCTAGTATTATTCTGTAATCTATCCATTGTATAATAAGCTTTATTTTGTTTTTATTATTGCAGAAGACTTCTGATGATGATGCTTCTACTTAGCTCGGCACTAGTCAACCATAGTAAGAATGGGAATGTGTTAATGTACTTCATGTTTTTAAGTAGGTGACTAGCTTTTGAAAACTATAATTAGCTTAATTTGGTCAACATTTTGAAACTACAGCTGGGTTTGTTTATTGGTATTTTGTACTTTTCTACATATGGTATGCATTTTGAGAGTACAATTGGATCCCTTTGTTGGTATTTTGTAACAAAATTTGAATGCATTTATGAGTACTATGGGGCATGATCACACATCGGACATGGCTTTTGTTTAGAGAATTTAGAGGTTTTGTTACCAGTACGAGGAAGATTACATTTTCTTGTTCTATTTTCATTAGTCCTTTATGGTAATTGATTCTTTTCCCCCTACAACTCAAGGTAACTCCCTCTCTCAAATCTTTTTAATCCTTTACGAAAAAATTTAATTTATTGATAACGCACAACTTTCAAAAGGAAGTTGCAAGACTTGAAGGGGAGTTACGAAGCCTTGGACCTTCATCACATTCATGTCTATGGTCATTGTTACATGAAAAGTAGTTGAAAACTCAGCTGGTACAAAGTGCTTTCTTGGTCTTAACTTCCATATACTGGGGATCTGAATGCTGCAACAGATACACTTGATTGTGATGGAAGCACTGATGCTTCTCACCTTCACCTGGCTATAATAGGACTGAGTATGAATCATGATAATGCCTTGAATACTTTGAAATAAATAGTTATGCTCTTGAACTTTTGCTCAAAATTTTGCTACATTTTTTTTTTTTCATTCTAGGCTATCCTTGGATATCAGCATGCAATCTTCATGTAAGCTATGTTTGCTTGTAGTATTTTGGTGATGCTAATATCTTTGCTTATTGTTACTGTCTCAAAGGATCCTTTCATGTGGTAATATTTAATTTCAAAGTTTTATTGCAGATTTGTTAAAAATGGGTGGTTTGACCGGTTTCTAGTTGCAACTACATTCATTCTTTGTGGAGTGTTCATAATACTTAATAAGTAAGCAATTGCATATTATCTGTATATTCTGGTATTTTATCAGATTATAACAACCAGTGGAGCTGATATGATCAGTTTATTTTCTATTACAGTTCAATGTCTGACACCTGTATGGCGATGGGAGAATGGGAGGAGAATCCACAAGCAGAATCTACTCTTAGCAACATCCTTCCATGTGTTGATAAGAGAAGCACAAACAACATTTGAACATAGCTTTTGCAGCCATTGAAACCGGGATAACATGCTGCACACGCGGGGCTTTTCTTCCTAGTGTTTCCTCCAAGCACTCTCGAGTATCTACCCTCCATCCTTTGGCTTCAGTGTAAGAAAAATATAAGAATAGAGTTGCTATTTGAATGAGAAGGGCATGTTTGGTTTTCAGTTGAAAACTACATTCGGTGGATTGAAATTCGAGAATGCGCACTACAAGGCTTCGTAATGCGTGAAGCGTGAAAGGTACCTCGGACCTCCGTTGGTGTTCAATTGAGTTCAACTTAAAATCAAACATGCACAAGATCTTTCCACTTGGAAAATTCTGTTTTGCAGTATATTCTTACTTTATGTTGCTTCTTCTATGTGAGGTATTGTGATATGAGTTGTGACACTAAATTGAAGAACAGAAAATGAGTGTTTAAAATGAAGATGTTTGTAATGACAAAGTCTGAAATCAAGCTCCTTGTTTGGAGAAGCACCAAGAGTGGCATCCAAATCAACACTGAAAGTTTCAAAGACAAAGGGTACTTCACTCATAACCAAATGTGAAATTGGGGACAGTCTGGTTGGTTACTTACATACCAGAAAGTTCTCATCTGGGTCTATAGAGCTAAGGAGTTCGTGTGTTTAAACTCAGAAATTTTGGTTTCTACAAGTTTAAATTTGTTTGAAATAAACGGATGTTGATGTTTGTGTATAGTAGGAGGGAGGTGATGTGGGCGGGATAGGTAGAGGCTCAGCCACAGAGTGCATGAGCCTTGAAGCCTCAAGTAGAGCCTTGTCCCTTTTTCTCGTAGCTTGAACCAGCTTGTGAGAGAGCTCTACAACTGCCACTTTCCATTGTTCTTATCTTGAATTTGTGTTAATGTATTCTATTATGTGCTGAATTTTCTACGATGTTGAGGTTGTGGTGGTTAAACCCGCTGTTACTATTTTTGACGAATTTCGCCATATAGATGTGGCGGTAAAAGTTGCCTTTAATGTACTATCAATTGACATCATGCTCTAGATATAGGGGTGGTTTAAACTGCCTTTAGCCTATGGGACTGGCGGTGATTATTACAATGGTTTGCCAAAATCGTTGGTAGATTGCTTAGTGGTTCCAAATTCGTCGACAATTGGCCCATCAATACTAGTGATACTTAAGGCCGGTTTATAACCGCCACGAAAGGTTGTGTCCAAATGCCATTATTCAACCAACTTGTAGTAGTGTGGAGTAATAACAAGGTTTGAGTTGTGATAACAAGCCTCATTATTTCGAATCTTGTCATAATTTATGTGAAGATGTATTTCAAACCTTGTTATAAATAATGAGGCTTGCTATAACATGGAAAGACTCATTTTAAGGTTTGATTGGTCCAAGATGTTAAAAGGCCATGACCAATTTGAATGGCATGTTTAAAGGGGTGGTTCGAAATACATCTTCACATAACATGTTGAACTGAAGTTTCAAGATCACTCGAGGCTCGATACCTTAAAGTTAGTTTAAAATCAAGGCATGTGAGATTCATTTGAAGAAGCCCAAGGTCTCCTAACTCAAATGCAAGCTAAAGTAACTACTTTGAAATCGATCTCAAGGCAAGAAAATGCCTAGGCATCCAGGGCTCGATGGAAAGGATTTGAAGCATCGATGGAAGAAGAAGCACTTAGCCACGCTCAAAGGATTTCTCATATGCTTCATGGTTGGGTCAAGTGTATGACATATATTTATAAGTTACTTTATAACTTTGAATGTAGTCCGTAGGATTATTAAAAAGTCAAGTCTGATGTTACTATTCATGTATAACTTAATGTTATTTATAAAGATCTTACAATTAAAATTTTCTAGTTGATAATGTATAAAACACTTAAATTTGTAAATCACTAAACTAAAGAGCCCAAAAACACAATTATCTAAGTTCTCATATTGATCTTTATATACATTTATTTATTTCACATGTAAACAAATATGCTCATTATATATTAAAATTAATTTGCATAGAAATTGTTTTACTTCGTAGCAAAAAAAAATTCAAAGATATAATTTTGGACGAAGGAAGGTGCGAGAAGCTCCTCGACCCTAGTGATTCATGAACATTCTCTTGCTGACGTTGTCAGCTTTGTCAGATAACTACTGAAAAACATCGTTTTTGACACGCTGGCTCGGTGCTCTTGTCCTTTTTTGTTTTTCTTTTAACTTTGGTGTACAAAAAAATAATAATTATGGGCTTGATATTAGTTTTAGTTTGTACGAAGAAAATAGTAGTACTATTCTCTTTGTTTCTAATTAATGGTCTTGTTATAAAGAAAAAAATTATTCTTATAAATGTTTGTTTAGAATCTCAACAGAAATAAAGGAGATAAAAAGGTAAAATGGGAAAATAAAATACTTCTCTTGTCATTCTTTCTAGACCATTAAATAGAGAATAAAGATTTGGAGCGTGCAGAGATAGAAAGGGACGAGTGTTTGAAACGAGGAGAGAGACAAATATCGGTTCGGCGCAAAAAAGATAGGTTTGGTTTGCGCCTCCTACTCCTAGTGTGCTCTTCACTTGGATTCATTCAAATTTAAAACCAATCAGAGATTGCGAACAAGAGTTGAAAAAAAACAACATAACTTACCCAGAATGTGGTCGAAAACAAAAACCTCTGCTTCAATCTCTCGCTCTCAGGCATGTCAATTCACACTTGTTTGTCTTGTCTTTTTTTCTCCTTCTATTACTATTTTCTCTTTTGTAGCATATGAACCACCAACTATCAATTCACCAAAAGCTAAACAAGAAGAAGGAAAATATCTTGTTTTCATTTTTTTTGTTGTTGCAAAAAACAGGAACCAAAAATGGCATTGGAATCTCAATCGCAGAAGAAGAAGAACAATTTGCATCATCATGGGCATGGGCAAGGGGTTTTCGGAGATGTATTCAGCATCATGAAAGAGATTGAAATGGACCTGGATTTAAGATTTCAATTACCTCACCTTGCACTTCCCCCAGTGAGTCACTGTTTTCTTCATTTAATTTGTGAAGGGTTTTTCTTTGATTCTTAATGGCAAGAGTTGTTGTTTTCTTTCAGGATTTCTTGGGTAGCAGAGAAGTTCGTGAGTTTATTAGTGGGGCTCTAGCTGGGGCTATGACAAAAGCTATACTTGCTCCTCTTGAGACTATCAGGTTTACTCTTTATTAATCTCTCAACAACTTTACACAAATTATTTCCAAGGCTTATAAACTTTTAGTACAAAAAGGAATAATTAGTTCAAGTTTTTATGCCTATTCTTTAAGGATGATTTCTTATCCTACCACATTTTAGTAAATTCTATTCCTTAAAAATAGAAATTGATAAGGGCCACTGCCATGGTGTGGCTAGTGTATTCTTTCATAACTGTAGTAGCTTACCTTTATTTTTCCTTCAAGTATAATAATACATCTTTACCATCCCGGATAACTGAATGTTGTGTAAAACACTAGTGTGTGATTGTGAAATGTTATACATTATTTGAACTTACTGCCTCGCTCATACTCTGTGATCTACGCAGGACAAGAATGATAGTTGGTGTTGGGTCGAGAAATATCACCGGTAGTTTCGCTCAGGTTATAGAGCAGCAGGGGTGGCAAGGATTGTGGACTGGAAACATGATCAATATGATTCGTATAGTTCCAACACAAGCCATTGAGCTTAGCACATTTGAGTGTGTAAAACGGGCAATGACCTCAGTGCAAGAGAAGTGGAAGCAGAATGAAGGCCCTAAGTTGCAGATTGGTTTCATCAATTTGAACTTATCTTTATCTTGGATTTCACCAGCTGCTGTGGGTGGAGCAGCTGCAGGAGTTTCTAGTACACTTGTATGCCATCCCCTGGAAGTTTTGAAGGTATTAGAAAACTATCTACCCGTTTCGATGCAAACCAAAGAGCACTTATGGAGCTTATTTAGTGCATTTTCTAGTAGATAAGCTTCAATAAGTCCGTATCTCCAAACAGGCTCTTATATGCTAAGTTAAAAGTATTAATATTGTCTTTGGACATCAGATATATCAGACTAGAATGATGACTGACGGCACAATCAGTAGCATTTATATTTTCTGTACTGTTGAGCTAATAATGACCAAAACATGAAATTATTGAAGCTTTCTTTTCTTGTCTTTTACTCTTGTTTTAGATTCTAATTGTCTTCTGATTTTTTATTACAGGATCGGCTCACTGTAAATCCTGAAGCCTACCCTAATTTAGGCATTGCAATTAGAAATATTTATAAAGCCGGTGGTGTTGGCGCTTTTTATGCCGGTCTTGCGCCCACTCTAGTTGGCATGCTTCCATACAGCACATGTTATTACTTTATGTATGAGACGATAAAGAAATCTTACTGCCAGACCAAAAATAAGAAGTCGTTAAATCGTCCAGAAATGCTTTTAGTTGGAGCTCTTGCAGGTAAGAGATTCTCTATTACTTGTTAAGACATTTTTTTAATGCTTCTCTTTGTTTATAGGTCTCCATCTTGCCCAGACTCTCACATGACCGTGTTGCATGAAGCATATGATTGCATGAAATATTCTTCTGTTTGCTTCCGTTTCGCTTGTTTTTCTAACCCAACACTTGAACCACATTTATACAATGATGGGCAGACATCATTGAATATCTGGTTCAAGTGGTACATGTTTGGTTCCCACTAAGCAATGTCTCGGGTTCGAGTCTTGTATATGGAAAAAACCCTCGCTAGGAGAGCTAGCCCCACCATGATGTGGATGTTCCCAGCTCGAACAGAATTGCTTCCTGCGGAAGATACCTATATTAGACCCAAATTGGTAATATAAATGATTTATGCTTAAAAGCTTCTTTATGCACACTCAGGTTTAACTGCCAGTACAATTAGCTTCCCATTGGAGGTGGCTAGGAAGCGCCTGATGGTGGGAGCTTTGCAAGGTAAGTGCCCGCCAAACATGGCGGCAGCACTTTCAGACGTAGTTCGAGAAGAAGGTCTGAAGGGTCTCTACAGAGGATGGGGTGCAAGCTGTTTAAAGGTTATGCCATCCTCTGGCATTACATGGATGTTTTATGAAGCATGGAAAGACTTGTTGCTTGCTCAGAAGGGTAATTCCTTGTAGTTATAGCCTAATAATAAGGTTACATGGGTTTTTAGCCTGTTTCGTTTTGAGTTGAAGAATGGAGGATAATTCAATACAGGGTTAAGAAATAACAAAAATAATTGGATAACCGTTTTTGCCATGGTCACTCTTTGGAATGTTCATTCCTACCTACTAACCAGTTAGTTAGCCCAGCTTATGAGCTTCAGGTTTTGATATTTGATTTGGGAAGATTCTCATCAAAGAGAAAGGTTCAAGAATGAGATTGTTCTGAGGTTTCCCTTTTTTTTGGGGTTTCTTTCCATCATAACTTTTATATTTGATCTAATTGTATCTGCTGAGTTTTTTGGTCTTTAATATGTACCGGCTGAGTTAATATCACTGTAGAACGTTTTGGAATAGTTATTTCCTTATAAATTATAACATACATACATGAGTTTTTTTATGAGCTGAGTATAAGTGCGAGTTATGAGTTTTTTTTTTTAATTTGGAGTACAATACCTTTTGATAGAGCTAAGTTAGAAAGAAATAATTTTGAAAGAATGCATTTTGGTAGAATAATCTGGTCTGGGAGAGGATATTATAAAAGTGAGTTCAATAGAATTGCTTTTGTTTGGATGGTAAGATAAAAATTACTTTTGAAGTGTAGATATATTTACATTTTCTAGTCCTACACCTAGAATAATTCTTCAACAGAGAAGTAAGATATTTTCACCTTTCTCATAGGGCTTCTTATTCATGATTAATGTTCTTTTTACAAACAAATGTTTTACTCAGTTAACTTTCATCTCAGTGAAATGCAATACAGTATTGTTTACAGTATAGTTGTCATGTGACTGAGAGGTTACGGGTTTAGTCCTGAAAATAGTCTCTTGTAAAAAAACAGGGTAAGACTACGTACAATACACCACATGGTTGTTGTCATGTAATTGAGAGGTCACTGGTTCAAGTCCACGAAACAGTTTTGTAAAACACAGGGTAAGACTGCGTACAATACACCAAATGGTGGGATCCCTTTTTATATGCGGGATCATTGCACTATTGTTTGGTTAACACTCCAAATCCACCTCCATCTTAAGAAAAATAGAAATAGAGGAGAGATGGGAAAGATGGTAGCTAAAAAATGGGCGATCTATGCACTTTCACCGGTCATAGGCTGTTATCATCACTTTTTTATAATTTATCCTCAGTCACTCCCTTGTAACAATTTGTTGGATATACTAGTCCAAACCCAAAATTAACAAGTTAAGAGTACTTGGAGAGTGGATTAGCAGTGATTTCTACTCTCTCAATATGAGTTATTTTCAAAATTCTATCTCTTCTCTTAATGGAACACACTATTTGAGAGTGAGTTTAACTAAGTCAAAATTATTTAAATTCAAATTCTTTTTTAAATTTTAAAGTTTTCAAAACCTTGTACTACTTGATGGAGACTAGCGTGGACCATTAATATTTTGGTTCACCGGTGAACCAATGTTTAAAACCGTTGGATGCAAAAATTCAGGAATATTGTCTAAATTAATGGTTAGGATTGAATAGTCATAAAATGACATAAATTTAATTATCCTTTCTCTTCCAAAACCTAACATTTCCCTCATTGGCACATCATTGCCGGGAAGTTGCACGACAACTTTGGTCACTGAAGCTCTGACCCACTGGGTAATTGGAGCTCCGAGGCTGACGACTCTGGAACAACACTGTACCAAACCCATCTCGAACCTAGCCACCCACACATGCTCAAAACCAATCCTCCAACCTTCATCGCCAAACCAACTTTGTCCGCAAGCTTCAACAATTTGAGCTCTCTCAACAGGGTTGTCTCAAGTAGTTGGCATAGTGGCATCGACATCACTTTCTTGAATGGACCCGAAATCTAAACCACACATGGAAGTTATCGAAGACGTAGATCTTGCCATTGTCAACCTACGGGTTTTTAGGAGACAAAAGCGATCAAGAGCTTAATCACAACGCCATTCGAGACATATCCTCGCCAGATATGAAGAACGGGTGAGGGATTCATGTGTTTAGGAAGTGAAGTTCTTGGCCAAGAAAGCGGTTATGTTATCTCATTCACTCTGCAAAACCGACACCCACTCCACAACTAGAGAGAGATGAGAGAGAGGGAGAGGGAGCGATTGGTTATGTACTTTCATTGAAGGCCCTCGCATGGGAATGGTGAAGAAGAAGGTGAGGGGAGGGTGGAAGGGAGATAGGGTTGGGAGGATAAGAGGGTAGGGGCGATGGCGGAAGTATGTGGTCGAAGTAGGGCCATTGTAGGAGAAGGTGGATTGGGCAGACGAAGTGCCAAGATTACAATGATTTGAAATATTTACTTTGTTAAATTATCAAATAAACATTTGGTCCATCAGTGGACTGATGGAACATTCTAAAAAGGGGCTCGCCCTGTCTCAACCTTACTACTTTTATTCTAATTATGATCACTATTTTTAATTTTAATTTTCGTATAATATATTTTAGGCTTAAAAGCATTTGTTGCCCCTGATGTTTCATGTTTGTGTAAAAGACACCCCCATTTATTTTTGTCTATGTTTGTACCATCAATGATACTAAAAAGTGTAGCGAGTACCCCTCCGTCAGTTTGACGTTAGAAAACTAACGGAGGGGCTGACGAGGCTTTTCCTTTTTTTTTACATGCCACGTGGAAAATAAAATCAAAATTCAGAAATGGAAAACGGGGTGGGGAGAATTCGAACTCAGGACTTGTAAGTAGCAAAACACACACTTAATCAGTTGAGCCACATACATAATTAAAATATATTGCAAGAAAATTTAATTTATATCATCTCCTTCATCATCATCAATTTCATATCATTGAGGGTACAAACATAGACAAAAATAGATGGGGGGTGTCTTTTGCACAAACATGAAACATCAGGGGCAACAAATGCTCTTAAGCCTATATTTTAAAAACAAACTTAATATTCAAATTTATTATTATTATATTTTTTTGGTTACATTCAAATTTATTATTTAAATTAAATAATTAAACTAATTATCTCAAAAAATATTTTTATTCAATTTTTATTAATATGTAGTTTTTTATTAAATGTATTATCATGACATTTTAATTATTTAAAAAAATGTTTTTTCCATGTATCGCACAAGCTAAAATACTAGTTTATTAACGAACGCCAAAGCGTGTGCTAAATATATGCATTGTGTGCCTTCCGTGCTTAGTATTTTATTAGTAAAGATAGCAAGTTGGCCTCTCAGCAAAACCTCTTCACATTTAGCATAACCAATTGATAATTGTTGTCAAATAGGTGTTCTCTCTTTATAAATAACTCTCCACTTTGCACACCAAATCACAAACACTCATTCTTCTGAGGACTTTCATAGAGAATCCTCATTGACTCATTTTCAACAGGAGCTTCTTAACTCAATAATTATAATGTCTGGGGGAGATGCGCAGAAGGGAAAAAGAATCGCCATAATTGGTGTCTCAGCCTTGTTATTGGTGGCTATGATTGTGGCTGTCACAATTGGCGTGAATAAGAGTGAAGCAAACAATGATATAGAAGACACCATGAAGAACCATGTTGCTACCACGGTAAAAGCAGTCCAAACCCTTTGCCATCCCACTGATTACAAGAAAGAATGTGAGGAAACCTTGATAGCAGAGGCTGGAAACACCACTGACCCAAAAGAACTTACTAAAATTGCCTTCAACATTACAATTAACAAAATTGGTGACAAGCTCAAGGAAACTGAGTTGTTGCATGAGGTTGAGAAGGATCCAAGAGCCAAGATGGCACTTGACACATGTAAACAACTCATGGATCTTTCAATTGGGGAGTTAACAAGGTCAGTTGATGGAATAGACGAGTTTCATCTCAACAATCTGGACAAAATTCTCATGAATGTAAAGGTTTGGCTTAGCGGCGCAGTCACATACCAAGATACATGCTTGGATGGGTTTGAGAACACCACAAGCGAAGCCGGGACGAATATGAAGGAGCTATTAACAACAAGCATGCATATGAGTAGCAATGCCCTGGCTATTGTCTCTGAACTTGCTGACACCATATCAGATTGGAATGTCACAAAGTTAACCGGGCGCCGCCTCCTTCAAGATTCTAAGACCCCCTCATGGGTTGATCTTGGTCATCGTAGACTTCTTGATTCAAAGAAAAATACATTCAAACACAAGCTTAATGTGAGGGAATTAGATTTCCCACCCTCTGTTTTAGATTTCCCACCCCATTTGAAAGTGGGGAAAAACCAATATTGTCCCTCCGTGTGAGGCATTGAAGAAGGTTCCTGAGCATAACAAAAAGCCATTTGTGATTTACATCAAGGAAGGCATTTATCAAGAGTATGTTGATGTTACCAAGCATATGATCCACGTTGTGTTTTTGGGTGATGGTGGCAAAAAGACACGAATCACTGGAAACAAAAACTTCATTGATGGGATTAACACCTACAGAACTGCAACCGTTGGTATGTCCTCTCTTAATTGAATAAATATCATACCTCTTTCTGGACATTTCTTTTTTTAATTCACACTAAATATAAATAAAGCATGCATCCATTGAATGAAATCTAAGATACATTTTAAAAATTGCAAATCAAACCCATAGGAGAATTTTATGTAAGGATGTAAATTAATGTACAAATTAATATATGCAGCTGTCCAAGGAGATCATTTTACTGCCATCAATATGGGTTTTGAGAACTCTGCTGGCCCCCAAAAGCATCAAGCAGTGGCATTAAGAGTTCAAGCTGACAAAACCATCTTCTTCAATTGCTCAATGGATGGGTACCAAGATACACTTTATGCCCACACCATGCGTCAATTCTATCGGGATTGCACCATTTCGGGTACCATCGACTTTGTCTTTGGTAATGCGCTAGCCGTTTTTCAGAATTGCACTTTCGTGGTCCGAAAGCCATTGGAAAACCAACAATGCATTGTAACTGCACAAGGCAGGAAAGAAAGGCAACAACCATCAGGAATACTCATTCAAGGGGGTTCCATTGTGTCTGACCCTGAGTTCTACCCTGTGAGATTTGACAACAAGGCTTACCTAGCTCGTCCATGGAAGAATTACTCTAGAACTATCATCATGGACAGCTACATTGATGATTTGATTCATCCTGATGGCTATCTTCCATGGCAAGGATTAGAAGGCCCATCAGGCATGGACACTTGCTTCTATTCTGAGTACCACAATGTAGGTCCGGGTTCAGATAAATCAAAGCGTGTAAACTGGGCTGGAATTTGGAACCTCAATTCAAAAGCTGCACATTCGTTCTCTCCGTCCAAATTGTTCCATGGAGATGACTGGATTGAGGCTACTGGGATCCATTACTTCCCTGACATTCCCAAGCATTACAGGCACAAGAAAACATTACTTAATTGGTGATAATGACTACTTGCAATCAACAGGGACTGATTATTAGTTAACACTTATGTTGTTCATTTCTTTTTCTCCTTTTGATTTCATTGATAATTCTTGGAGTAGGTATTCATATTCTTTATGTTCTAGAGAGATGCAAAGACTTGCAGTTAAATTCCCTCTTTGTATAGTGACTAGATATATGTGAAATTAGATACAAACATTAATTTTTGTTAAGTTGTAGTACAAGTTAAAGTAATAAAATGTTCTTTTTCTTGCTGCAGTTTTTCCCATCGATTATTACATATTAGGTAAGTATAAGTGTAATTTATATAAATTAATAAGCATAAGAGTTGAATGGATATACATTGTTAGTATAAAAGAGCTTTACATAGACAAGTAATCACGGTATTCAACAGCACACAAGGGCTATAAATGTCTCACACCCGAAGGTAAAAGTATTCTCTCAAAGGATGTTTGTTATCTTCAAATAAATGCATTTCCCCTACACTGCTCCATTTCTTAGTCATTCTTCATCATCTCTCAGGCCTTAGAAAACCAAACAGAGTTCAACTTATTTCCATTCCTAATCTCAATAGGCACTTTAAGAAATAGGGAAGTTGACAAAATCTTGCAAGTCCTTTAAATAATAACTTTCCAATGAATTAAAATCAATTTCTACAGCCAACTTTCTTAGAAGCTCCTGTATTTAATGTATGCATAAATATAAGTAGACTTAATAACCAAATACTTGAAACGCTTTGAAGTTAAAAGCTAATCTGTATTAGACCCAGATTAATGCAATAATCTTTTCACGACCAATTGGATACCTGAAAACTATTGAGCACAAAACTAAAGTTTACTCTTCCAAATTTTGGGTTGCTTGAGAACATATACATCCTATTTACAAGATAAATCATAGGCTAAATTATCTTGTTAAATTATTGCTTCCAAAACTGCACGTTTAATTTGTTTCAATTGAATAATTCCTAGTCTTTGGTTGTTGCTATTGTTTAGGAAGTAGTTAATAGTTGCCCCATTTTTCAGGTGTTGTGGGTTAGTATGCAGCTAGTAGGATATTTTCAGTTATTTTCAATTCTATAAATGTAAGCTCTTGAATTCAATAAAATCAGTCTTCCGCTGAATATCTTCTTCCTTCACTGCTCTGATACCAATTGTTAGTATTTTCTGAATTAGCTAACAGAGACTATAGTTCAGTTTCGAAGGCCTACAAAACTTTCCATCCACAAACTGATACTATAATCATCAGCAGAAATGTCCACTTCATGGAAAATGAAGAGTGGGATTGGGAAGATTCAAATACACCTGAGCTTAAAACAAGCTCATGGCTGGATGAAAGGGAGGATGATCCACTAGTAAGAGGTACTCGGTTGCTCTCTAACGTTTATCAAAGATGCAATGTTGCAATATATGAACCTGCTGGCCACGAAGAAGCACTCAAAGAGTCCAGATGGAAGGATGCAATGAAGGAGGAGTTGTTCATGATTGAAAAGAACAAAACCTAGGAGCTTGTTGAAAGACCTCAAAACAGAAAGGTAATTGGGGTAAAATGGGTGTTTAGAACCAAGCTCAACGCAGATGGTTCAGTCATCAAGCATAAAGCAAGGCTTGTTGTTAAAGGCTATGCGCAGATTTTTTGTGTTGATTACTCTGACACATTTGCACCAGTAGCAAGGCTTGATACAATAAGATTACTTCTTGCTGTTTCTGCGCAACTTGGCTGGAAAGTCCATCAGATGGATGTCAAATCAGCATTCCTTAATGGAATTCTTGAAGAAGAAATTTATGTCGAGCAACCTGGAGGCTTTGTTGTTGAAGCCAAAGAAGACAAAGTTTATCGACTACATAAAGCTCTTTATGGCCTAAAACAGGCACCAAGGGCGTGGTATGGTCGTATAGATGATTACTTGCCTGGTTTAGACTTTGAAAAAAGTCTTTCAGAATCCACACTATATGTTAAGAAAATTAACAATGAGATTCTTGATGTTTCTCTTTATGTGGATGACCTTTTAATTACATGCAGGAAGTAGTGCAAAGCTTGTAGATGAGTTCAAGCTAGATATGATGGTTTTTGAAATGACCGATCTTGGTCTAATGTCATACTTCCTTGGAATGGAGATCAAGCAAAGTAAAGATCAAGTTTTCATTTGCCAGAAGAAGTATGCAAAGGAGATTCTCAAGAAGTTCAAAATGGAAGATTGCAAGGAGATGAATACTACCATGAACCAAAAAGAAAAGCTAAGCAAAGATGATGGAACTGCAAAAGTTGATGAAACATACTACAGAAGTCTCATTGGTTGTTTGATGTATCTTACAGCAACAAGGCCAGACATATTGTATGTTGTAAGTTTTCTTTCAAGGTTTATGCATTGTGCTAGTGAAATGCATCTAGTGGCAGCAAAAAGAGTTGTGCGATACATCAAAGGAACTGTTACCTATGGAGTTAAATTTCAGAAGATGCCTAATATGAAGCTGTATGGGTATTCTGATAGTGATTAGGTTGGTTCCTTAGATGATATGAAGAGTACTTCTGGGTATTGTTTTAGTATTGGCTCGGGAAGTTTCTCATGGTGTTCGAAAAAATAGGATATTGTAGCTCAATCTACTGTAGAAGCGGAATTTGTAGCAGCAACTGCGGCGGTAAATCAAGCATTGTGGTTGATGAAGATTTTGGTTGATCTGCATATGGAGCAAACGAAAGGCACTTAAGTGTTTGTGGACAACCAAGTTGCCATAGCAATTTCTCAAAATCTTGTATTTCATGGGAAAACTAAGCACTTCAATATCAAACTGTTCTTTTTGAGAGGGGTGCAGAAAAATGGAGACATTAATCTTTGCTACTGCAAGACGGAAGAGCAACTAGCGGACATATTCACAAAACCGTTGCCTGTTACTAAGTTCGAGCTTCTTAGACAAAAGCTTGGAATTTGCAGTTTCTAAAGAAAGGAGGAGTGTTAAATTATTGCTTCAGAAACTGCACGTTTAATTTGTTTCAATTGAACAATTCCTAGTCTTTGGCTGTTGCTATTTTTTAGGAAGTAGTTAATAGTTGTCCCACTTTTCAGGTGTTGTGGGTTAGTACGCAACTAGTAGGATATTTTCAATTCTATACATGTAAGCTCTTGAATTCCATAAAATCAGTCTTCCGTTGAATATCTTCTTCCGTCACTGCTCTAGTCTCTGTTACCTAATTCAGAAAATACTAACATATCTGATTGATAGATTGTTGCAATTTCTAATTTAGACACAAAATCAAATTCTATATATGAACAAAAAGGCAAGTGCAAAATGACTAGGTTACATGATAGAGTCTTGTTCCCCACTAGTGTCATTTCTTCTTCCCACGAACCAACCTACACCTGAGCTAATTGATTGAGAGCACTCAGCCAACATGTAAAGACAAAACAAGCATAGTCCTGCATAAACAAAGTGTCAGCAAGTATACAAGCATTGTGAATGTATAGCAGATCTCCCTGTCCACCAATCAGAAATAAAAAAGAAATAACAAAGCTATTTTCTATTGAACCTAGGTTATGCCCCCTCTACCCCATTGGCATCCAGTCATAAACATTTCAACGGAATCATTTTACTTAATTTGTCTTTTTATAAATCCAAGCAAGTCTTATTACTGTGATATATCTATAGTTATCAGAAACTGTTTCGATTGAAGCCACAATTCATGACTGACCACAAGAGAAATTCTTTGAAGTGATGAAATCCCTTGCACTTGTACCCTCAACATAACCAGAGATGCTCATAAACAACATCAAATGATGTGTCAAGTATCATATTCATACATCACAAACATTGGTAAAGTTGTCCATGCTAGAGAATAGAGACACTATGAAAGTGACGCAGTGCCCAACTATTCCTTTTTTAACACAACAATAATAATTAAGATCACGTTTGGAAGAGCTAATTTGAACTTATCTTACATCATAAGCGCATATGCATGTGTTTGGGCAAGCTATAAAAATAGCTTATAACTTACATTTAAGGTGTTTTGAGCTTATTTACATAAGCTAATTATATTAGCTTTTGAATAAGGGCTTACAGACTCATAAGCTATTTTAAACTTCTTTCAATAAGTTTCTCAAATTAGCTTATGAATAAATGCTTGTGATAAGCACTAATAGCTTAACTAAGTTGTTCACCCTAACACACTAACCTTAATTCCTGTTTCCCAAAGGTATGAGATCTTCTACATGAACAAAATGACACCATAACATCCCATCATGAATTCAGTGTATGAGCATTATAATCCAGAAAAAAGAGGTTGTGTTATGCATTATTAAATCTTGTCGGATGATCGGATCATTATGATGGATCACCAAAGAAAAAGCAGATTGACTAATAAAAAAGCAAGTATTTCTACTTAAGACAAGAGTTTATATTTTGATCAATTGCCTGCAAAAAACCTTCCTTCCACAATTCATCCACTAACTATCATAGAAAGGTAATTCATTTTATTAGGTGTCTAGTCCTATTTACTTTTCCAAGATATACCAATTTACCTCTTCAAGTAAACAAGAAAAAAAGCACATAATTAAAATAAATAATGGAAGTAAAAGGAGGAAGCAGCATTACCAACATAGGCAATTGTAATGCCCAAAGCAGCATTACCAGCATTTTGGTAGAATTATCTGGTCTGGGAGAGGATATTATAAAAGTGAGTTAAATAGAATTTCTTTTGTTTGGATGGTAAGATAAAATTACTTTTGAAGTGTAGATATATTTACATTTTCTGAGTCCTACACCTAGAATAATTTTTCAACAGAGAAGTAAGAAATTTTCACCTTTCTCATAGGGCTTCTTATTCATGATCTTTTTACAAACAAATGTTTTACTCTGTTAACTTTCATCTTAGAGAAATGCCATACTTTATTGTTTACAGTAAGGTTGTCATGTGACTGAGAGGTTACGGGTTAAGTCCTGAAAATAGTGTCTTGTAAAAACAGGGTAAGATTGTGTACAATACACCACATGGTTGTTGTCATGTAATTGAGAGGTCACATGTTCAAGTCCTCGAAACAGTTTTGTTAAACATAGGGTAAGACTGCGTACAATACACCAAATGGTGGGACCCATTTTTATGTGCGGGAGCATTACACTATTGTTTGGTTAACACTCTACCCCTATCTTAAGAAAAATAGAAATATGGGAGAGAGATGGGAAAGATGGTAGCTAAAAGTTGGGGTATCTATGCACTTCTACTAGTCATAGGTTGTTACCATCACTTTTTAATAATTTATCCTCAGTCACTCCCTTGAAACAATTTGTTGGATATACTAGTATAAGAATATTCCAAACTCAAAATTAACAGGATATATCAAGACTCTTACATAACTTTTGAGTACTTGGAGAGAGGATTAATAGTGATTCCTACTCTCAATATGGGTTATCTTTAAAATTCTATCTCTTCTTTTAATGGATAGTGAGTTTCACGCACTATTTGAGAGTGAGTTCTACTAAGTAAAAATTATTTAAATTAAAATTCTTTTTTAAACTTTATTTTCGAAACCTTGTACTACTTGGTAGAGACTAGAGTGGACCATTAATATTTTGGTTCGCCGGTGAACCACTGTTTAAAACCGGTGGATGCAAGAATTTAGGAATATTCTCTAAATTAATGGTTAGGATTGAGTGAGTCATAAAATGACATAAATTTAATTATCCTTTCTCTTCCAAAACCTAACATTTCCCTCACTAGCACATCGTTTCCAGAAAAATGCACGACAACTTTGATCACCGAAGCTCTGAGTTATCACCACCCACTCGGTAACTCGAGCTCTGAGGCTGACGGCTCTGGAACAACACTGTCACCAAACTCATCTCGAACCTAGCCACCCACACATGCTCAAAACCAATCCTCGAACCTTCATTTTCCAAACCACCTTTGCATGTCGTTGGCATGGTGGCACCGACATCGCTTTCTTGAATGGACCCGAAATATCAACCACGCGTGGAAGCTATTAGAGACGTAGACCTTGCCATTGTCAGCCTACGGGTTTTTAGGAGACAAAAGCGATCAAGAACTGAATCACAACGCCATTCGGGACATGTCCTCGCCAAATATGAGATGGGGAGTAGAGAGAGAGAGAGAGAGAGAGAGAGAGAGAGAGAGAGATGAGATGAGATCGAGAGGGAGAGGGAGCCATTGGATATGCACTTTCATTGAAGGCACTCGCATGGGAATGGTGAAGAAGAAGGTGAGGGGAGGGTGGAAGGGAGATAGGTCTGGGAGGATAAGAGGGTAGGGGCAATGGTCTTTCTGTATGTGGTCGAAGGAGGACTATTGTAGAAGAAGGTGGACTGGGTAGATGAAGTGTCAAGATAACAATGATTTGGAATATTTACTTTATTAAATTACCAAATAGACCTTTGGTTCACTGATGGACCATTCTAAAAAGGGGTCCGTCCTGTCTCAACCTTACTACTTTTATTCTGATTATGATCACTATTTTTAATTTTAATTTTCGTATAATATATTTTAAAAACATACTTAATATTCAAATTTATTATTTAAATTAAATAATTAAACTAACTATCTCAAAAAAAATATTTTTACTAAATTTATTATCATTACATTTTCATTTCTTTAAAAAATATTTTCTCATGCATCACACGAGCTAAAATGCTAGTTTAATAACAAACGCCAAAGCGTGTGCTAAATATATGCATTGTGTGCCTTCCGTGTTTAGTATTTTTTAAAAATTGCAAATCAAACCCATAGGAGAATTTTATGTAAAGCTGTAAATTAATGTACAAATTAATATATGCAGCTGTCCAAGGAGATCATTTTACTGCCATCAATATGGGTTTTGAGAACTCTGCTGGCCCCCAAAAGCATCAAGCAGTGGCATTAAGAGTTCAAGCTGACAAAACCATCTTCTTCAATTGCTCAATGGATGGGTACCAAGATACACTTTATGCCCACACCATGCGTCAATTCTATCGGGATTGCACCATTTCGGGTACCATCGACTTTGTCTTTGGTAATGCGCTAGCCGTTTTTCAGAATTGCACTTTCGTGGTCCGAAAGCCATTGGAAAACCAACAATGCATTGTAACTGCACAAGGCAGGAAAGAAAGGCAACAACCATCAGGAATACTCATTCAAGGGGGTTCCATTGTGTCTGACCCTGAGTTCTACCCTGTGAGGTTTGACAACAAGGCTTACCTAGCTCGTCCATGGAAGAATTACCTAAGAACTATTATCATGGGCAGCTATATTGATGATTTGATTCATCCTGATGGCTATCTGCCATGGCAAGGATTAGAAGGCCCATCAGGCATGGACACTTGCTTCTATTCTGAGTATCATAATGTAGGTTCGGGTTCAGATAAATCAAAGCTTGTAAATTGGGCTGGAATTTGGAATCTCAGTTCAAAAGCTGCACATTTGTTCTCCCCATCCAAATTTTTCCATGGAGATGACTAGATTGAGGCTACTGGGATCCCTTACTTCTCTGACATTCCCAAGCACTAGAGGCACAAGAAAACATTACTTAATTGGTGATAATGACCACTTTCATATTCTTTATGTTCTAGAGAGATGCAAAGACTTGCAGTAGTTGACGTATCTGAAATTCCCTTTTTGTATAGTGACTAGATATATGTGATACAAACATTAATTTTTGTTAGATTAAAAAAACATTAATTTTTGTTAAGTTGTACAAGTTAAATTAATAAAATATTATTTTTCTTGCTGCAGTTATTTTCCATCAATTATGACATATATAGTTAGTCTATAAGTATAATTTATATAAACTAATAAGCATAAGAGTTGAATGGATATACATCGTTACTTTTTTGGGAGTAAATAAGTAGACTCACAAGTTTTTTTTACTTCATTAAAATTCATCAAAGGAATGGATTTTAAAGCAATTAATATTAGGGTTGTCCACCAGACTGGTTCGGGTCAAGAGTGTCGGTTTTGAACAGTTGAAATCATCACACAATCAGGTTCGCCATCGTCTGATGAAAATGTTGATTTCGGCGAGTTACGGTTTTAGCCTACTACGGCTTCGGCGGGTGAGTTCATACTTTAAGAGAAGACTTTCATCTTACTGAATTTTTTGGTGTTTAATATGTACCGGCTGAGTTAATACTTAATATCACTGTAGAACGTTTTAGAATAGTTATTTCCTTATAAATTATAACATACATAATCACATTAGTTTTATTATGAGCTGAGTACAAGTGAGAGTTGAGTTTTTTTTTTTTTTTAATTTGGACTAAGTTAGAAACAAATAATTTTGAAAGAATGCATTTTTGTAGAATAATCTGGTTTGGGAGAGGATATTATAAAAGTGAGTTCAATAGTATTGCTTTTGTTTGGATGGTAAGATAAAATTACTTTTGAAGTGTAGATATATTTACATTTTCTGAGTCCGACACCTAGAATCATTTTTCAACAGAGAAGAAAGAAATTTTCACCTTTCTCATAGGGATTCTTATTCATGATTAATATTTTTTTTACAAAAAAATGTTGTACTCTGTTAACTTTCATCTTACTGAAATGCAATACATTATTGTTTACAGTAAAGTTGTTGTTATGTGACTGAGAGGTTACGGGTTAAGTCCTAAAAACAGTCTCTCGTGAAAAACAGGGTAAGACTGTGTACAATATACAACATGGTTGTTATCATGTAATTGAGAGATCACAGGTTCAAGTCCTCAAAATAGTTTTGTAAAACACAGGGTAAGACTGTGTACTGCGGATAATACACCAAATGGTGGGATCCCTTTTTTATATGCGGGAGCATTACACTATTGTTTGTTTGGTTAACACTCTAAATCCACCTCCATCTTAAGAAAAATAGTAATAGAGAAGAGAGATGGGAAAGATGGTAGCTAAAAATTGGGGTATCTATGCACTTTCACCGGTCATAGGCTGTTCATTTTTTATAATTTATCCTCAGTCACTCCCTTGAAAGTTGAAACAAATTATTGGATATACTAGTATAACTGTATAAGAATATTCCAACCCCAAAATTAACAGGACATATCAAGACTCTTAAATAACTTTAGAGTACTTGGAGAGTGGATTAATAGTGAGTTCTACTCTCAATATGAGTTATCTTCAAAATTATATCTCTTCTCTCAATGGATAGTGAGTTTTACACACTATTTTGAGTGAGTTCTACTAAGTCAAAATTATTTAAATTCAAATTCTTTTGTAAATTTTAAAGTTTTCAAAACCTTTACTATTTGGTGGAGACTAGAGTGGACCATTAATATTTTGGTTCACCGGTGAACCACTGTTTAAAACAGGTGGATGCAAGGATTCAGGAATATTGTCTAAATTAATGGTTAAGATTAAATGAGTCATAAAATGACATATATTTAATTTATCTTTTCTCTTGCAAAACCTAACATTTTCCCTCACTAGCACATTGTTGCCAGAAAGATGCACGATAACTTTGATCACCGAAGCTCTGAGTTATCACCACCCACTCGGTAACTGAGCTCCGAGGCTAACGGCTCTGGAACAACACTGTCACCAAACCCATTTGGCCATCTCGAACCTAGCCACCCACACATGCTCAAAACCAATCCTCCAACCTTCATCGCCAAACCAACTTTGTCGGTAAGCTTCAACAATTTGAGCTCTCTCAACAGGATTGTCTCCCACCACCTTTGCATGTAGATGGCACGGTGGCACCGACATCGCTTTCTTGAATGGACCCGAAATCTCAACCACGCATGGAAGCTATCAGAGACAGAGATCTTGTTATTGTCAGCCTACGGGTTTTTAGGAGACAACCTTACTACTTTATTCTAATTATGATCACTATTTTTAATTTAAATTTAAATTTTCGTATAATATATTTTAGAAACATACTTAATATTCAAATTTATTATTTAAATTAAATAATTACATTCATTATCTCAAAAAAAAAATTATTCAATTCGTATTATTTATGTAGTTTCTTATCAAATATATTATCATTACATTTTAATTATTTTAAAAAATGTTTTTCCATGCATCACACGAGCTAAAATACTAATTTATAAACAAACGTCAAAGCGTGTGCTAAATATATGCATTGTGTGTCTTCCGTGTTTAGCGTGTTTTTAGTAAAGATAGCAAGCTGGCCTCTCAGCAAAACCTCTTCACATTTAGCATAACCAATTGATAATTGTTGTCAAATAGGTGTTCTCTCTTTATAAATAACACTCCACTTTGCATACTAAATCAGAAACACCCATTCTTCTGAGGACTTTCAAAGAGAATCCTCATTGCCTCATTTTCAACAGGAGCTTCTTAACTCAATAATCAAAATGTTTGGGGGAGATGCAGAGAAGGGAAAAAGAATCGCCATAATTGGTGTATCAACCTTGTTATTGGTTGCTATGGTTGTGGCTGTCACAGTTAGCGTGAACAAGAGTGAAGCAAACAATGATATAGAAGACAACATGAAGAACCATGTTGCTACCACGGTAAAAGCAGTCCAAACCCTTTGCCATCCCACTGATTACAAGGAAGAATGTGAGGAAACCTTGATAGCAGAGGCTGGAAACACCACTGACCCAAAAGAACTTGTAAAAATTGCCTTCAACATTACAATCAAGAAAATTGGTGACAAACTCAAGGAAACTGAGTTGTTGCATGAGGTTGAGAAGGATCCAAGAGCCAAGATGGCACTAGACACATGCAAACAACTTATGGATCTTTCAATTGGGGAGTTAACAAGGTCAGTTGATGGAATAGACGAGTTTCATCTCAACAATTTGGACAAAATTCTCATGAATGTAAAGGTTTGGCTTAGTGGTGCTGTCACATACCAAGATACATGCTTGGATGGGTTTGAGAACACCACTAGCGAAGTTGGGATGAAGATGAAGGAGCTATTAACAACAAGCATGCATATGAGTAGTAATGCCTTGGCTATTGTCTCGGAACTTGCTGACACCATATCAGATTGGAATGTCACAAAGTTAACCGGGCGACGCCTCCTCCTTCAGGATTCTAGGACTCCCTCATGGGTTGATCTTGGTCATCGTAGACTCATTGATTCCAAGAAAAATACTTTCAAACACAAGCCTAATGTGACTGTAGCCATAGATGGCAGTGGAGATTTCAAGAGCATCAATGAGGCATTGAAGAAGGTTCCTGAGCATAACAAAAATCCATTTGTGATTTACATCAAGGAGGGAATTTACCAAGAGTATGTTGAAGTTACCAAGCATATGACCCATGTTGTGTTTTTGGGTGATGGTGGAAAAATTACACGAATCACTGGAAACAAAAACTTCATTGATGGGATTAACACCTACAGAACTTCAACCGTTGGTATGTCTTCTCTTAATTGAATAACTATCATACCTTAGCTTATCAACACTAATAAAGAGTGACAACATTTCGTTTTTTTTTGGTTCACACTAAATATAAATAAAGCATGCATCCATTAAGTGTAATATACATTTTAAAAATTGCAAATCAAACCCATAGGATAATTTTATGTAAGAACTGTGATTAATGCACAAATTAATATATGCAGCTATACAAGGAGATCATTTTGCTGCCATCAATATGGGTTTTGAAAACTCTGCTGGCCCCCAAAAGCATCAAGCAGTGGCATTAAGAGTTCAAGCTGACAAGACCATCTTCTTCAATTGCTCAATGGATGGGTACCAAGATACACTTTATGCCCACACCATGCGTCAATTCTATCGGGATTGCACCATTTCGGGTACCATCGACTTTGTCTTTGGTAATGCGCTAGCCGTTTTTCAGAATTGTACTTTCGTGGTCCGAAAGCCATTGGAAAACCAACAATGCATTGTAACTGCACAAGGCAGGAAAGAAAGGCAACAACCATCAGGAATAGTCATTCAAGGGGGTTCCATTGTGTCTGACCCTGAGTTCTACCCTGTGAGATTTGACAATAAGGCTTACCTAGCTCGTCCATGGAAGAATTACTCTAGAACTATCATCATGGACAGCTATATTGATGATTTGATTCATCCTGATGGCTATCTACCATGGCAAGGATTAGAAGGTCCATCCGGCATGGACACTTGCTTCTATTCTGAGTACCACAATGTAGGTCCGGGTTCAGATAAATCAAAGCGTGTAGATTGGGCTGGAATTTGGAATCTCAATTCAAAAGCTGCACATTTGTTCTCCCCATCCAAATTTTTCCATGGAGATGACTGGATTGAGGCTACCGGGATCCCTTACTTCCCTGAGATTCCCAAGCATTACAGGCACAAGAAAACATTACTTAATTGGTGATAATGACCACTTGCAATCAACAGGGACTGATTATTAGTTAACACTTGTGTTGTTCATTTCTTTTTCTCCTTTTGATTTCATTGATAATTCTTGGAGTGGGTATTCATATTCTTTATGTTCTAGAGAGATGCAAAGACTTGCAGTAGATGATGTATCTTAACTTTCCTTTTTGTATAGTGACTAGATATATGTGAAATTAGATACAAACATTAATTTTTGTTAAGTTGTACAAGTTAAATCAATAAAATATTATTTTTCTTGCTGCAGTTTTTTCCATCAATTATTACATATTAGGTAAGTCTATAAGTATAATTTATATAAGTTAATAAGCATAAGAGTTGAATGGATATACAATGATAGTATAAAAGAGCTTTACACACACAACCAATCACGGTACTCAACAGCACACAAGGGCTATAAATGCCTCACACCCAAAGGTAAAAGTATTCTCTCAAAGGATGTTTGTTATCTTCAAATAAATGCATTTCCCCTACACTGCTCCATTTCTTAGTCATTCTTCATCATCTCTCAGGCCTTGGAAAGCCAAACCCAGTTCAACTTATTTTCATCCCTAGTCTCAATAAGCACTTATAGGAAATAGGGGAAAAAGTTGACATAATGTTGCAAGTCCTTTAAATAATAACTTTCAATAAATTAAAATCATTTTCTACAGCCTACTTTCTTAGAAGCTCCTGTATTTAATGTCTGCATAAACATCAGTAGACTTAATAACCAAATACTTGTAAAGCTTTTGAAGTTAAAAGCTAATCCGAATTGGACCCAGATTAATGTAATAATCTTTGCATGAACAACTGGATATCTGAAAACTATTGAGCACAAAACGTAAGTTTACTCTTCCAAATTTTGGGTTGCTTGAGAACATATACATCATATTTACAAGATAAATCACAGGCTAAATTAGCTGATTGATAGATTGTTGCAATTTCTAATTTAGACACAATCACAAAATAAAATTCTATATATGAACAAAAAGGCAAGTGCAAAATGACTAGGTTACATGATAGTCTTGTTCCCCACTAGCGTAATTTCTTCTTCCCACTAACCAACCTACACCTGAGCTAATTGATTGAGAGCACTCCGCCAACATGTAAAGACAAAACAAGCATAGTCCTGCATACATAAAGTGTCAGTGAATATACAAGCGTTGTGAATGTTGAATCCAAATAGCTGAACATGGAAACACTGAACATAGCAGATTTCCCTGTCCACCAATCGGCAATAAAAAGGACGGGCTATCTATTTTCTATTGAATCCAGGTTATGCCCCCTCTACCCCATTGGAATCCAGTCATAAACATTCAATGGATCAAATTTACTTAATTTTTCTTTTTATGAACCCAGGCAAGTCTTATTACTGTGATATATTAATAGTCATCAGAAACTGTTTTGATTGAAGCTAAAACTGTTATTCAGCACAATTCATGTCATACCACAAGAGAAAATCTTTGAAGTGATGAAATCACTTCCACTTGTACCCTCAAAATAATCAGATATGCTCATCAACAACACCAAATGATGTGTCAAGTACCATACATCACAAACATTTGTCACAGTAAGGTTTGTCCATGCTAGAGAATAGAGACAATATATATGTGACACAATGACCAACTATTCCTTTTTTAAATACAACAATAACAATTAAGCCCCCGTTTGGAAGAGCTTATTTGAACTTATCTTACACCATAAGAGCGTAAGCATGTGTTGGGTAAGTTATAAACATAGCTTATAACTTACATATAAGGTGGTTTGAGCTCATTTTCATAAGCTACTCATATTAGCTTTTGAATAAGCGCTTATAGCTATACCTACTTATAAGCTATTTTGAACTTATTTCAGTAAGTTTCTCAAATTTAGCTTATGAATAAATGCTTATGTATAGCGCTTATAGCTTAACTAAGTTTTTTACCCAAACACACCTTAACCTTTAAATCTTGTTTCCAAAAGGTGAGATCGTCTACATGAACAAAATGACACCATAACATCCCATCATGAATTCAGTGTATGTGTAATCCAGAAAAAAGAGGTCGTGTTATGCATTATTCAATCTTATCAGATCTTTATGACATTGGATCACCAAAGAAAAAGCATATTGACTAATAAAGAAGCAAGTATTTCTACTTAAGATAAGAGTTTATATTTTGATCAATTGCCTGCCTGCATAAAACCTTTCTTCCACTATTCATCCACTATCTACCATAGAAAGGTACCTTTTATTAGGTGTCTAGTCTATTTACTTTTCCAAGATGTACCAATTTGCCTCTTCAAGTAAACAAGAAAAATGCACATAATTAAAATAAATAAAGGAAGTAAAAGGAGGAAGTAGTATTACCAGCATAGGCAATTGTAATGCCCAAAGCTAGTCTTCCAATAGCAGACAATACATAAAGACAAAGAATGACCTGAAATTAAGGAAAGGCAAATTATTCCTCTGAGTAACAATATTATAAGAGTATATATTTGATTTCATTTCGTTCATTCACACAAGCACTTATAATCTACTCTAACATGGTTTTTCATCATCAAAACATGCTTAGGTTGAATTCTTAAAAGCAATTCAGGCTAACAAAATCATGTTGACAACAAAGCAAGAAAAAAAAAAACCAAACTTCTGAAGTAACATAAAAGTGATTTTAGCTTTTCTCACAAGAAATTTCAATTATTTTCCTATAAAAATCACTTTTACACTAAATGCATACAAACATAAATCACATCACTTTCAACCCACTTTTACCATAATCAATTTTGCCAGAATCAATTATCCAAAAATAGGAGGTACCTTAAAAAAGAGCCTCTTGTCATGGCCAGTAGCAGCAACCCTCAAAACTGATTCCGCCGCACCAACAGTGTTAGCTAAGCAAGCAACAATGGCATTGGCAGTGTCCTGCGAAATCTGCCACTCCAAAGGATCCACAGGAACCCTAAATTGATTCTCAATTTATGATCCATACAACCAAACCCTAAATTGAAAAACAAGGAAAAAGGAATAGAGAGAGAGATTCATACTGGATATTCATCTGGCGGAAGAGAAGGCCGAGAATGGCGAGGGAACAGAGGAGGACGATGAAGACGTCGGAGAAGAGAGAGACGACGGTGGAGTTGCGGTAAGCGCAGTGGTAGTAGACGAGTGTGCCGCATACCAACGCGATAATCGCTTTTCCCATCTCTCTTTCACCAACACTTGTTGTTTTTCTTTCTAATTCTCTGTCTCTGTCTCTATTCATAGTTCAATACTTCAATCCCAAAATCAATTATTCAACCAAACAAAGTCTTGCTCTGAATCTGATTCCTGAATCGCTTCCTCCGGTGGTGGGTGCGTATGAATCTAGAGCAGTAGACTACTGATGAATTTGGAAAATTACTCTTTCAAGGTCAAACATGCCTGCTACATTCAACATAGGAATATTACTATTAAATAACAGAAAAATCAAAATTCAAATGTTGGTGATAAAAAGGAAAATGATGTGGGGTTTCCTCAGGAAAAACATTTATTAATGTATTTTTTAAAAATTAATCACATTATCATAAAAAAAAATTACGGATTTAATTTGTATGTACTGTGGGTGGGTGTAAAATTTATTTCTTTACATAGATATTCAATAATTGATTATCACATCAGAAAATACTCAAAATAGCATGTCATTTAATTAAATAAAAAATGTAATTGTTTTTAAATATGTGGCATGAAATGATTGGATGTTTGTGTAGAGAAGTTTTACAAAATTTTGAGATAGTCTTTTAAGAACTTAGAATTTTTTAAATAACAAAATCTTTTAAGTGTGAATTCACAATGTATTCATCTCACCAACAACAAAAAAGTTCACAATTTATCAATTTCTAATGCTTAAAAAAATATTCAAAATAGTAGAAATAAGATGTAACATATTCGACTTAAAAAAAAGAAGGGGTTAACAGATTCAAAAATAACCTGTGAGTAGACTTAGCACCCAAAGATTCTCCCTACAGCTCAATTTGCTGCATAAAATCTATTAACATTTTAAAATGGGTTGTCTAAATAACCCATGATAAAATTTGGGTTTAATAACCCATAGTCTAGGTGGACCAATCACAATTAAGATAAATTGATTGATTTTTTATATTTTATTTATTAATTTATTTAGGGTTAAATATGTGTTTGGTCTCTCACTTATACGCATGAATCTAAAATGATACCTGAACAAAAAATACAAAAGTTTTAGTCCTTGAATTTTATTTGATCTAAAATGATTCCATATGAATTTTTCACATGTATTTTAATTCCTCCAAAATTTCTTCCATCAAATTAAATCCTTCTTCCCTCATATTATTTCAAAACCTAAAAATTCATATCATCATCACAAAACTCAGAAATTCATCTTAGAAATCCCCCCATCTTCTTCATCTTCATAACCCATTAATTTTCTTCATCTTCTTCCTCCTCGTCCTTCCTCCCCCACCCAAAACCAACATCACCACCCAAACCCCCACCCAGAACCAATTAGCAGCAGCAACAATTGCTATCCATGGTCCTCGGCAACAAGTACCGTTCATGGGCAAAATATCCAAATCCTTCCAATCATACATCCTCATCTACGACAATAATTAATTATTCATCAAACACAGTAATTTTAATTTCTTATTCAACCACCACTACGACAATAATTTTAATTTCTAAGTTTTTGGAGGAAGATTGAATTTCTAGGTTTTGAAATAATTATGAGGGGAGAAGGATTTAATTTGATGGAAGAAATTTTGGAGGAACTAAAATAGATGTGAAAAATCTATGTAAAACCATTTTAGATCAAATAGAATTTTAAAGATTTAAAACCTTTGCATTTTTTGTCCAGGTATCATTTTAGATTCATGCATATAAGTGAGGGACCAAACACATATTTAATCCTAAATAAATTAATAAAAAAATATAAAAAATTCAATCAATTTTTCTTAAATGTGATTGGTCCACCTAGACTATGGGTTATTAAACCCAAATTTAATCATGGGTCATTTAGACAACCCCTTTTAAAATAATCCAACATTACTCATTCATACACTAATCTTATCTCTCAAGTAGGGTGTTCATACTTAGACTGAAGTAACCAAATAAAAAAAAATTAATGAATATGCATGGTAATTGTTAAGATTTTTTACACTAACATTCAATTATTTTATGTCACGTAGGACTAACAGTTAAATTTCATTTTTATTTAAATTGAATTAAAATTTTAATTTTTCATGTGACATAAAATAATTATATGTCTATGTAAAGAATGTTTACATTTACGTTGTATAAACATTAAATCCAAACAAAAACCAATAATCGAATAAACCAATAACTGAAAAAACTAATGACTACTTAATGAATCTGATCGGATCTTGTTCTGAAGTCCAAAACCAAATCAATCCATAACGAACTGAAGTGATACATCATACTGTTCTGAAATTGAATAGGCTTGATCGTGATGGAAATCACTTTCTGTTGAAATCAACTGTTAGAGTCAAGTCACACATCGGAGAAGCCAAGGTAAGAGGGAGAGTTTATAAGGAGATGGACCCATAAACCTAATGCCTTAAGGTTTTGGGTTAAGATGTGGTGTCCAAGATCTTCTTGGTGTTTCCCCTCGACCTTGCCCCGTGGGTCCTCGTCGTGACTCTCCCCAACAAGTGGTATCAGAGCCGATGGTTGGTGTAGCCATGATTACGGCTCCTTGTGTCGAAAGTCTTCCTAGCAGTGTGGCTAGGCGGCGGGTTCCGTTGGCAGCGAACGGCGGTGCAAGGGTGGAAATACTTTCCTTAAAGTATTTCAAGCACTCTTTGAATTTCGTCTTAGAGTTTGGATGCAGGAATACCCAGGATAATCAGCCTTGGTTCGAGTTTGCACAAGACTAATGAAAACTCGATAAGCAGCGAAGTATTTTCTGGAAAACAGAGGATAAGATTGTGTGTTCTGAATTCTGAACATGCACTCTATTTATAGGCAAAAACAGAACAATTCATAAGGTTGTGACCCTTCATGAATTATGTCTGTTACCAACAAATATGTGAATAATTGCGACCCTTCATGAACAGGTGCAAAATTCGAATTCCAAAACAAACAGACGTTACGGCAACCGAGTCGCCGTCGCCGTTGATGCCTCAAGTGCTGTGCCGTCTACAAGACGCCACTAGCGCCTCTACGCCCACGCCACCCGCGAGGGGTGGTGTGATTGGAACATGTGACATAAAAGCTTGGGACCACCAAACCATGCACATGTAGCACTACATCCTCACTTTGTCTCTTTGTTGAATTGTTGGCATTTAATGATATATAAATGATTTGGAAAGTTGCTCCACTTTCTATGTGGGACTTCATTCAAATCTATTCAATGCAAAATCAACACACTTGTCATTTTGGAAAACTATGTAATTATTACTCCTTGAGTAATTATTACAACACATACATTCATACATATGTTTTGGTACCCTTAATTACATGAACATCGTCTGTGAATTCATGTGCATAGAATAATGACACGTGAATATTATTTTAATGAACAACTTAGTTGTTTCTATGGAAAGGAAAGGGAGCTCTTCAAAGAGTGAAAGAACAAAAATCATAGAAGAAAGGTGGGGTATCCTTGAATAAGCAAAATTAGCAAGACATATAATCTTTCAATGTTTTTAAATATTACTATAATATAGAGTATTTTTGTCGGAAAAGGTGTTGGGTGCCCTTGTACTTTTAAAATATAATGGGGATCCAATCTATTACTATACTATAATATATAGTTATTATTAGGAAATTTTTATGAGGGGACACCACCTCCTTCAATGCCTTCCACTCTTCCAGTATACACTTTTTTCATATAACTTTTTTTGGTACATACTTTTTTCATATAACTGAAAACAAAAAGAATTCAAATTTACTCATACAGTATTATTTTAACCCTCAACCGAAATCATTTATTAACCAATATGTAAATGATTACAACAAATAACTTTAAATTGTTTAAACTAAGAAACTTTCATGACACTTTTATAAACTATCTTGTAGGGGTGAACATGGCCGGGTAGATCCAATGAACCCGTCCAACCCAATCCGATCCAATAGAAAAAATGTGGGTTGGATCGGGTAATCGGGTTAATCGGATGGATTTTACTACAACCCAACCAAGTTCGGATCAGATTTCGGATTCAGTTCAAATCCATCCAACCCAACCCAGAATCCATACATATAATAATAATTTTTTTATAATTTTACTCATACTTGGAGTGATGACTTTTTGAAACTTTGAGACTTAAGTATTTGTAGTTATTTATCATATTTGAACTTAGAGTATTTGTTTGTAGTTATTTGTTAAATGTCTATATATATTAATTTGCATGTTGGAGACATATAAGTTCTAAGTGTCATGACATGACATTTAGTGTTGCTTTTCACTTTTTAGGTACTCGTGTTTTTTACCCGCGCGTTGCACGGGAAATTTGTCTATTGTATTTGATACATCGATTAATATTTTAAATTATAAAATATTTTAAATGCTAAGAATGTAAGAACAATCATAATAAAGATGTAGATATTTAAAGAGCACAAATTTAGACACTCAATTCTAGTATTTTGTAAGCATACACTGAATAGACTAATATAAAGATTTTGAAAAACACAAAAGTTATTAGGCCAAAATATTTAAGTTTTGCATATATGAGGTATAACTGAATTTTGTTTGCCTTAAGGTTTTGAGTGACAAATGTGGTGTCCAATCCACTTTGGTGTGCTCTGTGCTCATGTAAGCCATGATCCCCAGTTTATCCGCAAGGAAGTGATGCCAACAACCTTTGATGCTTTGTTTGACATGATTTACAATAAATAAAAAACTGAATTTTGGTTGCGAAGATGTATACTTGTGTTGCATAAAGGGTATTGCTTTTGTGTTTTAGATATGTAACAATACATAAATATATAATTATTTTTTACATTATTAAAAATACACTTAAGTTATATAAAAATGTTTTTTTTAACTATGTGTACACATTTTTCATTTATCATGTAAAATGTTCCTTCCCGTGAGATCTCATAACTCGAATATGTTAGCACTAATAAATTTAGGTCATAAATCTATAGTACATATGTATTCATATTTTTTATTCCTCATACTATTTTAACTATCAAACTATTATAGTTATATACATATATAAATATACCCTCTTAAATTTTTTTTAAAAATACTAAAATTAATTATATTAATTTTTTTTCTATTAATTTTAACACAATCATTTTCATATAAAATATCCCTTCGTGGAAGACGTTTACTCCTTCCAACACCATGTCCAAGAACTACGAAATTCAACAACATAGAGTATGCTCTTCGTATCTAGCATTTTACTCTGTATGCTTACCTGACATTCTTTTTTCTATGCTTTACTTCGAGTGAAACCCAACGCAAGTCAAACCTTCTAATGTGATTTCAGGTAACAATATAATAAAATATAGAACCTTCAAACATCTCGTCCTACAAATCTCAAATTGTAATATTCATATATGCTTGCTCAATCCTAAGTTCTTGGCCATATCTAAAAGAAATGAGTCATGTTTATCTCAACTACTCTTATGGTAAGAGCCCTTTTAAGCCAACAAATGCATGTCGCGCTCAGTAGTACCTGCAGGTACTTGATCTTCAAGTTCTTGTTTGAATTGTTAAGAGCCTCTCTTGGTGGCTCAAGGAGGAGACCTTCAAGACCGTTTAAAGAAGCTCCCTTGGTCAATCTTGAAAACTGGCAAAGCTTCCTCTTGGGTGAAAAATCCACCAAACACTTATTGTCAGACCAATTTTCCCCAATGCTACAAAGATTGAGCCATACCTCCTAGAGTTTGAAATAAGGTGGTTAGTTAAGCTTAAATATCACCCAAAAGCAAACCTAGAGTTTGATATTTGAAAAAAGTAAAATATCAAATTTCACAGGGCATGGCCTCAATTAAATCATTTCTCAAAAGCTGTTATAAAACAAAGCCTTAAATCTCAATCAAAGCTTGAATCAAATATTCACACCAGATTAGTAATTACTATTTTTATAACCTTAGTTTTATCAGTGCAAGAAAAACCAAAAACATATAGCATAAAAAGATGTAGCACAAACAAAAGGTTTTAAAGACATAAAAATATAATTCGATAGAATTTCTAGTTTGACATCTTTTGGCACCAGATTTGGATCAAGCAACCCATCATTTACACAAAAACTTAAAAGGGTACAACACAAAGCATATAAAATACTGCATTTATCGGGATTTATAAATAAATTTGAAATCTGTAATAAGTGATAAATCCAACAATATTCACAAATCCAATTTTGAAAATATGAAGTGTGGGCAAATTTACCAAAACTTAAAAGCAAGAGTTACCAAAGTTACCAATAGAAAAGTCTCAGCGATGAACTCTATACTATTTTCAAATATTCATGCTCTGAAATCTCTTTATTCAATAAGAGGAAGACATTCCCAGAATCATATGAGCCGCTTTCATATTTGATCTAAAATGAAGAGAAAGGGAAACATAAAATGATTATTTAAAACCAATCAGAATATAATTTTGCTGAAAAATCACCACAGAATATCAACGAATAGTGTAAAGAAGCCAAAACTTAGGCTTATGTAAAAAATTCAGATATTTTGAAGAAAACAGAAAATATAGGATCTCTAAATCCTGATTAAATAGGTAACCTGCTGCTAGCACATTCTAATCCTAATTTCTTGCAATAAAGAAACTAACTCAGCATCCACCTCTATGGACAGTTTTTGAAATAAATCAATAGATTGGCATGTCACTATATAAATACATATTCAACATAGCAAGGGAACACGTCTACATACTCCATGGATTGAACAAAAGAAGTTATTAAACAAATTAAGAATTGAAAGAGGACGCGCTGTTAACATTATATATCAGGTAAGATAATGAGTGATTAATATATAGTAAAAGATGCCAGACAGAAAGAGCTAGAGCATGGTACCTTTCTCTTTTAGTAATAGTCCGAGAGAGAAATTATTCCAATCAATTACCATAAGCTGTCAAATCCCCTGAAACAAAAAGAGCAAATGAAAGGCAGTCTAAATTTGATGAATTTCACTCACTTTTATTGTGACTTGAGATGGACTTTTCTTAGAAAAAATGAAGAGGAAGGGAAACATAAAATGATTATTTTAGGCCAATCATATTTTAAGCAAGCTCCAAAGCAGTAATTGTTGTGAACATGAAACACATGAGCAGCACCCCTGTAGCATCCATTGACATTAATTTACACGATATCTAGCTGAACTTTATGTTATTCGTCCTATATAAAAATATGTACCACCCTAAAGAGCCATCCTGCACAAAACCAAAAGAGCTATAAAATGAAAAGCTGCATAGAATACTCAAATAACCTATAAAAAACTATTGCTAAATGTTGTTCCATTCCATCCAACATGAGCAGCACCCCTGTAGCATCCATTGACATTAATTTACACGATATCTAGTTGAAGTTTATGTACCACCCTAAAGGGTCATCCTGCCCAAAACCAAAAGGGCTATAAAATGAAAAGCTGCATAGAATAGTCAAATACCTATAAAAAAACTATTGCTAAATGTTGTTCCATTCCATCCAGTCTATGGATAACCTGTTTGTAGTACCATCCTGCTTTAACAATGTCAGAGACATTATTCACAATTATGAGATTTGTTCTCTTTAAAGTACTAATCCCACATGCACCAAGGACTGATTCTACAATGTTCAATGAAGAACTTGGTAGGGTTGGCAAAGCTTTGCCGCAACTTCAATAGTCAAATTCTTGAACCCTACTTATATAGTTGGAGCTTTGCTCCCAAGTCCAAAGGGAATAGAAATAATCAATCAGTTTAAATCATCTGTGTATTTTATTGGCATAAAATATATGCTTCAATGATTTGATTTTATTCTTCTAAAAGTTATTACAGGACATAAACAGCAACTAAAAGGTTAGCCTCAAAGTGAAATGCTTCACTGTTGCAGTTAAAAGGTTGGCCTCAAAGTGAAAATCTTGACACATAGCTACATAAACAAAGGACATAAAAGAAGTAAAAAATGAAGCTCTGCTGCCTTAAACCACATTGTTAGAGAAAGAGAAAAGCAAATTAAAAAATAAACAAAAAACAACAGCAAAAAATAAACAAAAATGCAGTCTAAATGGCAAAACAAAGAGAAACTAAACTCCAGTGTACATAATTAGCATTATTTAGAAGAAAAAATCATACCACAACATGTAGATGTTACCTTTAACCTTATAATTATCAATCAATAAATTAAGTAAAAAGGCATAGTATCAATAACAGAGGAGCATAAGTTTAATAAATTAAATAACCTTATCTTTAACCTATTTTATTATATAGCTCCTTTAACTATATAAACTAATCAAGCAATAAGGCATATGGAGTTAACATTCTAAAAGAGAAAATTTAACTAATATAGTCATTGATATGATGTATAGTAGTTTCATGAAAGACAAACTAAAGAAATTAAAAATTCTTACTTCTTTTCAATGACCAAACACAACAAATTAGAGATCAAAATAAATGAGAATGAAACAGAAGGAATGGTGGAGTATCTGCAAGCATCTATGACTGAGATCATTCAGGTTAGTAAAAAGAGGAAGGCCTGCCTTGCATTAATAGCAGTCTGCAGACAAATAAATACAAAAAAAAGTGGGAATTTGCAGGGACCATGCTCTCAATGGCTTGCTTCTCATACCTCTTTTATGTTCAAGCTCTCTCAAGGAATACCATAAACATCCTTCTCCTCCCATGTTTGTTCAGTATAAGTCACCTTAGTAAGCTCCTCCAACCATAAAAAGTTGCTCCGACAGCTTTGGGTTTTCGGAACAGAAATGGTAATCTCTACATGACTTTCACCAACAATTATGCACTTGCCCTAATAAAAAAAAACCATGCTGCAATTTTACACACTCTGCATTGTCCAATGACTTGACCAAATACATGTAGATAAGTATTTATAAAAAACAGAAGCAAGATTATCACAGTTCCTTGAAACCATCATCTTGTGGCATAGAAGTTCACCAAGAGAAACCTATCTGGACATCTACCTTGCCATTTTTAAATTGTATTAAGGAGTTAACTTAGGTTATGTGCAATTATGAGAAGGAGAAATCAGGGGGATAGATCATGAGAAGGACCAAAAGGAGAAATCAGGGGGTGGTGTAAGTATGGAGTAATGTAGGTCATAAAACATTTATAGTAATTTGACTTTTCAATTACTATCAGAGACATAATCAGGGAATAAAATCAATGATGGCTAATAACCAATAGCTAATTTAATCTACAGTGACCACTGCCATCCCCTAAACTTATGGAAGTTAGAATCATAAAACTTTTTCTCAATGCCGTTCCCTAAGCACATTAACAGTCTCACTGCCATACCATTTCGGTGTTTCACTCTTCAAAACAATAAGATTAAAAAATGAAAGAAAACCAAAACACATGTTCTCAATTGCTGAAATGCTACAGGTTTTTATAATACTAACTACCTCATAAATGAATCAGATAGATAGTGAGCATAAATGATAACTAACCTAATCACTTAATTACAGTGGGACTAAAGTTAAACTAACTAAGCCACTTATCTATCTAAGTCACTGATTTTCGTTTGTGTAATATTGTTTCTGCATCATCCTCTCTATCTGGTTAACTTGTGAAGAAGACAAAAAGAAGATAAAAAGGTCATACGAGAGCTTTCTTTAGATACCAATTGTCAAAATTGTTCGGATGTTAAAAATCTCTCCTAACAATCAAAGTAGCAAATAGATATGTAAAGAGTTGTATGAAAGAGGTAAGATAAGTAGGTCAATGTTCAAATTTGCAACAATTAAATACTCATACATCCACCAAAGGTATCTTAATACTGAGGCTTGGCTACGGCAGCCATGGGCATTAGACCAAGATGGAGTAAATGGATTTCTAAATAGGATTAACAACAAAACTTAGGATTCTGAAAAGAGAGAAACATTATAATGCTCTTCATTTTCACACTTGAAACCAAAAATTTAGGTGCAAAGTATATCAGAAAGTATGAAAGGGGCAGAAAACCTTACATGTTCTCCAATCTTTTTACCAACAATAAAATGGGAAGAATGTTTCACCATCTCAAACAGTTTGCCACCTCTTCTCTGACTCCAGCAATAGCTTCAATAGCTTTTAACATTACATTGTGTTTTCTATCTTTGCTAGCACCATCCTCCAAAAGAAAAAGTTTTGACTTATCCTTGATTCGTTCAAGGTGCAAATGCTCTTCATTTTCCTTTGCTCTAAAGAAGAGAGTTCTTCTGAGTATCATGATTAAAAAAAATACAGTCATAAACATTATGATTGCAGAAAATTGGGGAATCCAGACGTTTCAAAACATTTTTTTTGGAAAAAGAAAATACAACTTCTTGCAAATGTTCATTAATCATCACATTAAAGAGATAAAAGCTAAATACTCTAGGCCAAAAGAATAATCCAAATTGCATCTGGATACAAAACTGATCTCTTCAGGTATGAAAGTTCAGCCATGTGAGATGCCATAAAATGAGTGAAATTAAACTTATTCCAGAGGAGAGAGTAAGCAGTGTAAAGTCACTTGTCAGACCGAAGTTATTTGATTCTATACACATTTGAGAAACCCAGTTCTTTTATTTAATTTAAAAATCCCGTTAGTGCATCAAAATTAAACTCATATTTTTCCACTAATGCAATCAAACATGATAGGGGTGTGTGAATGAGCGTGTTTCACCTGAGCATTAGGACTCGGCTAACATCTTTCTTGGCAGATGAATCTCCACCCTTGGCTCCTGAATCCTTGGTATGACCCTGAAACACCACAAAATGAAAAAACCATAACATAATATGCTTAGAAGCACATCAGCGAACCGTAGCCAAACAGAAACAACTCCAAAACAGAGTACAATTAGCTATTCAAGCAATGGAAGAAAATAATTTGAAATTACCTCCATCTGCAACATTCACAATCAGTCCAAGGCAGCAAGACAAAAGCCAACCAAAAAACAAAAGCACAAAAAATCGCCCTTAATCGTCTTCGATTACCTCCTCCTTATGATGTTATTGCACTCATGTATCCAAGAGGGTGGCTTGAGTGGCGACGCGACAGCGAATCGGATGGATGGGGATTGCAAGTCGATAGCAAAGATGTGGCAGAGGAATGGGGATTGCAATTCGATGGCAAAGTGGTTCCCTGGAGAGATGAGACGATTCTGTGGGGGTGGTTCCGGTCGGTGGAGAGATGGGATGAGAATTGCATGGAGGAGTTGGTGCACCTGGGGTAACGACGGAGGTCTAAGGGAGCGCGGTGGCGCCGTGGTGGACATGTTGAGTCGACAGAGGAGGTTGAGAAAGGGTTTCTTATTGTATGAAATAAGACTAATGAACGGAGTCAATAGACATTGTGTGTGTGGAATGGAATGTGTTAAAGAGAGATTGTGAACCGGAAGTGGTGGAGCTGGGCGGTTCCATGGAGGAGATGGTGGACGTAGACAGGGTTTTAAGAGGGTTTTTGCTAATGGGATGTATTATTGATTTAAATCACTTATAAGATTTTATTTTTGTTTAAAATGACAGTTTTTTAGGAAATTTTAAGGTTAAAATAAAAGAAGATATAAAATATTTACCCATTGAATATCTTTTTGTTTTTTCCTTCACATGAATCTCTTATAAATGGAACATGATCATGTTGGATTTTATTTATTTTAATATTTAACATAATCACTTGTTTTTTTTTTAAATTAAATATGTAATAAAATCCTGAGTTAATTAAAAATCCAAAAATTCAACAAAAATAACATAAAAATTAATTAATACTCTAAAAATAAATAATAAGATAAATTAAGATAAAATCAAGAAATAAACAACCTAAATCCTAATCAAATCTAAATTTTAAAAAGGTACTAAATAAATATAGATAAAAACTATCAAAATCTAGCAAATCACAATAAAAACTCATAAAATCCTGAATTAATTAAAAATCCGAAAATTAATAGGTGGAAAAGCTGACGTGTAAATAATTAAATAGGTGGAAAAGCTGACGTGTAAATAATTAAGTGAGAATTAATCTCGGAGCGACACGTCACTAACTTGGCCTGTGAGAGCGACACGTCATGCTAGAAGTTGTTCTTTTCTAATATATATAGATTATTTATGTTAGATTGTTTCATGTCATTTGGTAATGAAGTTTTATGTTTTCATGATATTTTGTTATATGTCATTTATGTGATTATTTCATGCTGTTTGGTATAACTTTTTGTTTCATTTTCATGTTATTTAGTATTATAACATATTTAGTATTTTTTATAACTTTTTCTGAATTTATAATAATATTTGCAAGATTTTTTAATATTTCAGATATATTATTATTTTAATATAGTGACCCAATCAATCCATCCAACCCAATCCGAATTTCGTCGGGTTGGTTCGGATCGGGTCCGAAGAAGAAATTCGTGAAATTCAACCCAACCCAACCCAGACAATTTTAATCGGTTCGGATTTTATTTTGACCAAAATCCATCCAACCCAACCCATGTGCACCCCAACTATCTTGAGCACAACATTAATTAACTAACAGTAATACTTTGACGCCCGTGCTAGTTTCATTATTTTGTTGTGTTTCTTAATCCCTTTGAGATGCTCTGAATGGATATTAGGCCTAATTGTTGCTTCTCACATGGTATAGATTTGAAATTCGTGCAGCTGGAGTTAAATGTGTTACTAAAATAGGCAACTCTGGGTTTTGTTCACAGGTCCATGTGCCCTTAGCCATACATTTATTTAATAGAAACATGTACCTTCACATGGGACATTGTTCAACACAACATCAATAGCACTCAAGAATGTAGGCTCAGCACATAAAAATTAGGTCATTCAAGGCATGAAGCTTTCAAGAGCATCTTTACAGGAAGCTATATTTCTAACCAATAATAAAGGAATAACCTTATGTCATATATACTTGAGCAATTGGATGGTGAAAAATATTCCATGCCCACGCCATATTTATAGGAATAGGAGCACTTTATAAAAAAGCAGCATTCAGGTAACATGAAATCGAGTGGAAGAAACAGCAAGAATAATCCTCAACTATGTTCTATTATAGTTGACTTGCATGTCTCCATCAGGAAACTATAGTTGTTCCTCCCATCCCGACCTCCCAACAAATGACTTTCTCAGAGTTCGAATGTGTCATAACTCTAACGGGGTCTAACTTGCTTATCGCTAGACCAACACCATGTTGGTATCCTTAAGTATGTTAAACAAGGTTTCAAATTTTAAAAAAAAAAAAAAAGGTATGTTAAACAAGCAAGGAAGAAACAATTATGGGTGAACAACCATAAATTAATTTCAGACACGCAGATAAACCTTCTTCCTCTTTAATTGTCCTAAATCATCGAGATTTCTTCCCAAAACATCCTAAGTAAGCAGCTAAAATCGATAGTACCATCCGCAACAATTATCATTCCCAGCAGAAAGAAGTTTAAGTTGTTTATAAGATATACACCACTGTTACTACTACTAGCAAGGGAAGAGGATAGGGCATGGATCCCTCTCTAACCTACCATTTGATAAATCCAGTTTCTTCATCTTTTCTTCACACCAAAACAGCTGTTCTCTACTCATCCGCGTCATCCTCAGAACCCTTGATATGATTTTCGCATCGATAAGGCCAAGCAATAGCTGAATGTCCTCGTGCTTCTGGGGCCAGGAATTTTTTTTCCAACCCTTCACCTTTCTGCGCAGTTCCTTAAGTTTCAACACTTTCTGCATTTACAAGAAAATAGTGTAAGATGGATGATTTCTTAGTCCTATAAAATTGCAAACTTGCATCACAAGGTAAAGGATCTGACTTTACCTTATCAAGTGTAGATTGAACCTGCTGAAGAGGAGTTGCAAGCTGGTTCTGGTTTCCAAACAGGTTGATAACACCACTTGACTTTTTCTTGTCCCTCTTCAGGAAAAGGTGGAATGTGAGGATAGAATTTTCAATTATCCTGATAAGATCAGGAGCAAGAACTCTCATGTCTGAATCATCTGTTAATTCATGATCTGAACCTGAATAGATTCACGAAGTTGGATAGTTAGTCCTACAAACATTAACATCCGAGACAAATGTAGAATTTTACATTTACATTCAGTGACAAACAAGACAACCAATGAAAAAGTGCCTTTTTTTCTCAGATTGCGAATTACTTCAGTGATATCCATGAAAGCCCAATTGAATGTAGTTGATTTACAGAAAACTTGCCTCGTATATTAGGAACCTGTAGCAGTTTAGGCAAAGCCTTCCTTGTGCGAGCATAACTTTCAGCTCGAGGGCCCTGCTCGAAAGGTTCATTTTCAATAAACCTTTGTAATAGAACTTGGAACTGCTGAAACTCCTGCGCACTATGGTTGTAACAGGTAGGATTTTCAGGTTGCCAGGATATCTTCTGACTTGTATGCGAGTATTGACAATGAAGTGCCTCCCAAGTTAAGCAAATTTGACCAACATACGCCATTTCAATATCCAGGTAGGGATCATTTCCAGGCTGTTGAAGATGTTCAGTATCCTCATCAGGTTCTTCAAATTTTTTCAAGGAAAGACATCGAAGAGGAGAAGTCAACTTCTTCGACGCAGATCTTGGAGATTGAGTTGAAGTTTGTAGAGAACCTAACAATGAATATGTAGCATATCACATGATATAACAAATGTGGAGATGATAGCAATAGTATATTTTGTTAGCAGTTGGAATTTTAAGGTGGTAAAATATTCTGATGACTATCTCCAAGTTTCCAAATAATACCTTCAACAAATTCAATAAAACTAGATTTCAGTTCTTCACCAAAGAACTTATTATTCACCAAAGAACTTATTATGTAATGTTAGAAATAATGTAAATAGGTAAAATATCTCATAATTATTGTAATTAGGTAGCGTAATCATTGTTTATAAGGAAACAACAATAACATGCATTTATTCTGCCGAGTATATATAATACACTCCGTTGTGTAGTTAAAACCAAGATAGTCAAAATCGGAATCATGCCTTTAATCGGGGAGGGATGTGTTAATCGTAAATCACATAACCGTAATATTAATCCTAAACTTTAGTAAAATTCTATAATACGCATATAAAATAGAACAAATAAGAAAAGAAACACTTCAAAAATTAAATAACTAGAATTACTTAAATAAAGCTGTACTCATAAGTCATAAAAATAACTCTTAATTCATAGGAATGTCATATTAAAACAGCCTTGGCACCAGCCTCAGTCCGAACACCACCACTTGACTTACCAACCTCAGTCCTTGTCCTTGTCACCGGTGGAGGAGGAGCCTCGTCAACAAAGGTAGAGAGTCATCACCGGTGCTGCGGGGGAGAGAAGGGGACTCGCGAACGTGAGTGAGGATAAGAAGCGAGGCTCAGCTACTAAATACACTACGGGTTTTGCAGCGACACATTTAAGAAACAAGCCAAACCCGATTTAAGAAACGGGTCAACCCGTATCACATGGGCCAAGCTTAATCGCAAAAAATCACAATTGAGGTACTATTTGAATGTCAGCACACCTTTAAGCACCGTGGATCTCTAATAGCAGAACTTATAATTCAAATGTTCAAGTAAATCAAATTTCACTTGATAAGATACCGCGATGCTTGCAAGATCGTATATCTGAATAAACATTCCCATATTCCGGAAAGAAATAGCAAAGAGCAAATTTTGTCAAGCATCTGTTATTGTTCTAATCACATCATAAGTATAACAGACAAAACACCTAAATGAACCCAATGCAAAAACCTAAATAGATATTCCCAGCCATTACTAATACCAACAGAGATGACCAGATGGTAAGATTAAAAAAAGAATCTACCTTTGCCAATTTCATTAAGCTGCTGCATACTCATCCGATCGAAGAATAGCATTTTTTCACAGTACTTTTCAAACACAGCATCAAAGCCACGCCACCACTGCTGACCTTCTGCCTCCACATCCCTCCACTCGTTCGAGCTAGTCTCCCCCTCTTCCTCTTCATCCTCCCCCTCCTCCGGGCAGGAATCTTCTTCAGGAATCAACACCATAAAACTGTTTCTTCTCAATTCTTTCAGCCTCCTCTTGACCTCGTTGGTAATAAAATCATCGTCGTCCTCAGCGTCACCAGCAGGATCAGCATTTTCTGATTTACACTGATCAGGACCGCCAGTGTTAGTCTTTGGTTCTTCAGGCTCCGGCACTGCCTTGTCCGTCAAATCCTTTTCTCCATTCCCTTTCTGAGATTTCCTGAACTTCTTGATTTTCAAAAAATCCATGCCTTGCCACCGTACTTTTCAAGAACAAACTACTCTAAGCTCAGCCCAACAATATTTTAATCAAAACCTATAATCACATCAAAACAGAAAGAGAATGAAGCAGGAACAACTCAGATTTGTTTCTCAAGCAGGACAAAACAAGAGGCTTGGATTTAACAACAAAGAAAAAAGCCTTTAACTTATACAATAATAAAGTAACCATGAGCCCCTAGATTCCCTATCAACTTCCATTACAAGACATCAGTGATCTAATGTTCAAGTTGCACACATCACAATGGAAATGGCATCCCTTTGAATTCAAGTGGATCACAGGAATCAATATTCTCCTAGTATCCATCAGAAAACCAGAGGACAGCAAAACCCTTGAAAAGTTAGAATCTAAGCATCTTAATAAAAAGGTGATGAAAGAAAAGTACTCATTCACCCCCAAAAGAACAAAAGAAAAAAACAAAAAGAAAATACTTTCACTCTCACATGAATCCTTCCAAAAATGCAAGATGGTAGATTCTTTCAAGTTACCTTTGGCATGAAACAGGAACACAGCATTGATCATTCACAGAGATCAGAGCCACTGACAAGACAAACTCTCTCTCTCTCTGTCTCATCTAGTTTTCTTCCACATTGTTTGTTCCTACATTGAAGAGCTGAATGCGACCTTCAAAAGCAGATTCAAACAGAAAAATCATCAAAAAAACAGATTTTTAGGAACTGATTCAAAAGAAAAAAACAATTTTTTTAAGCAGAATCAATTCAAAAGAGAAATGCAAATGCATTAAGCAGTAAAGATAGAAAAAATGATCAAAGGGTACATGCAAATGCAAAGATTAAAATGGACAAAAAGAAATGAAAAAATCACAGAAGATTGTTCCATTGATGACCTACCTAAGGTATTTGGGAATGGCAAGATCAATGAGACTAACAGGAAAGCAAGTGAGCAGGGTTTGCAGAGAGAAACCCTAGAGATGGAGACTGAGGAGACGCGGAGAGAAAGAGAGAGGAGGGAACAGAGAAGTGAGAAGAGTACAGTGAGAAAATGGATAGACAGAAAAAAAATGTAATAAATGTGAAGGCACTGAGGACTCTGTTTTGTTTTGTTTGAAAAACTCATTTCCCAATAATAACTTTTTAGTTTCCTACAAGTATCCCACACATCCGACCATCATTAGACTAATTTTCGAAGCTCTGAGATCACATTAAATTGGTAGTCAGGTATGCTTCTCCTAAACAAATTTCTTCGTAAGCACCGCCCGCAATCAAACCTTAAATTAAATATTTAAGGAGTCAAACTATCTACGAGTCATTCCGTACACATTGTTGGTATTTCCCAATAAGAATTACTCCCTCCGTTCTTAAATAACTGACACTTTAAGATTGTTGCACAAGTATTAAGAAATAGCAATTAATGTTCTTGTTTTATTAAAATTATAATCTACTCCCTCCGTTCCTAAATATAAGACCTAATACAAAAAATTGCGCATATTAAGAAAACATTAAATGTGTTCAATTAGTGTATTGGTTTTTTAAAAATGCATACCTTCCTCCTTATTTACCCTTTGTCATTTTCTCTCACTAATTAATGGTAAGTAGTAATCAAAACTTGGGAATTGAAAACATATAATTAATGTGGAGGATAAAAATGGAAGAGTACAAAATCTTTTGTTAGATTATTGTAACTAGGTCTTATATTTAGGAACTTCAAAATTTTGAAACTAGGTCCTATATTTTGGAACGGAGGGAGTAACTTTCTACTATACCCTTTATCTCTCATATTAATTTTAACTTTTCAACTTTTCTATCACCAATAAATGAAGGTTACTATTGGTAAAGTATAATTAATGTTCTCTTAAACTTTGTAAAGTGGCAGATAATTAGGAATAAAATTTAGTTAAAATAGTGTCAGTTATTTAAGAACGGAGGGAGTAGTAACAAAAAAAAAAAGGGTTGAATAAACGTTATTAAATAAAATAAATGTGGTTTGTTCTTGCATTAAGTTATGTGTGAGTGATGGGAGCACGAAAGCCTATAAAGAAAGAGAGAGAGAGAGAGAGGAACATAACAAGAACAGTAGAAGAGGACAGTGTCGTCGTACGCAGAATATTGTCAGAAAGCCGCGCAAAAGGGGTTTTCATTTGGGTTTCTTAAGATGCTTATATTTGGTCTTAGGACTCTATCAATTTCCATAATCACCCTTTCCTTCATCTAAGTGTATGTTTATAAATAAAGTACTGTAAGGATGGCTCAACTATTTCATGACATATGAATGAAAACGAGGGTGAGGCTTTGTTGGTAACCGTGTTGTTAAGATTTGTGCTTTCGGTAAATGTATTTAGGCCTGTTTTGAAACACAGCTTAATTAAGCATTTATGGATATAAGCGCTTATTTATAAGTTATTTTAAAATATTTATTGAAATAAATTGAAAATAAGTTATATATAAGCATAAGCTCATTATTGACGGTTTTGACCGTCTGAAAATGGTAGTGCTCACAAACAAATATGTGATCATCAGCAACCAATAAGAGGATTAACTTATTGGCGGTTTTGACCGTCTGAAAATGGTAGTGTTCACAAACAAATCAAACTTTCTTACAACAAGGTTCCATGACAACTCAAACCGGTGATTTCATAGACAACGCTCATGCAACGACCTAAGGGCTAACGTGGATGAGGTCATTAATGAGAGATGTAATCATTAGGAGGAAGTTATTATGGGAAAGAATGTCGTTAATTTTCTAGATACTCATAGAGATTGGTTGATGATGTCCATGAAGAAATCTTACGCAATAAGAGCATCTCCAATGGAGTCTTTATTTTGAGATCTTAAAATAAGATCCGGATATTATTAGATCTCACCATTGGAGCTATCCTACATGGCATGAGATCTTAGCAAAAGCTAAGATCCGTGCCTTAGCTCAGGTACTCTCAAATGTGGGATCTTAAATAAAATAATTTTTTTCTCTCTCTCCTCCAATACCATAACCAAAGTGAAAAATAAGGAGGGAAATAAATAATATAAATATATTTGGTATTGTGGGCTCGGTCAAAAGTAAAATAAGATCTCAACCACTAGAGTGAAATGTGCATAGAGACCTTATGAGACCAAGTTGGGGTGACACTGACTGTGAGTGGCGGTTTGTGCCAGCTATCAATCATGCTGGTGGTCTGCTGTGCATATGGAAGCTTGGTGTTTTCACATTGCAGGGCAGCGTGGATGGCCCTGGTTACTTGGGGTTGATTGGTGCCTGGGGTGCTGAGGGGATTGAGTGTGTAATAGTTAATATTTATTCACCATGTAGTCTTCAAGAGAAGAGGGTGTTGTGGGAAACTCTTTTGTCTTGGAAGAGGAACTGCTCAGTGGCTGTTTGGTGTGTGGCAGGGGATTTTAACGCAGTGAGGTGTGAGGAGGAGAGGAGGGGAGTTTCTTTGGGTGGGTCGTCTCAACGGAGGGAAATTGCAGACTTCAATAACTTCATAGCTGGTATGGAGTTGTTAGATATTTCCTTATCTGGCAGAAAGTATACTTGGTATAGGCCCAATGGGAGTGCACACAGTAGGCTGGACAGATTCCTGGTGTCGCAGAGTTGGTTACAATTATGGCCAGCTAGTTCACAACTTGTTCTTGATAGGGACATCTCCGATCATTGTCCTGTGTTGCTGCGTTGCTTGATCCAGAATTGGGGACCTAAGCCATTCAGGGTTATGAATTGCTGGCTGAATGATTTTCGGTTTGAACCTTTTGTGAGGCGCTCTTGGGATGAGTTGTGTGTGGAAGGTTGGGGAGCTTTCGTGCTCAAAGAGAAGCTTAAACTTCTTAAATCCAAGTTGAAGGCTTGGAATTTTGAGGTGTTTGGGGACCTCCGGGAGAAGAGGAACTTGGCTGTGCAGCGTATAAATGACCTTGATAGGAAGGAGGAGGAATCAGGGTTGTCTGAGGAGGAGAGGCAGGAGAGGAAAAATCAACTGCATGAATTTTGGTCAATTATGAAGCTTCATGAGTCTCTTTTATGTCAGAAGGCCAGGTCTAGGTGGTTAAAGGAAGGTGACCAAAATACACAGTATTTTCACTCCTTGATTAATTGGAGACGTAAGACGAATTCTATGCTGGGTCTTATGATTGATGGGGTTTGGGAGGAGGATCCCTTGAAGGTGAAGGAGGAAGTTACTAGGTTCTTCAAGAATAAGTTTTCTGTTGAACCTTCTTCTGGGTTATGTTTGAGTGGTGTACCTTTTGCCTCAGTTTCGGCTGAGGATAATGCTCTCTTAGTTGGTACGTTTGATGCAGCTGAGATTAAGGAGGCTGTGTGGGAGTGCGGGGGTGACAAAAGTCCTGGTCCTGATGGGTATAATTTCAGATTTGTGCAACGCTTTTGGGAGCTTCTGGAAACTGATTTTAGGACGGTTGTTGATGACTTCTGGCGTAGGGGAGTGTGGCCACGAGGTAGCAATGCGTCTTTTATTGCCTTGATTCCTAAAGTAGATTCTCCGCATAATTTGAATGACTTCCGTCCCATATCTTTGATTGGTTGTATGTATAAGGTGGTCTCTAAATTGTTGGCAAATAGATTCAAGGCTGTGTTGCCTAAGTTAATTAGTGCAAATCAGTTTGCATTCTTGGGGGGGGGGAATATGCTTGATAGTGTGGTGATTGTGAATGAAGCGTTGGGGATTGCTAAAAGGGACAAGAAATCGACTGTTGTCTTCAAAGTTGATTATGAGAAGGCTTATGATTCAGTGCGATGGGATTTTCTTTTATATATGCTTCGCCGTATGGGGCTGTGCAGAAGGTGGGTTAATTGGATTAGAACTTGTCTGGAATCTGCTTCTGTTTCTGTTTTGGTGAATGGGAGCCTTGGTGAGGAATTCAGTATGGAAAAGGGATTGAGACAGGGTGATCCGTTGGCCCCTTTCTTGTTTTTGGTGGTGGCAGAAGGCCTTCACGGGTTATTTCAGCAAGCAGTTAGTTGTGGTTTGTTTAAGGGGTTCAAGTTTGATAGGGAGAGGGAGTTGGTGGCGTCTGTATTACAATTTGCAGATGATACAATTTTCATTGGGGAAGCTTCTGTGAGGAATATAACTTCTATCAAGTGTGTGTTGAGATGCTTTGAACTGATTTCTGGTCTCAAGGTTAATTTTCATAAGAGCAAGCTGGCTGGGGTGGCTGTGGAGCAGAGAACTTTGTCTGTATTTGCTACAATTTTAAATTGTAAGCAGATGTCGATTCCTTTTGTCTACCTAGGGATCCCAGTGGGGGGCAGGCCAAGTAGAGTGCAATTTTGGGATCCTGTGGTCCAGAAAATTAGAAGCAGATTGTCAAAGTGGAAGCGGACAATGGTTTCATTTGCAGGGCGGATCTGCTTGATTCAAAGTGTGCTGTCTTCTCTTCCACTTTTTTATCTCTCTTTTTTCAAAATGCCAGCAGCGGTGGTTAGCCTATGTACGAGATTAATGAGGAATTTCTTATGGGGTGGCTCTGAGGATGTGTATAAAATTGCTTGGGTTAAATGGGCTGATGTCTGTAGGCCAAAGGAGTCTGGTGGTCTAGGGTTAAAAGACTTGGCAGCCTTCAATAAAGCTCTCGTGGGGAAGTGGAAGTGGCGATTTTTGAATGACTCTGACAGCTTTTGGTGTAAGGTAATTAAAGCGCAATATGATAGATCTCCTTGGTGGAAGGACGTGAATACTTTGTGCTGTGGTGAGCCTGCGTTTTGGTTTGATGCGGGCCTCAAGAAGTCGCTTGGAATGGGAGATAAGACTAGCTTCTGGTTAGAGGACTGGACTGGTTTAGGCCGTCTTGAGGGTCGCTTTCATAGGATGTATAATTTGTCTAGGAATAAGTATGCTGCTATACATGATATTGGTGAGTGGCGGGGTGGGGAGTGGACATGGAGGCTGAAGTGGCGGCGGGAGTTGAAAGGGAGGGAGGAATTGTGGTGGCAGGAATTGCTTCAGGTAGCTAATAATGGTTACATGCGGGAGGGAAGGCCGGATAAGTGGTTGTGGGAACCAGGGGACGAGGGTGTTTACTCTGTTAAATCCGCATATTCTTTTTTGCAGGCAGAGGAGGTGGAGTTGGATCCTGGGGTTGATTTCAGGTTAATTTGGGCTAGCCTAGCTCCGTCTAATGTGAAAGCGTTTGTCTGGCGTCTGATGCTCAACCGTGTTCAAACAAAGACCAATCTGCGGCGGCGCCATGCCATTCGCGATGATCAGAGTTTGGCTTGTGCATTCTGTCAGCATCAGGATGAAACGAGCGACCATTTATTTTGTTCTTGTGCGGTTTCTATGGAGACTTGGCGCGCGGTGCTTCGCTGGTTTGGAGTGTCCACCGCTTTACCAGCGCGGGTGAAGGCCTTGTTCGTCCAATTCCCAGTGTTTGGTCGGGGCAATTCCCAGAAAGTTGCGTTGGTGACAGTTTGGATGGCAACTTGTTGGTCTCTCTGGTTGTTCCGTAACTGTATAATCTTTGATCATGGAGCACTGGATGCGGGTCAGGTTTTGGACTTGATTCAGGTTCGTACTTGGCACTGGATAAAGGCGAAACAGGTGAATTTCCGGAATTCGTTATATGAATGGAAGATGTGCCCGATGGCTTGTTTGGAGTCTTTGTGATTTTAGCTTGCTTGCTTGTTGCTGGTTCTTGTTGTCTGGTGCTTTTATAAGCAAGGTTGTTTGTTTGTTGGGCAGCTTGGGGTATTTCTAGTTTAGGAGCTGGGTTTTCTGTTTTTCTTCTTCTTAAGTCTTTTTCCTGTTCTTGTATTTGGGTTTAGCACCCCTTGTGCTATATTTAAATACAATTCATTTGATTATCAAAAAAAAAGAGACCTTATGAGTGTCTTAAATCCTATGTGGCAATCTGGGCCCACAAAAAATGAGTAATGTCCCAAAATAAGTTCCTACCATTGAATATGCTCTAATGGAGATTGGTTGTCGTTAATCTCACAAATAACTTCCTCATAAGCACTTTTGTTTGGATTTAGAGATGAGTTCAAGTTTAAAAATTTATTCAACAAATATTTAGAATTGAGCAAGATAAGTACAAATTGTCCCACAAACACCCTATGCACAGAAATTCATCTATCATGGTTTGTTCAGAAAAGACAAATAGATTGAAATGCATATATGATATGCTGCTATTCCAAACAGCCTCGGTACCAAAAGAAGATGGATAAGGAACAAGTTACCAGAAAAATGAATTGTCTTTCAATAAGACAATAAAGTATTCAAGCTATACCAGAAAAGGTGATTATTTACAGGAAAAAAAAAATTTGTTGTGCAAATAATGCTAGTGATAAAGAAAATAAAATATTCAAGCTATGTAGACAAACTTAAATAAATTATTCCAGCTTTAACTTCACTATTTATTAATCATATCATATGTAGTTTTCTTTAAATAATGTGACAACACATAAGTGTAAAACCATTTTACTCCAACAATACATCAAAAATTAAATTCTTGATATATAAATCACCCGTGCTGTCAGGGGAAAAATAAGTGGTTGATCTGCCTCTGAGGATAATTCGAATTCTTAATATATAAACCACCTTGCTATAATGGGAATTTAAATTGACATTCAATTAGTCATATATGAAGGTATAGATTTTCCCAAAGAATATGGCTTTTGAGTAGAAAGATTACAATGAATACTTTGAGGAATGTCTTCTTTGTTAGTAACCTAACCAAACAGATGGTATTGGCTGAAACCTGCTTTTAGCACATGCCACCATATCATAATAATCTACATGGCTGAAGCAATCACGGAAATCAGTAAAAAGTTTCTCAAACACCCTCCATTGGACTTTGACTGACCTAGTGTAAGGATAGGGGAGAAAAACCTGTCGGAAATTATAGCAAAATTAATTAGATGCTGTGAGAGACAAAATAAAAAATAAAAATTGGTCAGGTAACACATGGAGGAAAAGCCTGCAAAAGAAAACGTATTTGAGATTTGATCCAATTGCTGTATAAATTCTGGCATGTAGAATCATGCCATACATTTGGAGGGCATAACACCAAACAAGATAATCTTATGATCTACTTGGTGGGAGAATATGAGTGACAAGATATTGAGTTTCCATTCCTATTCCTTAGAAATAATAGCATGTTTGGATCAATTAATTTTATCATTCCTAAATTATGGCATTCAAAAGCTACTCACATGAGTTTTTCTCAGAATTGATTCTAATTTAGGAGTCAGTTGTAGAAGAATTACCAAACATGTTATAACTCATCCAAGGTAATCAGTCAATTCCGGTGGATGGGAAGAGGGCATGTGTTTGCCGACAATATTTGTTGGGAAAATTTACAAAAATAGTTGCACTAGTAAGGAAGGTACTACATAAAGGAAACATGGGTCTAAATCATAATCATTCCATGTTAGCCTCCAGAAAGGGAAAAAGAAGGGTGGATGGTCAGCAAGAAAAGTAAGAGCACCCTTTGTATCTGTTAGTCAACTATTAATTTTGTAAATCACTTTACATATGAATATAATTTTATTTTATGTAAATATTTAATTGAAGAAAAAAATTATTTTGGCCCCTCATTTTTTTAAATAATCCTATTTTAGTTCTGGACATATGCACATTTATTTCTCTTTTTGATTTTGATTTTTAGTGTAAATTGATAAACATCAGCTAACTATAATGGAGTGGGATACCACAAATGTTATTTAGTATTGATACTCTTTTTTTGTTAAATATGGTTCACCATTTGATTAATGTTGAGAACTAAAGTCAGACTACTTTAAAAAATAAACAACCAAAATATGACTTTTAACTAAAAACATGATTTACCCTCTATTCTTTAATCAATAGACTAGGAGTGGGTTTGTTTTTTGGGTTGATGCAAATGCAAACATTTATCAACAGTGATTAAGAATTTGTCGTGTTGAATTCAATGCGGAATAAGATTTTGGCATATTGAGTTCATTGTTGAAAACCAATGAAAACACCCAACAAGAAAGTTAGGGGAAAGCATATTTGCTAGATACACAATCACAGGAACACTTACATCCCCTTCATGGGCAAGGCGTTTAAGCAAGCAAAATGTATGCTGGTTTTCCTCCAAATTGTCAAGAACAGCAAGCCAAATCAGAGAAGCAAGTTCATCCGCCACGTCTCTCGACTTGCCACAAGCAAGAAACTGATCTGCCAAACAAAAAAAGAGAAGATCATCTCACTCAACAACTACCAAAGCTCTAAGGTAGGTAGGTAGGTAGTTACAATCCAACCAACAACCACATTAACACAGAAGAAGAAGCTTAAATAAAAGTTAGAAGCACACCAATCATGGTTCCATGTAGTATTCCACTATGAGGAGGCATAATAGAAAGTTGAAGCTGCTCTTTCAAAAAGAGATAACAGTGGCCAACAATCTCATCTATGTGAATGTGATAACTGGAAGCAAACATGAGTTCACTAATATACATGGCCGTGAATCTCCTAAAAAGCACAATAGACAGACATCATAAAATACACACAAACATTTTGTCAAACAAGTCATGTGCAAAATGGAAGAGGAAGAAGAACAAGAAACCTTATTCACTGACTCACTCACCTCTTGGTTGAACATGGAGGAGGAATAGGACCAGGCCATGTTCTTGCAGGATCAGCTAATGGGTATTTGTGGGCAATAGCAGCTTGCCAGAAACATTCACTGTGGAAAACAGATGCCCACTGCTTCTTCACACATGATATCTCAACCCAATCACTCACTTTTGCTCTTATGAATATCTCTATCACCAAATGCTCTGGAACCTTCAAAATCCCTATTTCCTCTTCATAAATATCATCCCTCTTTGAATTCTTCTCCTCCTCCATACTCTTACTTCTACTCAACTACTGCTATTTCTATGTCTATTCAAATGAAGATATGGTGCAGGATGCAAATGCATATATGATGGCGTTACATAAACGCACCAATTATTATGATGGATATGGTTGGCTGAGTCAATTAATTGAATATTGAATATTATTTATATAGTCATTATTATTATTTGAGGATGCTGTTGCTTTGTGCTCTTTGCTATTTGGTAATCACCTAACCACAATTATTTTTTATTTTAGCTAAAACTAGAGAAAGTGGGAAACAGAAGATAACAAATATAGTGTACTCGTGGGTGGTCCATAAGTTGCAGCAATGGGTTTCCATAATTCTGGCTCTTTTCCTTATTATCCATATTCTTCTTCCCATCACCATCACCATCCTTCTTTTATGTCACCGTGTCAATGTACCATCAAAATTCCAACTCGATTTCATTTCCAAATATGTTTCTCTGGATCCTTCCCCTCAAGAGGATTTTTACTACTTCTATAATGAACTTTTTTTTTGAAATATACTTCTATAATGAACTTGATAAGACCACATCTTTAATGATCTATATGGCAGAGAGACTGCCATCATCTGCAGTTGAAAATCAATTGAGATGGTCCAAAAAAACTTATTTTTACAGAAAAAGAAATAAAGAACATGTGAAGAAAAACAGTGTTGATCTTTAGACATCCAAACACTTCAGACACCTCACATACGCACTCAATCTTTCTCTCAATGTCCCTTATCACATTTATTTAGAAAACCAAGTGCAGGGTGTGCAGAGGATCCAGGTTCATGGCTAGGGGGAATCTTAGGGTTAGGGCTGGTTAGACTAAAAGATGGAAGTTTGAAACAAGTATTTAGGTGTTTAGTTGAGACTGATTCTTCTCTGTCCCTCTTTTATTTGTGTTTACCATTTTGTTCACATGTGCAATTTAAACAACTGATATTAACATCAGTAGTAGATAATGATATCAGTAAATACAATTATACAATACCAATCTACATTACATAAAAAGAGTAGTTCAAATACTATCAACAGAACAATTACATATAATTGCCTCATCCATTGAGGAGAATTCCTTGTAGCCATAAGCCTCCGATCAATTTCTTGCTCATTGAGGTTATTGCTGCTAAGAAGTACAAGTTTTAACTACTGATCGATGCTCATCAGTAGAGCGACTGGGCTCTCGTAAACACAAATACCCCTCCTCCACCAACAGCACGACCCAAAAGCATGTTATCATCCAAATAACTAAGGTAATATAGTCCTCCTACCGATTGCCTACAATTCAAAAAAGCATCATGTGTATATTCATCCAACAACGACTGCTAACAAGTTCAACAGAGTAGTCCATGATATAAATTATACCTTCCCGGATCCCTCACCGGGATTTGAGCTTTGAAAGCACGCAGAAATTGTAAAATCTGCAGGAAAAAAGCACATTTTATACTACCTATAAACAATGTGTTGAGTCTATCATCTCTATATCTGTCAACCATTAAGTCATAGGTCATATACATAGTTGATTTGCACTGGTCCTCACACGTACCCGACTATCAGGCTATTCATAAAAAGTATATCATGAATTTTTTGGATTTGCAGAAGAAACAGCACCTTGACATAAGTGACGGTATCAATGGTGTCTCATATCATATGCCAGTAACAAAGAGCATTCAAATTAACAATCAAACAGACAGGCATAAGTTATGATTGAATTACCTGCAGACTTAAATAAGATCGGGGTAGCAATGCTGGAGCTATTAAAGCCTGTAGCTGTTCATTAATATTTATATCTTGAAGTGTGATCTGCCATGTATAAATTGCATGCTTGTTATAAAAGCACCATACCAGCTAAGGAAGGAGATGATATATTAATAGCCAAGTAATAGAATAGTAAATAAAAGTCTTTTTATCAACCTTAGATAATGCAGAAGTAAAATTTGAGGCCATCACCATTACAAATAACAAATCAGATTATATTAAGCAAGGCATATATATTAAGCTCTAACATTTTCTTGAGGAATAAACACTAATGTATAAACTGTATGATAAAATTTAGAAATGGGGACATGGAAAAAAATGTATGATCACTGCAACATTGGAACAAATATTTACATAACACAAAATGACATCATGTGCTAAAACATCCCAGCATCTGCTTAGACATATATTGCATCTCAACTATAGTAGAAAGCATATTCATGTAAGTTAAAATGATTACCTCTTGAAACTGAAGGTAGATATTACGGACAGATACAACAGTAAACTTGGCAGATACAAGCAATGTAGCACCATCTTGTTCCTGTATGAAGTAGGCCAAGATTTTTTTTTTCAATATTTGGTTACCATGAGAGAGCCCAAAGCTCAAGCATAAGTATTTTATCCAATCTTGTTTTCCAACAATCTAAGTTTAGGTTACAAAGGAACCAAGTTTTGACTAATAAGATTATCTCTGTTTCCCACACTATGAACACACTCTTTAAAACAAAAAGTTTGAAATTCTAAATTAGCATGCAAACCATAGTCTTGAATCCATCCAATGTGCAACCCCAAAAAAAAATCACCAAATGTGTCTACTGCAATAAACATTAAACCGTTCAATCAGATGTCCTAGTCAAGGATATTGACAGCAAAAATAAAGGGAAAAAGCTAAAATGTTCTTTATCAATTTTTCATTTTGCTTTTCCCCCTGGGATGAAGTATGCCCATAAGGCCATAGCCCCCACCAAAAGCCAGAAAACAAATCCGATGCAACACATATTCTTGGATTAGTAAGTAATTACTCGTTCAGGGTTGTTGCGACTTGCGAGTATTCAATTTTTTGTTTTCAAATACATGTTTCAAAATGAAATATGTTCAGTGAAAATGAGTTGAAATGATTTTTAACATAATTTCAAAATGATTTCAAACCTAGTTTATAAAACCACAAAAAAAGTTGTGATTATGGTTTTTAATTTTGAGAATGTGGCACACCTTCATCCCCACTGGTTTCTTGTATCTCTTCACACCCATTATTCATCGCCACCGTCACTCGGCTGCACCACAGCCACTCGCCGTACTCCAACACCAACACTGTAACTCGACACCCTCTACCACCACCGCCGCTGCCCATCACCCTTCACCATCAACACTGCCTCACCATTCAACAGCCTGGCATCCTTCACCACCACTATAGATACCCTCCACCACCTAACATCATCCATCAGAGCCGCCACCGACACCCTCCACCAGTGCTGCCATTTCTTTGAACCCTCCATTGCCACCATCGCTCGATACGACGACACCCTCCACCACTACTACTTCCTGTTACCGTCCACATCCACTGCCACCACTAGCAGCCTCCACCACCGTTATCGCCTAACATCCTCCACCCCCGCCACTACTACTCAACACCATTGCTCCATATTCTCTCCATAATCACCTCAAGGCCCAACCCCCCCCCCCCCCCCAATCCTGCCACGTGACACCCTCCACCACCACCACCATGCTATTGCCTTCCACCCCCACCTCCACTACCACTCACATACCTTCCATCATTGTTGCCATCCAACGTCGAGCATTATCGCCACTCTGCACTTTCCACCATTGTGCACCCTCCACCGTCATCGTAGGCTCAAGGCCTTCCACAATGGAGGGTGTTAGGTGGCGGTGGTGGTGGTGCTGATGGTAACGGTAACGGTAGGTGTTTAGCTGCGGTGGACATGTGGAGGGTATCGAAATGCGGTGAAAATTGTGGGTGGGTGAGGAGATGATGGAGGGTGTCATGCAGTGGTAGCAGAGAGATAAATTGTCCCTGATGCGATGGTAGTGCTCGTGAATTTCTAAAGCTGGCAACAACTTTTTAAAACTGAAACCACAAAAAAAATGAAATTATAAAACTGAACTAGTTTTCATTCTTAAATTCTCAAAACCTAAAAAGAGAAAACAAATGGGCATAAATCTTTCAATTATATAAAAAGAAATTATCACTAGTAAACAGGATTACAGGAACACAAATGACAAATTGTTTTGCCACCTTGAATTCTATGAGAGCATATTCAAGAATCAATTTAGGTGTAGTTAGTATCTTTACAATATTTTGTGGAATTGAAGGGGAATAAATCATGGACTCGCAGCGAGGTAGGGAAATCAAAAGTCATAATTCAGAGTCTGAACTCTAGGGACTTTCATGAGTAAGAACTAAGAGCTAAGAACTTAATTGCATCCTCCTATGTTGGAAAGGAAAAAGTAAAGGAAGGTGCTATTTTACCTCTAACAAATTTGGAACACTCCAACGGACAACATTGCGGATAACACCTCCATTAGATTCATCACGACATTCAAATTTCTGAAAGATCTGTCCAACCTATCTTGACACGGAAAGAAATGAAGTAATAAAATGGTAAGAGAACAACAGAACAATAATGATAATAATAACAAAAGAACAGCAATAACAATAACCATATCATAGAACAAGAATATTTTTTTTACCCAAAGACCTACATGAAAGGATTTTGCAGATATAACAATAATTGTGAACAACAAGTGTAGCACCTAACTTGCAGCAATCATGTTAATGAGAAGACTCCTGTGGAAGCAAGGTACTCATAAAAATGATCTAGAAAATTCAATGAGAAAGCAATGTCTAAGAATTCTAAGCCCAGTCTATAAAATGGCCAATGCCAACACTTTTTACATAACTAAAAAAATCAAACAGAACAAATTGGCCAAGATGTGACTAAAAAAGGCAAAATGATTAGAGATTGTATTAAAAAGGATTTAGCTATTAAGTGAATGCAGGTAAGTAAAATTCATGATTGGTACTTGAAAGAAAGGAAGTCTAGCAGCAGCTTCGAAAAGAACAAGAACATCAGAAGCAGAAGTATATTGCAGGCGCCACGTTCCATCCAACTTGTTCAAATTGATGGGGTCACCCTTGTTGCAACCCTCTACATTCACCTGCCACAACCACAACGATCCCCATATATGCATGCATTAAGATAAAATAAAATAAAATAAAATAAAATAAAATAAAATAAAATAAAGCGCGATGGAGTGAACAAAGACAACAATAAGCAAGAGCAGTGCGTACGAGAGCCTCTTCGATCGAAAAGCGTTGATCAGGAGTTGTGAGGAGTCCCCTTTGTGTGTCTTGGATAGAGGTCAATAGCTGAAGCTTCTTGTTCTCTAACTCGGAATCATATGCCTTCAAATTAACCCAAATGAAAACGGGTTAAATTAAACCTAGATAGAATGAATTGGAAAGAAATAGCAGAATCAGAAGAAGAGGAACCTGAGCAGTTGCCATGGACAGTGACATTTTTCTGGGGAATGATTTCACATGGCAATTACTGGGCTTCCTAGTAGTAGTAGATGGTGATGATGGAAGGTACAAGGGTGAACTGCAACGGAAAGCTAAGTCCATTTCCGCAATGAAGCCAAGCTTTTCTCTGCTTTGGTCGGGGAAGCCGGGAAGGAAATGCAACGGCTTCTCACACCCACCACATTCTTGCCCCAGACAATTTTAGTTTATTATCCTTTTTTTATTGGAAAATTCACAATTTGATTTTTTTTTTATTGATGAAAGCATGAGGATAAATATGATTTTCTTTTCATATATGTTTCACTTAAATAGTGAATAACATTCATTTAACTTGTTTTAAATCATAAAAAAAACATTGCCATTTACATGTTGTCAATGTTTTCATTTATATACTCCAGGCTTACATATGTTATTATCCTTTTTGTTAAGAAAATATCATATGTTTTTACTTTTTATTATTAGGCCTTCAGACTAATTGAAACTCTAAAAGTAATTGTATCAATAATAAAGAAAAAATGTATTTTCAGAAAAGATTTGTGAAAAACCTTGTATTATACCTAATATATTCTCATTTCTCTTGCAAAAACTCATTGGAATTTGATATCTTTAGCCTTCTTACTTTTAAAGCACAAGGTAGGCAGCGTGAAGTGAACCAATATGGTTCATTCCATTTTTTAAGTGGTAAGAGCCCTTGTCTCTTTATTGTCTCTTTATCTTTTCTCCTTTATCTAAGTATGATATCTAACAATATAAATAAACTAAACCATCGTGGCTCATTGATTTGAGTGAACTACCAAGTGAACTACCGCAGACAACACCGATAAAGTAGGTATACCTAAATGGGTGTGAAGCTCAATCGCAAGTTTTCAATTTGTTGAGGGGAAAAAAAGATGGTCTACAATGAAGCTACTAAAAAAACATGGAAGCTACTGTAGATTTTACAATAAAGGTAATAAAAATAAAAAAACTTCCCAAGCAAGTAGACTTTAGTTATCTTCTTTCCCCAGATAGATAATCTCTCAAATAAAATATGATCTATATATCTAGAGTACATTCTGAAGAGACAGCCAAGGAAAAAAACAGGAAAGAAACATGATTTGGTACATAACTTGGTCAACATAAGCAAAATGAAAGCCAGCGTGACTGTAAATTGAAACAACCCTAAGGTGTGTTCTTTTCTCATCTTTGCAGGATAATGTGCACAAGAAAGAAACATGAAATACAAATCATTTCCACAACTTCCGCAATGACATGTTTTTCTCCGTCTCCTTTTTCATGACCTTTGCCACGGCCATCTCAAAGTCCTCCTGCGTCACATGAACCCTCCTCTCTCTTAGAGCAAACATTCCAGCTTCTGTGCACACAGCCTGCATAAAAGGACACACTTGAAATAATGCAATATATTGAACTAGCAACATTAGCAAACAAATTATTAGCATGAATACTTTCAATTCACTAGTCACTGCAAACATTATGATTTATGACTTAAATCATACAACATTCTGACATAATTCTTCCATAATTACAGAATTTGCATATACATAATGGACTCACTCATCATTTTGTAATAACATCTCACTGTTTCATAAAAGTCAATACCCCATCAAGTTACAATTAGCTCTATTATTTTATTTTTATGCAGACACCCGAATTACAACATAATATTTTGTTTAAACTCAAACTTTCGAACTTTCCTTGAGTTAACAAGTCCATCTGAGAATGCTATACTCATTGGCACTGTTGATGAGAGATAACACCCGCTGAACAAGGTCAATGCACCACTACTGTTCTCTGATAATAAAGGTCTCATGATGCAGAGACTCCATTTAACCAAGCCATTCCTAACATTTTCATGGTAAGCACAAACAAGTTCTCAAGCGCCGGCCGAAGAGTGCATATTAAGTGTTCACTCCAAGTCATTTGCTGCATCTCAATCACAGTCCATAGTCCATACTGCTTCTTTCTTGTAGTTTTATTTACTCTCCACTTTAAAATGAATATATATCTAAATCACGCAGTTTCTGAGCTAATTTTTTTCATGCTTTTTACTATCAAGACACTATATTTGCCTCATGACTTGAGATATATCATGAACAACAAGACATATACATGTTAATGTTTGTTCAAACTTCTATTCCGATTCATTACATTGCAAAATTTCTCTGAACCTTTATCCATCAAACAAAGTGAACACATGGATACTCAAGATTAGCAGGAAGTAAAGGAAATATTAAATGATAATTAATGCACGCGTTATTCCAATAAGTGAACCACAGTAGTAACTCACTATAGCAAAGGAGTTCAGTAAATCTACCGCATTGTTTCAACCAGTACAGTTTACTATAGAGCAGCAGGAAACCAAAACGCAATGCAATTAAAGTGAAGCGTACCTTAAGCTCTGCGCCAGATGCGCCATTCATCTTCTCAGCAATCTTCTTCAAATCAATACCGCGCATTAAATTCATTCTTCTAGAATGGATTTTCAAAATATCCTGCCGAGACTGTATACAAATACAGCGATTTTCAGGATTATTAGTAACAAATGCAGAGGTGCATTTTCTTTCCCAGTACAAATAAATCAAAGGATAACATGAAAACAAAGATGCAAACCTCTTCATTAGGGTTTGGAAATTCAATCTTTCTATCAATTCGTCCAGGTCTAAGGAGTGCTTGATCCAGGATATCAATCCGATTCGTGGCCATCAAAACCTATATTTACATATTTCTCTTTAGAAATTCCCCAAAAACTTGTGAACTTATATATCAAATGAGTCAGGTAAAATGAACAACACCTATCTACCTATTACAGTGTAGATTTTGATTTATAGCAGTGGAATCATGCTATCTTTAAAATTCCCTTCAATAAACTACAATAGGACAATTTCGATGTGAAGCAACATGTATTACCTTGATCTTATTTGAAGCTTCAAATCCATCCAACTGGTTGAGAAGTTCCAACATAGTACGTTGCACTTCACTATCACCATTGCCACTTCCAGACTCCATCCGAGCAGATCCGATACTGTCAATTTCGTCCATGAAGATAATTGATGGTGCATGCTCCCTGTGAAAGAGTAGATTCCATGATAATAAGTATCATATTGTTTAATCAAGTCTTCAAACAGCATATTTCATTCTTAAATAAATAATTTGAACTTGGAAATTAGTGAAAATGTTATGCATAACATATTTAGGGGAGTAAAAATGTCCATCTTGGTCTTCTCAAATTCCACTATGTGGAAATTGGAAAAAGAACATAATATACACCCAAGTTCCAATCATACATTGTATACATCTAGCACTAGATTCAAATTTGAAAATCAAAATCTAAGGAACTATAGATATATTTTCACCCTGAGTAAAGTTAACATGAGCACTCTAAGAAAAAATCTTCAACCCCCAACCATGGGGCCAAGATATCCTTTTTCTATCCTCTTAAATTTGGATAAGGGCAACACAACAGATAATGAGTGGAAGAAGCTGAGTAAAGAGAACATACCTTGCCATAACGAAAAGTTCCCTGACCATTCTAGAACCTTCTCCAATGTATTTCTGAACTAATTCAGATCCAGACACCCTGATGAATGTACAATCAGTATGGTGTGCAACTGCCCTAGCCAACAATGTTTTTCCTGTACCAGGTGGCCCATAGAGCAGAACACCCTGGGAGACAGGAAAGAATGTCAATAAACAGATAAATCAAAATCAAGGATACATATGATAGAAGGATGGAAAATCTAGCCATAACTCAGAATGAGATACTACCTTCGGTTGTGCTATTCCAAGACTTTCAAACAGCTCAGGATGTTTAATTGGTAGCTCAATGACCTGTAAAATTTATGACAAACATGAGGCTAAAGAACAATGTTTTTTCTAACATATGATACTACACTAAAGCATACATATACATAGAAAATAACAGAGAACAGTGATGCGTGCACAGATAGATGGATAGATAGATACTTCTCAAACACAATAATAACGAACTTCAAATGCTAGTATAGAAAGAATGTCAGCAGCTAACCTCTTTTATTTCTTTGATTTGCTGGTCTAAACCACCAATCATATCATATGTAGAATCAGGAACTTTCTCAACTTTCATCAGATTGACCAATGGATCAACTTTGCTGGGCAGAACTAAATGAAGCACATAACTGTCATTGCGGAGCGCAACCCTAGTTGATGGTGTAATCTTTGTAATGTCAATGTTCTTATCAATATCAACAACATATTTCCCTTCTGGATGGACCTGGAGATAAGCAAATGAAAAATCAGCACCTCACCTTGGTTTTGAACATGGTTTATTAATCTCATGCACAAATAAATATAAACAACCATTACATTAAGTCATGAGTTTGTGAGTGATAGGGGAAGATAAAGAATGAGCTGTAGTTTGAAGCATCATTAGAGTGATATATTATCTTGTAAAAAAGGGGAGAAAAAAAAACATCTCAACGCGCATCCAATACTCAATGCTCTTCAAGTACAGAAAATGTTTGCACTTTGCAAGTAAGTAAGAAAGACCAGAATGTATAACTCCAAATTCATAAATATTTAGATCAACTTATAAGGTCTATAAAAAGAAAAGAAACCCTGAAATCATCCAATCAGATGAGTCCTTCAAATAGTATTCCGCTTGGAGTAAATGAAAAGTTTTCACAGGACCACATAAACTAATGATTCGAATTTCGAAGTATATAAGTTCAAATTAAATTTATGTTGATTGTCTATCCCAAAGGGAAATACAGAGATATGAAGTCAAGCAAGCAGATATGATGGTATGTAACAGCTAACAAAACGGATCAAAAGGAAATGAGCATGGAGGCATGGAGCATGAACAAACCTTGACCAAAACTTTGTTCTTGCCCATAACTTTAACAACTTCACCAACATATGAGCCAGGCTCCTGTAGAAGCTGCAGTTCTTCTCGGAGCATCCTCACTGCACAAATTGGTATAATTGTTAAGAACATATCACAGGCAAATTGAAGACAACAAACAAATAAAAAAACATGTAAACTGAGAAGGTCTGTGCCTTTGCAATTAAATTGAAAGCCTTTCCTACATCTGCAGGCTATCTACCACAGATTGCAGAAATCATTGTCAAGAAAGACGGCACATTGTATAACACTAAAAGCACATCATACACATATATTTCTGGATTTGGCTCCTCTAAAGTGAGTGGACGCACTTTAGAAGTAAGCATCATAACCATTAATAGTAATTACCGACTTTGGAAAAGTCAATAAAATAACTCAATCAGTGGTTGTGATGCTTACTTTACCACTTTCAAGGAGCCGGACCCTATATTTCCCAAAATCATTTACAATGTCTTCATCCATAACATACCAGGCATGACATCCCTATCTGCACTTGCTTGCAGTGCTAGTTTTGTTTGAAAGCAACCAAATCACCATTAAAAACAAAATTACATGCAATTCATTCTTCCTAATCAAATGTAAGCTCGAAATTCGAAGACTAAGTTAATTTCTCATCCTCTCAAAATGAATTAATAAAACAATATAATAATTATGCAGTCATGTAGATTTGACAAAACCACAAAAGGCACTAATAACTCTCAACTGAGTTGACAATCATCTCAAGAATCAGTCTTCAAACATTCTAATTTGAAACGCCATTCAGTAAAAGGGAATTTGAAATGTCCACCGACACAAAAATCTTCAAATTTTCAAATCACATGTTTAAAATAAAGAATTAGGGTTAGGGAAAAAGGAAGAAACCTCGAGAATTGAGCTCGTTTCTCTGAGCCTCGAGACGGTTGAGGTTATGGGTTTTCTGGCGGAGGAGGAGCTGAAGTTCATGGATGTGGAGAGAGTAGTAGTGACGGAGACCCTCGCCCTGTTTGGTAGGTTTGGCGGAGCAATTCTCCTCCGGTGCCGCCTCCGCCGCGTGGTTCAATTCTACTCCGACTGTAGCCATGAGTCGATTCGATTCGATTGGATCTCTTGAGATTTCAACTTTGTTCGACGAAGCCCTTTACTCTTTAGATAGGTCGATGAGGAAAACAAAGGAAACCCCAAAGGCAAAGCTATTCTAGTTGTTTTATACTATCACATGTCTTGTGAAGAAAGACACTGGCTTTTTTTTTTTTCTTCTTTTGGGCCTTCAATTGCTTTTTAACTTCCTTGGGCTGCCTTGGACCATAAAAGAAAAACTAATATGTGTTTGACAAAAAAAACACTTGGGTTGCTTTATCACAACTACTTTTGAAACATAATTCAAATATTATTAACAAGGAGGTGGCATCGAGGCCAAAATGTCAGCAAAAACAAGGGAGCTAGCGGTCGGAGGCACTTTCTCATTCCACACTGAACCGGCGAATAAGGAAGCATTCCGAGTTAGAAAATCCGCAACAGTATTTACCAGAACAACGAATTGCAAGAGATTGACCACCAAATAATAAAATATATGGACTGTGAGTAAGTCCACTCAAAATGGAGCGAGTTGAGTAAAAGTCTTGCCTAAAATGGGTGGGTTGACCATAGAAAGATATTAATTAAGATGTTAAACTTAAAAAGTGAAACAAAAAATCAACTTGACAAAACGACTAATTTGCCTCACCATCAACTTATTTTTGGATGGATTAGACAAGTCAAAGCAGACTTATGGGTATAGAAACCTAGCCCACTTCACTCTGTTTTGACGGCTCGACGAGTTGACCTCATAGGTATAACTCTTTTACCATCTCTAGTGATTGTCTTCCATAAACTATTTTTATGGAAAATGTGTGTATTGTAATTATGTAAATTAATTAATTTATAGAATTACAATACTTATTATGAAATTTAATTTTCGATATTTTTTTAAAGTAATTTTCGATACTTGATGGAGGTGAAATTATTAATTTTAGTTGATTTTTTTTTGCAATTTATATCTTTTTCACATATGTAAATCAACTATGAAAACGATACCCACATAAGGTTAGAACAAGAGATAAAAAAAAATAGGTAGATTTTTTTGTTGTTGTTGGTCAATAAAAATCTCAGCTACCAACTCGGTATAAAATATAAATAGATTTATTTCAGTGCTTTATAGTTTTTTTCAATTCTACTTAAGTAGCTTATAACTTATTAAGTTTCTTGTAATTATATCATGCGTTAATCATCCAATAGGTCCCTGTCTTTGTCTCGCAGTCTGAAATTAGTCCCTCCCTAGAAAATTTACAAATCTAGGTCCTCTCGTTTGCAATTTGTGTGGAGCAAGTCCTCGCCGGAGCCTGGAGCTCCGGCGAGTGATGACTTTGAACGCTGACCGGAATAAATTTACTTACATGGAAAATAACAAATTTACACATCAGCAAAATAAATTAATTAATCAAGCTGATTTGGGTTTTTTATTTTCTTCCGATTAAAATTAACAAAAAAATGTTTAACTAATGAAAACTTAATTAAAATACTCATGTTCATACTCCAATTAAAACTCAGAAACCAAATTAATCAATCCTTCATCTTTCATCTCCATCCCCTTAATCAACATTTTATCTTCACAAACCCAGCCAAGCCACCACCAACCAGAAACCCAACCCCACCTCCAGAAAGCTCAACAACCCAGCAACCCCACCCATACCCTGCCACCAAGCCACCACAACCCAAACCCAGCCACCGAGCAACCACCACCCAGAAACCCACCCCCACCTCCAGCAAGTTCAACAATCCAGCAACCATTTTCTTCCCTCGACCCCAAGTTCAACAACCCACCCACCACACCAACATTAAATCACATGAACCTCGACCCCAATAGGATAGTGGGGAAGACATCCCACGCTACAGCAGAAACAAAAAAGAGAGAGAGATGGGAGAGGGAGAGAGCACAGTGGAACCAGAACCAGAAGCAACCGAGACATCAACAACAACATCAACATCAACAACAACATCATCATCAACAACAACATGGAACCTTGGACAACATACCCAGATACTGAACTTGTCGGAGAACCTTATCAATGGGGAACTTAACACAAAGATTGAAGCTGCAAGAGAAATCAGAAGACTCATTCGCAAATCTTCATCTCCCAAGACCCGCTTCAATCTCGCTGTCGCTGGTGTCATTCAACCCCTCATCTTCATGCTCTCTTCTTCCAACCTTGATGCATGTGAATCCTCTCTCCTCGCTCTCCTCAACCTCGTTGTTCGCAATGAAAGGTACTTCTAGTTCTATGCCACTACTACCCCCAAAGATGTGTTCTTTTTCTGAAATCTAAAATGGGTTTCAGATTTCATAAACGAAAAAGAAAAAAAAAAGGGGAAGAACAAGAAGGGCCAAACAGCGGCCACGAAAGAACAACGAAAATCGTTGATTTCCCCTGAAACTCCACCATGAAAATCGTTAACAACAGACATAGTAAGAAGATGCATGAATGGTTGAAGAAGACAGTGGTGGTGGAATTCATGGTGTGTGTGTGAGTGTGAGTGTGAGTGAGAGAGAGAATGGAGATGAGTGTGGCTATGGCTATGGGTGGTTTGATTGGGTGGAGAGAGCAAAGGAAGAAAAACCAAAATCAGAAGCCAGGGGAATGAAATCAGAAGATGAGGAGAAGAAGAAGAACCCTAATTTGATTGGAAATTTGGGGGAATTGAGGTTAATTTGTTTTTGTTAATTAAATTAGGTTTAGATTTGTTAATTGATTTTATTTTTTTGTTTAATTTAAATTTTTTATGTGTAATTTATTTTTTATTTATTTTTAAAATCCACGTCAGCATTTTAATCCCAGTCAGTATGCCTATTCATCACTCGCCGAAGCTCCGGGCTCCAGCGAGGACCTGCTCCGGACTTATTGCAAACGAGAGGACCTAGATTTGCAAATTTTCCGGGGAGGGACTAATTTCAGTCGGCGAGACAAAGACAGAGACCAAGTAGACGATTAACCCTTATATCATTATCATTATCATTTTAGTAAAACTCACTGTCCATTTTATATTTTGAGAATCCTACAATGTAATCATTATTTATTTTTTTTTAATGGAAACTGCAATTATATTAAGCAAAAGTAGGCATAGAAGTCATTACATCATCATGAACCAAATCGATAACCTCAACCGGAACCTCTTCCAACCAAACCATATTAATCATTATTATTTAATTCATATAAAATGTAAAAAATGAACACGTTCATAATTTTAAAAAAGTATAAGTTCATTTAATTAGTTGATAATATGTACCCAAATGATAGCTCCAATGGTAAGAACTAGGGAACATCTGGGTTGAGAGGGGAAGGTCCAGGGTTCAATCCCCGGAGGATTCAATTTAAATTCCGATGTATAAAAAAATTAGTTGACAATATAAAATCCTTTTAGTGCATATAATTTTTTCTCTTACATTTATTCTTTATCAATGATATTAATTTATATTTTTTGGATAGGCGGAAAGGTTGATGAGTGAAAGATGAGCCATGGTCCATGGCTACCTAAGAGCCTAAGAACAAAAAGATGAAACACCAAAAAGACAAGTCCAATCTGAGTTGGCGAAATGGCCAAAGACAATAATGAAGATGAGTAACGTAACGTGGCAAGTAGTGGTACGTGCAACGTGTTTACATAAAAAAAAACTATTATTTATTTAAATTGAAAATATGTCTTTACAATTATTTAAATTTAAATTAAAAATATTTATGTTTTAAATTATCTGTAAAAAGGATTTGTTTCATAAGGGAAGTCATCACTACCAACAAATTATTGGTCTAGTGATAGACAAACTAAATTCTTATAAGGGTGCAATCACATGATCGAATATTAGAAAAGTCATTTGTCAGGATTTAGGAGAGACCGTCAACATATTGCGAACAAGTTAACACTGATCAAAGACAAAACAAGTGAGAGAATCACTTGAAGGGTAAAACAAGTTATCAAAATTATTAAAATAAGTTATTTCACATTTGTTATTAGCATATGACAATATTGTGTTTGCTCGTGCCGAACCGCAGGATGCGAAGTATGTTCGGGGTATTCTTTCCTCTTATGAAAGGGCTTCTGGTCAACCTATCAACCTTAACAAATTGATGCTTTCGGTTAGCCAAAATGTGCATGATATTTGATTTAATGAGCTTAAACAATTGTTGGGGGTAAAGGCCATAAAGAGTTTCGACTGGTATTTGGGCTTGCCTACAATTGTTGGTAAGCCAAAGACTCAAATCTTTAATTTTATTAAGGAAAGAATTTGGAAGAAGTTCAATAGTTGGAAAGAGACATTTGTTTCGAGGGTGTGACGGGAGGTGCTCACTAAGGCAGTAGCGCAAGCTATTCCCTCCTATGTGATATTGTGCTTTATATTGTTAGATGGATTGTGTGACCAAATTGAGGGTATGGTTAGTAAATTTTATTGGGGAGGTGATGTGAGAAAGATGAGTTTACAGTGGTTGAGGTAGGGAAAGTAATGTTGCTCTAAGCGGGATGCTGGCCTTGGGTTTAGAAATTTCAAGTCTTTTAGTTTGGCTTTTGTGGCAAAGAATTAGTGAAGAATTTATCATCATCCTTAGTCCCTCCTTATGATAATTTACAAGGCAGTGTATTTTCCGAAAATATATGGAGTAAAGAAGGGCCATAGACCAAGTTATACATGGTCTAGTATCATTGGTACAGAGTGGTTGCTTGAGAGGGGTGGCATGTGGAGAATCGGGGATGGTAATCGGGTCAAACCACTAGCAGGATAGATGGTTGTCTAATGGTCCTCCAATTCAATGCAACTGGGTTGTGGCAACGGACTTTGGTATTGAGAATGTTTCTCATATGATCTAATCCTTTCATGGTGGGGTGGAATAGGTCTCTCTTGAATATGTTGTTTGACACAAGTACAATGGCTCAAATATTAGCAATCCCACTTGCGCAACAAAGGGGATAAGATGTGTTGTTTTGTTCCGAAGCTCAGGATGGGTTATATACGACTAAATTGGGACACATATTTGTCAGGGAGATGAGACATGGGGTTGTGGGAACTTCGTCTAAGGATAGTGGGTTCCCCACGCAGTTCCGGAATAAGCTTTGGAAATCCCAAGTGGTTCCAAAATGCAGGGAGTTTGTTTGGCGAGTGCGAGCGGTATCGGTGCGTGAATTGTTGTTTCTACGTGGAATGGGTGTGCCCCTCATCTGTCTGATTTGTTGTGCAACAGAGGAATCCTTAGAGCATGTGATGTTGTTCTGTGATGATGTTAAACGTTGTTGGTTTAGATTGGGGTTGGGGATTTAGTTAGGGGTTGTCACAAGATCCTTTGGGATGTGATTCGGGGTTGTTTGCTGGTGTGGATGAGGAGGTGGCGGGGAGGATTTGTGCCTTACTGTATGTGGTATGGGAAGCACATAATAAGCTTGTTTTTTAGAGGGTTCCCTTTACGTGTGATGGAGTTCTTCAGTGTGCAGGGGCCGAAAGGTGTGGCTGTTCCGCGGCCAAACAAGGAGTTGCGACAAGTTTCTTCTCGTCCTTCACGGTGGCCGCATTCATGAGGGGGGTCTGCAAGGTGAACTTTGATGTTGCGGTGGTTGTTGATGAAAGTGTAGGGCTAGGTATGGTGGTCCAAGATGCGGTGGTCAGGTAATGGCAGTGACAACGACAACACAGGTCCGAGTGCTTTCGCCAGTTATGGGGGAAGCTCTTAGGCTTCGTTGGGCGATATCTTTTGTCATTGATCTTGTCTTGAAACAGATTGTCTGTTAAGATGTGGATGAAAGCGGGGAAGGGTCACTCTTACCTTTCATTGCTTGTGCAAGAGTCTCGTTCGTTGATATCGTTTTTGACCATTGTCTTTACTTTTGTTTGCCATAGCAACAATTATGTCGTTAATATTTTAGATCGTAATGCTATTTCTTTTGGTCACTGTGTGTGGGTGGAGGACGTTCCTTCAGGCATGTTGTGTTTTATAAACACAGACTTTGTTCCTTTGGTGCCTATCGTTTAAGTTGATAAAAATACCTCTAAAAAAAGTGATTAATGACTTTGAAATGTTTGTAAACTCCTTCAAAGGAATTCATAGAGATGGTAATAGGGTGACGAATTTCTTGGCTAAAGCGGCAGTGGGGGGCATAGGGATTCATCTCTCGGAGGGTCTTTATCATGACTTTGAGATCCTTTTGTTGAGAGATTTTTTTGGAGTTGTTTAGTTTTTCGATGTATCGAAAAAATAAAACAACTCAATCAATAATTAACCGTGATGAAAACTTACTTTACATTCTGAGTAGTACCCCGGTAAAAAAAAACCAAGACACACACACGGTTAGAAGTTGGAAGGAAAGGAAGAACGTGCATCACATAACTCCAGTCCACATTACCCAAACATGTGCCCGCCCGCAGCGGATCAAATCCAATAAATCACAATCGCAATCACATAAGCTGCTACAACAACATTCACTTCTTCAAATCCATATACTCAACTCCACTCTTCTCTCTCTCGATCTCGATCTCGATCTTGTGTTGATCGGAATCGAAACCCTTGCCTTCTGATCTTTCTCTCCTCCGATCTCCAATCTCCGATCCCAAAATGCCTGCTGTCTACGGTGCTCGCTTAACCACCTTCGAAGACGATGAGAAGGAGAGTGAATACGGTTACGTTCGCAAGGTAACCTCTCCACTTCCATTTTCTCCTTTCAATTTTTCAGTATATATGATGTTTGATGCTATTTTCCATCACTGGATCGTCGACAATCACTCACTGTATCTTCGTTCATTCATTTTTTTCAATAAATTTTACTGAATTTGACGTCGTTGATCAATTAATTAATTAATTAATCATGTGATTGAATTGATGGTTTGGTTCACTAGCGTCTGAATTTCTGAAGTTCACTACTCGATCTATCTCTGATTCTTGTTTTTGTTTAACCTTTTGTTCAATTTGATGGATTTTTATATCACTAGGGGTACAGTATTTGTGTGTTTGTAACTATGCTGTTATTGTGATTTGTTGATACTTGTTTTCAACTTGTTCGGCCGCTGAATCGCGCTACGTTTTGTGAAATGAATCAATTGGCCAGGTATCAGGACCCGTCGTGGTTGCAGATGGCATGAATGGGGCTGCTATGTATGAACTGGTCCGTGTCGGTCATGATAATCTGATTGGTGAAATTATTCGTCTGGAAGGGGACTCTGCTACTATCCAAGGTTCTGCTCTTTACAATAGTCTTATTATACTTTTGGTTTTAATTTTCTTATTTTAATTAAAAAAACTTAAGGGTTATCTGCAATTTTTAGTTTATGAGGAAACGGCTGGGTTAATGGTTAACGATCCAGTGTTGCGGACACACAAGGTTAGAATCTGTGTCCCTTTCTCCTTTTGTTTAAATTTTTGTTCTGTGCTTCAGTTGATAAGCAGGGTGTTTTGATAACAGCCTTTGTCTGTGGAGTTGGGGCCTGGAATATTGGGGAATATTTTTGATGGAATTCAGGTTTGTCTTTCCTCTATGAACACTCATTTGTAAGAATTTTTCTACCTTCAGTTGTTGACAAATTCAGACAATCAGAAATTTCCTTTCTTGGCCTGTCGTTCTAACTTTGATACTTCTTATTCAAACAGAGGCCTTTGAAAACTATTGCTAAAAGGTCTGGTGATGTCTATATTCCTCGTGGTGTCTCTGTTCCAGCACTTGACAAAGATATCCTTTGGGAATTTCAGCCTAAGAAAATTGGTACTAGAAAATATTGTCACTTTCTGTTGTGAAGTTCTATACAAGAAACATATTATGTGGTCCTTTTTCTCTGATATTCAAATTTATTCACTGGTGACAGGTGAAGGAGACCTATTAACCGGTGGAGACTTATATGCTGTATGTTCTATAAACAATTAAGTTAGCTTGTAAGTTGTTACTTTTTTCTGTATATTATTTTTTTTCTAAAACTTTTATCATTTACCATTGCAGACTGTTTTTGAGAACAGTCTTATGGAACACCGTGTTGCACTTCCTCCTGATGCCATGGGAAAGGTTACATATGTTGCACCAGCTGGCCAATATGCCTTGAAGGTTTGTCTTTTATACTTATTCACTATTGTGTATCTCCAGATTTATTTCTGATTCTTGATGTTTGTGTCCTCTCTTTCTCTCTGCATCATATTTTTGTGATGATGGCAGGGTTTCCAACCTTACAAGTGTTTATACATAATCTATTTTCATTCATTCTAGAGCTTATTTATATTTTCTGCAGCATACAAGTTTAGTCTTTCAAATTTCTTTTCTTTGCAGGATACTGTGTTGGAGCTTGAGTTTCAAGGTGTCAAAAAGAAGTTCACCATGCTTCAGGTTTCTAGCCATTCTTTAAGTTAATAGTTACTTGAGTGAGTATTGGCCTTCATCATTATATCTTACATTATAACTTCTTTGCATGCTCTGTACCCATTTTCAGACTTGGCCTGTGCGTACCCCAAGGCCTGTTGCATCAAAGCTTGCCGCCGATACTCCTCTTCTTACTGGTCAGGTAAACTTTAGTGTTTTTGAGTGTGTCATCCATTATCTAATTCTGACAGATTTCATGCCTGATGACTTCTGTTTTGTGTAGCGTGTTCTTGATGCCCTTTTTCCCTCAGTTCTTGGGGGTACTTGTGCCATACCTGGAGCTTTTGGTTGTGGTAAAACAGTCATTAGTCAGGCTCTTTCTAAGGTGAACCCAACACACCCCATCAAGGCATAATGATTTTTTAATTATAAAATATTTTACGTGACTCATCTGACCTTTTAATTCATCCATTTTATCTTTTTGACAGTACTCCAATTCTGACACTGTTGTTTACGTTGGTTGTGGGGAACGTGGAAATGAAATGGCTGAGGTTTGCTTCTCTTTTAGTTACTCCTATCATATTTTCATTTCTTATTATGCAGTAGTCTAACCAATATAATGATTGTTCAGGTTCTGATGGACTTTCCTCAACTTACAATGACATTACCTGATGGTCGTGAAGAATCTGTCATGAAGCGTACAACTTTAGTGGCTAACACTTCAAACATGCCCGTGGCTGCTCGTGAAGCTTCAATTTATACAGGTAACTTCTTACCTCTTAAATTCTAGAACGTCATTTTTGTTGTTGATAATTAATCTTTAATAATTTTCTCCTATTAATAATTTTAATTATAGTCGGATGTGAAAGTTAGTGATCAATAGTGTTTCTGTGTAGTAACTAGTAAGCAGTTGATCTGTGCTCACTGTCAAAAGTAGGGAAAACCGATATTCTGCATATTGTTATGCTTCTCTCTCTCTCTCTCTGTTCCTGTATTTCTCTCACTGAGATGAAAGTCTATTATGTTTTCCCTTATATGAGCCAGGGTTGTCAATAGCGCGATATAGATAGCGTCATAGTGATGCGTAGCGGCCCTTGGCCACTCCTAGTTGTTGCGTAGCGGTACAATTCAGTGTAGCGATTGTTGAGACTGCTAAAGCAGAGGAAATAGCAGCCATATCGCTGCTATTTGGTGGAACTGATAAACACCCAAAAACAACTGACAAAAAGTTCATGTTAGAGCATTTTGAGGAGGTATTTCAGGGTTTTTGCTTCCGAAACATACTGAAAAGGGTCCAGTTTTAGGAGGATGAGGAGGAAGTGATATCGAACTTTCATGTTTTTAGGCAATTTAGTTTGGGAGTTAGAGACCTGAACTTCTTGGTTACCTTGGCTTTTATTGGTACTAGTATGTTTTGTTTATGGCTAAGACATTTTAATGTTAATTATGGCTGCCATGAATTTTGAGTACTTTTTTATCATTTATATGTATATAGTTATTCCGGCCATCCCGCTACGCGCTATACTGCTATAGAGTTTTTGGGGTTGGCCGCTACCTGGGATTGACAACACTGATATGAGCTAGTTTGGCATGTGCTATGTGGGAGTGCTAATATTATTTTGATCATGTGTATTTCACTTTGACTTGGTTTTTGTTTTGGAATCTCAGGAATCACTTTAGCTGAGTATTTTAGAGATATGGGTTACAATGTCAGCATGATGGCAGATTCAACGTCTAGATGGGCAGAGGCATTGCGTGAAATTTCTGGACGGCTGGTGAGACTTTTGTTCATGCAATGACAGTCGTTGACAGTTTCTTTTAGAAATAGTTTTATTTTTTTATTTTCATCATATATAATTTTGTAGCTTTAGCTAATGATGTTGGATATTCTTTCCTGAGTATTGTAAAATGGAAAATTTATATGATGAGACCCAAAAAAGTGGACTTTGATCAATGCATATTGATGATATTGTTATCTTCCACAGGCTGAAATGCCTGCAGATAGTGGATATCCTGCCTACCTTGCTGCGCGTTTGGCCTCTTTCTATGAACGTGCTGGGAAAGTAAAATGTCTCGGAGGTCCTGAACGTACTGGTAGTGTAACAATTGTTGGTGCTGTTTCTCCACCTGGTGGAGATTTCTCAGATCCTGTGACATCTGCAACCCTCAGCATCGTTCAGGTAAAACTATACTTTCAAATGCAGTTAACACACTGGAGTAATTTCCAGAAAAGTCTTTATCAGGTTGTCTTGACTGATGTTCGTTATTTTATCAAAACCCTGTTTTGATTGTCACTATAGCACCCCACTTATTGTTTGTTCCTCTACCTATTCTTTTTATCTTTTGCTCATTGTGACTTGATTCTTCACTACTTGGCAGGTTTTCTGGGGCTTGGACAAAAAACTTGCTCAGAGGAAGCACTTTCCTTCTGTGAACTGGCTTATTTCTTATTCAAAGTACTCAACGGTATGTCCTAAAGTTGGCTACTTTGTAACAAATGCCCTCTCTTCAGCTGTCCTCATTTGTATGCATATAGTTTGTGCTTTGGTTATATAACTTTTTATAATCTCTTAATTTTTTCTTTGGTATCATTAGGCACTCGAATCCTTCTATGATCAATTTGATTCGGACTTTATAAATATTAGGACAAAGGCTCGTGAAGTTCTGCAAAGAGAAGATGACCTGAATGAAATTGTCCAGGTGTGTTTACTGGGCATATCATCTTGATTGTTTGTTATAGAAATGCCCTATCCTCTTTTTGTTTGGGTTGAAAAATTATTCAGCTTCGTCTTTTGGGAATAGAGGTAGTATCATAAATAACCGGAGGAACCTGAGGACAGACTATAAGTATAGTCAACACGATGGATAGTCTGATAACTGGAGCTTTAACACAGTATGCTAAATGATGACATTGGTTTTGCAGTTCAGACAACATTTACCAAGATGTCTATCTTTGTATTTGTTCTAAAACTAGTAAACTAAGTGGATCTTTTACTGACCTTGTTTACTCCAGCTTGTGGGCAAGGATGCTTTAGCTGAAGGAGATAAGATCACCTTAGAAACTGCAAAGCTTTTGAGAGAGGACTATCTTGCTCAAAATGCATTTACACCGTAAGTGCCCTTGTAATTAGTTATCTTCTTTTACATGTATAATAGTAGTGTGTTTATTTTCTGCTCATCTTCTAATGGTACCTTTTACATGACTCTGATAGATATGACAAATTCTGCCCCTTCTACAAATCTGTTTGGATGATGCGCAACATTATCCATTTCTACAATCTGGCAAATCAGGTACGGTGGTGTGAGGAATCAGGCACTGGTTTGACTATTTACATTAGAAAAAAGTAAAATCGATACATATTTAGGCACTTGGGTTCAAGTTACCCGCTCATCTTTTCTGCTGTACTTTACTCACATGTGATTAGAAATTGTTTGCCTCATATATTCCACATTCTTGATCATAGCTCAGCTAAGTGGTTCTATGGCTGGGAGAGAAATTTCCATTAAGATGGCTAAATTGCACTTAAATTGTAGATCTTTAACTTGGGGCTGCCTATATTTGCAGGCTGTAGAGAGGGGTGCTGGTACTGATGGTCAGAAGATAACTTACACCGTTATCAAGCATCGATTGGGAGATCTCTTCTATCGTTTAGTGTGAGTAATTGTCTTGCTACGCTGGATTTTTTTGACATGTGAATTAGTTCTGATTCTGTTTATCTGTTGTCGTTGCAGATCTCAGAAATTTGAGGACCCAGCAGAAGGTGAATCTGCATTGGTTGCCAAATTTCAGCAGTTACATGATGACCTGACAAATGGTTTCCGCAACCTCGAGGATGAAGCCCGATAATTGAAGACTGCAAGTTAGCTGGAGAGTATTGTGTTATTCCCATTGTAAGAGGAGATCTAGTATCCCATAGTGGCAACGTCTCGAGTGTTCTCTCATCTGGCTGTTTGATTCGTTCATAGCGCATTTCTTTCCTTTTCTTGGTGCTGGTTTGTCTTTCGATTAGTTGCTTGTGTAGTAGCTATAATTATGTGTCAATCATCCCCATTATTTTTTGTTGAGAATAAGAGGCGAAATATGATCTTTCAATGTGTATTATGCGAATAATTTATTTTAGAACGTTTTAGTGCCTAGGGCATGTGAGGAATCGGACTATGATCTTTCAATATGTATTATGGACTCGACCTTGTATCAGTGGTTGTTTGGAAGATCTTACATGTCAAGTTTTAGCAGACAATAAAATTTAGTAGCCGGTATTATTTGAATGAGCTTTTCTTTATCTCACACCTCTCCCCCTTCCAGTTGTGCGAGAACAAGGCAAAGTATTGCTTGGGTCACGTATGTAATGCAAAATTAATTAACAGTGTCTGGTTTCACTAGTCTGAACTCTGAACTGTATCATGTCAGGTCCGAAACACAGCGACAAGCACTATTATACATTTTCCTACCTCATTTCTCTTTAGCATGTAGGAAACTTTTAAGAGCACTAATTAGGTTACCTTTTTTTATAAATAATTCACCCTGCATGGAAGCAACAGCCATAGCAGCTTTCTCACAAATTTAGCCTGGCTTGAAAAATCAAAATGTCATTGCGTTTATCAAATGCTAGGTCTTAAAAGAGACCGTTAAAATTCAATTTTTAATAAACCAAAAGTTGCCCTTGGTCTTATTTTTTACATCAGACTATTGGGTTATTTGACTTATTTCTGCATAAGTTCATGAATTGAGATCTTCAACAGTTTAACCAAAAAAAAAAAAGAGATCTTCAACAGTTTTTTTGCTCACGTGACCAAATCATCTAAAGCATGGCACGATCGTCCTTTTCTTTCATATGTGTACACTTTCCCCACCATACATTCATTTATAATCTTTCTTTCTCGTTGTGTGATCACCATATTCTTATCCTTGTAACACTCATTAACACTTTTCCAGTTTCCCATCCAACATTCAATACAATAAAGCACTATTCAGAGGGATACATTCAATCACAAATAACATTTAACAGACTAATTATTTCATCCCCTAGCTCAAAACACAATTATATCACATCCTTTATGAAATATACATGCACAACTTTTATTCAAAAATGAATTTTTCTGTGAAACTCGTATTATATGCATCAATAACCTGATGTATATTATTTTCATGTCCACTCAAATGTTAAGAGTTATAACCAAGGTCGTTTTTCAAGTAAAAATCCCCTGCAGAAGGATATAAAATGATATCTATACGGTATACACTTTTTAACATACTCTGTTCCAATACACTTTTTATTAATAGATGAAATTTATATAAATTTTACCAAATTGAAAATAAATTATATTAAAGTGAGAGTGAACACACTAAATTTTGTGTGACTCATAACTCTAAATGTTTTTATTACAGAGTAAGTTGAAAAGAGTGTCATTAGAATTCAGAATCTAACAGCCAAGTAAAATAAGCCTTTTTTACATTTCTTGCACAGTTAGGGTGGAAATTCATTGAAAGTCAATAACATCATTTGCCCATCCACAGCAAAGAAATCAAATAATGTCTCCTGAAATATAGCATACTTAAAGCCAAAAGATAAATGTATAGTGACAACAAATGTGCATGCACAAGGCATCAAACTTAGACTAACAAACACAAACGATAGGGGATTGTCCTTCATACTTATACACCTCACTGAATCATCCTGGACCAACTTTAGGAATATCATAATGCTCACTCATGTTTGCAAGATACTGGTTGAAATCCTGAATTCTATCACGGTGTGATTTATTAGAAATCTTGGCCAATCTATTGACATCAAGTTTCTCCCTCTGCTCTATGTATCGCCTCTCTGCTGGTGTAAGATGATCATCATAATGCGCAGTCTTTTCTTCTCCGCTCAATCTGCCATCATCATTTATCTCGTCTTGCTCATCAGGCTCTTTTGCTTGTTCTGTACTTCCACCTATATAAAAAATAAAATAAACATAAGTGTTGATATAAATGTATGTGTATTGCATAATGGTGAACTACCAATAAAAAGATCAGAGAAATGTGAATCAAAAAGATCTGAATTGTAAACCATTCAAGAAAAATCTATTCTGCACAATAGTTCCCTGCTTACTGCAACTCATAAACAAGTAATAATATATGAAATTGAATCCTAAAATGTGTTGAATGTTGTCCTAAAATGTTGCCCATTATCATTTTTAACCCCAAAAGAAAAATCTCTATTCAAGTAAGAGGAATAATGGACTAAGGAACTATTTAGAATTTCACATAAAGCCATAAGTGCTCTTAGAAGGGGTTTGCAGGGATATATTGCAGCACTTCCACTAGTGCTCTTTCTTTTTTCCCTGTTCTGTTTTACTTTTCTTGCTTTCGTTATTTCTGTCTCTGTTTTTTTTGTTCAACTCTCTTCTCCTTTCCTTCCTCTTCTTTATATCTTGTACTATGGGCGGCACCCCTTGTTGCCTATTTATTATATATTTCAATGGCTTATCCAAAAAAACATAAAGCCATAAGTTTACCCAGATAAAGTTTATGAATAAGAAAACTTTACAGTTTCACATATATTCTTGTCAAGATTATTACTGTCATCATGTGGTATTGTTCTTCAAAATTCACCCATTTTCTCATTGTGTTTTTTCTTGGCCATAGGCAAACCATCTTAATAACAAATAATTAGAGCTGTATATTCATCCCTCACCCCCATGTCAAGTTCATGAATCATTAGTGCAGTATATGTAGGATAACTATTTAGAGATTAATATAACCATGTACCATTTCACAGGATGGTTGTTCCATATAACAAGAACCATCATGGAAAAGCTCCTCTGAAGTGAACTTGTCTCTACAGTGAGTCAAGATTATGACATACTTTAAATTCAACCAAGGATAGATAATCTTACTTGATCACATTTAGAGACAAGCTCACATTAGAGTTTAGAAGAGCCTTATCCGAAGGCAAAGGTTTTAACATGGTGAAATTTCATAGCAATTCGACAACTCTCAGTTAAGGAAAGAAAATAGGATATATAACTCATAGCCCTTAAACAAAGATACCAACCTGCTGAAATTTCATCATCAACAACTTGAGAAAATTGTTCTTGATTTCTCTTGTTCTTCTTTTTCTTCTTCTTGATCCCACCAGCCACATCCAATGCTTTTCCCTTGAGCTTCAACTTCCCACCAACAACATTGTCATACGACGACATCTCTGCAGAGCGACGATGGGAACCAAAATCAATTTCAACTGAAAGCAAACCAAATACAATAATTCTTTATCAACCCAACAAACAAAAATAGACATGAAAAAAAACCCCTCAAATTTGGGGTACTACCAAAAACCCTAACATGTAAATTAGCACCGAAAGAAGTTCCAGAACGTCGATCTTACAATCAATTTTTGACAAGCAAACATGAAAAAACACAGACAGCATGAAAAATTGATTCATTACATTTGATTCTATCGATTAGCGAACTGGGTATATGCAACGATCAAAATAAAACTAAAAAAAACAGATGCAAAGTTTGAAGTGATAAACAGTGTATACAACAAAATTCATGAATGAGAAAGCATGGTAGAAATCGAAACCTTGAATCGAATGAAAGGGTGAAACTCCACTCGCTCGACCAGATCTTCAGGCAGGGCTCAGTTCTGTTCATGAAAGTATTTTTTCAATAATTATTTGTCCACACCTCTATTAGAGGTGGAAAGAGGTGGAGGAGGAAAGAGATAGAAAGAAAAGAAAAAGTAAGAGAGAGAAAGTATAAGATATGATAGATGATAAGAGGAGAGAGATAGAAATAAAAATAGGTGAAAATGAAGTGTATAAATAAAGGGGTGTGTATATATCATTACTCGTATTTTTTACCCCAAATTTATTAGACAAGAAAAGTGGCCTTTGATTTAAAAGTGGACGGTTGAGATAAAATATTCATAACTGATAGATAAGATAAAAAGATCAGTTAAATAATTTAATAAAAGAAATTGCATAAAATAAAGTTGATAAATTTTCCAGAGATTTATGGTATATTTGCGTGAGTTTAATAAGGCCACACCGAAAATATAAATTACACACTTCAGGAATTGATCTATGGACCTCCCCCACCAAACTCATATGTTCCATAGCTTTTACTACTTGAACTACCATTTAAGGACAAAATAATAAGGCTTAATCCTCAAATTAGTCTCTGTCTTTGTGTCGTCGTCTGATCTAAGTCTGTCACCGGAAAAATTTGTGGAAAAAGTCCTCATCAATGCAAAAACGTTTGGAGCAGGTCCTCGCCGGAGACCGGAGCTCCAACGAGTGATGATTTGACACGCTGACTGGTTTGATAATGCTTACGTGGATTTAAAAAAAATAAAATAAAAAATAACACATCAGAAATTTAATTTAATTAGCAAATATAAAACCAATTAACAAAACTAACCCTAATTTAATTAACAAAAATAAATTTCCCCCAAATTAACCCAATTTCCCCCAAATTAGAGTTCTTCTTCTCCTTCAGATTCTGAAATTCTTCTTCCTTCCTTCATTATATTCATTCCTGTCAAATTCTCATTCCTTCCTCATCCCATGGCATCAACACTGTCAAATTCTTCTTCCTTCCTTCCTTCCAAGAAACAAACCAACCAAAACACCAGAGTAAGAAACGAAAAGGGGGAAAGTTGATTCTGATTTCAGAGTAACAATCCCAATTGGCAAAGAGACCCATGACCCGTGCGCAGCCGCGCCGACATGCGCGACCAACACCCATACTTCCGTCGGGAGCTCCGTCTTCACCGCACCACCTCCATGCCAGAAGCTACCTCTTACAAGCCTTGGAGTCGCGCGTCGATCTCTCCGCCACCGGATCCACCATCTTTGTTCGCGTCTCCTTCTCCCTCTGCTCGCGATCTCTCTCTCACTTGATGCTCAGATCTGTGGTGCCATTCAAATCGAAGGTGAACCCAGATCTGTGTAAGGAGGAAAGAACAAAACCATTATGGGCTTTTAATGCTTGTTTTGGGTTTTCCTCTTAATTGTTCTGGGTTAATCCTTCACCGATCCAAGCCTCTGAATTGATACTGGCTTTGTATGTTTATTCCCTTCAAATTGGTTTTTGCCCTTATGCCAATACCTTTCTTTTAGTAATATGAAGAATTTGACCTTATCTGGTTGTGGGGTTTGATGGTGGAGGTTGAGTTGATGATGTATGGCTAAGATTGATGAAGGGTGATGAGACATAGATGAAGATGGATGATTTCGGATTAAGATTGAAGATTAAAAGGGTTGAATTATGTTTTAAAAAAATTGGGGTTTTAATTTTATTAATTTAATTTAATTTTCTGATATGTAATTTGTTTTTTATTTTTTATTTATTTTTAAAAACCACGTAAGCATCATTTACACAGTCAACACGCTACATCATCACTCGCCGGAGCTCTGGACTCCGGCGAGGACTTGCTCCATACGTTTTTAAAAGAGAGGGATTTAATCCACAAATTTTTCCGATCAGGGACCTGGTTCAGACGGCGACACAAAGACATGGACTAATATGAAGATTAAGCCAAATAATAAAGTCTTCTAAATGTGAACTACCATTTACTTGGATTGAAGACCACTATCAAAGATGTGTTGCTAACTACCGGCTAAATTTGTAATTTTATATTTATGATTTACTACAATTTTAATTTATTTTTGGTGTTTGTTTTTTTTTTTGTGTGGTATATAAGATAAGAGATTAATTTCTATGCACCGACGGTGTAAATAAGTTTTACACCATCATTCAATCACATCCCTCCATTTTGTTAGCTCACAATTAATTTTGAATTTAATAAAATCTAAAATAGAAAATGGAAGATTGTGATTGAATGATGGTGTAAAACTTTTTACACCGTCGGTGCATAGAAATTAATCTCATAAGATAATATGTACCAATAAAAATATATATGCTCCAATTGAGTCAGCATTCATATATTTGTATTAATATTTTTATTTATAAATTTTAAATGTTAATATTATTATTATTATTTGTAAAATAATCTTTCCGACACAATTCTAAACCCTTCTTCTCTTATACATAAAAAAATTGATCTAAAGCAGAGGTATTAGAACGTGGACCATAGTTTTCATCGTTCGTCGGCCACAATCTCTAGATGTTGCCCTCTCTGTCGTTAATAAGCCTTGACGGTCAAAGCATATCACACATGACAATAATATAATAAAACACTTAATGCGGATATCACACCAAAATAATTTTCGGGCACCACAAAATTCACCTTTTTACAATAAAACTTTTTAGTGTGCTTTATCCTTTCTCCCTCAACCTTCTTTCATCTCTTTACCAGCAAATCACACAACCACGACCACTTGTCACAAACAACTGTGGCGGCTGTCGAAATCCAGCGTAGTGCGTAGTGGCCAAGTCGTCGAAACTCATCAATATCGTTCAGATACTCTGAAACTCCGTAGAAACCAGGACCGGAAAAGTGCTGGTCAATACAATATGATTTATTCATTCCTCTCAATAGATTAAACACATAAGTACTCTACAGATGTTGTGAAGAAACTCCATACAAACCAGTACTAAAAAAGTGCTGGTGAGTACTGAAGATTTTCTTCATAGCTCTCAACGGAGCAAACCAAAGAGGACTCTTCAGATGCTGTGAAGAAACTCCGTAAAAACCAAGACTAAGTATTCAAGAAACCAACTGTCCAGTCACTATAGAACGCCACAAATACAGAAGAAGTGAGTTGGAGTTTATAAATTAAGATTCAAGAGGGTGAGAGCATTATTAACTTAGAAGAACACAATGAGGAGATTTGTATGGAGAGTTGGAAAAGCCACCTTCGCTCATGTGCGCACGTATTCAAACGAGCCAAAAATGTCATCGAAAGCTCCAATTGTTTCAGTTGGTTGAGGGTTCTCTCACAAATGTACCTTAGCAACTAAACTGTCAAAGAAATAGAAACAAAGTGTTTAGAAAGAAAGAAAAGAATGAGATTGACAATTAAATATGGAAGAATTAATTAATACCTTTGTATGGAGTGTTGGGCAAATCGTCGAAGCCCATCAATACCGTTCAGATACTCCGAAACTCCATACAAACCAGGACTGGAAAAGTGGTGATCAGTACAGTAGGATTTCTTCACTCCTCTTAATGAAGTAAACCCATAAGGCCTCTTCAGATGTTGTGGAGAAGCTCCGTACAAACCAGTACTGGAAAAGTGGTGGTGAGTATTGAAGATTTTCTTCACACCTCTCAACGGAGCAAACTCATAAGGACACTTCAGATGCTGTGAAGAAACTCTATAAAAAACCGGACTAACTATTCAAGAAACCCACCGTCCAGTCACTATTGAACGCAATGAGGAAATACAAATATAGAGGGAGTGAGTTGGAGTTTATAAATCAAGATTCAAGAGGGTGAGAGCATTATTAACTTGGAAGAACACAATGAGGAGATTTGTATGGAGAGCTGCAAAAGCCACCTTCGCTCATGTGCGCACGTATTCAAACGGGCAAAAAATGTCATCAAAAGCTCCAATTGTTTCTGTTGGTACAAATGTAGCTTACCAGCTTTTCTGCCCTGTTAAAGAAATTGAAACAAAGTGTCAAGAAAGAAAGAAAAGAATGAGATTGACAATTAAATGTGGAAAAACTAATTAATACCTTTGTATGGAGTGTTCACAAATCGTCGAAACCTATCAATATCGTTCAGATTCTCTAAAACTCTATACAAACCATAACCGAAAAAGTGGTGGTCAGTACAGTAGGATTTCTTCACTCCTCTAAAAAAAGCACAACCTTTCCCCTTGATTTTCTTTTGTTGTAGTAGCTTTTTGTCCTTAATATAAAAAAAGTGCAACCCTTTTGAGGCAGAAACCCCCACTGACCTTGTAACTCCCCGATTTTCTCGAGGGTCACTTTAGTAACCTTTCCCAAAAATGTGGGTGAATTTTGCGGAATTAAAAAAAAATTGACAACTGAAGGAGTAAATGGACTGAATAATTCCATTCTATTAATAAAATTTTGATTACAAATATTTCCTTCAATTTGAAAAACATAAGGGTAAACTAATGCTCAACCGCTCCTGAGCCAACACAAAAAGAAGGTCTCTAGGTTAGGTTTGAACCCTACAAGAAAACTCGGCTCAGCCCCCAAGTACTAATCCAAAACCATAATACCACTAAGACACATACATAGTTCTACGCCTGACATCCGCCTGTCCCTGGAACACTTCCTCAATCATATAGTACTTTCTCGGCGCGAGCTATCATTCTCTGGCGTTAAGCGCCCATGCAGCACACAGTCAAATAAGCAAGGGTCAACTCCCAAACAACACATATAACATGTAACAGGATTTACATAATATCACAGTAATAAGGTCATCAATTCTAATACATCATTTGCAATCTCATGCTCATGTTATATAAGTAAACAACTAGCATATAGAGTAATAAACCCAAAAGCATAAACAAGTCCACCTAGAGTCCAGTTAAACTACATTCTCATGCATATGCTAATTTTAACGCCAGCAACGACATCTCTGAAGGCGAGACAAAATACGACTCCACAATTGGGGTTAGTCTACACTAACGCACCGTCGTCGAATCACTCGCACGACTCCACAATTGGGGTTAATCTTAATAACGCACCGTCGCTTTCATTTTGCCACTTCTTCGGATATGTCGTTATGCCCTGACAGAATTTTATATCATGGTTCAACCTAACCGGTTCCGAACCACATCAAAACATGCAGAATGCCATGAGGTCAATCAACACAACATCGAAACTGTCGTCCTCACAGTCCGAACTTATAAAAAAAACTCCTTATTGAGTATCCGGTTGCCTACTAGCAAAGGCATCTCTTGCCAACGCTCACATCTCAAATTTGTCATAAATCACAATATTCAATTCACATGCCAAAGCATAATAACATGATTTCAAGTTTAATACATCATATAGCAATACTTGCATCATCAAGTTTTAACCAACAAACATCATATAAACAAGAATCATATAGCACAATCACATGCAGACAAGTCTAGACCGAGACAAGTCTAGACCGAGTGCCCTTACCTTAGAAAATTAATTGCTTCTGAAAATGCTAAGCTTCAAGATTCTAGCTTCCGCTCCAAAACTCAAGATTCTCATCACACTCAAAATAAACACTCAAGATCTTTTACCAAAACTTAACACATCACAACCAATGTTATTGTGAGTAATGTATGAGAATGTATTTTTGTGTGTGTTGCATTATACTGCCATTCACATGGCAGCCCATATATATATATAGTCTTCATCCAAAACTTAAGTGTGAAGGAATGGAACAAATGAGGGCCACGTCCAACATGCAACAAGCAGGAGCTGGAAGGATATGAATGAGTCATGCGACAAAGCATGAGGTGCAATGTTTAGATAAAGCCTTGCTATCCTTAGTCATAAAGCAGGTGGTGGAAAGCTAAGTTGACGTGTAAATTTAAGAAGAGAAAATTGCATTGTACATGGTTAAAAGGCTTGTGATGAGTCATGCAGCAAGGAGGAGGTGGAATGATAGGAGAAGAAGTTTTCTCCATGGCTGGATACGTGGTGTTGTGTTTTAGCTTCTCTCTTTTTTTTTTTCTTTTAAAATCAATTCCAACTCCTCGTACGGCCATAAGATACCTTTACTCACATATATCCCCCCATCTTCTGTTTTAAAGTGATAATGTTTCCCTTTTAAGAATGACCATAATATTACCAAGGTGATAGGAATAGGATCAGGGAATACAAAATTCAGTATTTACAAAGGGTATAAGTTTATTTAGATAGGGTTGGATTTAACTCATAGATCTATACAAAAAAATATTAGGAAGATTAATCATTATCTTAAAAATCATGAGCAACTCTATGATACAATTTAAAATCACTTTGAGCAAGTTTAAGTGATCAAGGAACAAGTGTTAACTCATTTCCATGGCTTTGTATGGACTAGCATTTTGAAGACTAGTTGGATTTTTGAGCGAGGAGGTATGTGGAAAATTGGAGATGGTACCCAAGTTAACATTTGTTCTGATAATTGGGTGCCGGGAGGAGGGCCTTTGATTTATAGCCATTTTTTGTTCGATGAGCTAAGTCTCTCAAAGGTGTCTATGCTCATTAACCATGATGGTCATTGTTGGAGGAGAGATTTGATTGAACTTGTATTCAATCCAAGCACAACAACTAGCATTCTCTCTATTCCCTTGAGTATGCATGGAGGCAGTGACGTGTTCTACTGGCCGGGTACTAGCGATGGTCAATACACATCCAAGGAAGGCTACGGTTTTTTGAGGAAGTTGCTGGCCCGAGATGAAGCTTCTTCATCCACCACAGTTATTCTAGCTCCAAAGTTTTGGAAAAAATTATGGGCTTCCCGTGCTTTACCTCGCTGCAAGGAGACTTGTTGGAGAGCTATATCGGGTTATTTGCCGTTGAAGGAGCGGTTATTCAGACGTCGCGTTGATGTGGATCCTAGCTGCAGCTTTTGTGCAGCGGAGTTGGAAGATGAGGACCACTTGTTTCTGCATTGTCCAGCAGCGAAGCAGGTCTGGTTCGCGTCCCAGCTAGCTGTTCGGGTGGACCTTTTCTCGTCCTTCAAGGAGTTCTGGCTAGCAGCGGTGGAGCTTGATGATGATGATGCAATAGCCACGATTCAGGCCACGGTTTATGCACTATGGGAGGCACGAAACAACATCTGTTTCAAGCAGCGTGAGTTCGTGGTGGCAGGGGTTCTTCGACGGGTGAGCAACTCGATGGAAGAGGCTATTGTGCGTGACCGCGATCGAGGGCCTATGGCAGCCTTGCCCGCGAAGTGGCAAAAACCAGCACTAGGTACCATTAAATGCAACTTTGATGCTTCTTTTCATGATCGGGGTCCTTCTGGTTTGGGGATGGTGGCTCGGAACAGTGATGGGGAGGTAATGGCTGCGGTTTGCTCTTTTCCTATCACTACCCTCTCCCCTCTCTTGGCTGAGGTGATGAGCATGAGATGGACTATGCAATTGGCAATTGATTTAGGATTCCGCCGGGTGTGCTTCGAAACGGACTGTCTACAACTTTTCAACCACTGGCGAGCAAGTCGGGAAGGGCGTTCATATCTGAGTTCGATTATCCATGATTGTCGTTTATTACTTTCTGCTTTTGATTCTGTTAGTGTTTATTTTGTTAGACGCACGGGCAACACCGTTGCGGATTTTCTGGCTAGGAACGCTGAAACCTATGCTAATTTAGTATGGGTGGAGGAGGTTCCTGTAGCCGCTTTTCATTTGGTTTTTTCTGATGTAATGACTCAATTGCCGGTTGGCGCTTAATAGTATTTCAGTTTAATTTCAAAAAAAAAAAAGATTCTTTTAAGACTGCTTTGAGTATATACTATATAGTAAATTGTGTGTCATGTATCATGTAAGTTGTAGCAATTCTGTTTTCTAGACCTGGGTGGATGACCAGACTATATCACAAGCAGAACTAGACTAAAATTGCAACCATTGTGATCTTTTATTTTCTGAACAGGAACTATATCCTAGCCTTTCTCTCTCTAAAACGGTAAAGTGACTGGAGGGTGAAAAACATTTTCTAAGGTATATGATGAAAGGATATTTAATGAAGAGATTTTCCTCCACTAACTACTATCAAATCCCTTTCAAGACTCAATCGTAGTATAGTATCGGGTTTTGTCGTCTCCACAGGGATTGTGTTGCTACGTATAAATCTCACTAACTAGATGTTGGATGAGCGTTTCAAACATGATATATGTTTTATTTAAATAAAGGAAAAACTATAATTAAAGCGATAAACGAAGTTTCACGGAGGCAAACAAAGAAGAAAATGTATTTGGAAAATGAGTTCATTTGATTTACAACTTATTATCAACCAATATACTCTTATAAGATGAAATTAACATTTAAGATGCCGATAAGAGTTATTCACCCACTAATTTCTTAGCTAAGCGAATCTACCCATTAAGAACCTAGCCTTAATCTCTTAAGCCATAGTGATCATAAAAGAAGTATTATAGCACATACCAACTCGATAAGACATTCCTAAACTCTATTCCTAACCCAAGAAGTTCATGTTCTAGTGGATAGAATCTCTAACTGTCACTCAAGAAATCCTAATAGTTCCTACTAGATAATCCTATCCTAGAGAGGTGAGTATCCCGACTTGTCACTCGGTATAGATCTCTTTTCCAACTCATGATGTTCATACCTAAGAGTTAATGTCTCCTATTGTCACCTAGAAAACCCCAACCCTACCTAAGACATGTCATTCTTAAGATGACTGATGCAAGGGTGGTTTCTCTCATTAACTAAATTCACACCAACTTCTCAATTGTCATGCAAATCCTAAAAAACATCATATTGGCAAAAGATACATGAACGCGCAAAGAGAATCAATAGCCTAAGACATAGGAATTTTTCCCCTTTCTATGAACTAAGCCTACATTAACTCATATCAATTTCTCAATCTATTTACGAATTAATATAAACCCTTAAAATTATCAATCGACCAATAGAAGCATTAAGCATAGAGAAAAACGCCAAATAATGAAAAATCATACTTATAATTGCATAAAAGTATAATGAACAAGAAAGAAAATCAAATTAAGTCATTCCAAATACCAAAAAAGAGTCAACACAAAAATATGTAAAGAGAAAAGCAAAACCCAAAATAAAACGGAGCTATGGACATCCGGAGAAGCTGTCACCTCCTCTATTGCCCTGACACCGGCCCTCAAGGGCCTAGCCTTCCTCTCCACCAAGCAATTGTCTCCAAGAGTTTATTAGGTTTAGGAAAAAAAAAAAGATGAAAAAGATCCTCAAAAAATAGGTTAAAAACTGATTTTATAGTGCTTTTTCGTGTTCTGTGCGTTTTTGTCTTCCCATGATGCAGAAGATGATCTGGTGCAGTCAAGTGCACCATAACATGGTGCACCCGCGTGACCCTGTCCATTAGCATTCAGCGTCAGCCACGTGTCGCGATCAAAGCGCAGGCGCATGGTGTACTCGTGAACTTGCGCTGCACTGGAACCCAGCCTCCAGAATCCTCTAAATTTTTGATTTTTTAATGATTTTCTCTCTCTTCTCAAATCTTCTCCTAAAATATCAAGAAAATAAAATAAATAGAAAATAAAAATAAGATAACAGCTTAAAAAAACTTATCTAATTATAAATTAAAGTAAATAAATCCTAATAATATCTATAAAATAATATAAAATATAGAAAAATGCTAAAACTAAATAAAAATATTAAAATGCATGAAATAAACCTAAAGTGTCCTAAAATGACTAAAATATCTTAAATAATATATTAAAATGCATGCAAATAAACTAGAAAAATAGCCTTAAATCCCGGTCCATCAGTATACATACTTAATATTAGGTCTAACTCTATTGCTAAGCTTATTGTCACAATAACAAATTTGCTAGACATTGAAAGTTCAATCTGATTTGAAAACAGTTCAACTATGAGCCTTGATAAGGTGTCTATTAAAACGACCTTCCTCGTAATCCTTTAACTTGAGTAAGTAAAAAAAACTATTAAATTGAACTGTTTTAATAGGAAGGTCGTTTTAATAAACACCTGATCAAGGCTCATATTTCAGTGTCCAACAACTAACAAGATACATGACATACAATTTACTATATAGTATATACTCAAAGCAGTCTTAAAAGGATCTTAAGTGTCAAGGAAGTAGAAAGAGCTAACTTAATTATTCATAACAAAAAATAAAAATTAAACATGACTGGTGACCCCACAGATAGAAAATTGGACATTTCGTCAAATGTGCACGCAACACTGTCAGCAATGTCCATGAGTTATGACATGATAAAAAATCAATCACCATTCTCACAGCAAAGAAACTAGTTAAGTAACTTAAGAGGTAAGAAAATAAGAATACAAATAAATTAAATGTAGAAACCAACTTAACAACAACCTCTGGTCATTGGTTGTCATACATAGATCAGTTACTTCTAATAAAGTATTCACATGATAAAAAAAAAAATCAAGTAATCCAAACACAATAACAAAACTAAAAGTGAGCATGTAAAGCTACAATAAGTTAGTATTGGGCCGAAATTGTAACTTAATAGATAAGGGTTAGGAAAGGTTTCCTCCGGGTTGAAGAGGAACACTCTCCTGCAACAGTCAAGTTACATATTTGAACCCTAATCAATACCTTAGACGTAGGAGAGGTGCTATAACCCATCCACTAACTAACAAAATGTGATAGCTAATACACATAGAAAGACAAAGCAAGATAATAGAAAAAGAGTCCTTCTCAAATGGGCAAGTGAAACCATATAAGAGAAACAATCCCTGCAATGAGTCCAATTACAGCTTTGAACAAAAACACAACAAAATTTCATTGATGCATGCACAAGTAAGAAAGACACGAGTGCTAGCAAACCAGAAAATTTAATTAAGGAAGAAAATGAACAGTGCTTTAGAGTTACATAACTAGTTGATTCATCAAACCCCAACATAACATATGTGAATTTTTGTTTACAATCTTCCACTTTTTTCACCCTACCTCGTCCCGTCCCTCAGAACTCAACGCAATACCTCTCCCCTCCCCTCCTTTCAATTTTTGTATGTAGTTTCAGAGTATCTAAACGGTAGTGTTCTTCCACATTTAATTGTCAATCTCATTCTTTTCTTTCTTTAATGACACTTTGTTTCAATTTCTTTGGAAGAGCAGAAAGGCTGGTAAGGTACATTTGTGAGATTGAGCCTGAGAACCCTCTACCAACAGAAACAATTGGAGCATTCAATGACATTTTTGGCCCGTTTAAATACGTGCACACATGAGCAAAGGTGGCTTTTGCAGCTCTCCATACAAATCTCCTCATTGTGTTCTTCTAAGTTAATAATGTTCTCACAATCTTGAATCTTGATTTATAAACTCCAACTCACACCCTCTGTATTTGTATTTCCTTGTGGCGTTCAATAGGGACTGGACGGTTGGTTTCATGAATACTTAGTCTTGGTTTTTATGGAGTTTCTTCACAGCATCTGAAGAGTCCTTATGAGTTTGCTCTGTTGAGAGGTGTGAAGAAAATCTTCAGTACTCACCACCACTTTTCCAGTATTGGTTTGTATGAAGTTTCTTCACAACATCTGAAGAGTACTTATGGTTTTACAGAGGTGTGAAGAAATCCTACTTTACTGACCACCACTTTTCCGGTCCTGGTTTGTATGGAGTTCCACTTTTCTGGTCTAGTTTGTATAGAGTTTCAAGTGACATCTTCCTCATTTTGCCTCTCGTGGAGATGGAGATGAAGGATAAAAATGAATTGAGGTTTCTTCTTTCCTCTTTCTATTAGAAATTATGCCACTATATACTCCATCCCTTGCTAGATCTTATAGCAAAATAATATGATCTTTTGTTTTTCCATACTATAAGAAATTAGATCTTAGAGTAGATCCTACAGCTTGTGAAAGAAAATCCTCTCTACATATTTGTTTCCATATTTTTTCTGTGAAACACTCTCCACACAAGTAGGAACAATAAACTACTAAAAAAGAAAAAGACCACACCAAAATGTTAGAAAATTAGACAATAACAGACCTTTAAAAAATTCTGTCTATCTTCGAGCAACTGACAAATCAGAGAAAAATGGGTCACATATTCAATAGAGATTTTTTTGAAAAAAACAAGACACATAAATTTTATTTTCAGAAGAACCTCAATCCTTTAATTCCCCTGGTACAATGTGCTGACTTAGTGTGTCGTAGTAGTTCTTGTGGATGACCCGTGATAAATAGTCAAGGTAAAATTGTTGGTATGGTTTTTGGAGCGGATGTTGATTATCAGTATATTATCCATGTGACTTTATTGAAAGAATTTTTTAAAATTTCATTCAACCACTAAAGGTAAAAATTCTTCTCAAGGTAAAGAGAAAAGAAAGCGTCCGCTAAATTGAGGTTTGAAAATTTTTACTTGTGGAAATTGAGATTAGAGACAATAGAGGAAGAAGCAAATGAAAATATAATTTGGATATCATTGACTAAATGACTAGTCTATTCAACTGAATGTAACTCTGACTGATATATAACTGCTAGTATTGTTTAATATTTGTCTGTTGATATCTGACTGATATATGACTGCATTATCAAATAGATATAAACAGATCGAGAGGGAGATAAAGTGATGATGAGGCTCGTGGAAGCTTATGGCGGGTTCAGCGGAGCTCACGCCTTAATAACCCACCAACATCATGCTTCTTTTCTCTTCTTTATCACTAACTCATAGAGTTTTCAAAATTTTTAACGATGATTTCAGCCTAACCCTCGACAATTACATAGTAAATTAAGAAAAACTCAAATTCTTGTTGCATTTCCAAGACACCAAATACATTAAATTTTCATTAAATAGTTTTTTATTACTTATTTTAAAAACTAAAAATGAAAAATACGATGAATTTATTTATACTTATATAGTTTTAGTCTTCAGTAACATGCGATGAATTTATCCATACCTTTTCCTCATTCCCCACTGCCTGTATAACCTGTGCACACACAAATACTCTCATTAGACTCTCCCTACAAGAACGAGCATATACAAATACTATCGTTCGACTCTCCATTACAATTTGTTGGAACACACAAATTTTCTGTCGAGAAACTTATGACAGAAATGGTCAAATCGCAACATCTCCACCTCATGTTTGTGCCTTCAACGTGATCCAAGTTTGTCTATTTTCTTTTCATTTATATAATATAATACAAACAGATTAATAGCACGTAAAAATAGACATGCTCCAAACAATTTGTTCAGTGTTACGGAAATTATTCAATTAAGAAGGTAGAGGAAACCAGAAGAAATCATACTATTAAAACGACCTTCCTCTTAATCCTTTAACCTGAGTAAGTAAATAAAAGATGAAGTGCACCAACTACTACATGTAATCACCCCAAAGAATGAGTAAAGACTCATAATTGAACTGTTTTCAAATCAAATTGAAATTTGAGTGTCTAGCAAATTTGTTATTGTGGCGATAGGCTTAGCAATAGAGTTAGGTCTAATATTAAGTATGTATACGTTAGCAAATGTTTTTTACTCTCCAGCCACTTTACCGCTTCAAAGATAGCAGGGCTACGATATACTTCATGTTAAGAAAATACAATATCACAGAGGTTGCCATTTAGTCCAGCTCTGCTTGTGATGCAATCTAGCCATTATCCTCCCAGGTCTAGAAAACATAATTACTACATCTAACGGGATACATGACACACAAATTACTATATAGTATATACTCAAAGCAATCTTAAGTGTCAAGGATGTGGAAAGAGCTAAAACTAATCTGGTTATACCAATTATTCATAACAAAAAAAAAAACTAAACATGACCCTTGAACTCACATATAGGAAATAAGACATTTCATCAAATGTTCACGCAGAATTGTCAGCACTGTTGCTTGGGATTATGGACAAGAAAGAGATTACCTTTGTTTCAAGGTAACTGCAGAGATGTAGAGACGCAGAAGCAGGTTCTTGATCTTACTGTAGATGAATAGACGCAGAAGCAGTGCCAATGTAGAGACACTATTCAAGAAGCACAAGCACTGTACTCTATTTTTGTACAATTGATTCTTTCCTTACGCACCACCTGAGCTTCCTCAATGAGACACGAAACAAACCGCCGAAGGACTTCAATATTCCCTAGTGGTTTGGAATTTACCTCAAAGTAAACCACTTTCCTAATTTGAGAGGACTACAAGTTTATTACGTATGCTAGAGAAAACTTGTAAATCATTCAATATAAGGTACAATACCTCTTCATCTGGTAAATGCCTCAGCACATCCGTTGCATTTTCTTCGTCAGTTACAATTCGAAATCCTTCTTCCTCGTTTGACTGATAAACACGCTCCATACAAAAACCCATATCTTTAGGTAAGCGTGAAGCGGGATATATGTTAACGTTACTAGGGTCTTGCTCAATATTATATCTGAACCTAACTAAACCAAACAAAATGCAAACGAATTAAAAGCACAGTAAAAAAAAGACCTACTACAACCATGTTATAGCTATTATTTGGGAGAATAAGTTATGATGCATTGACAATTGAAACCACATATTTGAAATATTTGACAAGTGTCATCAACTCCTATCAATTACAACTGGCAGGAATAAAGCTACCAAGTCAAATTTAATTATTCATTATGGGGAGCATTCCTTCGGTCTATTCATCATGTACAATGTTCATTGAACTAGAGAAACCTGAGATAGTGTGCTCTAGAATTACTTACTCTCCGCATAGTCGAGAAATCTCAACCTGTAGACTGTCCAGTCGATGTCTTTTCTCTAAAAAATGCAAAAAGTAGACATCGTATGAAGAAAAGAGGAAAATATCCCCGCATTTTCTTTTGAGAACATAACATGGCACTAGGAGCAGTGTGGTGTTACCTCATGAGCAAAGCAGACACCCTCCCTTTTCAAACTCGCTCTTTAACTTTGAAACAAATCTCTGATCTTCCTCTGAAAGTGTATGGAATTGCTTCTCAAGTCTCTTTACAGCGTCATAGAGAGGAGAATTCCTGAGTAGCTTCCGTAAACAAAAGAGAAAAAATATTAAATATTTGTACATGGATTAGACTTTTACATTAAAATAAAATTTAAAAATTAAACATCATCACAGTTCGATATTGAGTCATTGCTTTGAGTGCCTTCTTAACCTGGGAAACAAAGAACCTGAGTTAGGACACGAGTCAATCATCATTCTCACAACAAAGAAACTAGTTAAGTTACTCACAAAGTAAAAAAATACAAATACAAAAAAATTAAACGTAGAAACCAACTTAACAACAACGTGTCAGAATGAGTTGCTATACATAGATTAGCTGCCTTAATAAAAGTATCCACCTGACGAAAAAAAAGGAACTTAAAGTAATCCATAAGCAATAGCAAAGCTAAGAGTGAGCGTGTACAACTACAATAAGCTTTATGTACTCCACCGCCTGAATTTTTAAAACTCTAAACTTAGAATTCTCCTAATTCAGAAAAAAAAATCACAAACTTACGATTCTTAATTAGACCAAACAATAGTTAATACTTAAGTTAAATATGTTTGGTGACTGCAATGAAGTAGTAGTAGATGACAATACTTCCTATAGATCTACACCTACAACAATGATAATGATAATATAAAACCAATGAACGACAACAAGCCACTAACTTGAGAAGAAGCAAAGGTAACAATAAAAAATGAACCAACACCACCACCATTCCAAAAATAAAAGATTAGTTCATCTACATCAATTAAACAAACATTTATCGAAATCAAATGCCTGAGGCAAAAACCAGCACGAGGAACTTATATCCCCATAAAATAAACCTTAAGCTCAATCACCACTTAGAAAAATCGTATGAAGGATTAAATCAGACAGGAAAAAACATTACCCAATCAACAACTATTACTGAAAACTAGCTGTCAATCAACAAAAAACATTACATAGACACCACACATAAAAAATGAAGGTTATCACCACCTTGACCTGACCTATTTAACACACCGCAAACACATACTAACCACAAAAATTGAAGATGAATGTGGGTGGGTGTTGAGATTTGAAGGAAGATGGGTGGGTCTGATAGGGTTGGTGTGGAAAATTTGAAAAGAAAATTGTGGGAGAAGACATGTAGATTAATTGGGCATGAGAGGGGTGAATTTTCTGTATATATATCTTGAATCCAAGGGCCATAAATTGAATTGAGATGAAAAAATGTGGGTAAATTTGTTTGGTTACTAGAAATGAGAAAAATGGGGAAGATCTGATCTGGGAAGTGTAGGTACATGAACATGGAGGGTCTCCGCATACACAATGTCTCTTCTTTTCTTTGTTTCTAGACACACACATGCAATAGCTTCTAATGCACTAATGCTTTGATGAGTTCACACTCACTATCTATTTATTCAAGGTTATATTTTTTTTGAATTTTTATCGGTCTTTTTATAAATGCGTTCACACAAAAAATGTCATTTTAGAAGTTTGAGGAGCATTAGAGGAAGATTGCAAGCCTCGACATTCATCATGGATTCTGGTGATTTTAACCTTAGGGAACTAAGTGAAAAGGTGAAGTCGTTTACATGGCTTATAATGGGGACCACAACTGTAGAGCCTCACCAAGAAATACAATGGACAGGGTTTGCCATACAAGTTGATAAAAATGCTATGGATATCAAAAGTGATGAGTTGGTACTTATGACTTGTGCTCATCCTTTAGTGACGACGGAGGGAAAGAACTTACGGCTTAAAGTTCGTAGGCATGACGATACAAACTTATTTGAAGCCAAGTTTCTTTTCGTAAAATATTCTTGGGACATAGCTTTATTGCTTGTCAAAGGTGTCGAGGATAGAGGCATTTATGTCGAGTTTGTCGATGATGGTTCAATATTCAATTGTCAAACATTGCTACACGTAGGTCATTCGGATTATTTGCCATGGTCTACATTTGTAGGTCGTGCTTAGTACTCATGTGTGAACAGCTTTGTTCCTTCTAGTGATCCAAAGAAGACTTCTTGTGATAGTTATGAATCTCCTAGCTTAAGGACAACATCAGATCATCGAATTATGGGACATGGATATAATAAGCAGTTTTTTAAAAGATCCCACGGGATTACAGATGAGAGATTTGTGGAATTTGCTAAGAAACTTGACCCTTTTGTTCCTGTGATACAATGTGAGAAGATGGTTGAAGGTGGTAGTTCTAGAGGCCGGTCGTCAATATTCAAGGGAAAATTGTTGGCATGATTTTTGGAACGATTGATGATTATGACTTTGCTTCCCATGTAACAATGCTGAAAGAGTATGTGAAAGAATGTGAATTGACCACCCCTAACAAGAAAGGGGAAACATCCAGGTCCTGAATCTGAGGTTGGTAGAAAGATTCAATTTGTTGCTGTGAAATGGGTGGTTTGGAAAAAGCGGTCTCATGATCTGCTTTGTCATGAATGTTCTTTAAAATTTCTAGACAATTTGAGGTAGGATCAGTTGGCGATGCATGTCATTATGGAAACAGTGAGATGAATTATCCAATTAACCAAGTTTGAACTCATTACAGTATTGTTTGTCATTTTGAACTTTCAATATACAGTTGTCAAATGTTATATAAAATATTTGTCCTTTGGATTTGAATTCCATATTTTTATGGTTTTTTTTATGGGAACCCACTAAGAAATTGGACACTATGTCCTTTTGAACTTTCAAAAAAAAACAAAAAAAAAACAAAAAAAATGTCATATTTTTTATTAAGAACAAAATGAAAATCATTTGATTAGTAAGAATAAAAATTACCAGTACCTTACTTAATAAAAAGAAAATTTACTAGCTAGAATCTAAAAAATGGTGGCAATGGCACTCTGGATACATGTAGTTCAACAAGATTTTCCCAAAAACATTTTGAAATTGGCAAAGGGGAGAGTCTAGTGGTGGTGGTGGTATTGTAGGAAAGGAAGAAACTTGTTTCCCTCACCAAGATGACCCTCTATCCATCTCCAGAAATCCAACTCAGTTTCCCCATTCGACCCCCAACACCATATATGACCAATGGGGAAAACAGAAACAGAGAAAAGGCTCAAACAATTCAATATTAACGAAACTGGGAAACTTACTGTGTCAAAAGTGTCATCGAAAGCTCCAATTATTTCTATCGGTGGAGGGTTCTCAGGCCCAGTCTGTACCTGACCAACTTTTCTGCCCTGTCAAAGAAATTGAAGCATAGTTTTTTTTTTGAAAGTGAATTTCATTCAATTAGAAAGAAGTCGCAGAGGCAATAACATCGTTATGGATGATAGAGGAAACCTCCAAAGGAGCCTCTTCAATCCAAACCAAAGTATCAACACGAAAAGCTAATTTAGCTAAGGCGTCGGCCACTAAGTAAACCATTTTCCTAATCTGAGAGGACTACAAGTTTATTACGTATGCTAGAGAAAACTTGTAAATCATTCAATATAAGGTACAATACCTCTTCATCTGGTAAATGCCTCAGCACATCCGTTGCATTTTCTTCGTCAGTTACAATTCGAAATCCTTCTTCCTCGTTTGACTGATAAACACGCTCCATACCAAAACCCATATCATCAGGTAAGCGTGAAGCGGGATATATGTCAACGTTACCAGGGTCTAGCTCAATATTATATCTGAACCTAACTAAACCAAACAAAATGCAAACGGATCAAGAGCACAGTAAAAAAAGACCTACTACAACCATGTTATAGCTATTATTTGGGAGAATAAGTTATGATGCATTGACAATTGAAACCACATATTTGAAATATTTGACAAGTGTCATCAACTCCTATCAATTACAACTGGCAGGAATAAAGCTACCAAGTCAAATTTAATTATTCATTATGGGGAGCATTCCTTCGGTCTATTCATCATGTACAATGTTCATTGAACTAGAGAAACCTGAGATAGTATGCTCTAGAATTACTTACTCTCCGCATAGTCGAGAAATCTCAACCTGTAGACTGTCCAGTCGATGTCTTTTCTCGAAAAAATGCAAAAAGTAGACATCGTATGAAGAAAAGAGGAAAATATCCCCCGCATTTTCTTTTGAGAACATAACATGACACTAGGAGCAGTGTGGTGTTACCTCATGAGCAAAGCAGACACCCTCCCTTTTCAAACTCGCTCTTTAACTTTGAAACAAATCTCTGATCTTCCTCTGAAAGTGTATGGAATTGCTTCTCAAGTCTCTTTACAGCGTCAAAGAGAGGAGAATTCCTGAGTAGCTTCCGTAAACAAAAGAGAAAAAATATTAAATATTTGTACATGGATTAGACTTTTACATTAAAATAAAATTTAAAAATTAAACATCACCACAGTTCGATATTGAGTCATTGCTTTGAGTGCCTTCTTAACCTGGGAAACAAAGAACCTGAGTTAGGACATGAGTCAGTCATCATTCTCACAACAAAGAAACTAGTTAAGTTACTCACAAAGCAAAAAAATAAAAATACAAAAAAATTAAACGTAGAAACCAACTTAACAACAACGTGTCAGAATGGGTTGCTATACATAGATTAGCTGCCTTACTAAAAGTATCCACCTGACGAAAAAAAAAGGAACTTAAAGTAATCCATAAGCAATAGCAAAGGTAAGAGTGAGCGTGTACAACTACAATAAGCTTTATGTAATCCACCGCCTGAATTTTTAAGGCTCTAAACTTAGAATTCTCCTAATTCAGAAAAAAAAAATCACAAACTTACGATTCTTAATTAGACCAAACAATAGTTAATACTTAAGTTAAATATGTTTGGTGACTGCAATGAAGTAGTAGTAGGTGACAATACTGCCTATAGATCTACACCTACAACAATGATAATGATAATGTAAAACCAATGAACGACAACAAGCCACTAACATCAGAAGAAGCAAAGGTAACAATAAAAAACGAACCAACACCACCACCATTCCAAAAATAAAAGATTAGTTCATCTAAATCAATTAAACAAACATTTATCGAAATCAAATGCCTGATGCAAAAACCAGCACGAGGAACTTATATCCCCATAAAATAAACCTTAAGCTCAATCACCACTTAGAAAAATCGTATGAAGGATTAAATCAGACAGGAAAAAACATTACCCAATCAACAACTATTACTGAAAACTAGCTGCCAATCAACAAAAAACATTACATAGACACCACACATAAAAAATGAAGGTTATCACCACCTTGACCTGACCTATTTAACACACCGCAAACACATACTAACCACAAAAATTGAAGATGAATGTGGGTGGGTGTTGAGATTTGAAGGAAGATGAGTGGGTCTGATAGGGTTGGTGTGGAAAATTTGAAAAGAAAATTGTGGGAGAAGACATGTAGATTAATTGGGCATGAGAGTGGTGAATTTTCTGTATATATATCTTGAATTCAAGGGCCATAAATTGAATTGAGATGAAAAAATGTGGGAAAATTTGTTTTGTTACTAGAAATGAGAAAAATGGGGAAGATCTGATCTGGGAAGTGTAGGTACATGGACATGGAGGGTCTCCGCATACACAATGTCTCTTCTTTTCTTTGTTTCTAGACACACACATGCAATAGCTTCTAATGCACTAATGCTTTGATGTGTTCACACTCACTATCAATTTATTCAAGGTTATATTTTTTTTTTGAATTTTTATCGGTCTTTTTATAAATGCGTTCACAAAAAAAATGTCATATTTTTTATTAAGAACAAAATGAAAATCATTTGATTAGTAAGAATAAAAATTACCAGTACCTTACTTAATAAAAAGAAAATTTACTTGCTAGAATCTAAAAAATGGTGGCAATGGCACTCTGGATACATGTAGTTCAACAAGATTTTCCCAAAAACATTTTGAAATTGGCAAAGGGGAGAGTCTAGTGGTGGTGGTGGTATTGCAGGAAAGGAAGAAACTTGATTCCCTCACCAAGATGACCCTCTATCCATCTCCAGAAATCCAACTCAGTTTCCCCATTCGACCCCCAACACCATATATGACCAATGGGGAAAACAGAAACAGAGAAAAGGCTCAAACTATTCAATATTAACCAAACTGAGAAACTTACTATGTCAAAAATGTCATCGAAAGCTCCAATTATTTCTATTGGTGGAGGGTTCTCAGGCCCAGTCTGTACTTGACCAACTTTTCTGCCCTGTCAAAGAAATTGAAGCAAAGTTTTTTTTTTTGAAAGTGAATTTCATTCAATTAAAAATAAGTCGCAGAGGCAATAACATCGTTATGGATGATAGAGGAAACCTCCAAAGGAGCCTCTTCAATCCAAACCAAAGTACCAACACGAAAAGCTAATTTAGCTAAGGCGTCGGCCACTAAGTTTCCAGTACGACGCACAAAACCAAAATAAAAAACATTAAAATTACAAAGCAATAAACGACAATCATTAACAACCGTCTCTAAGTGCGATAGACCACTTTCTCTACGTCGCCAGTAGTTATGGAGCACTTCTGTTTCCACATTAACTCGCCAGAAACCCAATTCCTTAGCCAAACCCAATGACCATCGTAAGCAGAGCGCTTCGGCCAGAACGGGAGAGAGCACCGGACCCATGGTTGTTGTGGCCGCTGCGAGAACCTCACCACCCTTGTTCCGAGCAATGAAACCAAAACCAGCTTCATGATTGGCAAGCAAGGAGGCATCGTAGTTCCCCTTGAAGATTCTTGAAACAAAGTGTCAAGAAAGGAAGAAAGAAAAGAATGAGATTAACAATTAAATGTGGCAGAACTAATTAATACCTTTAAGTGGAGTATTGGAAAAATAGTCGAAACTCATCCACACCGTTCAGATACTTTGAAACTCCATACAAACCAGAATCGGAAAAGTGGTGGTTAGTATAATAGGTTTTCTTCACACCTCCTAATAAAGTAAACACATAAGGACTCTTCAGATATTGTGAAGAAACCCCATACAAACCAGTACTTGAAAAGTGATGGTGAGTCTTAACACCTCTTAACGGAGCAAACCCACACGGACTCTAAAAATATTCCATTTAAAAATTGTAACTTGATAGATGTTTCGCACTAAGAGCCTATTAGAGGTATAAAGGAATATTCTAATAAACCCTAGCAGAGCATGAAAATAGTAAATGATGTCAAAATAAGATATTCTTTCATTAATGATAAAAATTGTGTCTAGTACAATGAGGGGACCCCCTTTTATAGTGGGTGTTGTCCTTATCTAGAATATTCTTAAGTTTGGGCCTCACAAACGAGGCCCAAATCTATATGCAAATAAGAAAAAACGGATAAAATAGGACAACTGGCTTGGGACCACGTATCGGGCGAGCGTCCCTTTGCTGCCCTGGTGGTCGCCAAGTGGTGCACAAGATCAATCCCGCCATGCTGTTTGAATATCTGGGCGGACATCTGGTTAAGGCAGGCCCGCCCAGTCCACAAGCAAACTCGATGCCATGCCTTAGAGTTGAAGTGTCTTCCAATGTCTACGAATTCCTTGGGATGCCACATAAATGGCGCTCGTCAGCCCAATAGATAAGGGTTAGGGAAGGTCTCCGGGTTGAATATAAGTGACGGATCCAGAAACTTTCAGTTGTGGAGGTAAAATATGTATGACCTTGGATACAATTTGAGTTAAATCACCTTAATTCTAAATGAATGAATGATATTTAAAATAAATAGATTATTGATCTACCTAAAACTATGGTGATATAAAGAGTAATTTACATAATCTCAAATACTAAAGAGAAAAAACAAAGTACATCGATGGAAGACTCAAATTTCAAATTACAAAAAGCACATAATTAACTTCATGCATTCAATCTTTTATCTTCGAAGGTACTAAAAAAATGTTGAGAAAAATCAATAATATGCCCTCAAGAAATATTAACTAATACTAGTTCAATAAAAAAGAGATTAGTTCAACAAATATTACACACTGAAACATATAAATACAGAAGTGAAGTATAGTGCGGGGGAAATTTACTGTGTTGTGATGTAATATATCATGAAATATTATAATACTCTAGTATATGATAGGTGTATTATTAGAAATCTTCTTCGGGGCATTTGCCCCTTACTATTAAAAACTTTAGTTTTCTGTAACATACGATTAATTTAACCATACTTTTTCATCATTATTAATTGTCTGTATAACTTGTGCACACGCACATCGATTTTTCAAGGAGCTACTACGTTGCAGTAGTGTAGTTCAAAAGTCTCACATTGCTCATGTAGGGGACATTTCAAAGGCTTATATATAAAACTTGACTTAGATGTGTTAAAGAGTTTGGTAAGAGGTAGATCTTCGCGTCCATGAGATTGGGTCTTGTAGGATTTCCCCCACACACCCGCGGTTTCCTTTTCCACACAAATGAATCCCAATTTATTTATTTCCAAACTATTCTTCAATTGAATTAAAAAACCTTAAGTCTCACATGATCAGAATGTTCAAAATTTGAAGGATAAAGAATCCCGATGCATGGTTGTGGGGAGGGGATGAGACTTTAAGGATGAACTATCATTGGCAACCGCAGAGTCTCCAAAGGCGCTGCGGGTAGGTGTAGACGTGTAGTGTGAGGTTGAGGATTATGGTAATAACATTAGCACGACTTTTTTCTTTTTCATTCTTTTTTGAACGTTCTTTTCATTCTTAATCCATCTATTTTTGTTCGCACCTTTTTATAATGGATTCGAGAGGAGGATTTTTATAGGGTAAATGGTCAAATTAGTCACTGAATTTGTAATCGAGTTTGATTTTAATCTTTATGAGAAAAAATTACGTTTAGTGGCGGTCAAAAATCGCCAATAATTATAAAAATGACCGTCACTAAACGTCATTTTTCCTCAGATGAACTAAATTAAACTTGCTTACAAACTCAATGACTAATTTGATCATTAACTTTTTTTTATAATACTTTTATTGTTGTTTTTGTAATGAATAATAATAATAAAAGGTAAAAGATTTATCTTCGTAAGTTAAAAAATAAAGGTAAAAGATGTTGGCAGGGAAGTTATCTTCGCTAGAACTTGGGGTCCATTTCCATTGCGATTAATATTCTTTTTTAGCATTCGAGGACCCAGGTGTTTACATTATGGGAGGGCTTTTTAAATTTTTATTTTTACTGTTTATATAAAAAGGTAATTAAAAAAATTAATTGTAAACTCAGTATATTTTAATTAGGTAATCAATTTATATGGAATAGTATTGAGGAGAAGAGACATAGACTTGAGTAATGCTTTTTCACGGTGGTCTGAAAGAGCAACTAGTAAGTTGGATAACTATAAATTGATCTAGTTCAAATATTCCTCTGATTGAATATTCAAACATTCCTCATCATTTCATTAAATTACACAAATAGTAAAATTGCAAATGATATGAGTATCTCTCAATACATGCAACAATTTCAAACCATATCTTATGCCACTCATGCTCATTCTATTAAGCTCTGATGTAACTCAGCATTTAATACAAGAGATGAGTCCATGGGATCTCAACCAACAACTGATCAACATAACTCGAGGTGATCATGAAATATTATGGCCCGTTTGGTGTGACGTATAGTATAAGGCTTGATAGTATAAGACCTGATAGTATTAGGCCTGATAGTATAAGTTATGATAACTTTCTTATACTATCCAGCATTTGACCATACTCTGTATACTTTACCATATCGTTTAAATTAATGCAATTTTATGTTTAATGAAGTATTGAATAGTGATATATAATAAAAATTAAATATGTAGGTGATTATAACGGTGGTGGCGGTGATGATGGAAGTGGTGGTAGGTTGGTGGTGATGGTGGCAATCGTGGTAGGTTGGTGTTGGTGGCGGTGGTGGTGACAGTGGAGATAGGTTAGTGGTGGTGGTGGCAGCGATGGTGGTTGTGGTGGTGGTGGTGGTAAGGCGGTGGCGGCTACGGTGGAGGGTGGAGGCAATGGTGGTGGTGGTGGCGATAGGGTGGTGGTTGTGTTGTCGGTGGTGGCAATAGAGTGGTGACGACGATTATGGTGGTGTTGGCGATAGGGTGGTTGCGGTAGGGCGGCGGTGGCGACAACACCGGTGGTGGCGGTGGTGGTGATCAGGTGGTGGCAGCGATGGTGGTTGTGGTGTTGGCGACGATAAGGTGGTGGTGGTAGTGGTAAGGCGGTGGCGTCTTAGTAAGGTCGCGGCGACAGTGGAGGGTGGAGGCAATGGTGGTGGTGGTGGCGATAGGGTGGTGGTTGTGGTGTCGGTGGTGGCAATAGAGTGGTGGCGGCGATTATGGTGGTGGTGGCGACAGGGTTGTGGTGGCAGCGATTATGGTGGTGGTGGCGGTAGGGCGGCGACGGTGGTGGTGGCGGCAACACCAGTGGTGACGGTAGGGCGGTGGTGGCGGCGACGGCGGTGATTGGGTGGTGGTGCCAATGGTGGTGTAAGATGGCAGCAATGGAGGGTGGTGGTGATAGTGACTTATACATCACAACCTTATCATGTCTTATCCATCACTCACATGATGGATTAAATAATACATCATTTTAACGTATAAGGGGACTTTGATGGATAAACTTATACAATACAATGTCATCACCAAACAATGGATAAACTCATAATGTATTGTATAAGCTTCAATTTAATTCATTGCTCCACAAAAACAAAGGTAAAATTAGGCTAAAAAGAACTCTAAGTCAGATATTCCTCATGATTTCAATAATTAATACAAATTGGGAATATTGAAAATTATGTCTTTATTACACGATTTAAATGTCTCATCCCCTATTAAGATCATGTAGTAAAATAATAGGATATTTTGCTCCTCCCACGGTAAGAACGTAGATCTACATCGATGAAAGCAGATCCTCTTGACACAGCTTTCTCCCTAAGGTGGCATAAAACACTCTAGTAAACTGCAAAAAAGGGAAAAAGATCACATTAGGAATTTAAAACCCTTTTATGCAGATTGCTTTTCAATTTTGAAAATACAAAGGAGGGGAAAACACATAACTACTCTACGGAAAAATTAGTTATAGGATAACCAAATTATAGATCTATGTTTCTTTCTTTGTTATTGATCTATATGACCAAAGGAGGGGGAAACACATGAGACAATTCACTTCAAAAAAAAAAACATAAATCTCTTCTTTCCTCAATAGGATAACTAATGGAAAGTTAGTTGGTTGGAAAATAACTGAAAACTAGGTGACTCAGTTGTAATCTTTTCATAAACTTCGGTATTCTTCCTACTTTGTAACACTGATTCTGGGTAGTATTCTCATTCTGTTTTGTGTTTTCTCCCTTCTACCTGAGTTACCAGGTCTTACATGTGAATTAATAATACCAAATTTTTGAAGCGTAAACTTTTCAATCATGTAATTCTTTTGTGACTTATTCTTTGTAGGGGTGAGGGTAACATTTGACCCACAAATAACAAAAGCAGGTTTCTCTTTATAAAAGAAAGGCTTAAATAAGTTTTTGGTCCCTATCCTTTACAAAATGCCTGGCTTTCGTCCCTCGCCGGAGTAAAGGTGGGTTTTAGTCCCTAACATTTGCCAAAAGGTTTGGTTTTCATCCCTCCGGAGCTCTGGGTCAACGCCGGAGCTCCGGTGGCCCATGTGGCATTGCCACATGGGATGAATAAAGCCAGGTGTTATTTAAAAAAAAAAAGAAATTTAACTCAATAATAAAAAACCCATTTAACCTAAATGAAATCATTCACTCATCAAACTTAAATCCCAAATTAAATCTTCATCCTATCATCTTCAACATCATATGATTTAAATCTTTCACCTAATTATTAACTACAAATCTCTTCATCAAAACCCAGATTTTGTTCTTTATAGTGACGCCCCAGAAATAAATTATTTTCACCAAGAGAACAACAGCAAACAAAACCCAGATCAAGTATTTTGAAAAGGAAGAATTGCAATCTCAATATCCAGACACAAGTCTATAAATCAAAGTCAAATATTAACATCATGAAGAGGCAACTTGTAACCCAGAAAACAACAAATAGATGAACATGGAGATGAAGATGATTCGAACCCCAACCTCGCCCAGATCAGCTGCCCCCAACACTTAGCCATCACCCCCAACCCCAGCCCACCCAGATCGAGCCGCCTCCAACCCCAACCCACCCAGATCGAGCCACCCCCAACCAGATCAAGCCGCCCCCAACACTTAGCCACCACCCCCCGACCCCACCTCTCCCAGATCGAGTCACCCCAACCTTAGCCCCACCCAGATCGAGCCATACCCTCACTAAGAAGTAGAAAGCTCGAAGCTTTGACGTAGAAGAAGAGAAGACCTAGATGGGAATAAAACACAAATGGGTCTTGGGCACACAATGATGATGATGATGACGTTGCCTCCATGGGACACGATCGAGTTTGAGGATCAATAGAATTGAGAATTTGAATGAGACAGAAAGATGTTTGTGATTATGTGAGTGTTTTTGTGTGGTGTTAGTTGAACCAGAAATGCAATGAGAGGAGGAGAGTGTGTGTGGTAACCTTTGAAATCAGTTTAATCTGTGAAAATTTTGTCGGCTAAAGTTCATGGGTTTCATTCATCTTTTTTTGTATTTGATCTTTCTGAAAGTTGTATTTGGGTAGCACAAAAAAGCTGTGAAAATTTTGTGAAAACAGAGTGGTGGTGGTTTAGGTGAGGGATTAGTTTAGGGTATTTGGGATTTTTAATTAGTGAGTTAAAGGTTTTTAATTATTGAGTTAATTTCCTTTTTTTTTAAAAAAATAAAATAACACCTGGCATCATTAATCCCATGTGGCATTGCCACATGGGTCACCGGAGCTCCGGCGTTGACCCAGAGCTCCGGAGGGATGAAAACCAAACCTTTTGGCAAAGGTTAGGGACTAAAACCCACCTTTGCTCCGGCGAGGGACGAAAACCAGGCATTTTGTAAAGGATAGGGACCAAAAACTTATTTAAGCCTAAAAGAAATAACAAAAGCAAGGGGCAAACATAATAGAAAAATAAATATATATGAAAACAAATTATTAAAGGACTTACCTCAAGTGCTTTGTTAATCAAGGAAATCACAATTGGAAAAACCTCAGACCAAGTCTTTGTGATAGGTTAGATGAATCAACCAGAGTAAACTTAGAGATAAAGAAAGAAACAGTGTGCAATTGTATTGATTGAAAAAGGAAATACAAGGTAACAGAGAATAAAGAAAGTGTTGATAATGGAGATTATCAACCCCAAAAGCACTAACGGCTTCCCTTTCACTAGTGTGAGCCTACTTCTCTCTCTATAACAGAAAATAATGATCTATTATCCTGATTCCTCATTCTACTATCCTAACAAACTTAATATTCACCTCCTCAAATATCTGCCAGCTCAGCCTCTTGTAGAACCTTCCCACGCTTCCTCTTGTAAACTCTCCAAACATTGGGCTTCTGATTGTTCACATCTAGGCCCACATCCTTGCTATCATCAAGGCCCGCTTCATTACTGAGTTTTCTATCAATTTGTCTAATCCTCCTCTAGCCGCATCAAACATTCTCCACGAGACAGGCACATCTTCATGAGCTGTAGTGTGTAGTGAGGTTGCTGCCGGCAGTGACCACAAAGGTGGGATGGGGAGAGTAGAGAGAAAGAGAGGTGCGAAGTGTGTGTTAGGGATGAATTGTTGAGTGAAGAGGGAGAGGAGTGTGTTCTGAAAAAGTAAAAAGAAACAAGAAAATGAGAGAATGGAATGGAGGTGTAGGGCGTCTTTTTCATTTATTAACCCAGAGGACAACTCCATCCGGCCGTTTTTCATTTATTCACTTATCTTACTTCATGAGTTGTTGTACATGATGAAACCTGTAAATCAGATGAAGTACCTATACTGTGTCCAACAAAAGGTTTGTTGAATACCCCCCATATTGATCCTATATTTTAGGCTTAAATAAGTTTTTGGTCCCTAACCTTTACCAAATGCTTGGTTTTCGTCCCTCGCCGGAGTAAAGGTGGGTTTTAGTCCCTAACCTTTGTCACAAGATATGGTTTTGGTCCCTCCGGAGCTCTGGGTCAACGCCGGAGCTCCGGTGACTCATGTGGTATGGCCACGTCAGTTTAATGTGCTGACGTGGAATTTGTTTTTCTTTAAAATAAAAAAAAACCTAATTAATTTAAAAAAAGAAATTGTATAAAATTCTAAAAAAAAAAACTAATTTATTTAACTTTAATCCCTAATCAAATGTTTAATTTTAGTCTTAAATTTTTTAACTATAATCCTTCTTCGTCATTTTCACCGTAAGCCCCAAGCTCAATCAACCTGCTGCAGCAAGAGGAAAAACGCAGAAATAGGGAACACAAACAAAACAGTGAATCAAACAAAACAAAACCCACCACCATAAACAAAAGGCGCATTCTTTGAGCAAATTGAGCACATAGAAAAAGAATTGAATCTCTGAATTCTTCAACCAATTTCCATTTGCTTTATTTTTTATAAGATTTGTACAGACAAGCATAGGGAAAATTCTATTCCTCTGTTTCACTCTCTTTCTTTTCTAAAATTGAGAGCCACCGATATAGCAACTTCTGGGTTTCATAGAAAATTAAGAAAAAAAATCAAATTGTTGGGTTATATTTCTTTTGCCTTAGATTTGTGAGAAGTGGAATTTTTCTTGCAACTTTACCATTTATTTGGGCGCTTGAGTTTGGAATTTGGAAACCCTAATTCCCCAAATTGAAGAAGAAGCTTTTGTTTCATGGTGGTTTCTACTGTAGCTTTATACGCGAGTCCACCGAGCAGTGTGTGTTCAACGCCGCATCCTTGCCCGCCGCACACTTCCTACGACTTCGAATTGGGGTCTAGATCTTCCTCGCCGGCGTCGACAACGACGATAGTTGTCGCATGATTCGGTGGTGAAGGAGAAGGATTTAATGGTTGAGAGAGAGAAGTTGTGGGTGCTGGAAAAGGTTCAGTGGAGTAAGGGTGAAGACGATAGTTGAGAGGAGGTGGATTCAGTGGTTGATGGAGGTCTTAGTGAGAGGAGAATGTGGTGTTGGTGGTTCAAGGTCAGGGAAGAAGAGAAGCTTTTGTTTCATTTTGATTTTCCTTTTTAATGTTTAATTTAATCAATATATGAAATTAATTAGAGGGTAAATAGGTTTTTATTAATATTTAGGTTTTTTTTTATTTTAAAGAAAAAAATTTCACGTCAGCTCATTAAACTGACGTGGCCATGCCACATGGGTCACCGAAGCTCCGGCGTTGACCCAGAGCTCCGGAGGGACCAAAACCAAATCTTGTGGCAAAGGTTAGGGACTAAAACCCACATTTGCTCCGGCGAGGGACGAAAACCAAGCATTTAGTAAATGTTAGGGACAAAAAACTTATTTAAGCCTATATTTTATCATCACTTTCATTGGCAATTCGTGAAATTACTAATAAGGCGTCAAAGAGCTTTTTACATGGATTGTATTTAATCAAGAATAATGAATATTTTCTTACTACTATCATACTTCTAATTTACAATAATTGTAACAAATTTTCACCCACACATGCATGCTTACACCAACATTATTCTACCATCATAAGTTATTGGACACATATTAGCATGTTAACAATAAAATGTATTTTATTTATCCCCGGCAGGTCATTATCTAGTTATAGATAAACACAGCTCTAGAATGAAATAGAAGTCTTTGCTAACAAGATCTGGCTCAATAATTACTCCACTAATTCTCAGCTAAATTCTAACTTGCATCTCAAGTGCACCAAGTGGAGGCGGAAAACAACAAAAGAAGTAACCATGGCGTCCTTAGCTAACACACGGCATAATCATTCTTCAGTTTATTCCGGGAATGACTCTGTAAGGTACCTTGTCGCAATACAGTTTCCAGTACTTGCCATACCTGCAAGCAAAGAAAATTTTCAACTCCATATCCATGGTTGCTGACCAAAATAGAATACAGTGGCTTTAGTTGCTATTTAACACCTGAGTTGTAACAGAGAAGCGGAGGTCACTCAGCTATAACCCATACTCTCACATTGGATAAATATTACTTGCACACTACCCATCAGTAACGAAAATCTGAGTTTCAAAAATCTTTCTTCTCTCATACTCTATCTACTTCAAACCAGAACCAAAAAATTTCTAAACCTTTGGTAACAAAATGTTAATTCGACTCCATGATAAATAAATTAGTGGTTTCAAGAAACCATACTTTATATTCTTTATAACTGTTCTGCACTCAATATTCCTTTTGGTACCAACATGAACAGAAACGTTCTTTAATTTATGCGTCTTTTATTAACAATGCCATGTGAAATTGAGATGTTCTAAAATTCTATTGCTTTACAGTTTACACTAATGATTTGTATACTTCAGAAACAGCCCAATCCTGGTTGATTGGTGGTATATTGTTCATTTCTTATTGATAAGAAAAATGGGAGACTGTATCCGACTAACAAGTCAAAACTCACAAAGCAAACCAATTAAAAGATATAACAGAATGCTTACTTGGATCTGCATCGATCGTCATCCCTTTTTGCTCGATCAAAAAGAAGGATGGTAAGAAATATCACATAGAAGTAAGGTAAAAACTGCACCAGAAAAAAGAAGCTAAGCTTAATATTGTCTCAAATTTTCAACTTGTACTGTTGTTCAGAGAAAGAGACACCCTTACATGATTGAAAAGAGCTGGCACTGTCCAGAAGAAAGCAGCTAGTATTTCAGGGACATAATGAAAATGACGAGATAATCCCCACCTACAGGTACTCAAAAAAACGTGAACCGTTATTTTCTAAGACAGAAAGCGTTTTCTTCTAGTCACATTAGATATCAAAATCCAAGGCCTCTTTTGAGTTTAAAAGCCACCTATGGTTAAAAATAACATTCACACCTAGATATAAACTATTAACATCAACTTAATGGAATCATAATATACTTCAAATCAAATGTCCGGAACCAACCCCAACAAATGGTGAGCTTAAACTCGTCAATCACGGGAGGCATGTATGGTCTCAGTTCTCCAGTAATAACCATTCTCCCCCAATAGTTGCCACACATTTGTGTTTACAGAACCATAAGTGAAAACTTACCATCCAGAGGTTAAAAGAAGGCTTCTTTTTGTTTGCCCAGAACTAGTAGTATATGAGGCCTATATCTGCAAGTGCATTTTCATCATGGATACCTTGTGTAAGTCTACTGGCAAATATTCATGTAAGTATTCCAATCTCATACATTCCAAATGAAAATGAAATAAGTAAATTCTATGAATTTAGACCTTTGATGGAGCTTTTCCCCAGACCAAGCATTTTCCATTTGTCCGACGAAATTCTTGCCTTTGCCTGTCACAATCATAGTTGATGTATATGCAAAGAATGCCAGCCACTAAGATAAAAAGAGCAAGCTGGAAGACAAGAAAGAAAGACAACTTTCAGTAAAATTGGGGAAAGATTATAATATATATTAAAAGTAAGGAAAAATCTGCTGGCAACACCACTTCAACAACTCAACCCTATCTTTTCATTCTGTTTCCCACTCACTGTATAACTATAACAAACTAGCAACACAAACAGGATGGGGATTGTACCTGGGTGCCAAGATTTACAGGATGGTTGACAAGGTACATTCCAGGAGAAGTGTACACAGATGGAACCCACACCAAACAGCCCCAGCAAATATAAAATCCAGCTGCCAGATTTAGGTGTTTTAAGATTTAGTGAGACGATAAAGAAGTTTAAATACAATGTGTGCAAAGAATTTAGCAATCATATATATCATGGAATGGAAGATATAGTCTATATCCATGAAAACTGGAGATCATTCTTTTCTTGAAGATAAAGCCTTCAAAAAGGTTGCAGAAACAACACAACCAAAATACTAGTCTTCCTAACAACCACTCATACTTCGATAGAACAATGGGAAAGAGTAAGTGTGTCACAGAAACAATAATAAAGCACGTGTATACCTCGATCATGTGCAATATCCATTGTGTTCCAATATCCAGCTTCCCACCAGAAAAACTTGGTAACATACACCATGATAAGATGAGAGAGATAGAAATAAAAGGAGGTGGAAATGAAGTGTTTAAAAAATGAGGTGTGTATATATCATTACTCCCAAGAAATACACATTCAACTCCTCTTTCACCCAATTTCTTTCTTTTTGGTTCAGGAACCTTCACAATTGCTCTACAACCCCAAACTTTTAAATAGTCAAGGTTGGGTTTTCTTTTCTTCCAAAGTTCATATGGGGTCATATTGTTCCTTTTATTAGGAACTCTATTTAATATATAACATGCAGTTAGCATGGCTTCCCCCCAATATCCTTTAGATAAACCAGAATAGGATAACATGACATTTATCATTTATTTTAATACTCTATTTTTTCTTTCTACTATTCCGTTTTGTTGTGGGGAATATGGTGCAATTGTTTGATGCACAATACCAGTGGACTCAAAATAATCAGGGTGATAAAACTCTCCTCCTCTATCACTTCTAAAGCATTTAATGAAAGTTTCATGTTGAAGTTCTACTTGTGCTTTAAATATTTTAAATTTGTCTATAACTTCATCTTTAGAGTGCATTAAATAAACATAACAAAATCTAGTGCAATCATCAATAAAAGTAATAAAATACTTTTTACCACCAATTGTAGGTCAACCATGTAAATCACATACATCAGAATGAATTAAATATAGCACCTTAGAACTTCTTTCAATTCTTTTAAAAGGTTGTCTAGTTATTTTTGTTAACATACAAGTAGTACATGAATTTAATGTTTTACCAAAGTTTGGAATTAAATTTGATTTCATCATATCATTTAATTTTCTAAAATTAACATGTCCTAGTCGCATATGCCATAAATCACAAGACTCAACAATATAAGCATAAATCATATCATTATTATTATCATTAACAACATTACACTTGAACATATTCTCACAAAGATAACCATTTCCCTACAAACACACCCCCTTTGGAGAGAATAAATTTATCTCCCTCAAATACAGATTTGAAACCATGCCTATTAAGTAAATATACAAAAATCAAGTTCTTCATAACATCAGGAGCATAAAATACATCTTTAAGAGTGAGTTTCTTTCCCGAAGTGAATTCAATCTCTATTGATCCTTTTCCTTTGACTTGGACAGTTGAGGCATTTCCCATGTACAAAACACTTTCATCTTCATCAATGGTCTTGAATAATTGTTTGTTGGCTTAATTGCACTTTTCGTCCCTGATATGTAGCGCTTGTGCAATTTTGGTCCCCTATGTTTAAAACGAGCAATTTTGGTACACCAAAGATTAAAACATAATAATTAAGTCCTTCCGTTAGTTTCCTTAACTCTGTTAGCCTACGTGGACATCCACACCACCCTTGAATGGCATGGAATTGCTATCCGCACCACCCTTGAATAAAATTATATTTTAAAAGAAAGAATTGAAATAAAATAAAAATAATACATCATTGATAAATAAAATCCCTATTCTGTAAAAAAATATATTATGTACTGTCTAAAAAAATTAAATATATTATTATGTAACCAAAAACAAAAAAAATCCCTATTCCTCTTCTTCACCACCACTAACCCTAACATATATGTCTGTTGTTCTTCACCAACACCACCACTCTCTTCTGTACAACCAGCACCCACCAGCACCCGTCCGGAACCAGGATCAAACGGCAGCTTTGACCACCATCGTGCCTGTGAGTACCGTAGTTACCCCCCGACCTTCGTCCCCACCGGCGCTCAGCAACTCGCACCACTTCGTCGTCGCCGTCCCAAACGCCACAACCCATCTCCGTCGCCGCTGAATCCGTGTTTTCTACCATCCGCAACTCCTCTCCACCGCATTCCTATTCTTCGATCTGCCCTCCTCAATTGGGTTTTCCCAAGGATGAAACTTGGTTCTTCGATTTACCTCCCTCAACTTAGTTTTCATCAAGGTTCAAGCTCTCAGAGAGCTTTGATTTTTTCATGGGTTTGATGACATGTACTGTTGCTTTGATGAAGGGGGTAAGGGGGTGATAATGGCGGGTCAGAGAAAAGGGATGAAAGGGGATGTTAAGGGGTTTTGGGTTGATGAGCGTGGGAGGGAAAGAGGGAGGGCTTTGAGGTTGATGTTGATGTTGATGTTCCTGTTGTTGGTTTTGGGTTGAATTAATTTCTGAAATTGGTTTGGGTGGTGTGTAGTTTTTGGGTTCTTCAAATGGAAAGATGCAGATGAAGCTGAGATGATGAAAGAGAATATGAATATGGGCAATGGTTTTTATTTATCTACGAGTTTTTTTAAATTAATTTATTTTATTTTTTTTAATTAATTACATGGCATCATAGTGGTGCACACAGTCAGATCCACGTCGTTAATGAGCTCCACATAGACAAATGATGTTAAGGATTTGACGGAGAACTAACGGAAGGACCCAATTGTCACGTCTTAATCTTTGGTGTACCAAAATTGCTTGTTTTAAATACAGGGGACCAAAATTGCACAAGCCCTATAAATTAGGGACAAAAAGTGCAATTAAGCCTTGTTTGTTTTTACACACATGGCGGGTAGCACCAGAGTCTATCAACCAAGAATCAACATCTTCTATCATGTTGAGTTCAGAAATGACAGCAACAAGATTATCTATTGTTGCACTTGAATTCTTTTCCTTGTTCTTCTTCTTCAAGAACATGCACTCATTTTTAAAGTGTCCTGGTTTTCCACAATGATAACAACTACCTTTTCTCTTCTTTGCTTTGTTGTTATTTCCATTGTGATTGTCATAAGATTTATGAAATTCTCGATTTCCTTTCTTGGGAGTCTTACTTGAATTCCCTTCCTCCACTACATGGACTTTCTCATGAGCATTTTGATTTTTAGTATCATCTTGCTTACGACACTCTTCTTCTAAACGAAGGTGATTTCCTAACTGCTCAAGAGATATGTCTTCCTTCTTATGTTTCAAGGACTTTTTAAAATCTTTCCATGATGGAGGAAGTTTATCTATTATGCAAGAAACAATCATTGTTTCATCCATATGCATGTTATGCTGTTTGTAGTTATTGAGAATGTGTTCAAGTTCATGCAGTTATTTCATAACTGATCTAGAATCTATCATTTTGTAATTATTAAACTGGGAGACAAGAAATTTCTTACTTGTAGCGTCTTCCTGCATGTATCTAATTGACTCCAATTTCTCCCATAGTTCCTTTGCAGAATTGCTACTTTGATAGATGTCGACGAGTGAGTCTGACATTCCATTGAGGATGTGGCCCACGCATATGTAGTCATCATTGTCCCACTTTTGTCTCTCTCTTGTTTCAGCAATGATTTCATTTTCCTTCTCTGATGGTCTTGTGGTGTTCAGAACATACACCACTTTCAAGGTTGTAAGAAGGAATTGCATCTTTTTCTGCCATCGGTTAAAGTTGCCTCCATCAAACTTGTCCAATTTCACAAAATTAGACGTCATGTCTTTGAGTGATGCAGCCATTGATAACGAAAATTGAACCTAAAGATTGTTGGGAAATAATCTCTGTTGAGGAAGATGCTGCAACTCTTGGATTGATGAAGATCTGGATGACGGAAGCACTTGAAGATTCAAAGCGTGCATAAGCACTAACCTTTAGGTTCAATTCGCCCCCACCAATTAATATGTATTGGATGCAAGTGAGAAAACCGGCGAATTCCCTTCAGGATACTATGAATCCCTTGATGTGGTTTGCACTAACACACCAAGCGTATCTTTGATAATACTTTACAGAATTAAGATTCCCACACTTCACTCATGCATTAGTGAAGTGAATGATGATTTAGAATAATGGAAATGGGAGAGAAATTGGTATGGAAGATACCAATTTCGCACATGTATTCTGTATTCATTTCCTTGCCCAAGTATCTCTTTATATAGAGATACTAACATCCCTTGGTGAAGAGATATATCTCTTGGAAAATAACTGTCCGAATCGGTTATATATTATTAATGTTTCTCAAGAGACATGACCATTCCATGGCTCAACAGGCAATCATAACTGATGGCCCACTCGAGTTGCAAGTCGCGGCTTTGAATCCCAAGGGTTGCGACTTTTTGCCAAAATTTTGAATTTCCAAACATTCAAATTAATAAAATTAGCAAAACCCAGCCAGCATGTTTCGAACCTTGCACATGGAGGTACAAGGCTTGTTGCACATCCACTGAACCAATATTAACATATTGATATAGTCTTGAACATTAATAACTATAACAATTAATACAAACATATTTCCAACTTTGGAAATAATTCTCACAGATGTTGACTTAAATAAATATTTAAAGAATAGTAGAGAAAAACAAATAAATACATTTAAAGAGAACACATTTAAAAATTCTGCTAACTAACCTAAGCTAGGTAAAAGGGAGTGAAACAGAAAAAAATAACCTAATAAATTTAAAGAGGACACATTTAAAAATTCTGCTTACTAACCTAAGCTAGTTAAAAGGGAGTGAAACAGAAAAAAATAACCCAATTGTTTCCGGACCCCAGATTCGAACCTGGTAGGGTTATGCGAGAGAACAGACATATTTCCACTAGACCACCATGTATCTAGTGTAATTGTCTGCGCATTACTGTATATATAATAATATGTCTTAAACAAAAAAAAAATTCTAAGAATTTTGGAGGAGCCATGACTCCCTTATGTCCACTCCAAGTTCCTCCCCTGTCTCCAACAGCGCTGTGTCTCGACTAGAATGGACTTTATCCAAGACCGATCTTCATGTTCTTGACAGGCCCTCCACGAGCGCATTCATGGGGGTGAAATCTTGATGGTGATGTGACGATGAAGGTAGAGTAGAAAATGTGGATAGTAAGTGTGGGTGTAGTGTGAGGTTGAGGAGATAGTTACAGTGAAAACATTAGCAATTTTTTTTCTTTTCATTCTTAATCCATCATCTGTTTTTGCTCGCACTTTTTTCTAATGGATTCGAGAGGAGTGTAATGGGGTACGCTGCTGCAAGGGGGGTTCTTTTTAATACTTTTATTGTTTTTGTTAGGGGTGTAAGCAGGTATAGTCCAATCCGGGAATCCGATCCAATCCGAACACATTATGGTGGGTTGGATTGGATCATTGGTTTGGTTCGGATTTTTTTTTTACTAAATCCGATCACCATCGGTTCGGGTATCGGATTTGGAGATTGAAAAACCGATCAATCCGAACCAACCCAATGAATCGAGAATTTTCTTACATTAAGCTCAAACACTTTAAGTCCATTACATTACATATTTATATTTGTATTAGAGATGTCAGTTTTATTTGGATTATATGAATTATGTCATTATTGAATGTTATGTTCTTTAAAAATGTTGGATTTTTCTATATTTTTAATAATTTTGCATGTTTTTAGAATAATTTTCATGCATATTTTCATATAATATTTTTTTATTTAAAATATGACTATCCGAACCGAACCAATCCGATTGAGATCGGGTTGGTTTCGTTCGGTTTTAAAAGTGAAAATTATGAAATCCGAACCAACCCAAACCGAACATGTTTGATTGGTTCGGACATTTAACCACCATAAAGTCGAACCAATCCGGTCTGTTTACACTCCTAGTTTTTGTAATCTATATATATTAGAAAAGAACAACTTCTAGCATGACGTGTCGCTCTCACAGGCCAAGTTAGTGACGTGTCGCTCCCAGATTAATTCTCACTTAATTATTTACACGTCAGCTTTTCCACCTATTAATTCTCATTTAATAATTTACACATCAGCTTTTCCACCTTGGCCCTATTTGCCACATTAAATTTTAGATTTGATTAGGATTTAGGTTGTTTATTTCTTGATTTAATCTTAATTTATTTTTAGAGCATTAATTAATTTTTATGGTATTTTTATTGAATTTTCGGATTTTTAATTAATTCAGAATTTTATGAGTTTTTATTGTGATTTGCTAAATTTTGATAGTTTTTATCTATATTTATTTAGTACCTTTTTAAATTTTAGATTTGATTAGGATTTAGGTTGTTTGTTTTTATGTATCTTTGTTAGATAGTTTCTGTTAAAAAAATCTTCCTAAAAAATATTGTTTTTTATATAGAGTATCAATATCAATCTATATTAGAAAATAAAAAGGGTTAGTAGAGCAAAAAAACCTTCATACGTTCTCTATCTCTAAATACTCACACAATTTTCTCTATTTCTCCCTTCTTCATCTCAACAATGGCAAACCTCAAATCATATATGCTTCAAAAACAACATGGACCTTCACTCACTTCAATTAAATTTTTCATTATAAATTTATCCCCATCACAATTGAGAATTTTTTTTTTATGGTTACCAAGGGAAATCACAATTGAGATTTGAGAGTGCATGTTCTTTAAACTCAAAAACGAGTTTCTCACTTCTTGCTTCAGCCTCTTTGTTCCAGGTATGTAAAAAACAATGCTTTGTGGCTTTGTAGACTAAGAATTGTTATCACTCAAAAGTCAAAGGCATATCATTTTTCTCATATCTCTGGTAGTCCTTCTTCTTCAATTTTAATGATTCTTTCATGTAGTTCTAGAAGTGTCTTTTGTTCGCCAAAGCATGTTTTAACTCATTCTATGTTTCATTATTATTGTTTTGTAATGTTCATGTATTAATGTGTTTGTTGATAAAAAAAACTAACATTGATAGATGAACATCCCATTTTTTTTTTCATTGTTATGTATGTTATTTCAACATTTATCTGTTCTCACTGGTCATGAAAGGTGAATTGTTTTCCATCTGTTCTCACTTTTTAAGGGGGGATTAAAAGTTTCTTTGATGTTGTAAGCTTATGAATTAGGCTAACCAGATCTTACTGCAGTGTGTTATCCAAATCTTAAGGTTAATGGCCATAAGTACGTACTTTAATTTGAGACATGTACTACTAACAAAGATTGAGATATATGTGCATTTGAATGTATGTGAACATTTATACAAACATAGTCTTAGTGACTAACATAAGCGAGGTGAGATCAATAAAAAAAATATTGTGCATATAAAATAAAAATCAGAAAAATTCACTAAAAATACCATAAAATTTAATTAATACTCTAGAAATAAATCAAAAATAAATTAAGATAAAATCAAGAAATAAACAATCTAAATCCTAATCAAATCTAAAATTTAAAAAGGTATTTTTTATGAGAATATAATTAACTTGAGATCAATAAAAAAAATATTGTGCATATAAAACAATAGAAAATATATATTTTTTAATTAATCGAGGTATGTGGAAAAGTAGTGTGATTCATTTCACCTTGCAATTTAGATTTTTTCATAGTTTGGGTGGGATTCTTCTACAACTGAATACCTATAGGTTAGTGTTAATTTGGAATTGCCAAATCCTATTGCTATCAGGCTGATTTAGTGACGTGTCGTTCTCACGTTAATTCTTAATGACGTGTCATTCCCACGTTAATTCTCATAAAAAAAATTCCACGTGTCATTCTCAGGTTATTTCTCATAAAAAAATATATTTTTAAATTTTAGATTTGATTAGGATTTAGGTTGTGTATTCCTTGATTTTATCTTAATTTATTTTTTATTTATTTATAGAGTATTAATTAATTTTTACGGTATTTTTATTGAATTTTCGGATTTTTAATTAATTTAGGATTTTATGAGTTTTTATTGTGATTTGCAAGATTTTGATAGTTTTTATCTATATTTATTTAGTACATTTTTAAATTTTAGATTTGATTAGAATTTAGGTTGTTTATTTCATTATTTTATCTTAATTTGTCTTATTATTGATTTAAGTTGTTTATTTCTTGATTTTATCTGTTGGTCTTTTATTTTATTTTTGATTTATTTTTAGAGTATTAATTAATTTTTATTGTATTTTATTGAATTTTCGGATTTTTATTTAATTCATGATTTTATGAGTTTTTATTGTGATTTGCTATATTTTGGTAGTTTTTATCTATCTTTAGTTAGTATCTTTTTTAATTTTAGATTTGATTAGGATTAAGGTGATTTATTTCTTGATTTTTTTGTTGGTGTTTTCAAGTATCCTTAGACTTTAATTACGATAAAAAAATTAGAATATATTTTTAAGAAAAATACAATGAGAAATAAATTCTATGATTCTGTCTACTAAGTTAAGACACAACCCCAAGTCCTAATTCTAAAAGAAGGAATTATCTATCACTCTAATATAATCCTCATGAAACAGGAATGGTCAGTCAGCCAATTATACATATTCCTTCATTACCAAGATAACTGCACTAGATACTTATGTTTTATCTATGTCAGCCTGCTACATGATGACACCATCGTAAACATGAGGGAGCATGGTTTTCTAATAACAGGATGTTTGCTTGAAAGGCTTCTCCTGATTGCTTGATGGGCATTATCAGTTTGAAATACAATCAAAAGTTAAAAACTTTATTTTCCTAGATCTCAAAAGTTATCTGAATAGATATTTTTCTCTTCAAAGTCCAATTACTATTTAAGTTGATGTGGTCATTGCTGGATTTTGTTGGGGTGCAACCTTAAGAATTAAGTTAGATTTCCTTCCTAGGTCTTTTGTTTTAAGTAATTTTAACTGTCCATTACCACCTATGAAGAAGTAAAGGGCTATAGAACAGTGCTAAATCTAAATTAGGGCTATGAAAATAAACTACAAATATTACACTGATTAAGGCCATGAGATGGTATGAGAAAAATGATAATTTGATTTAAACGGGTAAAGTACAATTTTTACTCATTTAACTTACGATTAAGAAAAAGTAGCCAAAACATAATGCAATAAGGGGAAGACAAGTATGGTAACATATATAGAGAAGAAAAAGAAATAAGTAGACAATCACAAGATCTCTATGGCGCAAGCGACAGGGACGCATACCACACTTCAAGTCTTCAACCCCGCCCCCAAAAGCCTCCTCAAGGACATGCCCTCCGCCCCTGAAACCAACGCCGATTTGGGTTTTCGCAAGTTGCATAGGATCATCGACAGGGAAGATGATTACCGCCAGAGGAGGCTCAACAACATAATCTCCTTCTCTGAAGAAGGACCTCTACCTCTCGCTTTCCCACAATCCTCCTCAACGACAATGGTAAAGAGGTAACTTAATTTTTTTCCCCTTTATTTTTTGTGTCTGATGAAATGCTTAGTAGAAGGGAAACTGAAATTTTATTTTGGTGATGGTTTTCAAAAGATGAATGATATATTAATTCCAATCTGTTTCTCTGGCTTAACAAAATAAAATAGCAAGAGTAGTAAAGCATTTCAGCAAGAACCTGTGTTTTGGTTATCAACCTTGACATGTCTTTGAGCCATAAAAAAAAATTGAAAATAAGAAGAGAAAATGATATCACTTTTCAGAACCATAAATCTAAAAAAAAGGAAAAAGTAATAAATGATGAGAATACATACATCAAATTTTCCATCATAGATCGTAGCACCAACCTGAGCCATATCGTGAGTCTCAAAGGTAATCACACCGCTCTGCCATGGGATTAACACTGTCATTACGAATACTTTCTTCAACCTACAAATCAAAGAGAAAAAATCACACATGTTATTTAACCCCTGAAAATGCATAGAAGCCAAAGATATATAAGGACTCTGTTGAATATCTGTTAAGATTTAGTTTATTATTAATCTAACAAAGAGATAAAAAGAAACTAAATATATCTAAACCTATCTCTATTTAAATAGATATTATCTCTATTTAAAAAAATTCAATAAAAATACCATAAAATTAATGAATACTCTAAAAATAAATCAAAAATAAATTAAGATAAAATCAAGAAAAAAACAACCTAAATCCTAATCAAATCTAAAATTTAAAAATGTATTTTTTTATGAGAATTAACCTGAGAATGGCACGTTGAATTTTTTTATGAGAATTAACGTAAGAATGACACGTCACTAAGAATTAATGTCCCTAACTTTTTTTTAAAAGAGTGAGTTTGAAAGCTATAGCTTAAGTTAATTTGTTAATATATTACCAAATAATAATAATAATAATAATAATAATAATAACATATGTGTGCGGGTATGAGTCGGTTGGGTACTATAATGCTCATACCCGCACTCATACCCACTACTTTTTGCGGGTAATTACCTATACCCAACCTCATACCCATTTAGCGGTTTTTTACCCTACCCATAGTTGGTATTTTTTGCGGGTACCATATGGGCCCGAAATCCTATGGGTCCGAGACCCACTGCCATCCCTACATTTAGATTTTGGCAAAGATGAAGAGCTTCCTGTAATGACATTGAATTGTCTAAAGGTGGAGAGCATCGAGTTGCTACCCACGCGAGTATGGGGACGAGAACATGTAATTTTTTAAAACTCAGGTATGAGGATGGTTCTATAGTACCCTACCCATTGTCATCCCTACTTAGTTGGAATAAACACAATAATGTCATACTTTATGATTTATCTTACACAATCCTAATTTGTGCTACTATCACATTTATTTTTTTTAAGATTAATTTGTTGCTAATTTCTTATATCTATGATTTGTGTTATTGTCTTCATATTCACGAAGAATGTAAAACGAGTTCCTGTTGATCTCAACCAGGCTTATAACAGAAGTCTTTATGTCAACTTTGCTTAGCATTTCTGAGTCTTCTATTTCATCCATTGTTTAATATATTTTTAATAATCAAGGTATTAATTGACGTATCAAATACAATAGACGTATTCCCCGTGCAACGCACGGGTAAAAAAACACTAGTGAATTATAATAATAGGTAAACGATTTATCTTCTTGAAGTTAAAAAAAAAGGTAATAGATGTTGGCAAGGAAGTTATATATCTTCGCTAGAATTTGGTGTCAACGGTGGAGGTGGCAGAGCTAGTGGTGACAATCGTGGTAGTGATGGCGATAATAGAGGTAGGGTCGGAGGGTGGTAGTGGCGGTAGTGGTAGAGGGTGGCAGTAGAGGGTGGTAGCACAATGGAGGATGGTGGTGGTGGTGTTGTTACATATTACACAAACTAAAAATCAAAATCACAAAATATGTTTGTGATTTTAAAAATATGGCTAAAATCGTTTTAAAATTAAGTAAAAAATCGTTTAACTTTATTTTTTATCGAACACGTTTCATTTTTTTTAATTTACATCTAAAAATTAGAAACCAAAAACTATCAACCATTTCAAACAGGCCTTGAATATTTAATACTCCCTCCGGTCCTTTTTATAAGAAAATTTTTTTCCCTCTAATTTTTTGCATGGGGAATATGTTTCTTTGCATTGGAATGAATTATTTGATTTGATTTTATAAGAGTGTTTCTTATGAAGAGGACCAAAAAAATTTCTCAAAGTGTTTCTTATAAAAAGGACCGGAGGGAGTACTAGTCAATAGAAAGGACTAACAGAATAGTCACTCCATTCATTACTAACAAAAATTAAGAAACCTCGATAATTTTACCTTTCTTCACCTCCTTATACAAAATCTAGAGAATCTTTTGATAATTGCTTATGGTTTATTAAAAGGCCCACCTTCATAATTCTAAATAAAACCCATTGTGATATTTTTTTAAATGATAAAATAGAAAATAAATTATTCCATTCATTTCAAAATAACAGTTTAGGAAGAGAATACGTACGTATATTGAGAAATGTAATTAATATTGTTAACGTTTTAAAATATACTATTTGATTTCCTAGTTTATTCTTTAAATGTGCTTTTGTCCCTCACCATTTATTCTTCACATAGGTGCATTATATAAATGACATCCGCCATGATTTGAACCCTAAATTAATGCTTTATTGGAATTATTGAAACTGAGGTAATATTGTTTTTAAGAAAATTAACAAAATTAATTGTATTTTTTTATACATCGGAAAAGGACTAAACAAAAAGAAAGAAAATAAAACACTAGGAGAATCCTTCAAGAGAAAGACCTCTAACATCGAAGGGAGGCTCTCCAGCAAACGCAGGCCCGGAGATGAGACAGTGGAGCCACACTTCGCTAATCAATCTACTGCAGAATTACACTCACAGGCAACCCAAACTAACTCAACTCGCCAGCTCCACCAGAGCATGGTTTGGATCTCATGAATTAGAGCGCCATGAACATGAAAACGAGCACCCACTCGATTTTGAGGTTGTCTCGAAGAGCCATTACCTCAGCCAGGAGCGCGCTTCATGCCTCACCATACGACAAAAAGCCAGCTAACCGCGACCAGGAGCTGTCACGAAAGACACCACCGCCCCCCATTACGTTGTCATCCTCCTTGAAGCTATCGTCGATGTTTAATTTAGCGAAATCAACAGATGGAGGCTTCCAAACAACACTTATCATACCATGATCTCCATTCACCAAATCGGGCCGAAGAAAACGTAAAAAGTCATCATGCTCCAACGTGACTTTCCGCCAAGCTACATCTATTGTCCAAGGAGTCGCGTCAAGAACCATATTGCAGCGCCATTTCCAAACACCCCACAGACCAGCAAGAAAGCGAACAACATGCCCACTCGTCGCATGAAAAGAAATCCAAGCCACTCGGTTAGAAGACCAGAAATTCAACCAACTTCAAGCCCCAACCTTGCCCCATAACTCATGCGAATAGGGGAAATCTCTAAGGCTATGGGTTTCCTCCCGGGGAGAAGAGCATCGCGAGCAAGCCTCCGACACAGCCAGGTGACATTTGAAGCGATTGGAATTCACAAGCAGAGCATCATGCATACAAAGCCAAACAAACATGCGAACCTTTTCCGGTACAAGAATCTTCGAAACCCAAGCCCAATCCTGAACTATCGTAGGAAGCAGATGTTGCTCCCTCAGCCATGCGTATGCCTCATTGACAGTGTATTGACCGCTATCAATCCCATCCCAGGTCCAGACATCAACAGAGTTAGGTGGCAACACCCGTGAGACCCTCGAGAACTAGAGGACCATCTCCTGAGGCAGCATGGTAGAGAGACGATTAAGCTCCCAAGAACCATTGACTGCAAGATCTCTCACGCACAACGAGGTGTCTGATATATGAATAAACGAAAGTTGCTCGCCAATTTAACCATGTCCCGACTAGTGGGAGTACCAGACTGAAGACGCACTCGTTCCCAACCTGAACTGGAAACCAGTTTGAAGACGATCCCGAGCTTGAAGGATGCCTCTCCAAACCGCTGAAACATTATGCCGTCGAGGAACGCTGAGGACAAAGCCACCTTGAAGGTACTTGTGCTCAAGAACCTGAACCTAGAGTTTATTAGGCTTGCTCAAGAGATGCCATACAACCTTTCCAAGAAGCGCTATGTTATGATCGACCATATCCTTCATGCCAAGGCCACCACTCTCTTTGTCCCGAACCACCGTGCTCCAATTTACCAAATGCCAGCCACGAGTGCCATTACCCTTAGCCCAAATAAAGCTTCTCATGGCTTTATCAATGTTGTGAATAATACTTCTAGGTAACCAAAAAAAACCTGCATTGTGTAGGTAGGGATGGAAGCAATCATCGACTTTGCAAGGCAAACCCTACCTGCAAGGTTTAGAAGATTCGTTTCCCATGATGCAAGCATTCGCTAGATGTTTTCTAGCAAATAGTTGAAGCGACCTCTAGAACCCCCCTCCCCCCCCCCTTGAAAGAGGGAAGCCTAAGTATTTGCCGAGATCACAGACAAACGGAATGGGGGCAATACTCCGGATCTCCTCGCAAACATGAGGTTGCACACCCTTGGACGAAATGGCCTTAGACTTGCCAATGTTAACCTTAAACCTTGAACTCTCACAGAAAGCTGTCAAGGTATTCGCCAGTAACTGCACCTGACAAGCAGCCGCCTGGCGGAAGAGAAGCACGTCATCAACAAAAAGTAAATGAGAGATTGGTGGCCCTTGAGGAGCTAGCTGAATGGGTTTCCAATCTCCATAGCTCACCAACTGATGAATTCTAAGGGATAATCGTTCCATGCACATAACAAACAAGTAGGGAGATAACGGGCCGAGACGAAAGGAGGAAGGTGATTGCCATTCCACACAATCTGCAAGTTCGAGCCCCGAACACACCTCATAATCAAGCCAATAAGCCGAGTAGGAAAGCCAAGGAAACCAAACATCTCCTCTAGAAAATCCCAAGAGACACTATCATACGCATTTTCAAGATCAATTTTAAATGCTAGACGATCCTTCCGAGATAGAGAGGTTTTCATGTAGTGGATGATTTCATGCGCCCAGAAGGCATTGTCCATGGTACCACGCCCTAGAAGAAAGCTACTTTGCATAGGACCAATTAACCGGTCCATCAGAGGTCGAATTCTGTTTACTATTACCTTGGTGATAATTTTGTACACCACGTTACACAAGTTAATGGGTCGAAGCTCCTTTACTGACGATGGACTATCCACCTTTGAAATGAGAACCACTAGAGTTTCCAAAAGATTATCCTCCACTGTCCCCGAGTCAAATGCATCACGCACCACATGCCACACATCATCTCCAACCACCTCCCAATACTTTTTTTAAAAAGAAGGGTTGGAAGCCATCAGGGCCAGGCGTTGTAAAGGATTAACTCATGGAAAAGATAGCTTGTCGAACCTCCGCCTTAATCACAGGGAAAGCTAAAACCGCACATTCCACATCCGAAACTGAGGGGAAATTCTCGTGTGAAAATTCCCCCACCATACGAACCGGGGCCGCGGTAAACAAAGCTTGAAAGTGCCTTTGAACCTCACTTGCTAACGCATCCTGATCCGAACACCAAGACCCATCTTGTCATGTCATCGGAGTAAATATGTGTGTTTCTTATGTCTTTGAATGGTTAATAAAAATCTTAGTTAAATAGGAGGAATTAATTAACAAGTGATTTGGCAAATATTCCAATTGTTATAATTGATCTATAGGTTAGAAGAGACTTTAGCTCCATCTCCCTCCGTGAATAGAGAAATGGGGAGGGAAACAACAATGCATAGGTCAAGATCAAGAGTGGCAGGAGTAGGAAGAAGGAGACACTGGCAATGGCAATGGCAGTTCAGATTTCCATCGCGGAACCTCATCATTTTCTGCCTCCGTCGCTTCCATCAGATGCAACTTCGCCGGTGCGGTTGGCTTAATCACCCCCCTCTCGTCTGTACGCACGGCGGCGATTCATCTAAGGCATCCCCCAACACCGTACGTACGCTTCATCTAGTTACAGAATTTTTACATTGTTTTTGCTTTATCCCCTACTTTCAAATATTTGTATAAAAAAGTAGTGAAATTATATTGTTTTCAATAATTTTTATTCAAATAACAAGGTATTTTGATGCTGTGTGATTTATATATCCGTATCTAGTGGGAAAAGGCTAGTTTTTGTAATTATTAATCAAAATAAATGATGAAAATAGAAATATTTGCTTAATTAAACTCCTGCTACCAAGTTTTTATTTATGTAACTTGTAATAATTTTAGTCACTTTGAAATTAATTCTCACATCATGCAGGCAGGGATCTGCAGCGGTTGTCTGGAAACACTAGTTCTAAAGTTGGTCACATGAGCTCCAAAGAGGTGAGACTAGCAGATTTATCTGTACCCTATTCAAGTGTAGCGAATGTATTCTTGTTGAGGTTTCCAATTTTGTTTTCATAGGTTTTGCTATCTACTACTGAACTATTACGTTGGCTATATTATTACTACACTTTCATTGTTGCAACCTCATTTTCATAGAACAATGGATGTATATAAGATCTTCTTAACAAGAGTTTGGTCACTTACCACTCCTATAAAGCTAGTTTCTAATTGATACGAAGGAAAAAAAAAAAAAACAGATGTAGTTGAAAGTATTGAGTGTGTATATAATCACTTGTTCCCCTCATGCAATGCACTGATATCTGGAACATAGCTGTCCGTTGTGGAAATATTTGGGTTTGAAAAATGTTACCTAAAACACCGTTCATGTGCCACCATTTAATTGTTCAACCTTTGGGTATAGTTCATTTTTGACTTAGTATCAGAGCTATTAGGACTATGTGATTTAGAATTTGACCCTCGTTTCTCCCATCCTCCCAGATATAAGTTATATTTTGACACAAGATCTAGATATGGTGCGCCTATGCTTCAACCTCAAAGGACTCTTGTATTAGGGGTGTCTTAGACACACAACCACCTTTACCTGAGGGGTAATTGGTTCTTGGCAAACAATCTTGACAATGCTCTAGTTGAACTAACTGTAAATTTTGGCATGTGAACTTTTTCGTAGATATTGGTTAGGATATAACTTGCAAACCTTGTTATTTGCATTAAATAACCACTCATGCATAATTGTATTGTCAAGATTATCTATTATCACTTCTCATGCTCTCACTTGATAGATGTGTGTGAGTTCCCCCGTGCGCGTGTGTATGTGTTCATTGTGTGGGGTACTAGGGTGAACATAGGAAGAAGTGACATTCTAAAATGAAGTGTGATGGTGACCTATTATAACATTTTTTCAGATTTTGACCCCCTTTTTTTATAATTTAAGTTGTTTTTTTAAGTTATTTAAAAAAAATTCAATGAGTTTATTGTCATTCAAATTTCATGTCTTATGAATGTCTACTAAGTGTCTAAGATGTCTTGGCTAAGTGTTGTTGAGGTGTCGGCTAAGTTATGGCTAAACAAGCTTTTGCCTCAACTCTAGTGCTTACTTTTGGGTTGCGTTAGACATCCTAAATTATATAGAAGAGACACGTCTCCGCTTATTTGACAAGCCGCCGAATTATGGGAGGAGTGGAGCTATGTTTTTAGTAGGAAATGAAAATTGCATTCGCACACCAAATGCTCAATGATATGTACGCATGACCAAAATAAATTGTGTTTATTGGAGCTTGGTGCTAGATTGATTATTTTCTTTTTTTTTTCAAAAAAAAATAAATCTATTGCTGACTAAATAATTTACAGTGGTTGAGGAACCTGGTGACTTGGACCACAAAGATCAGTTTGTTAAGTCGCAGGCAGGCCAGCATGGCTACCCAGAAAGTAGCTTTAACTGCACACGAAATTGTCACCCCTGAAACCCTCTGCTATGCAGCCAAACTATCCCAAAGTTATATTGTTGTCCCTATCCGTTTCCTCTGTGACAAACTTGATTTATTTTGAGAATCCATATGCGGTTATTTTGCAATAATTTTTTTTTTACAGAAACTACTTTACAACTGATGATTTCAAGGAAAGTAACTAAAAAATTAACAATGGTAAAAAGTATAAATAGTTAAGTTAGTAACACTTTTTTGGTAATTATTGGTATAATAGTAGATTAACAATACTTTTGTTCTATGAAATTCTCCTAATCAATATTCCTCACAATTTCCTTAGATCACATAAACTTGAAATGTTAGGAATTATGCCAGAACCAAAATGCATGTAGGCATCATGGCCTATTAGATCATGCAATAAAACAAGAGGATCTTTTGCTCCTCCGCACTCTAAGAACTTTCTCAAAGCAGATCCTACATCACGTGAAAGTGGATCCTCTTCACACAACTTTTTCCAAATTGTTGCTGCGAAACAGTCTCCATGCAAATAGGAATAGTAAACTGCAGAAAAATAAAAAGACCAAAACATTAATCAAGTAAATGTTAAAGAATTGTTCACAACAAAAAGTTTAACACTTCACCTGCAGTATAATCAACAAAATGGTCGAACCGAAGAAGCACTTGAGAGGAAATGGCCCCTTCCAGGTCAGTATGCTTTCTTGTCAAATCTCTCACAACCAAATTGATATCACCATGGAATGGTGACTCTCCAAATAATGCCTGGTCAACGAGGGAATTCCAGATCTGAAAAACACAAAAAACCAATTTAGTTATATTTGATGACTCAACATGAATCAACATATGTGATGACTCAACATGAATCTGTAAGAAAAGAAACACCTCAAGTTGCAGTCTTCTAGCATAACATATATCTCTTTCCTCCTGCATCAACTCAACCAGCTGCTGAGGGATTTCTTCATCCGTTAGGCAATCTCTTGCAAATCTTTTCAGAACTCTGAAATCTCTGGCATAATATCTGTAGGCCAAAATATTTAACTGTTTTAATCACACATGATACTGATAATTGATCACATTTAATGTGTTACTTGTATAAATCACAAAGATAAAATGTAGCCAACAGAAAAGCTATAGCATCTATGAGGCAGCATTTGTATTCAGGCTCTGGGTTCATTTGTCATTATTCCCTAGGTTATGCTTCAATATATCAACTCTTGAATTGATAAAGAAATAGCAATATCATTACATTAATTAGGACAAAATATATAAAGTTGTATTCAAAATAATATTGGGTTTGATCTTACAAAAGACAAAACTTGTACCTTTATGTTAATGGCAGATTTCTAATCCAAATTAAATACGGAAATAAATTAATAAAAAATATAAATACCTTAAATTAATACAAGATATTAGATATCTTTTTAAATACGAACAATTTATGAATTTATTTCTGTTATTTACACAATATAATTGATGTTCCTATATATTATTGATAGGTCTGGGGCTAATAAGAAACCAGCTCTGACGCATGAATATGTTAGGAAGAGGACTAGAGCGGGGTAGATTGAATAAAACAAGGACCTAAGTGTAATTAGCAATAAATAAACCTTTAATCTCAGAAGTGGAAAATTTTACTTACTCAAAAAGTATGGAAGGTATTTCTAACAGATCAGGAGCCACTTGGGTGCCTGCGAGAAATTGCCGTTCCTGCAATGAGAGTATGAAACCATCAAATTATAAATAAGAGAGAAGTAACTTGTAGAATTAGGATTAGGCTTAACTTTACCGCAAAACGGCAAAAGCTACGATTGCTCTACCCTTCATAAGTATTATTTTGATCATTTTCGTGGCCAATGTGGCAGTTAGTACGGTTAAAGCATTCAGAATATAGTTAGGCTATAAATAGGATTGGCTTCTAGAGGAAGTTATCTTTCTGAAAAATAGAGTTTGGTACTGGTTGTCGAACCAGAAGCTGATCATTGGGAATCAGTTGTAACCCTAACTTACTCGGTTCTTCCCCAAATTGTTAATACTATCCACCCCCGGAAGGTAAGAGTAAATATCTGTTAGAAATCTGGGTGTGATAATCCTGGATAAAGTCAAGAATCGTGAGCATCCACTTTCCGAACAAATTATTTCGACCCTATGATTGCCTGGGTTCACGAAATCTTTGTTGGGATAATACTTGACAATCAATATGCTTCTTGGCACAAGAGAACAGATCAAGAAAGTAGAGGGTTCTGTTTTCGAATATCTGTTACTGTATTCGGTTTTCTGTTTTTCTGTGTCGATACCTTAGGCTGCAAGTCACCTTATATAGGAGGCTGCACGAATGATCACAACTATTCGAAAATAAGTCACGATTTTTCAAACTAGGGTCACACCCGTTCGGGAAAATTTCTAACGGGGCGCTGCCCCGCACCCCGCCCGCTGGACCCCAGCCAGGGGCTCCGCCCCTTGGACCCCGGTTCGTATTCGCGGTCAATTATGCGTTGGCTCACCGAGCGTGCACTCCGCACTAACCTGACTCGATTCCGAGCCTAACGCGTAATTGCATCAGCCTATAGTAGATCACATTACTACTAAAATACATTGATGATTCTAAAATCACCAACAAATCCCCCCCATTTTAGTGTAATCCTTGATCTACTCAATTTGTATAAGAAAACATATACAAACTTATAACATACAGATATAACGATCAAACAAATGCATAAATAAAAATATCTTGCGATTGAATTTCCACTTTAGTACAAATACACATTCCAAATACTCGAGAATCGGAGTGTCTTTAAAGATTGAACCCGTCAACCCATTTGAATATCTAAAGATATTGTACACATATGTTTCTACAACACTCTACTGTTCATACTTGACACTTTACAAGCCATGTGTCCTTATCCATTAATAAGCATATAGGAAGCCAAGTCCAAGCTTCTTGAAGCGGCAAAACTTCATGCTTACATAGGTGATCCTTTTAATCTTGCACCTGCATTTACAATTTTCCAAAAGAACCATTAAGAAGATATACTTCAACCTAGCCATCACTTGCAGGTCTGAGCACATACCTTGGGAAGATAAACACAAGTGCTCCAATCTCTAACTATGATCTTTCCTCATTGAATTCAGCTTCTAACGTTGTATTAGAAGGGAATTGGGTATAACATAGGTAGTAGATTTAAATGGACCTTAATCCCATTCCAATTACCGACTTTTTCACTAAGTCTCTAGCTAACCCCTTCGTCAAGTGGTCAGCTAAGTTTTGTTGCGACCGAACAAACTCAATGGATATCACCCCATTCAAGATTAATTCCTTAATCATACTATGTCTAACACCCAAGTGTCTAGACTTTCCATTGTACATTTGACTATAAGCCTTGGCCAATGTGGCAGCACTATCACAACGGATAGAAATTGGTGATACCGGTTTAGGCCATAACGGAATCTCATATACCAAGTTTCTTAGCCATTCCGCTTCTTTACCAGCAGCAGCTAATGCTACAAACTCTGATTCCATTGTAGAACTAGTTATACATGTTTGCTTCTTGGAAGCCCACGAGATGGCACCTCCCCCAAGCAAGAACACCCAACCACTTGTAGAGGATGAGTCTTCAACATTATTTATCCAACTAGCATCCGAATAACCCTCTAATACCGAAGGAAATCCCACATATGACAATCCATAATTCATAGTACCCTTCAAATACTTGAACACCCTAGTTATCGCATGCCAATGATGTCTACTAGGATTACTAGTAAATCTGCTCAACTTTCCAACCGCAAAAGCAATATCCGGTCTAGTGCTAATCATAGCATACATCAAAGAGCCTATAGCTCTTGAATATTCGAGCTGATCCACAGGTTTACCTGTATTTGGCATAAGTTTTTCACTCGGATCCATAGGAGTACTAACCGGAGAACAACTTTCATGATTAAACTTCTTGAGTATTTTCTCAATGTAATGAGATTGCGTAATTACAATCCCCTTATTCTCCCGTTTAATCTTAATACCAAGAATAACATCCGCTTCTCCCATATCTTTCATGGAGAACTTTGATGACAAGAAATTCTTTGTTTTATCAACTTGATTTTGGTCCGTGCCAAAGATCAACATGTCATCCACATATAGATAAATAATGACTCCTTTACCGGATGTATCAAATTTGCTATATACACATTTGTCAGCTTGGTTTAGAATAAAACCACTAGACAAAACAACCTCATCAAATTTTTGATGCCATTGCTTCGGAGCTTGTTTCAGCCCATACAACGACTTAACTAGCTTACACACCTTATGCTCATTACCAGGCATTACAAATCCTTCAGGTTGCTTCATATACACTTCTTCTTCCAAATCACCATTCAGGAATGCTGTTTTGACATCCATTTGATGGATCACTAGATTGTGAATAGCCGCTAAAGCAATCAACAATCTAATAGTAGTGATACGAGCAACTGGAGCATAGGTATCGAAGTAATCAATCCCTTCCTTCTGTCTAAAGCCTTGGATTACCAATCTAGCTTTAAACTTGTCAATTGTACCATCGACTTTCATCTTCTTTTTGAAGATCCATTTGCAACCCAATGGTTTACAACCTGGTGGTAAATCAGATAATACCCAAGTATTATTTTCCATGATAGAACTCATCTCTTCATCAATTGCTTCTTTCCAAAAGGCAGAATCTCGAGATTTCACAGCTTCATCATACGTTCTTGGATCCTCCTCTATACTATAGCAATAATAGTATTGATTGTCAATCTGATCCTTTGATCCCTCAACTAAATATAATTGAAAATCCGAACCATAAGATTTAGGTTTTCTAGCTCTTTTGCTTTTCCGAAGTTCGAGTGTCTCACTTGGTACATCAGTTGAATGATCATCCTTTGTAGGTTCATCCGACTTAGATATAAGGTCCTTTGGTCTAGGTATAGAAGAGAAACAATTCTCATCAAATATGGCATCTCTTGATTCTATAATTGTGTTAATAGAAACCGAGTCATTAGGTTCTATAACATAGAACCTATAGGCTTTGGAATGTTCAGCATATCCAACAAAGATGCAAGCTACACCCTTTTCACCCAAAGTTTTCCTTTTAGGATCCGGGAGTCTAACCACGGCCCTGCAACCCCAAACACGTAGAAATGTTAAGTTGGGTCGTTTCTTATACCATAGTTCATATGGGGTAGTCTTGTTCCTTTTATTAGGAACCCTATTTAACAAATAGCAAGCCGTTAACATGGCTTCTCCCCAAAACCCTTCACTCAAACCAGAATAGGATAACATGGCGTTCACCATTTCTTTAAGAACTCTATTCTTCCTTTCAGCCACACCATTTTGTTGAGGTGTATAAGGTGCCGTAGTCTCATGAATGATTCCTACGGATTGGAAGAATTCAGGATCATAATATTCACCACCTCTATCCGTACACAATGTTTTAATCATCACATTCTGTTGCAATTCAACTTCAGTTTTATAAACTCTAAATTTATCTAAGGCTTCATCTTTAGAATGCAACAAATAAACATAACAGAATCTAGATGCATCATCTATGAAAGTGACAAGATACTTTTTATGTCCTAATGATGGAGTAGCATGCAAATCACATAAATCACTATGTATCAATTCAAGTATGACAGATTTCCTTGTTATGCTTTTAAAAGGTTGCCTAGTGATCTTTGTTAACATGCAAGTTTTACACTTTTCTACATTTCCATCAAAAACAGGAATTAAATCATCTTTAGACATTTCAAGCATTCTTTTATAGTGTACATGTCCTAGACGAGCATGCCATAAAGATGAATTGGTAACATTCAGAGAAGACATAAATATAGAACCAGAATCATTAGGAACTCCATTCAAATTCAACATAAACATACCATTATTATAATATCCAAATCCTACAAACACACCAGACTTTGATAATACATATTTATCGGATTCATACACTTGCTTGTATCCAAGCTTATTCAATACAGGACCAGAAACTAAGTTCTTACGTAGTTTAGGAACATACAAAACATTAAACAAAGTAATAGTTTTTCCAGAACTGAATTCTAACACCACGCTTCCTTTGCCTTCAACAAGATCAAAGTGATGATCTCCCATGTAGAGGACATATCCATCTTCCACTGGAACAAAAGTCTTGAACCAGAAACGATCCTTGCAAACATGTGTTGTGGCGCCAGAATCAATCCACCACGCAATAGCATCATCCTGCACATAAAATGCTTCAGAAATTAATGAAACTGAATGTTTAATCAAAATATTCAAGTTATGAATTGATTTCTGACCTTGTTCTTGGGATTGGTCCTTAGACCCCTTTCCCGAACCACTTGCATTCGCGTTATCATGCTTCTTTCCCGAACGGCAATCCCTCTTGAAGTGGCCTGTCTTACCACACTTCCAGCATTCTAGTTTCGGTTTCTTGTTAGAACCGAAACTTCCTTTGTTGTTCTTGAAAGCACGCTTCTTTCCTTTGTTTTTGTTGTTATTGTTCTTACTACCCTCCTCGATCATATTAACCGAGGGACCAGCAACTTCTTTTCCTTTTCCCTTGTCACTCTCCTACGCTCTTAGAGATTCTTCTATGCGCAAGTGACTTCCAAGTTGGACCAAAGACAGTTCGTCTTTTCCATGCTTCAAATTGTGTTTGAAATCCTTCCATGAAGGGGGCAACTTGTCTATGATACTTGAGACAGATATTGTTTCATCCATCTTCAATCCGTGCAGTGTGAATTGTCCAAGAATTCGTAGAAGTTCATTGTATTGTTCCATGACAGACCTTGATTCAACCATTTTGTAATTGTTGAAATCAGTCACCAAGAACTTCTTACTGGATGAGTCCTCTGCCATGTACTTGGCTTCAAGACAATCCCACAATTCCTTTGCAGATTCCACATTTTGATAAATATCGAATAAAGGATCAGACATACCGTTAAGAATGTGTCCTCTGCATATGTAGTCGTCATTCTCCCACTTTGATCTGCTTCTTATATTTTCAACAGTTTCATCCTCCAAAAGTTCAGGAATCGGTGTAGACAGGACGTATACCACCTTCAATGTTGTCAACAAAAAATGCATCTTCTTCTGCCAACGCCTGAAGTCTTGTCCTTGAAACTTGTCCAATTTCCCGAACTTAGTAGTCATCTCCTTGACAGCGCCTTCTCCAGCCATGATTATCAGAAAATAATTTGTTCGTTTGTTAGAAATCTGGGTGTGATAATCCTGGATAAAGTCAAGAATCGTGAGCGTCCACTTTCCGAACAAATTATTTCGACCCTATGATTGCCTGGGTTCACGAAATCTTTGTTGGGATAATACTTGACAATCAATCTGCTTCTTGGCACAAGAGAACAGATCAAGAAAGTAGAGAGTTCTGTTTTCGAATATCTGTTACTGTATTCGGTTTTCTGTTTTTCTGTGTTGATACCTTAGGCTGCAAGTCACCTTATATAGGAGGCTGCACGAATGATCACAACTATTCGAAAATAAGTCACGATTTTTCAAACTAGGGTCACACCCGTTCGGGAAAATTTCTAACGGGGCGCTGCCCCGCACCCCGCCCGCTGGACCCCAGCCAGGGGCTCCGCCCCTTGGACCCCGGTTCGTATTCGCGGTCAATTATGCGTTGGCTCACCGAGCGTGCAATCCGCACTAACCTGACTCGATTCCGAGCCTAACGCGTAATTGCATCAGCCTATAGTAGATCACATTACTACTAAAATACATTGATGATTCTAAAATCACCAACAATATCTTGGTATCAAATACAGGATAACATGCTTTAGGAACCTGAGTCTCTTTGACTTGGACCAACATGTTGATTGTGGAGACATTTGAAAAGCAAAAGTAGTTTACTTTGGAAAGTAATATTTTATTTAAATTTGCGTACTTTGATCACCAACCCCAATTCCCTGAATGTTCATCTTTGATTCAACCACTTCATAAGACTTGGCCATCATTTAGTTAAGCTACAATTTTCTCATCAAGAGTTCAAGAGAATACCGTTCTTGAAAGGAGTGAATGCAAAGTGTGACCAAATTCATGAAAAAGCTCTTCCAGTTCGTCGTGATAAAGTCCAGCATCCCATGAAGTTGGAAAATGACAGACAATAGCTACAATCTGCAAAATTACATAAATCAAGCAAATTCAATAAGCATACAAAGCATGATATACAAGAAAATATGAAAATGAATCCTAAATGATAATCTATTGACCTAAATTACTCTATACATAATTTTTCATATATTCTTAACATTAATAAAGAAATTTTTACATACTGGAAGTTCATATTCAGTAGCAGAAATTCTGCGAGCTTGTCTAATTGAATAAGTACAACCGCTAGTACCACTCTTGTTCGCTCTTCTGAAGAGGTCGAGGTAGATATATCCTAAGTCGCCCTGAAATGAGAAAAAAAAAAGCAGAACAGACATAAAATCTAGGCAAACCAATAAAAAAATATAGAAATAAGGAAAATAAAAATGCATAAATCATATAAATAAATACCTCTTCAGGATGATGAAGAGATAATTTGACCACATCATCGTGCCAAGATTCACCAGGTGCTAGATCCATCCGATAAATCGTTGCACCAAACAGTGACTGCACTATCACGTTCAAACCGTCTATGCAGTTCCACATAGACAAATGTGATGAAACCTGCATGCATGATAATTGCATTACTAACAACAAAACAAACAAGTATGCATCAACGGCAAACTATTAGAGTATGTCATATAGATTTAGCACTATGAGTATTGAGCTGTCATAGCATTGGTTCTGTTAGTGAGAGTTTGGACTTAGTTATCTCCAAACTCGTCACCGACCAACAACTTTTGTCCTTCGGGTGTTTATTCCCGAACTTCTTCAGAAGATTCTTCTACTGCTCCTCCTGGATCTTATCATGGATCCACAGGAAGGGGTAATGGATGAGGACGTGGAGGCAAAGGATAATGTCCAGTGTCAGATTTGTGCTAAGATAGGGCACAATGCCACTATTTGCTATAACAGGCATTCCGGTGGTGATGGCTACGGTTCTGCTTGGCCACAGATGTACCCAAATGTTCCTTTTGATGGTCAAAGAGCACCTGTTCCTTGTGTTGGTGCTCCAGGAACTGAAAACTATGGCAGAACTTCAGTTCAATAGTAAACTGAAAACCATTCAGACTGATGGTGAAACTGATTTCAAACCCTTAACTAACTTTCTGCACTAACAAGGTGTTGTTCATAACCTGTCCTTATACTCATCATTAGAATGGATCTGTAGAAAGAAAGCATAGACATGTTGTAGAGACCGGTTTAACACTTCTTAGCACATGCTCAATTACCAATGAAATATTGAGATCATGCTTTTACTTCAACTGTCTATCTAATTAACCGAATGCCTACCTATGTTCTTCATGCCAAGTTTCCCTAAAGTGTTCTCTATAAAACTAACCCTGCCTAAAAAAATTTAAAGGTGTTTGTTTGTGCCTGCTTAACCGAATGCCTACCTATGTTCTTCATGCCAAGTTTCCCTAGTGTTCTCTATAAAACTAACCCTGACTTTAAATTTTGAAAGGTGTTTGGCTGTGTCTTCTTCCCTTTACTAGAGTGTGTTTTTCATTCAAAAATGTCTTTTCAATCAAAAGAGTGTGTTTTTCAAGGGTACTCCTCACAACACAAAGGCTCTAAATGTCTTGATGTGTTTGGTAAAATATATCTGTCTAACGGTGTCCTTTTTAAGGAATATAGGTTTCCATATCCAGAACTTTATCAGAAACCTACATCTGGACCAAAACTTCATCCAAGTTACCCTACCAATATTCCCTTTTTCCATAGGTACTTATAATCTTCCTCATACCCCAAGTGCCCCTTCTCTAGTTCCCCCAGTCTCTGCAACACAGCAAACTCCTCAAGACGGTTTGTCTACAAATCAGGGCTCCTTTTCCCTTCTCTCAGTTTCTGCAGCACAACATATTTCACCAGACAATTTGTCTGAAAATCAGAGTTCTCTTGCCCTGGTTCCTGTTTCACATCCAGGTCCACAACCCATCCTTTCTTCTCCTCTTTCTAACTCTGTGCAAGCACATGCTTCACAATCTCAAACACTTTCTGCAACATCATCACAGCCTGCAATATCATCACAACCTGGTAACTCAGTTACTATTACTGAAGTTCTGCCCTCTTCTCATGTTTCAACCTCCTCTAACACTCATTCTATGATTACAAGATCCAAGTCAGGAATTTCCAAGCCTCGAGTCAATCCTAATCTATTGCTCACACACATGGAACCAACTTCAGTAAAGGATCCACTTGCACAACCTCATTGGCTTTTAGCTATGAAGGAAGAGTATGAGGCTCTTTTAAGAAACAATACTTGGACTCTTGTGCCCTTACCCCCCAAATGGAGCTGCTATTGGCTGTAAGTGGGTCTACAGAATAATAGAGACACCACAGGGAGCAGTTGCCAAGTTCAAGGCTCGCCTTGTAGCTAAGGGTTTTCATCAGCAGCTAGGCTGGGATTATTCTGAAACCTTTTCCCTGTTGTTAAGCTAGTAACTATAAGGACAGTTTTGACTCTAGCAGTGTCTAATCATTGGGAAATACAGCAAATCGATGTTAACAATGCTTTTCTCAATGGACTTCTTCAAGAGGAGGTTTACATGGAACAGCCTCAAGGCTTCCAGCATCAAGATAAAACACTAGTTTGCAAACTTAATAAGTTCATCTATGGACTCAAGCAGGCACCTAGAGCCTGGTTTGAGGGGCTTGCTTCTACACTTTTGAGCTTTGATTTCAAAGCTAGCATCTGTCATCCATCACTGTTTCTTTTGCATAGGGACAAGCAAAGTCTTTTTGTCCTAGTCTATGTTGATGACATTTTGATCACTGGCAGTTCTATATCAGCTATTCAACAGTTAATTACTCAGCTGAATGTGAAGCTTGCCCGAAAACAGTTTGGTCCAATTGATTATTTTCTTGGGATAGAAGTTAGCAGACTAGCAGATGGATCACTTCTTCTCTCTCGATCCAAATATGTAAAGGATCTCTGATAGGGAACGACCCATCAGATTCTGGACAGCAAGGAGCAGCGGCAGTCAACACAGCGCGTAGGAAGAGTACGCGTGAACAGTAGCACGCATGAACAGTAGGAGCAGTTAGGAAGTTACTATTTAATTGATAGTTGCGTAGTTTATTATTAAAGCAGTTAGTAACTGTTCTGGTTTGAATTTAAGTTAGATAGTAGTTATATATTGGGGGTTGGGTTTGAACTGAAGGGTATTCTATTAAGAGGTTGTGCGTTTTATGGAGAAAGACTGGCTCTCGAACATCCAGAGTTTGTATAATTATTCCTAAGTATTCTGTTCCTATCAATCTCCTACACAAAGCTTATGACTGAAGCAAAAGGTATCTCCTATGATTGGGAATAGTAAACTGACAAAGTTTGGAGCAAATTATGTGCAGAATCCTACTTTTTTTAGATCTATAGTTAGTGCTCTGCAGTACTTGACCATTACTAGGCCTGAGATCTGTTTTTCAGTAAACAAAGTGTGCCAATTTCTCTCCCAAGCACTGGAAGAACATTGGACAACAGTGAAGAGAATTCTTAAATATCTCAAAGGCACACCAAGCCGTAGCTTGTTGATTCAACAAACCAGTTTACAAGCTAACAGAATCTCTATAAACACTATGTGTGTGCTTTTCACATTGAATGAAATACAAATTATTCAGAATTACCCTTTCAAATAAAAGCTTGGTATTTACCTTAGACTGCAAGTCAGGAAAATATGAATCTAACACTTTCTGCTTGTAATAAGCTTCACTCCAAGGCATAATATTTCCATCAGCTGTGAATTTTTTGAGAAGTCGTAGTTCCTGCAAGGGAAAATGGAAATCCATTTAACAAAATACACACCACTATACGCTCCTTAGAAAGTATGAAAAAAACTGAAATCTCTTATGTACCTCTGTAGACTTTGCTCTTACAATGTCACTCATTTCTGTTAAAAAAGCCCCAACAACTTCTACTGATGAAGCCATGGTATGTCTAAGAGCTGCTTCACCATACGACTTGCACCCCAACATCTGGATCAAATAATCAGAGGTTATAAGCAATGAGTTAGGAAGTAAAAAAAAAAAAAAAACGATTAGAGTCAGAGTGTCAATTACCTGAGCTTCCTCATTGAGACACGAAACAAACTGCCGAAGGACTTCAACATTTCCTAGTGGTTTGGAATTTACCTCAAAGTAGACCATTTTCCTAATCTGAGAGAACTATAAGTTAATTACGTACTCTAAAGAAAACTTGCAAATCATTAATATAAGGTACAGTACATCTTCATCTGGTAAATGCTTCAGCACATCCATTGCATTTTCTTCGTTGGTTACAATTCGAAATCCTTCTTCCACCGATAAACACGCTCCATATGACAACCCAGATCTTCAGGGATCCGTGAAGAGGGATAAACGTCAACATTACCAGGGTCTTGCTCAATATTATATCTGAACCTAACCAAACCAAACAAAATGCAAACAGATCAAGAGCACAGTAAAAAAAGACCTACTACAGCCATGTTATAGCTATTATTTAGGAGATCAAGCTATGATGCACATATTTGAAATATTTGACAAGTGTCATCAACTCCTATCAATTACAACTGACAGGAATAAAGCTAACAAGTCAAATTCAATTATTCATTATGGGGAGCATTCTTTTAGTCTATGTTTGCTCTAGAATTACTTACTCTCCGCATAGTCGAGAAATCTCAACCCGTAGACTGTCCCGTCGATGCCTTTTCTCTGCAAAATGCAAAAAGTAGGCATCATATGAAGAAAAGAGGAAAAGTTCCTCGCAATTTCTTTTGAGAACATAACATGGCACTAGGAATAATGTGGTGTTACCTGAGCAAAGCAGACACCCTCCCTTTTCAAACTCGCTCTTTAACTTTGAAACAAATCTCTGATCTTCCTCTAAAAGTGTATGGAATTGCTTCTCAAGTCTCTTTACTGCGTCATAGAGAGGAGAATTCCTGAGTAGCTTCTATAAAAAAAATATATTAAATATTTGACCATGACTTTTACATTAAAATAAAAATTAAAAATTAAACATCACCGGTGAACTCACACTTTGATATTGAGTCATTGATTCGAGTGACCTCTTAACCCGGGTAGTAAAGAACCTGAGGTATGACATGAGAAAAAATCAATATCATTCTCACGGCAAAGAAACTAGTTAATTTACCCACCACGCAAAAAAAATAAAAATACAAATAAGTTAAACGTTGAAACCAACTTAACAACAACCTGTCAGGATTAGTTGCTAAACATAAAGTAGCTGCCCGAGTAAAAGTATGCACCTGACGAAAAAAAAAGTAACTTAAAGTAATTCATAAGCAATAGCAAAGCTAAGAGTGAGCGTGTACAGCTACAATAAACGGCGTTACTAGTGTAGCTTTGATGGGTTCACACTCCCAATATCAATTGATTCAAGGTTATATTTTTTGAATTCTTATAATTCTTTTTTTATATGTGTTTACAGGAAAAACGTCTAATTTTTTATTAAGAACAAAATAAAAATCATTTAATTAGTAAGAAAGAAAATTACTAGTATCTTAATTAATAAAAAGAAAATTTACTAGCTAGTATCTGAAAAATGGGCAAACTTACAATGCTAAAGATGTCATCGAAAGCTCCAATGACTTCTGTTGGTGAAAGGTTCTCCGACTCAGCCTCACAAATGTGTCTCACCAACTTTTCTGCCCTGTCAAAGAAATTGAAACGAAGTGTCAAAGAAAGAAAGAAAAGAATGAGATTGACAATTAAATGTTGAAGAACTAATTAATACCTTTCAAGAGAGTATTGGAAAAATTGTCGAAACCCATCCATACCGTTGAGATGCTTTGAAAGACCATATAATCCAGGAGCAGAAAAGTGGTGGCCAGTACATTAGGTTCTCTGTGAAAAAAATCCATGTAAAAATTGTAACTCAGTGCAGATTTTTTGACAGAAGAAAAAAAAACAAAAAAGGCTTACAAATACTAGCTGTCGCCTAATATGCACTAGTATAAAATCATTCTTTTTACAATTTAACCACTTCCATGATCTAAACTTGATTAAATCCAAGGTCTTCTCAGCACACACCAAAACAGAATTGAAAATAGCATCATTCCTTTGGAGCCAGATTGACCAAACAATTGCAATCCATACTACCCACCAACCCCGTTTTGATCCATATGACAGATTGTGCACATGTTGAGCGAAGTGAGATTTTGGTTCTCCTAGACAACTGACCTCACTCCTAAACCTCCGTTCAAACTCCCCAAGCAAAAGTATAAGCCCTAAATCCCTCCACCACATAGAACCCTCACCTCACTTGCCTGATTTACCAAAACCCACCTCGACCAAACTTAGAGTGAGCTTGATGCAGGGGCCAGTGGAGACGAAGCAGAGGAGCTCTTTCTCCGACCACCATAGTCGGCCGTCATCGAGCAGAGCAAGCGGCGTGACGGTGCCGTTGACGGTGGTGACCGGAAAGATCCATTTGCCACCGTCGAGTTAGAGTTTGGAAAGAGGGGGAAATAGGTTTCACAATGGAGTGTGTAAAGATAGGGACTGTTTTGCAAATAACCTAAATAAAAGTAATGAAATCTACTCACTTACATCAGACAAATGTGTGTAGAAGAAAATAACTGACCGGACAACTTAGAGCAGGTAAAACTTCAGAGAAGATATTAAATTAAATGGAAACTTACCATGGTAGTGGTGAACAAGGAAGAAGCTCCATTCCTACTAGCAAATCCACTTTTCCACTTCTTCTCCTTCAAATACAAAAAATAAAATGTATCAAAATTTTAAAATAACAAAAAGTTTTTGTTTTTTTTATATTCAAGAGTTGAAAATAGAAGATAAAAAATGTTGCATTTTTATAACTTCATTCAACCCAGAACAACATTGGATAACAAAAAGGTGACATTTTTAAAACTTCATTCAACCCAGAACAACATTGCATAGTAAAAAGATTGCATTTTTATAACTTCATTCAACCAAGAACAACATTGCATAGTCAAAAGGTTGCATTTTTATAACTTCATTCAACCAAGAACAACATTGCATAGTAAAAAGTTTGCATTTTTATAACAATGAGAGAGAGATGAATAAAAGATTACAATAGCTCCATTCAGATGACTCAATAGAACTCTCCAACTCATTGCCCTTCTTCTTCTTCTCCAACTCTCTCACTCTCTTGTTAGTTTGTATTTCTATTTCTGTTTTGTTTTTATCTTTGTTTTGTGGCTGAGTTGTGGTAATGTGACACTAGAGCTCTAGTTTTACAATTGCGCAGACGGCAAATGATCAAGTTTGCATTTTTATAAGAATGAGAGAGAGAGATGAATAAAAGCTTACAATAGCTCCATTCAGATAACTCAATAGAACTCTCCACCTCATTGCCCTTCTTCTTCTTCTCCAACTTTCTCACTTTCTTGTTAGTTTGTATTTCTATTTCTGTTTTGTTTTTATCTTTGTTTTGTGGCTGAGTTGTGGCAATGTGACCCTAGAGCTCTAGTTTACCAATTGCGCAGACGGCAAATGATCTTACTTAATAAAAAGATAACTTACTAGCTCGTATCTAAAAATAGGCAAACTTACAATGCTAAAGATGTCAACGAAAGCTCCAATGACTTCTGTTGGTGAAAGGTTTTCCGACTCAGCCTCACAAATGTGTCTTACCAACTTTTCTGCCCTGTCAAAGAAATTGAAACGAAGTGTCTAAGAAAGAAAGAAAAGAATGAGATTGACAGTTAAATGTTGAATAACTAATTAATACCTATCAAGAGAGTATTGGAAAAATTGTGGAAACCCATCTATACCGTTGAGATGCTTTGAAAGACCATACAATCCTGGAGCAGAAAAGTGGTGGCCAGTACAGTAGGTTCTCTGTGAAAAAAATCCATGTAAAAATTGTAACTCAGTGCAGATTTTTTGACAGAAGAAAAAAAACAAAAAAGGCTTACAAATACTAGGTGTCTCCTAATATGCACTAGTTTAAAATCATTCTTTTTACAATTTAACCATTTCCATTATCTAAACATGATTAAATCCAAGGTCTTCTCAGCACACACCAAAACAGAATTGAAAATAGCATCATTCCTTTGGAGCCAGATTGACCAAACAATTGCAATCCATACTACCCACCAACCCCGTTTTGATCCATATGACAGATTGTGCACATGTTGAGCGAAGTGAGATTTTGTTTCTCCTAGACAACTGACCTCACTCCTAAACCTCCATTCAAACTCCCCAAGAAAAAGTATAAACCCTAAATCCCTCCACCACACAGAACCCTCACCTCACTTGCCTGATTTACCAAAACCCACCTCGACCAAACTTAGAGTGAGCTTGATGTAGGGGCCAGTGGAGACGAAGCAGAGGAGCTCTTTCTCCGACCACCATAGCCGGCCGTCATCGAGCAGAGCAAGCGGCGTGACAGTGCCGTTGACGGTGGTAACAGGAAAGATCCATTTGCCACCGTCGAGTTAGAGTTTGGAAAGAGGTGGGAAATTGGTTTCGCAATGGAGTGTGTAAAGATAGGGACTGTTTTGCAAATAACCTAAATAAAAGTTATGAAATCTACTCACTTACATCAGACAAATGTGTGTAGAACAAAATAACTGACCGGACAACTTAGAGCAGGTAAAACTTCAGAGAAGATATTAAATTAAATGAATACTTAATGTAGTAGTGGTGAACAAGGAAGAAGCTCCATTCCTACTAGCAAATCCACTTTTCCACTTCTTCTCCTTCAAATACAAAAAATAAAATGTATCAAAATTTTAAAATAACAAAAAGTTTTTGTTTTTTTTATATTCAAGAGTTGAAAATAGAAGATAAAAAATGTTGCATTTTTATAACTTCATTCAACCCAGAACAACATTGGATAACAAAAAGGTGGCATTTTTATAACTTCATTCAACCCAAAACAACATTGCATAGTAAAAAGATTGCATTTTTATAACTTCATTCAACCAAGAACAACATTGCATAGTCAAAAGATTGCATTTTTATAACTTCATTCAACCAAGAACAACATTGCATAGTAAAATGTTTGCATTTTTATAACAATGAGAGAGAGATGAATAAAAGCTTACAATAGCTCCATTCAGATGACTCAATAGAAGTCTCCACCTCAGTGTCCTTCTTCTTCTTCTTCTCCAACTCTCTCACACTCTTGTTAGTTTGTATTTCTATTTCTGTTTTGTTTTTATCTTTGTTTTGTGGCTAAGTTGTGGCAATGTGACCCTAGAGCTCTAGTTTTACAATTGCGCAGACGGCAAATGATCAAGTTTGCATTTTTATAACAATGAGAGAGAGATGAATAAAAGCTTACAATAGCTCCATTCAGATGACCCGATAGAACTCTCCAGCTCATTGCCCTTCTTCTTCTTCTCCAACTTTCTCACTTTCTTGTTAGTTTGTATTTCTATTTCTGTTTTGTTTTTATCTTTGTTTTGTGGCTGAGTTGTGGCAATGTGACCCTAGAGCTCTAGTTTTACAATTGCGCAGACAGCAAATGATCTTACTTAATAAAAAGAAAATTTTCTAGCTAGTATCTAAAAATGGGCAAACTTACAATGCTAAAGATGTCATCGAAAGCTCCAATGACTTCTGTTGGTGAAAGGTTTTCCGACTCAGCCTCACAAATGTGTCTCACCAACTTTTCTGCCCTGTCAAAGAAATTGAAACGAAGTGTCAAAGAAAGAAAGAAAAGAATGAGATTGACAATTAAATGTTGAAGAACTAATTAATACCTTTCAATAGAGTATTGGAAAAATAGTCGAAACCCATCCATACCGTTGAGATGCTTTGAAAGACCATACAATCGAGGAGCAGAAAAGTGGTAGCAAGTACAGTAGGTTCTCTGTGAAAAAATCCATGTAAAAATTGTAACTCTGTGCAGATTTTTTGACAGAAGAAATAAAAAAGGCTTACAAATACTAGGTGTCTCCTAATATGCACTAGTTTAAAATCATTCTTTTTACAATTTAACCATTTCCATTATCTAAACATGATTAAATCCAAGGTCTTCTCAGCACACACCAAAACAGAATTGAAAATAGCATCATTCCTTTGGAGCCAGATTGACCAAACAATTGCAATCCATACTACCCACCAACCCCGTTTTGATCCATATGACAGATTGTGCACATGTTGAGCGAAGTGAGATTTTGGTTCTCCTAGACAACTGACCCCACTCCTAAACCTCCGTTCAAACTCCCCAAGCAAAAGTATAAACCCTAAATCCCTCCACCACACAGAACCCTCCCCTCACTTGCCTGATTTACCAAAACCCACCTCGACCAAACTTAGAGTGAGCTTGATGCAGGGGCCAGTGGAGACGAAGCAGAGGAGCTCTTTCTCCGTCCACCATAGCCGGCCGTCATCGAGCAGAGCAAGCGGCGTGACAGTGCCGTTGACGGTGGTGACCGGAAAGATTCATTTGCCACCGTCGAGCTAGAGTTTGGAAAGAAGGGGGAAATTGGTTTCACAATGGAGTGTGTAAAGATAGGGACTGTTTTGCAAATAACCTAAATAAAAGTAACGAAATCTACTCACTTACATCAGACAAATGTGTGTAGAAGAAAATAACTGACCGGACAACTTAGAGCAGGTAAAACTTCAGAGAAGAAATTAAATTAAATGGAAACTTACCGTGGTAGTGGTGAACAAGGAAGAAGCTCCATTCCTACTAGCAAATCCACTTTTCCACTTCTTCTCCTTCAAATACAAAAAATAAAATGTATCAAAATTTTAAAATAACAAAAAGTTTTTGTTTTTTTTTTATATTCAAGAGTTGAAAATAGAAGATAAAAAATGTTGCATTTTTATAACTTCATTCAACCCATAACAACATTGGATAACAAAAAGGTGGCATTTTAATAACTTCATTCAACCGAGAACAACATTGGATAGTAAAAAGATTGCATTTTTATAACTTCATTCAACCAAGAACAACATTGCATTGTCAAAAGATTGCATTCTTATAACTTCATTCAACCAAGAACAACATTGCATAGTAAAAAGTTTGCATTTTTATAACAATGAGAGAGAGATGAATAAAAGCTTACAATAGCTCCATTCAGATGACTCAATAGAACTCTCTACCTCATTGCCCTTCTTCTTCTTCTCCAACTCTCTCACTCTCTTGTTAGTTTGTATTTCTATTTATGTTTTGTTTTTATCTTTGTTTTGTGGCTGAGTTGTGGCAATGTGACCCTAGAGCTCTAGTTTTACAATTGCGCAGACGGCAAATGATCAAGTTTGCATTTTTATAACAATGAGAGAGAGATGAATAAAAGCTTACAATCGCTCCATTCAGATGACCCAATAGAACTCTCCACCTCATTGCCCTTCTTCTTCTTCTCCAACTTTCTCACTTTCTTGTTACTTTGTATTTCTATTTCTGTTTTGTTTTTTTCTTTGTTTTGTGGCTAAGTTGTGGCAATGTGACCCTAGAGCTCTAGTTTTACAATTGCGCAGACGGCAAATGATCTTAGTTAATAAAAAGAAAATTTACTAGCTAGTATCTAAAAATGGGCAAACTTACAATGCTAAATATGTCATCGAAAGCTCCAATGACTTCTGTTGGTGAAAGGTTTTCCGACTCAGCCTCACAAATGTGTCTCACCAACTTTTCTGCCCTGTCAAAGAAATTGAAACAAAGTGTCAAAGAAAGAAAGAAAAGAATGAGATTGACAATTAAATGTTGAAGAACTAATTAATACCTTTCAAGAGAGTATTGGAAAAATTTTCGAAACCCATCCATACCGTTGAGATGCTTTGAAAGACCATACAATCAAGGAGCAGAAAAGTGGTGGCCAGTACAGTAGGTTCTCTGTGAAAAAAATCCATGTAAAAATTGTAACTCAGTGCTGATTTTTTGACAGAAGAAAAAAAAAACAAAAATGGCTTACAAATACTAGGTGTCGCCTAATATGCACTAGTATAAAATCATTATTTTTACAATTTAACCTCTTCCATGATCTAAACTTGATTAAATCCAAGGTCTTCTCAGCACACACCAAAACAGAAATGAAAATAGCATCATTCCTTTGGAGCCAGATTGATCAAACAATTGCAATCCATACTACCCACCAACCCCGTTTTGATCCATATGACAGATTGTGCACATGTTGAGCGAAGTGAGATTTTGTTTCTCCTAGACAACTGACCTCACTCCTAAACCTCCATTCAAACTCCCCAAGCAAAAGTATAAACCCTAAATCCCTCCACCACACAGAACCCTCACCTCACTTGCCTGATTTACCAAAACCCACCTCGACCAAACTTAGAGTGAGCTTGATGCAGGGGCCAGTGGAGACGAAGCAGAGGAGCTCTTTCTCCGTCCACCATAGCCGGTCGTCATCGAGCAGAGCAAGCGGCGTGACAGTGCCGTTGACGGTGGTGACCGGAAAGATTCATTTGCCACCGTCAAGTTAGAGTTTGGAAAGAGGGGGGAAATTGGTTTCACAATGGAGTGTGTAAAGATAGGGACTGTTTTGCAAATAACCTAAATAAAAGTAATGAAATCTACTCACTTACATCAGACAAATGTGTGTAGAAGAAAATAACTGACCGGACAACTTAGAGCAGGTAAAACTTCAGAGAAGAAATTAAATTAAATGGAAACTTACCGTGGTAGTGGTGAACAAGGAAGAAGCTCCATTCCTACTAGCAAATCCACTTTTCCACTTCTTCTCCTTCAAATACAAAAAATAAAATGTATCAAAATTTTAAAATAACAAAAAGTTTTTGTTTTTTTTTTATATTCAAGAGTTGAAAATAGAAGATAAAAAATGTTGCATTTTTATAACTTCATTCAACCCATAACAACATTGGATAACAAAAAGGTGGCATTTTAATAACTTCATTCAACCGAGAACAACATTGGATAGTAAAAAGATTGCATTTTTATAACTTCATTCAACCAAGAACAACATTGCATTGTCAAAAGATTGCATTCTTATAACTTCATTCAACCAAGAACAACATTGCATAGTAAAAAGTTTGCATTTTTATAACAATGAGAGAGAGATGAATAAAAGCTTACAATAGCTCCATTCAGATGACTCAATAGAACTCTCTACCTCATTGCCCTTCTTCTTCTTCTCCAACTCTCTCACTCTCTTGTTAGTTTGTATTTCTATTTATGTTTTGTTTTTATCTTTGTTTTGTGGCTGAGTTGTGGCAATGTGACCCTAGAGCTCTAGTTTTACAATTGCGCAGACGGCAAATGATCAAGTTTGCATTTTTATAACAATGAGAGAGAGATGAATAAAAGCTTACAATCGCTCCATTCAGATGACCCAATAGAACTCTCCACCTCATTGCCCTTCTTCTTCTTCTCCAACTTTCTCACTTTCTTGTTACTTTGTATTTCTATTTCTGTTTTGTTTTTATCTTTGTTTTGTGGCTAAGTTGTGGCAATGTGACCCTAGAGCTCTAGTTTTACAATTGCGCAGACGGCAAATGATCTTACTTAATAAAAAGAAAATTTACTAGCTAGTATCTAAAAATGGGCAAACTTACAATGCTAAATATGTCATCGAAAGCTCCAATGACTTCTGTTGGTGAAAGGTTTTCCGACTCAGCCTCACAAATGTGTCTCACCAACTTTTCTGCCCTGTCAAAGAAATTGAAACAAAGTGTCAAAGAAAGAAAGAAAAGAATGAGATTGACAATTAAATGTTGAAGAACTAATTAATACCTTTCAAGAGAGTATTGGAAAAATTTTCGAAACCCATCCATACCGTTGAGATGCTTTGAAAGACCATACAATCAAGGAGCAGAAAAGTGGTGGCCAGTACAGTAGGTTCTCTGTGAAAAAAATCCATGTAAAAATTGTAACTCAGTGCTGATTTTTTGACAGAAGAAAAAAAAAACAAAAATGGCTTACAAATACTAGGTGTCGCCTAATATGCACTAGTATAAAATCATTATTTTTACAATTTAACCTCTTCCATGATCTAAACTTGATTAAATCCAAGGTCTTCTCAGCACACACCAAAACAGAAATGAAAATAGCATCATTCCTTTGGAGCCAGATTGATCAAACAATTGCAATCCATACTACCCACCAACCCCGTTTTGATCCATATGACAGATTGTGCACATGTTGAGCGAAGTGAGATTTTGTTTCTCCTAGACAACTGACCTCACTCCTAAACCTCCATTCAAACTCCCCAAGCAAAAGTATAAACCCTAAATCCCTCCACCACACAGAACCCTCACCTCACTTGCCTGATTTACCAAAACCCACCTCGACCAAACTTAGAGTGAGCTTGATGCAGGGGCCAGTGGAGACGAAGCAGAGGAGCTCTTTCTCCGACCACCATAGCCGGTCGTCATCGAGCAGAGCAAGCGGCGTGACAGTGCCGTTGACGGTGGTGACCGGAAAGATCCATTTGCCACCGTCAAGTTAGAGTTTGGAAAGAGGGGGGAAATTGGTTTCACAATGGAGTGTGTAAAGATAGGGACTGTTTTGCAAATAACCTAAATAAAAGTAATGAAATCTACTCACTTACATCAGACAAATGTGCGTAGAAGAAAATAACTGACCGGACAACTTAGAGCAGGTAAAACTTCAGGAAAGATATTAAATTAAATGGAAACTTACCGTGGTAGTGGTGAACAAGGAAGAAGCTCCATTCCTACTAGCAAATCCACTTTTCCACTTCTTCTCCTATAAATACAAAAAATAAAATGTATCAAAATTTTAAAATAACTAAAAGTTTTTGTTTTTTTTTTTATATTCAAGAGTTGAAAATAGAAGATAAAAAATGTTGCATTTTTATAACTTCATTCAACCCATAACAACATTGGATAACGAAAAGGTGGCATTTTTATAACTTCATTCAACCGAGAACAACATTGCATAGTAAAAAGATTGCATTTTTATAACTTCATTCAACCAAGAACAACATTGCATAGTCAAAAGATTGCATTCTTATAACTTCATTCAACCAAGAACAACATTGCATAGTAAAAAGTTTGCATTTTTATAACAATGAGAGAGAGATGAATAAAAGCTTACAATATCTCCATTCAGATGACTCAATAGAACTCTCCACCTCATTGCCCTTCTTCTTCTTCTCCAACTCTCTCACTCTCTTGTTAGTTTGTATTTCTATTTCTGTTTTGTTTTTATCTTTGTTTTGTGACTGAGTTGTGGCAATGTGACCCTAGAGCTCTAGTTTTACAATTGCGCAGACGGCAAATGATCAAGTTTGCATTTTTATAACAATGAGAGAGAGATGAATAAAAGCTTACAATAGCTCCATTCAGATGACTCAATAGAACTCTCCACCTCATTGCCCTTCTTCTTCTTCTCCAACTTTCTCACTTTCTTGTTAGTTTGTATTTCTATTTCTGTTTTGTTTTTATCTTTGTTTTGTGGCTGAGTTATGGCAATGTGACCCTAGAGCTCTAGTTTTACAATTCCGCAGACGGCAAATGATCTTACTTAATAAAAAGAAAATTTACTAGCTAGTATCTAAAAATGGTCAAACTTACAATGCTAAAGATGTCATCGAAAGCTCCAATGACTTCTGTTGGTGAAAGGTTTTCCGACTCAGCCTCACAAATGTGTCTCACCAACTTTTCTGCCCTGTCAAAGAAATTGAAACGAAGTGTCAAAGAAAGAAAGAAAAGAATGAGATTGACAATTAAATGTTGAAGAACTAATTAATACCTTTCAAGAGAGTATTGGAAAAATTGTCGAAACCCATCCATACCGTTAGATGCTTTGAAAGACCATACAATCCAGGAGCAGAAAAGTGGTGGCCAGTACAGTAGGTTCTCTGTGAAAAAAATCCATGTAAAAATTGTAACTCAGTGCAGATTTTTTGACAGAAGAAAAAAAAAAACAAAAATGGCTTACAAATACTAGGTGTCGCCTAATATGCACTAGTATAAAATCATTCTTTTTACAATTTAACCACTTCCATGATCTAAACTTGATTAAATCCAAGGTCTTCTCAGCACACACCAAAACAGAATTGAAAATAGCATCATTCCTTTGGAGCCAGATTGACCAAACAATTGCAATCCATACTACCCACCAACCCCGTTTTGATCCATATGACAGATTGTGCATATGTTGAGCGAAGTGAGATTTTGGTTCTCCTAGACAACTGACCTCACTCCTAAACCTCCGTTCAAACTCCCAAGCAAAAGTATAAACCCTAAATCCCTCCACCACACAGAACCCTCACCTCACTTGCCTGATTTACCAAAACCCACCTCGACCAAACTTAGAGTGAGCTTGATGCAGGGGCCAATGGAGACGAAGCAGAGGAGCTCTTTCTCCGACCACCATAGCCGGCCGTCATCGAGTAGAGCAAGCGGCGTGACGGTGCCGTTGACGGTGGTGACCGGAAAGATCCATTTGCCACCGTCGAGTTAGAGTTTGGAAAGAGGGGGGAATTGGTTTCACAATGGAGTGTGTAAAGATAGGGACTGTTTTGCAAATAACCTAAATAAAAGTAATGAAATCTACTCACTTACATCAGACAAATGTGTGTAGAAGAAAATAACTGACCGGACAACTTAGAGCAGGTAAAACTTCAGAGAAGATATTAAATTAAATGGAAACTTACCGTGGTAGTGGTGAACAAGGAAGAAGCTCCATTCCTATTAGCAAATCCACTTTTCCACTTCTTCTCCTTCAAATACAAAAAATAAAATGTATCAAAATTTTAAAATAACAAAAAGTTTTTGTTTTTTTTATATTCAAGAGTTGAAAATAGAAGATAAAAAATGTTGCATTTTTATAACTTCATTCAATCCAGAACAACATTGGATAACAAAAAGGTGGCATTTTTATAACTTCATTCAACCCAGAACAACATTGCATAGTAAAAAGATTGCATTTTTATAACTTCATTCAACCAAGAACAACATTGCATAGTCAAAAGATTGCATTTTTATAACTTCATTCAACCAAGAACAACATTGCATAGTAAAAAGTTTGCATTTTTATAACAATGAGAGAGAGATGAATAAAAGCTTACAATATCTCCATTCAGATGACTCAATAGAACTCTCCACCTCATTGCCCTTCTTCTTCTTCTCCAACTCTCTCACTCTCTTGTTAGTTTGTATTTCTATTTCTGTTTTGTTTTTATCTTTGTTTTGTGGCTGAGTTGTGGTAATGTGACCCTAGAGCTCTAGTTTTACAATTGCGCAGACGGCAAATGATCAAGTTTGCATTTTTATAACAATGAGTGAGATGAATAAAAGCTTACAATAGCTCCATTCAGATAACTCAATAGAACTCTCCACCTCATTGCCCTTCTTCTTCTTCTCCAACTTTCTCACTTTCTTGTTAGTTTGTATATTTATTTCTGTTTTTTTTTATCTTTGTTTTGTGGCTGAGTTGTGGCAATGTGACCCTAGAGCTCTAGTTTTACAATTGCACAGACGGCAAATGATCAAGTCTGCTCGTTTTGCCACAGATATTGAGGTTGTGTGCAGTGTAGATGACTGTTTTATTCCTTTTTCAACCTATTTTTCCTTTTTGTCCTTGTCAAAGCTCTTTCATATATGAGGAAATTTCTTTTTACTTAATTTTGTCTCTTACACCTTCTTTTTTTTTTGGTCAAAGGTGTTTGGAATAAATACCCAAAAGGTTACCAAGCGGCACTTACATCATGTGAGAATAACTCTCAAGGAGCGTTACGCAATGCAAATACATAAGAAAGTGAGGAACAAGCATGCTCACTCAAATAACAAGCTGAAACATCCCAGCTAAACCATGATGCAAAACCCTAAAGGTCATACAAAGGCCCCTAAAAACCCCAAAAATTAACAGAAATAAACCAAGCGACTTCTAAGCGATTTTAATCATCTTTTACAAATGGCGCTTCCAAAATTACAACACAACCGACTCTGCCGGGGCTGCACATCGTGGGCTTTCAAGGACGCTTAGCATCAGCCACACCAACTGGGGTCAAACTGGCAGATCTGAGAACCTGGGGAGAAAAGGAAGACCTTTGAAGATTCCACAACAACCAACAGCTAGCATAGCTGAGAATGGAAAAGGAAGGAGACGATGGGGTGGTAGTGGAAGCAGCGGTCTTTACAACGGTAGCAACGGCGAGGCACAGCGGCGGAGATGAGGCGGAGACGGGGTGGAGGTGGCGGAGAAGATTGCAGGAGTAGTGGTGAGCCAGATCCGATAGCTACGAGTGAGGAGGGGAGGCGGTGGTAGGAGCTCGTCACAAGGGCGGCAGGGGTTACAGTGGAGGGAGAAAATGGTCACGGTGGTGGCAGGTAATGGTGGCCTCGCCGCCAGAGGTGGGGAACGGTGGACGGCGTTGGTAGCAGTAGATGGTGTGTTGGAAGTAGAGGAAGGAAAACAGAGATGAAAGGAAGAACAAAACCCACTTATTTGGGTAGAAAATCCACCTAACCTAAAGTGGAAGAAAATCCACCTTAAAGTGGAAGAAGACCCACCTATTGTGGGAGGGAACATCTACAAAGTAGAACAAAGATCACCCTAGAGGAGAAGGAACCCCCCAATGGGGGAGGAGACCCCCAAAGGGGGGTGGCGGCTGCTCACGGTTCTTGTGCCCTAGCAGAGATTTTTTTTTAGGAGAGTATTCACTCTCTTACACCTTCTATATTGTCTCAACTGGTTGGATATTTACCAAAAACTGTTTGGATAACAGGTTTGGGCCTATTGCGTGGTGTCTTTTGAGCTCAAAATTCTTTGTTGAGGGCTGCTGGATTCAATTGTAATGGGGTGGGGAGGGTGGATTTATGCTTTACTGTATTTTGTATCCTGGTTGTTGGTTGTGTAATATTTCAGGTTTGATGTACCGGGTTTATGAGATTGTGACTAGTTGATTTTTAATAAATTTGTTGTGTATGAGGCTATATTGTTGTGTACACTTTTAATTTAAAACTACATTGTAAAATAGCGAAACTTTTATTAAAAAAAATTTCTATTAATTTTTACATGAAAAGCATTTTCATGTAAAATGTAGTTTGAACATAAATAAATATATATTATACATGTATTAATGATTTTTAATCTCTACACAACATGTTTCCATCATCAAATTATCATACCTTTATATATATTTCCTTTTAAAACTTTTAAAAAGTTATGAAAAATGTAATAAAATTATATTGAATCTATATTTTAATTTAGTTTTAAGATGACATTAGTTTCATGTCAAATATTCCTAATTGAAGTTTATAATGATTTTCTTAATAAAAAACTATTACGGTATTTTAAGGTTTGATTCAAAATAATTATTTGTATTTCCTTAATATTTTATCTATTCAAAGAATTTTTTTCCGTTATAATGAAGACCAAATATCCCGTAAAGAGTGTGAATCCTAGTAAGTTTTTTTAAAAGACGACTCCTAATAATTGAATACTCATCCTAGAGGTTCAAACAATCATTTTTTTATTCGGGCGCAGCACAAAAAGTTTTCTCGTGTTTAAGACATGCATCAACACCTTACTTTTTTTTTTTGGTATATCTAAAAGATAAATTACATCTTTCAGTGATTGATCTCGAGACCTCTCCTCCCCAACCGATATGTCTCTGCAGCTCTTATCACTTGAGCTATCATACAGGAACATCAATACCTTACTTTAGCAATATCTTCAAATTCTAAACTCACTTTTTGTATAAAATTAGAAGTACTAAAATTATATAAATTTATTTTTCTATTAATTTTAACATGAAATACAAATAATTCAATATAAGATAGGCTACAACGTAACTTATTCATGTTTTTGGGCTTCAGGAGAAGATCATTTCTGCTTTGTAAGCAAAAATTGCCCAAAATTCTGATGCCAACATCCTCCATTACTCCTCCATCATCTTCAACACCATTAACATCTTTACCGAAAAGCAATTCTGCAAAGATGTTTTCTTCTTCAACCCAAACTACCCCAGAAAAAATCATGTCAAACTAATAGGCGCTGCCATATTGGAATTTTTATCATGTACAGTTGATAAATACAAAAAATAATTGCAAATGGCAAACCTGGCAAAATATTACATTGAACTGGACTTAGAAACTCACCACTCGCAAGACCTCTTTCTTTTCTTCACAATTATTGGGTTCAGAGATATTGACTTTCGAGGATTTCAAAATCTCCAATTGGAAGCAAAAACAATATATAAAAAGAACATATAAATCTTACACACACATCATGTATAGTTTTAAAAATTATACATATACACTTTATAATATAACCTCTCAGCCACTACATTTAAATCAGGCACCGTTATATACTTATATATGCAAGCAAAATGGATTTAAAAGAATGGATAAGTTTTTCTCACATACTATTTTCAGTATTTTGTCAAAACATCACAAAAAGAGCAAATAAATCATGAAGTTAATGCATTGAGGAAGCAAGTTTTTTTTTTTTTGAATAGGCATTGAGGAAGCAAGTTAATATCTAAAAATGAATTAGTTGAGTTCTCAATACATAAAAAATGGCATTGTCTAATTAAGAATCCTTGCTGCAAAACTTCCTTGTACTTCAATACATAAAAAATGACATTGTCTAATTATGAATTGTTTTATATAATAAATAATAATGCCCACACAATTTTTTTATTTTATTCAAGTAGTAGTATATATAAAGCATTTGCAACCAAAAAATGACATAAATCTGTCTTTGACCAGTGTTGACTCCGTGCTTCTAGTCGTTGGGGTTACTACTCCCTCCGGTCCTTTTAATAAGAAAAACTTGGACAAAATCACACAAACCAAGGAAACTAATATTTTTTATAAAATTAACTACTATGCTTAATTCCAATGATGTTTTTTCATTTTTACAAGAACAATCATGCTAATTATCATAAATGTTGATCATACCTATTGGGTGTTTGCAATTTCCCTCCATATTTTTGTATTGGGAATAAGTCCCTTTGCATTGGTATTGATTATTTGACTTAATTTTATAAGAGTGTCTTATAAAAAGGACCAAGAAAAATCTCTAAAGTGTTTCTTATAAAAATGATCGGAGGGAGGGAGTAGGTTTGAATCCCATCGGCGGACTTTTTAGAATTATTATTCCTTTTCTCTCCCTTTTAACTAGCTTTTAGATTTTTTATTAACAAGAACATTCATGCTAATTATCATAAATGTTGATCATACCTATTGGGTGCTTGCAATTTCCCTCCATATTTTTGTATTGGGAATAAGTCCCTTTGCATTGGTATTGATTATTTGACTTAATTTTATAAGAGTGTTTCTTATAAAAATGACCAAGAAAAATCTCTAAAGTGTTTCTTATAAAAATGATCGGAGGGAGGGAGTAGGTTTGAATCCCATCGGCGGACTTTTTAGAATTATTATTCCTTTTCTCTCCCTTTTAACTAGCTTTTACATTTTTTATTAACAACAACATTCATGCTAATTATCATAAATGTTGATCATACCTATTGGGTGCTTGCAATTTCCCTCCATATTTTTGTATTGGGAATAAGTCCCTTTGCATTGGTATTGATTATTTGACTTAATTTTATAATAGTGTTTCTTATAAAAATGACCAAGAAAAATCTCTAAAGTGTTTCTTATAAAAATGACCGGAGGGAGGGAGTAGGTTTGAATCCCATTGGCGGACTTTTTAGAATTATTATTCCTTTTCTCTCCCTTTTAACTAGCTTTTAGGTTTTTTATTAACAAGCTTGTTTAAATATGTATTTATTTTCTCTACTATTATCTAAATATTTATTCAAGTATTTATCTACATCTTTTTATCTATATCTATATATATGAAAAGAAGGTTTTCTTCTAGAAAACCTATGCCACATGGCACTCCCCAATTCATCCAGTTTCCCTCCAAAAAAAAATATATCCCACTTTTTTGTTACAACATATGATGATGACTCTCCCTATTTAATATCATTTAATGCTATGATAATTAAATTACAAAAATGCAGAAACATGGAAAATTTATTTTCAATTTGATTAATTTTTCTATTTTTTATGTAAATTTTACTTGAAATACTATTTGAAAATAAATCAAATATTAGGATAAAAATAAAGTTTGAAAATATAACATAAATAATCTCAAATTAAAAATTATATACATAGAAATTATTTTTAATTAATGTAATTAATATTTTATTTTTAAATATTGCGAAACTTCAAATTTTTAATTTTTAATTTCAATTTTTATGTAACCTTTACTTGAGACATATGGGTTAGGGTGATCAGGTCCAGAGATCAATCATTGAATGGCGCAATTTATATTTTCAATGTACTAAAAAAATAATAGACGAACAAATAAAAAATGTTTTTTTCAAATAAATAAATAAAAATTAATATTAAATTTGATTAATAATTTTAATATTATTTTGGAGGTAAAAACAATGTTAAATCTACGTTCGAATTTTGAATTTGTTTTGAAGTAGTCATTCAATTGAATGTCTCCAATCACAACTAAAGTCAAAGTAATTAAATTTTAATTAATGGACCATCGAATAATTACTCTTTTAAAATTCTGATCAATGCATACTCATAATTTTTGCATTTGAAAATTTATGCATTCTAATCAAATGCAGAAATATAATCCCAATTTTAGAAAAACACCATTTTGAGAAGAAATTTTCAGAAGACTACAAACTCAAATTTGGAATTGGAAATCAAAATATATTGCGAAATCAAATATTTTTTGCATGTAAATTGAATTAAGAACATAATTCCTTCATTTTGAATTGGGTAAAATTTTGAAGTTCATTATCATTATTATTTCCTTCATTTTTAATTTCATTAAAAAATATTATTGACTTTACAATCTTTTTTTAAAAGGCTACTTTACAAATTAATCATGGTTTATTAATGATAATGAAACAGATACGGTAATTTGCTGTAACAAATTATTTTACGGTTTATTATAAATAAACCACTAAAACTGAATTTCTTAAAAGCAAAGCATCATCTTTTTCCTTCACCTTATCAATGACTTTAGAGATAATACATAATGAGTTCAAACGTTGATCCTATACCTCCATAATCAAGATTACTAACGATGGAAAAACTTTGATGATAGTCCCAAACATAAAATATTCTGACCAACTAGACTTAGTCGGCATGCTCCTCATGGATGCTAAGGTTAGTTTATTAAAAAATTAATATCGTATGTATTTTAGTAGATTTTCTTCTTTTTTTTCCTTACTTGTGCGAAAAAAAATATGATGTGTAACAAGATCTGAGTTTGTTGACATTTTTTGAAAATTCTGATGTGTAACATGGTCTGAGTATGTGGACGTTTTTGAAAAAAAAAAACAATGAGAATTCTTCCATAAAAAGTTTTGATTCTATTACATTTGTTTAGGGTGGCAAAATTCAGTGCACGGTCTCGAGTATCCACATTGCAAAATTAGAGTCAACCTTATGAGAGGGGTTGTGCTACAAGATTCTCATGATCAACGTTGATATCAATAATTACAAGTATAAATCTTGCACTCATCCCTCCAGGTTGTACTTCAATTTGACCACCGCAGTTAAACCAATAGAAGGTTTACAAATTATCTTTTATGGGTTTAATTCACACTGTATCCTTCTATATTTGAACGATGAGAAATTGATCGGTATGTCTCAAACACATTTCTATTTTTTTCTAGAAAAAAAAGATCATCATTTTCAAGATTTTGATGCAAATGTTATATGTGTTGTCATAACCAAATGTGAACTATCTGATTTCAAAAAATGAGTTACTAACAATCAGATATACTTCTCTTAATCCTCTTCTCATCCCCCTCCTTCTGCTTCCGACCCCCTCTCAAGGAACCCATAGAATTATATATGTTGTTGTTGATTTGGATGCTCTAGAGTAAGTACTATACTTTAACCTTCTTGTGATTTTTTAAATTTAGAATATATATTTATTTACTTTAGCGATTAAATTTTAACGGAAGTGAAACTCGAGGTGTACATTTTGGGAAAATTTCGCTCAACAATTTTTACAATATGTTGCTGAAGAACACGATGGTCCAGTTGTTCTTATTTTGAAATGATTTGAAAAGTTAGGTATTATATTTAAATATACATCAAAAAATATTGCTAAAATATTTGTTGAAAAGTTGATCATATCGTGCGTGCCTAATGAGGAATTGCTTAACTGAAGTGAGAGATGAAGATGGAAAATATTTTATTAGAAAGTGCAATTAGGGTTACCATAGTGCTACAGTTAGGTGTCTACTTTTCTTTTATGGCAAGTACGACTTTCATTAAATCAAAACAACAAATACATCAACAAGAATAAGAGAACTAATAACTGGAGGGAAATTATCCCACCAACCCCTATTAGGAAACTCGTGGGCCAGTGAATCTAGCTTATGAGCCATTTTGTTACCATCTCTTTTAACATGACTTACATTTAGGTGTCTACTTTAAAATTATGCAAACATATATTAAATCTATCAATAGATTTGGTAACAAATAATATATACAACAAATTTACTATTCATGTTTATGTAATACATTATTAAAATATGAATTGTGTCTTTATCTTATAATTTTGAAAATTAGGCTAACAATTCACCCAAGCAAAGTGAATTGGACTATCATGTGTTGGAACTCCAACTTCAATTGGCATGATGATTGTTGTGAAAGCAAAGACTAGAGTTGATATTAGTAACGATACTCAGATATCTGTAAACAAGGTTCCAAAAATGATTAAACAACAAGAAGAATAAATTAAAGAGAGATGAGAAAATTTCAGTCTTTTAAATTTATTTTTAATAAATTTATATTTTGATTTAGCAGTTATCATTGTTTGGTGATGATTGAAGACAAATTGATTTTTACTTTACAAGTTTTGTTATTTGCACAATTTTAAAATTTGGGTTCATTTATAAATTCTAAGTTATATTATCTTTTATTATTTTGGTTGTTTTCAAGATAATAAGAACTTCAATATGGTTTATATTATTTGTTTTTATTTTTCTCAAGAATGAGATTAATTGTTATTTGATGTAAGAGATAGATTAAAATATGCAGATTATTTTATGGAAAAATAAATATAAAATTTTAACATATCGAACCCATTAGAGGTGGAGGCAGTGCCTCTTGGTTATTAGCATTAGAAATTTCCAAGGAAGCACAACCGTCCAAGACAAATGGTGTTGAAGATTGTTCATATTTTAAAATCTGGAGTTTAAACATGGTGAGAACGCTTAAAGATCATTTTCACGTTAACATCAGATAAGTTCCACCATCGCATCTACCCACACCGGTTCGCCTTGAAAGGAAGAAGCATGAAGAAATTATATCTTTTACCTTTAAAACAAAAAAAATCTATCTTTATGGATTTAAAAAAACAAAATTCTATCTTTATTCATTTAAAAAAATAGTTATATTCCTCATATACTTTATTTAAGTTAGTTTTAAACTTTTAATTTTAAAATTCAAGTGAATTATAAACAAATTTTGAGTTGAAAAGTTGAGCGAATTTAAGTTCTATAATTTAAAAATCTTAATTTTTTTCATATTTAAATAAGTGAAAATTTAGGTAGATTAATACACAATGTTCACTATTAAGAATATATATATTTAAAAATTTCAAAAAAAAGAATATATATTTTAAACAATTATTAAGATATATTTACTTTAAAGATAAAAAACTTAATATTACATAAAATTTAAATTTTAAATAATAAAAGTCACCTCGTGCAGGGCACGGGTAATTTCCACTAGTATACATGAAAAGAAAGTTTTCTTCTAGAAGACCTGTGCCACATGTCCTTCCTAAATAATTCATTTTCCCTCCAAAACAAAAAAATTCATTTCCACTTTTTTTTGTCACATTAATTGCTATGTTCAATAATACCTATGGCAAGTTTCAAAAAAAATAATTATAATACCTATGGTAACATACACACTAAATTAATAATTTTGAAAAAGAGTTTATAAAAATATAAACTTAAAAAAAAATTATTTTGAAACCGGTAACTTCAGTTATTTTATTTTTTGTTACGCTTAGAAGTTAGAAGTAAAAAAAAAATTAAGAATACAACATCAGTATTACTTATGAAAACTATCAAGGTAAGGAACATTAAAAAAAAATATCAACGTAAGAATATTAGTTCTTTTTCTAAAAAAATAATAATAGTTCAAAATCATATTATTTTCAAGTCCTCCAAATTCTTAAAAAAATGAACATCTTTAACCGTATTTCAGTTCATCTATTATTAAAAATTCTTTATTAGATTTAAATTTTTCGAAAATAATCAATTCTGATTTTATTTTCAAATTTTATTTTCTAATATCTAGTTATAGATAAACACAGCTCTAGAATGAAATAGAAGTCACAACATTTGCTAACAAGATCTCGCTCAATAATTCTCAGCTAATTCTAACTTGCATCTCAAGTGCACCAAGTGGAGGTGGTCAACAACAAAAGAAGTAACCATGGCGTCCTTAGCTAACACACGGCATAATCATTCTTCAGTATATTCCCGGAATGATTCTGTAAGGAACCTTGTCGCAATACAGTTTCCAGTACTTGCCATACCTGCAAACAAAGAAAATTTTCAACTCCATGTCCACGGTTGCTGACCATAATAGAATGCAGTAGTTTTGGTTTCTATTTAACACCTGTATCTATAGATAGCTGATATAATTAGAACTGAATCTGTTAGCATTGGTCAGACAGTTGTAACAGAGAAGCGGAGGTCACTCAGCTATAACCCATACTCTCACATTGGATAAATATTACTTGCACACTACCCATCAGTAACGAAAATCTGAGTTTCAAAAATCTTTCTTCTCTCATACTCTATCTACTTCAAACCAGAACCAAAAAATTTCTAAACCTTTGGTAACAAAATGTTAATTCGACTCCATGATAAATAAATTAGTGGTTTCAAGAAACCATACTTTATATTCTTTATAACTGTTCTGCACTCAATATTCCTTTTGGTACCAACATGAACAGAAACGTTCTTTAATTTATGCGTCTTTTATTAACAATGCCATGCGAAATTGAGATGTTCTAAAATTCTATTGCTTTACAGTTTACACTAATGATTTGTATACTTCAGAAACAGCCCAATCCTGGTTGATTGGTGGTATATTGTTCATTTCTTATTGATAAGAAAAATGGGAGACTGTATCCGACTAACAAGTCAAAACTCACAAAGCAAACCAATTAAAAGATATAACAGAATGCTTACTTGGATCTGCATCGATCGTCATCCCTTTTTGCTCGATCAAAAAGAAGGATGGTAAGAAATATCACATAGAAGTAAGGTAAAAACTGCACCAGAAAAAAGAAGCTAAGCTTAATATTGTCTCAAATTTTCAACTTGTACTGTTGTTCAGAGAAAGAGACACCCTTACATGATTGAAAAGAGCTGGCACTGTCCAGAAGAAAGCAGCTAGTATTTCAGGGACATAATGAAAATGACGAGATAATCCCCACCTACAGGTACTCAAAAAAACGTGAACCGTTATTTTCTAAGACAGAAAGCGTTTTCTTCTAGTCACATTAGATATCAAAATCCAAGGCCTCTTTTGAGTTTAAAAGCCACCTATGGTTAAAAATAACATTCACACCTAGATATAAACTATTAACATCAACTTAATGGAATCATAATATACTTCAAATCAAATGTCCGGAACCAGCCCCAACAAATGGTGAGCTTAAACTCGTCAATCACGGGAGGCATGTATGGTCTCAGTTCTCCAGTAATAACCATTCTCCCCCAATAGTTGCCACACATTTGTGTTTACAGAATTATAAGTGAAAACTTACCATCCAGAGGTTAAAAGAAGGCTTCTTTTTGTTTGCCCAGAACTAGTAGTATATGAGGCCTCTATCTGCAAGTGCATTTTCATCATGGTTACCTTGTGTAAGTCTACTGGAAAATATTCATGTAAGTATTCCAATCTCATACATTCCAAATGAAAATGAAATAAGTAAATTCTATGAATTTAGACCTTTGATGGAGCTTTTCCCCAGACCAAGCATTTTCCATTTGTCCGACGAAATTCTTGCCTTTGCCTGTCACAATCATAGTTGATGTATATGCAAAGAATGCCAGCCACTAAGATAAAAAGAGCAAGCTGGAAGACAAGAAAGAAAGACAACTTTCAGTAAAATTGGGGAAAGATTATAATATATATTAAAAGTAAGGAAAAATCTGCTGGCAACACCACTTCAACAACTCAACCCTATCTTTTCATTCTGTTCCCCACTCACTGTATAACTATAACAAACCAGCAACACAAACAGGATGGGGATTGTACCTGGGTGCCAAGATTTACAGGATGGTTGACAAGGTACATTCCAGGAGAAGTGTACACAGATGGAACCCACACCAAACAGCCCCAGCAAATATAAAATCCAGCTGCCAGATTTAGGTGTTTTAAGATTTAGTGAGACGATAAAGAAGTTTAAATACGATGTGTGCAAAGAATTTAGCAATCATATATATCATGGAATGGAAGATATAGTCTATATCCATGAAAACTGGAGATCATTCTTTTCTTGAAGATAAAAAATACTAGTCTTCCTAACAACCACTCATACTTCGATAGAACAATGGGAAAGAGTAAGTGTGTCACAGAAACAATAATAAAGCACGTGTATACCTCGATCATGTGCAATATCCATTGTGTTCCAATATCCAGCTTCCCACCAGAAAAACTTGGTAACATACACCAGCATTAATGTAGTATTTACAAGCATCGAGTCAGCTACTTTCCCATTTTCTTCATACTATTAAGACAAGAGCACATTCATTAGAGAATTAACCATAGGGTGGATATATCATACAACAGTAGTATTCAAAAAATAACACATTCCAGATTTATCTGGTACTGGACCCATCATCACATCTTATTTATGGAGGTTGATAAGTCAGCATCATACAGTCATTATATCCAAGGCAACTAAGGAAGTCAACCCACATAAAGATAAACGTGATTCATATCCAAAATCATAGATGAAATCTTATTACAGTTTAGAAGACAATACAATACAAAAGTAGATGATCCCGAGCTTCTGTTACAGGGTCACCTAACCACCAAGGCCCCCAGGCTTGTGCTGTTTCTACAAGGAAGTATCAGAAACTACAAATAGGTAATCAAAGGATAGCTAACTGTGTAAGGCAACTAAATGTTGGACACTACAATCATTAGCTTGATCTGATACAAGAAGACATTATCTGATATTAAATGACTTCAATACTAATACAAAGAATATAAACAGAGACTAAACCTGCTTTATGCAATAGGTTAGTGCAAGAACAGCCCATGACATCATTCCAAATCTACAGTTTGTGAAAACTTTTATGTCAAAATATTTTCCAATGCGTGGATAGAGCTCCATACCCTGCAAGAATGGCTATAAGTTAGGTCTCATTTGCCACATACCCTGGGCTGTTATTGTTCTTATAAAAACAAGTCCCAACAGATAAAATTTTAATTTCTCAAGCATTTTCTTCATATATGGTGAAAATGGTAATAATAATCATAAAACATGGAAACATTTCTAGAAGAAAAATTTCAAAGCACACTGGCATCATGGATGCAACTTTAATGAGACCAGACGGACAAAGTATTGATACTTTCTAAAAGAATTTTATATGCATTGTCTATGCCTTCTTGGTCTAGAATAAGAGAGGCAGTAATTTTGAAGAACGGTTCATTGCATCAACAGTCCTCTAGAGGCATGACAGCAACAAGTATCAGACTGGGGAGACTGGGAGAATTATCATGCTGCCCCTCACTTTTATTTATACATTATTTCCTCGTTCACTTTCTCTTTCTTCAATCTTTTTCAACATTTAATGTATATAAACACGTAACTTTTTTTTGAAACTGTTTAGTCAAAGTAAAAAGAAGAGATTAGTTTACCCAGTAAAAATCAATGATTATGTTCCCCGAGGAACCAGAATCCGTGGAAGATGGTGCCAAATGACCCTAGCAAACATAACACTCTAGTTAGAAGTTTTGAATGTAAATCATAGGAAACAATTTACTTCTCCTATTTCACTGTCTCACTTTTATGTATAAGAGAACACAAAAGACCAAGCTCCCAAAGATCAAGGCTGAAAATATCTCTCCCAAATGATCATAAACAATTGTAGGGTTGAATATCCCAAACCTGAAAAATACATACAAAATTCGCAAGTCATCTTCCACAAAAAAAGTGAAAAGAAAAATCTTGCTTTGAAGGAAAAGCTTGTATTGTAACACAAATTTCTTACAGAAGAACACACACTAACTTGGACTTTTTTTATTTTTTAGCCTTTACCAGGACAGGCCTACCTTCATTAAGATACAAAATTCAAAGCCATAATCAATTGGAGATACCAGCTTTGTTTTTCTTTTTCCTTTTTGTGTTTCACCCAATATATCCATCACACACGTGAAATAGCCTCCAATATTCCAAGTTTTGTTCCCAGTGAACATCTAAATTATGTATTTATATCTACTTTGCTGATTCTCTCTCTGTTTTTTAGGGGGAGGGGTAATAAAAACTGCTGATCTTTGTGCAAACATTCAATCAGTTTATTCATAAGTTGCATTTTCAAACATAACACAGAATACTTACTATGAATTGAGATCTCTAATTCATAGCCAAAAATTAATTTTATATGACTTCATTACTTTCCTCCTCTCAACTAACACCAACAGCAAAGACCAAGTAAGAGTCACATGCTATGATTACCCCTAATAGAATTTTTCTCTCGTATTTAAATGTTGTATTTGCCTCCCTAAAAAAATCCATCCTGTCTCTTTTGATTCACAATTCATAATTCTGAATAGTGTGTCAAATTTTCGCCCGATTCTCATTTTCTTCGGCTCGAAACGGATGAATGTATTATAAAATGAATCAAATCTAGTATCTCCCCCAGTCAACTAATCATAAAGGACCATAATCTCATTTCAGCAATTAATAAACATGCTAATAGTGGTAAACAAACTAGAAATGCAAAAAGAGACAAACAAACAGGGTTGAAATTTGAAAACATTAAACGCACCACCATAAACCAAGATAAGTAATCAAAGTCACTAGATACGCTGCAACACCATTCGCCTGAAACAACAACACAACATTGAATCATTGATCCTATCAAGTTTAGAAAGAAGAAGAGAAAAGAGAAGTGATAGTTGACCTTGTAGACAGGTACGTTGCCGGCGGGGGAGACAGGGCCGTGAACAGTTTTACCGGGGAGAAGAAGCTGAAGCGCGGCTTCAAATGCGGCGTAGACGGCGATGATTTTGTAAGCGGTTGCAGAGGGTTTGGGCCATGAATGGAGGAAGAAGGTTTTGACGCCGGTTTGGTTCAAGTTGTTGAATGTTTGTAAAATGGATCCATCGGCGAGTGTCATGGTGTACCATCTGCGTGAAATTGACGAAGTGAGTGAGATCTGTGAAATTGAGGTGAAATGAAATGGATTGAATCGAATCGAATCGAATCTTACAGGAGGATTACGAATGGAGGACAGAGTGTGAGGAGAGAAATCATGGAAGCGTAGGTGACTAGTGGTGAGTGAACAATTTCACTCTTCTTCGTTTCCCCCATTGTCGTCTCTTCCTCACTCGCTCGATACTCTCTATTTCTCTCTGATTGACTTGCTGTGTGTGCTGTGACCTGTGACTGTGAGTGACAAGAAGACTGGGGGATGACTATAATTTAAATTGGAATTATATGGGAAATGTTGAATATAAACCAAAAGGAAAATGTTCTGTTCTGTTCTGTTCACACAAATTTTACATTCTTGTTGCATTATGGAAAGTAAGTTATATTTTCGTAAATATGTCTGTAAAAAATTCCAACTCATGTCACATGTGTCAGTGTCATCATAGTAGGATCCAACTCATTTCATTATTCATTTTTTATATTTTTAACAAATTCATTTTTTTATATAATTTATTTATACTTTGAAGTTTGAACCCATCAATTAGAATAAACTACTACACCAATGAATCTCTTTTCCAGAAAAATAAAATAAAACCAAGAACTCTAATCCTCAATTTTGAATGTTATGTAATTCTATTTCAATTTAGGACCAGAAGTCCCACCGCTGCATGATAACCACTTAAATTATTATTTAGCATTCCATAGATTTTTTGGATAGGCTAATCAGCAGCCATAGTCGTAAAAGGAAGTGCTACTGCTGCCTGAAACCATTCATTCCGCCAAGAAAAATCAACAACATTCAAGCCTATGGGAAGCAGCGTTCGCAACTTACTATATACACGCAACAAGAACCAAAAAGAAAAACAAACAAAGTTAAGGAAACAAGAAAGAAAATTACATGTACACAAAACGATTGGTTGGGGGTGAATCAACAGGTGGGATAGTCACCAAAAGCACTTAAATTATTAACAAATGGTGGGACTTCTGGTTCTAAATTGAAAAAGAACATTTAAAATTGGGGATTAGGGTTCTTAGTTTTTGCCTTTTTGGGGAAAAGAGGCTTGTTGTGTAATTCATCTTAATTGATGGTTCAAAGTAGAAATAAATAATTTAATAAAATGAATTTGACAAAAGTATAAATAAAAAAATTAATGAAATGAGTTGGACCTACTATGATGACACATGTGACATGAATTGAAATTTTTTAAAGGCGTATGTAATAATAGTATAATACCACTGGGACACATAGATTTGGGTTATTTAACTCATTTTTTACCTAGGGTCATTTAGACAACCCCTTAAACCAAACATAATAAATTTAAAATTATCCAACCCCTCCTGCCCTTATGGGAAGTAAAAATGAGTTAACTAGTAACTTACTCATTCACAAATATAATAGGAGTAAGTTAACAAATCCTACACATATATTCATTCTTGAACCATCAGCAAACAATTATGTCTTTTCACCAACAAAGTATTTATGCAATAATGAGAATTCATTAACATCTTTTGAATTGTGTTTTAAAGTGTGTTGTATGAAGTCAGACTATGTTGTTTATTGCTTGATGGTTCTTGAGTTGAAGGGCGTAGTGCTAGAGAGCAGCATCTTTGACATTGTGTTATTCTGTGACTTATAAAGTGTGATCCACCCTAAATTACATTGCGACACAATGTGGAAGGTGTTATTCTACTCACATTATTCTCACCGGCTCAGAGACTCTCAAGCAACAAACAAAGAACACTAAATTGATATAAATGTTCAATATGAATTTCTTTCAAAATTGAATTTTAAAACTATATTAAGGAATTCTAATCATATAGTAAATATCTTATCCATGCAACTTTATTTTTGTAGAAAAATACACAGACACACACAAATATACATTATACAAGCTAGATGAATAGGAATTGTTGTGTTGTCTCAACTGACATAATAAATAAAAATGTTAAAGTTCTTCTCATGAGTGACATTTTCATCCATAGCATAAAAAGTTGTCATTGTCATTTTCTGACAATCTAGACAGTAAATAATATATCAATAGACGCAACCATTTATAAGTTATTAATAATCTAGATCATCACTAAATTAGCGACAGTCAAATACGTCCATAAATTACAGACAATATAACTTAAGAAAACCAACGACATAATTTTAAAATTAAAAGTGACTATCACAATGAAGTGTTTACAAGATTATTACAATGAAGTGTTTTAGTGTTTACAGGTCTGATGTGACTATTAGTAATTCTTTGATGAAAAGGTGTCAATGTGTCATTAGTGACGAATTTTGATTGTTAAAGATGGCGTTAGACCATCATTAACAATGAGTTTTCTTGTAATGATACAATGATGTCACAAGTAAAAACAAATGTCATCACATTCCCTCTAACTAACTAATAGTCTTCCAAATCCAACATACATTTATTACTATGTATTTGATATTTGTACAGTGTGTATTTCATTATTACATATTTCTAGCATCTCTATCATTTGTAAATTTCTTTGCCATTACTCCAATACTCCATTAGCTATTATGATATAGCAATTCAGGGGAAATGCCGAAATGAAACTCCACAGAATTTACTCTTCTACAATTGTGTATCTGCCACGAGAACTAGAGCTAAAGAACTTGAACCCGAACCATCAGTACCAATCAGCTGCAACTTTTTACAATGCATAAGTCAGCTTCTTATTATATTGAAAACAATTAACCCTTTTACATATACATTTAACATAACATTAAACAAAGAGTACTTGACAGAAATGAAATTACAAAAAAAACACTTTTCTATGGAGATGTTCAATTGTTCATATGTTAGACAAAATTAGAGCTCGTTTGGACGTTTTCCTTCCCCCACCTCCGAGGAGCTTCTCTTGAGTTTCTCTTTTGCCTTCTGCATGGTATCCCCTGCTATGTCTGCTGCTGATTTTGCTGTATCCTCCAAGGTAGCTTTACTCGTTCCTAGGCTTTTAGCTAAGGCTTCTTTCACCTTCTCCCCTGCTCCATTATTTGCCATGGCTTCGGGTTCTTCTCCTCTCCTGAAACTTAAAAAACCAAGAAAAATTTATTCATTACTTCCCATACTACAAATTTTCAATGAATTAATTGTTAAGTTTGTCCAAGTGTGAGAAATGAAGCAAGAAATTTACACACACACATACAAAAACTATATAATGTTTTCCTTAAAAATTAAATTTAAACTAACATGTTGGTAGCTTACTCTATATTGGGAGGAAAGACGCGCGCATATGCTTGAGCAACAAGCGCCTTAAGCACACCCCAGTACTGGCCAACACTAAAAGGAGAAAATGCTGATGAATAGATAGAATAAGCGCTTCTCAGTTTGTGCCACTGCCAGAATGATTCTTTCTTCCCCTGCTCAGCTTCATTATCATCTCCAATTCCATTGGTATTCATCATTGAGAAGCTTAACAAAACCAACAACACTAGCAATATGTGTTTATCCATACCGCATGAGCACATTTAAAATTGGAAACTGAGGAGCCATTACCATTATTTAAAGCTTCCTTCGGCAATGTACTAGTGTTAGCTTTTGGACACGTAGTGGTTTGTGATTTGCACCACACTACAAGTACAAGGTATGAGTACACAAGACGTGGCATCTCTACGTTAATGAGGCTTTGTATATCTTACACGTTTTCACTTTCCCCATTTCTTTACTTTATATGACTTTTTTAGTTTAGAGGGGTGCTAGAAAAAAATAATACTAAGCAAACAATAAAATAAGCATCATTACATGATGCGTGGCAGTTTTAATATATAGATGTTATTCAGAATGATGTCTATTGACATATGTAAATTGATATGCACCGAACTATCGCTTAGAATGGCACACTACTTCCATCTGGTAGCCAGTCACGAATTGTGCTTGCAAATTGCAACACTCAAGACAAAGCTAATTCTTTAAGAGGGTTACTAGAAAAAACTTTATTGGGTGGGGGGATAAGAAATGTGACTATATTCTTTTAAAGATAATGAGATTATATTCCATTTCATCTATTTCAATCACATTTCACCAGTCCAAACACAGCCGAAGTCTTTTGAATGGGGGAAATAGAATGAAAAACATAATGCAAACATATAACAAGATAGAAAAAAGGATTGATACAGATGATGACAGCAAATAAAAGTACTGTTTGTTTATACTCAATCTTTACCAGCAGTTGAAGACACCACTTCTCACTATACGAAACCACATCCATTAGAAAGTCCAAAATTCTTAGGAACAATAAATGAATAAGAATTTCCATTAGCTATACAATAAACTAGGGAGTTGAATTAAAACAAAAGAAAAAATATCACCGATGTAAATGGTAGAATCATCACACTTACCAACAAGACTTATGCTTACAAAATACAAATAACCACCACCATCACCATCACCACCACAATCAACTTTTGACATAGGAAGAAATGTTCCTTTAAAGAAGAATGCCTAAGAGGTTACCAGGGAGGGTAACTACACTGGAATGACATCAACCTTCGATGTATCTTCGCATCTCAAAACAATACCCTCAAGGCTAGCTGGAAATATACATTTCGCCCATTGGCATCCGGTCGTCAAAGGCTCAGGAGGAGGCACAATCATCAGCACATTGTCATTTCTTTGAACAACTCCCATTACGCTCACCGTGCTACCTTCTTTGATGTACCTGCAAAAACATCATTGGCAGTTTCATAAGAACCCCCCATCCTGGGTTGTCCCAACTTAAATTTCTTGATGCATTTTTGCTTTCATCATCATTCCTATGATAATGCATAACATGCTATGTACAGAGCTAAACTTGGTATTTCGCCAAACTGGCTCACTCATGACTTTGGCATGTGGAAGCTAATAAATGTAGTTGGTAGCAAGAAGTTCAGCATAAAATAAATGTCATTGCTAGCAACATAGGCTAGTTTACCTTTGCCCCAACAACATATGGAAATAATTGAACCTTAAGAAGTTCTCATTTACACTAATACTGACTATAACTTTCAACTATTCAACAAGATAAAGTACTTTACCCTTCTTTTCATCACCGTTTCTACGGCAATGCATAACATGAACTATGTACTGAGCTAAACTTGGTATTTCACCAAACTGACACAATCAGGACTTTGGCATGTGGAAGATAATAAATTATAAATGTAGCTGGGAGCAATAAGTTCAGCCGTCAGCAAAAAATAAATGTAATTGCTCGCAACATAGGCTAGCTTACCTTTGCACCAACAACAAATGGAAATAATTGAGCCTTAAAAAGTTTCCATTTACACTAATACTATCTAGAACTTTCAAATCTTCAACAAGATAAAGTACTTTACCCTTCTTTTAATCGCATAATACGATCGTCGCTAGAAAGCTTTCTGTCTCCCAACCATTGAAGAAACTCAGGGGACATGTCTTTATTGGCTGGATTAACATCAATTACAATGGAATCATCAACATAGGGAGTCACCCTTGCACCATAGCCTGTTTTAACCAATGCTCTCAATCCAGATTGGAAATCAGAGATGTAAAAGTCAACCACATGCCTCTGCATTGAATAAAATGCAAGGCAAAACATTAAAGAACTACAAGTTTCAAATATTAAAGCTGCAGAATCCCCAAAATACACAATTTACATCCTGATACAGGCATGTATAGTCTACATTAAGGGATGGAGCCTAGACATCCGGCAAAATCCCCAAAATACACATATTTTAAAATATTTATGAAAAACAAGATGATAATAAGAAGCTTAACTCGACAAGTTGACTCCAGACATCCATAAAGGAAAACAAACACAATACGAAAATACACTTGAGAAGGGAATATTATTGTTAGTCAACGTGCACATAAAAACCACAGTAAAAGCCCGAAGAAATTGCTCATTCAAATGCAAGAAAGAAGTGCATTCGATGTTAGAAGATAACTGACAAAAAAATAACTCCTTTGAACAATTAATTAGAAATTCTATTTTTTCTAGTTTCAAGAGAAGCCTAAATGGAATATAGAGAGAAATAATAATCATAACATTGACTTTATCCTTTTAATAGCTAAAACATTGGTGGTGTCATCGTGCAAGGAGCTACAAGAAACCAAATTTTAGCATTATAATAGTCATTTCACTCATTTGAGAGCCTCCTTTCCGTTGGAGCTCAATGGCATAGTTGTGTATCCCTGGACTCACAAATGTTTACTACTGTGATGAAGTATGTGAGCCTTCCATCTTAATAATTTTATTACAACATGAACAATTTTGTGAACTTAGGTATAGTTCTTTTAAGTGCTGGTGTTATACCCCTAGTAAAATATAATGTGTATTATTTCCAAACTTCTGTCATCTCATCATCCCTTTGCTTCCCTACTGCTACCACTCCAACTCTTTTCTCATATAGACTATGTTTGGATGGTGGAAGGAGATGCATGGAACATAATGGAAAGGAGCTGCGTGGAACAAAATGAAAGAAAAAAAAATCTTCCATTTAGACATTTTACAATGAAATGGAACAAAGCTTTCACGAATCAATTATCCCAAAAGCTAAAGTTGTTGGATGAAAACACAAAAAAAATTAGATTATATTTCTAACACATCCCTATCACGCAATAGCCCATTGGGTTTGAAACATGGACAAAGCACATGCTCACTTGCCTTGTGTTGCAATTAAACTTTTATATTGTAACACGGGGGGACATCTATATTATAATAAGGGGGAGGGGAAGAGAGATGATCGAACTCCAAATCACCTGGACATAATTAAGTGTATACATTCATTGTACAGACAATTAGTTTTGCCCAGATTCATGGTATATAAGTTAGTTAATTCATATTATGTAATTAGGGAAATTGAGATCCATGCATTTATTGTAGATTAATATCATGTACTTTACACACAGTTCAGTACATGCCTCTCTTGTGTACATTCATATAAGCAAAGCACATTCAATACAAAAATAATTTACCTCATGTCCAAAGCATATCAAGAATCCTGAACATTTTATGGAACTTACAGAAAACTTGGCAATTCAAAAAGAAAAGATTGAATAGATTATTGCAATTACCTCAGTTGAACGAAGTCCCCATGTAAAATGGCGATGTTTTGGATTAGCTGCTTTTGAATCCCATCCTCGATATTCAAACAAGCTTGTGGATGTATATACACATCTAGGAATTTTATGAAAGGAGGACTCTAGTGGAACATTTCCGCAGGTAACCACCTTAAAAAGGTAAATAAATCAATGGTTTACTTCCCTCTTTTATGCATATATATCAACATAAACAAGAAGCAGAATCATACAATTCCAGACAAGAGACACTAACAAACATTTCCAGAATTGATGTGTTGCATAAAAACCACTTATCTACCAAGAAATAGATGAAACAAAATCATCAAACATGTTTAGTTAAGTTTGGATGAGTATGACTCAGGACTGTGTTTTTGCCAGTTCTATATGCTTAATGATTTGTATTATTATACATGTATACGTCAATATTAAGTTACATACCCCAGAAACCTTCACAAATTGCCCATTCTTGGCAGTTCGAAGCTCTGCATCAGGATATTGAGAAATGAAACCAGCAATGGCTTTCCTTCCGCAACAACTATTCCAAGTGAATAATGCAGCAACCACAGCAAAAAGAACTGCGACAACACTAAGGAGTATGGCATTGTGGACAGCTCCAAGAATAAAACCGCCAGCAATGAATCCCATAAGAAAAATCAGAATCACAGACCACAATATTGGTTTAGGGAAGTTCCTCTTGAAGGAATATTCATCATCTAAACTAAGAGTAGTCACAGCTGGATTGTGAGCCACAGAGGAACTATGTGATTTCATCGATCCTGTAGTCTCTAACGGACCAGACACCTTCCTAGGAGCCCCAGATGAATTTAGCGGGCCGGATGTAATCAGACCAGTCGTAGGAAGAACAGGAGGTATCGGCCCAGAGTTTTGGCGTGTACCTCCACCAGATTGAGGGCCAGATGATTTCTTGATTGGTTCCCCGTGTTTATTCAGCGGGCCAGAGTTGGTCTTTTTCATTGAGGCTGAACCGGACATTCCTCCGGCAGCGACATTACCAGATGTGACATAAGCAGAGCGAGCCGCCGCATTTTGCATGATAGGTCCAGAGTGAGAAGCGGCGCCCGCAAAGGATCCCGTCCTAGAAGGAGCATTACTTAAGGGACCAGACTTTCTAGATTTAGAGCCATCTGAGGGGATGTCAAACATTTTCCCCAATTCTCCCGATTTCTTGATGTCACCGCCAGTATAAGGCATGGCAACTGAGCTCATTGTCGGTGTCCTTTCTTTCGGCTGTTCAGGACGGCCCGATACATACAGGCCATTGCTTAGCTGATGAGATGGGAATCTTGAACCCATCAGGCCTTTTCAGAGCAGCCCAAAAGAGGCAACTAAATTAGAAACAATACCCGTCCGCCGAGCAGTATTCAGAGTAACACTGCAAAACAGTAGAATGCAAAACAGAATTTTAGCCATAATTTGAGGCACTTAATTCTGATCTAATAGGAGTCTCACAATAAACACAAAGAAGAATATAATCTGTTCTAGTGAATAGTGAGTGCATCTGGTTCCTCTTTGTTAATTTAATTCACAACAAAATCCATTAAGAACTTGACTATAAAACTAGTCTATGTTTAGTGTTTCTATTCAGTGAGTTTGAAATTTGAATGACCCATTAGAACTATAGTGAAGTGTCAATGAAAGAGAATGCGTAACAAACAGATAATCAACCATATTCTATGCAAAATTGAAGACGAAATCGCTGGATCTAAACGAAAGAGAAACACAGGAGTGATGGATCTCCGTGAAAATGCAAACAAGTAGAGAGATCCATCCATATAATGCAATGTGCAGAACAAGAACAACGAAACCTGAATCTGATATCAAATATAGCATACAGAGAACCGAAATCGAAGTGAGTGAAACCCCATTTGAATGCAATGAGAGAAGATCTGAAGAAAATTGATGAAGATTTACCTGAAGATTGATTGAAGAAGAGAATCAGAGAGAGTGGTGATGGTGATTCTGAGATCCCATTTTGATAGCAGTTGCCATTTTCTCACTTTCTCTCTCTAGAGTTCACAGACACAGTTGAGAGTTGAGACTTCACTTCTCTCTCTACAGAAGCAACCACTCGCTAATAAAACTCTCTCTCTCTTGAAAGTTGAAACAGCTGCAACAACTGGTAGGTTGTCTCGTCCCGGAAAAACCACCAAACCAAGCAACATATCATATGAATGAATGATTTATTTTTTTTCCCAAATATCATTATTATTAAATACTATTAACTCATCATACACATAACCTACTAGCTCCTCTTCATTTTTTTGTTATTCCAACCCTTTCATACATTAATTCATTGATGTTAATAACCAATCCAACTAATCCATTTCTTGTTTATAAATGTATAAAAATTTTGTTGTTAAATTTTTCTCGCAATTTCGATCTGTTTGCAATGAATGTCACATTAGAACTCTCAAGTTTTTCGTTCAAACAATCATTTTTTATCATGCGACGGGCACCCATTAAGTATATTAATCTCATATCACATAAAAAATTATTAATTTCTCTATATTTATTTTTATGGTAAATAAATTAAAAATAAACAGTTGATAAATGATACTTCTCTGTTTTCTGTTTTCTGTTTATAAGTCATTTTAAACTAATTTTTTAAAGATTAAAAATAAATTACTTCATTTATTTAAGTATTTATCCATATTAATGTTTTAATATCTCTAAGTGATAGTGACCTTAAAGATAAAATATGATTTTATAATGTAGAAATTTTGTTTTTTTATATTGGAAATATAATTGCACCCTGATTAATCATTAGACCTCCCTCACTCAAACCATATGTGTCCTAACTCTTCTCACTTGATATATTAAAACAATATAATGTATCAAACCAATTTAATAATACTGTAATCAGGGTGCATTATTAAATTGTTTTAATGTTGAGTATTAAATATAAGGGTGAACATAGAAAAAGATAACTAATGTTTTATAAATATTGTAAAGTGAATTATATTTTAGAAAAAAAATCAAAAAATCAATTATTGACAATGAGAGTAAGGTTAAGCCTTCCTTTAGTTAGAGTTCTCATACCTTAAAAGTGAGATTTTGTTTTTATTTTTTTATCCATAATAATCCTATTTAAATCGAGTAGGATTGTCTTTTACAAATAATACCCGTTTTTTAGACAAAATAGCAGAATCTATTTTTTTATATATTACTTAATCGCACGAAAAGAAGTATCACTCATCTAACCGAAAAGCCACCTTTAAATGGGCAAAATGAAGAGTTGGTTCTAACCTCACAAACAAATTAAACGATTTTTAGTAATGAGTTATTTTATATTTTTATATATGCATTATGTCATGTTATGAACATATATAGTTTTTATTTAAACCACGAGTAGCCTAAATAAAGGATTACGCAGTTGCATATTCATAGAGACTCATGAGATCTATATATAAACTAGAATAACTTCAGGTCAATTGATTTACTCATTGGTGGCATCTTAAATGAGTAATGTTCCTTCCATAGGATAGACTTCTCTCATGTTAAAAGGCAAGCTAACAATGTTGCTCATAATCTAGCTGCCATAGCATATGATTTTCCTTCACATGAATGGTGGGACTCTCCCCGGAAATTGTAGCTCATGCTCTTTTTGTAGACACTTACTTTGCTTAATGATAAAGGACGAGCTTTTATTAAAAAAAAAGTTCAACTTTACTGCAAAAAGTAAAAAGCTAGCTATAAGCGAAAGAATTATTTAGTCATATTTTTAGTTAATGTGAGATTTTAATAAAATCATTATACTATAAGTAAGGGTAAATTATCATTTTAATCTCTCTGGTTGTAATTAGAAGGTTAAATTTTCGTCCGTAGCCCAAATTTTTTTTTTACTTTTGCCCCTATGTTTAGGGAAATGTTGGGATTAGTCATTGCTTAAGAGTTGAGCTCCAGAGACATTGTTTAGGGGATGACCAAAGCTAACACAACTCAAGTGTTCAATCCCCTAAATCAAATACCCGAACTAACTACACTGATCTAATCCCTCCCAAATCAACACAATAACCTAATTCGAATAGAAAGCCCTAATACATTATCACCAATAACATTAACCCTCAAAATCCACAACACCCTTTCACTCATAAATAATCTAATCCATAATCTTGATTTCATCTTCCCATCAAACCTCATGTTCCCATTTCATCTTCCTCGCCTTCTCATGTCATTCCCTAATCCTCATCAATCAGCACCCATCTTCTAACCAATACAAAAAAAAACCTAAAACATCCTTCCAAATACCCAAAAACCAGCCTCATCAGGTGAGGAAGATTGATTGATTTTGTTTTGTTTGGATCAAATGGGGAGTTTTGAGTGATTATGAAGCATTTAGAAGACTTGTAACTTGAAAATTGCAACGAGACACATTGTAGAGGTACTTGTCGTGGAGAAAGAGGTAGAAGATAAAGGAGGATAGGCCTTTGATGGTGATTAGGAGTTGGTCGTGGGTGGGGGGTTGAGGTTGATGAGAGAATGGTGTGACATAGGGATGGAAATGAGACTTGGCTATGAAGAGAAGGAGGAAGAGATTTTGATGATTCTGAATGATGGTGATTGAAGTGATCAACTCGTGGTTACAGGTCATGTGTGTTTTTTTGGTCCTGTGTTTGTAGGTATTGGGTTGACTGTTTTGTTTTGTTTTTTAGATGATGGCTGGATTTGGTTACACAGGTTGAGGAAGAAGAAGATGATGAATGAAGAAGAATGTTCTCCACATGGGTGTTTTTGTCATATGGTGGCTAGGTTTTTCTAGTTTTGCTTTTAAAGGGTGCATGTGTGAGTTTCAAGTATTTAGAATTTTTAGTTTGTAATTTTTAATTAATAGTTTAATTTTAATTATTAATTATACAGAGTAAATTAAAAATTACATATGAGCGTGTCGCATTACATCTAGCTCGACACTAAACAACGTCATAAGAAACAAACCCTCCTGAAGACTAGTCCTAACATTTCCCTAAGCACATGGGCAAAAGTAAAAAAGAAAACTTTTATGGACGAAAATTGAATTGTATTACGAACATAGAGACTAAATTAATAATTAACTCTTTGATTAAATTAAATGTTTATTATCTAATATGAGGACTGACTAGAGATATGATCAGGAAAGTCTTAGATACCGAAAGACAATCCTCACTAGAGATGGAAGTAGGCTACTCTTCATTTGGCTTTGCTTAAATAGGTCGAGCATGCTTAAAATACTCAAGGCCTGAGTTTATCAAAGGCTTTTTTTAAGCCTAAGCATAATCTATTTTGAAGCCTGGTATGACCTGATAGCCTATTTAAAAGCCCGTTTCATTGTAATACATTCAAGGCTGAAAATTTTACATGTCAATAAACTTATAAACTAATGAGTTAAAATACAATAATATGATTATATGGTCAAAATCAGTAGTCATTTTCTAAAGAAGCTTATATATAAATCACTATATAGTCTCACATATTTAAACATATAAATAGTTCAACAAGTATATAGTTTTAAAATATTATAATAAAAATATAATGAAAATAATAAAATAAATATATTTATTTATTTAAATAGGGCGGTAAGTTAGGCTTGTAACGCTTTTTGCGTGGCCCAAGCCTGACATTTTTAGCTAAATAGGCTTTTAAAAAAAGCATTGGCCTTATCTATTTAGGCCCAGTTTGGAAGAGCTTATTTGAGCTTATCTGACAGCATAAGCTTTTATGCCAGTGTTTGGGAGGGCTTATGCAAACAGCTTATGGGCTTATGACCTGTCATAAGCTATTTTCAGCTTATTTTCAAAGCTACTCAGGATAGCTTATGAAAAACAGCTTATGCTTATATACAGCTTATTTTTAATTTATTTCAATAAATTTTCAAAAATAGCTTATGAATAAACGCTTATGTCATAAATAAGCGCTTATGACCATAAGTGCTTAATTAAGCTATTTTTCCAAACGGGGCCTTAGTAATTTGGCCTGGTCTTACCTGAGCCTGACGTATGCGAGGCCATAGGCCCCTGTCGGTGGCCTAACCTACTTCCACCCCTAATCCTCACCTCTTGAGGTAGCTTTTGGGGTGGAGTTATATTTTCCAAATTCTAATATGGTATAAGAGTCTATCTCGAGTATGTTAAGTGAAGACCACTCGCAAATGTTCATTCATGCATATTTCGCGCTCTAGATGTCCAGTCCCAGGCGTGTATATATGTTGAGAAATTTCACATTGGCTAGAGATATTACCAAAATAGTCTTTATATATGGAAAAACAACCTCACATCTTGAACTAGATTTTGAAGTAGAGTTTAAATCTCCTATATTATAATAGCAAAAATCATTCGATGTTTGAGCAAAGAAGTTTTACACTGATATTCATATAATAAATTCTAACTTTTAATTAACAATTAAAATTCTGCACTTTATTTTGTAAAATATATGCATCATTTTAAAAGAAATAAATCACTTAATATGTTTGTCTCTTACTTTCTGAATTAAGAGATGCTTGTTTTTAACTATATGCATCGTCTATTGAGATAATCATAATCGACCAGGTGAAATCCAAAGATTTCTCTAAGAGTGTGTCTCTTAAAGATCAAAATTTTCGACTTCAAGGATTCAAACAACCGTTTTTAACCACTATGACCGACATCGACTCATTGAGTAATTAGAGAGGTTACTAAAAATGCCCAATTCATTTCAAAATAAACTATTCAAAAAGAGAAGAAGCACAAATAAAAATACAATAAACATTGTTGAATATTTAATTTTATTAGTTGTTTTTCTATTTTACATTTTAAAATGTATATTATCATTATTCTTTGAAAAAACATCAAATAATCCTTCTTTTTTTTTTTTTTTTTTTGATAATGTGGAGGGCTTAAAGCCCAAGAAAACTACACAAGCCTTGGGGTAAAGACCCCAGAGGCATCATCAATCAGAAAAGGGAGCAGGGGGGGAGGGATTTGATCTTCATCAATTAACAAATCAGGCTTCCCATAGCAGTAGCTTGCAAGATAGTCAGCACTCTTGTTAGCCTCTTTATAGATGTCACTGAAAGTGACCTTCCAGTTCCTTGTAGCCAAATCTGAGATTTCCTTTACCAATCCTGCACAGGGATGGTTCACATCACAGTGGAGGGTAATTAGCTTAAAGGCTTCACTGGAATCTAATTCCACAGTCAGTTGTTGGGGTTTCATCTCATATGCTATCTTGAGGCCATTAAAGACTCCCCATAATTCAGCAAAAAGAGGGTTGCAAAAGGCCAGGTTGTTGCAGAACCCTTTAATAAATTTTCCTTCCCAGTCCCTGATAAGGCCACCACACGTTGCTTTCCCAATACTCTCTCTCACCGACCCATCTGTATTCAACTTCCAAACCCCGTGATCAGGCTTAACCCAGTGGATGGTTTGTTTCCTGCAATGGAGATTGTGGACTGTGGTCGGTCTGGCTAAGTTCCTAGTTATCTCCTCAGCCAGACTATAAATCAAGATAATCAAGTTGCAGGGGAGAGTGATATGATTGTTAAAAATCAAATCACACCTGTCCTTCCAAATTTGCCAAGTAGTTAGACCAAAAAGCAGAGGCCAACTGAATCTACCTCGATACACAGCATTGCGCCGCAAGTTAAAATTTAACCAGTCAGAGATGCCCTGACTATAGAATCTGCTCCAATCCCTGGGAAGTAGGAAGGAATTCCAAACTTGTTGGATGAAAGGGCAGTCACGAATGGCATGGATAACAGTTTCATCAGCAGATAAGCAGCGAGGGCAGGTAGCATTGGTTGACATATTCCGCTTCATCCTTTCTTGATTGGTGAGGATTTTATTGTGAGCTACCTTCCATAAGAAGCTTTGAACTTTTGGGGGGCCCTTGAATTTCCAAATAGCTTCAAAAGATGGGTGAGTATTCTGGTTCTCCACCTCAAGAAGCAAAGGATAGACAGAATTTATGCTAAATTTGCCATCTGGGTTTGGCTTCCAACTCAGAAAATCTTCTCCTTTTGTAGGGTCAGGAGGATTAATGGTGCACACTTTGTTTACAATAGCAGGAGGGAGCAGGAGATTTAGAGTCTCTCTTTTCCAGTGACCATTTTCAGCATAATAGTTGACAGGTAAAAATCTGACCCATTCAGGAGAGTCTTCAGGGATGTAGTCAGATAGGTTACCAAGGGAGATGTTCCAGGTATCTGACCAGAAAAGGGTAGTTTGACCATTGCCCACACGCCATAGGGATCCCAGGTCAGCAATAGGCCAAGCTTTGCAGATGCCTTTCCAGGTCGGGGAGTCAGTGGATTTGGGAATAGGCACTCGACCCAACCTGGGATTAAACTTGTACTTTGCCAAGAAAATACTTACCCATAGGCTAGACTCACTCTTTTTAATGTTCCAAGCCAATTTGGTCATAAAGGCTCTGTTTATAGAGTGGAGATCCCTGAGACCCAAGCCACCTTCGCTTTTGGGAGAGCAAATCGTTGACCAATTAATTAGATGACATTTCCTCGCTTCCACTGTGGATCCCCAGATGAAATCTCTGCACAATTTTTCAATGTCTTGGCAAACACCCATGGGGATGGGAGTTGTCTGCATAACATAAGCCGGGAGATTGAGCAGGCAAGTTTGAGTGAGGGATACTCTACCAGCAAAAGATAAAGATTTTGCCTTCCAACCCGACAGTTTCCTCCTGACCTTGTCAATAAGAAAGGAGAAATTCTCCTTTATCATTCGAGAATGGAGAAGGGGAACACCAAGATACATTCCCAAGTTGTGGGTTTGTTGGATACCCAATTTGGAGGCAAGTTGCCCCGCAATGACGGCATTCGTGTTTTTTGAGAAGAAGACTCTTGACTTGGCCAGACTCACTTTTTGGCCAGAGGCATCACAAAATTTGTTAAGAATGTTGTGGATTAAACTTGCCTGATCATCTGAAGCTTCTGCCATTAAAATCACGTCATCAGCAAACAGGAGGTGAGAGATAGAGGGTCCATGTCTACCCACCTTGAAAGGTTTCCAGCTACCAATTCCACAAGCATCTTGGATGATGTGGGAGAGACGTTCAATGCAGAGGACAAAAAGGTAAGGGGAGATGGGATCCCCTTGCCTAATTCCCCTTTGGGGATTGAAATAGTCGGTATAATCCCCTTGCCAAGCAATTGCTATAGATGAAGTGGAGACACAATTGTATATGATGTGAATGAAATTCTCATCAAAACCAAAGAACTGTAAAGTATCTTCAATGAAAGGCCATAGGAGTCTGTCATATGCTTTTTCGAGGTCTAATTTGATAGCCATGAAGCCCTTCTTCCCTTTTAATGACCTCAAGGAGTGAATCATCTCTTGGAAACTCAGGATATTATCCATAGTGCTGCGCCCTTGGACAAAGCTGGATTGATTTACAGAAATCAGATTGGGAAGGACATCTCTGATTCGGTTGGCCAGAATCTTTGTCACCACCTTATAGCTAGTGTTGCAAAGGGCAATTGGTCTGAATTGGGAGACACGTTCAGGGATTTGGACTTTGGGAATAAGAGCCAAAACAGTTTGGTTCACATTCTTGATCAGAGCAGGATTGGAGAAGATGTTTCTGATAAGACTGATTAGGGAATCCCCAATGAGATCCCAGTTCTGTTTGAAAAAGACTGCATGAAATCCATCAGGGCCTGGGGATTTCAGATTTCCAATACTGAAAAGCGCTTTTTTCACTTCTCCATGGGTCACTAGCTTCATCATCTCAGTGCTCTCAAGGCCGCTAAGCTTCGGAAAAGAGGAGGAACTACACAGACTATAGGGAAGTCCCTGGTCAGTAGAGAAAAGGGACTTGAAGTAATTAACAATCAACCTTTTCAAGTTCACGCTGTCATAAGTCCATTCTCCCTCTTCATTGAGGAGGGCCTCCACTTTGTTTCGTTGTTGTCTAGCTATAGTGCTTTGGTGAAAGAATTTAGTGTTCCTATCACCCAAATTAAGCCAGTTAATTTTGGCTTGCTGAGCCCAGTACAACTCTTCACTTCTCAGGATGGTTTCATAATCAGTCCATAGTCTCTTTCTCAACTTCATCAGAAAAGGATTTGGGTTCTGAACTATCTTCTTCTGGATGCCCTCCATTCTGGCCAGGAGCCTCTTTTTGGTGCGGAATATGTCTCCAAAAACCAGTTTATTCCATTCCATGAGCGTTTCAGTACAGTTTGTGATGTTTCCCTGCCAAGAACTGGAAGCTCTCCAATTATTCTTAATCAGATCCTGGAATTCTGGATGTTGCGACCAGGCAGCCAAGAACTTAAAAGGTTTTGGGCTCCTAGTTTCTACATTGAGTCTCAACCAGAGGGCACAATGGTCTGAGAAAGGGAGAGGAAGATTTGTTATAGAGGCTGCAGGAAATCTGGTCCTCCATTGGGCATTGGAGACTGCTCTATCAAGACGCTCAAAAAGATCACCCCTCTGCCAGGTAAAATGGACACCTTTCGCGCCAAGATCCTCCAAGTGGGTGATGTTCAAGCATTCCTGGAATTTGTTAGCAGCCTGACGGTTGAAGGGGGCACCACCCACTTTTTCTGCCTCAAAAAGAACGGAGTTGAAATCTCCAGCAACGAACCAGGGGCCAGAGGTCTGGTCCTTGAAGTTCACAAGGTCATTCCACAGGGAAACCCTCATCCTTTCTTGGGGATGAGCATAAACAACAGTAAGGTACCACCCTCCCTGATCATTAGGATTAACATGGAGGTGAATGCATTGCTGGTTTAAAGCCACTACTCTGATTGAGAACATGGATTGCTTCCAACAACACCAGATACCTCCAGAGAAACCGTTTGCATCAGTTTTTGTTATACTGTCAAAGCCCATATTGGAGAGGACTTTATCAGCTTTCTCACCACTTATACGAGGCTCAAGAATGGCCACAAAACCCAAATGATAGATTCTTGAACAATCCTTAATAAAGCTGGTAAAATTCTTTTTCCCAGCCCCCCTGCAATTCCAAAATAAGCAATTCATTAAAACAATTGGAGATAAGACAGGGAAGGTACCAAAACGCTGGCTAAGGGAAAGGAGTTGGGTTGCCCTCTCCCATTAGAGCATCCCCAGACTGGGCTTCTTGCAAGGAATCTTGCTTGCATCTATCACTGCACTCCATGTCTGCTACTGAGGCATCTAGACCTTTCTGCTTCATGAGGGACTTGATGAAATTGAGCTCCTCATAGGAAGGAACGTAGGAACCACCTTGAAGGCCATCTTCTGGGATTTTCCCTGATTTAAAATCATCCCACATCTTTTGTTGAAATTGTTTCACCGCTGCCAGGGCTGCAGATTCTTCCCTGGTGAGGTAATGAGTCACCTCCTCACCTTTATGGATAGTCTGCATGTCCTTGTTTTGCTGCATTTCTTTCTGAGGTTGGACCCTCTCTTGGTTCTGATTCACTATCTTCTGTTGGGTTGCGATCCTACCAGAAGCTTTATTAGCTTTTATCCCAAGCCCACCTTTGGATTTGGGGGCATCTTGTTGCTGATGGTTTTCTTGACCAGGATGGGGATTAACGTTGATTGGCTGCTCCCTAGGCTCATCATTAGAGTTGAGGGCTGAGAAACGAGATTTGTTACCATGCTGGTTAATGGTTTGGTTCAAGGGTTTAAGAGGCTTCCTCTTGGGTGGTTTTTTAACCAACATCCATGGGCCAAAGCCACTAGGAGTGTCATTTTCCACTTCAGTCTGTTCCTGAATCACCTTAGATTTTGGTTGATGATCCTCAGACGCTGGCAGCATTGGATCATTACCCTTAGGGGAAGAGGGAAGAGGGGTGGGAATAGTCCTCTCTGGGCATCGATCACTCTTGTGGCCATATTTTCCACAACTGAAACATATAGCATGGAGACCTTCATATTCTAGTCGGTATACCTCTCCTAGAGCAGTGAAAGTGGGAGAAAGCTTGCAATTCAGATCAATTTCAACACAGATTCGGGCAAACTTAGCACGGTTGTTAACAGATGTGTGGGTATCAATCTTGAGCATCGTCCCTAGTAGGGATCCAAGGCGCCAAAGGAATTTTTCATTACAGAGCTCCACATCAAGTTCTGGCAACCTGATCCACACCGCTATCTTCCTGGCAGCTTCATCATTTGCCTTGAATCTAGGTCTCCATCTCTGCACCAGTAGGTAGTGGTCTGCAATCATCCACGGGCCCTCGAAGAGAGCAACCCGGTAATCATTTTCAAAAGCAAAGCGAACCAGATAGTAGTCCTCAGCAAGGTCAATCACCTTAATGTCCCCTTCCTTTGCCCAGATTCTGTGGAGGCGCTGGTCCATCCACCTAAACCCAATTTTCTTTCCCAGGAGCTTCACTACCAGGGTAAACTTCCATGGGCGACACCATTCTTCATATTCTTCTAAGGAGACAGGAACAACGGGGTTGAGGCTGAAAGGCTTCCTCTCATCCTCAAGTTTCATAGATTCCAGATCATCTCCAGCGAGTTCTTCCCTAACTAGGTCAACAATTTCTTGGGGGGAAAAGGGGGTGAAGGATTCCCCAGCAATCACTTTATCCTTATAGGACATCTTTGATTCCTTTTGCAGACCTTCCAATCTGGGATTATTCTCCTCCAGTAGATCCATTTCTGAATCAAAGACAGTTACACAATCCGTCGTTTTTACCTTTTTGTTGCTACGGTCTGCTTGGTCGTTTCCTTCACAAGGTGCTTTGCGGGGATCCCCGCCGGGGTGGAGCGTCGTCGTCATCAGAGCCTCAGCGGCGCTAGGGAAAAGGGCAGCGTACAGAGGGAAGAAAGGTTTCTAGAGAGAAGGGAGAGATTCTCTCTCTAAAAGCGGCAACATTTTCTCTATGTGGTGTCAAATAATCCTTCTTGAAATTACAAGTATGAAACACTTTTTTTTAGTGTTTAATTTTTATGCACTGATGTAAAGTTTTTTTACACCATCAACCAATCAAATTTCCAAAATGTAAGAAAATATTTTATTTATTTATTTAATTTTATTAATTAACGTGACACGTCCTTAAAATCTAATTGATTGATAGTTACATTGACGGTACATCATCATTTTTTTTTTTACTATTATTTTGAGAGAGACCATCTGTGTAGATGTCATATGGGGTTTGGATCCTCATATGTATTGCATTTATTTACTTGACAGACCTATATTTTAAGTCGTATCTCCCAGGATATTATGCGCTTTTGGCGCCTCGAAATGGGTTTTTTTTTGTCTTTATCTATGACGTCAAAATTTAATGTTGGTGCTAATGTAAAGAGATCGCACAAAGTTGACCCAGAGTAATTTTAGATTGGTTCTATAGAAGAAGAAAAAAATGACAGGAAAAAAGAAAAACATGTTCCACCATTTTGTCACAAACATTTGTGTCCTTAAAACAGCTGGAGCCTGGAAGGTATGGATTTTGATTGAAAAGGTACAAATAAAATTGTCCTCAGTTGAGTATCACGCTGTTCACTTGAGGACCTGTATAATTTCCGTCGATGACGTATCTGTATAATTTTTGCTACATATACACAGTTTACTTGAGGATCTTAAAAATCAATTTTCGCTTTCCCTATAAAGTGAAGCATTCTTTCAAAAAAAAAGAAGACGAAGAAGAAAGTGAAGCATGCTAGCTAGCTAGCAATTTTCAAACTATAAGAATAATTGTGGTACTTTGAAGAATCGTGGTACTTTGAAGTGAATCAATTTTCATTGATTAACTATTGTAGTTTAATATTATTGCCAATTATATATTCCTTGTACATACCAACTGTATGTAAGTATATATGATCTGTATACCATTACATGCGCGCAAATGGTCAACATTGATGTCTACTCGGCTTAACTCAAGATCAGGCCAAATATTCAATTCCATGTAGTGTCTAGCTACGGTATTATATAATTGAAAAAAAAAACTATAATAGCTGGGAGAAGTGAGAAGGGTAGTGCTTGTATCTGAAATTTGGAAGGCACTTATCCCTACCCTCCAACTCATAAATTATTATTCTTATAGTGTAGTATGACTTCGGTTCCTAGTTCCTACTTACTCGGTTGCTTCCATAATGCAAGGACAGATAGTAGCAACATAGTGCTATATGACCCAAAATATTTTATATGAAACCCGAGTTAAAAAAACAAACAACCAAGGAGGTTATAATATGGGGATAAATTAGGATACATGACCAAGTAAACAATACTTGGTTAAACATTGTATAAAGGTTTTAAAAACAGAGGACATTACCAAACAAAAACAAAGAGTCAAACACTTCTCCACAAACCGGCCCAAAGCCCACATTCAACAAAACACAAAGAGAACATGGTCATAACTACTCGCTACTTAAGCTTTTACCCACTAAAATCATTGGAAATTTCTCATCTAGTTTTGTGAATTGTGTTTCCATGTACGAATGGTTCGTTCTTTCTTGTGATTTTGTGTTTGCAAAAATGGGTATAGTATTTGAGTGAGCTATTGAGACATAGCCACTTTTCCTCTTTCGATTTCTTAATCTTTTCCTCAAGAAAAATTATTGCGTTACAACATGGATAAGGTTGGATCAAGGATGTCATCACATTGATTAACTTCTTTTTTTCACCAAACCAAATATTAAAAGCCTATGAAAATATGTGAATTTGATTCTCTCAGTCATCAGTCATCACCCACATCAACCTTGCATAAGAAAGGACTCTAACGATAAACTAACTTGGTTATCAATTTTGGAAAACTAAAACAATCAGACACTATTTAGAGGATTAATGTATAGATATATGTTACCACACCATTAAAATCAAATCTCGTAGGTAAGCATCGAGCACCAATACCACGCTTAAGAAATTGACACTGAAGTGAAGTTACTCACTCACAAGTCACAACTTACGTGGGACTATTCATTGATGAACTGATATAAGAAATAGTTATACCTAATCATATCAGTGTATGTTTAGATTTTCATAACATTCATTCAAAAGCACTTTCTTGAGAGACATGAATTTCTCTTGAAAGAGCGTATATAGATGGACTTTTGATCTGAACTCAAATAAGGAACATGTAATCAGAGTAGGAGTATCTAGATTGCCATTGTAGCATATGCATACCTGTCCCTCTCTCTAAGCACCACAACCAAGATTGAACAGGAATTCATGCAAAACCAGCAGCAGCCTGCAAACTAGGTGCAAAGCTCATAATGAAGAAATTTCAATTCAAGTTAACATGCCATCCCAATACATTATTTTAAAACAAGATGCAAAGACCTTAAACCACATATATGACTACCAAAAATATACCGATCTATCCGAAAATTACTTTGTATACAGACGACAAACTTTACCCTATGCTTCTAAAGAGTCCTTTTTTCTACATTCTGCCAGTGTTGAAGATTCTGCTAAGAACATTTTGTGGCAGCCCAAACCTATAAAAAAAAACCACCACACTTGTGGTTAAAGTACATCCACACTAACAAATTTGGATCCAAAATTACATGATATAAGCATAACATGAGGGTAACAGAGACGACAGTGGCAACAAAGGGAAACTTTCAGCAACTTGTATAAATAGGAAATCATCTCAAATGCTACTATATGCTCTAAGTCCAACTTGTGAAGAGAGACTTTGAAATGTAATGCTTAACTCAGGCACTCATCAAGAAACTAAAAAAAACTCAATTTGATTTCTTCCATGTATGCAAGGACAGGCTACCGGAAGTTCATTAGTATACATGCTACACAAAATGAGCCAGTTATCTTATCATAGCCTCTGTTTAGTACACCCAAACACATCATACACAAAGATGTAAAATGGGTTGATTATGCAGTTCAGTTATAAATTTTTTCTAGAAATTCCACCACTTGAAAAGTGCTCATTTTCTTCATCAAATGCAAATCAGCAGTGCTTGTTGATGCAGAGGCCCAATTTAAATTATCTTATAACTTACTAGACTTGCTTAACCCCGATATGTATATGCTTCATAGCTCACAAAAAAGCCTTTATAAATTTAAAGACGCTTATGGAGAAATCTCAAAACGTTGACAGCAGAAACTAATTTCAACTTACGTGGGAAGCTAGTCTCATTGCAAGATCATTTTTATTTTTTTTCTTTTCTTACAAGTGCTTGATGAACATACTATAACTATGTTGTTTTATGGTGTGATTGAGAAAACAGATTAATTGCCATATGATAAGCTAATTTGATAAACTTATTGAAATAAGCTGAAAATAGAATATAAAAGCTCTTATTCATAGATAGGTCAGGTCATAGGCTATTAACATAAACTCTCTCAAACACTTACAAGTGTGTTTATGCTATAAGATAAGCTCAAATAAGCTCTCCGAAACAGGACCTTAGTCTACCCTTTCAGATAGAACCATAATGCCCCACTTCTCTTACATTACATCTATGTTCTGTTCTATAATTATTCTCCTTTACTTATGCACACCAAATACATGTAAAAGGCAATGAAATGTGAAAAGGGTACCTCATGTGGGTGTAGGAGAAGCAAAGTATCAAGTCATAGCAGTCTGAAGAATGGAGCCAAGAGTACCCAAAACCGCAAAAGCAAGAAGAGGACTAACATCAAGCGTATCAAAAACAGGTGGAATGATATTCCTGAACAAGTTCAGATAAGGATCACAGAGGTCTCGAATTGCAGACAGAGGCTGACGCTCCCAAGGGATATTCGGGAACCAACTGAGCAAAACCCTAACCATCAAAACCCCACTGTAAATATCAAGCCACTTCCCCAACCCCGCCGCCACAACCGTCAACGGCGTGTTCAAATACCCCTCAGGACGGTCCCGCAACGACGCGAAGAACAGAGAAGAACCACCCACCGACATCGAAATCGCGCCGTTCGCAAGCGGCGGAATCGCCTTGGCGCACAACAGGGCCATGCTCAATAAGGTTGTGACGGTGCGAGTGGAACCGGAGAGTGTGGTATGTGCTGATTCGCGAATTTCGCAAACGGGTGAGTTTCTCTGATTTGTCGTCAGAGAACAGGAAACGGTTCTGGTTTGGCGGTGGTTGTGGAGAAGGCGCGGAAGGTGGCACTGTGGTGGGTGTGGGTGCCGCCGGCCAATCAGACATGGAGGAGATTGGTTCTTTGCGGCGGAGGGAGTGTGAAACGCGATGAGACGCGCGGAGGCCATGGTCATTGTCGCTGCCATCTCTGGAAATTTGAAGGGTTTCGAAATTAGGGATTAGGCGAGAAGATAGATATATGTGTTTCTTTCTTCCTCCTCCTCAACCTAAACTTTTTGTTTATTTATGTAGATAAATACACGGGAATTGTCCAGAACTAATCAAATGATTAAAAGTTTTTTTTTTTTTTTAATTTTAGACTTTCAAATTATATTATTTTTGTTAATATGTGGAGTAAAGTGTAAAGTAAATGAAAGAGAATTACAAATGAGATTGAGATAATGTTTGGAATCCAATTCCAATGGGATTTAACTATTTTAGTTCTCAATTTGAATTAATGAAAGATATTGCACTGGATAGTGCTCTTATGGAAATGAGATTACTTGGTTCTCCTTATTTCTAATGGTGGTGCGCAACCTTGAATGGATTAGCTTGCGAGATGTAGTGGCATTGACAAGAAGGTGAGTATATATGTAGAAGACACTTCGACCCTCAAGCGGGTGAGAGAGTAAACAGTGAATCTCAAAGTTTGAGAAGAACTAAGAGTATTGTATATGAACAATATGTTAGGTAAAGAACGACTATACTTATACTTATAATAGACTTAGAAGCTATCATAATTGTTTCTGCAAGTCTCTACAAAGCCTTGTAGAAGATATTTCGAGAGCAAGGTTGCTCAGCCCTGAACAACCTTGTTTGATTGTTATTGAATGATTCGTCATGTGATCATATGTCTTAACCAAGACGAGATGTTCCTTAATTAAGTCAACTAGTCAAGAGTGGAAGAAGGGAAGAAAAAAGGAAGAAGGTAGGAAGAAAGAAAGAAGGGAGGAAGAAGGAAGATGGAAGAATGGAGAAAAAGAGATGAAGAAGAAGTAAGGGAGTTCATGAGTAAGAATGAATAAAAAAATTATAATGACCCGCAAAATAATTCTGCATAGGTTTAGTTAATGAGCAACATGCCATATAAAATAGTGATGTAAGCATTCACTTGTTAAGTTAGCGCTTAACAAAAGTTATTAAACGACATAGATTAATTTCATACCTTTCATTGATGTTAGGGACTAAAATAAATTATAAATTTTAGAGGGACCAGTTTAAATTTGTTTTAATTTTAAAGAGACTAAAAATATGTTTTTATATTAGATTATTTTGGTGTTCATCAAAGATTTTACAACCAATAACTAGAGACTAATCTCTTTGAAGATCCATAAATAAATCACCAAAATGAGTATGACCTCTACCAACCATTATGTTTATCATACACACGGCTAAAACTCAAACTCAAACCTCAGTAAGATCATTTATACCAACTTTGTAGAATGTTGTGGTCAAAATGTCTACGATTGTAAATGATAAGGGTGCATAATTTTTCTTTTTTTGTCCGAGGCTCGAGATATGTAAGATAACACTACATGAGTGATAAAAACATGGGGGATTATGATTTAAATGTTGGAGATGTACTGAGATTTTGTAATAAAAATGATTACACTATTAAGGGATGTGAAAATATTTTCAATTGAAGAGGGATTTGATATGATTTTGAAATGAAAAATAAAAATTAAGGGATGTGACCCTTTATATTTTGTTTGTTTAAATAACTGTAATAAATTTTACCTTCTATTTCTCAATGTATCCTACTACCAACAATCATTAGATTAATCCTTCAAAACTCAAATATTACGATAAATGAATAGTTTTATTGTAATAAATATTTCTCCATACGAATCAGAACAAACTCTGGACTAGAAAACCTTTTATTTATTAAACCCACAAAACCATTGTAATATTCAATTATTTATAATGCATACACACATTATTTCAATTTTTATATTTATTTTACAGAATATTTTAATTTAATATTGATTAATATTGTAAGACCCAAGTTTTTAAGCTTAGAATAAATTAGAAAAATTTCCGATTCACGAATAAGTTCGATGTAACGTGAAGTAAGAAAACTGGATAAACGTTTATTAAATGAAATAAATGCATGGAGAAGATATTTCACGAGAAGGTTAAGGACAAGATTCGAATCGATGGAACTTATGACGCAAGTATTATTCGTTTACGCCTAGGACAAAAACCTTAGGAAAAGATTAATTTAACCCTTGGAACACTATAGGAATAAATTCCAAAAATCTTCAAGAGGAATATAAGAATTTCTCTTATTCCTTTCCATAACAAGTGTTTCGATACGAAACCCTGGAATGTACGAAGGTCAAATTCCAATACTCGGAAGTTTGCCGAAACTGAATCACTGATAGTTCAAGAAACCTAAAATCAACCGACGATGAAGACTTTTTCTATTCGGAGCTTCAAACGAAGATTCCACACGCGTACACCTATTTCTCTTGATGTTTCCAATCTTTCTTCAGAACGAAGTTTTCTCATTCGACATCAACTGCAAAAAGTAGTTTTTCGGGTAAAATCGATTTACACCGACTTTGGATCGTTTGATTTAATTCCAAGAAACCTGTTTTGAGTTCTGGAATTCTGTCGCCAGAACCTATCTTAGAATTCACAGAGGAATGCGCAGGAAAAATCGGAATCGCGAAATATTCATTTTTCCGCATTTTCCAAAACCTATAAATAGCTTGAAAAATGAAAAAAAACAAAAACATCAAAAAACCCACACACACGGCCGTGAGCAAGGAGGAGGAGAGGAGGAGAAGTGATTTTTTTCGTTTCTTGCCTGATCGTTCCACAGTTCGTTGTTACGCGTAGGCCTCGAGGTACTGATGCTTTTCCTTACCTCTGATCGTAAATTCTGTCGCTTTTCTCTATGTCTTTCTGTGCTCAAAGTTTTGAGCTTTTTGTAAAACTGTCCAAATAACTCGATCTCTCTATCTAAACTTATTCCCTGCGTGCCCCTGAGCATGTTTAGCGGATTACATTTCGCCGATTCTCGTCGAATCGCCGCCGAATTTCAATTCTGCTCATAATACCCATTTTTTGCTAAAGTTCCGTCCTTTGGGCTTAAAACTCTCGACTAAGCTTAGCGTTAGTAGGATTAGTCGTCATAATCGTCGTTGGCGTCGACCTCATCTAATTTGTTTTTCGAAATTCTGATTTTGAGTTTCCGAGCTAAAAATATTGACCAAAATACCCATGCGAAAATTTTCGATCCGATAATTTTTCTGAGAGTTTCCCTGGCCTAGATATCGCCTAAGAATACCTAGGAATTGATTTAGATCGAAGAAAAAATTCGGAAACCCTATTTTCCATAGTGGCCGAAACATATTTGTTAGGGTACCGTGTCCAAAAATAATTTTTGAGTCTCTACGACCTGAGCCATTGCGTAGCTCTTTCGATTGTCGAAATTTTGGCGTTGGTTTCGTGTCATTCCGAGTTCTGTAGCTCGAGTTATGCTCGTTTTAGCGAACGAAGTTTCCGTTGTCAATTTGTGCCTAAATAGGAACTCTGAAGCTTTAGAGGATTTCTTTACGGTTTCGATTAGTGTTAGTAGATCGTGTTGCTCCTAGTGAAGCTTGTGTTGATGATTGCGTTTCCTTGTTTTAGGTTCACAACTTCCATGCCCAACTTCTACTCACGAAGGTAAGGGTAACTCAGTTTTAGAGCGTCTTTGAGTCTTGCCTGCATTTATCGCACTGCTTGCGTTTGAGATGAAGATGTTTATATTGATTGGCATTGGATTATGATTATTATGCTTGCAATGTTGTATGCTTGCTTATATTGACTGTTTCTGAGGCTTGTGCCAAATGTTTTCTGAAGGCTTCGGCCGAGTGAACTTATTGAGACGTGTGTCTCCGTTTTCTAAGAGGCTTTGGTCGTTTACTGGTTTCTGTCATTGAACTGAGTTGGTATGCAATTGAATTGATTTATGTTCGTTGATAATAGGAATAACATGTGGTTACTCCGAATTAATAATTGGTTTGAGCATTGTTGTTGACTGACTTGGCATATAGGGCCTAAGCCTAAGAGGCGATCAGGTGATTGTGTTCACCTGGTTGTCCTGCCTTGTGAGGCGATAAGCGGCAATGCGGTGGTTGTGTCCACCCGAATGTCCCGTCTTGTGTGACGTATAAGTGGCGGTCAGGTGATTGTGTTCACCCGGTTGTCCCGTCTTGTGTGACGTATAAGTGGCGGTCAGGTGATTGTGTTCACCTGGTTGTCCCGTCTTGTGTGACGTATAAGTGGCTGTCAGGTGCTTGTGTTCACCTGGTTGTCCAGCCTTGTGTGGCGCAATAAGTGGCGGTCAGGTGATTGTGTTCACCTTGTTGTCCCGTCTTGTGTGACGTATAAGTGGCTGTTAGGTGATTGTGTTCACCTGGTTGTCCCGTCTTGTGTAACGTATAAGTGGCGGTTAGGTGATTGTGTTCACCTGGTTGTCCCGTCTTGCGAGACGTTATTGTTTGATTGATATTGTTGATATCTGATTTGATGTTGTATTGTCGAGGTTGTCGATATCTGAATTGATATTATATTGTTGAGGTTGTTGTTATCTGATTTGATGTTATATTGTTTAAGTTGTTGATAGTTGAGTTAATCTATATTGTTGAGGTTGTTGATATCTAGTTTGATTTATATTGTTGAGGATTATTGATATCTGATTTATCGTTAAATTGTTGAGGATTGTTGATGCCTGAATAAATGTTATGATGTTAAGTTGTTGATATATGAGTTGAGTTATGATGCTAGTTCATTTACCATGCTAGGTACTTAAATTTGAATAGCATGATTTTCTCTTTTATACATGGTAATTGCATAGAGTTAACCCTTTCTATTTGCTACTTGTTATTTGAGCGCTTAACGCTATTTGGCGATGGAGATCCTTTCGCCGAGGCTTAGCTGCTCGAGTTGGAGATCGAGTTGTAAGCGGTGGAGTAGAGTGGTGAGAAGCAGCTTTGCTTCTCTTCTTGTGGACTGTGTTTGAGTCTCCCTTTCTTTATGAGAACTCTGTTATTAAAGCCTTGCTTCCGCCACTGTTAAAGTGCGCATGTTTATTCTGAACCTTACTATGGTGTTGTAAGCTATTATTACTATATATCGGGAAACAGGTTATTTAAATAAAGTTATCATGTGTTTCCAACCCTATGGTATTCATTCTCATTTTCAAAAAAAAATACCCTTGAATTTTAGGGATTGCAGAATAATCCTTAGACTTTGTTAGGTTACTAATGTGACTTCTCAATTGAGAAATTGGAGCGTTACAAATATCTCAATTTACTTTCTTAAAAAAAATCTCAATTTACCGAAATGTAATACATCGAATATGCATCACTACAATAACATGAGTTTAATTGTTAGGTACTGTTATTAAAATTATTTATTACACAAACGTCCAATAACAGAATGTCATGTGTTCAAAAGCATTTGCGTTCCTTTCTATTTCAATTAAATTTAAAGCTTATTTTTTGATTTTGCGGCCCATCATTATCATTGGTTATGAGTGTAAAAATCTAAAAACATAATCATGTTTTATCTACTTTGTAAATAAAAAAATGAGATATTCTTAGTTTTATATTTTGATTTAATACTCTTGTAAAAGCAACAATATTTTATCCTTCAAAAGTAGCCCGACCCTTTAAAAGTAAAATATTGTAGTATTGAGGAAGGAAAAGTGGGTTGTTGGTTGCAGGAGTAAAACGAAAGGAAAGGTGGCGGGAGAGAAGAAAAGAAACAGAACAACACTCATCTCTTGCGGCCACCCAATAAGATCGGAAGTAACTGATAAATAAAACAAAGCCCATTAGTTTTTCTTTCACGAGAAACTTGCCGAACCCTCACAATCCCAATTACCCTTTCCCTCTCTCTCTCTCTCTCTCGTGCCCTGCGTTGCATCGCGACTCATCACATCACACTTCTCACTCTCTCATTCATCCTCTTCAATTCAATCACAACCACCATGAAGGACAAAGAAAAGGAAAAGGAAAAGGAAAAGGAAAAGGAAATGGAGAAGAAGAAGTACCCCATTGGTTCTGACCATTACACACTCTACGAAGAGATTGGCCAAGGTGTCAGCGCTTCCGTCCACCGCGCTCTCTGCGTCCCCTTCAACGAGGTCGTCGCCATCAAAATCCTCGACTTCGAACGTGACAATTGCGATCTGGTATGCATCCAATTCCAATTCCAAAACCTAATCAAATTTCAAATCCAATTCATTCCTTCATTCATTCTTCATTTCCACAGAACAACGTTTCACGTGAAGCTCAAACAATGGTTCTGGTGGACCACCCTAACGTGTTGAAATCGCACTGCTCCTTCGTCAGCGACCACAGCTTATGGGTGGTGATGCCGTTCATGGCGGGAGGATCGTGTCTTCACATATTGAAAGCCGCGCATCCTGATGGATTCGAGGAGGTTGTTATTGCAACCGTGCTTAGGGATGTGCTCAAGGGTTTGGAGTATCTTCACAACCATGGTCACATTCACAGGGATGTTAAGGCTGGCAACATTCTCATCGGTTCGCGCGGCTCGATTAAGCTCGGGGATTTTGGTGTATCTGCTTGCCTTTTTGATTCCGGTGACCGGCAGCGGTCCAGGAATACGTTCGTCGGAACGCCTTGCTGGTTGGTTGCTTTGTGATTTGTTCTTCATGCACAACAAAGAATTAGTACTATTTTTACTTGTCTTCTTCTATGTCGTCTCAATCTTATGGACACCGATTCCTTTCTCACAGGATGGCACCCGAGGTCATGGAGCAATTGCACGGTTATAACTTCAAGTATGTTCTGTTTTCTCTCTTTTTTTTGAGCTAATTTGGATAAATTTCACTTGTATGAACAGAAAATTTGAAATGATCTTAGAATGGATATGAATCTTGTAAATTGGTGAACCCTTAATAATTTTAGAAGCTTCACCATTCAACTTTGCTATGAAAACTTGTAAATTTGTAAGGGATTTTTCGTGTTAAGAAACCGAATCAATGAGCTGTAAAAGCTAAATCAATCTGGGTTGTTCCCCCCTTTCTTCATAGTTGTCTATCCTAAGGTGTTGCTAACATTCACTTCAAAATCTTCCAGAGCTGACATCTGGTCATTTGGTATAACTGCATTGGAGCTTGCACATGGTCATGCTCCTTTCTCCAAGTTTCCACCATTGAAGGTGTGCATATTAATTAAATGTAACATAGTTTGCTGTCTCGTTCGATCATCATACTTGTTAATTATATAAGTATAATTTCATAATTAAACTGCCCAGGTATTGCTTATGACTTTGCAAAATGCACCCCCTGGCCTTGACTATGAAAGAGATAGGAAGTTCTCTAAGGTCAGATCAGCCCTCAATGAATACAGGATTTCAACATTAAATGATTGCTCCTACAAATTCAACTCTTCTACTTCTAATATCTTTCTTTATTCTTTCCAGTCTTTCAAGCAGATGATTGCTAGTTGCTTAGTAAAAGATCCTTCAAAGCGACCCTCTGCAAGCAAGTTGTTAAAGCATTCCTTCTTTAAGCAGGCTCGCTCCAATGATTTTATTGGACGGACACTTTTGGAGGGGCTACCTGCTTTAGGTGACCGCATGCAGCTCCTAAAGGTTCCATATTATTACCACAAACTTTCTCCTGCCCCATTATGATAATTTAATATATTTACAAGTTGATTTCCCTATCACAGAGAAAAGAAGAAGATATGCTTGCACAAAAGAAAATGCCTGATGGGGAGATGGAGGAATTATCACAGGTAGGAATTACGATTTCTGATTACTTAGAAAAACTGCTATCATTTGCAAGCACGAGAAAGTCACTAGCTGCTTGCTTTGTAACACATCTTGTATTCCATTCCCTAAATATACACCGCTTAAATCCAATATATGCTGCATATTGTCATTGACAACATCACTAGTCCTTATCCCCTCTTACCAGAAGAGCTAGTATCGCTTTTTCCCCTGTTCATGTATTCAGCATGTGTCATAGCCTTTCAAAATTCTGCTCATGCTTCTTTGTCAGTCAATGTCAGGCAAACTTAAGCAGAGTCAGATAATGTCTCTGTGATTATGTGTGTGTGTGTGTGTGTCTGTACACTATAAACGAAAATGTGTTGTATTGGCATTGACAAACTAAGATGAGAGTGCATTTGATAGGTAGCTTATCTTAACCAATTTGATTGCAAGCTTATAACACCTTTGAGTCAATTTCCTGTAGAATGAATACAAACGAGGAATTAGTGGGTGGAACTTCAATCTTGAAGATATGAAGGCTCAGGCTTCCTTGGTATACACCATGTCCTGTCTTTTCTCCCTCACATTAAACATGTGACTCCTGAAATTACAGAATTTCTAATTAGTTTTATTTCTTCTAGATCCATGATTTTGACGATGCTATGTCAGACATCAATCATGTGGGAAGTGCATCTTCTTTAGCTACACTTGATGCACAAGATAAGGAATTGCCAAGTGCAAACCATATGGTACTTATCAGTTTTTTTTAAATATTTATTAGGACTATACTGCAGTATATTTATAATACCTATATTTTTCTTTCTCTTCGTTTTCTTCTTTTTCTTTGTTAATAAAATATTTTTTAGTGCGATAGTTCTAATGGTTAATGTTTCACAGGAAGAAAATGAAATGCAAAATCAATCAGCTTCTGTTCCAGCAGTTGATTCTTCTGTAAATGATGCCAAGTATGTGTCTAACATGCACAAAGTAGTAAATTAAACTTTTTTTAATATTTTGAGTGAGAACTTTTGAGATTATAACCACATGGGCTGATACTTTTGTCTAAAGGGCTTGGGATCATTTATTTTTAAATAAATGATGCCTGTTTCTACAGTTGGAGCTTTTGAGATTATAACATTTTGGGTCAATGCTTTTGTCTAATGGGCTTGTGATATTTTTTCACAAAATAAAACTACCTGTCTCTACAGTACTGAAAAGGATTGATCACAATAATCCAATTATTATCATGTTTTGCCCTTTCCAGGTCAAGGTTAGAAAAATCTGATGATGACTCTAGCATCACCAGTTCAAGCCATGAACCGCAAACATATTCTTCCTGTCTTGATGATCAAGTGGACAATAATTTGGGTGAAAAATCTGAAATAGAAAATGGTGGAAGATTCTTGGAGAGCATGGCAACCCATTCTTATCATAGAAGAGGATGTTCATCAAGCATCTTACCTGAAGTTACTCTTCCACCTATTCGAGCAGAATGGTGAATACTAATATTATGCACTGAGTTTTTTTTAATATATTTTTTCTGGTGAATTGCATTAAAATTATTCCTGAAAACTGCATTTGCTTGTCACATTGGTTATTGTCATAATGGCAAAGCTGCGCATTTAGGCTGTGATTAGGCTCTATTTGGATTTCCTTTGGGCGAATGTGCTTTCACATTCACCCAATCTAATAAGTGCATTCTGTTGGGTGAATGTGTGTTGGAAACCGTGATCCCGATTTATGGGGTACCAAATGTTGTTTTGAACTGAAAACCAAACATGCACTAAGCATGTTCTATGGCTAAAGTAGATCTGTCCTGTTTAACATTCCTTTTATGGTCATACAAGCTTAGTCATCCCAATGAAAAAAATTGGGCTAGCTTCATTCGTCCGTCCTCTAGGATTGACTGAACCTGGATCTCAAGTCATTTTACAGGTGCTGAGTGCTGACAAAAAAAGTCATTACACAAGCATAATTTCCAGAAGATAACCATTTCATGGCATGTCACTTCCATTCATATTCCAGAATTAGTGCCAAAATATGCCTAATCCAGTGTTTCAAATATTGATATATAATATGCTGGTTAATTTGGTGTCCGTCATCATTTTCTATGTTCATTTCATGGTTGTTTTAACAGCACTGAGGGATGGTGAATCTTCAATTTCACTATATTAAAGTCTTTCATGCTCTTCCTATTCTCTGGTAAAATTATCTTTCCAATTTGAAAAAGAGGGAAAATTTCAGTGACCACTCTCTTTGGATTATTTTTAATGAAAAAGGAGTACTTGAAATTTGAAAATAGATGTGTGATTTGATAAACTAGATTAGTATATCAAACTGTTATAGCCCCATATTTTTAATTTATTCCATTTAATTTTGTAAGTAAATTTTCCAAATTAATGATATTAATTTGTGGTATGTTCTGGTTTGTATCGTCATATGTTTTGGATACAAAATTAATATTTGATCAAAGGGAGTACAAAACATATAGTACTTAATAGGCATTTTTGCCCACTTTTTATAGTTAATTGTATTCCTTTATAGAGATGTAGAAGATTAAGTTTCTCCCCACTTCCATTATATGGAAAAAGTTCCTTTTGTTATTTAGTTATTGGACTTCGACAGTTCGACTAATTACTGCAAGTAGGGTGATTGTTGGTTCCAATGTTTTTCTCTTATATAGTTCAACCAAATGGCTTTGAAATTTGACATCAACCCTTTCATGTTTGTGATTTGAAGTAAGGGAGTCAAAGTAAATGCAGCTACATACTTTGATGGATATTCTCTATGAACCCAGTTTGATTTCACTGTCTCTGAAGCATATAAATCCTAATTTTCGTCAGCTCGTCTTTTAATTTTTTTGTTCAGAGTCTTAAGAGTTAGAACTCTATCCAAATATTGAAAAGAAATGCAAGTATTGCATTCAAGAAGTATTCAACCATTTCATGGTTGTGTTCAATGCATATTAAGGGACAACACAAACTGAATAACATGAATCAAGAAGTAGTGACACAATTTGTTGTTCTGTCTATTATTTAGTTATCAATGCAAAACTCACTACTTTTCAATGGGTATTTTTAATAACAATTATGAAGATGGACAAGGGGGTAAGATAGATAGGAGCCAGGTTGTATTAACTGGCTATTCTTCACTAGTGTTCAATGGGGTATACCCAAATTAATGGGTATTTTTAATCTTTTGGGTTTTGAATGGTATGTACTTGGGAAGAGTAGTTGTACCTTAGTGTTTTAAGTAATAAATATTTACTTTTATTCTTTGCTTCATTTTTTTTATTCTCTCCCATTATTTTTTTAAACATAAATTTAAAACAAAATTTTTTGACATTTTCTCTTCGTTATTCTTTACTCTTTAGTAAATATAACATATGATTTATCAGCATTAATATCTAGCAATATTATTGACAGTGAGAAGCCACAGAATCTGCTGCAGAACATTTCAATTCCACAATCAGGAGAGGATGTGCTTACTGAACTTCCTTCTAGAGCCTCCAAAACTTCAGGTACCTGCTTAGTGCTCATATTATTTCGTCTGTAAACATGTATTATTGTCAACTTTGAGGGAGTACCGCATTTATTTAAAAAAATATTGACATATATTGGTGAGTTCTTGAAGCCCACAAGGGACAACACCCGCTTTTCCTTCTAATTAATAATTCTTGTTGCAGCTACTTCTGATGACACTGATGAGAAATCTAAGATACCGGTTGTTCAACAGAGAGGACGTTTTAAGGTTACATCTGAGAATGTTGAGCCAGAAAAGGTGAGTAATAACTTTTACTTATCATTCTCCTTTCTTGAAGGCTGAATACTAAGTGGAGTTTTCTTTCAGGTTGCTCCTTCTCCTGTGCTGCAAAAGAGTCACAGCATGCAGGTTTGTGGTTTTGAGGTTTGCTTAACAGTCCCTTTTTTAGGAGGGGGAAAATCCTAAAAATACAATTGCTGGTCTATAAACCATTATACGGTCGAAACAGTCTTTTAAACCTGAGTTATAATCTCCCCTTATACACAGATTTGAAAAGATGTGTTGACTGAATATTTCAATATAGTTAGACCCACAACCAAATTCACATTTCTAACTTCCCTTTGACTTTATGGACAATGCATCAAAATTAGGAACTTAAATAATTCCAAGTCAAGCATTTGAAGTTCATGCTTAATCTGTGGAAACGTGTGTTTAAGATTGACTAATTTTTTTGACGAGTCAAATTTTAAACTTTAACTTGGCCTATTAAAAAATATGAAGCTTGAAATTTTCTCGTTTTGACTTGTTTATGGTTTGATTATCTTTATCAAGTTTCTTGTGCAATTATATTCTAACTTTGGCAGACAAAGCTTCAACTTCTCATAAAAAATTAAGCTTAACTTCAAATTTTGGTTGTTCTTTGAACATTAAGTGCATGCTTGGAATTCCTTCTACAATTAATTTTGAAGTCAGGATTAATTATGCAGAGAAACTTCTCTGACTAACTTCTGGGTTTCAAAATTGATTCGGATAAAAAAGAAGCTGATCCAAACATGTTATTTATAACTCAAATAATTCATGAATAGCTCAACTCATTTCAACCTTACTCACCATGATGGCATTTTCATTTTACTGTTATTATCAATCGTTGTTCCATTTGGCTTGGGCATTGATGGTGTTTGGTTAGCAACTTGAAAGATATACTATCATTTTTTTATAGAGAATGAAATTGTTATATGTTTAGTATTAAGTTCATGAGGTTATCCTTTTATAAGGTATGGGTCTATCATAAACTATTGAGAGTAGTTTATTGTATACATATATCAACCAGATATTATTCCTAATTTACTGAACATCTCATTGAAATGACATCGGGTTATGTAGGTTTTTACCCAGCATACTGCTACTCCTCTACAATCAAATTTACCTTTGTTATCAGCATCTGATGCTTCATCATCAAATCTTTCTGGCTGTTCTCTGTTCCCCATGTTGCAATCTGTGTTGCAGACAAATATTATTCAAAGGGTATGTTCACCCCATGGTCGTGTCTCCTTCAGCTAATATCCAAGAGTAACTGTTTTTTGTTCGTAATCTTTTAACAGGAGAGCATTCTAAGTTTAATGAAACAAATTACTGTGGGTGACTCTACAGGTTCAACCGCTTTCTGTTGAGTATTTTGTTTAGACCATTGTGAGTTCTTTTTTATATGAATATTTCTAAATTCTTATTCTTGTTTGTAACCGTGCAGCTGATGGCGCAAGTAACACAGCACCAGTAGCAGGGATTGAGAAATCTTTGGTATGTATTCATAGGGCTTAATTTTTATCACTAAAACTTGATACGCCTGCTTGAGAACCATGTACATTTGGCTGCTGTAACGATGTTGGACAACAATAATGCCAGCTTAATTTGGAGGTTTTGAATTTTGAGTTTTTTAGTATTAAGGACTTTTTCAATTTGCAAAGTTGCAAGGTTAGCTCAATTACAATTGCAACAAACCAGTTAGGTATTTTCAATGTTCTTAGGGTGCAATTTGTCTAGTCCTGCAAGCTGGAAATATTTTCATTTAAAACCTAGGGTAGGCCAGATGTAATGGTCAGTTACTTCACTGTGCTTTTTGGTATGCTAGAGGTCAATTGGCTGTCAGATACCTGAAAGAAGGAGGAGTACTTACTTCCTAGCTTTTATCTTCCTGAATATTGTTGGTAATTGGTAATTGCAAAATCTTTGCAGAGTAGTCATCGAATGTTGAACTTTTTCCCATGATCACAAATACCATTGAACTTAGCAAGGAAATAAGTTGAATTGTGAATGCAACAAGTTTGCTTTCTGTGTTACCTGTCTAGAGATATCTTTCTTTCTCTTGCTTTTTTTATTACGAAAATTTTAGTTACTTGAATGACTTTGTATCTGCTTTTCCTTGAATTACTTTAAAGGAAACATTGGTTATGCATTACTGCAGCTTGAAGCAGCTCACGATAGGGAGAAAGAGTTACTTCATGAGATAACTGAACTGCAGTGGAGGTATTGTATTATAAAATATATCTGGATTATATGGTAAAATATGAGTGTCTTGAACCTTGCTTTGTCACATATAGGCTCTTATGTACCCAGGATGAGCTTCAAAAATTAAAAACAGAAAACGCCCAGGTATCAACATTTACTTTCCCTGATAATTCTAAGATCTGTTTTGGATTATGGATTTGACATTCTAACTTGTAAATCTTAGGTGTGATTGTCTTTTTGGAATCGACACTTGGATTTGGATTTCAGAAGTGATTCCGTTGTTGAATGCTTGGATTTCTCAAATTTAAATTCTTCATGGACACCTAAAACATTTAGGTGCAAGAAGAGAGGAGAATTTTAACCAGTACTAATTCATTGACTAGATACGGAGTGGTTTGCTACTTGTAGTTTCTTATAGGTGATAATAACTTTGTCATAGTTCTCCTGTTAGTGCAGATTCATTGTTGATAATCATTTTGTAAATTATTTTAGCGTTATTTCCTCCTTGTAAATTATGACGCACGTGGAACTTTCTGAACCTATCTATACCCACGCTTAGATTCATTTAATTCAACCAGATACTATATTCTTTAGGGTATAAGCGCTATAAGATTTCAATACTTGCCCTTCCGTGTAATAAATCATGATCTTGATATTCATTGATGTTTTTTTGGGATTAATTTCATTCCTAGTCTCTACTCTTTACTATGGTTATTAATCTCATTTTGAGTCCTAAATCATTTTATTTGAATTTTTCTCTTAAATTGTCTAACTATTGAAATTCATTCCATTAAAACTATTTCACCTTAGACCCTTATTTCTTCACGAAAGTATTATAAATTAAATTATGTACATCATTCCGAAGCATCTTTTATTCAAAACCTAAAAAGTGAAATTAGATTCCATTAAAAATAATTAAAAACCTAATTCCCCTTCCCCTCTTAAAACCCTAATCTCATGTTAAGAAATCTTTTATATGATTTCAACAAATGTTTCAAAATTTAAGCATTCAAATATTATTTTAAATCATTCTAAATCTTTCCAATTGCATTCTAATAATTAAAATTTATATTATAGACAACGGGTAGCATCAATGTATTTTTTTTTCGAGAACATTTAACTAGAGAAGAGTCTAAGATAATTTTTAAAGGGTTATTTCAAATTTCTCAAACCCTTGGTCATTTCTTAAAAAAAAAAAAAAACTCTCAAACAAGAAGAGAGCTTCTAAAAATCTCATTTTCCCTCATCTCCCCTTCAAAGCCCTACTCACAAACATATGCTAAAGAAATTTATGTAATTCGACCGAACAAATTTCTCTTTAAATAGTTCCTTTTGAAAATGATTTGGTGAGGTGTGCAATTTCATAAACTTGAAAATTGTGAGAAAAAAAAGGTTTAAATTTTGATTTTTTTACGGATTTAAATTTTATATTGTTATGAGCTATATCACCGCATCTTTATTAGTAAGAAATGAAGTGGATGAAAAAAAATCAAAATAAATGAATGAGAAAGGAGGAGGGACATAGACACAAGCCAAACTTGACTCATTTTTACTTGTATGAAAGTCAATTCTATATCTAAATTGAATCATGTACCCAAACAATCTAAATTAAAGTTTTAGTTGGATTTTTTAACCTTTTTTTTATTTTTGGCATTTTTTTGTTTTTTTGTTTATTTTATTTTCATAATTTTATAGTTTAGTTTTTTTTTTTAAATGTATTAGTAAAATAGAATATTCCATGTTGGAGGGACTTGCATAATTATCATTATTGCCGCGAGGAAGGATTTTGGATTGCTGATCATTTATTTGTGAAGGAATTTCATGGAATGTTGGCTATGCTGTGCATACTTTAAAGGGATCATGGAATGTTGCTGGGTCTTGGTTGTTGCAAATCTGGTGGCATTGGTGCGTACAGTGGAATTGCACTAATTTTAGCTTTTGTGCTTCTTGTGTATTGTACTCCTTGGAGATTACCACTTGGTTATAGATTTTTAGTACTCTTTTTCCTTCATCAGGTTTTCTCAAGAGGGTTTTTCCTGGTAAGGTTTTAATAAAAACCTGATCTCTATAATCTTTCTCTTAGGAGGTGGTGGGTTCATCTATTAGTGGGGATCATTACTTTGTTTCTGTAAATTACTACATTGTACTTCTCTTTTCATTCTTTCTTCTTGTATTGGGTTAAAGTACCTCTTGTACTTGCTTGTCAAAAAAAAAAAAAAACCTCTTGTACTTCACTTCAATATATTTCATTTTCTTATCAACAAAAAATCATACTAATATAGTAGTTTCTATTTCCTAGGTTGTTCTTTGGGTCAAACCCTTCCAACTTATCAAATTAAAAAGTTATAGAAATAAGACTTTTTCTTTTTAAAATAACTCAATTTTAATCCATCTAAATTATTATTTTCTCTTGAAAAATATGAAGACAATATTTATGTAAATTATTTTCTGCTCAAGTTAACTAGTGGCGGATCATCTTCAAGCCTTTTGCATGCACTCAGGTTTAAAGATAAATATTTCCAAGTCTAAGGCCATTACTTCCAAGGGTGTTAGAGTGGAGATTCGTGACGAGATTCAGACCATCGCTCCTATCCCTTTTGTCTGTGATCTAGGGCGTTACTTGGGTTTTCCCCTAACAGGAGGAAGATCCTCCAGAGCGGCGGTGGGGTAGCTGCCGTTAACGTGTTTAGCAGCAAGATCCGAGGGGGGAACGGCGAAAGGGTCAATGGGTTTTGAATGGTGGTTAGATGATGGAGTGGGTTGATTTAGAAACGACGCGAACTTGAAGTCACCGAAGGTCTCATCATCTTCCTTTGACCCTTTCTTCAAATTCTATTCCACCACCCCAGAAACCCCAACCCATAACCCCCAATCTAGAGAAATCAGAAAACGAAAACCCTAACCTAAGACTCTCAATCCAGAGATTTTCAATTGATTGAGTGTGAAAAAAGAAGAAGATGTACACTGAAGTTGATGAAGAATGATGATGATGATTCATAAAGATGTGAAAGTAGAAAAAGAAGAAGAAGGGTGAAGAAGAACGGTGAGAATGATGATGTTGAATTGGTTTTATTTAGATGTGTCAATTAGATTAGTTTATTAGGAATTAGGATGAAGGGTTTTAATTAGTTTAATTATGATTTATGAGTTATTTTTGTAATAAAAAAATTATGGGTTTTTCTTTATAGAATTTAAATGAAAAAGATAAAACAAAAGCCACCTAGGACGTCATTAATTGATGTGGCAAGTTCCACATCAGCTGGCGGAGCTCCGGCATTGGCCAATCGGTCGGAAGGACCAAAACCAATCATTTTGCCAAAACGGGGGACCAACTCCCACCTTTACTCCAGCGAGGGACTAAAGTCATATTTATGACAAAGGTTGGGGACCAAAAACTGGATTAAGCCTTATTTTTATTACAAAAGGAAAGTTTTCTCTTTATAAATTTAATCAAATTAATATTTTTTTCAGAAAACATATAATATTATTATTTTATCTAGTTTCGTGATTGCATTTTCAAAATATTAACAATTTAACATGCTTTACTTTATTAGTCATTATACAGGTCTAACGTCTAAATGAGTTTTACTAGAATTGTAATAGACATTTTCAATTTCTTGGACGGAATCAGAGAATTAATACATGAAATAACTAAACCATAGGTCCCTTAAATCACCAAAATGTAGTCAATGAAATTAATTTTCACAATGCAAGATTTGAATGTCAAGGAAAAGGAATTTTGAAGGAAAGTGGTATGATGACATTAATAACGGCTGAAGATTTAGATGATGCAGCTCACAAAGCAGTGAAAGCAGCTTACAAATGAAGAGTTTACTTCTGTTCATCAAATTCCAAAATCACTTTAATTACACATGGTTAATATTATCAAAGCCGCAGTGGTTATCAAAGCATTTCCAATAAGTTAATGCTTTTCAAATTATGTTGATGCATGCACATGGTTAATATTTGGTTCTCTTTGCACTTCAAGATACCGACCCCTTTCTGGTTCCAAAAAAGAAACATTTGAATGTCATTAGTGCTCATTACAATTTTCCTGCATGGAATGGTGTTTCATCCAGTATATATAATAAGTTACCATTCACCATTTTTCACATCAAAAGTACATTCCAGCTTCAAAATCACCTCAGAGAAATTTTTCCCCACCAAGATGAAAGGTCTATTTTCTGTGATTTTTATGTTGTTTGTTGCTGCTACACCTAGCTTGTATGCTAGAGTAACACCCAATGCAGGATCTAGCAGCTTCAATATTGTAAACTATGGGGCAAAGGGGGATGGGCAAACTGATGATTCACAAGTATATATGTTTTTACTTTTTACTATTCTCATATATTATTTGATATAATAAAGTTTTACATTTTTATTATTTAGTTTTTCAAATTGAATCTGACACCATTCTAATTAAACTTTCCAAGGCTTTTGAGAAAGCATGGCATGATATGTGTAGTGCAACTGTAGGCACCCCAACTCTTCTCATACCGAACGGAAAATCATTCATGTTACAACCTGTGTTATTCAAGGGTCCTTGCAAAATTAACAGTATTAAGATTGAGGTAAATGAATATGAACCATGTTTTACTAGCTACTAACATTTAGTGATGTTTATAATATACTCCTTATATTCTCATTTGTTATTAATCTCATATTCTCATATGAAGCGGAATTTCAAGCAGGTCGTGGTTTCTTTACTGCTTCATGTTGTTTTTATTCTGTTTTTCCCTATTGCTGTCATTATGTTTTCATGTCTCTTGTTGCTTTCTTTTTCTTTTGATCTCTTCTCATTTCTCATTTATATTTGGATTAGCACCCTTGTGCTATATTTAAATGCAATGTCATATATCTATATATATATATATATAATAGTTCATAAAGTTAAAAAAAGTTTCTTAGCCCACAATAAATCAAGTCTTATATCATATATATTGTTTTGTTTGGCAGCTTCAGGGCACTCTTGTTGCCCCTCAAAGTGCTGATGCTTGGAAATGGCCAGATAATAATAGGGGAGGATGGATAAAATTCTCAGACATAAATGGCCTTGTTATTAGCGGAGGAGGAACATTCGATGGACAAGGTGCTGCATGGTGGACCAAGTACCCTAAATACTCTGATAGGCCAAGTGTAAGTACTTGAAAAACATGTAACCCCATAATTAATTTTCTTTTTCTTTAAAAATATGCTGAATGTATCAAACCTTCAATTAACTCATCATAAAACATATATTTATTAAGGACTCTTCTTTTTATAAATCAACTTTATCAAAAAAAAAACTAAAATATTATGTTAATACGACTAATTAACTATGAAAATGATTGACGTGTGCAGGCCCTTCAGTTCATTGGCTGTAAGAATCTAGCACTTAGCGCGACGAATCACATCAACAGCCCAAGAAATCACATAAGCATAGATTCTTGCAGTTACTCTAGCATTTCCAACATTCATATTAATTCCCCGGAGGGAAGTCCTAACACTGATGGGATTGATATGTCAAAATCATCTAACATCCTCATTAAGGATTCTACAATTCAAAGTGGTAATTAATTCATACATTATACTCTTCACTTCATTTTTCTATCCTACACCATTACTATTTAATTTCATACTATTACCCTATATTTAAATTGATGTTTAGAAAGCTTAAAAACAAAACAAATTAAACATGATTTGTTTCTTTTCCTTAATTAATAATTTTTATACATACAGGAGACGACTGCATTGCCATCAATAATGGTTGCTCTTTCCTAAACATAACTGGTATTACTTGTGGTCCTGGCCATGGCATCAGGTCAATCCCCTTACTGTTGAGATTATGTTATTGATATCCTTGACTAAAATTTAAACTCACTTTGGATTGTGTTGTGGATCTTTAGTGTTGGGAGCCTTGGGAAAGATGGAAAGTTTGAGACAGTAGAAGAGGTACATGTGAGAAATTGCATCTTCCAAGGAACAAAAAATGGAGCTAGGATCAAGACATGGCAGGTAACAAATCGACTATAATTCCATTGAAATTCAAACATTATCGTTTTGATTTGTCAAAAAAGGGCAGTTGGCTCTAGTATTAGATGAACTGCTATATATAAAGAAACAAGTGATTAAATCTCAATCATTTTATGTGTTTTTAATTAGGGAGGATCCGGGTATGCCAGAAAGATAACATTTGAAAATATTATACTCAATGGAGCAAAGAACCCTATCATCATTGACCAAAATTATAAGGATTTTCAACATAATGGTCCTGCAGTGAAAGTGAGTGATGTTACTTACCGTAACATCACAGGAACCACAGTTTCCATGGAGGCAATCTCATTGAATTGTGACCCCGTTGGCTGCACCGACATTGTATTAGATCATATTGACATAACCTTTGCATCCGCAGGGAAAAGTGCACAGTCATTGTGTAAAAACGTTAATGGGACATTCACTTCATGTATTCCAATTGTTAACTGTTCTTGAGTTGAGACTAGCTGATTAGGGTTTCGAAGTAGTTAGTAAGACCCAATGCATTTTGCTGTGTTTACATCTCTTGTACTAAGTTAAGTTGCATTGGATTCTACATTTCTATAGTCCAGAAGAATCAGCTTTGTACTTTTGGGCTATTGGTCCCGTTTCAATAAAATACTTGATTTAGTGCCAAAAGAAATAAAGATATCCTTGACAAGTTGCACCTTTCAAGTTTCAAGTTCTAGACATTGAAACTTCTTATTAAGAATTAATGTTGCTAGATAACTTATTCATGTGTTTGATTATTGATTATTGATATGTTAAACTTTTAATTATTGTTTAACTAGTAAATCTCTAATGTGCAGATGTATTTAGTAAACTTTTCCCCTTTCAATTTTTCACTTCAAATCGTTTTTCATACGCATGACTCAAGGATCAAACCTATCAAACTTTTTTGATAATTTGTTGATAATGGGAACTAATTGGTTAAGGAGTTGTGGTCGAGTTTTTTTTTTTTTTTTTTGTTTACAAGTGGGAATGCATATTATATCCATATTGTGATTGAGACACTATATAATATACAAAATACAAAAAACATTTAATATGTGTGCCTCAAAATTGAAAAGGACGAAAAGATAGAGTCACTTTTTCGTGATGAGGTATTATTGGCTATATATATATATATATATAGTTGAAAGAGAGGTGCGTATCATAGGATTGTTTCTGATTCTCAAGAAACAAAGAAATGTCACGAGAAACCGTGTACGTGCAGCAGTGTAAGGGCGTTAATGTCCTGGACAAGATCATTCTCAGGGAAGTTCGTGGTTTCTCTTGCGAGGTATAATATTATTCTCATTCTCATTCTCAAAACGCGATTTCAATTTCAATGATAATTCCATTCTTTGCAGAGTAGTCATCGAATGTTGAACTTTTTCCCATGATCACAAATACCATTGAACTTAGCAAGGAAATAAGTTGAATTGTGAATGCAACAAGTTTGCTTTCTGTGTTACCTGTCTAGAGATATCTTTCTTTCTCTTGCTTTTTTTATTACGAAAATTTTAGTTACTTGAATGACTTTGTATCTGCTTTTCCTTGAATTACTTTAAAGGAAACATTGGTTATGCATTACTGCAGCTTGAAGCAGCTCACGATAGGGAGAAAGAGTTACTTCATGAGATAACTGAACTGCAGTGGAGGTATTGTATTATAAAATATATCTGGATTATATGGTAAAATATGAGTGTCTTGAACCTTGCTTTGTCACATATAGGCTCTTATGTACCCAGGATGAGCTTCAAAAATTAAAAACAGAAAACGCCCAGGTATCAACATTTACTTTCCCTGATAATTCTAAGATCTGTTTTGGATTATGGATTTGACATTCTAACTTGTAAATCTTAGGTGTGATTGTCTTTTTGGAATCGACACTTGGATTTGGATTTCAGAAGTGATTCCGTTGTTGAATGCTTGGATTTCTCAAATTTAAATTCTTCATGGACACCTAAAACATTTAGGTGCAAGAAGAGAGGAGAATTTTAACCAGTACTAATTCATTGACTAGATACGGAGTGGTTTGCTACTTGTAGTTTCTTATAGGTGATAATAACTTTGTCATAGTTCTCCTGTTAGTGCAGATTCATTGTTGATAATCATTTTGTAAATTATTTTAGCGTTATTTCCTCCTTGTAAATTATGACGCACGTGGAACTTTCTGAACCTATCTATACCCACGCTTAGATTCATTTAATTCAACCAGATACTATATTCTTTAGGGTATAAGCGCTATAAGATTTCAATACTTGCCCTTCCGTGTAATAAATCATGATCTTGATATTCATTGATGTTTTTTTGGGATTAATTTCATTCCTAGTCTCTACTCTTTACTATGGTTATTAATCTCATTTTGAGTCCTAAGTCATTTTATTTGAATTTTTCTCTTTAATTGTCTAACTATTCAAATTCAATCCATTAAAACTATTTCACCTTAGACCCTTATTTCTTCACGAAAGTATTATAAATTAAACTATGGGCAAAGGCTACGGTGCACAACCGGCACATGTTGTGTATGGGTGCATGAGCGAAAATAACCGTTGGATATAATAATTAAATAAATGAACGGCTGTGATGCATTACCAGGTACTAGCCATGTATGTTTCACTTTTAATTGTTGTTTCCTCCTTCGGAATTAAATAAATTGCAAAGAAGGCTCCTACATAATTGCTGTAGTAGGCTCATGTGAAATTGCAAATTGACCCTTTATTGTAACGGAACAACCCGATCAAACAACCACCATTTTTCCCTTCTTCATTATTCGTTATCCCACCTGCAACTTAAGTTGGGGGAGGTCGACATCAACCGATTTTGTGCCAGATATTAAAATCAATCAACCCAGATCATGATGCACACTTGAACTCATGATGCATGAAGGAACCCAGATCACCATTTGTGAACCAGCCCGGAATCAAAGACCCCGAGCTTGTTTCCTCTGGTTGGACCTCTCTGAAATGGGGTGAGGGTGAGGGTTAGGGTGAGCTCGAAATCAACCCAGATGGTTTTCTAGACATTCGTTTGAAGTGACGACACCCGATGCATGAATCAATTTCGTGGCTAGATCCTGTGGCTGGACCTCGATGAAAATTCGTGAAAAAGGATGCAAGACATGGAAAGAGATGTTTGAAAACTTGACAAGAGGTTCGTATCCCATCTATGGTTGAAAACATTGCGATTTATGGTTTTTTGTCCTTGCCTAAATTTTCCCTTAACTAAATTTATTTTCCGTTAATTTGTGCATGATGAATGCAATTGAATGTGCCTAAATTTTGCCTTGGTTTGAGCATGATGAATGTAATTGAATGACTAATTGGGAGTATGAATCGCAAGATAAAGTCTTGTATGGGTTGTATGGGGTTGGTGATGCAAGATAAATTTTCCCTTGTTTTCAATGCCTTTTATTGCAGTGTAGTTAAGTCATTTTGTGAGAATCATGTGGTGCTTGATAGTGCTTGATGTAATGGTAAATTTTGATCCATAAATCAGTTTTCTCGACCAAATCTGGTATTGAATTGATAATGTTTAGTTCTAATGGTCATATGTTGATCTTGTTGTCCAAATGTGAGAGTTCATGAGCTTAAATGTGAGAGATTGGCTTGCCAAAATTAGACTTCCTACTAATTCAATATTTTGCAAGTGATAGGAGCATGTGATTTGAAACCAAGAACCTCATTTAATTAAAAGCATTGCAATAGCTAAGTACAACCCCAGTACAACAGCAAAAAGACCCTTTCCTACAAAATAAATGCCCATATTACATGGATCCAAAAGACTGGGCATTATCTAATCTCATCAGCTCTTAATTGGACTAAATAAGAAAAGGGCCAAGAACACATTGGGCCACTTAGGACATAAAAGACAACACAAAGGCCAAGTACACATTGGGCCAACTAAATAAAAGACATAGACATAAACAAAACATAGGACAAACTACATAAAAGACAATCACATTTTTGTGTTGCAATAGGATTCAGCCTTCATCTGCAATTCTGCTCTGCACTGGTTGTGTAATCCTTGCAACAAGCCAATGCAAATCTTCATGCGAACTGAATCTTCATCAATCTACATTACATAGGCAAAACCAAAGATGGTATAGTTTAGGGCAGGGCCATAGTTTAGTGACTATGGAGTATTTATGAATAGATATTTTGGACTTAGAGAAGAAAGTTTTAATTACCTCTCCACATATGTGTGGATTGAAAAAATATTCCATATCCATCCAATGAAGGACCCAAACTGCCGAGTTATAACTACAATGTAATTAAAATGGTCCTGTTAATTCCCTCATGAAGAAAACTAATTGCAGGAAGGAAATATTGAAAGTGATATTTACTATCTTTCAGGTCCAGTATTGTTGATCCCATCAACAACTGAAATCTCCCATCCTTCCGCTCCAAGAAGTTGAGTTAGGCTGTTTGATGTCATGTATTGACTGAAAACAATCTGAGATATTGCTCCACACTAGGAAAACAAAAAAAATGTGGTTATGAATATCTAGTGTAAAGTGAAGTTAGATCTACTCTAGTAGGGCCAACTTGAATAAAGCTTCTTACCAATCCCCTGATAGTATTTTTTCTTGTCAAATCATTCATACTCATACAACCTGATTCCAAGAAGTAAACCATTTGGTCAGTGACAAAAATTACTGCCATGTACCAAAGACCACAACAATCCTCAATGGGAATGTAAACCTAATCACATTTATCATGGTTATTGTTCCCATGTGTAATAACTTTTTGATTATGCAAAAAAGTACTTTGATTGAGTGACATACATAGTGTAGATTATCAAATGCTGGCATCCAGTCTTTGAGGTATTTCTCAGTGAGTGTGATATGGCTTGTCCCTTTCATAACATCCACCTGGAAGATTACAAAGAAAAAAGGAATATTTAGGCTACTAATGAGTCTTTGAGGTATTTCTCAGTGAGTGTGCTAGGGTTTGCCCCTTTCAATGTTGTTACATTACTTACCACAAATGAGGGTGGAAAAGCCCACACTGTTGGTGTAGGTGTCAAGCTTTGGATCCAATTGATTTTCAAGGCCATGAACAACACAATCTAAAAAACAATAGTGTTAGGCATCTAGCTCATGCATGCCATTATCTATTTAAGATTTATGAAAATATTTATGAAAATATCTTTCTTGCCAATATCATAAGCTCATGGCATGCCTATTGTAGCAAACCCTCAAGTTACCTCTTTCTCCACTATGACACCTGGACACAATCGTTGAAAATCCTTACGTGTATCATAAGTCTCACCCATGAGGAATAGAACTTCGCTGTAAGTGTGAGTAGTGTTTCAAAGTTAGAATCGTTTCAATGTCCAATGTGAATTGTAATTTGGAAGCTTTTTTACCTTGGATCCAATGTATTGCTGAACACATAATCAGCAAGGTTTTCTTGGTCAGTGTTCAAACCCATTTGTGTAGTTGGCATGAACAAATTTGTCAAGTTCTGTGAACAAAACACCATAAACATGGAATGTTAAATAATATCATAAAAATTAGGTGTTAAGTTAAGGTTTAGGTAATTCCAACACTTGTTTAACCTTAGGAGAACATGGTGACACACTTCTTAGTACATCACATGCAGGTTTCTTTCCCCTAGCAACATCCTTGTTTCTGCTACTTCCAGGTATTTGTTGATCAGGTTTTAGGTCAGCATCCACAGATGAAGCTGACTCGATCTTAACCTTTTTGTTTCTATTATCAGTTGGTGAATGAGTGAATGACAACCTCCTTGCTTGAAGTGCAGCAGAGTTGACAACATTAACCTGTAGATATTCATTTCATGTCTATTATTTTACCTTCCAACACTGAAATAAAAAATATACTATGTCAAAATGAAAGTAATACATACAAGGGTTTGATGGGGCTTTGCACTTTGAACTCTGCGGGAAGCACTACCAACAACCTTCTTGGTTGTGAACTTTTCATGTAGGAAGGTCTTTTTAACATTTGGTAGTGAAATATGCATTCTGGACACATGGTTGTCAGCCAAGTTCACTCCTTCACCATAATGAGTAGCATCATCATCATCAGATGATATGTCCATTATAACCTTCGAGAGCACAGGCGATGGTGGAATTTCCCTGCTTTGTTTTGAGTGTTTAGGTGTTAATGTGGTTTTTTGTTTGATCCTTGAAGGAGGTGTAACATGCACCTCCTTTTTTTGTTTCCAACCATATCAACTTTTGGGGTCATTTGGAATCTTGAGAATGCGTTGGATGTGTTGGATTCATGTAGAGTCAGAACCTGTTTCAAGTCCTTAGAAATAGTTAGGCATTGATCTTCCATAGCTTCCATACGACGCTAAATTCCCTACACAAAAGTGATATCGTATGGTTTAATAAACACATGGTGATAATTTTGATTGCAAAATAATGATGTGGTTGATATTGTAGACACACCCGGATGCATGTATTTTGATCACAGATTGCATTTAAAATCCCTTGGATGCCAAGACTTATTTCATTCCATCTCTTTTCCATTACCTAAAAAAGGGTTAAAAAGGCAAGGATGTTATGGTTGGTGAGTTAGAGAAGAAGTGAGGAATGGAAAATAGACATAAGGGAATAGAAACATACCACCATCAAGTGGTCCCTTCGAGCATCGAATTGAATGCAGTCCCCCATTCCTTCTTGAAGATCTTGTCCCCTCTCACCATTCTGATTTGAACTGCTCATGTTAAACCAAACCAACCAAGTAGAGGTTCAGAGATTGAGTTAGTAAGTGAGAATGAAGAGGTTAATGGTTAGTTGTGCCATCTACTTATACAAGAACATGTGGCATCCAATGCTGGTGTACTAAACCGTAGATAAGCAAGGATTTTGGAAATGTTAACTAAGGCCAATGGTGAGTGAATGACAAAAGAAGTAGTATAGGTTAGAAGGCACAATACCATTTGTTTCTACTTTCATGCATGCATTTATTGCATGTAACCATGTATTTGACGTTGGGTTGATGCGTGGCCACCCTCCTCAAGGTTAGTCAACTAGATTATGTCAAATTCATTGAGATTACTTTGAATTTTCCTCTCCCTCCATGTAATTTACTTTCAACTTCCCTCCATATGATTTGTGAGAGTACTTTGAATTTCTTTACTTTCAAGTTCCCTCCATCTGGATTTTCTATTTCCCTCCTTCCTGGATTTTGTATTTCCCTCCATTTAATTTGTTTGACTTCAAACGCCCCACTAAGTTGCCCTCCAAAACCATAACAAGACAAACACGGTCTCTCTCTTACCTACCCGTTAGTCAACAAATTTATGAGGGGTCCATGCTTTTCAGTATTCAATTCCTTTTGAATACACAAGCCAATCCCGTAAAGGGACTCCCACCATATATCCCCTTAAATATGGACAAACCTTCTTCACAATGTCCTTCATTTTCTTTGTGTTTTGCAACCATGAAAAAGGCAGTCATCCCCTCTTAGGACTCCCACCACATATCCCCTCAATTTTGAACGATTTTGGAGATGTAGACTTTGGGATGTAAGTTACATTTCAGCAGAAAAAAAATTTTCTTGAAAAAAAAAAAGTGCAAAGTCATGCCTAACTCGTTGTTTTGCAGTGTGAAAAATTATGTAATTATTTTCGTTGGGCTGCAAGTGATGAGTTGGAGCGTGCACAATTACAAGCAGAGATTGAGTTGATGAAAGTCCCCATTCAATTGGAAGAAAGCAATTCAAGGGTTGCTAACTTAAAAAATATACTTGAGGCTGAAAGATTCAATAGGAATGTAGCCTTAGTGTTCTTACTTGTCCTGCTTAATGATGAAAGTTTTCAAATTATTTATGATTTTTTTTAAAATGATTTTTTTTTTGACACTACAATTACCCAAGGTTATTGTGGATTGGTCTAAATGGGTTTTAAGGTCTTAATGAAGGTGCCCTTAATGAAACTGTTTCATATATGCCTCTATTCCTTTGGGAAATCAATTTATTCATTACATCACCAGTGAATTTCTGAAAGACATTTGATGTGTGGTACTGTCTGGCAGCAACAAGTATGTCAAAGTCCAAATTATGGCACTCATATCAGTTTTTTTTTCTTGACATAATTACTCTGAAAAGTCTCAAGGCTTGGTCTAAATCATCGCCCCTCACAGCCAATGTCCACTCAATAAACTGTCAATCTTATAATTATTCCACCCCTAACCTATAGCCATAGTCATTCAAAGCGGCTTCAACTTCCCATTTTCACCACATTTACTCCTTCTCCCAAAAAAAACCAGTTTTATATAAACCGCACCTCAACCTTCATTCTCCTTCATCATCTCTTCACTCCTCCTTTCACAACCAAAAACACCATGGTCGAGGTCAAGCAAGAGATCATAGATCTCAGTTCTGATTCCGATGATGACATGAACATACCACCTGGTCCTGGCTTCAATAGAAAGATTACCTCAAGCCAAGCCTCTGGAAGACAAACCTTGGTTTGGTTCCTGCCTTTTGTACTATGATTCTGATGTGAATCTGTTTCTTTGTTTTCGATTTTTGCATTTTCTTTACAATTTTTTCATGTTTCTTTAAGTTATCTCACATGATTTCTCTATGTATGGTCAGCCTCTCAGGGCCTGGTTTGTGAAGAGGTACATGAAGAGGAGCATAGACAAGTGCACGTTGATAGCACCAAACGGGAAACGCTTTCCATGCCCACTGTGCTGGCACGTTGTTAATAAGAATCAATGTGCTGTTGGAAAGGGATGGTATGAAGTCGCCAAAACAATTGGATTACGAAAAGGCCAGCGCATCCATTTCATGCCAACCCATGAATTGCATGTTTTCAACTTCGTGATCGCTCCTGTGTGAACTTGTGTTGGTGCCTATGTGTCTCGTCTATGTTGTTGATTTCGTTCCTTGTGTAGTTGTGTTGTTTTTTTCTTCTTCTGTTGCTTCATCAATGTGTCTGTTGTTTGGAATCTGTTAATGAAATGGGCACCATGAATGGAAATGGAATGGAAGTAATCCTGTTTTTTGTTAATTATTATTGTCTCCAAGACTTGTTTTTTTACTGTTGGTTCAACAATGTCTCTGTTGTGGCCTCTGTTGTTTCAATTTTCCAATGCTATGTTAATGAAATGGGCACCCATGAATGGAATGGAATTGAAGTAATCATGTGAAATGGGCACCCAAGGCTATTATGTTCTTCAATTCAACTTTCTGAATTGGAATTGAAGAAACCTATATAAGTGTGGTCTACCTTCTTTCAAAACTTCATCTCAACCAATGTTAAAAACTACCGCCTTTGATCTAAACCCTAAACTAGTATGTTAAGCTACTAAAAGAAATTGTGGTCAGAAATCTTGATCCAAAAGAAACTATGCAATTCATGCATTTTGTGGATCCACAGGAACTAATCATTTCATGCACTTTGTGGTGAGGATTAAGCTACTAAAAGACATTTATCATAGGCATAGGCACCTTAAATAAACTACAACCACAACATTCATAAATAAAGAAGTATCTCAGTGATAATTAAGAGTTACAACCCAAATAAAAAAACAAAAGTCTTCCATTCATTATGAATTCTGAAGTCTCCCATTCCATTCCTTTCATTCCAAGTCTTTTTATACACATTCCAACTCAAGTGGACTGCCACTGAAATCAACAAAAGAATTGAAAATAGGTTAGTCAACAAAGAAAGAAAAGCAAAATCCAGTATGTAAGCAAATTATGTAAATGCCAAAGGGCTTACCAACATTTCAATTACTCATCTTGATCCACAACACTACCCAACATTTGCATATGATTCTTCTTGGGTAGGCACAGTATCCGCATCAGTATTTTCTGTCATCTGGCGTGCTTTAGTTGCAGTCTTGCAAGTAGTTTTATTATGACCATATCGGTGACATTGTGAGCACTTCCTACTCCCTTTCCTCTTGTTGCCTTTGTTTTTGCCAGCTGCACTTGACGAACCTGGACAACCAGTACCTTTAGTCCTAACAAAATTAGGATCTTTAAGGCCAATAAAGGAATTACCCAAATCATCAACTTCTTCATCACAATTCTTGATTGCCCTTGACTTCAATTCTTGCATAGCTTTTGTCGCTCGATCTCTTTCATTATGAAAATCTTCAAGCCTACGACAGGCAAATGAGGCTAATTCCCTGTATTGACTCATCAAGGCACCATACCTACTAATCAAGAAGGAATCCAAGTGTTTTGATCCTAACATTGCATTCTTGTCCACATCATCCTTTGCAAACTTTGTCCATCTCTGCAGGACTAGACATTTTGGCAATTCACAGACATCAAGATAAACAAGGACTGCAAGTACATGGTGACAAGGAAGACCCATGGATTCCATCCTTTTGCAAGCACATTGGAAAAAAAACGTAGACGGCTGAAATGAGACATGTCACTCACGTCCAGAACCACGATATTTTGAAACCAAAAATATATACTGGCTGGATGTTTCTTTGTAGCCTACAACAATGGAATCTCCTGACCTATGTAGTGCAGCACGATACATGGAGAATATCTCCCTTGTAAAGACATTGGCACCAGACCTCTCAAGATTTTGGAATTTAGTCTCCAACACAGCCTCACCATAAGATGAATTAAAGTCAGCCTCAATTTCTTTATACCTAATATGATTCATCAACCTGCATAAGTGTTGGGTCAGCTCTGTTATATTACACCTTGAATTAACAAACTTCCCAATTTTGGAATGAAGACCCTCACAACAGGATGTTGTGCGAAATCCAGCAAAAAAGTTGCCACACATATGCGATGCAGCCCACATCCTCCTTTTTTCATACATTTCCTGAACCCATCCATTATCATGTAACTCAAACTTATCCACCATCTCTGTCCATTTTTTTTTCATGTCCCTATGTCATAATACCCAGCAAGCATGCAATGGTTGAATGCAGCTGTAAATTCAGGATTATGCAAGTTTGAGGTTGCATTCCGACTCAAATGCCAAGCACAAAGCCTGTGATGGGATTGAGGTAGCACACACTTTATTGCTTTCTTCATTGGAATATCCCCATCTGTGATGACTGACGTAGGTGCCTTGTCTTTCATAACTTCCATTAGTCTTTGGAGTAACTAAACATACGCAGGTTCCTTTTCATCCCCAACAATTGCAGAAGCAAACACAATGGTTTGTTGATGATGATTAACGCCACAAAAAAACACCAGAGGACACCTATACTTGTTTTTACCGTACGTGGCATCAAAAGCAACCACATCACCAAATGCCTTGTAATCAATTTGGCTCATTCCATCACTCCAAAACAGGTGCTCCAATTTACCTTCACTATTCTCTTTGTACCGAAAAAAAAGCTTGGGGTCAGATATTTGTAATTGTTTCAAGTACTTCAATGCGGCCACACCATCAGATTCATGTTCTGCCCTCTGTTTTTCTACTTGATTATAAATGGCTTTCTGTCTAAAACCAACATTCTCATAACCACCTGACTGCATTGCAAAGGAACTAAAAATATCATGTGCACCTATACCAGCCATCCTCATGTTATTCATTTGCACAACATCAAACTCATTCATTTTCCTATAAGCAGGTAACATTCCACAAGATAGTCCATCCAAAAGTTCATGATTATGTGCAAATGCAAAAATAGTCACATACCAATGTCGAGTAACAATATGGATGTGGACTCTGAACTTGGCTTCACATCCTAGCCTTGTCTCATTGTTTGCCCGTCGCTTTCGGTCTTCCATGTTTAAGCAGCTGAGTCGATGTTTACCTTCGCTAGAGCACACAAAGGTCTGCTGCAATACTTCATGACTTGTTTTGCTCCGCAGAATACTGCTTCTACGAACTGAGAACCCATTCACCCTTCCATACCAAGTATAGAATAAATAAGCAATATCCAAGCTAATAAAGCTCAGCATTGAGACTTTTTCAGGACAAAAATTCTTAAGATCAATCATTAGGATGTCATCTTCATTGTTGATATCTATTGTTGCATCAGTACCATCAACATGGGTTTCCTCTTCATACTCAAAGTCCACACTACACTCTTCTCCATTTTTATCTTCCACATTCAACTCATCCAAATCCTAAGACAAACAAAATTACAAAAGATAAGACAAACATACATGCATATCTATGGCACCCATTTCTATCTATAGCCATATGACACCTGCAATTTTTTCATGGATCAATATGTTAATTACCTTTGACATTTTATCAGCATCTTTCAACGACCTACTCTGTTCACTGTTTCCATTCAAGCATCTCGTGCCACCATAGCTGATCTCGGTTGAGTTTGCCATTCCAAATCAACAAACCTAGAAGCTCGAATGAGATGAGGATCAAAATCAACAATCAATTCAAGTAAATTAAACAAATAAATGGAGAAACCGATAAATGTAGGCAAAATTGAAAATGAAATACGATGAGGATGTACCCTGGAGATAGTGGACGAAGCTCAGATGCCTAGAGATAGAAGATGAAGCTCAGATCGAATGATGGAGCTCAAATCGGATGAAATGTGCGTGCCACAGGAAAGAGAAACTACAAGGCACAAGCTGAGGGAAAGCAACTTATGCAATTTTTTAAGTCAACCCTAACGGACCCGGTTTCTTTTAAAAACCCCGTTTTTCCGTTTTGCCAATATTACAAATGTATTTTTTTATTATTAAAACTTTTTTTACCGGTGGTAACCGGTCAACTCGCTCATGCACCCATACACAACATGTGCCGGTTGTGCACCGTAGCCTTTACCTAAACTATGTACATCATTCCGAAGCATCTTTTATTCAAAACCTAAAAAGTGAAATTAGATTCCATTTAAAATAGTTAAAAACCTAATTCCCCTTCCCCTCTTAAATCCCTAATCTCATGTTAAGAAATCCTTTATATGATTTCGACAAATGTTTCAAAATTTAAGCATTCAAATATTATCTTAAATCATTCTTAATCTTTTCAATTGCATTCTTAATCTTTTCAATTGCATTCTAATAATTAGAATTTATATTATAGACAACGGGTAGCATCAATGTATTTTTTTTTCGAGAACATTTAACTAGAGAAGAGGCTAAGATAAATTTTAAAGGGTTATTTCAAATTTCTCAAACCTTGGTCATTTCTTAGAAAAAAAACTCTCAAACAAGAAGAGAGCTTCTAAAAAAACTCATTTTCCCTCATCTCCCCTTCAAAGCCCTACCCAGAAACATATGCTAAAGAAATTTATGTAATTCGACCGAACAAATTTCTCTTTAAATAGTTCCTTTTGAAAATGATTTGGTGAGTTGTGCAATTTCATAAACTTGAAAATTGTTAGAAAAAAAAGGTTTTAAATTTTGATTTATTTACGAATTTAAATTTTATATTGTTATGAGCTATATCACCGCATCTTTATTAGTAAGAAATGAAGTGCATGAAAAAAAAAATCAAAATAAATGAATGAGAAAGGAGGAGGGACATAGACAGAAGCCAAACTTGACTCATTTTTACTTGTATGAAAGTCAACTAGTGTTTTTACCCGTGCGCTGCACGGCGAAAATTGAATCTGAATTTCTTACGTTATTAACAGCATTGTTTCGACAATGAAACTAAAAACTTAAGATTTGAACTACAACATATATGTTTTGTTGAACAGAAAATTCAATTGTACCAAATTGAAACAAACAATTTAAATAAAATCTAAATTGAATCCGACAAAATACCAATATTTCAGCAATATAATTCAGCAGTAAGAAGGCTCAATTACAGTATCCCAGTTGTTGCTTGTTCTCCCTCATTGAATTAAAATTCATTGTACTTGCAACAGTTTGGAAAATGATTAATAAAGTTAAAGAAAAAAAACAGGAAGCTAATTACGATGCATAAGATACAAAGAATTTTAAAGTCTAAGTTACCAAATCTAACCATTCATATGTTATGGAATACTTCTTCGTACACGACATTCTGAGTGCAATTAGAGACTACCCCTTTGTCATCCACAATAAGTATCTTCAACCCTTTTCTAGATTTAACTCTCGATAAGGCTACATATAGCTGAGCGTGCGTGAAAACAGGCCTAGGAAGATATAATCCAATATGGGATAAAGATTGACCTTCGCTCTTATTTAAAGTCATAGCAAAACACATAATTATAGAGAACTGCCTTCTTGAGAATCTGAATGGAAGGTCAGTGTCAGAAGGAGTTAAGCTCAATCTAGGAATATAAACTGGTTTACCTGATTTTGTACCTGATAGAGAGGTAGCAACCATAATATACGACGTCAAAGCAGTAACCATCAATCTAGTGCCATTACACAATCCAACAGACTGAACTAAATTCCGAATCAGCATGATAGGAACCCCAACTTTTAATACAATCCGGTGGTTTGGAATACCAGAGCATTTAACATCATTTAGGAATTCAGGAGTGAACCATTCTAATATATTATGCATCTATATTAGAATCTTCATCCGACCTACACAGAGTATCATAACTCAAATATTTTGTTTCCTCTCCAGGAATCATAGACAACATGAAGTTGTTAACCTATTCAACACTTTCAAGAGTGGGGGCAATGAGTGCTCTTTGTTCAAAATATGCATGATTTTCCAAATTAGCAACAACTTCTGGATAAGAAAAATCTACTAATTCAAGTAAAGGATTATCAGACTCCCTTACCAACAAATCAGAGGGAATCTCTATATGAGAATCATCATCATTGATTGGCTTAACTATTTCATCCCCTACTTGAAGAAGCCAATCAGCAAATTCTTTGATTTCCATAGATGAAGAAGAGGAAGCAACATGTTGTAATCTCATGTTGATAGTTAACTTAATTACTTTACAATACTTCCGTAGGTAGGTTGAATTTACAGTAGAAGAAAAGGTGGTTGCAATAGAGCCTAGTGGGGTATAAGGCTCTATTCAAGTGGTAACTTGAACAATAAACGATATATATAGTTTTGTAAAATGCTCCTTCCCGTGATCAATTATCATGTTAGTTTTGTATTAGTTTTAACATGAAAATGTTTTCATATAAAATGTCATCATATAAAATGTTCCTCTTCATGACATTTTTAGCAAAAACGATATATATAGGATAGCAAGCTTTCTAACCATGCCATATCAACTATGATGCTGTCATACAAATCTATTATATGAAACGAATAGAATCACAAAAAAAAGATAAAAATAATCAAACTTATAAGGCTCTATTCAAGTGGTAACATGAACAATAAAATTTAATGATAATGTTCATAAAGGTGGTTGCAATAGCACAGTGAAAATAGTACGTATGGTCCAAATAATAAGACTCGCTTTTTGAAGAACCTTGTCGGACATTACATGTAGATATTTCGTGGATTAAAATAGGAATAGAAAATCTAGAGTGAGCAATTCTACCTCCAGGTAATAATAATGAACCTTGTCTAGAACCTAAGTAGGTTGAAGATATTTAAAAAAAACATAAATTGAAACTCAATTCTAATGTTTTGTCTCATAAACCCATTTAAAATTAGCTGAAATTATATTGAATTTTTTCTATTACTTTATACATGAAAGTATATTATGTAAAATGCTCCTAGCTTCCCGTGATCAATTATCATGTTAGTTTTGTATTAGTTTTAACATGAAAATGTTTTCATATAAAATGTCATCATATAAAATGTTCCTCTTCATGACAATTTTTTAGCAAAAACGATATATATAGGATAGCAAGCTTTCTAGCCATGCCATATCAACTATGATGTTGTCATATAAATCTATTATATGAAACAAATAGAATCACAAAAATAAAAATAAAAATAAAAATAATCAAACTTATAAGGCTCTATTCAAGAGGTAACACGAACAATAAAATTTAACGATAATGTTCATAAAGGTGGTTACAATAGCACAGTGGAAATAATATGTATGGTCCAAAGGAAGAATAATGATTGTAATAAAATACATGCTTATAGATACTTCATTTCATACCGAAAATTTCTCTCTAGTAAAGAAAAATATTATATTTATTAAAAAAAAAAAGAAAAAGGGAAAATCATTATTCGTCTGCATTAAAAGCATTGTTCTTCTCAAAAGATTAGACTCTCTACTATAAACTTAACTTTTAATTCTTTCATCCCTCATGGTAAAACCACTTCTGCTACTATTCTTGTTGTTTCTCTTGAACCCACTTTTTATGCAGAACACTTTCTTCAGCGTATACAAAGCCTGGCCATGTATTGGAAAGAGTGGAGCTATTGAAAAAGTAAGGGTATAATTGACAAATTGTAACCATAAAGCATCAAAATGACAGTTAAAAAGGAATAAAAAAATTCTTCTAAAAGGACACTTAAAAAGGAACGAAGGGAGTACATTCTCATTCAATTGACCAAACTACACACACATGAATAATCTACCTGCAAATAATTAAGTATGAGCTATAATCTAAGAGAAGACACTGACTGATTAGAAGTTGAGAATACTTCACCAGGTCAGTATAGAACTCCATCTCTTATGTTTGGATCACATGTTTTCTTTGGATCACATGTTTTATTTCTTTGGATCACATGTTTTTTTTATAGTTCATTAATAAATAAGAGCTATTCTAGAAATATGACCCCTTCACTAAAATTATATTAAAAGTTATCATATTTTTAGTTTAAACATAAATAAAAAATTAGGTTTTAATCCCCTCTCACTCGTGAGAGCTTTTTCCCTTGAAACTTAACCATAAATTAGTGTACAATTATATAAATAATTTTACACTTTATCCCATAAATTAAATATAGCTACAAATTCATAATTCATGATAGCATTCAAGTGGATAATGTGTGTTCAAGTATTGAAATGCTAAGGGGTTAATTGAAGTGAAGAGAAACATTTAATGATGCAGGCTTTTAAATAAGTTATAATTTTTTTGCTTATAAGAATAAAAATTAAACAGAAAAAAAGTGTCTACACTACTAATTCAGTGACCTCTAATGTAAAAGTAATTTGGTGCAACCATTGGTGAAGTAGCCAAAGGTTTTAGATAATTCTCTGCATCATTAACAAAGCCAAGTATTCTTTGGTAAATTTAAGTTGAAGTTCCTTGACAAACAATTTTCCAAAGATTATCTATCTTAAGTTGCAGGGCTTGAAAACCTTCAAGTGGCAATATCAATCTTCAAGTTCCTGCTTAATGCCTCCATGAAACACACTGGTTTTGGGTAATATCAGGGATGACAATATTCCATAACCTACACCACTATAAAGAAGCTTTGAAGATCCCTTCCTTTCTCATTTTGGCTGTTGAGTCTCCCGTCAAACATATCATTCATTAGATCACCAACCATCTAACAACAACCAAAGAAATCAAAGGAGAGATAAAATTTAATAAATAAATTATGCATATATTGTAACCCTGTGATAATATAATAAGAAGTCAACATTGAAAAATTGTAATAAAATTTCATTATTGCTCATCTTATCCCCAAGTTACACAAATAATAATAATTAGGACAGACGAAATTAAAAAAATAATAATAAAAAAAGGACTAATAATATAAGTTTATTGAATACCCACCCCTCCTGATCTAGCACAATAGTGACTCTCTTTTCAATTTTTCCGTTCTTTTCAAACTCTTACTCTCCATTGGACCCTGTTAAAATTCCAGTAGCATCTGTACATTTAAAATTCATTGTCAGAAAAATTGGAAGTCATGAGATAGATGCAGAAATAGAGAACGTATAGTACAAAAAAAATATACCAACTAAAAAGGAGGGATCAGGATCTCTGAACATAATGTCAGATAAAGGAGTGAAAGAGTAAGGACTCTTCGTAATCACAGTCTTGGGAAAAAAACGCTTGGAGAATTATTTTAGTCTCCTTGGGCCATTAATACAAATTTCATAGCATTAAAAAACATGCGAAGAGTTAAATTTGAAATTTGAAATTTCATACCATTAATACTTTGAACTTTGAACACAGACTACAATATGTGTATGATTCATAATAGGTTGATAGTAAATATTATTATTATATTACAGAAACTAACATATCTTTCTTTTATTTTAAAAAACTAATTGTAATATAAAATTTTCCGCTGGGTTATTCAAATTAAAACAGAATTAATAACTATTTTTTGAAATGGAAAGGAAAAAATACGCATGCGAAATAATTTGTCTCCTTGGTCCCATAAATACAAATTTCATAGCATTATTAAAAAACTTGGTGAATGGATAAATCTGAAATCAGTTTCAAAAAAAAATGTGAAATCAGAATTTTTTTTACACATGTTTAAATATTTATTAATTTAAATTGGAGAAGATATCAGATATTTTAAGAGGATAAAATAAATTTGAGAAGGAAATTTTTTACTTTGAAAAACTTTTAAAAAACAGTTACTCATATTTAAGTTTTAGAATTAATTATTATTATAATTTGAAATGGAAACTGAATTAATAACTTTGAAAAGGGTCTAAATATGAAATTTAAAATGAAAAAACTATTAAAAACAATACACCCAATTTTTTTTTTCACTCAAAAACTAAAAGCAAGCTCCAGGAAGTGATGTCTCAATCGAAGAACAACTGATTAGCTACATAAGAGATTTAGTTCCTTAGTTGTCTGTCATGTAATAGCCCGTGTTCATTCACCAATCCCACATAAAAAGAAAGATTAACTTGTTAAGTAAAAAAAAATCTTGGTAAAGCAAATTTATCACCTTTTCAAAGAACAAATTGAAGATTTAAAAGGAGCTAAAAGAAGCAAAGGATAACTTAAAGAGGCATTGAGATTTGTTACTCTATCTGTTAGACTCAATTAGCTTATCAGGTTAACTTATGCACTTGCTTATAAGAATTTCCATATATTCACAAATATTTTTCACAAAGCTTCTCAACAAAGCTCACTTGATGTATTACACAATGAGAAAAATAACTTCTTTATAGAAAAGAATCTCGCACAATTTTTTTTATAGCATTTACTACATTTTTTAATCTTTTAACTGCATTAAAAGCATTTTTTTGAAGTTCATGCTCTTTAAATTGAGTTGAGGTTACATTACTCTTCAATCAGAATATAATGTTTTAACAAAGAGTAGAAAACAAATAATTTCATTACAAAATTGAAATATCAATTACTTTTTAATGGAGTGTAGCAAATACACATTTGAAGAATACATTACTTCTACACTTGCATTAAATTATCATCTTTACATTTCACATAGAATAGAAGAGCTTACCTAGAACAAATGGCCAGAGATGACCCAAACCTAAATTAACTTGTACACTTGATGCTACTATTAGTGCGGTCTTATTTTAATATCTGATGAATAAGATGCCACATTCACTTACCTTTGACAAATTCTTTCTTGAAAACCCTTTTGGGTTTGCAAAGCCAGCTGTAGGGTGAAGCTATTCATGTGTCTTTCATGACCAAAATTTCTCAGCTCAATTAAATCTGCCTTATTCTGACATACCCTAGCAAAAAATAGACAACAATGATATAATTAGAGTTCTCACTAAAACTTGATGCTACAAAGATTATGGGACCTATATATATGGACTCAACAAAACAAACTTGATGCCCTTGCTTCGTTTTATGGTTATCTCCGGAGGTTGAAATAAACCTTTTTTAAATGTGACCTGCTTTCAGTTAGAAATTTTTAAGGAGGTGGGATTTTTCAAAGTGGAAGTTTAATATTTATTTAAAATTTGAAAAGATAACCCACTTGAAAATATTTTGTTAATAGACGTGTTCATATAATTCAGATTTGTCAAAAATAAATTGAAAGAAACGTGAGAGTGGTAAAGTAAACGACAAAGGACAATCAACCTGTAGCATTGAGCACCTACGCTGGTCCTTGACGCATGCAACTCCGTTAGACAAAGAATGCTTCATCTGGAAAATAATTCAGCAAATTTGATGAGTACAAATAAAGAAACTTTTTAGTATCAAAGATATATTGTTTTGAACTATAAACTGAACATACATTGCCTAACCTCAGTTACCATCTCTCAATCCTCCATGGTCTATAATTTAACATTTTAAAAAAAATCTAACAGAAAAATAGTAGTATCAATTGAAGAATGAAAAAAAAAAACAAATCACCCAGATAAAGTGAAAGACACACAGTTTTCCTTCCTGGTATAAACAATCTTTTTCATAAGGGCCATACAATTATAAAAAAAAAAGCTAATAAAAACTATTGTCATTAGCAAACTTAAAAGTAAATAAATCCACCAAGTAGTGAAAGGACATCTTCATAATCAGGAATCTAAAAAAAAAATGGAGAATAGCCTGCTGTATTAATAGCCTTGGGGATAGCAGGTTTGGAGGTCTTCTTTGGGCTTTGACACTACTTCCGAACTCTCCATGAAATTCCTCTCTACTGGTCATCTTTTATTAGGATTGAGAAACTGTGAAGAAATAGGGAAAGAGAAGAAACAAAACGAAATAAGTAGGTGTGTGAGTTGATGATGAAAGTTGCATGTATGAGTCCATAATTTATAGAAACAAATGGAAGAGTACTGAGATTAAAGGCTCATTATTATTGTTTCAATCGATTTAAAATATATCAAAATACAATTTGAATTCAATTGTGTTAATCCATACATCGAAGATGACAAAATGGGTTGGCAAAATGGTTGCATAACCTTGGTCCAATAATTGGTTTAAATGGAGATAAATATTGGTGATGATCTCCAAGAACAATTACTTGACCAAACACGTTTCATTGCTCTAGTCAATTCATATTAGTAGTTTTGAATTCAAATAACCACTTAAAATAACTCGTGTAAATAAAAACCAACCATGGAAAAATGGAAGCAGTTAATGGTAGTGGGATTTTACATAGTAGAAGTTAAATATAATTGACTAATTATGTGGTGGAAATAATCATAGTTTATCCGTTTTTTTATATTTTTTAATATGCTAAAACCTGATTGGTGTAGAGATAGGTAGTGGGATCAAAATTTGAGCCCAAAATTAATGTTAGATATATTGCAGATTAAAAAAATCAAAAATAAAATTAATTAGATGGCTTAATACATACTTACCCTTCAATAAAATATGAAATATCAATTGAGCCATTCCAAAGTTTCAAAAAATTAGTAATAATTCCAAGTTTATGAAAGGTATTGAGGAAGCTGTTGACTATTGAGTGAGAAAGAGATAAGAAACAACTTTCAGTCTTGATAACCACCCAAAATGGTTTAAATATGCATTTGAATTAGAGATAACTATAAAAAAAAATTGAACTCAACTATAAATTGTTAATATGCAATTATGCATTGTGATTCACTATAAGATTTTTTTTAACTCAACTATTAAAAACTATTAATTAAACAAAATGATTTTAATAAGTTTATATTTTTAAATAAACCGATTTTTTTTTGAAGATCAAAGCATTTTTTAGAGGATTTAATAACGGATTTAATACGGATTTTTTTATAAACAAACCGAATGAACCTAGAATTAAGGAATTTTAAGAGGTTCAAAGAATTGGGCACGAAAATATGCCTTTTTTTTTGAAACAGAAATATGGCTAGTCTTGCAGTCTACCTAGAAAGGGAATAAATAAATACTGCAATTGGGTTGAATGAGATTTTGAATAGAGAATTGGGCTACTTAAATGACTGAGAGAGAAGGAATAATTAATTTAGAATTAAAAAACGAAAAAAATGAGAAAAGGACATGTATCTAGGAATGGAGGGAAGAGATGTGAGGAAGACACATAGGAATTCCACGTAGAAATTGCAATAGAAATTTGACCACCATTAGGACATATATCTAAGAAAATTAATGTTAATTGCACATATAAATTTGACCACCATTAAATCCTCAGTATAATTATATGATGAGACCGAGATAATGGGGGAGAGAAAATATGATAGAGATAGTGGGAGAAAATATGATAGACACATAGGAATTCCACTATGTGCATTCATACAGCAAATATTTGCCTTGCACATGACCAGGTATAAAACACCAAAGGGAGCTTGCAACATATTATGCATACTGAAGAGATCCAGAGAGGACTCTGATTTTGATACAAAATCTATAGGGATTTTACAGGCTCACAATGGTGACCTACCAACCATTTTAATGTAAAAACTTAGAATCTCATATGTCCAAGATGCTCACTGATAGAGTATAGACAACACTTTAAATGTTTCATGTCCCGAGAAGCATCCTCTATAGAAGAAAGAATTGCGACACTAACAATATATCAAGGGGAAAAGTGATAATAAGAAAACATGAACAAAAAAGCACACCTCAGGTAGCAGCCTCCATCTCTGTCTTTTGCCAACCCAAAATCAATTAACATTGCCTGAGCAATAATGTAGTTATTTATTTTAAAATTAATAATAAATCACTGGAAAAAATAAATTATTATTCAGCCTAGCAATTATCATGTGAAACACATTACATACCTAGCAAGTACGCCGGATTGAAGCATGTATTTTGCAGCCCTAAATAAAAACAAAAAAGAACAGTAAAAAAGGATTCTCAAAACATAAACCCATAAACATTGAGGAGTATAGGGTAAAAATGTAACCTTGGAGTCCATCAAAACCATCTCCAACGATGAAGGAAGCTTAGATCCAAAGTAGCTAGGAGTTAACCACAGCCTTACAACCTTCACAACAATGACCCAAGTTTCTTTGGAAGCATCAATCTTGGACACATCATCAACTCTGAGAGACATTTCAAGAGGGAAAGAAGAACAAATTATGAAGAAGATAAACACTTAATTCAGAAGGGACTGTGGATGAGGGCATCACAACACAACTACTTATATAGAAGAAGACTCTACATGGGTTGAAACCTTTGGATTTTCATTTCAAAAAAAGAATTATAAACAACAAAATAAGGGGGGATGAACAAACCATTATTGGGCACATATAGAGAAAAACAAAACACAAAGTCCCAATATCCATTAATGGGCGTGAAAAAAAAAGGGAATGGAGAATGGAATGTTGAGCCAATCAATGGAGGATAAAGAATTTGAAATTTATTCTGATAATAAGGAAGAGTGGTTCACATATATCAACGTGAAAACATAATGTGAGAAAGGAAATAAAAAAAGGGAGAGAAAAGGAATGAAATTAAAATTAAATATTCTTTAATAAATAGAAACAATTAATTACTTAGTGGGGCGGAATAAATAAAAAATAGGGAATGGAGAAATCCATTCAAAGGAGGCAACTAATTTAAAAAAATTCGAATATTAAGGAAAAAGGGACCAGATACATAAACTGTTTTTCAACAGCATGAGAAAGGGGAGGAAGAAGAGAGAGAAAAGGAATGAAGATTAATGTTAATTGTACATTGAAATTTGTCCAACATTAAACACTCAGAATAATTCTATACTTAAGCCAAGATAATGGGTTAAGATAAAATTAATGGAGATAGTGGGAGAAGAGGGAGAATGAAGGATGGAGGAATAAAAATGAATATAATAATCCTTAAGGGACACGTGTCGAGTTGTGGTGCAAAGGGAAGGGAATAAAATATTGCAAAATATTCAAGAGCTGAGGTTTTTGATAATGACATGCTTGGAATGTTACTGCTTTAATATATATATAGATAGATTATATATCTAAATCGAATCATGTACCCAAACAATCTAAATTGAATCTAAATTAAAGTTTTAATTGGATTTTTTAACCTTTTTTTATTTTTGGCATTTTTTTATTTTTTGTTTATTTTATTTTCATAACTAGTTGAATGACCCGTGCAATGCACGGGTGACTGTTATTATATAATATCTAAAATTTATGTTTGAAATTTTTTATAATTTTTTTTGTTCATAAAAAGCTTTTCATAATTTTTCATTGCACAAATATATAAATGTTTGTTAGAAAAAACATACAAAAGGTCTTAAATGAGTGTGTTGAAGCTGAGAACTGGCTTAGGGAGAAGAAGCAGCAGGACTCACTTCCAAAATATGCCAATCTTGTACTCTTGTCCGCTGAAATAAGAAAGAAAGCTGAGGCTGTTGATAGGTTCTGCAAGCCGATTATGACAAAACCAAGGCCAGCCAAGCCAGCTACGCCGCAGACACCACCAACCCCACCTTCTAAGGGTGGTGAGCAGCAGCAACCTCAGGGGGATGCTAATGCCAACACTCGTGAGAATGTAGGGGATAACGGTAATCAGGCCCCACCAGCTTCTTCTGAACCAATGGAGACTGATAAGCTAGAGAACTCAGGCTCTACCTAATCTTTTTATGTTGGTTTGTTCTCATCTCAAGTTCATGCTAGACTGGTGGGTAGTGTATATCTACTACCTTGTGTATGATAATCATATCAGTTCAGTTTGGCCTGGAAAAGTGGTTTTGGTTTTGGGCAGGATCACAGTGAGTGGCTGTCTGGTGTAGAACCCTTTGTTTGTTGGCTGGTTAGTTACTTGAGTTTCAATCAACATTATTATGATGGTCTCTAGAATCCAGACTTTTTCAAAAAAAAAAGGTTTTGAAGAGAAAATTATTATGTTTGGTCTGTCTTCCCAAATGCGGTGGGAATATGCCAAATTGACGTTATCCAAGTTTATAGATTATGTGTAACCATTTTTAGATTATAATGTTACTTTCCCCTACAGGACCTTAATTTCATTTTATGTGGGATTTTCACTTTCAAAAAAAAATAAATTAATCTCTCGCAATTATGACATGGGTGTGATGAAGGTCAAAAGTCTACCTAAGACATTGACTCCTATAAATTGAACTCTCAACCTAAAGATTCAAACAATCACTGGTTAGAAATATATATTTAAATTTGATTTTTTATGGATTCTATATATTAATATTTCATAAAAAATAAAATGCTAATGTTAAGTGCGAAAAATCTTTTGGATCATTATTTTACATAAGATATTTATGTTTAGAATCTTGTTAATGAGAACTCGTTTGGTATGTTGTATTAAGTATGATAGTATAAACTTATACAATACAATACATTATGAGTTTATTCAATATTTGGTGTTAATATTCTATTGTATAAATTTATTCATCAATCTACTTGTCTACATAAAATGATGAGTTATTTAATCCACCATATAAATGATGAATAAGATCTGATAATATTGTGACATATGAATTACTTGTGACCACCACCACTCTCCACCATTGCCACCACAAATAGTACACATTCCGCCATTGTCATGCCATCGCTGTATCGCTATCGCCACCACCAACCACTGCCAACTCCACTCCCATAAAGACCACCACCCTTTACCACCGCCTTACAACACTGTCACCACCACTGTCACTGCCACCACCGCAACGAACTCCACCACACACCTCCCCCACCACCCTCCACCACCGCCATTACCACTACCACCACTCTATTGCCACCATCCACCACTGCTGCCGCCACCACGACTACCAAAAACACCACCCTTCGCATTTGCCACCATAGTTGTCGTCTTTGCCACTGTCATTGCCGCAACCACCATCCTACAACACTACAATAATCACTATCAGCACTACTGTCGCCGCACTACCACATCCATATTCCTTCTTAGAATTGCTTCCACCACCCCCACTATTGCCACTACTACAACCATCACCCTTACTCCATCATTCTATCACAACCACTACTTCCACAACCACCACCCTATGTCACCACCACCCTTCACCACTGCTACGCCATAGTTTCCACTACCGCCCTTTATATCACATTGTCAATACAACCACCACAAACAACTCCCGAACCCCCTAATAATCGCTTCCACCACCCTTCACCGTAGAATATACCATCCAAATTATAAGGTACATAATTTTGAATTTTAAACATCATAATAATAATTATTATTATAATAATACTAATAATAATTGTAATTGAAATTTTAATGAGACAAATAAATCATAAACAATGAATTTAATAATTTCATTAATATCATCAATATGTTTAAAATTGAAATTATATTATGTATAAAAAAATATGTAGATGAAGTCATTTTTTAATGAAGAGAAACTTAGTCAACATGGTGGTGACACATGACATGGAATAGAGGAAGAATAATTCTCTTTTTTATGTATAACATTAAATTTTCAAATAAGTATTGATCATTTTTTGTTTGAAGTTTTCGAACCTTATTTTGATTTATGTTAATAGTTAATAATTTTTATACATACAGGAGACAACTGCATTGCCATCAATAATGATTGCTCTTTCCTCAACATAACTGGTATTACTTGTGGTCGTGGCCATGGCATCAGGTCAATCCCCTTAATGTTGAGATTATGTTATTGATATCCTTGACTTAAATTTAAACTCACTTTGGATTGTGTTGTTGATCTTTAGTGTTGGGAGCCTTGGGAAAGATGGAAAGTTTGAGACAGTAGAAGAGGTACATGTGAGAAATTGCATCTTCCAAGGAACAAAAAATGGAGCTAGGATCAAGACATGGCAGGTAACAAATCGACTATAATTACATTGAAATTCAAACATTATCGTTTTGATTTGTCAAAAAAGTGCAATTGGTTCTAGTATTAGATGAACTGCTATATATAAAGAAACAAGTGATTAAATCTCAATCAATTTATGTGTTTTTAATTAGGGAGGATCCGGGTATGCCAGAAAGATAACATTTGAAGATATTATACTCAATGGAGCAAAGAATCCTATTATCATTGACCAAAATTATAATGATTTTCAACGTAATGGCCCTGTAGTGAAAGTGAGTGATGTTACTTACCGTAACATCACAGGAACCACAGTTTTCGTGGAGGCAATCTCACTGAATTGTGACCCCGTTGGCTGCTCCGACATTGTATTAGATCATATTGACATAACCTTTGCATCTGCAGGGAAAAGTGCACAATCATTGTGTAAAAACGTTCATGGGACATTCACTTCATGGGTCACTGAACTCTCTCTTCCCTTCGCTCCTTTCCTTGTTGGGGGGAGACACCTGCTTCCTTAGCCTGAAAGATGGCTCGCCTACCTCTATTGTATTGAGTTGCCCCCTCGGTCTTGAACTAATGACTCTATCAATTCCATGTCCTATTCTCTGGGTATAATGAATACCACGCCGAACTACTTAACTTAAGCTTAAGGGCACTGGAAGAGTCTAGAGCGACTCTCTTCGTACTGCTAAGGAGAAGGTGCGGAGCGGAAAGGTAGAAAGGAAGTAAGAAGGGAGGTCACACTGGTGCCAAAAAGACAAAGATAACATCCTCCACCAAAGAAAGTAAGAAAAGCAAGACTTCCACCCCAGGGATACCGACTAAAGATTCCCATTGTTAACTGTTCTTGAGTTGAGACTAGCTGATTAGGGTTTCGAAGTAGTTAGTAAGACCCAATGCATTTTGCTGTGTTTACATCTCCTGTACTAAGTTAAGTTGCATTGGATTCTACATTTCTATAGTCCAGAAGAATCAGCTTTGTACTTTTGGGCTATTAGTCCCGTTTCAATAAAATCCTTGATTTTGTGCCAAAAGAAATAAAGATATCCTTGACAAGTTGCACTTTTCAAGTTTCAAGTTCTAGACATTGAAACTTCTTATTAAGAATTAATGTTGCTAGATAACTTATTTATGTGTTTGATTATCTATTATTGATATGTTAAACTAGTAAATCTATAACGGATCTATTAGTAAACTTTTCCCACTTCAAATCGTTTTTCATACACATGACTCAAGGATCAAACCAGTCAAACTTTTGTGATAATTGGTTGATAATCGGAACTTATTGGTTAAGGAGTTGTGGTCGACTTATATTTTTGTTTGTTTACATGTGGGAATGCATATTATATCCATATTGTGAATGAGACACCTTATAATATACAAAAAATATTTAATATGTGTGCCCCAAAATTGAAAAGGACGAAAAGATAGAGTCACTTTCTCGTGATGAGGTATTGGCTATATATATAGTTGAGAGAAAGGTGCGTATCATAGGAATGAGGCCATTTCCATTTCCATTTTTTTCATTCAATTGATTGATTGTTTCTTATTCTCAAGAAACAAAGAAATGTCACGAGAAACCGTGTACGTGCAGCAGTGTAAGGGCGTTAATGGCCTGGACAAGATCATTCTCAGGGAAGTTCGTGGTTTCTCTTGCGAGGTATAATATCATTCTCATTCTCATCCTCAAAACGCGATTTCAATTTCAATTTCAATGATAATTCCATTCTTTTGCAATTTGCGAATTGCGACCACCGCATATGTTTTTGAATTCTTGCAATGAATTCACAATTGAATTGAATTGAATTGATGGCTATTTTCTTGATATGATCCATAAACAAATGAATTAGTACAATGCAATCCCTAATTACAGAAACAAATGAATTTTTCATTTTATGGATTGTGTGTTTTCATGCAGGTGTATCTTTATGGGGGTCAGATTACATCTTGGAAGAATGAACTTGGGGAAGAATTGCTCTTTGTCAGTGGTAAGGTAAGCAATCACATCATCCTGCAGCGTTATCTTACTTTTAGGTTTCATGGATCTTCCCGTGACTAGGTTGGTGATGGTGATTTGCCTAAATTATGATCCATTTTTCCCCTTTCACGCATGTCATAATCATGAATAGTAGTATTAGAATGTGGGTTTTTTATTTGGCAAAAAGAATTAGAACACTTATATCTTAGACATTCAAGCATATATGTAATCTAAATTATACTTGTATCGAGAAAATTTACATAACTAGTTAATTAGTTTCAGTTAGATACGCGTCTTAAAAGGAAGTGACATGACATCGTATATTGATCGGTTAAATTCTAAATGAATCAATATGGTATTTCTAGTTTTTATGGAATATTGTCAGGAACCTGATTATAGCAGTTGATTCATCTCCAGTTTGGGTTTAATACTGTTTGTTATGTTTTTTTCGATGAATCACTGCAGGCTAATTTTAAGCCACCGAAATCTATACGTGGAGGCATTCCGATATGCTTTCCTCAAGTATGTGTATCTTCTTCTTGAGCTTCTTTATTTTCATTCCATTTAGTTTGTTTCTTTAAGTAATTCTTCTACACAAATGCAGTTTTCAAATATGGGCTCTCTTGAACAACATGGATTTGCAAGGAACAGGTTATGGACCTTAGATCCTAATCCCCCACCATTTCCAACAAATAGCACCAGCAGAGCTTTCATTGATTTGATTCTTACGAACTCTGAAGAAGATACAAAGAATTGGCCTCACAGGTATATACCCTAACTTAGATAATTACTGTCACTGTCAAGAAGGGAGTTTGATATTCTTAAACCATCTCTGTCTTCCTTTGTATTGTACTCACCCCCTCTCCCCAATCTTTTGGTTTAGTAACTTGGATTAAAAGAATATTTTATGATAATTTGCTCGCAGATTTGAGTTTCGCCTGAGGATAGCGCTGGGACCTGGAGGAGATTTGATGATGACATCTCGCATTCGAAATACAAATACAGATGGGAAATCCTTTACCTTCACATTTGCCTATCATACATACTTCTACGTTACTGACATCAGGTTTAATTCTAGCCTTGGATACCAAATGATATATACATCTTCTAATGTCTCTCTTTACTCATGCAGTCATGCTCAATTCATGTTTACAACATGATCTTCTAATAATCTTAGTCAAGTGGCATACAACATGATCTTGCCTCATTCTCTCTTTAAATAAGTTTGCTCATTGCTGATTAAAACATATAATGTCATAAGTTGTTTTATGGCGTGGGAAATAGATAAATCCTCACCGACTTTTTTCATTAATAATTAAATTTGATATTTATGGAAAAGAAAAAACTATAGTGCCCGTCTTTTACTTTTTATGAAATTTTGGAAACTTTAGTGTCCGTCATTTATGTTTGAATACAAATACCTTATGCTTAGCCTGTTCTTAATAAAAAGGTACAAAAATCTAAAACATTCTTGAACAACTTTTAAAGGTATGAGTTATTGTAAATTTGAATATGTAACATTTTTGTATAATAAATTTTTTTCAGACATTTGCATCACTGAGTATTGTGGTTTGCATTTGGTTTGCATTTGGTCTTGTTTAATGTCTCATCACAAAATTGTGTTCCACTGGGATTTAAGACTTGCAATGTTTGCAAGCTAATTGCCACCTTGCTTATTTTCAGTGAAGTTCGGGTAGAAGGACTAGAGACACTGGATTATCTGGACAACTTGAAGAATAGAGAGAGATCTACTGAACAAGGGGATGCTATTACATTTGAGTCTGAGGTTAGCTTCTGTTATAAGTGGAGTAGCTTCTTTTGTTGATTATATTTTATTGGTTCAATTAAGTAACAGTTGCACTTTGGTTTCTTTGATGGTGAAGGTGGACAAAACATATGTAAGTACGCCCACAAAAATTGCTATCATAGACCATGAAAGGAAGAGAACTTTTGTATTGCGGAAAGATGGGCTTCCTGATGCTGGTGAGTTTAGCCGTATTAACATCCTTCCTTATGTACATGTTGATCGTGATAAATTTGATATGAGATGGTGAAGGTTTTGAATGAAATGGTTGGAGAAATGAATGATCAAGGATCTGTACAACCTTTATCTTCTGATACTCAATAGTCATGGATACTGGATAGGTTGGGTATACATATATTTGGCAAACAATAACCCATTCAGGAAATCTAATTTCATTGAAGTTATATCTCAGGATTCCTTTTAATGTTACGTAATTGACTTGTTCATATTCTGTATTGAAATTGTGAATATATATCTATCCAAACTGCAGTTGTGGAGACTTGGGACAATGAAACTGGTTTTGTCTGGTGTTTGTGGTATGGTGTTGGAAACAAGTTTGTTTCAGTGTGTAATAGTAATGCCAATTTTCTCTGCAGTGGTATGGAACCCGTGGGACAAGAAAGCAAAGACTATATCTGATTTGGGGGATGATGAGTACAAACATATGCTCTGTGTTGAGGCTGCTTGTGTAGAAAAAGCAATCACTCTCAAACCTGGTGAAGAGTGGAAAGGAAGGCAGGAAATATCTGCAGTTCCTTCGAGTTATTGCAGTGGCCAACTGGACCCCCGGAAAGTACTTTTAAATCACTAGAAGAACGGTTCAGTTGCATCTTCGTACAGGTACTTCACTGAATCTTGATGGATTGCAAAAGTTATATCAAGTTATTATGAATTTTATTAGATAATGTTTGATACCAAATTTATTTCCATTGGTTGGATTTTTTGGGTGAAACTAACCTTACAAAAGTTATTTTGTAACTTCATATATAAAATGAAACACAGGATTAAGGATTTACTTATATTCTTAGTCAGAGATGGTCACCTGTCCCATAGAGTTTCCAGTGTTGCATTATTTGCATTTGTTGCTTGAGTTATATCATGAATGTCATGTGATGTTATTAATCCAGTGAATTATTATTTTTAAAATTTTTTTGTTCTGACTTTCTGTAGAAAGACAGCTTTAAGCTATCAATTGTTTGAACATTTTTTTCTGTTAGTGCAAGAAAATTGCCAATTGGTGAATCAGTAAATTAATAATATGGACTGGAAGAAAATTTTCAATCTATTATTGCAACATGGTCCCCTAATCCCTTCTTTTTTCTTTATCAGGGTTTGATGCATTTACTGATTTAAGTGAATTTCTTGTAGGATCTTTGATGCGTTAATGGTGCTGTCATTCTCGCTCAGATTTTCTTCAGGTTCAAGGGGGGGACTATCTACAAAATTGTCAATGTCGCTTTTGGCCTTGAGTATGTTCAGCTGCTTGGGGCAGAGATGAAGTAGGTTGCTGAAAAAAGAACTTGGTATTTGTAGATCTGCCCAAATTTTTCCTTTAGGAGAATAGAACATTGCATCCCTAGAGGCATATATCCTCTTTTATTTGAAGTTTGAACTTTGAACACCCGTCCCTTAAAGTTAATAGTAGTTGTATAATTTTGTTCTTATTCTTTTATTTGTTAACCTCATTTCACCTGTTTAGGAAACATTTCTCGGTTTTTTTCTTGATACATTGCATTGAATATGATCAACCAACGCTATCCAGTTTAAGGGGTTCCTTACTAAAGGCACTTTCTTTCCGTGCTTCTGAAGTCCTCATAAATTTCCATTAAGGGTATCTTACATTTTTTGGGGGGAAGACTATCATCAATTTATGATTGTGTATGATGTGTCGAGGTTTGTCCCTCCTTCCTTCACCTTCTTAAGACATCATTGAACCAGATTTTAAGAAATAGTAATCGATCTATTTACTTTTGGTAAAGAAACTAATACAGTATGGAGGATAGACAACTGTGAAATTGGTAAAGGATGACACCGTAATCCTAATTTATAACTGAACTTCTTCCCATTTTTCCTTTTCTTTCTGCTGAAGTATTCTTCTTTCGGATCCTCTTCTTTCTGCTTCTTTTTAGTGCGTGGAAAGCCATCTTTCCTCGCGGGTTTCCAGAATTATGCTGAAAGTAAGGGGAAGACTGGGGAGTCGTTGGAGAATAAGTATAGGGGAACCGGTGATAATAATTTGGAATCAGGAATTGGATTTTTGGAATCAGACTGCTGGGCATAGTGCCCAGCAGTCTGATTCCAAAAATCCAATTCCTGATTCCAAATTATTATCACCGGTTCCCCTATACTTATTCTCCAACGACTCCCCAGTCTTCCCCTTACTTTCAGCATAATTCTGGAAAGAAGCAGAAAGAAGAGGATCCGAAAGAAGAATATTTCAGCAGAAAGAAGAATACTTATTCAGAGGAAAAAGGGGAAGAAGTTCAGTTATAAATTAGGATTACGGTGTCATCCTCTATGTTCTTTTTATCTATTAGGCAATTTTATAACGTATTTGAATCAACTTATGTTTTCTTAGAATCAACTCTGACATTCAGAGGTTACTCACCATAGTTTCTGATCAAAATTGATTTTGTCATTAGAATCAAAATCAATTGTAGAATGTTACCAAACATGCTACTCTACGACTCGATCGAAGTTCATGTGTATTAGAAAAGCTCTTGGCGTGGCCTATACAAACATTGGTGTATTTACATATCATTGTCATACGGTACTCTACATTTTTCAATTGTGAGAGAGAAAGCATGATGGGGTTGTGTCATCAACTCATCATACTGATTTGGACTTAAGTAGTAAAGACCATGTATTATAACTATACCTCTGCAATGCTGACAATGAGAAGACACTTGCAGAAGCACTTCTAGTGATAAAGCATCAAAGTTGAACGTTGTTGGTTAAGTGTGATTGGATTCTGAAGCTTCACTATGGTTGAACCATCACTTTCTGTTCTTTGAAGCATTTCCCACATCACTTGTACGTCTTCATACTCACAAGTCTGTACATCATCATGAAGCTTAAGCAGCCCTGCCCCTGCACCAAACACCAAAATGCACTATCAGTAACACTAGTCCCTTTGAGATGCATATATTCTTAGTTAATAACCATCACTACTAGATTCTCAAAAAAACCATCACTACTAGAATATACTTATAAGAGTAGTTTTATTGCAGCATGTTTAGATAAGCTTTTATTCCATCAGAATTAATTTTTAAAACTCAGATATAAGCATTGAATCAATTATTAAAGGATTTTCAAACACTTCTCATTTCTTATATTCACATAAATGTAAACGCTATAAAAATAAGTTCCCAATACTATATAGTATATACTATTTTAGATCCTTTTCATTTATATAAAATATCAGCAAAGTATATGATCATTTATAAAGTTATACAGAAGACAATTTTACACCATCCATTTGTCTGTTCTTTTTTTTAAAGGTGATTATTTATAAAGTTTATATCCTCTTGAAATAAAAAGGTAAGTAGATTTGATATTTTAGGACAAAGAAATCATTCTAGACTAATTAGAAAATGAGAATTTAGAATATTCTTATGAAGATGCTTGATGTTAACCTTAGTCCACAGGCATCACTAAAATGGAACTGAAATAATAGAAGGATGTTTTTCATGGCTATTTTCATAATCACGTATAAAATGTATTTCAATTTTTTAAAAATGGTACTGAAGAATATGCGAATCCTATCTTATCCCTCCCCTTTTGGAGCCCTGAATCAAGACTTATTCAAAGTAAAAACAGAGTGATTCTTAGGTTAGAGCAAGCCATTTTTCTTGTTCTTCTTCACCAACTACTATCATCACCATGTTAACAAACACTATCTATTACTTCTAATACGCCATATATCTTTTTAAGAGATCGAATTTGACATAACATGAGAAGCTACAAAAATTGTTTTGGTACAATTTCAATTGATTCATAATATGAGGCATGAGATGCTTGTGTTGGAGTATGAGAGACAAGGGAAAGAAGAAAAATAAGAGGTTGATGATGAGGGAGATGAAGATTGTACTGACCAGTCTTGCGAGACTTGAGTCGAGCAGAGAGAGCAAGCCAAACACGCCTAACAGGAAAAATCATCTTTTGCCAAATACTCACCACCATCATTCACCTCCTTAGTCCTTACTACTCTTCTTCTCCTCTTCTTAATGATTCACATCGACCACTCCACGCTCTAACTCACTACTCTATTGGAAATCACTTTGAAGAGGGTGGCTTGTATTGGATTAGATTGTATATTGGCAATCAATCATCACAATCTTTCTCTACCTTTTCAGGCAAAGTATATATCAAAACCTTAGATTAGACACCTTACCCCTTTTACTTGGAAGAGAGAAAAAGACACTTCTGAAACACTATGCAATGACTTTCTATGAGTGTGAGAGTTCCCCCATCCAGTGAGCAATATTACAAATTCATATACAGTGATAGTGCTCCACACCACACACATTTCATATCACCGACGCTTAATGTTCAATATCTAATACTATATTATTATTGCTAGTCCTATTCTAACCCATACATGCAATTTTTTGTTTCAGATGTATGATTTCCCAGTAATTTATTGTCCATTAATAACGATAATGATATAACTAGATCTATATTAAAGTGAGGTCATATTAAAATCATTCAATTTATTCAGATTGCCGTATTATTTCAGTAATTCTCGGATCAACTAGACATATGGTTCCAACAAGTGTCAAATAAAAATAAAAATTTTGGCCGGCAAATTTGAATGGCTAAATGCCAAAATGGAGAGCAAACCACAACCGCTCAGTTTGAACCACGTGTTTGTTCTGTGTTTAGAAATGAAAGGCCAGCCTCTTACTAAGATTCTATGTTTATACCGGTTTTGGTCTATCTAAATTTTTTCATTTTGTCAAATAACTTAGAATATGTCATATTAAGAAGAACTTATTTGATTTTCCGAAGCACAAAAAAAGGAACTTATTTGAGTTTATCTTTATCACATAAGTATTTACTTAAGTGCTTGAGAGAGAACTTTTTTTGCAACGAATGTTGTTAAGACTCAACTTTGCAACAAGATCGAAGATGACATTCTCATAAAGTGTGTTTGTTAGTACTGGCATGGGTAGTCACGACGTCAAACCCATAGCATTACAACAAAACATCATTATCATGTTGAGTTATTTTATACCGTGATAGACATGCAACTTTAAGAACTTAATGATCGCTTTGGTGAGATTAATACTCAATTGCTCCTTTGTTTGGCTTATTTGGATCCGTGTAATTTGTTCTCTGTTTTTGATAAGGCAAAGGTGTTGAAATTTGCAAGTTTTTATCCAAATGAGTTCACTCCATTTAATTTAGAGGTGTTTGTTGTCTGGTGATGCACTAGATTCTTACATCATCGGTATGCGTAGGAATGATGAATTTACCTCTTTAAAAGGACTCCAACATCTTTCAGAGAAGTTGGTTGAAAAAGGAAAACATATTGTTTATCCACAAGTTTATCTTCTTATGAAATTTACACTGATTTTGCTTGTTGCTATGAATATTGTGAAAAATAGGTTGCGTAACCGAATGAGAGATACATGGATGAACGACTGTTTAGTTACTTACATTAAGAGTGATGTATTCAATATCATTGACTTCGAGCTTATTATTCAACGATTTCAGAATATGAAATCACGTAAAGGACAGTTATGACTTGTATAATTTATTAGTATAAACATATTAAAGTTATTTTTAATTATTTTTATCGATGTGTTCGTTTGAAAAATTTGAACCCCTAGCTCCGGGTCCTGGATCCGCCACTGAATACATCCCGGTTAATATGAGGTTTAGAATTAGGGCTCTTCTAGATTGGGCCCTAAAAGCGTGGGCTAGCGATTATCATATTGTAAAGGCGAGGTGACGAGAATGAAGTTTGCGGAGGAGAAAAATTCAGTAAATACCCTTCAATCGTCGTCTTCTATTGTAGGTCGTATATTTTGTTATTCCTCTCATTACTATTTATTATTACTTTAACATGTTTATGTTTAATAAAAAAATAGATAAACATGAAAGATAATTATTTTAAGATAAAAATAAATTATTTTAAAAATGTTTTTCTCCATGGCTATCAATATTCAATCTTGTTTTTCTTTTGGAAAGGAATATATATTCAATATAAATCTTGTGTTGAAATACAATGGAACAGTTTTAACTTGTTTTACGTTTAATATCATTAATGTTTCCTCATTAACAAAAAACTGCATAGAATGAAGTAAACGCTAACGTTACGAACCTGCACATATCTTCTATAATCTCCCCACTAGTTCTTCATGACATTGCAGCTATTCCCCGATCCAACCTTCATTTTTCTTGCACGTTCCGACTACTTGTTTTTCTTACTATTCTTCCTTTCTTTACATTTTGGAACCATAGTATATATTCGCTCAACAAGGGTTTATTGATTAATTAACCCTGTTGTCACACGAGATATCATTATGTGTATGAGTTTTATAAAACATGGTGTGAAAAGAAAAAAATTATAACCTTCTTACCATTCATGCAGCCTTCTTTCTTTTGAGTTTTGGCATGAAGATCGCTAAGGGCCCGTTTGTATTAATTCCAAGGGGAACCCAGTACTTCCTGTCCCATGATGCCGAACTTTTAGGTTTCAGATAGTATCCAAACAGGGAGTAATTAAATAGATGCAACAGAAAAAGCCCACGGTGAAGTAAAGGCTCTGGCCCAGTAATCCATTAAATCAGCCCATGGGCCCAAGTCCATTTAACCACCAATACCGGACGGTGGGTCATGGCGCGGTAGGTGAAGAAGATAAGTGGGAAATAGCCGAATAGGGAATCTCATCCACACTAACAAGATTGTGTTGCCACTTGCCACAGAAAATGATTTGGTCTTGTGGTTGGTAATGACAATGTTGACAAAAAAAAAAATGTATGATTTGGTTTTTTTAGTTATGATAACAACCGATACTCGGAAGACTAATTCATGACTCTACTGTGAATAAACTAAGCTGAATGAGGCTATGAGATGTTTAAAGAGTTTTTTCTACTAATTAAAATTAGGAGTCGAAACCTCTAACCACTTATTTAAAGATTGAAGTGCTCAACCGCAACAACACACTAACTTATCATTTGGTTTACTTGACATAAAAAGAAGTAGAAGCACAAACCAAAAATATTAGGCGTTTGATTTGACCACACAATTGCATTGCCAAAAATCATAATCCACCACTCTCACCAACTCCTCTAGTTACATTCACACCTCACCAACTATATGTTATCAATTTCCCATTTTATTTATCCTCTTCCAAAATTATTTCCTCATTTTCTCCATTTTGTCCCTCACCAACCACCACCTTAACAAGTCCTATATTACAACTATAGTTCTTGTTCATTTCTCAGGGCAGAGGAATTCAGCTCAGACTCCATAGTCCATATTCATACACACTCACAATTTCCTCTGTTTTTCTCTTCCTCTTCCTCAATCCCACCATGGCAATCGAGAACAAGGAGCAAAAACCAACCAAGGAGGAGTTCATTTTCAAGTCCAAGCTTCCTGATATCTACATTCCCAAACACCTTCCCCTACATTCATACTGCTTTGAAAATCTCTCAGAGTTCGGTTCACGCCCTTGTTTGATAAACGCTCCAACCGGTGACATTTTCACTTACCACGACGTGGACCTCAAGGCACGACGAGTAGCTTCTGGTCTCAACAAATTGGGTGTCCAACAAGGTGATGTTATCATGATCCTCCTCCCTAACACTCCAGAATATGTGTTTTCTTTCCTCGGCGCTTCCTTTCTCGGCGCCATGACAACCGCCGCAAACCCCTTCTTCACCGCCGCTGAAATCGCCAAACAAGCAAAAGCTTCAAATTCCAAGTTGATCATAACACAAGCGTCTTACTATGAAAAGGTGAAGGACTTGGATTTGAAGCTGGTTTTCATTGATTCTCCTCCAAATGGGTACTTGCATTTCAGTGAAATTGCTGATTCTGATGAAAATGAAATGCCAGAGGTGAAGATCAACCCTGATGATGTTGTAGCATTGCCTTATTCTTCAGGAACAACAGGGCTTCCAAAAGGGGTTATGCTAACACACAAGGGGTTAGTTACCAGCATTGCTCAACAAGTTGATGGAGAGAATCCAAACCTCTATTACCATTGTGAAGATGTGATACTCTGTGTTCTTCCCCTGTTTCACATTTACTCTCTGAACTCTGTTTTGCTCTGTGGCTTAAGAGCCAAAGCTGCGATTTTGTTGATGCCCAAGTTCGATATTCATGCTTTGCTGCCTCTGGTGAACAAATATAGAATCACCATTATGCCGGTTGTGCCGCCGATTGTTCTGGCCATTGCTAAGTCCCCTGATCTTGAGAAACATGATCTTTCTTCCATCAGGGTGTTGAAATCTGGTGGAGCACCACTTGGGAAGGAGCTTGAAGACAGTGTCAGGGCCAAATTCCCCAAAGCCAAACTTGGACAGGTGAATATTCATTATATAACTTTTTCTATAGCTATCTGCCGCAAATTCTTGACTCTTGATTCTTACATTAAATGGTTTAAATTGATTAGTCAAAAGCTGAATTGGTCGAAAATTTTATACACTTGTCATTTTACTACTTGCTATTGGGAATAGTAGATGATTCGAATTCCTAATTACTTGTTTAAACTTAAGAAATTGGATTAATTGATTTTCTAAATTGTTTATGATTAGCTTAGGAAGAAGGTAAGGCTAATAAATTGATGATCAATTTTTGCAGGGTTATGGGATGACAGAGGCAGGTCCAGTGTTGACAATGTGTTTATCATTTGCTAAAGAGCCGCTAGATGTGAAATCAGGTGCATGTGGAACTGTTGTGAGGAATGCAGAGATGAAGATTGTGGATCCCGAAACTGATACTTCTTTACCTAGGAATCAACCTGGTGAAATTTGTATTAGAGGTGACCAAATCATGAAAGGTATTATATCTAACTCAAGACAACAAACTTACTCCTATTCATTCATTCAATAATATTAGGAGGGGAAAATGAATAATTTTAATCAAAATTAATTATAATTAGTTTTAAATAAATATTATAAAATCTTAAGAATATTAACATGATGTTTAATTATTTTTTATTAATAATTTTATTTAATACGTCTACTACCATTTAAGTCATAGGAATCTTACATTCGCATGACCAACCGTTTTGATATGTTTGACAAAAAAGATAGGTAGACAAAAAAACAATTTATAAACTATGCAGTTTAATTTGTGGCAGTTCTTGCTACAAACTACATATATTTGAGGTGTTGTCATTATAATTAGGCTTAATTACAACTTTGGTCCCCGATGTTTACCAAAGCCACGATTTTGGTCCCCACCTAATTTAATTACATGGATGGTCCCCGACGTTGTAGGTCGTGTGCAACGTTAGTCCTACCGTTTATTTCTTAATGGAGGAGGCTTACGTGGACGTCTAGTTGGAGAGAAAAAGGAGATCCGAGGAGAGAGGGAAGCACGTGAGTATCACGTGAACTCACGTGAACCTTATATGAACTCATTATACCCAAATCTGAAACCCTAGGGATCTAAATCGCGTTACCTTCTTCGTTCCAGGGAGGTCAGGGGTTTGGGTATAATGGGTTCAGATAAGGGTCACGTGATACTCACGTGCTTCCCTCTCTCCTCATACCTCATTTCTCTCTCCAACTGGACGTCCACGTAAACCTCCTCCATTAAGAAATAAACGGTAGGACTAACGTTGCACACGGCCTACAACGTCGGGGACCATCCATGTAATTAAATTAGGTGGGGGACCAAAATCGTGGCATTGGTAAACGTCGGGGACCAATCAGTACTTCTTCTTTGATCTTAATTCAGTACTAATCCACATTTTAAATTGTAATAAGTTACTTGAAATTTGAAATACGAGTTCACTTATCTTGAATAAATGACTCAATATTTAAATGTGTAAATGAGAGATTCTCATGACTGCATAAAATATACATTTTTAATCAATATATATAAAATGTAGGTAGTTCCAGCCCAGAACAAAATTATATCATCGTTTGATAGGTAGTTATTTTAATCGAGTTGGTGTAACTTACTAACTTATTTGGAAAAGAAAATATGAAACTTTACTGTTTTTTGCACCATCAAATAGTAAATTATGAAGAAAAAATCAAATACAATTAATTATAAAATCATTCATTTTGAAAAATGAATATTCAACGCACCTTGTATTTATCGCTTAGTCTACACCGAACCACGAAAGTTCCTTTGTCTTCAAAAGAACTTCCAGCCTTTGGTTAATGTTGAAGTATTTTAATAAGCGATGACTTATGTTAAGGCATCTCCAACAACAAATCTTCATTTGTCAAGTAATGCTTACTTGTTGTCAAAGTCACAACACTTATGCATAAAAAAGTCATGAAATGAGTCTTGGGTAGCATGCCAACCCTGAGGAAAGTGAGTTCATTCAATTATGTATCATTGCCGAAAACATAGATTTTCACCTACCAACAATATTATTGGCAACTCCACCTTAGTAGACCACACGATTGTTAAAGTATAGTACTTAAATATAAGAAAATGAAGGATAAAAAGCTTTTAGTATTGTCTGCCACTATTATGTTAAAAAAGTACACTTGCAATAATTGATTTATTAAAAAACATGTTGAGTTTGAGTAAACAGTTTAATAAAAAAAAATAATGTTAATAAGTGTTTATTGTTTGTTCATAAACTACGTGCTTTAAGTAATTCATAAAAATAAATTTAAAATAACTTATAAATGGGTCATATATTTATATGTATAAGTTTTCTTTAATACTTGCATAAGTGATTATACTATATGATAAGTATAAATAAACTCTTTCAAAGGTAATAGTATTTTAACAAGGGATTTGTTCTTTGTGTCACTTAGGTTATCTAAATGACCCTGAGGCTACTGAGAGGACTATAGACAAAGAAGGTTGGTTGCATACAGGTGATATTGGATACATCGACGAAGATGATGAGTTGTTCATCGTTGATAGGTTGAAGGAATTGATCAAATATAAAGGTTTTCAAGTGGCTCCAGCTGAACTCGAAGCCCTTATTCTCTCACACCCTAAGATCTCAGATGTTGCTGTGGTCCCGTAAGTGCACCAAATTTTGAAAAATGCTTATAACACTCATTTTAATATTATTATTGATTGATTGAAATTCATATATGTTACGCTTCTAGTTTAGCAAGACTCATGAAATTCAACTAATCAACGAGAAAATGTTACAATTGAGTATTAAAGTGAGAGTTACTTGTATTTCTTAAAAAAATTGTTTGAAAAACGTTGGAAATGGAATCCCTGACACTTTGTAATTTTTGTTCAGAATGAAGGATGAAGCAGCGGGTGAGGTCCCAGTTGCATTTGTGGTGAGATCAAATGGTTGTACAGACACTACTGAGGATGAAATTAAGCAGTTCGTTTCCAAACAGGTAAAAAATAATTAACCATTTTCTGCTTTTTTTATAATTTTTATCAGCAAATGCATCCAATCTTATGATCTTAATAATGTTTGTGTGTTTTGCAGGTGGTGTTTTACAAAAGAATAAACCGGGTGTTCTTCATTGATGCCATTCCCAAGTCACCCTCAGGCAAAATATTACGAAAGGACCTAAGGGCCAAGCTTGCAGCGGGTGTTACCAATTGAATAATGTATTCTCGTGCATTAAGAAATTACACATTATTAGTGTATGATATTAGTGCGTGTACTCGTGCGATGTACGAGAATATATACATCCGATTGTGAGATTTTTGTGAAATAAAATCTTAAAACAATGATACTCCTTCCGTTTCTCAATATTTCTGTCATGTACTTGTGACACATTTCTTAAGTTGTATGTACCCTTTTTTTATACTAGACAATTTTAGTTTTAATTATACTGATTTTAATTTTAACGTGTTATGTTTGAGTTTCTAAAATGTCAGATTTCTACAATTGAAACAGAATCAAGGTTAGATATTGTGACGAATCATCATTTACTGGTGATGGAAGTAGTGAATCTAGTAAGTTCTGTAAAATTCTAAGCAATTATAGAAAAAAGTACATATATAGGAAATCATTAGTTATTTCACTTATTTGTACAGAGTTTTCGTATTGTCTTCTTTCAGATAAAGTTTTAACACAACTACCCGTAAATGATGTAACTAAATTGCGTCACAGATGAGCAAAGATTTTCACTGCTGTTATAGAGGATTTACTAGCAAAAGAAATGAAAATGCTCGAAATGTATGAGAGATTATTTATATACCAATTGCCACCCTCTTTTTCTTTCTCTTGGTTGATTTTTTTCATTCACTCACGGGAACTTGCAAGTTGTAACTAGTACAGGCTATCCGCTATTGAGTTCAGCAGAGCAATGCATTGTGAATTGTGATCGCTTTCAAGCTCTTTTTCCTAGAGGAGCTAAAGTGAAATGCCTCTTATATGTTGGTTACTTAAGTGTTGTAATCTTTTTGAAATAGGAAAATGTTTTCTGAAGGTTTCGTTCAAGGGAGATCTAGTTAAATATCCATGTTTGATTTTCTTTTCTGTTTATTAGGCCTCTGCAGGGAATTTGCCTTAATTATGCACTTCAAAACTCAGCCCAGAATTTTAAAACAGCAATGAGGCTATGGTTCATAATTTGATCCATGATGTTATTAAAAGTAATGGAAAATATAATTTAAATTATAAATCAGTTTTAATTTTTTAATATAGATAACAGTTCTTGAAACTAATGGATAAATGAATTATCTTAACTGGTTTAAGATGTGATAAGCTTTTCAGTGCCATGAAACTTATAATCTGGTTAGTCTTGTAATAAGGCTCAACCTTGTTTCTGATGCACAAAAGTACTGCAACATTATCAAGTTTTCACTTGAAGTTCTTCCATTTCATTTTTTATTATTGTTGAGGATTGAAGTTCATAACTTCAATTATGTTTCATATTGATCATGAGCATCAAATCGATTTATTCCATCAAAGACAGTGAACGCATTGGGGACTTTCTGGATTTCAACCTACAACAAACAATTTTAGTATGAAGTTCAGTGCGCTCATTTTGAAGATAAAACCAAAGATGAAACAAATACTACATTTTGACTCTCAAACAAAAAGTTGACAATAGTTAACTCGTGGTGCAAAGTTCTTTAACTTCTCATATATAGTCAATCTTAACTTTTATTCTGGTTTGAGCCTTCCAATTCAGCATCTGATGGTATCTACAAGCAATCAGTTAAACATTTAAGAGACATATACACATATATAACAAGACTCCACATAAAATGTCACAATTTATTTCTTAAATAAATGAAAATTATAGCATATTATTCTTAACAAGTATTTAGGCATAACCACAAGAGAAGAGAAGACAATGCACAAGCACAATAATTCAAAGTCAATTATCTTTATGAAAAAAGAAAACAAACTTTGTACCCGAAATTGAAGACTTGTTATTGTAGCTCTCAATAGATTATCTCCAACTATCAACCTTAACTCCTTGATAAAATCATCACGAGAAATATGCTTAGCTTGAACTAGAAAAAGACTGACATATTAGAGAATTTCATCAAATGAAGATAGACAACCAAGATTTGTAGCAATTGTATATATACCTTGTACAGTTCATAATGTGCCTAATAGATAAGATCATGTATAAAGTTGACATAATAGAATAATAGATAATTAATGATAAGTCAATTAATAAAAGCAATCCATGTATGACAAAATAAGTAATCTCTGAAATACTTGCATAGATGAAATATTGCAAAAGGGCCATCTTTAAAACATTTGAAAAATATATAATGTGAACTAACTTAAAAAATAGGGTCAAGGGTCATATTAGTTCTTGTGTTTGTAAAAACGTTTGATTTTGGTCCCTCAGTAAAAAAACCGACATTAACTGCATTATAAACCGCCAGAAATTGTAAAAAAAACCGCCACTAATCGTCAATTTTTAGTTAAGGGACCAAAATCAAACTCTTTTACAAACACCGGGACTAATATGACCCTTAACCCTAAAAAATATATAAAAAAGTGCGTAATAATATCCAAGTTGTTGTTAAGTTTTTTTTTTTTACAAGAGGTACTTTACCAAACAGACACAGACACAGACAAAACTAGCCTAATCCTGGAACAAGATGCAATAACAATAGAAGGAGCAACTCGCCAAACACGTCGCGGGTACCATCACAGAGTTGTTGTTAAGTTCAACTTTAAGGTCTCATTTGGGTCAGGATAAAAGAGTTTTATAAAGACATAAAAGGATAAGAGAAATAAATTTTTATACTGTGACAACACAAGAAATCATTCAAATTATGAATGAATATAAAAAAAAAATGATAGAGAGTTTCAGAATATACCTTAGCCTCGAAACATAACAAACAACACACACAGAAAATGCAACCCTGAAACCTTACAAGTAACACCACTGATTTTCTCTCTTTTATTAATTGTTTTGAAACTTTCCGTCAAATTAAAGCACTATTTTTTCCTCTTGTAAAAAAAGCACTACTTGTAATACATTCTCATCTTTGGAATTCCAAACTCTACCATGCTATCAGAATTGCAAAGAATATATATTGTTGAAGAAAAAGAGAAGAAGAAGAAAATGAGATTTTGGTATGTGTTTGTTGTTTGTGTTATGGAAGTGGTTATAAAAGAGAGTGGGGAGATGAGAAAGTCAAACAAGCTTCGTCAATCAAATGGTAGATAATTGGTTGGACTTTATTTATTTATTTGTTTGCATGCAAATTGAAGAAAAATAATTAATATTAATAAAAAAAAAGTCCAATGCAACAAAAACAATGTTTACTTACTGTTTAATCTATATCTATCTATCTATCTATCTATCTATCTATCTATCTATAATATATATAAAAGAAGAGTTCTTGCAGCCTGGAGGGCAATTTTGTCATTCAACAAATCAATGCACTATAATCTAATTTTTAGCATGGATATTTTAGGAAAAGTACACATTATTTCCTAAAGAATCAATCACAGCCGTATATCCTCAATCACATATTCCTTCAGGCTTCAGCCCTTTCCCCTTTCTTTCTTACGTTTCTTTTTGGTTTTTTTTCCGTTTCCACAACCTTCCGTTTTATTTTCCCTTCGCTTCCTTTGTAACTGCTCGGTTTCTTATTAGACAAATAGGGGGCCGCACAGTCGCACACACACCAGAAATAGGGAAAAGAATCGAAGAAAGAAAAAGATCGAGACGATGGCAGGAGCGACGGCAAGAGGGAGGCTCGCATGGATGTTAGGGTTTCTGAATGAGAGGAGGGGTTTGATGAAGGCTTTGATGGAGACGTTGGAGCCTTGGTATGGATCTTTTATTTCCAGATCGAACTTCATTCACCTTTTCGAAAATGGATTTCTGATTTGTAACAAATTTCTAATTTTCGTTACTGCACAAGTCACCTCCGTCAGCGAGATGAAGAATGAGTGTGGCTTCGTGGGGGAAGAGCGAGTGATAGATAGATGCACGCAGGGGGAGCGAAGATGGTGGCGGAAGGGGATTGCTCCAGCAGAGTTTCGGCACGATTTCAAGCATTATACTGTCTTCTTTTTGTCTTCAAACTTTTTAACATTAACTTATAACAGTGTGTTATGCATCTCTGTTCATGTGTTCGTTACATCTGATTTGGTTCTACATAAAATATTTTTGTTATCAATGCTCTTGACTTGAAAGATGCAAAAGCATTCAGTTGAGTAGTGATTTGTGGCTGGGGTGTAAGAAACTTCTATAATTTGCAGGTTCAAGTTTCGTGTAGTCTATGATGGGTACAAAGAAGATTTGTTTCTGATATTAACTCTAATCTCTTTTGCTGTAGGGACAATGAAAAGGGATGGATGACCGATAGAGAAGTAGCGTTGTTCATGTAGTAGATCAAATTGTAAGCTCTTTTGATCCAATAAGTGCTTCTTCTTAGACCGTGTTATTTAGAGGTGAAATGAAAACTATCCTCAATAGTTCATTTTGTTTAGATATATTCTGTGTTGCACGGGTACGGTATTGGGTACGCGGTACGCGATTTTTGAAAAAACAGGGGTACGGGTACGTTAGATATATGTATATTTTTTTAAATATAATATATAATAAAATATACATAATATTTAAATATAAATAAATTATGCAAAAAAAAGGCAAAACGTCGTCGTTTTGAGCCAGGAAAAAAATATAAAGGCCAAAACGACGTCGTTTTGAGCCAGGAAAAAAAAAGGCAAAACGTCGTCGTTTTGAGCCCAGGAACCATTTTTTTTTTTTGGAACGGGTAGGTACCGGGTACGTACCCACATCGTATGCGTACCCGGTACGGGTACGCGGCCAAAACAACCGTACCCATGCAACAGAGGATATATTCAGCTAGCATTGAATTTCATTCATGTGAATACATGGTCAATTCTTCTCATGGTAATACTTTCTATCATGATTTGTTCCATATAGTCGTATATTGGGTCTTATTCCTTCATCACTGGATTTCAGTCTTTTCTTCTGATAAAATTTTCATCCACTTTATGAGGTTGTTCTTTGCTGGGTGCAGTTTATGTGTTTTGAACTCGCAACAATGACATATAGCAGCAGGTTTCTGACTCAAATCTGATCAGGGTGTTAATCAACAGGAGTCAAAAGCTAATGGAACCTGTAAGTTCACCTTCATACCTGTTAAATCTATTTCTTCTATTCCTTTCAATTGCATAATATTTCTAGCCCAAAAAGCAATAAGGTTGCTGCATTAAGCTCCACATATAAAAGATATTCACTCCCAAGTAACTTAAAATGTCAGTTAATTTTACACCCCGTTAGATAACTAATATAGATTGACTGCATCAATTTTTAACCCTCATACAATCCTTCAACTTCCATTGTAACCAAATCACTTTGTCAGTTGCAATCGCTGTCAAGTATGCTGAACAAATTTTAAATTACATGCTTATAAGGAGATGCAAAGAGATGGAAGGCCGAGGGCCAATCAAAAGAAGAATATATTGGATCGATCCTTAAGAATGTTTATTTGTTAAATCCTGAAGTTTTTACTGATAAATCACATAAGTTGTTCACTTCTGGAGCCTTTTCTTTATTTTCTTGATTTGTTTTTCTGGAGCTATTGAAGCTTCTTCCTGATGTCGCTACCCAGTTATTTTCCTCAAAGCTCATGTGGCCAGTGTAAATTCGAGGTCATAATTATATATTATATATATCTTAAAGAAGTAAGAAAATCAGTTTTTTTTCCTCCTGTTAAAAATTGCATGATTTTTAATCAGTGTGGCTTCTGTTACTGTTAGAAATATCATCACTTTTAAGACATATTTTAATAAATTTGTATCATTTCTCCTTTTTGTTTTTTTATTTTAAATTACTTTTTGTTCATAGGTTACATTTTTAAAGCTCAGATTTGTAGCTTAGAATTCACAATCACAAATATGCAATGCATGGTGGATTTCACAAATTAACAATATGGTGAATTTTTGCAGCTTCTGTATTGAGGTATGTAGTCATGTCCTATGTGAAATAAGAGTTTAGAAACACAATAGTTTATATTTTTTAGGAAAAAGTAATTACTATGGCAAATGTTAAAATATGGGGAGCCATCAATCTCAAGATTAAAGTTGTTATGTATAATTTGAAGTTATAAGTATAATACTCACTCATAGTTCTTCCTCTTCAACTCTTATAATTAACTAATGGTTACATAAAATTAAATTCACCCGTTACAAATTGGTCATTTTAAACTTCCCTCATCCGTTACGAATTAATTGCTTTTAATGTTTTCACACATGTTACTAATTAATCATTCTTAATATCTTTCATCTGTTACAAATTAATCACGTTTAGTTTTCCTTCACACAAATGAATCACTTATAATGTCTTATCCGTTACAAATTAATCACTTTTAATGTTTCTTCATCATCTATAGTTACTATATCTCTTAGACTCACCTAACCTCATATGACATTGATTGCTAGAGAATTACTCTCCAGTTTGTGGTCCAAGTTCACATATGGAAGGGAAATATATCATATCCTCAAATGTTATCCTCAACCAAGAAGGTAATGGTTGCATTTTTAAGCAGCTGAGGAACAGACTTGAAAGAGAAATTAGATCTAAGAAACATGAGATCCCACTGATAGAAAATGAATACTGGCATAAAAGAGGGATTGAATTAGAAAATTAAAATTTCTGCCTTCGGACCAAGATAATTGACGTTGAGAGGCTTCATCAAGTAAAACATGGTTTCTGGACAAGTGCTGAATGCCACTGAAAATAAGTAAGTGAGATGGGGTTGTGATTATAATGTCAGATCAGCCTCTTTTGTATTTTAGTTTTGGGTGGATAATATGGAGGGTGGGTTTTCTGATATTCTTATTCATTTCTTGATCTTTATTGTTATGGTGGAGATTAATTTGTCTTTTAATCTCCTATTTGAGAGGGATGTTCACAAATATTTTCTTCTTTGAATATAATTTGATTTTGCTTTCTAGAAAAAAAGTGATGGTTGCATTTCAGATTTTAGCCTGACTCTGCTCATGAACTTTCCTGCAACCCCTTCTCGAGCTGCAAGTTATCGTGCTCCTGAGAATTATAATGTTGTTATTATTATTATTATTATTATTATTATTATTATTATTATTATTATTATTATTATTATTATTATTATTATTATAATGTTTTTAGTGAATACCTACAGTGAAGAGATGACTATGGTTCCCATTTCATATGCAACCAGAATGTTGGAAGTTACATCAGCAAGAAAAGAGTTCAATCTTAAGCTGAACTAATGAACTTCACTTCAACCAGTAGGGATATATATACATTGAGCTCTTTATTTCATTAAGAGTGTACTGTTGAGATGAATATAAAGCTAGAGTCTCTCACATTGAGAGTTGTATACTTGAACATTGTGAAGCTGAATATTTGACTGTACTATTGATAACTGAACATGCTCCACTTTAAAAAATATTCCCTTCAAATGAACCCGGGTCTCAAGCATTTCTTCCCTTTTTTTTCCCACCGTTTTACTCTTCACTATTTAAATATGAGGTTAACTTTGAAGTTGAAAACTTTCTAAAACTGATTGCCAAGGATTTTTTACTCACTAATATGTTCTATATCTGGGTTTGGTGACAGGAAATAAACTAGAATAGTTAGGTGCCTATAGGTGTGACAATGAGTTTAACTCATTTCTTCCTTTTCTTCCCTTTTTTCACTGTTTTACTCTTCACTGTTTAAATATGATGGTTTACGTAGGGATATCTTAATCTTCAAGGAAGACATTTATAATAATGCACATCTTAACCTTCACATATTACTTGATAAAGGTTAATGGTTGTAAAAAAAAAAAACATACATGCGTCTGAATTGAAGGAAATAGTTTTTATTTGATAATTTTATGACATTTGAAGTTTTTTTTTTTTTTTTGAAATTGACATTTGAAGATTAAAAAATGTGATTTTTGAGTGGTGGTACGTCAAAGAAAAATGAAGTGAATTCAAGGAAAAAGATTTCTAGAATTACATTTGTTTTCTATTATTCATGAAATTCATCATAGCTGATCATTATTCTTAGTTGTATTCTTAATGTAATTATACCAAATGAAAAAAATGAGAACTCTCTCTGTGTCTATTATTAAATCTTGCATGCTACTTCATATCTCTGCAATAAACTATCAATGTATTATATTAAAAACAAAATTAAATAAATAACATTTATGATGAAAACCACAAATAAATAAAATAATTGTGCTTCTATAAAACAAAACTAACACATTCATTACAGAAAAAACTTACAAATTTATTTTTCTTATGTATAAAGTTAATAACGCAAATTTAAAAAATATTCATGAAAAAAATGAATATCGTCTGTGCATCGCACGGGTCACAATACTAGAGACACGCATCGTAACGGATTAAAAATTCTCATTTGCGATAGTGATGACAATAATTTTCATAGTATTTCAAAATTAGGTTACAAAGAAGTCTTTCGCAATGCCATATGATGAATTGAAGATCTTTTTACAGGAAATCTGGAACGATACGTTCTCAGCTTTTTCTCAATGTAATTAGACCATTTGCAAAAAAAAGAATAAAATAATTCAGTGTCTATTTTTAACACATTCGTGTTATTTCAACTCCCTGTGATAAATTATTCAATATATATAAAAAAACCATCAATCGAGCATTTAGGAAAATAACAACAACAAAAGTAAAAAATGGCAACTTTATGATTTATTTCTTTTAATACATAAAATAGCTTTAAAAGATAATACAAATTTTAAAAAAATCAAGTGGTAAGAACTAGGGGACATAAGGATTTGGGAGGATAAAAGGTGGAGGGTGAAAGGTTCGAACCCTGAGGATGACTAATTTACTAACAACTAACATTTGCCTATAAAAAAAAAACAAAAGTGAATATCCCCGTGCATCGCACGGGTAAAAAGTACTAGTTGTTTATACAGAAAAAAAAAAAAAAGAGGGGACCACTATCAATCTACAGGATATGGCAATTCTATTTGGACTAATATGCAAGAATAATAAGTGTATTAATGACATTCAAGTATAACCTTAACAGCATATTTGAAAAGAAATATTAAGAGATTTAAGTTTATTTTATCACGGCCTTAAAAAAAAGTTTATTTTTATCACAAATTTAAGTTGCCTAAAAAAAAAGAGTAATCGAATGCTTTCAAATATTTCCATGAACAACATGTTTCTATCTTTGAATTCTATTGTTTTTTTTTTTTGAACTCGATTTCAATTGTTACCTGTTAGAACTTAGAAACAATTTGAAACTATTTCTACGCTATATCTATCCGTTGGGAAAATTATAAAAGTAATAATATCCAGTTTTAAGAGCCGTAAATGCCATAATTTATTTATCATTTCAATAATTATTAATTGAAATCTATTTTATATCCATTATATTTATTTATTGTACCAAAAAAATATTTTTTATTTATTCAAAATTCTAAGATTACTTAATTAACAAACTTTGCCGTTAAATTTAGCTACATTCTCACACCTTTAGTTGGTTAAAGGATTACTTGTGTTAAGGCGAGTTTGACTTTATAGACAAAATCCAAGAAGCCGATGCTCAATAGCCGTCATAAATTACGAAAAACGGAAAAATAACACTTAATAAAACAGTTTTTCTTCATAAAAAATGCGGCAGGATGCGTTATTTCTGTTTTCATACTTTCAGCAGGTATTTCTGCTTTCATACTTTCTGCGAGTATCCAAACGAGCTCAAATTCGGGGCTAGCAGAAGAGCACCCAACATATAGGGATAAAAATTTCGGTATCTACTTGATCTAAAGATGATTTGGTATGCCTCTAAAGTGGATAAATATATCTTTCCACTTTACAGTTCTAGCTTTTAATCTAGTAATGATGGCATCTCAAGTGAAGCCTCTATCCCCACCCTTCCACTATCCCACCCACCCACAATCGGTAACCTTCAAATGGCTCCATTTCCAGCAATTACCACATGTAGAAAATACCGTGATGTTTTTTCCAGTGGAGTTGTAAAAGCCACAACTAAATGGATGAAACCAAACACAGTGAAAGAAGAAAGAAGTGCACATCCAACTCCTGAATAAGCAAATTTGTAAAAAGTAAAAGTGCCCCCCTCCTCACCCTTCATCTTCTAGAGGTTTCAGCACAGATAAAAACTTGGATTCCAATTCATAAAATTAAAAGTATAACCAAAATATGTCAATTCACAACAAATAACAGGTAGTTCAAGTAATTAACAGTGGTGTTAATTGCGATGGCGGAAAGTCAAAATCCCACCACACAGTGACAAATAATGACATAATATAGCCGAATATGGCGGAAATAGCGGGCATATGGCGGGAAGTCAAAATATGGCGGAAATAGTGGGCATATGGCGGGAAGTCAAAATGCGGGAAGTCAAAATCCCACCACATGACAAATAATGACATAATATAGCAGAATATGGCGGAAATAGCGGGCATATGGATATCGGCCATGGCGGAAAGCCAAAAAAACCGCCATGGTGTAGTTATGGCGGATATTTGATAGCACTGGTAATTAAAGAGAAACAGTAGACAACAATGGTGTTGAAACTTGATAAGAGGGATGTCAAAGCAATCAATAACCCACCAAGAAAGGTGCCAAGTTCCTTCTTTCATTCTATGAAAAGCAAGGAGAATACAATGTACTACTTTAGGTTACATACATGATGCATCCATATCCATCTTTCTACCAATTTCGATTAAATTCCAAGAGAAAACAAAGGGTTGTGAGCAAATAAGACCAAGACATTCATGAAAGAGTGATGTTTTGCAAATGTGTACTGTTACAAACATCCTTCCAATCCAAGGAAAAGGAGAACCAAAATGGGGACCCCTGAAAATTCCAAACTCCACAATCATTACCAGAGGATCCCCACTTAGCTCCACAAACCATAGATGACTAGACTAGAATCATTACCAATCTCCTCAACCAAATGCAAGTACCATTTCCTCTCCCTCCTTCTACTCCACCAAACTGACCCAGGTTCATCAGCTACAAACTCATGGGCATAAAAAGATAGCATAACAAAACAGGTGAAAAACACATAGTTTGAAGGATTGGGTTTACAATTTTCATACATAAAGATAAAGGGTTCAATTGCTCCTCATGTTATGGGTAAAGAGAGAGAGAGAGCAAGCATTGATTTAGTTTTATAAAATAGAAAAAATATTACAATAATTTGTTTGACTATGAAGAAAGAGACCTGGGTGGAGGAGGAAGAAGTTGATGAAGATTTGGAGGAGGCTGGTTGTTGTGAGGGCTGGACTGAGCCAGAAAAGGGTGAGCAAGCAATCTGGAAGCTGACAACCGGCGAGAAGGGTCCCTCTGCAAGCACCGGCCAATGAAATCCCTGAACTCCAGCGACGCCGTGGGCGGCGCCTCCGGCGGCTGAGACATACAAATCGCACACATCAAGCTAGCCCAATCACCCTGCCTCCCAACCGCGAACGGAAACCTTCCCATGTAGAACTCCAATATGCTCACCCCAAAGCTCCATATGTCGCCGGCGTAGGCATCGTACTGGCCGTCGTTGATATCGGTGTTTATCCTCTCCGGGCTCATGTACGCGATCGTCCCCACCGAGGAATTGCACGGATCCATGGTTTGATTGAGGATCCGGCCAACCCCGAAGTCGGCGATCTTGACCTGCTTCCTCGAGTTGATGAGGAGGTTCGACGGCTTGATGTCACGGTGGACGATGTGGCGGCGGTGGAGATACGCCAGCCCACGGAGGATCTGGCGCGCGACGTCGGCGAGCTGCTGCTCCTGCGGGATGTGCTTTCCTTCCAAGGATCCTCCATCCATGAACTCCAGCAGAACCTGGATTTCCGCGTTGTGGTCGTACATCTCATGGCACTTCACCACGTTGACATCGTCGACGTCCCTCAAGATCTGGATCTCGCGGTGGATCTGCCGCCGCACGGACTCCTCGTGGTGGCCGTATATCACCTTGAGCGCGTAGACTCGGCCGGTGGTGCGGTGAACCACCTTGTAAACCGTCCCGCCGCTACCGCTCCCGATGCGGTTGAGCCTCTCGAGCTCCGAGAACGGGATCACCAGTTGCTGCTGTAGCTGCGACAAACCTCCTCCTCCTCCGCTTCCTCCACTTCCTCCGCTGCCGCCGCTGCCTCCTGACGGAGGCAGCGGAAGCGGCACCGCTAGGTTGGTGTCACGCTGGGGTAGCGGTAAGGTGAGATGGTCCTTCCGGCGCCTCTGAGGACGCTGGTCTCGGTTGATGTTGTTGTTAGCGGCAGCGCCGGGGGAACCGGTGGCGGAGGTGGAGGGCGGTGGTAGTTGAATCGGCCTCATCTCATTTCTTTTGTGTCTTAGAGAAAATGGATGAGAATGATGGTTGAATTGAAATAAAAATAATGGAATGAATAAAGAGAAGGAGAGTTTATATTATATGATATGATATGAAAATCAAAATCTAGGGTATCTCCATGGAAAAGGAAAAGGAAAAGGAAAAAGAAAATCAAGTGGGGGAGTGAGGAAGAGAAGGTTCGAGGAAGTGTGAGAAGCGAAACGAGAATTGAAGGAGGATTTGTTGTTTGTTTGTTTGCCAGAGGAAGGGGGAAAATGAAGAGAGGTTTCTTGTATTTGTATTTGAGAAAGAAAGAAAGAAAGAAAGAAAATAAACAAGAGTTACTTGGAATCAAAAGAGGAAATCGGGGAATGGGGTCCACGCGCCTCCATGGCCCGTGGGGAACGTGGACCAATTGAGGGGTAGCACCAGCACCACCGTTGTGATCAACATGAACTCGCGAGGATGAAAAGGAAGAGGTGTATAATGTACTGTTGTGAATTAATTATTTATTATTGTTTAACTCCAATCACATTCATTCATCATCACACGCAAGCGCAACAACTCAAATATACACTCTGGGGACATGTGTACTCAACCGTATCATGTATGTAGTATGTATGTATGTATGTGGCCTTGTTCATCTGCCCCAATTTTCACCTCTAATCAAGAGTATAAGTATAAAAGAGAGTAATGGTGTGGGAAGGATTCAACATGGTGACTCTGGGTTCAAATAAAATAAGACAACTCACATAATGTCTAGCAACAAGGTCTTTAAGTAGGAGATTAACACTCTTCTTATATTTTAAGAGATGATATTAAACATCTAAAAATGTGAGAGAAAGTGATCAGTGAGTCCTCAAGAACTCTGTCGGAACTTTGGGGACAAGCTCATGTCTCTGTCTCTGCTGAAGACTGAGCAACCTCATTTGCAGAGTCCTCAATCTGGGTTTGATCATTGTTAGGGCTAACCCTTGACTTCCGTGAGTCATCATTGCTTGATTTTGGGTTGAAGGCGCCACTTTGACATTTGTCTGTTTCTTCAAATTTACCAATGATAGAGACCTGTGAGCCCCCTTTTTGGTAGTCCCGAAATTTGGAGAAAGCCCCACATGTATATCCAACCAACAGGGTTGGTCCTGGCATGTTTTGAAACTATTGTGGATAGAAGATTCATCCATTCAAAAAAGAAACAGCCAAGGAATCTTCTTCAGCCAATGGTGTAATAGTTGTATCCACTATAGATAAAACCACTCCAAACCGTTAGCCCCCTCCTGACATTTATTCCCCCCCCCCCCCCAAGTAAAATCATTGGCACAAGCCGTTACAATGATGTCCTTGCCATTATTTTTGTGTCCATTCTCATTGCATTTAGTGTTCACCTTTGATCCGTTGACAGCTTTGAAATGGTCATCATGGGCAATAAATTGCGTCTCCTGCAAACCGAGTTCGTTAGGGGTAATGATAGTCTCATCATTACGATAGTCAATGTCATTTATGGCCCTAGCATTTGATTTAAGTTATGTAACTACCTCTATTTGTGGTTCACTTGGAGCATTGAATGTCTGCATTTTCTGTTACAACCGGAGCGTTGAACCTGGAGCTAGGACCTGCAAGCCCCCATTTTTTCTTGTTTTCTCGGACTTTAGGGAATGTCTCACATGTCTATCCAGCTAATCATGTGGGCCCTACATGACAGGTTTTGAAACAGCCAAGGAATCTTCTTCAGTTAATGGTGTGACAGTTGTATTGACTAGGGACAAAACCACTCCCAAACCGTTAGTTCCCTTCTGACATTTATTCACCCAATAAACTAATTGGCACAAGCCGTTAATTGGTCATCAATTGTAATAATGGTCATGCCATTATTTTTGTGTCCATTCTCACTGCATTTAGTGTCCACCTTTGATCTGCTGACAGCTATGAAATGCTCATCATGGGAAACAAATTGCGTCTCCTGCAAACCGAGCCCGTCAGAGGCAATGATAACCTTATCATTGCGAGAGTCAATGTCATTTATGGCCCGAGAATCTGCAATAAGTTCTATAACTGCCTCAATTCATGGTCCACTTGGCGCATTCAATTCCTTATTCACCAAATAAATGTTCGCATTTTCCGTTACAGCAAGAGCGATGAACCTTGGGTCGTGGCCTGCTGTATTTTCACCTCCGCTACCACTGCTATGGGCTTCATTTCCTCTCATCCTCTTCTGGTTTCTTCTCATTATCATCCAAGGGCCAAAATCAAGGGTCTCTACTCTTGAGGTTTTCGCCGCTCCCTGGTTCACTACTTTCTCATTCTCAATCGGACAGACATCCATTTTATGGCCAAATTGACCACAGTGAAAATAGATAAGATCGGGCCCTTCAAACTCCACCTTGTACTCAATGACTTCAAGTGTAAATTTCAACACCAAGGTCTTCTAGAGATCGACCTCTACGAAAATACGAGCAAACTTCATTATGTCTGCTTCGTTCGATGCCCGGTTTCTAGCCTTGATTTTTTGGGCATGCTCATCTGCCTTCACAAACCTCCCTAGGGCCTTCCCTATTTTCGATAAGACCTTTTGACCAAAGTAATCCACTAGAAGCTCAGGGATATGGACCCAAACCGCCACACGTGTTAGTTGAACCTTCGATGGGTGAACTTGGAGCTCCACTATTGGGTCACAAGATAATGTCCCATGATAACCCATGGCCACCAGAGAATACATGCAAGTAGTCTTGTCTATTTGAGAACTTTATCAGAAAGAACCCAATCAAGGTCAAACACCTTTATCTCCCTCGTCGGCTGCCAAAGCCTTGCTAGCATGAATTTCAGAAGAACGAGAATTACATGATTTCCTATTAGCTTGACGATAATCAAATTCTTCCATGGCTTGCAAAACTCATTCCTCTATTCCCACGATAGTTAGATCACTAGGCAAAGAGGGTTATGCTCCATCCTCCCCTGGGCATCTCCTAGTTCGTCATCATTGTCTTCAGAATCTAACCCAAAGCAAAACTTAATCACTTCCTCCTCCTTCATGCCCTTATCTCCATTGAACCCCATGCAGATGTCTTTGTACAGAACCACATTCCGCTCCAAAGAAACCTAGTTGCTATCTCAAGAGGACCCATTACCCCCAATATTCCTCCTTTTTGCTTTAAACTCTGTCTTCCCAGGCCCCCATCACCTCCTGCTACCTTGGACCCCGAGGAAGACCCCCTGGAATCGTTGATGCGCCCTTTATCCAGCTTATATATGTTCTTACTTGGGGTGTTGCTCTTCTCATATTTAATTTGCATCATCATTTAACATAATATAGTCAGTAAATTCCCCTTAATGAGGATGTTAGGAATACAATTTTTGTGATGGTCTCCAAATTATTTTTATTCAATGTTAGTGGGAATTGGTAGGAAAATATTTATATATGCTTATTTGAGACATTTTTCAAGATTCTATGATGGTTCAAGTATCAATGGTACCTTGATTACGCTCATTCCAAAATTCGATCGACCCATGAATATCAAGTAGCTATGTTCTATTAGTCTTTGTAACATGACGTATAAGGGGGTTACTAAAATTTTGGCTACTTGAATTAAAGAAAGGTTGGATGACTATCAAGATTGATCTTGTGAATGCATATGACAGCATTTGAGTTTCATTGTGGAAACCATTCATGATCGGGTTTTTGTGGAATGAGGATACTTTAGACGAGTTTTCTCCTACGACGGATATTAGGCAAGGAAAACCTATTTCATTGTATCTTTTTGCGGTGTGTAGGGAAAGACTTTCACATTTAATTACAGTTGCAATGGATAACAGTTTATAGAAACCGGTTTGCATTGTACGAGAGGGCCTTCTTCATCGATCTTAGCTTTTGAGGAAGATTTGATTCGGTTTGCAAAAGCTAGCATGGAACAAGTTATGAAAAGTTCGTCATATTTGAATATTTTATATATGCCAAAGTTCATGGCGATGTGTGAGTAATGACAAGTCTAGGGTATTATTATTATATAACAATGTTCACTCCAATGTTCATCAGGAGATTAGTGATACCTAAGGCTTTAGAAGAATTAGTGATATGGGCAAGTACTTGGGAGTGCCTTCATAAAAAGGTTTCAGAAATAAAATTTTGTACCGTGAGATAAAAGGGCGGCATACAGGTTCAGGATGTTGTGGTTCTATGTCTTGTGATTGAAGTAGGGCTTGGTGATGGAGTTTCTGAGGGGTTTGCGGTTCAAGTCAGGTATAATGGATGTGAAGGAGCTTAGTTAATTTAGTGGTTGGGTTTAGATGCACTTGAACTATAAGGTTTCTAGGAGTGGCTAGTATCATGACACATCGTGGTGCTGAAGTGATGGTTTTTCAGGTGGTACTCGAAGGAGGTGCATCAGAGGAGTTCAGGTCGCTGATTGGGCTGAGATGAGGGTTGGTTTGGTGGATGGTGACAGGAGAGAATGAAAAATTTTAAAAAATAAATAAATATTAGTGAAATTCCAAATCTACCCTAACAATGGTATAAAGTACTGCAACACTTTTCTAAGTGACACACATTAAACACCGCCAATACAATCTAGTACAAATATCATCTAACCTGAGAGATGACTAACTAGATGCATGCAATGCATCCAACTGTTGCACCAGTTCAAAAATGAGATAGAATTAACTACGTCTGTATCAAACCTAAACATCTAATTTTAATTAAAGCCATCAATCTAATAATTAATACTTCTTCCGTCCCTAATTATAAGCTAACATTGAGACTTTTTTTGTGTCACTAAATATAAGCTAACCTTGCAAAAGTTAATATTTCTTTCCATATTCACCCTTGCATTTATTGGTAGTGGAGCACCACCATTAGTAGTACAATGATGAAAAAGTGTTATCATAAATAGGGATAAACATAGAATGTTGTACATTTTTTTTGAAAACCAATGCATCAATTAAGGCTTTCTTAAAAAGTGTGATTTTTACAACTTTAGCTTATAATTAGGGACGGAGGGAGTATTAACTTGACCATTTTTAAATAGAGCTCATTACGCATTAGACGAACTGACCAAGTAACTCCATGCACATCCTTCAACGAGTGGACCATCAATTCTCCCTTGCTCTTTTTTTCTTTAAAAAATGTCAAATTTGTGTTGTAGCTTTGTTGAAAGTATAGACTTCATTATTTTCCTGACAAAGTAAAGAATTTTTTTATGCATTGACGTTGAAATTTATACATGTTTTAAAGTCAACCATCTAACCAAGCCTTCGAACCAGATTTATGTGTTTGTCTCTAGCACAAACGATGCTTTCAATCCCAACTTGGTCTATATATATATATATATGGACCATGCTTGTTTCCTTGTAACTTCCGGCCATGTATGAGTATGACTACAAACCTTGTCATTTGTCCGTTTAATAATCAATTTCTTTTTTTTTTCAAAATTATTTCTCTCAAATTCAAAAGTTAATTAATTTTTTTTAAAAAGTTTATTTTAATTTTAAAATTAATTATACAGTAATCAAACATGTACTAAAAAGTAAAAGAAAAACATTTTATCCCAAACATATTAACACATGCAACAAAAAAAAAGGAAAAAGAAGAAGACCAAAGCAAGCCCAAGTAGCGTTTAGCATTCATTTGGAACAAATAAATATGTGAAGGAAGAATAGATAAGCAAAGACAACACGGATTTATAAATTTTATTTGGTTTGAAACCGAAAGAAAACACAATAAAAAGAAGAAAAAATTGCGAGCTCTACCCATTATGTTTTCTTTAAGCGTTAATTATACGCCACGGGGTTTTCCTATATTTTAACACTAAATTTGATATTTATTCAAATATTACACTCCATCTCATTCGTTACTTATTAACTGTGAACCCTGTTACTAATTTTTTCCACAAATATTTCGTGCGTTTTTTACTTCAACTTTGAGTAAAATTCCTATAAATCTATATTTGCAGGTAACATCGCATATCAATAGTGTAATTTTCTCACATTTTTTCTCTTATCATTTTTTGTAGTTTTTCCTTTTTATGTTCATTTTAATTTTTTTATGCGAGTATTTTAGTTCAGAAAATTGAAGATATTTCATTTTTTTTCAAGTACGAACTTGTCCGAGGCTGAATCTTTCCTGAACGAATTTGAGGTTTCACTCAACTTTTTATTTGCTTAGTTATTTATATTTTTGTTCCCAATATTTTTAAATATATGACAGAAAGGCCGTTGATTCTTTCTCAATTTTTACAACTCCAACTATGGCACCAATTCTACAAACACCGAGTGTAGTTTACTCAAGCTTCACTAGTTCAAAGAGTTACTTGGAACAAGAAGGAAGGACTTCTTTCCTATCTAGTCATGAAATCAGTAGTCAAATTCAGAGGGGATCTCAAGAAAACAATCAACATGGTGTGAAAAAGCTTCAATTCAAATGCATAATATTCCTGAAGAATTGCCCGCTGGTTATGGGTGTCAGATTTCACTTACTTTTATTCTATATACCAAACATACTTCTACTGTTTTATTTTATTTTATTTTTATTCAGTGTTTTATATAAATGAATTTTAGTAGGTGTTTCGTTATATACGTACCATGACAGAATAAATTAAATAAAGGAAATTGTTATTCTGACCCCACATCTATTCAGACCCCGTTAAATTCGTAAAATTTGAAAAAACCCTTTATGAAAAAAAATTCGCTCACACTGTGAAAGTGCGACCAAAACGCACTTGGAAAGTGCATCCATCACGCACTTGGAAGGTGCGTCCATCACGCACTTTCAACGTGCGTTTTGGTCGCACTTTCACAGTGCGAGCGAAACGCACTGATTTCTTTTTTTTTTCTGTTTAATTTCTGGAAGAAATTTGGGACTGACACTTCTTGATTACGGTAATAGGACAATTCTGAGCTCAAATATGTAGTCAGAATCTCCAAATTCCGACACCTTGTAGTAGTCGCTTTAGAATCAGGAGCGGTGCGGTTTGGAAAATTGGACAATTTTTTTATCTCGGATGCGAAGTCGACCAATTGCAAAGTTGAAGAGAAAAACCAAACGATCATAACTTAGGTATTTTATTTTGAATTTCAAACACTTTTTATTCCACCATAAATCTCCAAATATTCTAACTTGATTTACTGTGAAGTCTCATAATTTTTAAAAATCATCTGACATCAGTTCTGTACAAATTTACAGCAATTCACCCTTTAAAAGTGCGTTTACTTCGCACTTATACGTGCGTTAACGACGCACTTAAAGTGCGTGCGTAACGCACTTCTAAAGTGCGTAACGCACTTCTAAAGTGCGTTTATTTGTAGAAAAAAAATTAAAAACGACAGTAACAACTCCCTACAATTGAAAATTTTCAAAAACGACATAAGATGGAGCTTGTGGTGGTGGTGGTGGCGGCGGCAGCGGCCATAGGGGTGGCGCGTGGTTGTGAGGAGGGGTGGGTTTTTTTTATATTTTTTTTCATTAAGGATATTTAAGTATTTTTGCACTTTTTCAGGGGTCTGAATATCTTTGGGGGTCTGAATAACAATTCCCTTAAATAAATCTAGAGTATACAATCTTCATCAACCAAGAGCTATTCATGTAAGGGTTTTTTATTAAAAAAATTAGAATGTTTTAGTTGTTTGGCTAAGTTTTTTTAATTATTTTTTTGTAAAAATACTGTTAAATTGGATATGAATAGTTTTTCTTGGTTTGAAATGTTTTCTAGAAAGAATTTGAAAAATCGATTTATTCTTAAAATTAATCCGACCCAATTCAGTCATTCACTAACTGATTTGTCTTTGTCCATCAACTTTTTTTTTTTTTTTCTGGTTAGCGGTGGAGCACAAATTTTGACGTCATTTTTTTACATAAGGGATGATATTAATTAATTTACAAAAATTTAGAGTTGTCAACTGCTTGCTGTTAAGTTTAATTTGTACACTGCAAAAATGTCCATAATTAGAAGGCACATTTAACCGCAATCCAGAAGCTGGTTCTCTCTCACACATCTATATTGAGTTAGAAAGGTGGGTGTGGCATTGTGAGACATTACAATGGAGTGTTTGGAACGGAGGAGAAGACTTGTATTGTATGGTGAAGGTTCCTCATCTTCTTGGTCCATGTGGAATAGGGACTGGAAATTGCAAATCCCTAAGAATATTAATTAATTCATAGATTAAATCAAATTTTGAGCATGAAAAACTAAAGGAATGGAAAGCTTAGTGCTCATAGCATAGTTATTTCATGGGCCTTCTAGAACTTCTACCAAATAGATATCCATTGCTTATTAAAAAATACACCCTCTTCAGCCGGATACCACAGAGTCCCGAGAGAAACGTTTTCAATAAAAAAAATGGAATTGTTATTCAGACGCCCCCCAGCTATTCAGACCGAATGAATTTTCTGAAACCCGAAATCACCCCTTTCGAACGCACCTTTAAATGCGTGACAGTCGCAGTTTGAACCTCATGTTCCGAGTGCGACACGAACGCACACTGAGAGTGCGTTGGTGACGCACTTTGAGAGTGCGTTAAAAACGCACCGACCATTGACCATGAGTCAACAACCAGTAAAACTCATTAAATGAGTCAATAAGTGCGTCGTTACAACCTAGGGCACCGCAGCTCTATAAAAAGGGCTTCCCAATCCTTCATTTTCACACAAAATCTCTCTTCTTCCTCCCTTCCTCTTCTTTTTTCTTTCGTAGGGCGGCGACTTCACGCTCCTTACGTACCGATGCCGTGGGGGGGATTCTACTACCATGGCTAGAACGGTTGGCCGGGGGCAAATTCAAATTCTTTGTTCTTGGCATATTTGAACCAACATTGGAAACATAAGACTCAAAACAGAACAAAAACATAAAGGCATTGATGTGAGACCCAAAGTTTCGAGTTTAGAATAAACCGAATAAAATTCCTATTCACGATTAGTTGATGTAACGTGAAGGAAAACCTGAACAAGTGTTTATCAAATGGAATAAATTTATGAAGGAGAAAGTTCAGGAAAAGGCTAAGGATTGTATCAAAGTCGATAAATTTTATAGCACGATTAGTATTCGCTTAAACCTAGGGCAAGAACGCTAGTAAATAGCTAATTTACACTTAAAGACACGATGAAAACTAATTCCAAAAATCTTCACAGAAATGTTAGAACTTCTCTTAATTCTTCCTTAACAAGCGTTTCGATACGAAACCCTAGAATGTACGAACGTCAAATTCCAATACTCGGAAGTTTGCCGAAACTAAATCACTAATAGTTCAAGAAACCTAAAATCAACGGACGATGAAGACTTTTTCTATTCGGAGCTTCAAACGAAGATTCCACACGTGTACGCTTATTTCTCTTGATATTTCTAATCTTTCTTCAGAACGGAGTTTTCTCATCCGACATCAACTGCAAAAAGTAGTTTTTCGGGTAAAATCGATTTACACTGACTTTGGATCGTTTGCTTTAATTTCAAGAAACCTGTTTTGAGTTCTGTAATTCAGTCGCCAGAACCTATCTTAGAATTCACGGAGGAATGCGCAGGAAAAATCGGAATCGCGAAATTTTCATTTTTCCACATTTTCCAAAACCTATAAATAGCAAGAAAATGAAAATTTTTCAAAACCCTTCACCCATTCAAACCCCAAACCCGCGAGCACCCAAGGAGGAGGAGGAGGAGGAAGTGATTTTTGTCGTTTCTTGCCCGATTGCTACACCGTTCGTTGCTATTCGAAGACTTCGAGGTATAGATACTATCTCTCACTTCTGATCGTCAATTCTGTCGTCTTTCTCTATGTCTTTCTGTGCTCAAAGTTTTGAGCTTTTTGTAAAACTGTCCAAATAGCTTGATTTTAGTGTCTAAACATATTCCCTATGTACCCAAGAGTACTTCTAGCGGATTACATTTTGCCGAATGTCGCCGAAATGCCGCCGGAATTCATTTCTGCTGGAGAAACCCATTTTGAGCCAAAGTCTCATCCTTTAAGCTGAAAACTCTCGACTTAGCTTAGCGCTAGTAGGATTAGTCGTCATAAACGTCGTTGGTAACGTCCCCATCCAATTTGTTTTTCGAAATTCCAATTTTGAAATTCTGAGCTGAAAATATTGACCAAAATACCCCTGCGACAATTTTCGATCCGAAAATTTTTCTGAGCTTAGATTCGTCTTAGTTACGACTAATGATAACCTAGGAACCAAGTTTGATCGAAGAAAAATCTATGCACACAATTGTGATGTGTGGCCGAGAGCTCCTCTTTAGGGGGAGGAAAATTTTGTTTTTCGAAAACTTGTCTTAACGCGTTAGATTACCGTACTTCGAAGTTTATAATGCTTCGTGTAACCCTAGTACTTATTGTTTGCTGAGTTTCTGACTCATTGTGATTGATTTCTGTGAAATTGCTCTAAGGTTCGTTTGAGGAACGCTGTGGAGTCGGAGAGGAAGGTTGTGAAGGAGAACTTGAGGAGCAAGCTGGAGAACTTACAGGTGAGGGCTACTCACTGAATACTAGCTAATGTTTTAGGTGTCGATGAATTCGACTTGATTTACTGTTTATGCACTTGATTGTGTTTGACTGGGAAAAATGTTTTCTGAGGTTACGGCTGACAATTGATAATCATTTATCGCTTGAATTGTTTTTGAGATTGATTCACATGCTATGTGCTAAATGGTTAATCTAGGATGTGTTGATATTGATTCACATGCTATGTGCTAAATGGTTAATCTAGAATGTGTTGATATATGTGCCATGACTGTTGGATTGTGTTACTTTGAGTATGCAAATACACATATATCTGTTGTACGTCAGAGTGAGGATAACGGACAGTTATGCCACACTCATCACGAGATTTTGGAAAAGTTTTACGGGACGAACAGAGGTTCGGGCCCTTATTCATATTTTAATGGATCGAGACCTTCTCAGGGAATCAATTGGGATTATGGGATCTTTTAAACTCATAAGATTAAAGACAAAACTAAATGGAAACTATTTTACAAGGAAAATTCATAAGACATTAAACAACCTCTAAATCTTTAAATAATGATCACAATCGCAAATAAGAGCTTAGGACTTGATTAATAGTTTTGGAAAATGAGAAGTGTCGCCGAGTCCAAATTTTGAGAAAACTAATGAGTTTCCGTGTATGTTGATACTCTTTTGCTCGAGGAGCAGTTTTGTTGTTCGACTATCTAAAAGATAAGTCGGGAAAATTACTAAGTTTCTGAGTATGTTGATGCTCTTTTGCTCGATGAGCAGTTTTGTTGTTGGGCTATCTGAAAGATAAGTCGGGAAACGGGTAGTTTCCAAGTACATTGGTACTTTTTGCTCGCTGAGCAGTTTTTGACCATCGGATGGAGATGAGTCGGATGATTCGAGAAATCATCATGAGATACTTTTTATAATTAATTGTCTTTTGTCGCAGAATCCACATTTACCTTAGATTATTCTTTTTAGAGACAGTAAGTTAGCTAGAACACGTGACGACGTGACGAGTGAGGTCGGAGACGTTGTTTGGCTAATCACTTTGCATTCATGCACTCATTTTGAGGTTAATACACGGTGGGATGCCGGACCTCGGTGAATTCCAAAATGGTCATAAGACCCGGATTTCCACATAAGAACACTACGGTGATTCTTAGTAGCAGACGGAAATGGCAGACCTACGGGTTCACTGCTGATCTGACTACATTTTGTTTGGTATAAGAGACGCCCGAGCGGAAATGGTCCCACCGTGGCTGGTGTTAGGGCTGACTCGTTGGTGTCCATCCCTCCAGATTGCATCTTGTTCCTTAGCATTGCATTACATGCACCATTCATACTGATTTAGTTGTCGAGTGTATTTGATATTTGTTAACATTGTTTGAGATATGTTAATTGCCATCAAATGTTATTTATTTTCGTTGACAGGATATACAATATATAATGTTGTCATTCATATTTAAGTCTATGTAGTTATTGCTTAAACTTTACCTATTGGATGTACTATTATGTAATTCTTGAGTTGACCCTCGCGCGTGCTACCTGTGTATGGGGGGCTATGTATGCCCTTTTTGTCAGATGTCGATGGCAGATTGGTTCGAGATGGTCGTCCCTTCGGGGGGGACTAGGTTCGAGATGTTGGACCAGGATACCCCGGGCTCATGGGTGGTCGACCCCGCCGGTCACCGAGCTATCTATTCGGGGCGAATAATGGAGGACCGCGTCGACAGAATGGGAAACTTGACGCATAGAGTTTTGAGACGCTACACCGTCAGCTTCAACCTACCACCGGGCATGCACTGTGGCCTTGGAGTTGTAGTACCACCACCACCGTCGCCTGAGGACGAGGAGGACCCTTCGGAGGAGTTGCCTGTAGAGGGACTTCATCTGACTCTAGCACACCCACCGTCGCGGCTGCTGTTGATTTGGGATCGGGTACAGTACCCGCAGGACCAGCTGTGATGACCGATGCAGTCATAGACCTAGTCGTCTTGGATTCAGATTCAGACGACGATCTTGGTGATGCGTAGCTGGGAGTGCTGTGTTGTGCTCCTCTAGTCAGGATTAGGGTAGGAGTAGCGTCGTGGCTCTGATCTTCAGTTTTCTCATTTTGGGGCAGGGTAGGTCCCCGACCTTTAGCTTTTTGTGTGGTTCTCTTAACGGGAGTCACAGGGAGTTGGTCGGACTAGGAGGTCTTCGGGCTGTTTTTGGGCTGACCTACTTTCGTTGGAGGACTGTATTCAGGATACTGACCTTATATTTTGTTCTGTACATATTTGCCGACAGGCACTACTTTCCGTCACTGGAGGATTACTCGTGACGTAGCATGCTACTTACTGTGGGGGTTGTATATATATATATATATATATATATATCTGTATATTAGTCATGTTTATCTTTCGTTGATACGTCTTTAATTCGACAAGTCTTTTATTTACTTAAAACAAATATCGAAAAAAAATATTCACGTTTTTTTTCCGCTTTGTTTTCTTTTTGGTTACTAAAGTGACGTCACCGAAATCGGGGTGTTACAATTGAAGCTTTGACAGATAAGGGTCTAAGACACACTCTCAGGGTGCGCCTTGGTCGCACCTTTAAGGTGCGTATCAAGCGCACCCTTAAGGTGCGTGTATTCTAAACACGCACCTTCAAGCTGCGACAGAAACGCATCTACAAAGTGCGATAAAAACCATAACAGAATGGGTCGGGTCGCGTAACGAACCTGGGTTTCGGGAAGAATCTTGGGTGGTTGGTAGCAGAAGGTGGCGATGGGGGTGGCGGTGACTCCACTCGGTTGCGGTGTCGCTGGCGGAACCGATGGCGGTGGCAGGCGGAGGCAGTGGAGGAGGATGCGTGAGAGAGGGAGGGAGATTTTGAATGAGGAAGATTTAAATGAGTGAAATGTGTTTGGGGGAGGGGGGTTTTGGAAGTTTGAAGAAGTGGGAGAAGTGGGAAGGGGGGGGGGAAGTTAGTGGGGAAATTGGGAAGTTTTTTTTTTAAATTGGGGCTTTTTGGACAATTCACCAATTTTGAGGGGTCTGAATAACTGTTGGGGGGGGGGGGAGTCTGAATAACAATTCCCAAAAAAAATACTTGCCTTAACGAATGAGAATGGTTTGTTCACTTTGTTGATTGTATTTAACGGTTTGTTAAAGAAAAATATTAGCTTTTAATATTTTAGAGATGCAGTGCAGGGAGTGGCGGGAAGGGATAGATAGGGAGGAGAAGGGAAAGGTTATGAATGTGTTTTAGTGTAGAATTATTGAATCTTATTAGGTCAACGTTGATAAGGGGTTGTCCGTACCGTAATGCTCCTCTTTAGCAGGTTATCATTCTTCTAGTACGTACCCAACCGGTTCAGGTGGGCATCAGGTCATCAAGACTCAGAGAGGATTAAGATTGAGTTAGAATGATGCGTACCTCAGTGATGCATACTTGCTTACAGATGAAGGACTTCGAGTGACATAGCTCATGAGAGCTTGTTGGACTCGTCTTTCAAGACTTAACCTTGTACAACTAGTATTTCCCCTATATTTACTATGTTCTTTGTTTTTTGCTCGAAATAAGGTGGGCTTTATATCTGGTTTGTATTGTAGCCTACATGGATTTTTTAGAATTGGACTTTCACCTAGAAGTCTAATGGATAGAAGATGAGAGAGAATTGAGTATGAGTGCGGGTAGATTAGGTTTGAGCCACTTGGGCTTGACCCATAGCTCTTTTATTTTGTGGCTTCCCTTCCCTATATAAGGGAGAAACCTTTAAATTTTAACTCACATTTAATCGAATTTGAGACATGAATTTTGTGAGGTAGAGTGTTCCCTCCGAGTTTCTCTCTAAGATATTTCCCTTAAGAATTATCAAAGATGCACCATCTTTGTGCTTATCTTCACCATTGGCTTATCATACCTCTCTTCCATGAGTGTTCATGGCGTCATCCCTCAGCTTCATCTCCTTGTCTTCCACACGTTCCACCTTCTCCTACTTGTTCTTGGATATTCAAGGTGCTAGATCCAATATTTACTTGAAGATTCATGGAGAGAGAGAGCATGGATCCACATCACTCAGAGACGTCTCATATTTACACATATGTATAAGGTTTTTATAAATTTGGAGAGAGTCATGTAAATATATATGATATGATCTGGCCATAGATATATCTAGTAATATTCAACGTTACGTTACCTTATTCATAGGACCTCCTCTAATTGGGACCGGGTATTGGGCAGGTAACAATATTCATTAACAATTACCCTCAATTCGAGTACCTAAGGCATGAGGGTGCTTGGAATGTCCAGCTCCAACATAACTTCTTTAGTCTAAGACAATAGAGATAGCTTGCCCTACCCTTTGTAGTATACTCGTAATTCGAGGTGAGCGCAGGAGCTCTTGAGGAAAGTGCTTGAGATAAGCGTTGTAGGTTCGGCTCGAATGGAAGCACATGTCTTTTTAGAGCGAACGTGTAGTCCGAGGTCCTTTAGAATAAAAGGAGTTGTGTCTTATCACTGAGTGACTGTTTGATAAATTGGTGGTTTTGCGAGTTTCTTTGACTTGTAAGGGTTGATTTGGTGCGATTACGGAAAAAAAAAATTATGTAATGATGCATACAGGGTGTGAAAGTTCCCCATTACCCTCGCTTGGGAGGTGAAATATTGTATTTTCCCTTGATTAAGAATCTTTAAATAATAGAGGTAGGGTGTCATTTCTCCTTTCTTTAAATAATATCGTATTGCTTGAGACATGCCACCAAAATTGCTTGGGACATGTGACTCCACAAGGTTATCTCTGAGAGTGATCGAACCATAGCTATAAACCTTATTTTTCAGGGATGCGCTTGCGCCACCCTTATGTTGCCTTTGTGCGTTCTATACAAGCATGGAGAGACAAGTTTAGGGAGATCAAATTTAAGCATACTAGAAGAGAGGGCAATATAATCGCCGACTTCTTAGCTAATCTAGGCCACTCTATAGACTCACGAGTGCAAATCCTCTATGATCCCCCCTTAGGCTGTTCGCACTTCCTTCGTGGAGATTGTATGGGAGCTTCCTTCCCTAGGCCCATCCTTGATTAGGTTCGGGGCTTGCCCCACCCACATCATCACAAAATAATAATAATAATAATAATAATAATTTCGTTTTTTTTGTTTTTTACATTTGGAGGATATTATATTATGGTGAAAGATACATAGCATGAAGGGAAGTAGGGAACGTTAATAGAAACCAGTGAACCCACTCGTGTTGCAAACAATATCATATTATCATTTACAAAACGGTTTTCTTTCCCTCCTTCTTCTTCATTCCCTTCTCAATCTTCTCCATCCTCTCCAAGAACCAACAACAATGGCAGAAACCACCACCATCATTACCTTACCATCTCTTGCAATGCTGATATTCTTCACCACACTCTTCGCCTCCGCCGCTCAACAACAAAACCAATCTCAGCACCATGAAAATGCAGACCCGACCTACCTCAAGATGGTAGCCAACGCGAGCTCGTTTCCGCCGGAAGACTACTACGACTACATCATCATCGGCGGCGGCACAGCGGGGTGCCCACTGGCAGCAACACTGTCACGAGTCTCTCGCGTTCTGCTTCTTGAACGAGGAGCCATCGGCCACGGAAACCCAAATCTCATGACCCAAGAAGGCTTCTTGAGCACGCTGTTAATCTCCAACGTCAACGACGACCACTCCCCGGCGCAACCCTTCACCTCCGAGGAGGGCATCAACAACGCCCGCGGCCGCGTCCTCGGCGGCAGCAGCGCCATCAATGCCGGATTCTACAGCAGAGCCGACGCCGATTTCTTCAACAAATCTGGGTTGAGCTGGGACATGAGGCTCGTCAACGAGTCCTACGAGTGGGTCGAGAGGGAAATCGTGTTCACGCCGCACCTCCGGACGTGGCAATCGGCGGTTCGTGATGGGTTGCTGGAAGCAGGGGTGGGTCCCTTCAATGGCTTCACCGTCGACCACGCCACCGGGACCAAGATCGGTGGCTCCACCTTCGATTCCGCCGGAACAAGACACACCGCCGCTGATCTTCTGAATTACGCGAAACCCTCCAATCTCAAGGTGGCGGTGCACGCCACCGTCGAGAGGGTGCTTCTTGCTGCCTCAACCCTTGATTCAAATTCTGCGATTGGGGTTCTTTACCGTGACGAATTGGGGGGGTATCACCACGCGATTCTGCGGGAACGCGGTGAGGTGATTCTTGCTGCTGGTGCGATTGGGAGTCCTCAGCTTCTTCTTCTCAGTGGGATTGGGCCGAGATCTTACCTTTCTTCATGGGGGATTCCGGTGGCGCATCATCTTCCCTATGTTGGGCATTTCCTCTATGACAATCCTCGCAATGGAATCACTATTCTCCCTTCAGTTCCATTGGAGCATTCTCTCATACAGGTGGTGGGCATAACGGATTCTGGTTCTTACATCGAAGCAGCATCGAATGTGGTTCCGTTTCTTGCTTCTCCTCCCCATTCGGTCTTCATTCGCACCCCTGCGCCGCCGCTTTACCTCACCGTGGCCACCCTCATGTCGAAGATTTCAGGGCCTGCTTCTTCTGGTTTTCTCAGACTGGCTTCCACTGATGTCAGGTTTAACCCCATTGTGAGGTTTAATTACTTCAACAACCCGGTTGATGTCGAGCGCTGCGTGAATGGGACTAGGAAGATTGGGGATGTTCTCAGGAGCAGGGCTATGAATGATTTCAAGTTCAGGAACCGGTTGGGGGTGAGGGATTTCAGGTTTGTTGGACCTGCATTGCCGCGTGACCAGAGGGACTATGGTCAGATGGCTAATTTCTGCCGCCGGACGGTGAGCACCATATGGCATTACCATGGGGGCTGTGTTGTGGGCAGGGTGGTTGATCCTCAGCTTAGGGTCATTGGAATTGATTCACTTCGGGTTGTGGATGGTTCAGTGTTTAGTGTGTCGCCGGGAACCAATCCTCAGGCCACCATCATGATGCTTGGAAGGTGAGTTTAGCTTCTCTTGTTCATGAATCATGATCACCCCCTCACTTTACCTTCAGTGCAATGTGTATGTTTTTAGCATAATAATGTATACTGATGAAGTCATGTTATGTTATTTTGGCAGGTATTTTGGGATCAAGATAAACAGAGAAAGAGGTAGATACCAATGATTCTTCACTCTCCTCTTCTGCTTGGCTATTGTACAAATGTGAATACTTAGCTTTTGAATTTTTTGGTATTGTAGCATATTAGGTTTTGATGTTCAATTTGGATCATTGATAGATACTTAGAGAGTGTAAAGAATCCACATCTAGCAGATAACAGTGTAAGAAACTGTAACAAGTAGGGGTAGATTTGTAACATTTTCACATAATTGTTGATTAGATTGGATTCATACCTGAATAATGTGAAGTTGCCAGCAATCAAAGCATTGCCAAGTTTCTTGCCTTCATGGTCTATATTTTTGTCCCCTTCTATCTGTTGTGTTCATAGAGTTGTAATGATATATTTCGTTATACCATTTCCATGCCTACTTTTCTTTCATCTTGTTTAACTGTTTTGTTGAAGTTGTGAGGCTCATCCAAGCTACTTTATTATTCATTTCAGTGCAAACTGTTTGCATCCGAGAAAGTATTTGTTTAGAGATTATGCAGGAATGTACAATAGCATCAGTTAGAATCTGGCACTAACTCTTGGTTTGGATAATAGAGCATTGTGCAAAGTGTAAACTCGTGACATACTTTGGTTTTATTTGGTTTATGTGCTGGCCCATTTGATCCCAGCTCGTAAAAGGAATGGGCTGGACTGGACAACACCACCCCATCAGTCTACAATTTGAGGTGTTGTGAGTGTTTGTAACAAAACTATTTTGAGATAGTGGAGACCATCATAGTCTCATTCTCCAAAATAGTGCTTAATCCAATCTCAAAAAAAGTTAAAATTATTTTTGAAAATATATTGCCAAATGTTAATGTCTTTGTCCACTAACGACGTAATTGATTCTTCCTATTAGTTTCCTCATCTGCTTACAGAAAAGTATTACAATTTTGTCCCGACGTGACATGCAGAATATAACATCACCTCCTTTAAGATAGAGAACAAAGATTAGATAGATAAGAAAATGAAAGATGATAGTTATTTATAGCTACCCATTCTAATATAAAGAACTGAATTTGTAGCATGGCGTTTATTTTAAGCGAAAATAAAAGAAAAGAAAATGACGGGAACCAATAGGGTTTTTCTTCCATTTAAATAATAAAAAGAGAATATTAGATTATATCGAGACAAACTAAAATTTGCGAGTCCTACTACAGTATATTCAACGTTTGAATAAGAAGAAAATGTAGAAGATAAACATGTACAAAAGTAAATTAAACATCTTCAATTTGTTTTCCTATCTCTACGTTCTTTTATCAAGAAGCGTAAAGATACTTTCAAAAAAAAAAAAAATCAAGAAGCGTAAAGATGTAGTTTTTTCTTTGGCTTAAATTAAGTAAAGAGATAATTAATATAGACAGTACTTAAATGGTAGGAGTTGAGGGACATATGAGTTGGACAGGGAGAGGTCCAGAAATCAATTCCTGACGGTGCAATTTATCTTTTTGATGTACAAAAACAAAACAGTACTTAAATGTCAACAAAAAAAAATACAATACATAATTTGTTGCCAGGCTTGGTTTGCGACGTTCTCTACGGCTCCAAAGTAGTTGGTTGCTTGGACTCCTCCGTTTGACACTGTCGTTATAATCAATTGTGATGGCGGCATGCATTGTTGGCTTTTGTGGGAGGAGTGGGGAAGATGATTGTAAGATTGGATACTCTCACCACAAATTGTGTGAGGTAGACAATGTTATTTATAATAAAGAAATTACAGAATATTCTAAGGAATATTATGAGACATATTACAAAATATATAAATAATAGTAAAAGGAATATCCCGTAGGATATTACACATATTTATCTCTAACACCCCCCGTCAAGCTTAGCGTTGGATTAAGACCAACACGAAGCTTGGATCTAAAAAGTTCAAACAACGGACGAGGTAACGCCTTAGTGAAAATATCAGCAAGCTGGAGAGAAGTGGGCACATGGCGAACAGCTAATCGGCCAGAGGAAACCAGCTCACGGACGAAGTGGCAATCCAAGTCAATGTGTTTGGCATGTTTATGAGCAACAGGATTCTGAGCCATAAACAAAGCACTCTGGTTGTCACTAAGAAGAAGAGGAGTCGCTGATAACCGAACACGAAGCTCATGAAGAAGATTAAGCAACCAAACGAGCTCAGAAGCAGTATTAGCCATGGCTCGGTACTCAGATTCACAACTAGAGCGAGCAACAGTAGGTTGTTTCTTGGCACTCCAAGACAAGAGATTATCACCAAGAAAGATGGCGTAGCCATAAGTAGAGCGACGAGTGTCAGTGCAGCGAGCCCAATCAGCATCACTATAACCAAGAACAGCGGGGGAAGAGGTACGACGAAACGTAAGACCATAGTGCTGCGTGCCACAGACATAACGAAGAATGCGTTTGACAGCCTGAAAGTGTTCTACAGTCGGAGCCTGAAGAAACTGACTAACCGTGTTAACAGCATATGACAAGTCAGGACGAGTAATAGTCAAGTACTGCAAGGCCCCAACCAAAGAGCGATAATGCGTAGGATCTGAGTAAGCCTCACCAGAACTAACAAGATGAGAACCGGCAGCCAAGGGCGTCGAAACATGACTGGCCTCAAGCATCAGAGCACGAGAAAGCAAATCATGAGCATATTTGGCTTGGCCCAAGAACAAGCCATCAGCAGTATAAGTGATCTCAAGACCAAGGAAGTAGCCAAGCTTACCCAGATATTTTATGGCGAACTCAGCATTAAGGCGAGCAATAAACTCAGTCAGAAGAGAAGGGTCACTTCCAGTAAGAATTATGTCATCTACATACACAAGAAGATACAGGGTAATGCGTCCTTTGTAGAAGAAGAACAAGGAAGGATCAGCCCGACTACACGAAAAACCGTAGCGCATAAGAAAAGAGCTTAAGCGCTGAAACCAAGCACGAGGGGCCTGTTTGAGGCCGTAGAGGGCCTTGTTCAACCGACACACATGAGTCGGGAAGCGAGGATCAACAAACCCAGGAGGTTGCTCCATATAAACAGTTTCAGTGAGATGACCATGAAGGAAAGCATTTTTGACATCCAACTGATGAAGCTGCCAATCATTGAGCACAGCAAGAGATAAAATGAGGCGTACAGTAGTAGCTTTGACAACAGGACTGAAAGTAAGGGAGTAATCAAACCCTGCAATCTGCGTGAAACCCTGAGCTACCAAACGCGCTTTTAAGCGCTCAACAGTGTCGTCACTATGGAATTTAGTGCGAAAGACCCATTTACTACCAACAACATTGGTAGTGGAAGGACGAGGAACCAAAGACCAAGTACAATTCTTATGAAGAGCAGAAAGTTCATCCTCCATGGCTGCCACCATTGAGGATTCTTCATAGCAGACCTTAGGCTCAGTAACAGTATGCAAAGCAGTAAGAAGGCCAGTAGGCTGAGCATGAACCAAAGCATAACGCGGATTAAGCTTAAAAATACCATTCTGAGATCTAGTCCGAGGGCGAGCAGCATCAGGAGCAAGAGGAACCTGAGCTACAACCGGAGAAGGAGCCGGTGGGGAAGCAGGGGGACCTGAAGCCACAAGAGTAGGGGTGGCTAGCGGTGTTGGGGAAGCAGGAGCCGGCGAAGGTGGGGCAGCATTATGAGGAACCGGCGAGGGCGGTGCATCATCATGAGGAACCTGCAGAGCATCTGAGTCATCACAAGAAGGACAAAGCAAAGGACCAGTATGTGGGGAACTCTCCCGAATGACGGGGACATCAGGCTGTGCAGATGGAGGTGGTCCTACAGACGGTTCATAAAATGTAGAGACCACCAAGTCATGAGCAGAAGAGGGAGAACCTGCAAAAGGGAAGAAAAATTCATCAAACTGAGCATGACGAGACACATAAGTCCGAGAGATAGCCGGATCAAAGCATTTGAATCCCTTGTGTTGACCGCTGTATCCCAAAAATATGCAAGGAGAACTCCTGGGGCTAAACTTATGTTTCATGTATGGACGCAAGCACGGAAACACCCGACAGCCGAAGGGATGGAAATTAGTATATGTAGGCGCAACATGAAACAGAAGCTGAAATGGAATCTGATTAGAGAGCACCTTAGAAGGAACACGATTAATAATATATACCGCAGTACTGAAAGCAGCAACCCAATGGCTAGTAGGGACATGTGAGTGATACAACATAGCAAGACCAAGCTCAAGAACATGTCTATGTTTCCGTTCAACTCGCCCATTCTGCGCTTGAGTATGAGGGCAGGAAAACCGATGAAGCACACCCGAAGAAGCAAATAAAGTCTGTACTTTATGATTAGTGAACTCAGTGCCATTGTCACTTTGAAAAACTTTGATCGACCGGGAGAATTGGTTTTCCACAAACGCTTTGAATCGAACAAGAACATCATAAACATCAGACTTGCGCTTTAATGGATAAAACCAAGTAAACCGGGAAAAATCATCCACAAAAATAACAAAGTAAGAAAAACCATCAACGGAAGCAACAGGAGATGGTCCCCACAAATCACAATGGATAAGGTCCAAAACTGCAGAAGCTCGTTTATTATTATCATAAAAGGCTAAACGTTTACTCTTAGCCATCTGACAAGAAGTACAACAGATAGGCTTAGGCAAAATAGATGAAACATTAAAACAACCAAGTTTATGCAATTGTTGAATTATTTCAAAATTGACATGCCCTAATCGTGAGTGCCACAATTCAAAGGAGGCACGAGGTAATGGAGAACTGGTAGTAAGCAGCGCCTGCGATCCTTGGTCAAGCACATAAAGTCCGTTATCACATTGGCCCCTTCCCAGAACGGCGCCTGTCTGTCGGTTCTGAATAACAAAAGAATCATCCAGAAAAATAGCTTTAGCATTATGTTCACGAGTCAATTTGCTAACAGAGACAAAATTTTTAGTTAACCGAGGCACAACCAAAACATTAGATAAAGGAACAGAATGTGAAACAGAACGAGAACCAATATGAGAAATATGTAAACCAGCCCCATTACCAACAAGAACACGATCATTACCGGAGTACTCTTGAGAGTCCGTCAGCTGAGATAGAGAAGGAGTCATATGAGAGGTGGCACCTGTATCCATATACCAGTCGGAACGGTTGGAGTTGTCCAAGGAACAACCCGCAGCAAAAGATTGAGCTAAATTGGCAGACTCAGAAGAACGATCCCAGCGAACCGGACACTTATCAGCATAGTGACCCGGCTCACGACAAATTTGACAGCGAGGAATGTAAGAGCCACGACGACCAGAGCCACCATTATTGCGACGCTGACGAGATCCACCATTAGAGTTGCCACGATTACCACCACGAGAACCACCACCATAATTACCACGGTTGCCACTAGTGGAAGACTGATTGCCAGAAGAGCGAGTCTGATTGCTCGCATGGAAAGCAGCAGGTGGAGGAGTCACTGATTCCTCAAGAGAAGCCTGAAAAATAGCATGGCTCTCGACCTTACAAAGAATATCAGTAAAGAAAGGTAAGGGTACCTGATCAAGTTGTCCTGTGGAGAAATTTGCGTATGAGGGGCCAAGACCACGAAGAAACCAGTGAACTTTGTCATCATTAGCGACAAGGGCACCAATAGCCGCCAATTGATCACAAATAGTGCGGAATTTCCGTCCATACTCAGAAACTGAGAGGGAACCACGATGCATGAGTTGGAGCTCATCACGAAGACGCAGTTCACGGGCCTTGCTGCGTGAAGCATAAGCAGAATGGAGAGCAGTCCAAACGTCCCGGGCAGTAGTAGCACTAAGGGTCTCAGATAAAGCTTCCTCAGTCAGGGAGGAAAGAAAGAGACTGTTGACGTTTCGATCGCGAGCCTGCCAGTGAGCAAAGGAAGGATTTGGACTTGGAACAGCACGCAAACCAGAAGAAACAATCTGGGGCACAAACTCCGGCGGTGGATCAACTGTAGGATCAACAATGTCATAGAGATTTTGATTCTGAAGAAGAGCCGTGACCTGTTTACGCCAGAGAAGAAAATTATCTGATTTGAGTTTCACTGTAATCATATGCACTAAAGTGTTGAAGGAAAATGTCGGAGTTGTTGCGTCCGAAGCCATGGGAAAGAAGAGAAAGGTGGCGGCACAGGAGGTTTGGAGACTAGGGTTTCACCCTGAAGTCTGATACCATGTAAGATTGGATACTCTCACCACAAATTGTGTGAGGTAGACAATGTTATTTATAATAAAGAAATTACAGAATATTCTAAGGAATATTATGAGACATATTACAAAATATATAAATAATAGTAAAAGGAATATCCCGTAGGATATTACGCATATTTATCTCTAACAATGATACTTCACCTTGAGCTATTGGCTATCTTGCACGTGCTTAAAGTAATTTGGAGAGAGGGCATATGCTTGTTGTCAGCTACTTTGATTCGCTGCCGGCGGTGTCTCTTGTTGAGAAGCCCCCATCACATTTTCATGTGCATGCGATTCTTATTGCCAACACCAAGGATATAATTCTTAGGCACCGCATTGGGATGTTAGGGTTGTTCATACACCGAAAGAGGAAAATGCATGTGTGCACTATTTGGCTAAAGTTGAGACTTTCCAGGTTAGAGAGTTTACTCTTATTTAAAATCCTCCTGATGAGCTCGTCCTAATGGATGTGGTAGAGAGTTGCATCCTTAATGGGCTTCTAAAACTGCATCTCTAATGGGTCTCAAGTAACTAAGTCAATTATATAATTAGTTATCATTATTTATATGGTTATACTTATATCTAGTTTGTTATTTAAATTCACGTTCTAGAATATTCTACTTTCTATGATGGTGTCACATGTAATGTCACATTTCATCTCATAGAATTGATAGTTAGTATAAGTTGTATGGTTTAATTTCCATTATGAAATATTAAGAAGAATATTGCAAAAATCTCTTATTTTTTTCTCTTAATTTTTCTTTCATTTTCTTACTTTGATTCTACTTGGTAGATTTCTCTCTACCAGGATGCTATAGGATAAAGTTATCATGGGACTGAATTGTCTTTGGTGTTTCTTTTATTTCTTGTTTTTGTCTTTCTTTCTTTAATCTTGTACCAAAAAATAAAGGCTAAAAAGCATTTTTGGCCCCTGATGTTTTAAGTTTGTGCAAATTCTGCCTCTACTATATTTTTATCGACGTTTCTACCCCTCGTGTTTTCAAACAGTGAACCCTCTACCCCTCCGTCAGTCAGGCTTTCTCAGAAGAGGTTCCTGAGTGGATGGAGAGATGAAGAGGAGTATATGAAATTGATGATGATCAAGAAAATGAAATAAATTAAATTTGCTTGATGTATATATCAATTATGTATGTAACTGAACTGGTTAAATGCATGTTTTGCTACTTACAGGTCTTGAGTTTGAATCTCTCATTCCCATTTTTTCCAATTTCACTTGTAATTTTCACGTGGTAGGTCCAAAAATTATTCTTAAAAAAAGGCAAATCAGCTCATTCCGTTAGTTTTTAACGTTTGACTGACGGAGGGGTAGACGATGCACTGTTTGAAAACATGAGGGGTAGAAACATCAACAAAAATAAAGTAGGGGCATAATTTGCACAAACTTAAAATATCAGGGGCCAAAAATGCTTTTTAGCCAAAAATAAATTTATCAAATGGGCGAGCCCTAATAAACAATTCTGTATTCTTTGCTGATACTGAATGATTATTTAAGGTTGGCTTCTCCAATTCAACTTGTTCATCAGGCGAGCACGTTGATTGATTAAGGAGAAAACAAGAATCATATAAAGGACAGGTTCTTGTGATGGCATTCAACAGTGGTGAGTTTCGCATATGTTTCCACTAGAATCCAAAATCAAACTATTCAGCGAGATTTGATTCGAGTGTGGGACATGATTACATAATGAAACTCCGGTACCCACATATGCCACACCGCACATGGCCGAAACTAAATAATTCATTAACTTTGTTTTTAGTTTTAGGCATCTTAAAACTAGCCCGTATTTTTTCCATCTCATTATTCATTCGTATCATATAATTTATAATTAAATATGATTCTACTAGTGTTTTTTTTACCCGTGCAACATGTTTATTGTATTTGATACATCAATCATATTTTTAATTATAAAATAATTTAACATACTAAGAATGTAAGAACAATTATAATAAAGTAGATGATAGACACATATTAATCATGGAAAAAAAAGAATGTGATAGTAGCACAAATTAGGGTTGTGAAAGATAAATCATAAAATATGACATCATTTTGATTATCTGAAGTCATCCAAGTTTGAGACAATATTGCAGGGTACCTACAAAATTTATGAAATATATCAGACTTTGTACAAAATTTACGAACCTTAAACAGACAAAAATAATTTTGCATAGATTTCAAATAAGCCAACATAGATTTGTTTTGGTAATAAATTTTAGGTGCATCAATTTCTCCTCTCCATTTATAACTGAATGCATTCGGTTGGTATCTCATTTGATTTTATTTGAAATTTAACATAATATCAATCAATTAGTTTAGAATATAATGATTGTTTAAAAAATTATAATGATACTTTTTATATAAAACAAAATCTCACGTTACATATACATAAAGAAATCTCTAAAGTTAAAAAGAAGATTTTAATATTTTATGAAAAAGTTTCTCATATTTAAAATTTTTAAATTAGCCAACATGGATTTGTTTTGGTAATAAATTTTTGGTGAAGAAATTCCTCCTCTCCATTTATAACTGAATGCATTCGGTTGGTATCTCATTTGATTTTATTTGTAATTTAACCCAATATCAATCAATTAGTTTAAAATATAATGATTGTTTTAAAAAAAATATAATGATACTTTTTATATAAAACAATATCTCACGTTACACATGCATAAAGAAATCTCTAAAGTTAAAAAAAAGATTTTAAAATTTTCAGTGTAACACGTGTCAAAATAGGAGAAAGATTTACTTATACATAGGTGGCAACACCTTAAAACATCATTACAGCAGACACTGATCTTTGTATGCTCTTTTTTGCCACCATTTATCAAGACGTGTGGTCCCTTAGAGCTGTATAGTAGCCACCAACTGTATTTAGAATAACAAATTTTATACTATCTTGGTGTAGAATTCAGACTCCTTTTCTTGCAAATCCATCACAGATCATCAATCATCGTCATGCTTCTTTGGTAGTTGGGAGCATCAATGTATTTCTTTTACTCTACATCATTGGGAATGATGTTAAATTGTGGGCTATATAAATTTCTTCCCTTACCTAAGATTGGAATGAGAAGTGATGTCCATAGAGCTCAGCAAAGTCCATATCCTCATTATATGAACCCAGAATTGTTCATTCTGCCACCAATCGTATATACTAACCCCATTCCACATCAGATCAAGAATTGCAGTAACAAAATGGAGACGAAAAGGAGAATGAACCACATGCTGGAAAAGTTACTTATTTGCATCAGATTCATAATTATAAGATCCAAAATCAACACAAATCAGTAGTTATATGATTCATTCTCCTTACCCACATTCCCTTTCCATTCAGCTCATTAACTGCGTTAAGGCTTGCTTCCCACTAAGAAAAAGTTCAAGTATCAATTATGAAGCCAAATTAAATATAACTTATGAGTTATAAAGATGCAGATATGAGTACAACTAATACTCATGGATGTGATAGGTATAAGGATGCAGTTCCCGGACCATAACCACAAACGTTCTTGAGCCAAATAGGAAACTGCCTGAAAATCAAATAGAATCAGACCTTTAGTTAAGCAAATTTAGAATTTTAACCCATGTACTGATTGAAAAAAAGCTTCTACTATTGAGATAGTAAAGCAAAATAAAAGAGATTATAGCTATGTCTAAAAGCGATTTACAATTGACAACAAAAAAAGTTATTAATTAATAAAAAAATAGCAAAATATGGAATTGAAAGCAATCATATGAATAAGTATCTTACCAAAATCTCATTTCCTTAACTAGGATCCTGGGTCAAATTTGTTGGACGTCCCTTCTTCTGAAAGAGAAATCTTAATCAAATCTAAAATTTAAAAATGTATTTTTTTTATGAGAATTAACCTGAGAATGACACGTGAAATTTTTTTTATGAGAATTAACGTGAGAATGACACGTCACTAAATCAGCCTGATGGAAGTTCTTCTTTTCTAATATATATTGATTCCTATAAATATAATATATATATATATATATACTATTTAGTTTTGATCATTACTTCTTTAAAAAAATCATTACTTTCTTCTCTGATTTTGCCTTCGGGGTTTTGAAATCACCACAATTTAACCTAATTTTCTAAAAATCTCCATAATTTACTCTCTTCTTTTTGGGTTTGAACCTCTTGTAAAAAGAAAATTAAAGGGATTTGAAAAAATTAAGAAAAAAACACAAATAAAAAGTATAGGGACTAAAACTATATATTTTTATTATAAAAACAAAAAAGCATATTTAAGCCAGGGTAGGGTTCCTCTTCCCAACCCTGGCTTGCGGCGGCGCACGATTTCAGCCTCTGCCAGTGATGCCCTTGTTCCTGTGGGAGATGCGGACGACGATGGAGACACGTCTCACAAGTTCGACGTTGCAGATCGAGAAAGAGGAAAAGAGGGGTTCTCTTGTTCGACGACTACCCTGTTCGTCGATGGGATCTCTGATTTCGTGGACTACTTCCAGATTCGGTCTCTCTTTGGTCACATCGGAAGCTTGGTAAACGTCTTTGTTCAGAAGCAGAGGAGGCTTGGGAGGGCCTGCCGTTTCGGCTTCGTGAGGTATTCATCGGTAGATCTAGCTTCTTCAGCGATAAATTTGCTCAACGGAGTTCTTGTGGGGGGTTCAATCCTTTCGGTGGCGTTGGCAAAATTTCCAAAATCGGGGAGGGCCAGGTCGCCTGCTGCATAGGTCTTTCCTACGCCATTGCCGGTGAAGGTTGGCCGTGCTGTTGCTCCTTCAGTTGACGAACTCAGGATGATCTCAGAGCTCTCTAGGGACTCTCCTTGCTCTGGCTGGCCGGCGATACTTCTTTTCCCGGAGACAATTGTCTCAGGGTTCTTGGGAGGTTCAGCCTCTGGTGAGGAGGAGCGTGTTTCTTGCGAGGCCCTTTTTCCTAAATTGGGAATAGGTGATCTTGTCTCTACTGGCGAAGGAATCTTGGACGATTTTTACTCTCTCCCTTCTCCGGTTTGTGCTGGTGCAGGTGTGGTTCCAGCGGGTTGTGAGGTGGGTTCTGTGTCGGAGCGGCGGAGGAGGGGTCGACCAAGGAAAGGCGTGGCAGCAGGAAATCAGAAGGTCAAAGGGGTTTTGGTTGATGAGGTCGTCGTGCAACCGGTGGTAGAGGAGTCTTCTCTGATTCTCCCGGAAGCTTGTGGCTCTGCCCGTGCTCTGACAAGAGCTCGTAGGGACTTTCTAATTGCTAAACAAGTTGGAGTCGTCCCTATCGGTCCTGAGGAGGAAGCCATTTTGAGCTTCGCTGACCACCTCATTGCTACTCATCCTCGTCTCTACGGAGATCCCTAGTGCTGGCGCTGGTTTGCTGGGTTGGTATGGGTGCTTATGGGGTCTTGTTTTTGGCTTTCTGGTGAGGGTGTGCTGCGCCCCCTTTTGGTTTTTCTCCCTTGCAGGATTGGAATTTTGGCTGGTTTTTTCTCAGTCCTGGTGGGTTTTTGGGGTGTTCTGCTAGTGGTTAGTGCGGGTTGTTTGGGTTTTTGGTTTTTTGTCGGGTGGGCTTTTGGGTGCTTTTGCGGTTTTTCTCCTAGGCATTAGGGGCTTTTTCTTCTCCGGTTCTTGGGGTTCCTTTGTTTTTCCTTTCTTTGCTCCTTTCTGGCTTTGCGAGCTCTTGTTCCCTTTGAGGAGGATTGTTAATCTTGTCAATTTCCTCATCTATCTATGAATATATATATTTTGCTTTCTAAAAAAAAAGACTGTAATTTATTATTTATCATATTTTGTATTTTTCTCAGTTTCAAAAAAAATACTTTTCTCTTTTTTTTTTACATTTTCTTTAAGGGGAAAACTTAGATACCGTACCGTCTATGTTGTTGGTAATGTTCTCTTAAAATAAGACACGTGGATTGTGAGTTGAACCATGGCATAGGGAAAACCCCAATTTCTGCAATTCTTCTGTGAAAGAGACGGTGGTCAGAGTGGAAAGCTTGATTAAGTAAAAATAAATGGGGCACCAACATAATAAGGAACCATCTTCCTTAATACCCTCAGTTCCTCTCTGCCCTTCACGTTTCTATCCATGTCTACCAAATCTCGCACCTCCAGCATAGTTTTTCCTAACACCCACACCAGGAACCACTACGGTAAAGCGAAACTAATACTTTTACCACCGTCAAAATACTGAATCAAGCTTTCCACTATGACTATCGTTTTTCCATGCTGCAATTTCCTGAATTACTGCTAAAGAACAGAACATGCAGCAGCGATTTCTACACAATTTCCACCCACGTCGACGCTGCTGCTGGGTGTTTCTACACGATTTCCACTCACGAAGTTTCTGCAATTCTTATGCGAATTAAAGTTGCTTGCGTCTTCATAGCAGAATGTAACGCCCCGAATTTCAGGGGGTTACGGTAACAATCTAATAAAATAAATATGCAATATTTTCCAAAATGATTTATAACCATGCGTATATTTTTTTCTTTTCAAATGTATTTCCAAAACATGTCATGCATACTCCCAACTACAAAGGGTTTTACATTAAGCCTTGAACAAGGCGAGTACCCGAAACCTCAAATATAAATTTCTAAACCCGTTATGCAAGCTTAAACCAATAATGGTTAGCTCTCTAACTCAAGGCTCTAACTCTACACCCGACTCTATTCTTCAAGTCTTCCACAGTTCTTCAAGTTCTCCTCTCCGACTCGTACGAAGGTCAAGCTCCATCGAAAATTCTCCATCGCCTAATAGCGTTAAGCGCCAAAACAACAAATAACAAACATAAAGGGTTAACTCCATGCCATTACCACGTGTGAAAGAGAAAAACATGCTATTCAGATATAAGTGCATAACATGGCACATACGCTAGCAACATAATTCAAGATAGATGACGACATATATTCAAAAATATAGATTTAAATCAACTATCAACAACCTCAACAATATTTCTACTCAGATATCAGCAACTTAACAACCTATATATTAACTCAGATATCAACAACTTAACAAGGTAACATTTATTCAGACATCAACTTAACAACATATAACAACTCAGATATCCACAACTTCCACAGTATAGAATCAAATCATATGACAATAATCTCAACAATATAACATCAAATCAAATAACAACAACCTCAATCTATAACATCTAATCAGATGTCAACAACCTCAACAATATCGCATCAAATCAGATACCAACAACTTCATCAATATAGATTAACTCAGCTATCAACCACTTAGCATATCAGATGACAATAAAACCAACAATATGAGTCAATCAATAACGTCTCAAAAGACGGGACAATGATAGGACCACACCTCCTCATCGCCACTTTCACATCATCACACAGACAGGACAATCATTGGACCACACCTCCTGATTGCCACTTATTGCGTCTCACAAGACGGGACAATGACGTGGGAAAATCACCACCACATTGACACTTTATAACGTCTCGAAAGACGGGACTATCACGTGGGACAACCACCACCACACCGCCACATAACGCCACTATGGACGGGACAATCACGTGGGACAATCACCACCACATTGCCACTTCAAGACATCTCGAAAGATGGGACGATCATGTGGGACAATATCCACCACATCGCCACTTCAAGCAAACCAAAACATCTTATCCAACTCAGTAGTCACTCAAACAAAAATCTCAAATCCAATAATCAAACCAGGGTAACCACATGTTATTCATAATTTCAACGAACATAAATCAATTCAATGCATACCGACTCAGTTCAATGACAGAAACCAGTAAACGGCCGAAGCCTCTTAGAAAACGGAGACACACGTCTCAATGAGTTCACTCGGCCGAAGCCTCCAGAAAACATTTGGCACAAGACTCAGAAACAGTCAACATAAACAAGCATACAACATTGCAAGCATACCAAAATTTCAATCAATTGCCAATCAAATCAAACATCTTCATCTCAAGCGCATGCAGTGCGAATAAATCATGCAAGACTCAAATGACGCTCTAAAAATGAGTTACCCTTACCTTAGCCAATTTCTCCATCCAAGCTCAACATCCTAGTCCAATCCAAAATAAAGCTCTCGAATCCAGTAAGTTCCCCGGGCGTCCTCCTCAGTTGTGAAACCTCACTAATTGCTCCAAAGTCTCTTTCCTCAGCTCAACTCGTTCCAAACCTTAAGCAAAGTATCATTGCTTAGTCGCTAAGAAACAAAACAACTAATAACACTATCAAAACCCGAAAAGAAGCTTTCGAAGCTCTAGAGTTCGACATTTAGGCACAAATGGACAATAAGACATGTTTTCGCTAAAATGCGCATAACTCGAGCTACAGAACTCGGAATGACACGAAACCAACGCCAAAATTTCGACAATTGAAAGAGCTACGCAATGGCTTAGGTCATACAGACCCAAAAATTATTTTTGGACACGGTACCCTAGCAAACAGGTTTCGGCCACTTTAGAAAATAGGGTTTCCGAACTTTTTCTTCGATCTAAATCAATTCCTAGGTATTCTTAGGCAATATCTAGGCCAGGGAAACTCTCAGAAAAATTATCGGATCGAAAACTAGAACAGGGGTATTTTGGTCAAGATTTTTAGCTCGGAAACTCAAAATCGGAATTTCGAAAAGTAAATTGGATGAGGTCGATTCCCACGATGTTTATGACAACTAATCATACTGACGCTAAGCTCAGTCGAGAGTTTTTGATTCAAAAAGCGGAACCTCAACATAAAATGGGTATTTTGAGCAGAATTGAAGTTCTGCGGCGATTCGACGAGATTCGGCGAAATGTAATCCGCTAAACATGCTCTTGGGCATGCAGGGAATAAGTTTAGACAGAGAAATCAAGTTATTTGGACAGTTTTACAAAAATCTCAAAACTTTGAGCACAGAAAGACATAGAGAAAAGCGACAGAATTTACGATCAGAGGTAAGGAAAAGCATCAGTACCTCGAGGCCTACGTATAGCAACTGTCAGTGCGACGATCAGGCAAGAAACGACGAAAATCTTCCTCTCCATCTCCTCCCTTGAGCTCGCGGCCACCATGGGTGAATGGTGAGGATTTTTGAGTTTTTCTCCTATTTATAGGAGATGGAAAACGCGGGAAAATGAAAATTTCGCGATTCCTATTTTTCCTGTGCATTCCTCGGTGAATTATAAGATAGAATCCGGCGACAGAATTCCAGAACTCGAAACAGGTTTCCTGGAATTTAAGCAAACGACTCGCTAACGACGTTAATCGATTTAACCCGAAAAGTTACTTTTTGCAATCGATGTCGGAAGAGAAAATTTCCTTCTGAAGAAAGATTGGAAACATCGCAAGAAATGGGTGCATGCGTGTGGAATCTTCGTTTGAAGCTCCGAATAGAAAAAGTCTTCATCAACAGTTTACTTTAAGGTTCTTGAGCTATCAGGGATTCAGTTTTGGCAAACTTCCGAGTAACAAAATCGATCATTCGTACATTCCAGAGTTTCGTGTCGAAACACTCGTCAGGGAAAGGAATAAGAGAAATTCTTATAATCCTCTGAATATTTTTGAATTCCGCTTCTATAGTGCTTTAAGAGCGGATTAGCCTTTTACTAACGCTTTCGCCCTAAGGCGGATGTGAATAAAGCTCGTGCTATAACCTATAGCGACTATAGAACTATTCTTAACCATTTCCTGAACTCTCTTCTTCATAACGCTAATCCAAACATTAAACACAAGTCAAGTTCCCCTCGCGCTTACACAAAATCATATGCGTGAGTTGGAAATTAATTATTTATTTAATTCTAAAATCCTGGGTCTTACAATTTCCTTGATTCATAATTAAAATCAAGTCAGAAAAGTAACTTAAAAATAATAGAATATAAACACACAATTAATTTACACAACGAAGATAAATAAATAATCTAGTTATTTAATTCAGGGTCTTACACAGAACGTGATGCAGTGTATCAATTTTCTCTATCTCTACGGGTCATTGAATGATAAGTGTGTGGAATTTTAGAATTTATTTTATTAATTGAAATAAAGCCACGTGTTGTATTTTAATTAGAGAACAGTACCAACAACATAGTTGGAACTGTATCTAAGTTTTTCCCTTTCTCTAATTCATTTTACATTTTCTGATTTTCTACATATATGGATGCCAAAAAAAAACCGACAAATGATGGATACGCACAAATATGAGAAACACAAACAATACAAACAACATGAGAATCTTTTGTAAGACACGATAAAGCGGGAAATTTATATGTAAAAAACGGGATTGTCTAAATGACCCATGATAAAGTTTGGGTTAAATAACTCACCATCCAATCACATTGGAGATAAATGAGTTGGAAATAAATTAATAAATAAAGTATAGAAATTCCAACTCATTTATCTCCAATGTGATTGGATGGTGGGTTATTTAACCCAAACTTTATCATGAGTCATTTAGACAACCCGTAAAAAAAAAAACAAAGACCGATTATGATGGCTTCCACAAATAATTTTTTTACATATAAAAGATAAAAAATATTACCATTAGAGATATTTTAGTTCTTTTCTGATGTATAAAAAGAAAAAGATATTTTAGTACGATTTGTATTGGTACATTGGCGGTCCTACTATTTACTCCACCTTATCTTGTTTTTATGCGCACTTATTAGCATTATTTTAAGAATAATTACATTTCCAAACCTCATTTTTAAGGTGTGAGAAGTAGAAGAGAGATAAAGAAATGATAGAGAAAATAAAGATTTGACTTTGAATTGATTGATAAAAAAAACTAAATAGATAGAAAATAAATATTAAAAAGAGTGGAGGTGTGTATAAATTAAAGGCTTAATTGCACTTTTGATCCCCCAACTATTTCCTTCTTGCAAAAATCGTTCTCAAACATCAAAATTAGCAAAAAAATGTCCTCCAACTATACCTGGTGTTGCACTTTTGGTCTGCCGTTTGCCTTCCGTGAGAAAACTAACGTGAGAAGCTGATGTGGCTCCCTCACGCGCGTCTCACGTGACTTTCTTCAAAGAGCTTGATGACTAGACGAGTCACATGTTTCTCACGTAACTCTGAAAGGCTCCAACGGTCATCTCCCTCCTACATCGTCTACTTCACCATGGAACCCTTTTAGAGTCACGTGAGAAGCATGTGACTTGTCCAGTCATCAACCTCTCTGAAGAAAGTCACGTGAGACACGCGTGAGGCAACCACATCAGCTTCTCACGTTAATTTTCTCACGGAAGGCAAACGGCAGACCAAAAGTGTAACAACATGTATAGTTGGAGGACCTTTTTTTTGCTAATTTTGAAGTTTGGGGACGATTTTCCATTAAAGGCAATAGTTGGGGACCAAAAGTACAATTAAAACTAAATTAAAACTCTTTATCTCACATCCAAACTAACCAATATGAAGTTGTTTTAATTTTTAACGATATTTTGGGTTTGGAACCTTGAGCTATCTTCATTACTTCACATTAAGAGTTTCGTCATAATGGTCTTATCTGATTTGAATATAATTGCTTCAATTTCAATTGAAAATATATGGAATTTTTTAAAAAAATCAATGAATTTAAAATAATAGAAAAACTTAAGAAAAGCAACAAGACTCTAGTATAAATAACTAACATGTTTGGAGATTGAGGTTGTCTAAATGACCCACTAGAAGATTTGGGTTAAATAACTCATCGTTCAATCATAGTAAAAATAAGTGAGTTAGAATTTCTATATTTTATTTATTAATTTATTTATAAAAAATCTTAATGGTTCATTAAGTTGTGGATTAGTAATCCATATGGGTTATTTAAACAATCTCTTGGAGATTAGGTAATTTCACGAAACACTTGTGGTTTAAAAAAAATCAATGATTGTTTAGCAAGAGAAATTAAAAAAAAAAATGTCCATTCATTCACACTTAAAAAAATTTCACTCAATTTTTAGTTAATTTTGTTTTTACATCATATTTTCTCTGTATTTTCTCTTTATCTCTATTCTCTCCATCATTTTTTTCCACTAAAATGAGGTGTGAATATAACATTATGCATAGTATATCGAGTGCATTTGTCTATTAGATAATTTCAACAAACCTTGATTTAACAAAATAAAAAACAACAACTCAAATAGTTGAATGAGTCCATCTTATCTAATCCAACTAAAAAATGAAAATCATCACTCAATCTCACCATTGAAACATATTGCCTCTCCCCTAACCTCTCTTTCACCATTGTGGCAGAATCCCCAATCCCCACTATGGCTCCAACAAAAACACCACCCCCTTAATCAAATTCCCCAAACTCGATTCCACTTCCAACTTCCCAGACATTTACAACCTTGTTTTCCTTACACTCATGTTCCTCGTTTGCATATATGAATCCTCTGCTGATCTTTTCTCTGGATGTCTCAACACTTTCAAAGAACAATTTTCAGGTGGAAAAAACTTCCATCAGGTTTCTTCTTCCCTCCCACCACCGCCATCTTCTCCTTGATCTATTTCCCTCTCACCGATCACAACCTCCATCCATCTCTCTGTATTTCGACCGCGTTGTAGATCTGGTTAATGAGAGCAAAAATTAATGCCACGAAGGGGAAGGGTTGCAGAACTGGGTTGTTGACTGGACAGAGGAATCAGACAGTGGGAGGTTGGCGACAGAGGGGGGAATTGGGTGGGAGAGGGCAAGGTGGAACCGATTCAAGAGAGAAATACGGTGACGGTGGGGTTTGGCGACAACGATGCGATGAGGATACAGTGATGGTGGGGTTTGGTGACGATGGAGGCCGAATCAGCGTTGTGATTTGTCTTTCACCTTTCATCTTCCATTTTTTGATCATGATTTGAGGTTATGGTTTTGATCTTTGTTGGTGATGAGGTTCTTTCTTTCTCTCTGATCTCTCATCTCTCCTCTCACCTTGGGTTTATGGAGTGATACAGTGGAAGGGGGTGAGTGAGTTATGGGCTGAGGGTGGTTGCACGGTGTGTGGGGTTGAGGGTGGTTGCACGGTCTGGTTGGGGTGGTGAAGTTGATGATGACGAAGAAATGAATTATGGGTTTAATTTATTTTTTTATTTTTAAAATTTATTTGTTTTATAAATGTATGTTTTATTAATTATTTATCTACATGGAAGGGCCACATAAGTTGCCATGTCAATTAATGAGTGCCATATCAGCAAATTCTGTTAGTCAACTGACAGAAATAGACGGAAGGACTAAAAACGCTCACGGAAAAAAGATTTGGGACATTGACTTTTGCACGTTTTAAACAAGAGGGATCACTTTTGCACAATCGTGTTACTTCAGGGACTAAATATACAATTAAGCTTATAAGTTAACTTAAATCTTCCAGCTAAAAGTACTTTTTTTTCCGAGTGAATGGTCACTTTCGTCCCTAAAGTTATAGGTGTCGAACATTTTAGTCCCTATTCTATTGAAATATCGCTCGTGATCCCTGAAGTTGCAAAACGTCAATCATGGACGACGTTTCAATAGAATATGGACTAAAATGTCAAGGGACTAACGTGATTGTCTGCAACTTTAGGGACCACGAGCGACATTTCAATAGAATATGGACTAAAATGCCCGACGCCTGTAACTTTAGGGACGAAAGTGGCCCTTCACCCTTTTTTGTCAGAAGAACCTAATAGCTCAATTCAAAAGAGAGGCCCAAGGTACAAATAGAATTCAAGTGTTCTTATAGTAGGGCTGAAAAGCTAACATGAAAACCTGGCCTATGAATGCCAAAAGCCTAGTGAATCGTACCCTAACAAGTGTTCAGAACACATCAGAACTAATTGACTTTGTGACCATCAAGTACACCACTTCACAACCTTTCTCGAAACCTAACCCTAGATCACAGGGTTCCTCTATCTCCATGAGTAGAGATTGGCCCCTGACTCATGGATTGATCCCATAAGCCTACTCTTCCTTTCTGAAAATTGTGTGCAAAGTCATTATTGTACTGTATTATTAAAGACTGTCCGGTGATATTTAGCAGTTATGTCTTTTTAAATTTGTTATCTTCCTTAATGAAAACCTTATTCTTGTTATAATGAAATATACTCTTAAGATATAGGGAAAATAGCTCTTAAGGATATATAGTATGCTCTACACTCATCTCTTCATTGAAATATTTTGTAATATCAGATGTTTCAAAATATAAGATGTTTTAGCAGTTATAGTATGTATTAAAATCAGGGCCGTGTACAGACATTTTGCGGCCTTAGGCGAAAATGTTAAAGGACCCCTTTTCAACTTTTCGTTTTTTTTTTTTTCAATTTTTCATAACTAGATTCATACTTTCTATTTGGCATTTCCTTATGTAAATAATCAAAATAAAAAAATTAACTAAATATTAAAGAAATCTAAATAAACTAAATAGTCTAAACTCTAAAATAAATATAGAAAATGATGACGATGAACAAAATGATAGAACCTGAAATTGAAACCAGATAAAGATTTTGTTGTTTAGATGTTGTGTCAGGCGCAAAGGTGCAGCGTGTTATATTGTTGCGTACTCAGAGTCGTGCCTGTGAAATCAATCATTCCACCAATCCACCGAGATGGAGAATTGACGATGAAAGGCTCCATACGCGGGACGGCAGGATGTATGCGGTTTTCAGAATCCAAATGATGTCAAATCCAAAGAGGTTGAGCCGCAGAGACAAAGTTTGATCAATAGACAATAGGTTTCAAAGGGAAGGAGAAGAAGATTTTTTTTTTTTTTTATGAACAGAAGATGAGGAGATGAAAAAAATGTGAAAGCTGAAGTCTGGAGAGTGAGAGACGTTAGTTAGAGAATTGAGATGGGTTAATAGAGATTTACTTCTTTTTTTTGGGATAAATAAAATACTTTAAATGACATTAGTTATGATATTGATTAATTTTTAAAAGATGATATTGATTGACTAATTTTTAAGGAAGATAGTGATTTTAAATTATTATATTTTGATCAGTTAAAATTTGTTAATATTAGTAATAATAAAAACAAAATTTGGGCCTAATTTCTTTTTTTACGGGGCCTTAGGCTGGTGCCTAATTTGCTTTGCACACAAGACGACCCTGATTAAAATATAAGTTATTTTGTAAACTCAAAACATTTTTCTCTTTTTTTTTTTTTTTTTCATTCTATGCCCTTATTTAATAATATATTTCTTACCTATCACCTTTAATTTTCACTTACCAAAACTTTTATCATGCATTTAACTAATAATCTCAATTTTTTTTCCTTAACATAACTAAACTTTAAATAGAAATATTTCAATCAAAATATTTATCAAATGGTTGTTTTAATACTTGTGCATAACTATAAACAACTTAATATTTTAGAATGGAGAGAATAACTTTTAGGTTAATTCTGAAGCCGATAATCAATTCTAGAGAAGAAGTTCTTGTCTTCAAAATTGTATTTGGTGAAAGAGGAACTCTTCCAAGCATAAACAGTAGATAGAACCATAAACCATACAAAGAACATGAGAATCTTTTCTAAGAAACGACAAAGTGGGAAATTAAAAAAAAAATAACAATTATGAAAAAAAGATATTTCAGTAAGATTTGGGTTGCTACTTGCTATGCTAAGTTGGTGGTCCTACTTACACTCCTTTCTTTACCTATTTTGCACGTGTATGCGGCATCAATTATTGTTTAGCATCAACATAAAAAACTTAAAATATAAGCATCCCGTCAATAGTACAATATAATAATGCAGAAAAATATTGACTAAAATCCATTCGTTTCCTAAACAATGAGAGAGACACTAAATGAGTTGATTTCACTCCACTGATTTATGAATGCATCTACTTTTTTCAATGAGAGCGACCCGAATGTAGGACCTCTTACTAATTTGTAATGAATGGAATACCATCTTTGTAGAGGGAGAGCCAATTCAGATGCACTGTTCTGGCTAATTTGGTAGTTTAATTTAGCTAGATTAGACAATGAATAGATTGAGTAATTCACAAATAGAATGGAAATGACAAAGACCTTAACCTAACTTTTTAATTATTAGTACCACATTCCAGCTCTAGCACAAAGCTCACCTTTCTCTTAACATCAAAAAAGAAATCACCTTTCTCTACTTTGTTTATGTCGATATAAGTTTTAAAAAATAATATTATTTGTATAGAATAAAGTAAAAATATTTTCAAACATAAAATGATTAATAAGAAAACTGCTATTAAATAAGGGTACCTGAGAATTCTCATTTATTCAAGTATGTTAAGTAGGTGAGACCATATAAATGTTTATATGAAAGAGATAAACATAAAAATTGAGAAAACACAAGATTCTTAAATGAAGGATCATAGTCTCAAAGAGACACTTATATTGCAATTTTTAGACATTTACACACCCTTTTACACACTCATTTCTCCAACTCATTTTTACTCAATTGATTTTTCTATGTCCAAAATTGGAGGTAGAATTCTTTTTGCTTCTGAATGCCACCTACCCACCCCTGTTTTATTTCTTTTTTTGTAGAAAAAGAATCCTGTATTCTTTCAAAAAATTAGCAAAAGAAAAATCCACCACCAAACCATTTACCAAAGAAAAAGAAAAACCTCCCTTTTCCTCCTTCATTGTTGGATTGTATTTGTATATAACCAAGATAGTAATGTCTCTTGGGATTGCAAAAATTGTGTGAAACAATCACAACCATTTTCACCATTTTGAACAAACAAAGGAAGAAGAGAGAGATCAACCAACATGGCTTCCTCTGCTTGCACCAAACCCATCTTCCCCTCCACCTTCTCCTCTTCTTCCTCTTCAGAATCATCCACGTCCAAATCCTCTAACATCTCATTCCTCAGCTCCACCACCTTCCCCAAGCTCTCTCACGCTTCCACCACCACCTCCCGCCACTCTCAACAACGTTCCACGGTGGTCAACGCTGTTTTGAAAACAGTTGACCAAACACAAACCTCTGTTTCAAGCTCAAGCTCCAACGATGTCGGAAACCTGAGCCTGAAGCCCACCATCCTCGTCTCCGAGAAGCTCGGCGATGCGGGGATTCAGGTGCTGCGCGAGTTCGGTCACGTGGAATGTTCCTACGACCTCTCGCCGGAGGAGCTCTGCAAGAAGATCTCGTCCTGCGATGCTCTGATCGTGAGGAGTGGCACCAAGGTGACGAGGGAGGTGTTTGAAGCTTCTAAAGGGAGGTTGAAGGTTGTGGGGAGAGCTGGTGTGGGTATTGACAATGTGGATCTGCAAGCTGCTACTGAGTTTGGTTGCCTTGTTGTCAATGCGCCGACGGCGAATACTATTGCTGCGGCGGAGCATGGGATCGCTCTTCTCGCCGCCATGGCCCGGAATGTTGCACAGGCTGATGCTGCCCTCAAAGCTGGTAAGTTTGAAACCTCAACTTTTTTCATGTCTGGATCAGCTTGTTTTTTGTCAGAATCAATTTTGAAATCCAGAAGTTAGTTACAGAAGCTTTTTATCATCGTTGGTTTTAGCTTCATATATGGTGTTTTATTTGCGGATCTATTCATGGCTATGAAGAATTTAACACTTACAGAAATAATTGTTATATTTATTACTATAGAGTATGGGCACACGCTTCACCTTGCTCATTGGGGGTGGAAAAAGCATAGATTTCTGGAGTAATAATTAATTCAATGTTTGGATTGAAGGTGAAAGTGTTTTTCAGATTTGGGTTATTTGCGTATACTCTATATTCAGGTGTTCACGATATCTGGACTGTATGATTAAAGATCGGTCAACTCATATTTTTCATCAAGATTGGGCAATAGGCATGTCTTGAAATTTGAGTTGTCTGATCAAGATTGGACGGCTCAAATTCAGGTACCACATGAATGTTGGGATTTCCTAATCATAGAATTCATTTTCTGTTTTTTCACAAGTTTCACGAATTCCAAGGAGTTAGAAGCTAAATGAAGAATTTGGCTGATTGTAGCTGAATGTGCTTTTTCTCAATTTATTGGTTGATCCATGATGTTTTGCAAACACACCCTAACTTGATAGCAAGATTTTACTTGAAATGATCGGATTTAATTTGGAGAGAAGTTGATGGTTTTTAGACAAAAATGTGTTTTTTCATTTTTTTTTTATGTTAGCTTCATCTATTTATTTTGCTGTTTGGTTAGGGGTAGATAGTGTGGAGTAATTTATTGATATGTTCTTTGTGGATAAAAGTTTCCTTTAATGGTTACCCTCCTTTGGTTTTTTGTGGAGGTTTAGATCTTGCTGACAAAGATCCAATTTTGCAGGAAAATGGCTGAGAAGCAAGTATGTGGGAGTTTCTATGGTTGGGAAGACATTAGCGGTGATGGGGTTTGGAAAAGTTGGATCTGAAGTGGCGAGGCGTGCAAAGGGGCTTGGGATGAATGTGATTGCTCATGATCCTTATGCTCCAGCTGATAGAGCCCGTGCAATCGGTGTGGAGCTGGTGTCATTTGATCAAGCCATCTCCACTGCTGATTTCATCTCCCTTCACATGCCACTTACTCCAGCTACTAATAAAGTCTTCAATGATGAGACTTTTGCAAAGATGAAGAAGGGAGTTCGCATTGTCAATGTTGCTAGAGGAGGAGTTATTGATGAAGATGCATTAGTAAAAGCACTTGATAGTGGAATTGTTGCTCAGGTGCTGCAATTTTTCTTTTCTTTTTCAATTGTCAACAAGTGCTTGAACTGCAATGTTGGGTATGCCACTGAATATGTGCCTCAAATCTCTATATCTTTGTTACTATTGTGTGTGTTGCAGGCTGCTCTTGACGTGTTTACTGAGGAGCCTCCATCTAAAGATAGCAAGTTAGTTCAACACGAGAATGTCACCGTTACGCCGCATCTTGGAGCTAGCACCAAAGAGGCACAGGTTTGTTTTTCTTTTGGGTCCTGCTTTCAATTCTGTTCTTTAGCTCACACCATCGTCTGATCAAGTTTCCTTGACCAATTTTGACTCACCAGGAAGGTGTAGCTATTGAAATAGCAGAGGCTGTGGTTGGAGCCTTAAAGGGGGAACTTTCAGCAACTGCAGTCAATGCTCCTATGGTTGCTCCTGAGGTAAATAGCATTGTGACATTCCAATAAAGTACTACCCATGACTTGTTATATATTGCTATATTATGGAGGCAAATTAAACATAGTGCTTATTTGAAAACCCTTCTTAATTGATTTTGATCTTGAATCCAAAATCAATTCTGGGGGCCAGCTTCGATGAGTAGTATGTGTACTTCAGAATTGATTCTGATGATAGAGAAGTTGATCCTCGAACATGCTAATAGTTGGCTCTTGTGATCAGGTTCTGTTGGAGCTGGCTCCATATGTGTTGCTAGCTGAGAAACTGGGCAAGTTAGCTGTGCAGTTGGTATCCGGAGGAAGTGGAATCACATCTGTGAAGGTGGTTTACGGATCAGCTAGGGGACCGGACGACCTCGACACCAGACTCCTACGAGCGATGATCACGAAAGGCATCATTGAACCAATATCAAACACAATTGTGAACCTTGTGAATGCTGATTTCGTTGCCAAGCAGAAAGGGCTTCGCATAAGCGAGGAAAAAGTGGTTGTTGCTGATTCATCTCCAGAGCTACCTGTTGATTCAATCCAGGTACAGGTATTCAATGTGGATTCCAAATTCGCCAGCGCCATATCGGAGAGCGGTCAGATCAGCATTGAAGGGAAAGTGAAGTTTGGTGTGCCCCACCTGACATGTGTGGGATCCTTTGGTGTTGATGTGAGCTTAGAAGGGAACCTGATCTTGTGCCGACAGGTGGATCAGCCTGGGATGATTGGCAGTGTTGGAAACATACTGGGTGAACGAAACGTCAATGTGAGCTTTATGAGTGTGGGAAGGACATCTCGTGGGAAGAAAGCTATTATGGCTATTGGTGTGGATGAAGAACCAGGCAAGGAGGCTCTTGAGACTATTGGAGCTGTGCCTGCTATTGAAGAGTTCGTATTTCTCAAGCTATAGTTGATATTTTTTATCTATATGGATTTGAAGTACCTGTGAGTTTGGGAAAGTAATTAAGTTTAAGATAGCTATTGATTGAAAAACAAACCTTAGTTTTGTTGCGCGTTTCAGATGAGTTTTACCAGAGGTTTGTAGTGGACTACTAGAGGAAATTTAAGGTTATAGTGGATGTAATGGATGATTGAGAATAAAACTAGCTGCAGACATAAACAGCTAGCATTATTCACCTCCCCTGTCGTCTTCTCTGCACCAAGTTTTGCCATATATAGCATTATCATGGTTTCAACTTTTGATTTATAGCTTCATACATTTGCCGCATACACAAACTGTTGTTTGTCTTTGGTCAGGGTTTAGGGTGTGATTGGTCTTCGTTTCCACTTGTGCAAAGGGAGGTTGACACACAATCCAACATGAAATTGAAAGAAACTTTTTAATTGTCTGTTTATATTGCATAACTAGCTAGTAGACAAACAAATATTTCATCACGGAGGGAAGCTTTTGGGGTATGCATTTAATTTTGGAAAAGCCAAAGAGTTTATTAAAAGAAGCACAAGGATGCTGCTTCAACCCATGAACACAAGTGTTTTACTAGTTAGTTACATGAATAATATATAAGAAACTACAAGCCCACAACACATTTGAGCTTTAAAATAAAATCGGGTAAATAGTCATATTGGTCCCTAAATGTTCCCACCGACTTCAAAATCGTCCCTGGAAGAATTTTATTAGGCTCGCGGTCCCCAAATGTGGCAAAAATCAGTCATATTAGTCCCTGACGTTAAAAACCTCTAACGGACGTTAATCCAATTAATAAAAGTCAACATTATCTTTCTAAGTTTATTTCACTTTAGTCCCTTTCTTCTTTCTTTCATCATCTTCATCCCTCTTCTTCCATCATCTTCACTAAAAACTCCTCCCCTTCTTCATCAACCCATTATGAAACAAAAATAATAAAAAATCAAATAGAATTAAAAACCCAGAACCTTCTATCATCCTCTCTTCTTCTTCATCATCCATCTTCTTCTTCATCATAACAACTCTCAAACTCTCACACAAAATTATTTAAATCCATAAATCAATAAAAATCTTCAAACTCTCTCCTTAAAATCTCCCAGATCTGACCCTCACCACCATAAGATTGAAACCTGGATCTGCCATATCTACTACCTCCAGGTCTGCAAATTTTCTATTTACTTTTGCAAATTTTCCGGCACGCGTGTGTCTCTGTTATGGACCCAAAATCAGAATCTGAGATTGCAGAGATGGCTGAGAAAAAAGAGAAGAGAGAAATTACAAGTGCTTCAATGATGATAATTGAATGGCAAACAGGAAAAAAAAAAGAGAGAAGAAAGAAAGAAAATTCTCCTTCCAAGGGTTTTCACTTAAACAAAGAATTCCCGTTGTAAAACCAAGCTAGTGGTCAGTTCTCCAACTACAGCACTTCAGAATAAATCCTCTTCTACCTCTTTCTACTTTTTAAACTAATCACAGACATAATCAATTCTCTTACTACTCTTAATCGACTAACTAGTTGTGCAGCTACTTTTTCTCAATTTCTTTCATTCTTGTGTCCTGGGTCCCATCACCATTTGTGCTTAGGCTTTAAGGCAAGTATAAAGATTAAAGAGAAACTTTCTTTGATTATGGGTCTTTTTGAGGAAAAAGCATATTTTTGTCTGTTGAGAGAAACAGAGAAATCAATATAACATATGATGTATCCGTGTTTCAATTACACAGTGGAGAATAAAATTACCTTTCTCATGAGATACACCCCTTATATATATATGTTATGGTGTTGAAGGTCAGATCTGGGAGATTTTAAGGAGAGAGCTTGAGGATTTTTATTGATTTATGGATTTAAATAATTTTGTGTGAGAGTTTGAGAGTTGTTATGATGAAGAAGAAGATGGATGATGAAGAAGAAGAGAGGATGATAGAAGGTTCTGGGTTTTTAATTCTATTTGATTTTTTATTATTTTTGTTTCATAATGGGTTGATGAAGAAGGGGAGGAGTTTTTTGTGAAGATGATGGAAGAAGGGGGATGAAGATGATGAAAGAAAGAAGAAAGGGACTAAAGTGAAAGAAACTTAGAAAGATAATGTTGAATTTTAATAATTGGATTAACGCCCGTTAGAGGTTTTTAACGTCAAGGACTAATATGACAAATTTTTGCCACATTTGGGGACCGCGAGCCTAATAAAATTCTTCCAGGGACGATTTTGAAGTCGGTGGGAACATTTAGGGACCAATGTGACCATTTACCCAAATAAAATCTCAGCGTACCAGAACTTTAAACCAGCAACCACCTGTTGAGAAATTAAACACGTGCCTTGGCGGCTGCTTAGATAGTTTAGTTCAGTTTGAATGAGTCAAATAAAATATCTTCTACTAGCTGTTAGTGGAGATATCAGTTTCTGTTTTGTTTTTAATTATAAGTAACAGTCCCTAGAATTTAGCTAGAATTAAGGAGGTTATCTCTTATCAGTTATTTTCAAGATGTATTTAAATTCAAGTTTGTGATTCAATAAAGGATTATGCTTTTGCTGTCTCATATCAGAAGTTTTATACCGTTCAATTTTTTCTTCTGCTACTTTTCTATATATCAAAAACAACAATTGGTATCTAGAACTACTTCTTACGAGACCTGTGCCATGGATGTCGAATCAAGTTTTTCACATGTAGCTCTTCCTATCTTTGATGGGGAGAACTATGACCTTTGGGCTGTGAGAATGGAATCCTACTTGGAGGCTTTAGACCTCTGGGAAGCCGTGGAAGAAGATTATGAAATTGCTCCGTTGCCAAACAATCCCACCGTGGCCCAGATGAAAAATCACAAGGAAAGAAAAATCAAGAAGGCAAAGGCTTGCTTGTTTGCTGGTGTCTTAAGAACGATTTTCACCAGAATCATGACCCTCCAAACAGCAAGTGAAATATGGAATTATCTAAAGGAAGAGTATGCAAGAGATGCCCGAATACGAAGCATGTAAGTGTTGAACTTAATACGTGAGTTCGACCTACAAAGAATGAATGAGTCTGAGACAGCCAAACAATATACTGACAAATTGCTTGGCATTGCCAACAAGGTAAGATTACTTGGCACAGAATTTCCAGATTCAAGAATTGTGCAAAAAATTCTTTTAACAATGCCTGAAAAATATGAAGCCTCTATAGCATCTTTGGAGAACACAAAGGATCTGTCACAGATCACCTTGGCAGAAGTTTTACATGCCCTACCAGCACAAGAACAAAGAAGAATGATGAGACAAGAGGTGGCAGTAGAGGATGCTTTTCTAGCAAACAACTCGCAAGGAGGAAGAGATGAGAAGTATAACAAAAGGAAACAGTACAACAAATCTGGAAGTTCCAACATACAACAGAATGAGTCTTTTCCACCTTGCACATATTGCAAAAAGACAAACCATTCTCCAAGCAGATGTTGGTGGAGGTCTGACATCATGTGCAGAAAGTGTGGCAATCTTGGACATGTAGAGCGTATTTGCAAGTCTTCAACGGAGGCAAAAGTTTCCATGGAGCAACAAGAAGATGAGCAACTCTTTGCAACAACATGCTTTGCCACAAGCAACAGTTCTAGTGATTTGTGGTTAATAGACAGTGCCTGCTCAAATCATATGACTCCTGGTGAAACTCTTTTTAAAAAGAGCTTGACAAAACCTTCACTTCCAAAGTAAAAGTTGGAAATCATGTTTTTATCCCAGCCAAAGGAAAAGGAACGGTTGCTATTGAAAGCGTAGCATGTTTAAAATATATTTCTGATGTCTTATATGTGCCTAACATTGACCAGAATTTACTTAGTGTTGCACAGATGGCTGACAATGGCTTCAAAGTTATATTTGAAGGAAAATGGTGTCTGATTCAGGATGCCAAAGGTAATGATCTATTTAAAGTGAAAATGAGGGCTAGAACTTATGCTTTAAATCTGATGGAGGAAGAGCAAATAACTTTTTCAAGCACCTGCAACAACATCGAATTATGGCACAAAAGGCTCGGACATTTCCATCTTGCTGGACTTCAATACATGCAGAAACATGCTTTGGTGAAAGGTGTACCACGACTTGAAGACAAACTTGATGATTGTGTAGCTTGTCAATATGGCAAGCAAGTCAGAACACCGTTTCCGCAAACAATATGGAGAGCAACGCAAAAATTGCAGCTTGTGCATACAGATGTTGGAGGACCTCAGAGAACACCATCTTTAAATGGTAATATCTATTATATTACATTTATTGATGATTATACCAGGTTTTGTTGGATTTATTTCTTCAAATTCAAGGCTGAGGTTGCCGATATATTTTGGAAATATAAAGCACTGGTGGAAAATCAAAGTAATTGCAGGTTGCGGACACTAAGGTCAGACAATGGGACAAAATATAAAAATAATACTTTCGACAAGTTTCGTGAAGAAGCCGGTATTGTGCACCAACTTACGGCACCTTATACTCCGCAACAGAATGTAGTTAGTGAAAGAAAGAATAGAAGCATTATGGAAATGACAAGGTGTCTTCTACATGAAAAAGGGCTGCCAAAGAAATTATGGGCAGAGGCTGCAAATACTGCTGTCTTCTTGCTGAATAGGCTGCCTACAAGAGTTTTTCAGAGGAAAACTCCATTTGAAGCTTGGTTTGGTTACAAACCAGATTTCCATAAATTTAAAGTTTTCGGTTGTCTTTGTTTCTCTTTCGTGCCACAGGTTAAAAGAGACAAGCTCGATAAGAAGGCAGATTCTGGAGTTTTCATTGGATATAGTAGCACATCAAAAGCGTACAGAATTTTTCAACCTCAAAATGGGAAAATTCTTGTGAGCCGAGATGTCAAATTCATGGAGAACAAACAATGGAGCTGGGAGGAGCCAATGGAGAAGCAAATTTCAGAAATTCCACAGATCATTGATGATGATATAGATGACTTTCATGTCAGAGGTACAAGACCTTTACATGAAATTTATGAAAGGAGTAATGTAGGTGTCTTGGAACCTGCAGAATTTATTGAAGCTGAGAAGAACAAAAAATGGATAGATGCAATGAAGGAGGAGCTAAATATGATTGAAAAAAATGACACTTGGGTGCTAGTGGATAGACCTCAACACAAGCAACCTATAGGAGTCAAATGAGTTTATAGAACTAAGCTAAATGCAGATGGTTCTATAAATAAATACAAGGCAAGATTGGTTGTGAAGGGTTATGCTCAAGTGTTCAGAGTTGATTTTTCAGAAACGTTTGCTCCGGTTGCTCGCCTCGATACAATTAGAATGCTCCTAGCTTTGGCTGCACAGAAAGGTTGGAAAGTTTACCATTTAGATGTGAAATCTGCTTTCTTAAATGGTTATTTGCAGGAGGAGATATTTGTGGAGCATCCAGAAGGATTTCATGTCAAGGGACATGAGGAGAAGGTCTACGAACTAAAAAAAGGCCTTGCATGGTCTTAAACAAGCCCCAAGGGCTTGGTACAACAGAATCGATGATTATCTTCAAAAACTCGAATTTGTCAAAAGTCCCAGTGATGCCACTTTGTATGTGAAACTGATGGATGCTAATGTAATCATAGTTTCTGTCTATGTTGATGATCTGCTTGTAACAGGGAATAAGGAGAAGTTAATCTTGGAGTTTAAAGCTGAAATTCTCCAAGTATTTGAAATGACAGACCTTGGTTTGATGTCTTTCTTTTTGGGTCTGGAGGTAAAGCAAGATCAAGATGCTGTTTTCATATGCCAAAAAAATATGCTAGAGAAATACTCAAAAAGTTTTGCATGGAGAATTGCAGTAGCACTACCACTCCAATGAATCAAAAGGAAAAATTCAGCAAAGATGATGGAGCTAATAAGGTAGATGAGCAGAAATTCAGAAGCCTAATTGGTTGTCTGATGTATCTGACTGCAACTAGACCCAACATGATGTTTTCAGTGAGTGTGTTGTCAAGATTTATGCACTGTGCTAGTGAATTACATCTCCAAGCTGCCAAAAAAATTCTAAGATATGTTAAGGGGATTGCAGACTATGGCATTAAGTACACTCACTTTCAGAGTTTTCTATTTCATGGATTTTCTGACAGTGATTGGGGTGGTTCAATTGATGACTTGAAAAGTACAACAGGTTAATTTTTTAGTCTTGGCTCAGGTGTGTTTTCATGGTGTTCAAGGAAGCAAAATGTAGTGGCTCAAAGTACAGTTGAGGCAGAATATGTAGCAGCTACAGCTGTTGTGAATCAAGCCATTTGGCTAAGAAAAATATTTTCTGATTTACACATGGAGCAAAGTGAGCCAACACAAATTTTTATTGACAATCAAGCTGCAATATCAATTTCAAACAATCCTGTTTTCCATGGGAAGACTAAGCATTTCAAGATCAAGTTCTTCTTCTTAAGGGAGATGCAAAGAGAAGGAGAAATCAAGGTGTTGTATTGCAAGACTGAAAATCAGAATGCTGATATCTTGACAAAGGCCCTTCCAAAGGCTAGATTTGAAGCTTTGAGATTCAGTTTGAGCATCTGCAACCTCCAAGGCAAGGAGGAGTGTTGAGAAATTAAACACGTGCCTTGGCTGCTGCTTAGATAGTTTAGTTCAGTTTGAATGAGTCAAATAAAATGTCTTCTACTAGCTGCTAGTGGAGAGATCAGTTTCTGTTTTGTTTTTAATTATAAGTAACAGTCCCTAGAATTTAGCTAGAATTAAGGAGGTTATCTCTTATCAGTTATTTTCAAGATGTATTTAAATTTAACTTTGTGATTCAATAAAGGATTATGCTTTTGCTACCTCATATCAGAAGTTTTATATCGTTCAATTTTCTCTTCTGCTACTTTTCTATATATAAAAAACAACACCACCACTTAAGCTATTTATCCCTATGTATCTAACTAACGATACCCATCCCTCAACTGCTGCTACGGTTTCCTCTGCTGTGTGCACCAGCTGAGACAATGACACGGATCACTTACCCACTCATAGAAAGTCGCTTTGAACTCCTTTACCTTGGCCTTCAACCACAGCCACAATCTCATCTTGATCACGTCCACAACAGATTCTACCCAGGGAACAACTCCAATGAATACGACAGATTTTTTAGCAACCAAATACTCCACACAGGACTTTTGTAAGGGTTGGAAATAAGCCAAGCCAATCCAAGCTTTGCGTGGCCTAAGCCTGGCATGCATTGTGTTTTCATGGCCCAAGCCTGGCTTGTGGCCTGTCAACAAGCCAAATTTTAAGGCTTGACTTGGCTTATCATAAAGCTTGGCTTGACCTACAAGCCTACTTAAAAGCCTATTTATCTAAAACGGTGGTGGTCGTGACTCACGATTGTGGAGAACAGGCAGACTTTGGGCGCCACAGTGGTGGGTGATTGAGGCCGCCGACATGGGTGCTTGTCTACTGTTGCTGTGCCTCATGTGCTATGCTAAAATTCTGAAAGACTTCTAATCTATGTTAGAGACTTAGGGTTTTATGTTTTATACACAGTAAAGTAAACATCAGTTTAAAAAAACAATATACTATATTATTAATATTATATTTATTTATAATATTAATAAAAATAATAGATAAACAAGCCGACCCATCAAGCTAAATAGACTTTTATAATAGCTTGGACTTGACCTTTTTAGTTAATTAAGCCTTTTAAAAAGCCTAAGCCCAGCTTTTTTAATAAATGAGTCAAGCCAAGGCAAGCCTCTGACGAGCCAAGCCACAAGCCCCTGTTGGGCCGCCTGGCTTATTTCCACCCCTGTACAAGTAGTGTAGTTTTGTAGCAAAATTACAATTTTGGGATACTTTTTTTTATTTATCATTCTGGTGTAGATATCACTATCAATGCCAACATTGTCAGTGTTTTTCTTATTTTTTTAAACAATTGCCAACATGCGTTTTATTACTTTTTTTAAAAACAAATCGCCAATTGGCTTATATATATATATATATATATATTTAAATTAGCAACTAAAATTGTATTTAATCAATTGATACTTACAAACACTTTTGTGCCTTACTCACTTTTATAGCGTTTTCGAGGGTTAACTCAAGTGGTAAAAATTATGAGACATAAGAATTAAGTGAGATGAATGGTGAAGGGCCCAGGGTTCGAACCCTAAAGATGACTAATTTACTAACATTACTAACAACTAACATTTACTTATAAAAGAACTCGATGACTAATTTACTAACATTACTAACAACTAACATTTACTTATAAAAGAACTCATTTCTGCAGTACTATGACCATAATTGTTTGAACCAATATTTAAATATAAACAATATACATTACATAATTTAATTTAAGAGAAATAGCACAAAAGTGTGTGAGTGTCAATTGATTAACTATCATTTTAATTTCTGATTTTAAAAAATAAATAAGCCAACATGGTTGGCGATTGTTAAAAAAAACACCAAAAGCATTGGCGATTCTTTAAAAAATAAAAATAAAATAAAGTGGAATCGCCATTGACAGTGACAATTTATACCATAATGATAAATAAAAGAAAAAGTACCCCAAAGCTGTAATTTTGCTACAAAACTACACTACTTGAATACAAAAGTCTTCACACAGCGGCAAACCATGTAACTTTCCATCCAAGAGCCCTTTTCTTTTGGGGTATGTTGATTCTAGCTAAGTGCATATTGATAATTTTCGGGAGAAACTTTTGTGATAGTAAGTTTCGATCAATTTAATTTTTTCTCATAATCAATTTTGGAACCTAAAAACTACCTAAAAAGCTTATTTCCATATTTTTTTGTCACATCATATCCAGCGACAATTAAAATAATCCCTCGAGACTCTAGATTATAAGTTCACATTAAATGATTAAACATATCCAAACAAATTTTTTTCATTCACACCGTTTAGTGATGAACCGTCGATTAAACAACTATGAATCTCAGCTATTTACAGGGGCGGAGGCCAGGGGGACTGGGTGGTGCCGTGGTTTGTTCCTCAACTTCATACGAATCTATAGTATAAAGATTAAATAGTCACCCTGATGACCTGATGCTGTATATATGTTTATGTCGTTTACAACTATTAAAGGCAAGCATTCATAGCCCGTAACTCAGTACCATGGCTTCCACCACCCATATATTAGCCACTTATTTTTATTCTTTTAAGTTGAAGGGTGGGTTGAATGAGACCATCGTGGTTCATGCAACATTAGTTGATGCCTCCCTGTTGTGCATACTGTTCATAGCTTCAAATTTTCACTGTAAATTTTCAATTTTAACCAAACAAACAATAGTGACAAAAGCTGCCAAACTTAAAAATACTTACATTCACCACGGTTTCAAAAAAAAAACTTACATTTACCTCACACTGAAAGAATAGATGAGGGCTTGACCAACCTCTTGAAATTAATACAGTTAATTATTTATTAATATTGTACTCAATATAATTATTGTTATGAAGAGGATGACCATTGAACCAAACTCATGTACTCTATACTTGACCCATTGGCTAATGCTATAAATATAGAGGAGGTTGCATCAAGCAACTTATCCCCATTCCTAGTATTCTCTAACTCTTGCTTCCCTCTCTACCTCATACTCCTCTCTTCTCCTCTCTTTCTTTACTAATTTCTCAACATGACATGGATACACTAATTTCCAACTTCATTTTTTGAGTTGGGATACGATTTTGCATATATTATTATGATTAAAATATTTTCAAAAGTAAATATTTCATCTAACATAATAAAAAGTTGTATTTGTTTATTAAAGAATGACTCATTGTCTGTGAAGGACATGTAATGATATATGATATATTGATATTGTACGGTAACTCTATAAGAGGCTATGAAATCGCATGGTAATGTGGTGGTAAGTGGTAGCTCACACTTGAGGGGGAGAACATTAAGAATTCAAGTGTAATTTAGAGACTCTCATACTTTGAGCTCTTCTATTTCCCAATCAGTCATTTCAAAGTATGAAGATAAAAATGTAAAAGTGTGAAAATCCCCGAAGGATTCAAAATGCGAGAAAATATTATTTGAAATATTGAAGCATTATTTTGATTAGCGAAGTTCTTCATATGGAAGAAGTGATTATGATTGGCATATGACCGGTTAGACCATCCCGAGTTTTCTGATGCAAAAGTCTATTTCTCAGATGTTGTTCTCAAAGCAAAAAATTAAAATTGTGGCAAAAATAAGGGGAATTCTCTATTATTCTTGAATATATTTGATGTGATACATGTACACATATTCAGTATTTATCAATGTTTGCAGAACCGGACCGGTCATTGAACCGGTCTAGGTACCGATTTGAGGTTCAGAGGTTCAACCGTAATTGAACCGTGGTTGAACCGGTTGTAATTAAATAATATATTTTAAATGTAAACATGTATTATTATTATCATATTTTTTTTTTGTTACAATGGGAATGGAAAAACAAACGAAAACAACTAACTAAAAACGTGCTGACAGAGCAGGGGAATCACTGATGCTGGTGGTTATTATCATATTATGATCATGAATTGACATTATTGTAAATTTAATAAAATCCCAAAAGGTTTAAAAGAGTTGGAAGAGGTAATAATTTTTTTCTTTCACGAATGCTTAGTGGAACTTGAATGTTAACCTTGGTCCTTGAGCAAATAATGAAAATGAAGGCTAAAAAAAACCAACAGTATGCGTGCGTGTTATTGTTGGCTGGATGTCATGAGACCATTGAAACGTGGCCCATGTATCAAAATGTGGCCCATGTCTTAACATTCCCACTTCTTCCAATGTACCTTGGCATGCCCGCAGAGTGGGGGAGATCTAAAGTGAAGTCTTTACAGTGGATTAAAGAGAAGATACTGAATAAGATACAAAGATGGAGTGACAACCTCTTAAATCAGGCAGGGAAAGAGGTTCTAATCAAATCTGTCCTTCAGGCTATACCTACTTTCGCTATGTCTATTCTAAAATTCCCAAAGACCTTTTGCTGTCAGATCTGTTCAAAAGTTGCCCAGTTTTGGTGGAAGGGGAAAAAACAGCGAGGGATACATTGGAAGAAGTGGGAGCTCCTAACTTTCAGGAAAAACGAAGGGGGTATGGGCTTCAAAGACCTTGAAAGTATGAACCATGCCTTACTAGGAAAACAGGCATGGAGAATCCTACACAATCCTCAAGCTATATGGGTGCAAACTCTGAAAGGTCTTTATTTTCCAACTTGTGATTTTCTACAAGCTAAATAGAAAAGGAAAAATTCTTGGGTCTGGACTAGTATTCTCCATGGCAGAAATCTGATCCTAGAGCATGGTCAATGGAACATTGGTAATGGCAACACAGTGGACATTTCTGGGCATAAGTGGGTCTCAGCTAATACTCTGGTTCAAGGAGGACCAATAGGAACCAAAGTGGGAGAACTTATAAACAAAGAAAACCACTCCTGGAACGTTCAGAGAATCTGCCAACTGCTACCGAGTACTGAGGTAGGAAAAATCATTCAAACCCCCTTTCGACTCACTGATGGGGAAGACCAGCTTATATGGCCATACAGACCTTCTGGAGTTTATGAAGTAAAATCTGGCTATAGGCAAGCTAAGGAAGCCAAGAATCATCCTTCCCAAAGGACTTCCTCCTCCTCAAATCCTACTGATACTCTCTGGAAAACAATTTGGAAAGGATCAATCCCAAACAAGATTAAACAATTTCTATGGAAACTTTGCCATAATGCTATTCCGTTGAAAGGCAACCTTAGAAGAAGAGGGTGTGGAAGGGATAACATATGCCCCATTTGCGAATTAGGAGAGGAAGACATAACTTTGTTTCTTCCTCTGCCAGTGGACAAGACCAGTTTGGTTTGGAGGAGCTCTCCAATTTAATATCTCTGATGTGGAAGGGATATGCTTTTGGCAATGGCTAGAAAGGAAATTTGAGCTCCTAGCTCAACGAGGAGATGATACAGAGTCTACTGTCAGATATTTGGGATTCACTTTGTGGGAGATATGGAAGATGAGAAATGCTTTCGTTTTCAATGGACAAAAACCAAACCCAACCTTATGCATTCAAAGAATTAATCTGGCCTATCATGAAGGAGGACCTGAAGTTATTACACCCCCGGAAACTTCTGAGATCCATCTCCCCTCTAAGAAGTCTTACCAGTGGAGGAGACCCCCTTGAGGCTTCCAGAAGTGTAATACAGATGCATGACTCAACAAACACAATAACAAAGCTATGGGGAGTATGATATTCAGAAATGAGAAAGGAGACATTACCCTTGGCTCAACATCTCGATTCTTCAATTCCAAGCCAATTATGGCGGAGGCTTTAGCCCTCAGAGCATCGGCGCTTACAACGGCAAACATGAAAATTGAGAAAATTTTATTTGAGTCAGATAATCTTCCATTAATAGAAGCCTGTTTAAGGAGGAAAACAGTGGGAGCAATTCAAAATATAGTGGAAGATATCTTAACCTGGAAAAAGGATTTTCCTAATTGGGGATTTACTTGGACAGGTAGAACTGGGAATCAAAGTGCTCATGTCCTTGCCAATCTAGCACTCCATGGCTCTCTTCCGCCTCAGTGGCTATGGAATCCACCTCAAGAGCTCCGATGTGCCCTGGTGCGAGATAAGCAACACTCCCAGGAATACATTATCAGAGGGTCTAGTTTGCATCAAGGAAACATGACTGGTGTTGGCTAATCCAGTTTGCCATGAATCTGTTTTATGAAGGGATGAGAAGATTACTGGGGACTTGGTTTGTTAAGGAAGCTGGTTCTTCCTCATCTAGATCCAACCTTGGTTTTGGTCGCTGACTGCAAGCAAGGAAGGAATTTTTGAGTGGTTGCTAGCTATTCTCTCCACTTTATTTTTTCTGGTATAGAGATTCCCATCACTTATTGTATATAGTTGGGAGCTGAGCAACCTCTGTTTTTTGTTTTAATGCTTGTCCCTTGTACTATTCTTTTCTCTTACTGTTGAAGCCACTTGCATATTGTCATATCTCTTAGGCTTTGTAATTCAGCTTTGTTCTTGGGCTTTGACCCGTGTTTTTAATGAAAGTTCATTCAACTTTGACCAAAAAAAAAAACCTCCACCCCAGTGTTTGAGCGCCGCCCCATTTCTAAGCTTCTTCTCTTTCAGATTTTGCACAAAGAACACATGGGCATGGAGGCTTGCTCGATCTCTCCCTTAAAGTGAGGGGCACACAATGCTTTATTATTTGGAAGAAGCTCTACTCCTTGCATGCTTCCCCTATCTCCTTCACTCTATCCTCAATAGCAGATGGGTTATCTGTTTGGTAGATTACTGGAGAGAGTTTGACCGGAGGATGAAGACACGCCGGAGAATGGCCGACGCGACGTCATCGGAGGCAGAAACGACAATTCTTCCATGATCGGTTTAGACCGGTTCTGACCGGTTTCACCGGTTCTTGGCCGATTCCACCGGTTTCCCACCGGTTTGCATGACCCCCGGTTACCAACACGAACCGAACCGCTCTAAGCACCAGGTCCTGGTCGAACCGGTTTGACCGCCCGGTCCGGTTCTGCAAACACTGGTATTTATCGATGCATCGACCTTGATAGAGTAAAATTTTCAACCTTGATCAAGTTGTTATGTGACATGATTTTGATTGTCGAGTTGCACATGTTCATATTTAAAATGATCTAGCAAAGATATTTAGCTAAATGCTTCTTATTTATAGCTAGACAATTATTAAGAGAACAAATGTCCTTATTTTTTTTGGACATGTGATGTCGCTAAATCTATATGCATCAAGCCAATGTGTCATTATAATTCTCTCCATTGAATTGGTTCATTGTCAGGAACCTAGTATCTCTCATCTAAGAACTTTTTATATGAACTATATGTTCTCCATTGTCCAGCAGACAACACTTAGATGAGATTAAAAGAAATTTGAGATTATGCTAAGAATTTGAGCTATTGCCAGAAGATATTGCATATCTTACTTATAGTTATTTCTCGGCATCAAGGGGAGAGAAAAACTAAGCAGCTCTAAAAATTTGCGTAGAATGCATATATATACTCATGCACAATAATGTGAATCTTCAAAAGAATGCATTCTCTGACCTGAAAGAGATTTTAAAATTTATTTATGTTGCAAATGTCATTCTCTATTGAAATCTTATTAGGCTAAGACAATGCTAAACTTGGTTCCAAAGATACATTTTAGAGAAGAAAAAGGTATTGTTATGAGGAAAATTATCATGAAAAGTGTAGAGATTACAAAAACTGTTTAAACCTCTTGAAGAGGTTCAGGTACCTGTGATGATTGATACAAAGAGATCTCAATCGATTACACCCTCCAGTCACATATATAAGTAAAAAAGACATTTTAGGTTCATTCATTTAATGAATGTATCTAGTCATTATTAATGATTACATATATTCAATAAATGAATGAACCTAAGATATCTTTTTTGCTTATATATGTGACCGGAGGGTGTATATCTTTACAAGTTGAAATAAGGAACCAAGAACTTGAAAAATTATCGACAGATAAGTAGCGCTCAATATTATAAGTGCGAGAATCTTGAACCCATATTAAAGGGTATGATTGGCCAACATATAAAGTGTTAAGTTCAAACGCATCATAAAGTTTTTAAAATCTTATTTTGATCAAAACAATTTTATAGAAGAAGTTTCGTTGGAAATTAAACTCACTATATAGCATTTGAATTTCAGGAGAAACTCAAGAAAATGTTATATGCTTCAACGTTCCATCATCAAAAAGAAAAGCTTCAGAAGTTGCAAAACAGTTCTGTGAGGCAATCTGACTCTCACTCAAGATCCAAGTCTCTAATCGTCCAATGCCACGTCATCAGTCAGAATTATTGAAGACAAATTTTGAGCGTCAAAGTTAAAGTTCGATTGTAACCAGTTGCCCAACATTCAAATCAAAAGGCAACCAATTGACTTATATTCAAATTAGATCACATGAAGACTAGTTTACTTCAGCTAAAGGCACGTTGACCAACAAGGGAAAAGTACAAGTCGTCAACATCATATTTCCCAATTGTCTCATGTCTGAAAAGTAGCCCAAGTCTATCACCACCTACTAGCTGATAAACATCATCTTTTTGGCTAAAGGATAGACTTACTTCTGAGCTCACATTAAATGGAGCTACAAACCAAAGACATTTGAATCAACGGTTTGATCTCCTTTCATAACGGCTAGAGCAACGGTTGGATTTTGTCTCACAACGGCTACAACACTAGCTGAAGGTATGAAAAACGATAAAAAGGGGGTTTGAATAGCGTTTTATATCTAAAAACTTAACCCACTTGAGATTTAAATAAATCTCTTCAATCACCAATGATAAAAGTGCAGAGATAAGAGATAAGGAAAGCACGCAAATGATTTTATCCTGGTTCACTTGATAAATCCCTCAAGCTAATCCAGTCCACCCGTTAAGGTGATTTCTTCCTTCTTAGAATGAAGGCAATCCACTAATCAGAGTTTTGTTACAACTGCACTTGCCACCTGCAAAGTGACTGACAATACACTGACTTAGCTAACACTAAGATTCACTCTCTTAGTCTTCTCTAGAACAACCTTGATCTCCTAAAGGTAAATCAAACAACTGTTTGAAGGTTTTGGGTTTACAAATAAGTGCTTCTTCAAAAGCTAATAGTAAACACACTTAGTTTTATTTGAAGAAAGATTGCTAAGAAGATTTGAAATATTTCTTGCGCGTGAACAAGTTTCTTAGGCGGCATCTTTCAATCTTCAGCCTCTTTATATACTCCAAGGATTAGGGTTTGAACGTTGCATGGAGATGCTACCATTGGAGGGCAGATCTGGAATTTCCAGGTTCTGCTGTGGCTGAATTAGTTAGGTAAGGTCGTCAGGAATGATACAATTTCTTTTGTACTTTGGATAGCGACATGACCTTCAACCTTGTTGACTTCTGATCAGAGTGATGCTTCATCTTGGAACTTGTGAAGCTTGATGATCAAAGTCAGAGGGAAGCTTGGATCCTCTGACCTTTGTACCTTCTGCTTCTAGACTCAGAGGAGAAGTACTTGATCTTCAGAGCCAGCTTACTCTTGGACTTCAGAGTCTTCACTACTCAGCTTTTGATGCTTCAGAGCGTCTGATCCTTTAGAGCTTCTAGTGAGCTGAATCCATATCAGAGCTTTATAATCTTCGGATCTTTTGAAGCTTGATCTACTGTTCAGATTGAACATAGTACGTGCGAAAGCGTTGCAGAGGTTACTCTTTGAGCATTGTGCTTCTGAATCATGTGAGATAGGTCCAGAGTCTTGGCCTATCATTTGAACACTCAGAAAACAACGTTAGAGTACCATAATTGTTCATACTCAATGGTTAACATGTAATCATCAAAACATAGAGTTGTACTACTAGATCAAAACTTGATCTTACACTAGCAAGCGAGTATATAAGACACTCTTGAAGATTGAAGACTAAGAGAATTAATTCTGAAAGAACAAGAACTCAAGCATTCATTCCAATCTTCTCAAAAGCATTCAAAGCTCAAGCAGAAAGTTTCTAAGAGTCAAACACAAGCCTTTACTTCTGCAAGTGAAAGAGAGAACCTTGTACCTTAAAATAGTCAAATCTTTTTATTCTCTTCTCACTTAGTTTCAGAAATCTTAAGTGATCCAAAGTCAGATCTTAGTCCAAACACTTAGAGTTCCAGTACCATAAATTCTCTACTACTACTCTTGAACGAAGAGAAATTCTGTAGAGTGATTTAATCTTTGTAAGATTATTGGAGAAGTCCTGAACAATACTTGTAGGAGGAGTCCTGTAGAATACTTGGAGAAGTCTGTGATAATACTTGTGGGAGAAGTCCTGTTGAATACTTGTATTGGAGAAGTCCTTGATACTTGCTAGTGGAAATCTTGGTGGTGGCCAAGTACTGGACGTAGCCCAATCGTTTAGGGTGAACCAGTATAAATCTCTGCATGCTGATCGTTCTGCTTTACTAACTTATTTCCGCTGCACTAAACAGTTTACGAAAAGTCATACTTAACGTTTTCTTAAAAGAACTTATATTCTTTTCATAAACCAAAGTTTTAAAACGTAAATTTCAAGTACACAATTCAAACCCCCTTTCTTGTGTTACTTATTTGCATCTCATAAAGAAACAATTTATTTTAAAAAATATAAGAGTTTCTGGACTTAAAGTCTATACCCCAAAGATGTAAAAGGATATTACATAGTTGTTTGGTTCTGAATTGGTCATTGATTGACAAAATGGAACATGCTTTTAACCAGTTCTGGTTTCATTGTCCAAATTTGAATATGAGAAATTCTACATTGGATATTCATCCATCACCTTGCAGACAACACAAGGCTAAAGAATGATACATCAAGGGAGATAGAACAAAGTACAAATCACCGAAACTCTTCTTCACTCATGATCTACAAAAGAATAGTGACATAGACATCCAACAAATTCGTTCAAGTGATAATTTGGCAGACTTATTTACGAAGGCTCTTCCAACAACAACATTTGAAAATCTTGTGCGAACATTGGAGTTCGTCGGCTGAAAGATCTCAATTAAAATGCATTGTACTCTTTTTTCCTTAACCAAGTTTTTTTCCATTTTAGGTTTTTCCTGGTAGGGGTTTTAATGAGGCAATGTACCAAGACGAACTATAGAATGATGTACTCTTTTTCCTTCACTAGGTTTTCATCCCATTTGGTTTGTAATTACGGTTCTCGCACAGGACAGATGTCGAACGCGATGCTGGGACAACCGGTTCGACAATTGACTAACAATAACAAAACCAGCAAAATAAAAAAGAAGAACACAGAGGATTGGTAACCCAGTTCAGTGAAAAACTTTCACCTACGTCTGGAGGGTTCGCACCCAAAGAAAGGAAATCCACTATCTCAAGATTCAAGAATTACAGACACTCATGAACACCACAGTTCATAGTTCACATCATAATCTACCCAATGTATTTCTACTTAGTATCTCAACCTAAGTATGAGAGCCCCTCTCCCTTTCTCTCAATCACTGCCATAGTGATTGGTAACAAACAATCAACAATCAGAGTTTGTAGAATCAAATAACACAGAACACAACTTTGCTTTATAGAATCAGAGAGCAAAGTTTGTTCACAGAAATAAGGACAAAGAACAATGAACAACCCTAAAACACTTGATCTCTCTCTATTAGCTTCGGTGGTTTTCAAGCTTTAGGTTTTTGTCATTTTATAAACTTCAGCAGCAGTGGCTTGGGCACTAGGGTTTTCTTGGGCTGAAGTAACAGATTGCAGCAACAAATCAAAACTGAATCTCCAAGATATTGTTGCAAAATTCAAACGTAAAGATAGAAACCAATCTTTTAATAAAGATTGTTTCAACAAATAACAACCCACAATTAAAACCATTCTGGTACAACTACTTGAACCTCAAGTAACTTTAAAAAACATATCTTCATACCCACATCACGTTCCAAGCAAAGGACTGATATCCTAGCTTCACGAAATCAGATGTCAAGGCATTTGCTTCGACATCAGGTTGTTTTTGATAAAATGCAGACAACAATGTAACAACATGGTTTTTTCTAGTAAGGTTTTAACGAGACACATTCTTAAGAGATGATCATCCCGGGGGAATGTTATGAATTGGATGACCATTGGACTAAGCCCATGTACTCTATACTTGGTCCATTGACTAATGCTATAAATATAGAGGAGGTTGCATCAAGCAACCTATCCCTATTCACAATATTCTCTGACTCTTGCTTCCTTACCTACCTCTTACTCCTCTCTTCTCCTCTCTCTCTTTACTAATTTCTCAACAATTATATATTTATTCTAATTATGAGAAAATAGTACTTACGTATCAATTTTATTGCATATGTGTTATACTATGTGAAAGTTTAGAATTATTTTTAGAAGACATATGTTTTTTCTATTTGGTCCCCTTAAGCCAAGAGTCTGCCTCCCCTAGTTATCTACCAATTGTGTTGGACCTTGTTAAAAACTCCTTCCTAAAATATAAAAATCATTGACTAAAATTAGTTGTATAAAAATTATCATTTAGTGTGATAAAACTTTTGTTATAAAAGAATTTCTAAACAAGTTTAAGTAATTTCTGCTTCTAAAAAAGAATCAAATTAAAATTGAGCAGGAATGAGCACATATATTGAGAAAGTATTCTAAATCGAATTGTTGGCACCAATGCGCATATATTCTATACTATATACTATTTTGGAAATTAAAAGATGGCAACTCTGACAAATGTCATCCCATCATTCTATGTCTTTCTTCAGAAGTTTTCTCTCTCATACTATAACTAGTAGTAGATGATGTTATATTTATATTTTCTGATTTTTTAGTAATTTTTTTGGTACATCAGAAAGATAAATTATACCTGTCAGGAATCGATCTCTGGACCTCCCCCTACCCAACTCATATGTTCCCCGGCTCCTACCACATGAGCTATCCTACGAGGACAAATTTTTTTAAATAATTTTAATATTAAATAATTTCATATTTTTGAAAATAATTAATTTATTAATATTTCATTTAATAGTTATTAATCACATTAGAGTAATTAACAAAAGTTAACTGTAACTTTTTTCAAAAATAACTACTATATTAATTTGACATTGGTTTTTAATGACTTTAGAATAAAAATAAAAGTGCATCGTGTGGCCTGGAAGGGAATTTCATGAAGCTTATGCTGATAAGAGTACTTAAGTTCTGTGGTGGTGCTGTTCAAGCATATTTTTTTTAACAACAAAAGAAGTAATTTTATTGATAAAACTTTCATGAGTAAACCCTCATGAAACCAGGAAATCCAACATCACCCAACCCGAGCTCCCCGAGCTGTTCAAGCATATTACTTGGCTTTAGTTTGTCATTTTTTGAGATTGTTTGCCTTTACTTCAGGATATTGTTTGGTGGTTTTTAGTCTCATTGTATTTTGGCCCCTTTATGATTGAGTACTCTTTTTCTTTCATTAGGTTTTTATCCCAATGAGTATTTCCTAGTAAGATTTTAATGAGACCCTCTCTCAAAGACATTTTGTGGCCATAGTGTGGGGTTTTTTTCTTTTGTATCTTGTTATTTTCTAGTAAGATTTTAATGAAAACGTCTGATGTATGTCGACAAAGTACTCTTATTTCTTCCGTGCATGGCGCGGGATCAATACTAGTTCCAATTATTTGAAAGGACAGTGTCAGGAAAGACTCAATAATGTCATGTACCGACAAGCTAGAAGCCATTCATTTTTCAATCAATTTGTTGAGGATTATAGGCTGATTGATCTCCCTATGCTAAGAGGGGAATTTACTTGGAGTAGTAAGAGAGGTGGGGGTTGTGGAGTCGGTTGTATATGTTTAATAAGAAAGGAGGATTTGCTATGCTTTAACGACGCTACATAGGCGGCAACCGGTAGAGGATTGGGGATCATCATATCATTTCTTTGTCATGGGGAACCAATAATTTTGGCCCAGAGCCTTTCAAATTCTATAATTATTGGTTGATGGAGGGTTTTAAGGAGATGGTCGTGACTTGGTGGTGTACAACAGTGATGGAGGGATGGTCAGGGTTTGTGCTACTTCAAAAGATGAAGGGGTTGAGGGAGAAAAGTAGTTAGTTGCATAAGGGCTACGGGGTGTAGGGTCGAAGAAAATGAAAGGTTTAGAGGAAGAAATTCATGATGTTATGAAGCGTATGGAGAAAGATGGGGTATCAGAGGACTTGAGAAATTAGAGGTTGTCAGTTATGATAGGATGTATTTATAAAAGGCTTAATTGCACATTTGGTCCCTCAACTTTGCCCTTCTAGTGAAAATCATCCCCCAACTACGAAATTAGCAAAAACCGTCATTTTGGGGAACGATTTTCGCAGGAAGACAATGGTGGGGTGTAAACTTCCAGGACGTATTTTGCTAATTTCATAGTTGGGGGACGATTTTCGCAGGAAGGGCAAAGTTGGGGGACCAAATGTGCAATTAAGCCTTTATAAAATGATTACCAAGTTGTTGGCAAAAAGAACGCAGATGGTTATGCCATACTTGATTTCACGGAACCAATTTTCTTTTACTCCAGGGGAGTCAGGTAGCTGATTGTATCCTAAAAGCTAATGAGGTGGTGGATACGATGAGAAAGCGATACAGAGGAGGTTTTTTGCTGAAATTATACTTTGCAAAGGCGTATGACAATGTTGAATGGAGATTCTTACTTAACATGCCAGAGGAGATGGGCTTTGGTAGTAAATGGACTTCTTGGATTCACTATTGCGTGTCTACGACAACCTTAATGGTACTAGTTAATGGTTCCCCCACAGAGTTCTTCGAAATACAGAAAGGATTGAGGCAGGGTGCTCAAGGAGGACACAAACATGGTGGGTGCTTTTAGAGACAATTTTATGTCATATTTCCTCAGCCAGCGAGTACACTTCTAGCTAGACCCATGGTTGGCTGCTACATCTACCCATGAGCCCTACGCACGTATCTTTGTGCTGGTTGTTAATCAGTTGGAGACAATGGCATATGTGGGAGTGTTTGTTGGTGGCAGGTGGTCCTCGAAGCTTTTCTTTGTACGCCAATTTTTTGATTGGGAGGTTACGATTCAACAGGCTTTCATTAAGAGAATTAAATATACTATTATGGGTGTAGGTGAGGGCAGCTTGTTGTGGTTGTGCGGTACAAGTGGCGAGCTGTTAAATTGTTGTTGCTCAAGTTGAACTACTGATCTTTGGCTCTCTAGCTTGGATTATTCCACGTTAAATCTGAAAGCTTGTTCCATCCAAAGTAGTGCTTTTATTTGGCAGGATTCTAAAAACTGCATTGTTGTAATGGAGAACTTGAGGGATCGAGGAATTGAGGTGAAAGGTGCGCCTTGTGTTGTTTTTTGTGGGGAGGGAGTTGACTGGTGTGCTCCTCAAAGTGTGTGCAGGTTGTTTGATGGAATAGGATATGTTGCATCAAAACAGACCTGGTGCTTTGGTCTTGGATTTCTTATGCGTTGTGGTGGTCACTATGGATGGCAAGGAACAATATTATTTTCCTAAATTCAGTTTGGTCCTTTGATGGAGTCTGAGATTTGCAAACGGCTAAGTGGAAGCGGTGTTTTTACTCGGCTTATGACTTTGCTCAAAACTTTGAACATGTCAAGGGGAAAAATGTGGTGGTGATCGACAAAGAGGGAGACCTTGTGGTGCCCCCCTCCATCGGGTGTGCTTAAATTCAACATGGATGGGTCTTGTAGAAGGATGTCAGGGCCTAGTGGTATAAAATAAGTGGTGCGTAATAGCAATAGCGAGATTTTGTGGGTTCTTTTGTAATGTGGTGGGAGAGTTATAGGCTTATGAAGAAGAGGTAAATGAAATACTTAATGCTTTATTGTTTTGTAAGAAGAGGTAAATGCAATCTTGATTGAGAGTGATTTTGCTTTATCGGTTGGATGAGTTACTTATAAGTCACATAGACCTTGGAAGTTGTTGAATGATTTAAATATGATTGATGCCATTATGCGAGAGAGAGAGTGCTTAGGTATGATGACCCTATTTTAGTAGTGTTTTTAGGGTCATTTCTTTGTGAGTTTTGAGTCTTTTCTCTTTGTCTCATGTAGTGTTTCATGCATTCTCATGCATTTTTTTTTTATCTTTATTTGAGTTTTTGTTTAGTTTTGGTAATTATGTAGTTTTATAAGGGTCTTTCTTGCATTTTTATAGAGTTTAGGACTTGCATGTGTTTCCCATGGAATTGTGATGACTATTGTGCTTAAAAACCCTTTGAATTTCTTGATATTTTTCCTTGTCTTGATCCTTAAGTACTTCAGCAGTTAACTCATGAAGAGGGAAGGCCAAAAAGCTTGAAGAATTACAAGAAGCCAAAAAGACCATCAGGATGTGTGACTGGCGCTCAAGCGCCAGCCTTCCAGATGAGGGGAGCAAGCTTCTGTCATATGGGCGCTCAAGTGCCCCAGGGCAGCGCTTGAGCGCCCCTACTCGACCTGGTTGCCTATAAATAAGGCCTTAGACCATTTTGTTTAGAACTTATGACTTTTTCTTATAATTTTACCAAGTATTGAAGCTTAGGAAGTGCTTTTGGGGCTTGTGGGAAGCTTCCCCCTTGTATTTTCCAGGTTTATTTACATTTCTTGTATGGATTTCCTAGCCATTAGTGGCTAGTTTACTTTTTGCTTTGGGTTTAAGTGATTTCATGAATCTCTAGTTGTTAATTCCTATCCCTATGTTTTTTTTTCTTGAATCTACCTTGAATTTTAATTCTATATTGCATGATTACCTTGTGTGCACACTTGCTAAAGGCTAAACTATAATCATATCGGAAGATTGTTGTGGTTTAGGGACTTGGGTTGGAATTGACCCTTCTATGCTTGCTACCAGGAATAGAGTAAGGGTTGGGTTTTGTTGGCCTAAATTTGCATGATCTAAAACCTCATATGCATGACTTAATGACTAAGTACACAAGGAATTGGGCTTAGCTTTTAGTCTGGGAGAATTGCTTATGTGAGGAATCAATAAGTGAGTAACTAGGCTAGAACAACAAGGGATTGATTCAAGGTTTCATATGCATAGGGTAGGTTGACTAGAGAGGATTGGATGATCGATAACCCAAGGCATTTCCATCAATTGATAATTTCAACTCTTTACTTTTGCTTATTTTGCAAACCTTTTTATCACAATCAACCAAATCAAAATCTGGAATTTTCTTGCTTTCTAAACTCACAAGCTTCAAGCTTAAACCATAATTCTCACTCACGGTCCCTGTGGATTCGATATTAAAACCCGGAGATATCTGTGCACTTGCAGATTGTCCAACAAGTTTTTGGCGCTGTTGCCGAGGACTGTTTGTGGTTTTCGGTTTAAGTTACAAGTTTGTAGTTTTTTTTGAACATTGCATTGAATAGGTGTTACTAACCTTTTCTTTGGTTATGTTATTTCAGTTTATGCAAGGTAGGCTTGGCACGGATCCATTGGTGTTTGATCCGGAGCCGGAACGTACTCTCCACCGTCGTCGAGCCCAACAAAGGCTTGACGCCATGGCTGCTCAAATGACGGAAGAAGAGATGCAAGCGCACATAGACATGAGGGTGCAAGAGGCCCTCGCTCAAAGACTTGTAGAGAAAGAGGCAGAAAATGCCAATCGCTCTTTGAGAGATCTCACCATGGCTGCCATGAGTTACGATTATCCAGACATCATTGTTTTCCCCGATGGCATGAGAATCTTTGAGCTGAGGCCGACATTTATCAATTTGGTGAGCCAAAATCAGTATGGTGGTGGTGCTCTTGAGGATCCTCATGCACACATGGAGCGGTTCACCCGCAATTGCAACACCTACAAAATTCAGAACGTCTCAGCGGACACAATCCGGTTGAGCTTGTTCCCATTCTCATTAAGGGACACGGCTGAAGAGTGGTTGAATTCACAGCCCCAGGGTGGAATAACATCTTGGGAGGATCTTGCCGAGAATTTCACCACTAGATTTGTCCCGAGAGCTCTGTTGAGAAAGCTCAAGAATGACATCATGACATTTGCTCAAGCGGCTGATGAGAACTTATATGAGGCTTGGGAGCGCTTTAAGAAGTTCTTGAGGAAGTATCCTCAACACAACCTCACCCAAGCGGAGCAAGTGGCCAAGTTTTATGATGGACTCCAGTATTCTTCAAGGTTTGGCCTTGATGCGGCTTCAAATGGAGAGTTCGATGCTCTACTTCCACAAGTGGGGTATGAGTTAACTGAAAAGATGGTCATGAGGTCTATGAACTCCAATCATGACCGCCAAGCCCGAAGAGGAGTGCTAGAAGTCTAGGCTTATGACCAGCTCATTGCCTCCAATAAACAACTATCTAAGCAAATGGCGGAGATTCAAAGCCAAATGAAGACGACCAAGTTGGTTGGATCAAGAGCCGTCAAGATAGAGTGTGTTACTTGTGGAGGTCCACATGACAGTGAAAGTTGCATTGAGACAAAACCTGAAGAGGAAGTCAAAGCCTTGGGTCAAGCTCCTAATGACCCATTCTCAAATACATACAACTCTGGATGGAGGAACCACCCAAATGTTTCTTGGAGGCAAGGAAATAGCGGTCAAGGAGGGAATTTTCAGAGACCATTTCCCAACCAAGGTGTGCAAAGTCAAGCCTCTAGACCGCAACAGCCTCAAGAACAAGTTCAAGATGGTGGTAGCAAGAAGAGTTTGGAGGAGCTTGTCGAAAGCTTTATAAATCGCACTGAGAACAATTACAAAAATCAGGAGGAAGCTATAAAGAACCTTGAGAATCAATTAAACAAATAGCTGGGAGACCTCCCGGAAAATTTCCTTCCGACACTATCCCAAATCCTAAGCAGGAGAATGCCTCTGTAGTGACTACTAGAAGTGGTAGGGTGATGAATGAGCTGAAAGGAAAAACAGAGGGAGAAAAGAGAAAGGAGATAGTGGAGGAGGAGATTGTTGTGCCAATTAAAGTTGAGGAGAAAGTTGATCCCATACCTGAAACCGTCAAGGTCCCATTTCCAAAAGCATTGGACAAGAAGAAGTAAGACAAGAAGTTCTCAAAGGTCATGGAGGTTTTCAAGAAGCTCCACATTAACATACCCTTTGCCGATGCTTTGGAACAAATGCCCTTATATACAAAATTCACGAAGGATATCTTGCATAAGAGGAGATGGTTGAAGGATGTGGACGAGACAGTAGTGCTAACTGAGGAGTGTAGTGCCATTTTACAGAGAAAGATGCCAAAAAAGAGAAGAGACCCCGGAAGCTTTACAACTCCGGTGGTGGTTGAAGGTGTGACGGAGGTTGAGGCCTTGTGTGATCTAGGAGCGAGCATCAACTTGATGCCGCTTACCATGTATGAAAGGCTGAACCTTGGTGAAGTTACTCCTCCGACTATGCTTTCATTGCAAATGGCGGACCATTCTTTGAAGACTCCCTATGGTATAGTGGAGGATGTGATGATAAAAGTGGATAAGTATGTCTTCTCGGTGGATTTTCTTGTGCTTGATATGGAAGAGGATGAGAAGATTCCTCTGATTCTTGGGTGACCATACTTAGCTACCGGAAGAGCCAAGATTGATGTTGATAAATGTCATTTAATCCTCCGAGTTGGGAAGGACAAGGTTAGGTTCTCAGTCTTCAACCCCTTGTTGGAGACTACCCTTTTCGAAGACTTTGTTTGTGAAGTAATCAAGAGTCTACCAAAGAAGGTTCAAGAGCCCCCGAAGGTGAAATAAAGAGATGTAGAGTTCAAGCTAGCTCTCATTAAGCTTGTTAGTAGTAACAAGTATGGGGGGTCAAAGTACGAGAATCTCCATGCTCATATGGTGAAGTTTTCCCTTGCTAGTGCTCTTGTCAAGAAGGAGGGGGTGAGCGATGATGAGTTAAAAATCAAACTCTTCCCTCATTCCTTGACGAAGGAAGCAAGAGCATGGTTTGATGAGCAACAAGATATAACCTCATGAGAGGATTTGTTTCAAAGGTTTTGTGTAAGGTTCCTTCCTTGCACTTGTGGTAAATCAATTAAGAGTAAGGAATTTCCTTCCTAACATCAAAGGAAGGATAGTCTACCTTGGACTATAACATAGGGCTGAATGGGAGACAACCCATGCTTTATTTTTGTTTAAAAATGCTTTAGGATAGTTCTTTTTATTTTTATAAAATAAAAAAGAAAAAAAATTTGGGACTGGGTTGGGCGCTCAAGCGCCCTGGGCTGGCGCTCAAGCGCCAGCTCAACAGAAACATTTGTTTTTGGAGCACCCAGTGGCGCTCAAGCGCCCTATACCAGCGCTTGAGCGCCCCAACACGCACACACACACACACAGTTTTTTGTTTTAAACACTTCAAACCCTTCATTTTCCCACTTTCTAACTTCCCTTTCTCTCTAAAACTGCCCCCTCACTACTTATACCCATTTCCTACTTCTCCCATCTCACTTGCACACATTTTTGCCCATTCTTTTTCTCTCAAGTTTGCATTTCATCAAGAGCATTCCACTTGCACCCACTCACTCCAAGTTCAAGGTAAGTTCCATTTTTCCACTTCCTTCCATCTACATTCATGGGTTTTGTAATGCATGAGTCTTGGGGGTTGTGGGTGAGTGATTCTAAGCTTGTGCAAGTTGGGTTTGGTTTGTTTATGCTATTCATGGGTGATTTTTGCCAAAATTAGTAATGGGTGTGAGGATTTTTTAGAGTTGGGTAGTTAGGTAGTAGTAGTTTAGTTTAGCTTTGTTTTGTGCCTTCTAGGTGTTTGTTAGAATTCTCCAATGAGTTTTTTTCTAGTTGATTTTGGGCAAGTGCTTTGTGGTTGCTCTCTTTTCTTTGCCACTTTCACTAGAAAGCTTGTTGGGTGCTTTTAGGGGTTTAAGTTTTTAGTTTTGTGAATATTCTTTCTCTTTATTTTTATTTTTGACTAACATGTATAATGTTTTGTTGCGGCTTGTGGTTGTGCTAACTATTGTGCAGATGCCTACTAAGAGAGCAAGATATCCCAAAAGAACTGCGGGGTCTTCCTCCACTACCCAGAACTTTGACCGCTCCCATTTCTTATCGGCAACAAAGGAGGAGTTCTATTATTCCGTCCTAGCACACAAGGAGTGTGTGAAGGAGCGAGGAGTATTCTATAGGAAGGGGAGGAGAGACCCCCTCGACATGCAAGAAATCATGGAGACGAGAATGTGGGGGAATTGGGTCAATCCCATTCCTATTGCTTGTGAAATCATGGTTAGGGAATTCTTTGCGAATACCTACTGTGATGATCAAGATAACAAACCGGATCCCCCAACTTTCTCGTCTTGGTTCAGAGGTGATGTCATTGATTATGGAGCTGAGGGGATTCAAGAGTTTCTTGGTCTTCTCACGGAGCATGAGGAGAATGCCCTTTTCCCATGGAAGAGTAGGAGTACCTTTCATCATTTGCTTTTGGACCGTTCTTCGGAGTTCCTGAAGGATCTTGAAGTAGTGGTGGTTAGGCCCGGTCAAAAATGGGAAAACGATGACAAGGGTAATATCATCTACTTGCTGAGGCAAAACATGACACCGCTGGCTCGAGTGTGGGCTGAATTTTTTACAGGAATCATTGTTTTCTAGCTCTCACAAATCAGAAGTGAGAGCGGTGGTGCTGATTGCCATTTACTACATCATTAGAGGCCACCCAATGGATGTGGCGAGGATTATTTCTTACAAGATTTACTCACACTACAATGTGGGTAAGGAGAAGCCTCGACCCATCTTTCCTCATCTGATTTGTGCCTTGATCCATGATGTCAGGGACAAGGCTAGGAGGCCAATCTTTGTTGTGCAGAAGAGGTTGACGGTTTCCCCCATTCTGAGCAAGGATCGGGTGATCCAACTTTTTAAGGAATGGATGTCTAGGATGCCTCGAGAGGAAGAAGATGAAGAGGATCCTACGGAGCCAGCGGAAGAAGAAGAAGAGGAGGAGGAGAATGATGTAGTAAATGAGGTGGTAACTCCACCGCGTGCTAGTCCTTCACCTGCTTAGATGGAGGCCGCCTTCGGGCTCATGTTTTTGAGACAAGATCGTCTTCATATGGATCTTGATCTCCATTGGAGGGGCGGTAGCACGTCGGATTTTAATACATTGGAGCAAGGAATGATTGATCTGAGCCTAATGCATGATGCCGGAATTCATCCGGAGTATGATGATGGGATGGGCAACCAAGGCCCCATGGAGTGATTTGTGATGATGTATTTCTACTCTTAGATAGGTCATGCATTTTTATCATATTTTCCATTTGTAGTTTTTGTTTTCTTTTGCTCATGCATTATGTAGTTAGCTTTGTTTATTTTGTTGGGTCTATTGCTTCTCTATACTCACATGTTGATGCCCGCAAGTTGTGCTCTTGTACTTGTGCTGATTTTGAAAATTGTTTTTATGGATACTTAAGTTGTTTTTGGGGATGAGTGATTGCATGCTTGGGAAAGAGATGAGGAGACTTCGGTCTTCCGAGAGTTTCTTGAGAATAGGTTGGTGTGAGTCCATTAAGGGTCTATCTTTGACCCTTCACCATAAAAATTCCATGGAGGATCCTGACTTACTTGTACTTCTTGGTTCTGCGTTGATTCACTCATTGCATGCTTTGTGATACTTGCCTAATTCTTGAGACTTCTTAGGAATTTGAGCTTCTGAGTTTATTGGCTTGAACATTATCCTTAGTTGTCCCATTTGAGCCTTGATGGAGATTTTGTTGTTGCCAAATAATTGGGATGGTTGTTAGGTTGGAAATTCGGGAAGTGTTGGTCCTTGAAATTATATGGAGCTAAATGAATTCTAAAATAGTCTCTTGCCCCAAATGAAAATTGAAAAAATAGAAAAAGAAAAGAAAAAAAGAGAACTCCTAATCAAACTAGAGTTGAAAAAGGAAAAAAAGAAAGTTGAGAAAGGGGTCAAGAGACTTGTGTTTAATTTGCTTGTTGTTAAAAGGTCCGGGGTGTTTATTTTGGACCACACTCATAATTCTTTGAAAGCCTAGTCATCCTTAGGGTCCAACTACCGGCATGTTTAACCAAGCCAACATTTCAACCCTCTTTAAAGTCTCTTCGAATCTGTGCAAGTTTGATCTCTGTGGCCTTTGAGTGAATGATACCCAGCACCTATGAACTACTTGTGTGCTCAGTGCACTATATCAATGTCTCATCTTAGGAGTTTAGATCTATATGCTTTCCATGAATGGACTCTACACTCTTCTCTACTAGAAAGTTGCATGAAGTTGGTTGTTGAATATTTCTCTTGGAACCGGCTGTAGTTTCTCTATCCCCCTGTTTTGTGGTTAGTGTCCCTTGTTAAGGCACTTGTCTTGAGAGCATTTCTTGCGCTTGAGGGCAAGCGAGTGTTTTTTACGCTCGAGTGCGAGCTGTCGTTGAGTATAGTGGTGTGATGACCTTATTTTAGTAGTGTTTTTTGGGTCATTTCTTTGTGAGTTTTGAGTCTTTTCTCTTTGTCTCATGTAGTGTTTCATGCATTCTCATGCATTTTTATCTTTATTTGAGTTTTTATTTAGTTTTGGTAATTATGTAGTTTTATAAGGGTCTTTCGTGCATTTTTATAGAGTTTAGGACTTGCATGTGTTTCCTATGGGATTGTGAGGACTATTGTGCTTAAAAACCCTTTGAATTTCTTAATATTTTTCCTTGTCTTGGTCCTTAAGTACTTCAGCAGGTAACTCATGAAGAGGGGAGGCCAAAACGCTTGAAGAATTGATGGAAACATTCAAAGGGGGGGGGGGGTTACAAGAAGCCAGAAAGACCATTAGAACGTGTGACTGGCGCTCAAGCGCCCCAGGGCAGCGCTTGAGCTCCCCTGCTCGACCTGGTTGCCTATAAATTGTAAGATCAAGTTTTGATCATGTAGTACAACTCTATGTTTTGATGATTACAAGTTAACGTTTTAGTATGAACAATTATGGTACTCTAACGTGTTTTCTGAGTGTGTTCATGACAGGCTCTGACCTTGATGTAATCTCATACAAATCAGAAGCATTTTGCTTAAAGAGTGACCCTAGCAACGCTTTCGCAATCTCTATGTTCAAATTTAACAGTAGAAAAGCTTCAGAAGATCTGAAGATAGTCAAGCTCTGATGTGGACTCAGCTCACTTGAAGTTCTGAAGATCCAGACGTTCTGATAACCCAGACACTCTGAAGGCTCAGAAGCTCTGGTGGTTTAGAAGACTCTGAAGATCCAGAAGCTGAAAAGTGAAGTCTCTGAAGTCCAGAAGCAAACTGGCTCTGAAGACCAAGTACGTCTCCTCTGAGTTTAGAATCAGAAGCTACAACGGTCAGAGGATCCATGCTTCCCTCTGACTCTGATCAACAATCTTCACAAGTTCCAACACGAAGCATTCCTCTGATCAGAAGTCAACAAAGTTAAAGGACACGTCACTATCCAAAGTACAAAAGCAGTGCACTATCCTGACGACCTAACCTAACATTCTCAGCCACAGCAGAAGCTGGAAATCCCAGATCTGCCCTCCAACGGTAGCATTCCCATGCAATGTTCAAACCCTAATTCTTGGAGTATATATAGAGGCTGAAGACTGAAAGATGCTGTTGTAGAAACTTATACGCGCAAGCAATATTCAAATCTTCTTAGCAATCTTTCTTCATCGAATTCATTGTGTTTACTACAAGCTTTTCAGAAGCAATCTCATTGTAAACAATACTTTTTAAACAGTTGTTTATTTTTACCTTTAGGAGATCAAGGTTGATCGGATCCTAGAGAAGACTAAGAGAGTGAATCTTAGTGTGAGCTAAGTCAGTGTATTGTTAGTCACTTGTAGGTCTCAAGTGCAGTTGTAACAAATCTCTAATTAGTGAATTGCCTTCATTCTAAGAAGGAAGAAATCACCTTCACGGGTGGACTGGACTAGCTTGAGTGATTCATCAAGTGAACCAGGATAAAATCTTTGTGTGTTTTTCTCATCTCTTATCTTAAGCACTTTACTTGTGTTTCGAAAGATTTGCTAAAATCTTAAGTGGGAAGTTTTATTCTGAAAACGCTATTCAAACCCCCCTTTCTATCGTTTTTCATACATTCAATTGGTATCAGAGCGCAAGTTCTGATTACCACACCTAACAGTGTTCAGTGATCCAGACCGATGTGAAAAACAAATGGCTACCACCAGTGAAACGCAAAAAGATGGTTACAATGCAAAGCCTCCTATGTTCGATGGTCAAAGGTTCGAATATTGGAAAGACAAAATCGAAAGTTTCTTTCTGGGCTTTGACGTAGATCTTGTAAGATCAAGATTTGATCAGTGGTTGCATCTCTATATTTTGATGATTACAATTAAGGTTTTTGAGGATGAACAATTATGGTACTCTAACGTTTGTCTTTTATAGTTGTGACAAACAGGTTCTGATTCTGACCCAAGCCGATTCCATCAGAAGAAGAAGACCCAAGGGTAACCAAAAAGAGAGTTCTAAATCTTATCATGTTCGTTCAGAACAGTGGCAAATCCTTCAGAAGCTCTGAAGATAGAAGCTCTCAAGAGGTACTAAAGAACCGGAGTCAGAAGTTCTGAAGACCAGATGTTCCAGAAGGAACGGTCCTGAAGTAGAAGACTCAAGTTCTGAAGACCTGCAAGAAGTTGGCTCTGAAGACCCAAGCTATTCTAGCTCTGGCGTTCAGAAGTTCTGAGGAACATGTCCAGAAGCAGAAGTTGCAAGGTCAGAGGATCCAAGCTTCCGTCTGACTCTGATCAGAAGCTTCACCAACGTCCATCTGAAGCACTCCAGATCATAAGTCAGCTGGTGAAAGGACAGGTCGCTGTCATAGTACACATCGTACAGTCACAGCCTGTCCGCCACCTACCTCGTTCAGCCTAGCAGTCTGATATTACAAGATTGCCACTCCAACGGGCAAAACCCTAGCAACGGCTACATCATATGCCTTGGAGTATATAAGGGCTGAAGATAGAAGAAAGAAGCTAAGAAACTTTGCTGATATTCTTGAATTCATTCTAACCGATCCCTTAGCAATATTTCATCACTACTCTTAAACATCTGAGTTTACCACTAGCTTTTTGAAGGTATGAAAAACGGTAGAAAGGGGGGGTTTGAATAACGTTTTCAAGATAAAACTTCCACCTTAAAGATTTTAACAAATCTTTTTGAGAACTAAGTGCTAAAGATGAGAGATAGAAAAGCACACGAGGATTTTATCCTGGTTCACTTGATAAATCACTCAAGCTACTCCAGTCCACCCGTTAAGGTGATTTCTTCCTTCTTAGAATGAAGGCAATCCACTAATCAGGTAAGAGTTACAACTGCACTTGAAACCTACAAGTGACTAACAATTACACTGACTTAGCTCACACTAAGATTCACTCTCTTAGTCTTCTCTAGGATCCGATCAACCTTGATCTCCTAAAGGAACTAAACAAACTGTTTATCAAAGAAATGTTTACAAGAGATTTGCTTCTAAAAAGCTAATAGTAAACACAATGAATTTCAGATGAAAGAAAGCTTAGAAGGATTTGAATATTTCTTGCGCGTGTGTGAATGCTTATAGCCGCTTCTTTCAGTCTTCAGCCTCTTATATACTCCAAGGATTAGGGTTGAACGTTGCATGGGAAATGCTACCGTTGGAGGGCAGTTCTGGAAATTCCAGCTTCTGCTGTGGCTGAGAACGTTAGGTAGGTCGTCAGGATGGTACAGTTGCTTTTGTACTTGGATAGTGACATGACCTTTAAACCTAGGAGACTTCTGATCAGGGGAATGCTTCATGTTGGAACTTGTGAAGCCGGTTGATCAGAGTCAGAGGGAAAGCACAGATCCTCTGACCGTTGTATCTTCTGATTCTGAACTCAGAGGGAAGTACATGGTCTTCAGAGTTTCTTGCTTCTGGACTTCAGAGTTTCCACTATTCAGCTTCTGTATCTTCAGAGTCTTCTACACCATCAGAACATCTGAACCTTCAGTGTTTCTTGGTTGTCAGAACTTCTGGATCTTCAGAGCTTCTAGTGACTGAGTCCATATCAGAGTTTGTGTAGCTTCAGAACTTCTGAAGCTTTTCCACTGTTCATATTGAACCTGGTCAATGCGAAAGCGTTGCTTGGGTCACTCTTTATACACAGTGCTTCTGATTTGTGTGAGATTGAGTTGAGGTCAGAGCCTGTAAATAGCACACTCAGAAAAACACGTTAGAGTACCATAATTGTTCATATCAAAAGATTAACTTGTAATCATCAAAACATAGAGTTGTACTACTAGATCAAAACTTGATCTTACAATCTCCCCCTTTTTGATGATGACAAAACTAAGATTTTTGATGAACAATTCTTAAACATTAAACTGAATTCACTCAGAGTTTAGAGATATAGAATAAGACTTATCCTGATGTGAATAGTTTATCTTGCTCATTCTGAATTCAAGTCACTGCTTGATTCTGAGCTTAGCTCCCCCTGAATCTAATACTTGATGAAAACGTTAGAAAAGTCTAGATTCTGAGCTAAATAATATAAGAGTTCAGAGTGAAAAACTTATGACATAGATGAAATAGAGTAATCAGAGCGCATAAGTAATCAGAGTCAATTGACACGGTATCAGAGTCTTGGGTATCAGAGTCAAACTAAAATCACTTCAGAAGAAGTGAAATGTATTCCTTGTATTTGCCTAGTGACACATCTATGGTCATAAAGGTGGAACTCTTAAATTCTCCAAAAGAAAAATAAATCACACTAACACATCTTACACATCAAAAACTGGGTTGTACTCCCCCTTTTTGTCATAAGCAAAAAGCTTGGGGTGTGAAAAACTTAGCTTGAAGTACAAGGTACTCCCCCTTAGAGAAGGTCTAAGTTTGAAATGAAAACGATGCATGAATCAGAGTTAGGCGAATTAAAGAGAAGAGTTAATGCACAAGAAGAACGTTTACCACCGGCCAAGGGAGTAAAGAAAAGGGTCAGTTACCAAGAACGTAACCTCGAGAAACTGTAGGAGCATTAACTTTCAGAGAGAGAGTGAAGCCTATATAAAGCGATGGGGAAGGGGTAAGCTTCACAACTCGAGCACTTTCAACAAAAGAAGAAAAAATGGCATCATACAGGGTAGCACTAGAAGAGCTGAGAAAGAAAGCCTTTGAGGAGGACTTGTTCCTTAATATAAGGCATCCAGAGGGTACAAAAACTATCTCAGAGCTTACAAACACACTGCTGGAAGAAGACCTGCGTCCAGAGTTGAGGAAAGACTTAGAAGAATTCCTTGCCTTCGTGGAGGAAGTGCAAGAACTCAGCCAGCTTGAACTAAAGCTGCTGGGAGAAAAAGAGATCATAGAAGGAAGGCTCAAGACTTCAGAAGAGGTTCTGGAGAGGAATGAGCTGAACGTCAATCTTAACAACATCCAGTATTCACTGGATCGTCTGGAGAAAAGTAGGTCAGAGCAGCGCCAGGAGTGCAGAAGAATGAGGAAGGATCCTCCATTCTAGACTTTAGGAAAAAGAAAAAGTATGATGTAAAAGCAAAGTGATTATGAATAAAAAAAATTTTGCAAACACAGTGTGACAAATATATATATATATATATATATATATATGCAAAGATAAACAGAACTAACAAAGCAAACAAAAATAACTAAAGAAGCTAAAGGAAAATAAATAACCAGAGTTAAAAAAAAATAAAACTGAGTAAAGCAAGAAAAACGGAGAGATCCTAAAGCTAAGGTTTATCAGTGCGACGCAGAAGTTCCATCATCATTTGCTTCATTTCAATCAGCATAGACTCATGAGTGTCAAGACGTTGTTCCACGGTGTCGAGTCTGGACGAGCTGGACTGGGTAGAACTGGAAGGAACTGTCTGAGCAGCTTGAGGGGCTGGAATGGAAGCAGAAGCAGCAAGAGTAAAGACCACTGGTGCCAGTCTACGGGCTTCAGCTTCAGCTTCAAGTTTCTCTGCTTCTAATCTGGCTTGTTCAGCTTGAGCTGCGGCTTGACGTGCAGCTTCTTCAGCTTCCTCTTGCTTCCTTCTGGCTTCTTCAGCAGCTGCAAGGAGCTTGTGTCTTTGTTCTAGTTCATGAAGAGCCACTCTTCTGGCAAACCTCTGCTTAGCAGCAGCTATCCTCTGATTCCTTTCAGCAATAAGATGACTCATCATAGCAGGGACCTGAGCAACTAACCAAGTACTCAGAGCATCCCATTCCTCAACAACAGAGTCAGGATTCTCACTTAGGTCATTGTGACCTTGCACGTTGCGTAGCATCAAAGAAGCTTCTTGATTAAATACATTGATGCACTCAGAGAGAGAGGTGGGTCTGAGGTGAGTGTAGGGAACTATGGAGAGGTATTGTTCTGGAGAGGTAGGGTGATTGCTGCTATGAGCTTCAGAGACACCTTGGGGAGAACCAATGTCACAGGTTTGGACATGAGAGTCAGAGGCTCCAAGGTGTGGTTCAGAAGTTTCAACCAGAGGATTAGGTGATCTAACCGAAGAGTGGTTAGACACAGATTGTTCTGGGTCTGGTTGAACTAGCTCTTGTTGGATAGGGTTAGGTTGAGCATGTTGAGCTAAAGGGTCTGCCTCATGTAGGGGATTGGCCAAGATAGGTTCATCTGGGTCAACTAGACGTTCAGGTCTAGGTCCAGGATATCTCCTAGGGCTTGGACATGTGAGGTAATACTCTTCTAGGCTAGACACCTTTTCTTTTCTGACTTCCATGAATTTTCTAATGGATTCAGAGTTGTTGGAAGGGGAAGAGTCAGCAACATTTATGGGGAATGATACAGGTGTAAAGACACTTGATGAATCTGTATCAGTGGTTCTGGCAACCAGATGTTCTGATGCTCTGGGGACAGAGTGATCAGAGGTTCTGGGTTCATGTTCTGGTTGGTTGGTTTCTGGTTGTTCAGGAATGATGGGTTCAGAAGTTAATGGGTTATACTGGATGGTGATAGGTGAGGTTGGAGCAGAGGGTCCGGTGGGTTGGTTCTGAAGCATATTCCAAAGAGGTGCTTCATTTGGAGAAGGTTGGAAAAATGAAGACCTTGGTGAATTGGGTGGTGAAGTAGTTTGTGTGGCTGGTTGAGACTCTGGGATAGGAGTGAGTGGGTTGGAGGAATGTTTCAGTAGGGCAGAAATAGGGAGTGCATCAAATGTATCTAAATCAGAATCAGAAGCAATAGCAGACTTACTTGATGCACGCATTGAAGATCGAGTCACTCTGACAGGAGTCTCAATTCTTCTGATCACTTGAGCAGCAGGTTCCACACTTGTAGGCCTCACCACAAGTCTTACTTGTTTCTTCTTCTTCTTGGGAGGAGAAGGACCAGCATCAACATTACCATCACCACCAGCATCAGGCTGGATGGTTTCATCATGTTTCCTCTTAGGCTGGTCAGCCTTCTTCTTCTTCTTCTGAGAACCATCAGATTCCTCAGAGGATTCTTCTAAGATCATCTTCCTCTGAACCTTCTTCGTGAGAGGAGGATCAAACTCCGGTGCAGGAGGCAGCATTCTGTAGAATTCATCAACATCAATTTCAAAGCCTTGACTCCTCAGATCATCAACGAAACACCTGATTGCTTCAGGGTTGTCTGCCTGGGTCCACAAGGGAAAGTCATTCAGAGGGACTCTTCTCCTTCTGATTTCAGAAGATGTGTCTTCATGGGCAGGAGCAATCTTCTTTTTGACTAGACCCATCTTCTTCAGAGAATTTGCAGTGAAGACATCACTGACAATGGTGGTCAGATCCTCTACGCATCCAGCATTGATCAGATCTTGAATAAGGCCACTCTCAATGAAGAGATCAGACAACAATCTCCCAAAAGGGATATACTTGATTGCTGACTTGATGGAGGCAGTAGTTCTTGACTTCCTGATACATTCCTTCAGGTAAGAGAACAAGAAGAAGGGGAGGCAGAGTTTCCTCTTGTCTTGGATGAAGACTAGCATTGCCTTCTGGCAGAAGTTGATGTAATCTGGAGAACTGCCCTTTGGCCTCTGGTTGATGCAGTTCAACAGAATCTTGTGCCAGATTCTGAGCTTGGGATGAAGATCCATCACTTTGTAATTAGTCTTGCCTGGTTTGTAGTTGGTGTACAGGGCCTTGTTGGTCTCCTCCTTCGTTTGGGGTTTCAGCTTCGATTTAGTGAATTGGAATCGATACCCACGAGCAGTTTCTGGACCCAGCAGATTCACGAAGGACTTCTCTGTAATTATGATCTTCCTTCCAAGAATGTGAGATACCACCTGAGTATCATCGCAATCGGCGTGCTTCCAGAATTCCTTGATCAGTTTGTCATACACCGGTCCTCGAAGCATGTTGAAGTAATTTTCCCAACCTTGAGCTTGGACTTCAGGACGAAGATCATACCCATTTGTAGCAAGATTGTCGAGGTCAAATCTCCATTCTGCCAGTACTTGAAGTTCCTCAGGAGCATATACGCAGTGAACGGCACAGCCCTGTTCTGCAATCGGAATAGTCTGCTCTTGAGCTTGATCTTGAACAGGAGCTTCAGGACCCAGTTGGCCTATAGCTTGACCAACTACCATATGAGGGAATTGGGTTGCATCAGCAGTATCTCTTCTGGTTTGTCTCACCATTGTTAAAGAGATTGAAGGTTTTGGGTAGAAGATAAAGGTTGAGGATGAATAGAGTGCGAGAGAGAAATCGAGGGTAAGCGGTTTTGAAAATACAGGAGAGAGAGAGTAAAAACCGAAAGTGTAGGGGATCGTGTGTGTATAGTGGGTTTTATCAAATAACCGTTGTTGATTCAAAAAGCATTTTTAAGATCAACGGATAAAAATTAAAAGCATGATAGTAACAGTAAATACACGTATCACACACAGGAGAAAAGCACATCTACACGCATCATGACAGACTGTCACACGGGCACAAGGAACTATGCATCAGAGATACTGATACACGTGTTACTGTCTCAGCTTCAGAGTCAGCACCAATGGGTACTTACACTCTGATGGAGTTTCCTTCTGGACTAGACATCTTCTGATCAAGAAGTATCATAGTCAGAGGTTCTGATCCATCTTCACTCTGGACAAAAGTCCATATTCAGATTTTTCAGAATAAAATTAAATCTATCCTCTGCTAAGGGCTTTGTAAAGATATCTGCCCATTGATGGTCAGTATCAACAAACTTCAGAAGAAGTACGCCCTTCTGTACATAATCTCTAATAAAGTGATACTTTACCTCAATATGCTTTGCCCTTGAATGTAGGATAGGATTCTTACTCAATGAGATTGCAGCAGTGTTATCACAATAGATTGGGATATTGCTCTCAAGGATTTGATAATCCTCCAGCTGATGTTTCATCCAGAGCATCTGAGTGCTGCATATTGCTGCTGAGATATATTCTGCCTCTGCAGTGGATAGTGCAATGGTTGATTGTCTCTTGCTTGCCCATGAGACTAAATTGCTTCCCAGAAATTGACAATTTCCAGAAGTGCTTTTTCTCTCTGTTCTATCTCCAGCATAATCAGCATCACAATAACCTGAAAGCTTATACTCTGATGTTTTCTTATACATCAAGCCAAGGTTAGTGGTGCCTTTCAGATACCTTAGGATCCTCTTAACAGCAGTTAAGTGGGTTTCCCTTGGATCTGATTGGAAACGAGCACATAAGTGAACACTAAATAATATATCTGGCCTAGATGCAGTTAAATATAGAAGTGAACCTATCATACCACGATAAAGCTTCTGACACACTTTACCACTTGCATCTTCTTTCTCCAGAATGCATGTAAGATGCATTGGAGTCTTGGCCACTGTTGATTCCAGCATATTGAACTTCTTCAGAAGTTCTTTAGTGTACTTGCTCTGATGGATGTATGTTCCTTCTGGTGTTTGATCAACTTGTATACCCAGAAAGTACTTTAATTCTCTCATCATACTCATCTCAAATTCAGCCTGCATCATCTTAGAGAATTCTTTGCATAGAGATTGATTAGCAGAACCAAATATAATATCATCAACATAGATTTGCACAATTAAGATATCATCTTTGTAAGTTTTGCAAAAGAGAGTTGTATCTACTTTACCCCTTACAAACTCATTCTCCAGAAGGAATGAGTTGAGTCTCTCATACCATGCTCTGGGAGCTTGCTTTAGACCATAGAGTGATTTCTTCAATTTGAACACATGGTCTGGCTTCTTCTCATCTTCAAAACCTGGGGGTTGATGAACATAGACTTCCTCTGAAATATAACCATTTAGGAAGGCACTTTTCACATCCATCTGATGAAGAACTATGTTGTGATTCACTGAGAAAGAGATCAACAGTCTGATTGCTTCTAGTCTTGCTACTGGAGCAAATGTTTCTGTGTAGTCTATTCCTTCCTGCTGACTATAGCCTTGAGCAACTAGCCTTGCCTTGTTTCTGACTACATCTCCTTTCTCATTCAACTTGTTTATGAACACCCATTTTGTTCCAATTACATGGACACTCTCAGGCTTCTTCACTAAGCTCCAAACATCGTTCTTGGAGAATTGATTCAGTTCTTCTTCCATGGCCAGAATCCAATCCTTGTCCTGAAGAGCTTCATCTATGGACTTGGGTTCAATTAAGGACACCAATCCTTTCAGACTAAGCAAGGTCTCTTCAGAGGGTCTGAAGGCTGATCTGGTTCTGACTGGTTCGTCTTTGTTGCCCAGAATCAATTCCTTAGGATGAGCTGCAGTGATTCTGCTCTTCTTCAGAGTTTGTGAATCAGAGGGACCAGCTTCTTCTTCTGGTTCATCTTCCTCTGGCTCAGCTTCCTCTGGAGCTTTGCCTTTGTCAGAAACATTTATGCTCATATCTGCAAACTTCTCAACTAGCTTTGACTGGTCAGAGTCAAGCTTATCGTCAAATCTAACATGGATAGACTCTTCAATAGTCTTATCATCAGTATTATAAAATCTAAAACCTTTAGATCTTTCAGAATAACCAAGTAATAGACATTTAGAAGATTTAGCATCAAATTTATGCAATCTATCCTTAGTATTAAGAACATAGCAAACACAACCAAAAGGATGAAAATAAGATATGTTGGGTTTTATGTTCTTCCACAATTCATAGGGAGTCTTATTCAGAATTGGTCTCACAGAGATTCTGTTCTGAATGTAACATGCTGTATTTACTGCCTCTGCCCAAAAGTGCTTAGCCATGCCAGTTTCTTGGAGCATGGTTCTAGCCATCTCCTGAAAAGTTCTGTTCTTCCTCTCAACAACACCATTTTGTTGAGGAGTTCTGGGACAAGAGAAATCATGTGCAATTCCATAGGAATCAAACAGACTCTCAAACTTATCATTCTCAAACTCTCCACCATGGTCACTTCTGACACGCACAATCCTACAAGCCTTCTCGTTTTGCACTTGGGCTATGAAGGTAGAGAACACAGCATGAGACTCATCCTTGCGGGTTAGAAACTTTACCCATGTCCAGCGGCTATAGTCATCAACGATAACCATCCCAATCTCTTGCCACCTATAGACTCAGTTTTCACTGGTCCAAAAAGGTCGATATGCAGAAGTTCCAACGGCCTTGAGGTTGAGACAACATTCTTTGCCTTGAAAGGGACTTTAGTGAATTTGCCCTTCTGACATGCTTCACAAAGAGCGTCTGAAGCGAACTTCAGATTGGGTAAGCCCCTGACAAGATTTAGCTTGCTCAGCTGAGAAATCTTTCTCATACTGGCATGCCCTAACCGTCTATGCCATACCCACTGCTCTTCATTAACAGAAAGAAGACACTTCACATTCTGAGCCTCCAACTCAGATAATCTGATCTTATAGATGTTGTTCTTCCTCTTGCTGTTAAACAGAACAGAGCCATCGATCTGACTTACAGCCCGGCAGGACTTTTGATTGAATATAACATCATAACCCTTGTCAGCTAATTGACTTATAGACAATAAGTTATGAGTTAAGCCGTCTACCAATAACACATTATCAATGCATGGACTACTATCTACACAAATAGTACCAGTACCAACAATTTTACCCTTTTCATTTCCTCCAAAGCCAACTTCGCCTCCAGGCTTAAGTTTTAGCTCTTGGAACATACGCCTTTCTCCCGTCATGTGACGCGAGCATCCACTGTCCAGATACCATGATTGGTGTTTCAGTGGAGCTATCAAGGATATCTGCAACATAGATAATCTTATCCTTAGGTACCCATTTTCTGGGTCCTCTCTTGTTAGTTACCCCAGAGGTTCTGATCACCTTGGGTGTCTCAACATGATATTTTAAAGGAATATTTGCATGATATTTAGACATAGAGAAAGATCCCTTTTTAAGAGGGGTTTTAGCAACTTTAGCAGGTAAAGGATCAGGCAATATGGTACCAGAGGGAACAAAGCATTCATACAAAGATTTAGCTTTAGACACAGAGGGCTCATTTCTAATTGGTTTAGAATAGCCAATGCCATGCATTCCATTTCTGCTTACGCCATAGATCATTGAAGCCATTAAGCTTCTATCTACACTTTTAGCCAGGAATCTTTGAAAAGACTTTTCATACTTAGATTCATTTCTACAATCAAAGGCATCACAAGCAACTATTTCTTCTAACTTAGCAATCTGGTTCTTAAGCACAGAGTTAGAATTGATCAAAGCATGATTATCATTTTTCAAATCAGAAATAATTTTCTCATGTTCAGAAGGAGTCTGAGAAGCAGCAAATAAGTTCTTTTCAACTTCTTATGCTTAGATAATAAAGAGTTATACTTATCCATGATATCAGACAAGGCATGTTTCAGTTCAGAGGTAGAGAAAGAAGCGAATACCTCATTTTCATCGTCTGAGTTAGGATCTCCTTCTGATTCTGAGTCAGAGTCAACAGCTTCCTTTGACTCTGCTTCTTTGTCTTTGACAATAGCCATAAGTCCTTGGACTTCACCATCAGAGTCAACATCCTCTGACTCTGATTCATCAAAGGTCACCATCAGACTCTTCTTCGTCTTGAAGTGCTTCTTTGGCTTCTTGTCCTTCTTCAACTTTGGACAATCACTTTTGTAGTGCACTGATTCTTTGCACTCAAAACATGTGACTTCCTTGATTGATGACTTCTTCTGGCCTGAGGACTCGTACTTTCCTTTTGCCTTTCCAGAGCCTTTGTACTTGCTCTGCCTGTGCTTCCAGATGTGGTTGAGTCTCTTGGAGATCAGAGTCAGCTCATCTTCATCATAATCTTCAGATGCTTCTTCAGATTCTTCTGCTTCAGCTTGGAGAGCTTTTGACTTTTCAGCTTTAGCCTTCTCAGATTTGGATTTCAAGGCTATAGACTTTTTCCTCAGATCTTGCATCTCAGAGCGCTTCAGCTCATGGCACTTCAGTATGCTGATGAGTTCTTCTAAACTCATACGCTCAACATCTCTTGTGAGCTCTATTGAAGTCACCAAGGGCATCCAACTTTCAGGAAGACACCTGATGACCCTTATGACATGATCTTTTGTTGTGTAGCTCTTGTTGAGAGGTCGTATGCCAGCTACAAGCAACTGAAATCTGGAGAACATTTCTTCAATAGACTCATTTGGCTCAGAGATGAAGGATTCATACTTTTGGATCAAGGACAATGCCTTTGATTCTTTGACTTTCTTGTTTCCTTCATGAGACATCTTCAGAGATTCAAAAATGTCTTTTGCAAACTCACGATCTGTAATCTTCTGGTACTCTTCATAAGAAATAGCACTTAGAAGAATTGCTCTTGCTTTGTGATGTTGTGAGTACAGCTTCTTTTGATCTGCAGTCATCTCTGACCTTGGGATCTTCTTGCCATCTGCATCAACTGGACGCTCGTAGCCATCCACAATGATATCCCAGAGATCTGCATCAAAACCCAGAAAGAAACTTTCGAGTCTATCTTTCCAATACTCGAACCTTTGACCATCGAACATGGGAGGCTTTGCGTTGTATCCATCTTTCTGTGTTTCACTGGTGGTAGCCATTGTTTTTCACACCGGCCCGGATCACTGAACACTGTTAGGTGTGGTAATCAGAACTTGCGCTCTGATACCAATTGAAGGTATGAAAAACGGTAGAAAGGGGGGGTTTGAATAACGTTTTCAAGATAAAACTTCCACCTTAAAGATTTTAACAAATCTTTTTGAGAACTAAGTGCTAAAGATGAGAGATAGAAAAGCACACGAGGATTTTATCCTGGTTCACTTGATAAATCACTCAAGCTACTCCAGTCCACCCGTTAAGGTGATTTCTTCCTTCTTAGAATGAAGGCAATCCACTAATCAGGTAAGAGTTACAACTGCACTTGAAACCTACAAGTGACTAACAATTACACTGACTTAGCTCACACTAAGATTCACTCTCTTAGTCTTCTCTAGGATCCGATCAACCTTGATCTCCTAAAGGAACTAAACAAACTGTTTATCAAAGAAATGTTTACAAGAGATTTGCTTCTAAAAAGCTAATAGTAAACACAATGAATTTCAGATGAAAGAAAGCTTAGAAGGATTTGAATATTTCTTGCGCGTGTGTGAATGCTTATAGCCGCTTCTTTCAGTCTTCAGCCTCTTATATACTCCAAGGATTAGGGTTGAACGTTGCATGGGAAATGCTACCGTTGGAGGGCAGTTCTGGAAATTCCAGCTTCTGCTGTGGCTGAGAACGTTAGGTAGGTCGTCAGGATGGTACAGTTGCTTTTGTACTTGGATAGTGACATGACCTTTAAACCTAGGAGACTTCTGATCAGGGGAATGCTTCATGTTGGAACTTGTGAAGCCGGTTGATCAGAGTCAGAGGGAAAGCACAGATCCTCTGACCGTTGTATCTTCTGATTCTGAACTCAGAGGGAAGTGCATGGTCTTCAGAGTTTCTTGCTTCTGGACTTCAGAGTTTCCACTATTCAGCTTCTGTATCTTCAGAGTCTTCTACACCATCAGAACATCTGAACCTTCAGTGTTTCTTGGTTGTCAGAACTTCTGGATCTTCAGAGCTTCTAGTGACTGAGTCCATATCAGAGTTTGTGTAGCTTCAGAACTTCTGAAGCTTTTCCACTGTTCATATTGAACCTGGTCAATGCGAAAGCGTTGCTTGGGTCACTCTTTATACACAGTGCTTCTGATTTGTGTGAGATTGAGTTGAGGTCAGAGCCTGTAAATAGCACACTCAGAAAAACACGTTAGAGTACCATAATTGTTCATATCAAAAGATTAACTTGTAATCATCAAAACATAGAGTTGTACTACTAGATCAAAACTTGATCTTACACTTTTCAGAAGCGATTCCTGTAAACCCAAAACCTTTTACAAACACTTTGTAAAGTTCCTTAAGAGACCAAGTTTGGTCGGATCTTGAGAGGACTGAATCAAGTTTGGTTCAGTGTTTAGCTAGTCTTGAGAGGATCGGTAGATCAGCTTCTTGAGAGTATACTAGTGAGAAAATCAGTGTACTGCTAGTCACTTAGCAGGTTGCAAGTGCAGTTGTAACATTCATTGATTTTAGTGGATTGCCTTCATCAGAAGAAGGAAGAAATCACCTTCACGGGTAGGCTGGATTAGCTTGAGCTTTTTTCTCAAGTGAACCAGGATAAAATACTTGCGTGCTCTACTTCATATTCTTCAGCACCTAGTTCTTATCTTTAAGTTTGTCAAAACTTAAAAAGGGGAAATTTTTGTTTAAAAACTCTATTCACCCCCCCCCCTTTCTAGTGTTTTTCGCACCTTCAGATCTCTGGGATATCATTGTGGATGGCTATGAGCGTCCAGTTGATGTTGATGGCAAGAAGATCTCCAGATCAGAGATGACTGCTGAGCAAAAGAAGCTTTACTCACAGCACCACAAAGCTAGAGCTATTCTTCTTAGTGTTATTTCCTATGAAGAGTACCAGAAGATTACAGATCTTGAGTTTGCCAAGGGTATCTTTGAATCCTTGAAAATGTCCCATGAAGGAAACAAGAAGGTGAAAGAATCAAAGGCGCTGTCCAACAAGGTATTATGCATTTTTATAGAAAATCTAATGATGTTGCTGATATGTTAGCTAAAATAGGTTGTGATTGAGAAATTCGTCTTTAGGAGTTTTTATCTTAGTATGTTTGGTAGTCTGGGCTTGGTGCAGTTATGACATGGACTCCAGGATTAGGACTTTCATATTTACTAGGCTAAGTAATTAGGGTCGCAGTCCGCCTTTACATCATCCCTCATACAGGAAGGTTCCAGCCCTTACCATTTCACCACGACATGGAAGCATTGCCTAACCACTCTAGGGAATCTAGTACGGAAACTCTTCTTCGGCATCAAAAGTGCAATTGCTAGCTGCAATTTGTCCTCCATTTACACAGCCCTGACTACACTTTGGAGACTGACTATCTCTCATATTCATCTAATGATTAGCATCAATATACTTTCTCCAACTCCTAGGCCACATTTGGAATCTGTATCTTTGCTAGATTTAGATGCCTGTAATAGTGGTGAGATAGCAAAGTCAAGCAAGTATCATGACCAGTTAAAGGATTTAATGAGTTTTGATGAAGACCTTAAGGATTTAACAAAGGAAACCTTGTCCAACCAAGGAAATGATGCTAGTGATGTAATGATGCAGCCCAATATGGGTTTTGCTGAGGCACCTAAAAGTAACTTTCTTCATCAAGAATCATCTGTATGTAGTTTGGGTATTGTGAAGCGGAGGTAAGGCTATTTGTACCAATGGACTATGTTATGTGAGTAGGATGCAAATAATATCGTGTTATTGTAAGACAAAGATTTGTTCAGGTGGTACAACTCTATGTTTTGATGATAACAAGTTTATATTTGTGTATGAACAATTATGGTACTCTAACGTTTGTCTTTTAAGTGTTTGACAAACAGGTTCTGATTCTGATTTAAAGGCTTATCCATCAGAAGTTGAAGACCAAAAAGTAACCAGTATAACACTTCTGCAATCAAGACGCTCTTTTGAACGGTAGCAAATGCTTCAGATGTTCTGAAGATTAAAGCTCTGATGTGGGCTCTAAAGATTCAAGTGTTGAAGTTCTGAAGACCAGAAGTTTTGAGTGAACGGTCCAGAAGTTGAAGACTTGAAGATTCTGAAGTCCAAGAGTAAGCTGACTCTGAAGACCAAAGCGCTTCTAATTCTGAAGACCAGATGTTGTGGGTGAACCGTCCAGAAGCAGAAGTTATGTAGGTTAGAGGATCCAAGCTTCCTTCTGACTCTAATCAATTGCTTCACAAGTTCCAACATGAAGCGTCACCTAGATCAGAAGTCAACTAAGCTAAGGCAATGTCATTGTCAATAGTACAAAAGCAGTGTACTATTATGACCGCCTTACCTACGAGGTTCAGCCACAGCAGGTTCTGGAATTTCCAGAATTGCCCTCCAACGGATAGATTCTTTCAACGAATACATCAACTCACCTTGGAGTATAAAAAGGCTGAAGAGAGAAGAAATTGGCTAAGAAACTATTGTGCAATACAAGTGAAAACCTACAAGAAAATACCTTAGCAATATTTCTCCATTGTTCTTACTGTGTTTACTCCTGCTTGTTTAGAAGCAACTCATTGTAAACCCAAACCTTCTACAATCTGTTTGTAGTTCCTTGAGAGACTAGTGAGGTCAGATTTCTTAAGAGGACTAAGACTTGTTTGTCTTAGTGTTGCTAGTTCTTATATTTGTTAGTCACTAAGCAAGGTGTGCTAGTGCAGTTGTAACAATCTTTGATTAGTGGATTACCTTCATTCTACGAAGGAAGAAATCACCTTAACGGGTGGACTGGATTAGCTTGAGGGATTTATCAAGTGAACCAGGATAAAACACTTGTGTGCTTTTCTCATCCCCTTATCTTTTACACTTTGTGTTCTTGAAACCGAGAAGATTTGTTGAAATCTTAGAGGGAAAGTTTTTAAACGTAAAACCCTATTCAACCCCCCCCCCCCCCATTCTAGTGTTTTTCATACCTTCAATTGGTATCAGAGTGTAAGTTCTGATTACCACACTTAACAGTGTTCAGTGCTCCGGGCCGGTGTGAAAAAATCAAATGGCGACCACCACCAATGAAACTCAGAAAGAACACTACAGTGCAAAACCACCTATCTTTGATGGAGAAAAGTTTGATTACTAGAAAGATAGAATCGAAAGTTTCTTTCTTGGCTTTGATGTTGATCTCTAGGATCATGTTGTTGATGGCTACACACGTCTAGTTGATGAAGATGGTGTGAAGATTCCAGGAGATAAGATGAATGCAAACCAAAAGAAGATGTACAAAAATCATCACAGAAGATAAATAGCGACACAATAGATACTTGGCTACGCATGCCATATTTAGAAATTCGAAAACAGGGTTAAAAGGCTACAATGTCGAAATTGGCAGATAGTCCCCATTACAAACTTGGCGAATAAAGGCCATTCGTAGAGTCATCATCATTAAATACAAACCAACAAATGATAAAATGAATTGTAAAATCCAAAAGCCTAGACTTAAAATAGTCAAGTCGGTCACTGAAGGTCGCAATCTTGGTCTCAAGACCCCTCTTGATCAACTTGTCAGCATTGATCTCCTTGATGAACTTGCTCGAAGAAATCACAATCTCTTTAGAGCTGCGAGTAAGTGCGTTCAATTCCTGATCCACAGATGGACTTTCCTCGACCAAGGCAGCCTTTTGCTTCTTCAACTCAGCCATTTCCTCCTGAAGCTTAGCCAGTTTGGCATCAAGTTTAGTGAGATCAACTGCTATAGCTCCTTTCCTGGCACTCAGCTTAACAAGTTCCTCCTTCGCTGTCGCAATCTACTGTTTGCCAGAAGAAACTCGAGTTTCCTTAGCCATTATGGTCTTATCAACGATCTTGGCTTGGTCAAAAGTAGCCAACACGTCAACCAGAAATGCTTGAAGTTCAGCAAGGGTGGCAACCTGAGCATGATCAAGTTGTTGGCCTAGTAAAAAAGCAAGTAACTTTTTGACTGCATGGCTAGCCTGAGAGTCAGCTTGAATTCGACCAATAAAGCCTTCAGCAAAGATGGTGGCCTTAAGCTGGGCCAAGCTCTCTTCAATCTGTTGGCTATTGGCTATGCCACTAGATTGAGCAGTTTCAGCTTGTCGGGGTGGAGAGTCCAGCTCCAAAGTGTCGTCGAGGAAACCTTGAAGGGTAGCAAGAGCATCCGCCTCAATGAGAGTGTCAAGCCGCTCGCTAGACAGATGAGATGGAGACTTGGTCTGAGAAGAAGCTGAACTCTCCTTAACTTGAAGCGAAGTCTTGGTGGTAACAAAACCCTCTTTAACTTGGGAAGAAGCGCTAGCCGGCGTCGACATTTGGAAGACGGCATCAACAGCAGCCTTCTCTGTTGGAGAAGGCATTGAAGAGGTCACTTGGTCAGGTGGAACCACGCGGGGCACTCCCTCTTCGACCACAGGGTTAACGCGCCCCATCTCACCCTCAACAAGCGGAATCTCGTCATGAGGGATGTTGTCCTCATTAGCAGTCAAAGCAGTACCCTGAAGTTCCCGTGGAAGAAAATCAGTAAAATTATCTCTAGCGTCTTTTGTGAAATAAGGCTCACACCCAGGATGTTGCCAAGCAATTGGCTTCGAATTAAAATGAAAATTTAACTTGTCCCATTCGGAATCAGAATCACTGGAGTCTAAACCACTTGAGGATTTCGAAAAAAAAAAGATGGGGACAAAGGAGATTTCAAAATGGCTCTAGGCACAGCCAATTTAGACATGTCAGTTTTCTGAAGAAGGAAAAATGAAGCTTCTTGAGAATGTTGTAAAATAAAACATGCTAGAGAAGACCATGACCTACAAATGGTTACCTTTGGAAGAGGATTCCTGGCAGGGCTGGATTTGGCTGAGCTCGTAGGGAGTTGAGAAGTTTTATCGCCGGTTCTGCAACTGGCCTTCTTCGAACTCTTCTTCTTCTTCTCGACTGGCGGAAGAGAAGAGTCATGAGGTTGCTTCTCAACAGAATGGCGTTTGGATGTTTTAGGCCTAGGAGCAGGAGAATCTTCCCGTAGTGAAGGGCTAGAAACAAAACACTCTTGTTCTTCAATCTGAAAAAGACAAAACCCAGGTAAGAACTGTGAGAACACATCAAATATCGAGAAATGTGAAAGGAAAACTTACCACAGTGTTCTTAGAGGAAAGAGGTTGGGTCCTCTCAATGGTTTGGCCCTCATCACATTCAGCGGTGGTTTCAGGAACGTCCTGAATGACATGCTTCCTCGATGAACCTTACTTTCTGGCATCACAGCTGAGCCATCACCTCCTTTAGGCTTCTTCTGACTAGTGGAAGAAGTGGGATTAGCCTTCCTTTTTTGACTCTGTATCAAAATAAAAGAGCAATGAGTTGAAGCATATGAGAAAAAAGGAAGTCTAAGAGAAACAGGTACCTTAACAGCAGCAAGTTTGGAAGAAAGGTTGTCCTCATCATCATCATCTGCCTCAGCGGAAGCAGTGTGTGAAACCTGGGGAGGAGCTTGAGGAGGCAGTCGAGGAATGACTTGAGCTGCAGGGGTAGTGAAAGTAGAAAAGTTAAATGATAACTAACTCACTACAAGCCAAGTCGAAACGCTCACCTGACATATACGCATATTCAGCGATATGTGGTTGAAGATTTCGACCAGGACATAATATGGAAAATTCTCTATGTAATATTTAGTCCAGGTCACTCGCTTCCGAGGAGGTAATGCTTCATTGGCTATAGTATTTATGCAAACATGATCGACCCACTTGGGCAAAACAGGAGGAAAAGCCAGAGCAAACTGACAGGTAGGCAAAGATGGGAACCTAAAGCCAGTTTTTTGAATAACAAAAGAAAGTTTAGCCTCACCAGGACGGAAAACTAATCGAGATTTCTTGGCTTTAGATTCCCACTTTTCCCTTAGAACCTGAGATGCCTTAACAACGGTTTCCCGAAGGCGAGGACCCAGAAAATATACTACACCAAAGAATTCTTGAAAATCTTTGATCTCAGCCAGGTGCATACCTTTGGTCTTCTTCGAAGATCCCTTCTGCAAAAGAAAAGCAGTAGTCATACACTGAATGCAATCTACAAGAGGTAGCTGAATCTGAGTCTGATATCCAGACCACCACGTCTTGAAAACTTTGGTGACATAGTACGAAGCGGTAAAAGAAAAAGGGCTAAGGTTGAGCAGCTTTTTATTATGAAATTCGACAGCAATCTTGAACTTCGTCGCCGAAGTAAAAGGACCAGGGTAAAGGACAAGGCCTTTGTCGAATTGGGTGTTGGGTAGAACCTGGCTTAATCCAAACTGTCTGGAAACTAATTGGGGATTATAGGCACACAAAGTATAGTTGTTGTTGGCAAAAGCTACAGTCAAAACCTGAGGAGAAAGAATGATTTGCCAAAGCAAAATATGGTGTTTGGTCTGACCAAGACAAGGATAAGAACGTCTTAACCAGGAAGGGCCATAAGCCAGTTTGCCATAAGGAGAAAGACTAGAACGATAACGTTCTAACTCAAGGAACATGGTGAAATATCTCCTGAAGTTTGCCTCAAAGTTAGCAATGTTATGAACCCGGGTTAACGCTTCGAGTCGGTGAGCATCAATCCTTTTACTAAACGTGGCGGGGGCATCTTCTCTCCCCGACAGCTTGGGTTCAAATATAGCATTCAACCAAAGCTGAAGTAACCACAGAGGACCAGCCGCGTACAAAGATGAAACCTTTGGGTCTCGAAGATCTGCCACAGCCTCGCTAAGAAGTTGGTAGAGGTTACCAAGAACTAACTTACCCAAGGCAATTTTTTGACCTTCATGTAGCAGGTTGGCGAGGGGCAAAAGCTTGGCAGAAATTATCAACGATTTGGTACAAAACACATGAGCTGATAGCCAGTACAAAAGGAATGCAACGTGCTCAACATCAAGGACAGGACCATTATCGACATAATGTTGCTCAATAAATCGACTAAAAGTTATATTAGCAGTGGGAATCGATATTGGATAGGTTGGCTCAGGAGAAGACTGATAGTCATCACCTAACGGCCATAAACCAGATATGGCAGCCACGTTGAGGAGAGTCGGTGTGATCATACCAAGGGGACATGGAAGCAATTGGTGGCTCCCTCCCAAAAATAGAATGAGCTCATCAACATGGTTGGGTTGTACAATACAGGGGATCTCGACAGTTGAATCAAGTTGAAAATACCTAATTCTTTCCAGACCTGCCCCTTTTCAGCTTCGATCATGTTAAGCCAGGTGAGTTAGGCTCCTTCGTTGGAATTTGGATTAGTGGGAGCAGAACGAAAAGCCCTCTGAGGATCAGGGAAAAAGGGCATACGATATGAAGATCGAAAAACTAAAATAAGCTCATGGCCTCGAACACTAGGGTGAAAGGACTCATGATCATTAGGAAGGCTATTAGTTTTCCCCCGGTTCACTACTTTCAGGGGACCTAACATGGCGCGCAAAGTACCATTAACAGGGAAAGGAATGAGTACCTAGGATTTCCAGATAGTCCGCTTCTCCTCCTCGTTTGGTGGCTCTGGAATGAGCACGCGCTTGGTCTCATCCAGCTCAAGTTCAGCTGCCAAAGGAAAGGCGTTGCCGGAATCGGAAGCCATGGAGAATCCTAGGAACGTCGCCTAAAGCTAAATCGCAAGAAGATTTTGGGGAAGAGAGTAGCAAGTTCTGAAGTGGGTAAAGCTTGAGAAGAGCTTTAATGGAGTATTTGTAGGCTTGGAGAAGAAAGCGAACTTGAAACCGGATTGCAAAAGGTTGAAGAAAATTTGAGGTCCAACGGTTATTTTAATAATAAATTTCCATCATCCCACGACTCGAGCAAAAAGTGCAATCATGGCCCTAGTGCTAAAGGCTAAACTTGGAAATGTAGCAGCCAGAGTCCATCAGGACCATTGGATGAGCGAAATAGATGAATGTCTAAGATCACCAGACGGTTGGGTCTCTAAGTTCAAAAAATGCTTGGTTTCTCCAAGTTAAATGGTAGTCGAAAACCAACATTTTTGGGGGGCATTTGTTAGCTCAAAATTTCAGTAAAGGAAAGCTCATCGATACCGTTTCGTCGAAAGAAGGTTTATCGACACCAGTCGAAATTTGACAAAAGAGGCAGCCATGAAAAACGCTAAGTTAAATGGCAGAGTGAGCCATAATTATGAAATTCGACCACAAAAGGGAATTGCATCCAAACGCACAAAGCGGTTACAGAAAGAGTGGGCAGTTAAGAGCGGTTGAGAGCGCATGCCTTCCCCCACGATGCAAGTGAGCAGTTAGAAACGCATGCCTTCCCCCACGATGCAAGAAGCTTCCAGAATAAGCAAGAGATCATGGAACATAACACCTATTCTCAAGCTCACTAACCCATTCAGCAGAGGAAGAAACTGCCAAGGACGTGTGAAGCAATAGAGCACTATAAATAGGAGAAGATCATTCAGAAAAAGGGTTCTCAACTTGACTCTAAAAACTCACTAAAAAGCTCACATGTCCGCATCAAAGAGACTTCAAGAGCCTAACGTGATGATGAATGAGTATGTTGCAGAACCAACGATTTATGATTCATGCCTTGACGCTTTTCTTTGTATTTAAGTTTAGCTTGAATTCCTATCGAGTTCTTTGCTTAATGTAATCTTTACTTTCCAGATTTCCCTTTTTGTATTCTGCGCTTTGTCTAATTTTAATGCAACTCAAGTTTTAGTTCTTGTGAATCGTTGATTTCCCTTACAACTTGGCTCCAGTCAAAAAACACACTTTTTGCACACAACACTTTGATAAGACGTTTTCCCAAAAGAACCCTTATTTTAAATTTTTTCCAGTCGAATTGGAGAATGTTTGTTTACCAAATATCACCGTAAACACACACTAAATACTTTTATTATAAAACCTTAACATACGGTGTGTTTAACATATGAGATAAAAAATGAATTTTGCTTCAAAAAAGGAAATGAAGTTATAGTAGCAAGCATGTTCCATAGTACTCCTTATAGACGGGGAGAAATAAATGTCAAGTTAAAGATAATGAAAAAACAGAATTTGTCTAGGAGCACACGATATAGTTGAAATAAAAAGTTGAAAATAGTCAACTCTCAATGCAAAGTTCTTAAGCTCCTTATAGACGGTAAGTCTCAGCCTTCAAACTGGTTGGAGCCTTCCAATTTGCCATTTGATGGTATCTACAAGCAACCAGTTAAATATTTAAGAGATATAGCCACATAACATAAGACTCTACATAAAATTTTTCAATTAATTATAAATAAAAATTGTAACCTATTATATTGAGCAAGTTGTTCCCTCATGAAGGTATAACCACATTAGAAGACAAGCGTCAAATTAAATCTTTATGAAAAAGAAAAGAAAATACACCTTGAATTGAACACTTGCTATTGTGTCTCTCAATAAGGTGTCTCCAACTATCAACCTCAGCTCTTTCACGAAATCATGACGAGAAATCTTCCTTACCTAAACTAGAACGACATGATATATTAAAAACTTTTAAAGTGTAGAAAGACAATAGAAAATTGAAGCTATTGTGCATACCTTGTAAAGTTCATAATGTGATTTGATAAAACTCATATCACTGGCAGGAACCTTATCGTTGATAGCAACCATAAGTATAGGAAAAGGAAGCCAAGGAGATTTTGGAATTTTTGAGGTGCCTGCAATCCCATTAGCAGTTATTCCCTAAGGTGGCCCACAGTAAAAAAATCATATAGGCATTAAAGCTAAACATAATAGGATTTAATACTAAAAGACAAATATAAAAAGTACAAAGTCCGTACAAGTTGTACATGAACACAAGAATATATTTATCAAACAACCAACCTCCCGCATAAAACGTTAGAGGAAGCAAAATAAGTTAGCAAAACAATGATACTTAATGAGCTATACATTCCTTAAGGATGAGAAGAATTAGATGTACTTAGTAAAAAAAAAAAATGCTAACATGATCATATCCCATAAAATTGGCAGAATATTTGTTGGTCAAACCTAAAAAAGCTTCTACAAAATAAAGGCATGTAAACTAACCACTATTTCTCTTTTTAGAATAAAACAACCACGTCATATTTATCTTCAAGAGAAATTAAAACTAAAAATATATATTTAAAGTATAGGGAGAAAAGATGAAAGCATTCTTAGATGAAAAAAATTGTTAGAGTTGGTATTAACATTTCCTTTTACATAGAAAGTAATAAAACTTGGAAAACATCCTGAATGATAGTTCAAGTGGTAAGAGCTAGGGATATAAGAGTTGGGTTGGTGTGAAGGGTGAAGGGTCCCGGGTTCGAACCCGGAAGAGGGATTAATTTACTAACATTTCTAACAACTAACATTTGCCTATAAAAAAAACTTGGAAAACATATAAGATGAAAAACTAATATCAAGTAACTTACATTATCCTGTGAAGAGGCTGACTGTAACATGTCACCAGAAACATGACTAGCCGAATTAGACCCAAATGAATTAGCACTTGAATCATTATTCTCTCTCACAGTTCCACAAAAATGTCCTGTAACAAAACATCATGTATTAGTGATTGAGAACAAAAAAATTCTCAAAAGAAATAGTACTAAGAAAAAAATAATCTATGGATGAAACCTTATTAACTAATACGAAAATGAATTAGAAATTCTTCATCCAAATGGAAACATTAAATTATAGATATCAAGTAATTTTCCTTTGATCAACCTTTGAGTACTAATTATATAATACTAAAATGTACAACTTATTTCTACTAGGAAAAAATATGTTAATAACATATGCTATAGAAAACACAAAATAAACTTATGGAACAATGTATATTACCTTCAACATCCTTGAAACTAACAACAAATTCTGGATATATGTGAGTGTTTATATTCATATTCCATACTAAATAGTATTTTGGGCATTGGATGTCATCCACCCCATTATCATATTCAGAGCTTCTGGGTTGCAATTGACTAGAGGCGATGTCAATTCCAGGATGAAGAACTTCCATGTTCCCCATTATTACACGACAAAGGACCAAGTGTCGAACACCATTTTTGTCAATATGAGAATAACGGGCGCTGTAAATATGGAAAAAAAAAATTAATCTTAATATTAGTATAGAAAATGCTAATTTCAAAGTTGATCGTGTGAAAAATAACCTGGCATAAGGGCAGGAAACAACTCCAAGATGAACACCAACGTCGTATGTGAATTTGGTTGCAGATAGGACACAATGCCCAAGTGTAAGGCCCTAAGTTCAACTTGGAACAAATTTTATGGAAGTTTGAATAAAATTGAAGTTTTTGGCTATGTTTGATAACTGGCAGATTAGAACTGTCAACTTGTGTGAATTTTTAGAGGGTCTTAACGACTTCATTTGGGAAAACTTCCTTCATGAGAGTTGTAGCCCTTCAAGTCTAGAAAATTCTCCAAGTGGTTTCGCGTCGATCCGATATCTGTAGCTCCAGATATCCCCGTTTTAGTGAACGCAGTTCCGGCTGTACAGTGCCAGCAGAATTATTGCATTGTTTTTCTTCTAAGTCCGTATTTAATTATGAATTTACCTTTGAGGGCTTAGGTTTTAGTAAGTTTCAGGTCTGATTAGGTAATTAGACTGGTGGGTTAAGGTTGGACTTGGGTCGGGCGTGTGGAAAAACAAAACCCTAGCCCAAGTGATGGAGGGTGGGGCGCGAGCTGCTTAGGGTTTGGAGGGGGGGAAAAGAATTCTTTTCTCATTCTGTTCTGAAAACAGAAGTTGGATACCTCTTACGTGAAAACTCAGGAGAGAAAAGAGTGAGAGAGCCTTCCTTTGCACCCTTGAACCGCCGCCGCTCCTAGCCTTGCCACCACCGTCGGACCGTGCGCGAGAGAGAGAGGACCGTGCGCGAGAGAGAGAGCTGTTTGGGAGAGAGGGAGACTTGGACAGCAAGGAAAGCTATTTCAACCTTCATTATTCTCCTCTTTTTCCAGACCAAAACCCAAGGTAAGGGCTGGTCTTAGGATCTTTTGGGTAGGATAAGGTCATAACATGAGCTTTCTTGAAAAATTGTGATTCTTGCTATGCGATTTCATGAGGTTAGGGCTGAGTGTTTTTGTTTCTGCGTTTTATGCGGTGAAATTCATGCTTCCAAAGCCTTGTTTGACATGTTTCTACTGTCCAATGTTTCTATGACACGATCACATGCTTACTTGCTAATTTTGGTTCATGGAATGTGTGTTCCTAACATGATCAATGTGAAAACTTGAGTTCTGGAATTTCTGGGAGAATATGATGGTGTTTGGGGACTATATTATGCTTGTGAATATGAAAAGGAAGAAAGAAAAAAATTTGCAAAACCCTAAGGTCTAAAACTTGGCTTGGCCGAACCCAATTTAGGGGTATTGGACCACTTTTTCTTCCGTTTTCATGTTCATATCGTATGAGTTCTCGTTGGGACAATTTATGGTAAATTATGATGCATGAAATTGTGGATTTAAATCCTTGTTGAGGTCTTGATGCCATGAAAATTTGTATGCATGCTTGCAAAATTTGCTAAGTGAAGTACTTGCCATAACTTGATGTTTGTGTGATGATGAAAGCTGAAATCTTGTATGACTAATGTGTTGTTTGGGCTGTACTTGGACACATGTGATCAAAGGGAAGGAAAAGAAATGTTTTTGAAAACCCTAAGGGCTTCCTTTAGGTTCGGCCGAACCCTACTTTTGGGGGTTCGGTAAATTCTTTTCTACCGTTTGATGCACAAGTCTTAAGATACATCACTTGATGACCTTTCTACGATTCAAGGTGCATGAGTTGTGATTATTGGTAACAAGGGTCGCTCACCTAGCTGTAATTCCCTTGTTATCGTGAATGGTGCTATTTAATGTGTGCGGTTAAGCTAAAGACTTAGGGTGACTGACTTAGAGCCTTAAGAACAAAGAGAAAAAGAACTAATATTGTTGTGACTCGCTTGCAAGTGAAATTAATTAATTTACGGATATAGGTCGGGTAGACTATGGTCCATGAGAACGATGGGCTTGCACGCGAGGGAGATTTTGGGTCGACTGCGGTCACCCGTGATTTTTGTGGATCATTGCGGCTCCACGTGTTTGGTTGACTGCGGTCACCGTGATTTTTGTGGATCATTGCGGCTCCACGTGTTTGGTTGACTGCGGTCACCGTGATTACCGTGCCTCTGCGGAAGCACGAAGATGGCCATGGAAGTGTTTGGCGGGTTGTGCGAAGTGAGGAATCGTTAGGTGACTAACTAACATCTAAAACTTTAAAGAGAAAGAGAATTATTTCGATAGCGGATGATGTTCATTTATATCCAGTGTACTGTATGTTCTTGTTGTTTTCCTTTTAGACCTGACCCTTGCTTGTTTGCTATGTGTTTACTTGGGGGCGGGTAGATGGTGCTGACTTCACAGTCGTCAGTCCACATTCTGGAGCTGAAACTCCTCAATGAGGAGGAAGACCGAGCCTGGATGGCCGACACGTCCGGGATTCGGAGGATCTATGTCGGCGGCGCGGAGTTGACGAGTTATGACGTGTATGGAGGGGTGATGGAGGTCCAGCGCGTACATGGAGGAACCATTCGTATGCCCTACGCACCTCCACGATTTCAGATTCCCCAGGATGATGGTTCGAGGGTCTCTTCTGTGGAGCTCGACCCATCTGAAGAAGTAGTGTCCAAGCCTCAAGCGCCGGCCAAGGAGCAGCGGAATGGGTGGCTTGAGGGTTCTGATGGAGACCCTGCCAATCCAGAAGGGAGGGACGCCAAGAAGAGAGTTGAGGGTATCCTTGGGGCGGAGTGAGCTTCGTGCTGAGATATTTTATTTACTTTTTATCAACTCAGTTTTGTAACGGTTGGGGATATTTGAGTACCCTTAATTTTGAATAATTGGCCTCGCATGGGCGAGTGTCTCATTTTGCTATTTTATTTCATTTCCGGTTCAAACAGTTTATCTTCTGCTAATAGAACCCACGTTTCATTTCATTCTTCGCCCATGATTTATTTATTACGATCAATTGGAGTACAAAGGAGGTTTAACATTCGAGGTTTTCGTAATAATGAATGGTTTGTCATTAATTAAGAATAATTAATTGAACGACGAAAATTCTTTGTGAAAATGGATATCGGGTTTTCCGTGACGCACGAGAAATCGGGGCGTTACATTGTGGTATCAGAGCCAGGTTGAGAAACCAGAGCACTAAGGGTTTTGGGATTACGAGTTTCCGAACTCGTTGATGTTTTTGTTTTGATAAAGATGCTTTCAAAGTTCCGCGGTGAGGTTGGGTAGACTTGTGTGCTAAGATGGTTGTTTGATTGAGATTGTCTGAAGTTAGTACCATTGCCGTGGTACTTGGGGTAAGGTAGCTTAATTTTACTGTTGAAAGTTAATTGATATTGTGGGCACTGACGTTAGCTTGTGGTTCTATTTCAAGCAGGATGCCTCCAAGACAGGACCCCACTAACGCTCAGTTGGCCCAGGCTATGGCCCAGCTGGCGCAGGTCGTCGCCCAGCAAGTCGCCGTTACTACTGCCCAGACTGCAGCCCAGGCTCAGCGAGAGGCAGAAGAGAATAATAGGAGAGCAGAGGAGGAAGCTCGAAGAGCTCAGCGAGCCGAGAGGGAATTGGCTCAAGATCAGATTCGCATGAGAACAGACTTCAACCGGCACGCACCGCCCAAGTTCCAAGGAGAAGCTGAACCCGAAAAGGCTGATCTATGGGTTCAGGAGATGGAGAAGATCTTTGAGGCACTCCATACCCCGGATGCCGAGAAGGTCAACTTGGCCACTTTTATGCTGAAGGGTGATGCTGAGTATTGGTGGCGTAGTGCCAGACAGCTGATGATGGCCAACCATGAGGTCATCACTTGGGAGTCCTTCAGAAAGGCTTTCATGGATAAGTACTTCCCGGAAACAGCAAGGGAAGAAATGGAGAACAGGTTCCTCAGCTTGAGGCAAGGACCTACCTCTGTGGGAGAGTATGCTGCACGTTTGGAAGCCCTATCCAAACACTTTCAATTCTTCCAGAACCAGGTGGATGAGGCTTACCTATGCAACAGGTTCATGCGAGGGTTGAGGAATGAGATTGAGAAGGCTGTGAGGCCTTTGGGAATCAGGGTCTACCAACAGCTAGTGGAGAAGGCCCGTGAAGTCGAGGCTATGGAAAACAGGCAGAGAGGCCGCCCAGAGAACGGAGGGTCAGTACGCCCGGGACAGAATCAACCGGGAAGATTCAATGGACAGAGATCAGTGGGGAAGTTCGATAAGGGCAAGGCGCCAATGAGAAAGCCTTACCAGCGCCCAGCTACCCAAGTGCCAAATGTTGTGAGGGGAGCAGCCCCTGTTTCAAAGGAAGATGTGACCTGCTACAAGTGCAATGAGAAAGGACACTATGCTAATGAATGTGGCAAGGAGATTGTATGCTGGAGATGCCGAAAACCAGGACATGTGGAGAGAAATTGCCCGAGTGCTGCTAAAGCTGAGCCAGTGCTGAATACCGCCAGAGGGAGACGACCATCTGCTCCAGGTCGTGTCTTTGCTATTTCTGGCGAACAGGCCGCTGTTACTGATGACCTTATCCAGGGTACGTGTCTTATTGCTGGGACATCACTAATGGTTTTATTTGATTCGGGTGCCACGCACTCATTCATTGCTGAGGACTGTGTGAAGAGGTTAGGGTTACTGACTGCTGACCTACCCTTCGATCTGGTGGTGACAACCCATGCCGCTGATCGACTAGTTACACGCACGGCATGCTTGCAATGTCCGTTGGTTTACGAGGATCGGAAGTTCTTTGCGAACCTCGTCTGTTTAGGGATCAAAGAACTGGATGTGATCTTGGGAATGGATTGGTTAGCGCAATATCACGTGCTCTTAGATTGTGCTAACAAGGCGGTGGTATTCCCAGATCCCGGTGTTACGGATTACTTAAACTCGTACAACTTGGGGAAGGGTTCACCGGCGTATGTGAACTCTATCGTTGCCGAAGCGAAACATGATGGTGATGTGCGCAATATCTTGGTGGTACAGGAGTATGTCGATGTGTTTCCCGAAGATGTACCCGGTTTGCCACCAGTCAGAGAGACGGAGTTCTCTATTGACATTGTGCCCGGTACTGGACCAATATCGATGGCACCTTATCGTATGGCCCCAGCGGAGTTGGTAGAGTTGGCAAAGCAGTTGGATGATCTCTCCTCAAAGGGATTCATTCGACCTAGCGTATCGCCATGGGGTGCACCTGTGCTATTGGTAAAGAAGAAGGATGGGAAGTCCAGATTGTGTGTGGATTACCGGCAGCTGAATAAGGTGACAGTGAAGAACCGTTATCCGATGCCTCGGATAGACGACTTGATGGATCAACTTAGAGGAGCGGTGATCTTCTCGAAGGTAGACCTTAAGTCGGGATACCATCAGATCCGAGTCAAGGAATCGGACATCCAGAAGACCACATTCAGGACCCGATACGGGCATTATGAATATCTTGTGATGCCGTTTGGGGTTACTAATGCACCCGCAGTGTTTATGGACTACATGAACAGGGTGTTCAGGCCATTCCTGGACAAGTTCGTGGTCGTGTTCATTGATGATATTTTGATTTACTCGAAGAGTAAGGAAGAACACGAAGAGCATTTGCGTCAAGTGCTAGGAGTATTGCGGGAGAAGGAGCTATATGCTAACGGCTCGAAGTGTGAATTTTGGATGGAAGAGGTGAAGTTCCTAGGTCATGTCATATCAAGTCAGGGTGTGGCTGTTGACCCTAGCAAGATCGAGACAATTCTGTCATGGGAGCAACCAAAGACGGCAAGCGACATCAGAAGCTTTGTTGGGCTTGCTGGCTACTATAGGCGATTCGTCAAAGATTACGCAAAGTTGACTTCGCCGTTGACCCAATTGACAAAGAAGAATCAACCGTTTGCGTGGACGGAGAAGTGTGAGGCTAGTTTCCAGGAGTTGAAGAAGCGGCTGACCACCGCACCCATACTAGCTTTACCTAAGGAAGGAGAACCTTATGACGTGTACTGTGATGCGTCACACAATGGGTTGGGTTGTGTAATGATGCAAGATAAGAAAGCAATTGCCTATGCTTCAAGGCAGTTGAAGACTCATGAGAAGAACTACCCCACACATGACTTGGAGTTGGCTGCCATAGTTTATGCTCTCAAGATTTGGAGACACTATCTCTATGGCAGTACGTTCACGATCTACAGCGATCATAAGAGTTTAAAATACTTATTTGATCAGAAGGATCTGAACATGAGGCAGCGGAGGTGGATGGAATTCCTTCAGGACTATGAGTTCACTCTACAGTACCATCCGGGGAAAAGCAATGTCGTAGCCGACGCTCTCAGCCGGAAGGCTATACATGTGTCCTCAATGATGGTCAAGGAGTTAGAACTGTTGGAGGCTTTCCGAGATCTGAGCTTGAACGTTAAGCTCGCACCAGGAAGACTGAGTTTCGGAATGGTGACGGTGTCAAGTGGACTTTTGGAAGAGATCAAGTCTAGACAAGAGACTGATGAAGGGATAGCTGAGTGGCGAGGCCGTGTGACTCAGGGAAAGGCACCAGAGTTCTCTATTGGGAATGACAATATTCTGCGATGCAAGGGACGGATATGTGTGCCTGACGATGTAGAGATGAGAAGATTGATCCTGGATGAAGGACACAAGAGTAGACTGAGTATCCATCCCGGAATGAACAAGATGTATCAGGACTTGAAACTTCACTTCTGGTGGCCTGGGATGAAGAAGCAGGTTGCAGAGTATGTTTCTACTTGCTTGACATGTCAGAAAGCGAAGGTAGAGCATCAGAAGCCCGCAGGGAAGCTGCAACCACTAGATGTCCCAGAGTGGAAGTGGGACAGTATTTCTATGGACTTCGTGACGGCTTTACCTTTAACTCGGAGGAAGTTCGATGCAATTTGGGTTGTTGTTGATCGTTTGACAAAGACTGCTCATTTTATCCCGATCAACCTGAAGTACAAGGTGGAGAAATTGGCGGAGATTTATGTGGCTGAGGTTGTGCGTCTACATGGTGTACCGACCAGCATCGTGTCAGACAGAGATCCGAGGTTTACCTCTCACTTTTGGGGAGCCTTGCAGCAGGCCCTCGGAACTAAGTTGAGGTTGAGCTCTGCCTATCATCCCCAAACCGATGGGCAGACAGAGAGGACAATCCAGTCGCTGGAAGATTTGCTACGGGCCTGTGTGTTGGATCACAAGGGCAGTTGGGATGAGATGCTGCCATTGATCGAATTCACTTACAACAATAGTTTCCATGCGAGCATCGGCATGGCACCTTACGAAGCTTTGTACGGTCGGAGGTGTCGTACGCCCTTATGCTGGCATCAAGATGGAGAAAATTTGGTGATTGGCCCGGATTTGGTGCAACAGACCACCGAGGAAGTCAGGAGAATTCAGGAAAAGATGAGAACCGCGCAGAGTCGCCAAAAGAGTTACGCCGACAACCGACGAAAGGAGTTGGAATTTCAGGCCGGAGACCATGTCTTCTTGCGGGTTACCCCGATGACAGGTGTCGGAAGGGCAATCAAGTCCAAGAAGCTTACTCCGAAGTTTATTGGGCCGTACCAGATCACGGAGCGAGTTGGACCGGTGGCGTACAGGATCGCCCTACCACCGTTTCTATCCAACATCCATGACGTTCTTCATGTGTCGCAGTTGCGAAAGTACATGGCAGATGATTCGCATGTGATTACGCCAGACGACATACAGCTGAGAGATGATCTGACAATGGAGGTGCCGCCCATCAAGATCGTCGACCGAAGTGTAAGGCGCTTAAGAAACAAGGAGGTGCCTTTAGTGAAGGTCGTGTGGAACCAAGAGACTGGTGACGCGACCTGGGAGTTAGAGGATAAGATGCGGGAATCACACCCCGATTTATTTGTAAACCCTTAAGTTTCGAGGGCGAAACTATTTTAAGGGGGTTGGTATTGTAAGGCCCTAAGTTCAACTTGGAACAAATTTTATGGAAGTTTGAATAAAATTGAAGTTTTTGGCTATGTTTGATAACTGGCAGATTAGAACTGTCAAATTGTGTGAATTTTTAGAGGGTCTTAACGACTTCCTTTGGGAAAACTTCCTTCATGAGAGTTGTAGCCCTTCAAGTCTAGAAAATTCTCCAAGTGGTTTTGCGTCGATCCGATATCTGTAGCTCCAGATATCCCCGTTTTAGTGAACGCAGTTCCGGCTGTACAGTGCCAGCAGAATTATTGCATTGTTTTTCTTCTAAGTCCGTATTTAATTATGAATTTACCTTTGAGGGCTTAGGTTTTAGTAAGTTTCAGGTCTGATTAGGTAATTAGACTGGTGGGTTAAGGTTGGACTTGGGTCGGGCGTGTGGAAAAACAAAACCCTAGCCCAAGTGATGGAGGGTGGGGCGCGAGCTGCTTAGGGTTTGGAGGGGGGGGAAAAGAATTCTTTTCTCATTCTGTTCTGAAAACAGAAGTTGGATACCTCTTACGTGAAAACTCAGGAGAGAAAAGAGTGAGAGAGCCTTCCTTTGCACCCTTGAACCGCCGCCGCTCCTAGCCTTGCCACCACCGTCGGACCGTGCGCGAGAGAGAGAGCTGTTTGGGAGAGAGGGAGACTTGGACAGCAAGGAAAGCTATTTCAACCTTCATTATTCTCCTCTTTTTCCAGACCAAAACCCAAGGTAAGGGCTGGTCTTAGGATCTTTTGGGTAGGATAAGGTCATAACATGAGCTTTCTTGAAAAATTGTGATTCTTGCTATGCGATTTCATGAGGTTAGGGCTGAGTGTTTTTGTTTCTGCGTTTTATGCGGTGAAATTCATGCTTCCAAAGCCTTGTTTGACATGTTTCTACTGTCCAATGTTTCTATGACACGATCACATGCTTACTTGCTAATTTTGGTTCATGGAATGTGTGTTCCTAACATGATCAATGTGAAAACTTGAGTTCTGGAATTTCTGGGAGAATATGATGGTGTTTGGGGACTATATTATGCTTGTGAATATGAAAAGGAAGAAAGAAAAAAATTTGCAAAACCCTAAGGTCTAAAACTTGGCTTGGCCGAACCCAATTTAGGGGTATTGGACCACTTTTTCTTCCGTTTTCATGTTCATATCGTATGAGTTCTCGTTGGGACAATTTATGGTAAATTATGATGCATGAAATTGTGGATTTAAATCCTTGTTGAGGTCTTGATGCCATGAAAATTTGTATGCATGCTTGCAAAATTTGCTAAGTGAAGTACTTGCCATAACTTGATGTTTGTGTGATGATGAAAGCTGAAATCTTGTATGATTAATGTGTTGTTTGGGCTGTACTTGGACACATGTGATCAAAGGGAAGGAAAAGAAATGTTTTTGAAAACCCTAAGGGCTTCCTTTAGGTTCGGCCGAACCCTACTTTTGGGGGTTCGGTAAATTCTTTTCTACCGTTTGATGCACAAGTCTTAAGATACATCACTTGATGACCTTTCTACGATTCAAGGTGCATGAGTTGTGATTATTGGTAACAAGGGTCGCTCACCTAGCTGTAATTCCCTTGTTATCGTGAATGGTGCTATTTAATGTGTGCGGTTAAGCTAAAGACTTAGGGTGACTGACTTAGAGCCTTAAGAACAAAGAGAAAAAGAACTAATATTGTTGTGACTCGCTTGCAAGTGAAATTAATTAATTTACGGACATAGGTCGGGTAGACTATGGTCCATGAGAACGATGGGCTTGCACGCGAGGGAGATTTTGGGTCGACTGCGGTCACCCGTGATTTTTGTGGATCATTGCGGCTCCACGTGTTTGGTTGACTGCGGTCACCGTGATTTTTGTGGATCATTGCGGCTCCACGTGTTTGGTTGACTGCGGTCACCGTGATTACCGTGCCTCTGCGGAAGTACGAAGATGGCCATGGAAGTGTTTGGCGGGTTGTGCGAAGTGAGGAATCGTTAGGTGACTAACTAACATCTAAAACTTTAAAGAGAAAGAGAATTATTTCGATAGCGGATGATGTTCATTTATATCCACTGTACTGTATGTTCTTGTTGTTTTCCTTTTAGACCTGACCCTTGCTTGTTTGCTATGTGTTTACTTGGGGGCGGGTAGATGGTGCTGACTTCACAGTCGTCAGTCCACATTCTGGAGCTGAAACTCCTCAATGAGGAGGAAGACCGAGCCTGGATGGCCGACACGTCCGGGATTCGGAGGATCTATGTCGGCGGCGCGGAGTTGACGAGTTATGACGTGTATGGAGGGGTGATGGAGGTCCAGCGCGTACATGGAGGAACCATTCGTATGCCCTACGCACCTCCACGATTTCAGATTCCCCAGGATGATGGTTCGAGGGTCTCTTCTGTGGAGCTCGACCCATCTGAAGAAGTAGTGTCCAAGCCTCAAGCGCCGGCCAAGGAGCAGCGGAATGGGTGGCTTGAGGGTTCTGATGGAGACCCTGCCAATCCAGAAGGGAGGGACGCCAAGAAGAGAGTTGAGGGTATCCTTGGGGCGGAGTGAGCTTCGTGCCGAGATATTTTATTTACTTTTTATCAACTCAGTTTTGTAACGGTTGGGGATATTTGAGTACCCTTAATTTTGAATAATTGGCCTCGCATGGGCGAGTGTCTCATTTTGCTATTTTATTTCATTTCCGGTTCAAACAGTTTATCTTCTGCTAATAGAACCCACGTTTCATTTCATTCTTCGCCCATGATTTATTTATTACGATCAATTGGAGTACAAAGGAGGTTTAACATTCGAGGTTTTCGTAATAATGAATGGTTTGTCATTAATTAAGAATAATTAATTGAACGACGAAAATTCTTTGTGAAAATGGATATCGGGTTTTCCGTGACGCACGAGAAATCGGGGCGTTACACCAAGTCCATGATCTATCATCGTAGATAGTTCTCCTTTAGAAAAAGAAAGCCAACCATATCTAACATTAGCATCCCCATGGATTATTTTTGTAATTTTAGCTTGTGCCCGGAATAGCTCCATGCGTGCTTGCATTGATGCACCTGGGCAGTGGTATGTCTCCACTATCTCAAAATTAGTATTTCCAAAACTATTCATCCCATTAAGGAACATTTCTTGTACAGAATTGAAAACCAGTTTTCCTTGTACAAATTTAGTGCGAGGAACTAAACCTACATGATTCTGCGGAATGACTCCACCACCACTAGACTCTCTACTACAATCCCTCAATTTGGGTTCATCAACCTCATTCACTTTGGTTTCAATACTTAATTCCATAACCTCAAGTTCGCATAAGTTATAAGATTCTTCATTAGAAGCAACATGGACTTCAGGGAAAAAGCAACTCCCTGCCTCATCAATCCATGCTATGGGTTGTTTTAAACTAGTTCTCAAGTCCACTTGACACATGTGTAAAAAATCTAACATAAGATCATGACCATTTAACCCTATTTCCAAAGCTTCCTTTTTTATTTTAAAAGCATTCTTAACCAAGTCAACAACATCTCTAGGATAGTCTAACCAATCTTCATTGTTGTAGAGCAACACTCTTTCAGGTCTTTCACTCTTCTTATATTTCAAATAGTACCTAAGAAAGGATTGTCCACTATGAGAACCAACTATTATCATTTTTCTTTCATAATCACTCGATTTCATTGTTTGACAACTCTACTTGCGGGTGATGCAAGTGATTAGTGTTGATATATTGTTGGTTACCAAACTCGCTTTAGATGTGCAATACAACAAGTAGCCTTCGTTTGCTTCAGTTTAATTCTAGTTTCCACTTCTGTATATAAACGCAAAAATGTAAAAGATCAGATGCAATGGTCGAAGAAAACCAACATCTAGAGTAAAGCAGGCATGCTTGTTGCATGCAGTCACAAATAAGAATAGAAAAATAAGGTATAAAGTAAACTAACTAAATTATAAAATCATATTTGTCCAAGAAATCTAAAAAATATTGTATAGAATGAATGATGAATTGTAAATAGATAAGGAAATGAATTGAAAAAAGAATGTGTTAAATTCTAAGAGGAAACTGAATTTATTGTTTTAAATCCCCTCCATGAAATTTCATACAAACTCATAAAGTGGACCGAAGTGCCTTCCAAGGCACCAAGTTTCTAACAAACCATTTTTGTCTTTAAATCTTTTTATGCCCTAAAAAATCCTATGGAAAAAAACATCTAATGACCGAGTTGTCTTTCTTAAAATGACTATTGGAGGTTAGCTCATTTCTGTTGTTGTCATAACATAAGTTATAAAGGACACACAAGTTTCAACATTGCCATGATATGGTATTTATAACCTAAAGCAACATTTGAGGAAAACTAGTCTCCACTCTTGACACATCATGGAAATCTTTGCCTTCATCCATGAAATGAATAAATTTTCAGTGCTCCTCTAGCACTAGATACATCATATACACAAATTTCCACTTAGTTTCATTTTTATTTTCAAAAAGAGATAATTTACTTTTTGTGCCATCATTTAAAGTAAAGGAACATACACTCTAGGAGGATTGAAAAAATTCCCCATGATAGGGGAACACTTAAGATAACAACAAACGAGGCTAAAATGTAAATAATGAACCACACAAAAAAAAGTTAAAGAATAAGAAAAAAATCATATAAACTTGAGAAATGCATCAAAATTGAAAAAATACACGTGAAAAATGCGATACATACGAGCACTGCAGTTAGCGTTTAAATTGCACATGCACAGCCTAAAGGGAGGTTAGCCTTTTTTTTTTGATACATCGGAAGACAGGGAGGTTAGCCTTTGATAATGGAATTTAATATAAAAACTATTTTCTAAAAAGAGAACTTTGTATAGTAAAAACTAACTTGAGCTAAATACATAAATCAAAACAAACCCCCAAAACTTCTCACACTCCACATCAATATGACAACATAGCTTTCAAATGACTTTGATTTGTTCTTTCAAAAAAAAGACTTTGATTTGTTGAACTGAAGCTGCATATTGAAAAAATGAAACATATATGAAAATTTTGTAACAGACAAGAATCCACTCAAAATCTGAATGGAGAAAAGCATGGAATGGAAAAACTAAGAGAATTCAAAAGCATACCTGAGCCTTGAAATACATAAAACAACACATGAAAAAATCCCAATGAATCTTTCACCACTGGTTTTCTCTCTTTTACTAATTCTTTTAAAGTTGCGAGTCAAATAAGTAGAGAAAAAGGTCTTATTTATACATGAAACCTTAAGGGTGGATGTTGATGAATCAACATGATATCGAAGCAACTAGGCTGAAAAGGAAGACGGTTCATGGGGTGTTTTTCTGTCCAGATCTACTAATTCTGAAAGGCATGTTCATCACATGGATTCCTCTTTTTACCCTTTAGTTTTTTTCCATATCTTCCCTTACTTAACATATATCCATTTTACCAAATATAATTTTTGGATGCTTTTTTAAGTAAATTAATTTTTTTAAGTAAATTAATTACTAAATATTATTTTGAAAACACATTATTTTGAAACAAATTAAAAACAATTCTCCAAATTCGGATTCAAAAACACATTTAAGACAAAAAAAAAATTTTGAAATATTATGAATCCATTATTATAATCCTACTTTTTTCATTTTAATATATATATATATATATATATATATATATTGTGTTTTTAGTAGATATTAAAAATAGGAAATAGTGTGTTGACTTCACTTAATATTTGAGCATGTAACGAAATAGGTATATGATTTTAATATCATTATATTTTCAAAATTATATGGTTTTTTGGTAGTTCAAATTATAAGGGTTTTTTTTTTGGTGCTTTGGAAAATATAAGGTTTTTTAATAAGGTTTAATCATTATTAAAGTTTTCAAAAAAAATAAATAATTTTCTTTAAAAAGATTCATATTAATATATTGGTCATATGTAGTTCAACTTTTTTTACGGCATATATAGTGTTTAATATATTAATTCGAATGTTTGTACATGTTTATGTTAATATAATTAGTCATATGTGCTATTATTTTGAAAACACATTATTTTGAAACAAATTAAAAACAATTCTCCAAATTCGGATTCAAAAACACATTTAAGCCAAAAAAAAATATTTTGAAATATTATGAATCCATTATTATAATCCTACTTTTTTCATTTTAATATATATATATATATATTATGTTTTTTAGTAGATATTAAAAATATGAAATAGTGTGTTGACTTCACTTAATATTTGAGCATGTAACGAAATAGGTATATGATTTTTTTTTAAATGGAAAATAAGTATATGATTTTAATATCATTATATTTTCAAAATTATATGGTTTTTTGGTAGTTCAAATTATAAGGTTTTATTTTTGGTTCTTCGGAAAATATAAGGTATTTTTTTATAAGGTTTAATCATTATTAAAGTTTTCAAAAAAAAAATATTGATTTTCTTTACAAAAATTCATATTAATATATTGGTGATATGTAGTTCAACTTTTTTAACGGCATATATAGTGTTTAATATATTAATTTGAATGTTTGTACATGTTTATGTTAATATAATTAGTCATATGTGCTATTATTTTGAAAACACATTATTTTGAAACAAATTAAAAACAATTCTCCAAATTCGGATTCAAAAACACATTTAAGCCAAAAATATTATTTTGACATATTATGAATCCATTATTATAATCCTACTTTTTTCATTTTAATATATATATATATATATTGTGTTTTTTAGTAGATATTAAAAATAGGAAATAGTGTGTTGACTTCACTTAATATTTGAGCATGTAACGAAATAGGTATATGATTTTTTTTTGAAAATGGAAAATAAGTATATGATTTTAATATCATTATATTTTCAAAATTATATGGTTTTTTGGTAGTTCAAATTATAAGGTTTTTTTTTTGTGCTTCGGAAAATATAAGGTTTTTTTATAAGGTTTAATCATTATTAAAGTTTTCAAAAAAATAAATATTGATTTTCTGTAAAAATATTCATATTAATATATTGGTCATATGTAGTTCAACTTTTTTTACAGAATATATAGGTGTAAAGTTTTTTTACACCGTCAACCAATCAGATTTCAAGGATGTGCCACGTCAATTAATGAAATTAAATGAAAAGAGAGATTTTCTCACATCCTTGAAATCTGATTGGTTGACGGTGTAAAAAAACTTTACACCGTCGGTGCATCAAAATTAAACTCTAATTTGAATGTTTGTACATGTTTATGCTAATATAATTAGTCATATGTGCTATTAAAATTACAAAAAAACTATTAGCAAAAAAGGTACAAATAAACAGTAATATTTTACTACAGAAATATATATATATATATCATTAAAATATGAAAATATTATTATATTGTATATCAGTTATTAAAAGATTTAGACTTCTCAGTGAAGTTTCTAAAAAGCTGATTAAACAATACTAAAACATTAATTTTTTAAAATATTACAAGCGGTCAACCCGTGCATTTCACGGGCTACGGACTAGTTTTATCTTATTTACGAATCAAAATAAGCACAGATATATAAGTTTGAGCACTCCTACGTATACAAGTTGTAATATTACTTTTAGAAGTATCTGTTAAAATTGAACTTGTTGTTATGAATATTTGGATGTTCATCAAAGTTAAGTCTATTGGTCATACTCACATGTATACTTGCTCAATACTTTAAACCTAATAATATAAATACAAGGGAGTCTGCACCTAGTAGAGCATCCCCATCAGACTATTTCTCTATCTCTCATACATCTTTCTTCCTCTCTTTACATACTTGTGTACTCTTTATTCATAACAGAAGTGAATTAATTAGAATTAACTTAGAAGTTAATTGCTTTATATTTTTAGAAATTTATTTATTGTAAAATTTAATATAGTTATCTCATAATATAAAATAAACACAGATAGATATCAAATAGATATAATATTATTATTGACTTATATGATTAGTATTAATGGAATATTACTCATTTTGCTCATGCTAACTTCAATTTTTATTTTTCTAGTTTCAAAAAAACTTCAATTTTTTCTAAAGTTTATTTTGTTATTTTAGTAAAAGCTATGTTTTCATATTGGGAAAGATTATTTTATCATTTTTCAAATCCAATATTTATTTTTTCTTTGTAAAATATAAATAAAAATTGTTTTATTTAAATATTTTTATACTTTTTTCTTTTCATTTTCAAAAATTTTAAATTTAATATAGAAAACATATAAATCTCAGATATTCATTTTTATGCTTGAAGAATAAAATAATAGTATTTAAAATATAATTTAATAATTACTAAAAATGTAAAATTTAAAATAGAAAATATGGAAAATAAAATATAGATTTTTTTTAAATATTTATATGCTGAAACGCAGCAATCCAAAATCATCCACATGTACCCAACTAATTAAGAATATATTTTAAAATAGAAAAAAAATTCAAAATATTTTACTCATGAAATTGTAACTGAAAATATTTATAGAACTAACTAAATAAAATATTCTACGTATTCTTTTTTTTACGGGAAAATGATATTTCATTAATCAAAAGAAATCAAACCTGAGGAGAGAACCTCATCTAAACCGGCTAAATATGTATTCTTGGATACTGAATAATTAATGCAAATTATTTCATAAATTAAGAAAGTACATAAAAGATAAAAGTTTTAAAACTTAGAATTTTTAGAAATTCATTAAATTAATTATTAATTTACTAATTTTGAAATAATGACAAATATTAGCAATATATATATATATATAATTAACATATTAATGAATTTATTGGCATTGAAAATATAAAAAAATTAAAAACTTTTTTTTATATATTTGAGTTCTTTTTACATAAGTTTATTGTATAGAATAAAATATTATTTTGAGCATGGAATCTTGACTCTTAAAGAACATGTTTTAAAACAGAGAGATTTTATCAATATACTACTATGTTCCTCATTTTTTGTACATCAGAAAGATAAATTGCACCCACCAAGAATCGATCTCTGGACCTCCCCCTACCCAACTCATATGTCCTCCAGTCGTACCACTTGAGCTATCCTACGGGGACACTATGTTACTCATTTAAATGTAAATAAAAATGTTTGTAACAATAAATAAATAAATAAGAATTTAATGGAAATACATCGTCAGTGTAAATATTTTTTACACATGCATCCATTGATGGGTTGCCAAATCAGAAAATAAACTTTTAATTTAATTATAATAAAATGGAACATAAATGCTTTTGAATACGTGGCATCCAATGATTGGACGTCTTTGTAAAAAACATTTTACACTGACAGTGCACAACCATTAAACTCAATAAATAATTCAAAAAAACATTCTTGTATATTGATTAATTAAGAATTCGTAAATAAAGAAAATATATAAAATAAAAAAGTTTTAAAATTCAAATTTCTAGAAATTTATTAAATTTTTTGGTTACAAGAGGAAAGCAGAAATTTATTAAATTAATATATAAAGCAAAACGAGATACTTTATTCATCATTAACAATGAAGTACGAAAGGACTAATACAAAGATTCATAGCAATAGACCCTTCTTGATCTGCAACTAATAAACAAGCAGATAAAAACCCCCTAGAGGCCAGTAAACATAGCAAGAGTGTCTCATCAAAACCTTTCTAGGGAAAACACAATGGGAAAAACCCTGGATAAGGAAAAAGAGTACACCCAAGCTAGACCACAATCAAGCCTCTAAAAATCACACAATTTAGCCAGGAAATTTGCCTGCTCCCGATCACACCCTGATTTAGCCAGGAAATCTGCCTGCCCATTAACTTCTCTGTAAAGATATATTTGCAGACACTCAATCTCAGCAATTAGAATATCAATGGTATGCAGATCTTGCAAAAGCTTCCAAGGCCGGTTTGCTCTCTACGTAACCCACCCAACAACCAGCGAAGAATCACTTTCCACCACCACACGTCGCAGACTAAATTCCTTACAAAACTCCAGCGCCTTACGATGGCTTCTACCTCAGCCTCATAAGCAAAAACAACCCCTATTGCCACCGAGAAAACCCACGAATGTCACCCCTCCAGTCATGCAAAACACCCCCAATGCCCCCAACTCTCGGTGCCCCTCTCGCTGCACCATCCACATTCCACTTCAGAGTACCTTCATCAGGTCGCATCCATACCGCCTCACGCATTGGCTTCACCTTCTGATTCATCCTCACCATACAAAAATTATGTATGAAATCAGGTAATCCATATGAGCAGCTTAAGTTTGCAGCTTCCTGATAGCAATTCCGCAAGTGTACGGATTGATCGAAGTAATAGAAAAGATTGTCGAACCACAGGGATAGTTGTTCATCAATTGCTTCTAAGAGTTTTGTGTTCAGAATGTGAAAAAGAAAGCAATATAAGTTTGAGGTTTTGTTGTGTTTAACACACTTTTGATGAAAAACAAGAATTATAATTCAGATGAAGAAGTACCCTGGGTTAAGTTTCACTTAGTCCAATTATGTTTCTTACAACCAAATCCTTATATGAGCTTTAGAACCCCTTCTATGGTGATGTAGCCTTTACCTTCACTTGTTAATACCTTAATCAAGTAAATCATTCAATTTCAGTTGCTAAGCCTAATGCCTTAGTACCTAGTCAATTCAATTGAAGAATGAAGCTTCTATGTTCTGGCCAACACAATAAGTTCTCACCCTTATACCTAAGTGGTAGTAAACAAATCAATCTAATCCCATGGTCCCTAAATCCTTACCAACTACCGTTGTGCAAGAAGAAAGCCAAACACTTGCATGCATTCAAGAGAATATTGAAATAGAGAAAGGATACATAGAAAGAAAACTTTATTCATATGAGAAACTCAGAAGTTCAAAACATAATCAAAGCTAAGGTTCACTTCACCCAAAGTACAAAGAAAACTAGCCAAACATGGCTAGAGAACTCATAATTCAAATCAAAAGAACAAAAACCTGAATGAAGAGTGTCAAGAAGCCTCCCACAAGCTCCAAGAAACTAAAACTCTAAGTTTTGTTCAAAAATTTACAAGATACCAAATGAAATGACAAAAATCCTAATTTATAGACTTCCCAGCGGTCCGCCACGCATGTGCGTGGCCTCCTCCACGTACATGCGTGGACAATCTGTCCAATTTCAGCACCCATGTCCGTCCACCACGCATGTGCGTGGCCAAGGGGGCGCACATGCGTGGCCTTCAACCCCTTCCTCATTTCTTTGCACAGAACAGCCACGCATGTGCGTAGCGTAGACGGCGCACATGCGTGGCTCATCAGATTCCTCTCCGAATTTTGTAACTCCTTCTTCAACTATCATCATGGCTCATTACTTAGTCTTCAATCAACATCATTAGCCATCAAAAACACCTGAAACCTTCAAAGAATCTCAACAAACCATCATTCCACCAATGTAACTCATGGAAACACTCATTTAATCACAATATTTCAGAAATCATCCATTCAATTCATCAAATAAAACCCCCAAGTGACCATCAAAACTCAAATTCTCACTAAATTCCAGCTCCAACCTGACCATAGGGATGAACCTTAAACTAAAACTAATAAAAGCTAATAAAAAGATCAACTAAATAAATTAAAAGCACTTAAACTAATGCAGATGCAAATATCAATTAAAAAGTGACTCAACTTGACTCAAAAACTCAATAAAGGACTCAAAAAGGAAAAGAAAGAAACAAGATGGACTCGACAAAGATAGAATAAACCTCGGGTCATCACTTCCACCCACCAATAAATCTTGGTTAAGTGAATGTCCCACACTGTTTCCACCGCTGTTGTTATTCCCTTGAACACCAAGTTATTACGCTCCATCCATATGGATCATCCCATAGCATAAGGTATCATTCTCCACAACACCAACTTCGTCCCCACCCTCAACTCATCCCATTCCTGTAACAGTGAGAGCAAAGTGCCAGGAACACACCACACCCTCCCTTCCCGTTGTAGAACCCGAGTCCATAACACCCATGAAAATTTACACACCAGCAATAAATGATGCACCGTCTCTTCTTCATGACCACACAAAGAACACACTGCCTCCGCATCCACTACAACACCACGACGGTGCAAGTTCACCATAGTCGCTATTTTATTCTCAGACGCTTGACATAGGAAGAGAACCACCTTAGGAGGAACCAGCTTACGCACCATTGCCGGCACCACCCAAGCTGGAGGCCCATAAATCTGCAGCTCAACCCCTATACAAAAAGCTTTTACTGAACATCTCCCATTCTCATCCCCCACCCATAAAAAAGCATCAGTCTCCTGGCTAGGCACAACGACATTCAACCGTAAAACCATATCGTCATAAACCTGAGCTTCCCATTCAAAGAACTCTCGCCTGAACCCTATTTGCCACACCCAGCCGGTACTCGTATATCTCCCAACATCCTCCACCAACTGATGCTGATTGGTCACCATAGCATATAATCTTGGATAAAGAGCAGCTAACGATTGTGTTGCAGCCCACAACTCCTCCCAAAAACTCACCCTCGATCCATTCCCCACCACACACAAACACTGCTCCTCTGATTAGTAAGCTTTTCTTATTTAACTTTTTTATAGAAGGGAAGGGCAATGCCCAAAATTAAGTATTTCCTTATTCTTATATGCAAAGAATATATTTATTTTACAATTTACCAAAAAAAAATAACGATTAATTTTTTATCGTTTTTGACAAATCACGATTTTTTGGTATATCAGTAAGATAAACTACCACCCTCTAGGGTTGTTCCTTGGACCGTCCCGACCCTTATATCCACCAACTCTTCTTCTTCTTTCTTCTTTATCAAATATTAATAATTATTATTTGATTTAAATATTTTTCCAAATTTTCCTTTTGACTTTAAAAAAATATTAAACTCAATCTAGTATTATAAAAAAATTGATTATTGAAGAATAACGTTATACGCTTTCATATATTAATTTCAATTATTTCTAAAATGTACAACATTGATATTTTTATGTTCTATAAATGATTAGCATAGCAATTGTCCAAGAATGTTCAATTTTACATTTCTAAGAGTTTTATTTGCTTAAAGTTACAAAAATATATAATTGTATTTTAAGGAAAATTAAAAATATATATTGAGCTATTATTTTTCTATAAAAGCTTGAAACCTTTCTCTTGGATGCTTGTTTTTGGCTTGTGGGTGGCTTTGTGGTTTTGTTTCTTTCATTCCCTTTGGATTGTTCCTTCTTTTGATTATTAATGAATAACCTCTCTTTGCTCTAAAAAAAATGTTATATTAAATTTGCCCTTAACTTGACATCACAAAACTTATCCTCAACCTGTTTCTCTCTAGTTTTTCAGGTTAGGTAATTTTTTCTAGAATAAAATGAGCTTTTTGATAAAAAAAAATTGTTGAATTTGAGCTTTATGATGATAATTGAACCAACTTAAATGTTACGTTGATATGAATTTTTTAATATCTTGGACATAACTGATATTAATTATTTTTGAAAGTCCAAATATATTAATTAAAATGAAGAAGGAAGAGACTAAACTCGAGAATCGGACGATGAGGTTAACAAAAATAAAAATCATCAATCATCCATCGAAATACACAAACACTTAACCACCCTAAAAAGAATAGACAATAAGAACTTCACTAAACAAAAAAAAAAAAACCAAACGAGAGCAACCCGAAAATCTAAACCACAACCAAAGACAACACCAAAAGCAATAACCTCAACTAATTTTAAATTTTACATTAAATTAGTTCATTGTTCATATAATTTTACTATAAGAATTTTATATAGAGGTAGAATAGAAAATATTTATTAAAACTAGTAAATATTTAATTTTGATATTAAATAGAAAATAATTTTGTCTACATTACTGTTAATTATTAAACCAACCTGACCCTTTGTCGCAAATCAATTTATTTGCCTATCAAACGGATGCCAATGTAAAATGCTACTATTTTAGCACGTTCAATGCACAGTAAAAAAATATTTTAAAATTAATTAATAATAAAATATTCTTTTTAAATACAATTTGGATCATAAATTAAAAATGAGTAAGTAATTTTATATATAAATACTGAAGTATATTTATTTTTAAAAATCATTAAACCAATTGGTCCTCTGTTTTAAGTCACTTTATTTGCATATCATATTGATACAGGTGTAAAATACTAAGAGATTAATTTCTATGCACCGACGGTGTAAAAAGTTTTACAACATCATTCAATCACAACCTTCCATTTCCTATTTTTAGATATTCTTAAATTCAAAATTAATTGTAAGCTAACAAAATGGAGGGATGTGATTGAATGATGGTGTAAAACTTATTAACACCGTCGGTGCATATAAATTAATCTCAAATACTAATATTTTAGCATGTGCAATGCACGGTAAAATGTTTTTGAACCTAAGAGCAACTCCAATGCATCCGGGCTCTTAAACACTATTCTGCACTATTTCTGTGGGCTCGTACTGCCACATAGACTTAAGAGTATGCTAAGAGCCTAAAGCAGATTTTGCTCCAATGCATGAGCTCTTAAATTACTATTACAAGTCTCACACGTGTCCCACCATACAACATTTATTTATAATATTTATTTTCACCAAATTTAGATTTAACATTTAATACTAAATCAATCGATCTCTTGCTTTGAGGTTAGCATGTGTTATGGCTTCGCTCATGTCAGGGGCCTTCAAGTTTGTTCGGAAGCTTTCTCAGTTAGTACGAGGGAGGATGCTCTTGAGGTGGAGACCGATGCTTGTGTAGATGATCCCGCTCTCGAGTTTTCCCCTCCAAGGCCTCGTCCTCGGGGTAGGCCGGAGAAAAATTCGGGGGCGAGGCGTGAGAGCTCTCAGCGACCTAGGGGTCGTCCCCGTAAATTTGAGAGTGTGCAACTCGCTATTGAGATGGCGTCGCCTAGCCCCTCGTCTCCTTCGAGTCCTTATTTCACCCGAGCAATGAAGGCTTGGTGTTTTGCTAAGTCCGTAGGCATGTCTTTTCTTGGTAGTGATGATGATGTCGTTCGAGGGTTGGCTGCAGTTATTAAAGAAATTTTTTCTTCTAGGTTCTAGGGAGGTCGCTCTTTTCTCTTTTGAGTGGTTGTATGGTTTTTCTTGGGTGGTTTAGTGTTTTTTTTTTGTTTTCCCCATCTTGTTGGGTTGTTTCCTTCTTTTTTATCATTGAATAAATTATCTTTGCTCTCAAAAAAAATTAATTTAATTATTTCCTTTAAATTTCCTAATACTATAATTAGATATTAATGTTTGGGCTGAAAGTTCAATTGGGCTAATTAAAGGAGTCCAAAGATGAAAAAACCGGTCAGGCCGGTAAAAAAAGCCCAAATGGCCACAAAATCGGCTCTAGCCGGTCAACCAGGGGCTTTAACGGCTGGACGACCTGCTCAGCAGGTCACCCTCTATAAAAGCCAACCCTCACCTCCTCTCCACTCAACCCTAGTTGTCATCTCCCTCCTTCTCTCTTTTTTTCTTCGTCTTCATCCTCTCTTCTTCTCTCTTCCTCTGAACCTCTCCCAATCGGCCACCACCGCCACCAAACAGCCACCACCACCACCGAACATACAATTCGCCCCCCAAAACCCTTGTTCGATCACCCACTCTTTCTCTCTTCCTCCTCTCTCGCTCACCCACTCACTGTCTCTTCCTCCTCTTCTCGCTCTCCCTCACATTATGTCCGACCAAAACCACAAATCGCCACCAACCCGCCACGCTTCGGGCCCAATGCCCCTAAACGGCCACGCTCCGGCCATGATCCAGCCCTCACCGCCCCTCTTTCATACGCTCAAGGCCTTAAATGTCGGAAAATAGCTTCCTTTTCACACATGCAAGCCAAAAGGAGCTTCATTTACTCTTCTATTGAATTTCTCTTCTATTAAATCCTGATTAGGATTATGTACTAAGGAATTAACTATCACTAATTAATTGGAATGGACATTTATGCAAGGAATTGATAAGTGAACATCTAGGCTTAGCACTTTGATAATAATTTGATTCATAATTGTAACTGTTTGGGGAGATACATAGGGGGAGGGTTAACGAAATCAGGATCCCTAGCGCGCTTTTAAATTGAATTCACTTCAACCGTGTTATTTGCTTACTTCAATTTCATTGCAGTTAATGGTCTCTGAAAAGGCGTGAAGTCAGTGTGCTTCAGACGTCGCAAGCACTCATTCTTAAGTGGCTGACACTTACCCTGATTTTTGACAAAGTGAATCATTTGTAAGGTCACATCAATGAGTTAAAGGCCAAGAGGGTGCAAGTCAGTAATGATTGACTAATATAATCTAATAGGCCACCACACTATTTCATATTTCATTGCATATAGATCAAATCCACTCTGTTATTATATAAAGTTGAGTCCTCAATCTGGAGAGTGAGATACTCAAATATCACACTCTCTCTCACATTTATCCACCTTAACATTTATCTCAATTACACACATTCTCTCTCTTCAAATTATCTATGCGTGTGTTTCACTCTCCAATCCGTGACTTGGTCTTTTATTTTCTTCACATTCCTCTCTCTTCTCTCTCCTGGTATTACGGTTTGTATTCTTTAAAACTGTTTTCTTCTCTCTCCTGCTATTACGGTTTGCATTCTTTAAAAGTTAAAACTGTTTTCAAATATAATGCATTCATTCTTTTTATTTTAATAAAAAAAATTTGTGAGTTATGGTGAGTATTTTTTGTTTGTAATATAATGCATTCATTCTTTAATAATTTTTTTTTAAGTTCTTCTATTTTTTGGGTGAGTATTTTTTGTTTGTTTTAATATATCATTAAATATTAAAATACGTAAAAAGATACTAAACTAAATATTAAACTTTTATCATTATTTTTAAATAGAAATCTCAATAAATATAATATCAAAAAATATTTTAGTTTTTCAAAAAAAAATATTTTAATTAATTAATTATTTTTAAACAAAAAGCCCGTGCAATGCGCGGGCCACTTTACTAGTATATATTATATTGGTAGAACGTGAACAAAGGAAGCAATCGTAGGAGGAGAAAGGACAACGTTAAAGCTGAAGAAGAATTTGGGCATTTATTCTTTAGGTTTTTCTTCTACTTTCTTGTGATTTTTATAATGATGTGTGGCTAAACATCTTAGTGTTAGGGTGATTGATCTAGTTTTCCTTTAAACTAAGTTTTGAACCAAGTTTCAGTTATGATTATGATTTCTATTTTAGTTCTTGAATTTCTCCTCTGGTTTAATTGAAACTTTCTATTGCCATAGTTTGTCTTACTATTTTCTATGCAATTGGGAAATTGGTAGAATTTAGGGATTTGGGGAGAACTTGAGCAAGGGTTTGTGCACCTTAAGAATAAGGGTAACAAATTGCTTGTGTTTTCCTGAATTAAATTGAACTTCATCTCTAATTGATTAGGATTATGTACTAAGGAATTAACTATCACTAATTAATTGGAAGGGACATTTATGCAAGGAATTGATAAGTGAACATCTAGGCTTAGCACTTTGATAATAATTTGATTCATAATTGTAACTGTTTGGGGAGATACATAGGGGGAGGGTTAACGAAATCAGGATCCCTAGCGCGCTTTTAAATTGAATTCACTTCAACCGTGTTATTTGCTTACTTTAATTTCATTGCAGTTAATGGTCTCTGAAAAGGCGTGAAGTCAGTGTGCTTCAGACGTCGCAAGCACTCATTATTAAGTGGCTGACACTTACCCTGATTTTTGACAAAGTGAAACATTTGTAAGGTCACATCAATGAGTTAAAGGCCAAGATGGTGCAAGTCAGTAGTGATTGACTAATATAATCTAATAGGCCACCACACCATTTCATATTTCATTGCATATAGATCAAACTGCCGGATCGTAAAAATTGGGTGCTATCATATAGCTTTGGATCGACTAAGTTCACGAGTTGGAGATAAGCGGACTCGAACCGCTAACATCCGTCATAGGCTAAACCACCGCCTCTCAGGCCCCAACTGGTTCTACCATAGAGGCCAACGATAGACAATAACCCCTCGAACACAACTTACACATATGATTGCCCAATTAGCTAATTAATTATAAAGTTAGTTAATTAAACATTTCTATCTCATCTTGATTAATTAATAGTCTTACCAACAATTTTTTTTTCTTTCAACTTCATATAATTTCTATTCTTTTTCACAAAGTAATACAATAAATTAATAATAATATTATTAATATGTATATTAAAAGAAAAGAAAAAAACACAAACCTAAATGCTAAATGAAGTTTGTTTGTAGTGTCGGAGAGAGCCGCATAAGAAATAAGAAAGAAGAATCGCTGCACAACTGGGTGGCTGAAATCGTGATGTAGATCGAGGAAGGAGGAGTGGTCTGTGGTGGCTCTTGGGTGTTCCTTCGACATAGCAGCGTCGGTTGAGGGTGGAATCCGATGGAGGAGTGAGGCCGCATTAATTTTATTGACAAGAGCTCCGGACTCGCATTACGGTGACGGCGGCGAGAAGCCTGTCCATTCTGTCCTCGGCGGTGGAAAGCATATGAAATCTCTCTCTATTTCTCGTAAATCTGTGATCGCTAAAAAGTAGATTTTGAATCCTACATTTTGTTAAATTCCAATTTGAATGCATTGTACTTGTAAATGGTAATATCAGTTAAGATCTTTTCTTAATATTTTCTTATGGTATACTTTTCCAATAGAACTCATCGTTTTATTCAAGATTTCTTAACTTGAATCTTACTGCTAAAACATTGTTAACTTAAATCTTACTTTACTAGTTTATGATTCACAAATTGAGAAACAAAGTTTCAATTTTTTTTAATTTCTTGTAACTGCAGCTGCTGATGTTCTCTTGTGGAAGAACAAGAAGGTATTTGCTGGTGCACTTGGAAGAGCCACTGCCACTGCTGTTTGGCTCTTTTTTGAGTTTCTTGAATACCACCTTCTTACTCCAGTCTGTCACATTTTGATTCTTTCGATCACGCTTTTATTTTTGTGGTCTAATGCTCATACCTTACTTCACAAGTGAGACTCTGTAACTTTTTAATCTATTGTAGTCGTTTGTGCACTTTATGTTCTTATCTAACCATTTGCTTTTAATTTATTTTGCTAGCAGAGGTTGTCAAATTTTTGCATTCATGATGATTTTGATTGCAATCTCTACTGAGAAGTTGCGACAGCATGTGTTCATGCCAAAGATTTTGGTATGCATATTCTATTTGTGCCTCCCCTGCTTCGTCTCTTATATTCCATGTTATTTCACTTGTGAAATTTAAAGATATGGAATATTAAAGTTATTGAATGCAGGAAAGAAGGCTTTGTGGAAGCATAATGTCTATGGACTTACCCAAGGGTTGCATCTTCTCACCATTTCCCGGTATGTCAAGATGCTTAAGTTTTAATTTCTTTGATTTTGTCTCCTATTTTCAATTGGTAAGTTACTGACAATTAACTGTAGATGCATGCTAAGAACCACAATGATACTAAACTATACTAAGAAATGGTATATTATCCTTTATTGTTTTAGATGCTAACTCATGTATTCTCTTTAGACTAGTTATTGAGTGCTACTCGCAGGTAAATTTCTTATGGCATTAATTGGACTAGCATGTTAAATTAAATATACTTTTATTCACTAGACATGAAAACTAGTAACCATATTGGAGAAGTTTCGTACCAGCTAATTTGTCTCTATTGCTCTTCTTTATTTGCGTACTGTTTACAAGCAAGTGACTATTTTCTTTAAGTGTCTTTGGTCCTTGTACATTTAGAATTAATATGTTTCTAAAGACTAATATTAAATTTCTGTTTTCTGAAAATTTCTAGCCTGATACATTTTGGTTAAATCCTCCCCTTTCATTATTGTCTATAAAGTGAATATTTTGTGCTTCTCTTCTGTGTAGCAAGCATCATGTATAAGTTGTTACACGGATATGTTAATAAAGCTCACAAAACTATTGTTGCAGCTTGGGAAGGAACTCAGATGATGACAAAGGGCAGGTAGAGGGAAGGACTTTGAAGGAAGTATTGAAACCAGCATGCTTAGTATATGTGGCTTGAAAAGAGGGTTGAGGAGGATTCTTAAATTGAGAAGCTCCGCAGTTTTGAATCCGGACATGCTGGAATTGAAGCAATTCAAAAGATAGAAGAGGATGGTAGAAAGAGCTTTGAAGGTGTATGGAACCAGCATGCTTAGTATATGTGGCTTGAAAAGAAGTAACTTTTTACAGATTTTGGTATTTTTTGTATAGGTGCGATCTTTATGAATTACATGAAGCTTGTTATTAATTGAAATTCATTTATCTCTGATCAATGAAGAGTTGATTCTTGATTAATGTTATTTTCATATTTTGTTAGTTATTATTGCAGATTAATTTGAGATTTCTTAATAATTTAATTAAAATCAAAATGTGAAGAAAATAAAAAATGCTAAACATTTGTGGTGTGTTCAGTCCCAATCTGTTTATCCAAATCTTCAACTCAGTGACAGAAATTTTTTGTCACAAAATTTGGGACAGACTATGTTCCGTCATTTTAAAATTGTTATTTTCGTCACTAATTCCGTCTCAACCTTACGACGGAATAATTACATTTCGTCGCCCTTATGAAAAAATAAATTATTACATTTTGTCCCTACCTTACGACGGAATAATATCATCCGTCACAAAGAATTTTATTCAAACCGTCGCTAATTTTGAAAAATAAAATGCATAATATTCCGTCCCAAATGACATCCCAAACAATTGCGACGGAAAAATTTATTTTGTCACAAAAATAATTATTCATTTCGTCGCAAATACCGTCACAATATTTCATTATAGTCTGTCGCTACATTCGTCGCCCATGCGCGACGGAACATTAGATTTCGTCCCAAATTTTTTGCGACGAGCAATATTGCGACGCAATTTTTCGCGTCACAATTCCGTCCCAAAATATTTTAGGGACGGAATTTTTAACTATTGTGCGACGGATTTATCCATCCCAAATTAGTGTTTTTGTAGTAGTGTTTGTCCAAAATAATACTAATTGTTGTTGAACGTACTCTCTCAAGGAATTAAACCAAGCAATCTACATCAGTTAAAAGCATGAATTAACAATGACAAAAAATGCAGTACAATCTGCTTGAACAACAACAAACAACAATGAAGAAACATCATCAGCCTCTTGTATCGACCAAAAATCAACAGCTTGACAACATCCCCAACAGCCCCACTACTTGAAATCAGCAAAGCACAACAGTTCAAAGATCTCATGATAAAAAATAAACAACAACAGCCAAATAAAAGGAACCCATGCACTCTTTTCCTATTTGAATGACCAAATAGCTCACACATAAGTAGCCCACTCTTCTTTAATTTCATTTAGTTGATCCTTATCGTAGAAGTCGAATTGAAAATCAGAGAAGTACTACAAAATGATGGTAAAAATAACAAAATTTAGAGTCACACTTAAAAATAGGAAAAGTTAGTCAAAGTTCCATACCCATACTTTAATGCTCTGTTTGGATACACAAGTGAAAATGAGTGGAAAGAATATAAATGGAAAATGAGATGGTTTTTAAGTTATCTGTATAAAAGTAAAAAGAGTGGAGAAAGAAAGGAAAAGTATAAGTAATGTTATACAATTACTATTTAGTTTTACCCTTTTATATTATACAACATTGTGCTTCGTATCTCTCTCATGCAAAAAGTGTAAAAATTATTTGCAAAGACGTATGACAATGTTGAATGGATATTCTTACTTAAAATGCCAGAGGAGATGGGCTTTAGTAGTAAATGGATTTCTTGGATTCAATACTGCATGTCTACAACAACCTTAACAATACTAGTTAATGGTTCCCCCACAGAGTTTTTCAAAATAGAGAAAGGATTGAGACATGGTGCTCAAGGAGGATACATATATGGCGCGTTCTTTTAGAGACAATTTCATATGTCATATTGCCTCGTCCAACGAGTACGCTTCTAGCTAGACCCATGGTTGGTTGCTTCATCTACCCATGAGCCCAACCCGTGTATCTTTGTGTTGGTCGTTAATCGATTGGAGAGACAGATGTGAGAGTGTTCGTCGGTGGCAGGTGGTCCTAGAAGCTTTCATTCATACATACGCCAATTTTTTGATTGGGAGGTTATGATTCAACGGGCTTTCATTGAGAGAATTAATTATGTTATTATGGGTGTAGGTGAGGGCAGCTTGTTGTCGTTGTGCGATAGAAGTGGCGAGTTCTTTGTTAAATTGTTGTGTGCTCAAGTTGGACTACTGATCTTTGACTCTCTAGCTTGGACCATTCTACATTAAATCTGAAAGCTTGTTCCACCCAAAGTAGTGCTTTTGTTTGCAGGTTTCTAAATCCGCATTGTTGTAATGGCCGGATAACTTGAGGGGTCGAGGAATTAAGGTGGAAGATGTAGCCTTGTGTTGTTTTTGTGGGGAAGGAGTTGCTTGGTGTGCTCCTCAAAGCGTGTGCAGGCTGTTTGATGGAATAGGATATGTTGCACATCAAAACACACTTGGTGCTTTGGTCTTTGATTTCAAATGCGTTGTGGTGGTCGCTATGGATGGCGACGAACAATGTTACTTTCCAAATTCAGTTTGGTCCTTCGATGGAGTGTGAGATTTGCATTTAGATATTTTAGTGGGTTCAAGCTAAGTGGAAGCTGTGTTTGTACTCGACTTATGACTTTTCTTAAAATTTTGAACATGTCTAGGTGCAAAATTTGGTGGTGAAAAAGAGGGAAAACTTGTGGTGTCCCTCTCCATTGGGTATGCTTAAATTCAATGTGGATGAGTCTTCTAGAAATATGTCAGGGCCTAGTGGTATAAGGGAAGTGGTGCGTAATAGCAATGTCGAGATTTGTGGGTTCTTTTCCAAAGTGATGAGGGAGTTATAGGCTTATGAAGAAGAGGTAAAGACAATATTTAATGCTTTATTGTTTTGTAAGAAGTTGTATTTGCAGCAAATCCTGATTGAAAGTGATTTTGCTTGGATGGGTTACTTATAAGTCACAAACCTTAGAAGTTGTTGAATGATTTAAATATGATTGATGTCATTATGCGAGAGGTGGAGTGCTTAGATGTTATGCATTTTTATAGAAGATCTAATGATGTTGCTGATATGTTAGCTAAAATAGGTTGTGATAGATAAATTCGTCTTTTGAAGTTTTTATCTTAGTATGTTTGGTTTGGAATAAGTTTCTCACTTGAGAGAGTTGTTCTCAAGAGCATGTTATATATATATAAATGAAACTTTGTTCTAAAAAAATTGGAAGTTTTAAAAGAAATAGTAATATAGAAATAAAAAATTAATAATTTATTTCGCTCTGTCGATTACCTAAATAATGAAGTGGTAAATTTGTTTCGCTCCATCATAAAATATTCAAACAATGGAAAAATATTTTTATTCATTTCCGTGTCATTCCATTATATTCAATTATATTTCATTTTGTTTTGTTTCTTTACATTCCATCAATCCAAACATAACCTTAGCTAAAAATCATGGGACTAGGCAAACTGATTCCAAGGAAGTGATTAATGAAGTTTATGATGAACAAGAGAAAAATGATGGTCCTAAAGGACAACCCCAATATGTATTAAAAAAAACCTCAATAATATCAGCATCATGTCTACCTCAAGAATGGTGAATGGCCCAACTTATAGCTTCACATTTATATGACATTTTCAATTGATTTAAAACTACCAGTTAGAAGATTTCGGAAAAGTTATATGATAAGTGCCAAAAACTATTATGATGTTAAAATCAATTTCAAGTTAACTAAGAAATAATTATTTTAAAAACTTACAAATATTAATACCTTATTATAAATTATGAGTACTTTGTTTTTAAATATATTCGCAATTCTTTCAAAAACCAAAACAAAGGCTAACAACTGGATTTTTAATCAAATCATAACTCTTTTAAAATGATTTTAGGTGTTTTATTCTCAAGACCTACAATTTTGTTTTTTGAATTATAACACTCGAACTCTACTTTAGGCAAAAGGAAACTAAATTCCATTAACTTCTACAAATGGATAGCATGCAAGTTCGATAAGAATTACACTCATTTTAAAGAAAAAATGCAATTTCAAATATATCACTAACACATTAAAGACTTTAATTATAAAACCTTAACATATGCTTCAAAAAAGAAGAAGTTCTAGTAGCAAGTATGTTTTCCATAGTACCTCGAAGAAATAAATGTCAAGATAATGAAAAAACAAAATTTGTCTAGAGCAAACAATATAGTTGAAATAAAAAGTTGAAAGTAGTCAACTCTCAATGCAAAGTTCTTAAGCTCCTTAATCCTTATAGATAGTAGATCTCAGCCTTCAATCCGGTTGGAACCTTTCAATTTGTCATTTGATGGTATCTACAAGCAACCAATTAAATATTTAAGAGATATGCCCAAATAAAATAAGACTCCACATAAAATTTTACAAATAATTTCTCAAATAAATAAAAATTGTTATCTATTATATTGAGCAAGTTGTTCCCTCATGAAGGTATAACCACATTAGAAGACAATGTGCAAGCGTCAAATTAAATCTTTATGAAAAAGAAAATAATATGCACCTTGAATTGAAGACTTGCTATTGTATTTCTCAATACAGTATCTCCAACTATCAACCTCAACTCTTTCACGAAATCATGACGGGAAATCTGCCTTACCTAAACTAGAACGGCATGATATATTAAAGACATTTAAAGTGAAGATAAACAAGAGAAATTTGGAGCTATTGTACATACCTTGTAAAGTTCATAATGTGATTTGATAAAACTCATATCACTGGCAGGAACCTTATCGTTGATAGCAACAATAAGCATAGGAAAAGGAAGCCAAGGAGATATTGGAATTTTTGGGGTGCTTGCAACCCCATTATCAGCTATCCCCTAAGGTGACCAACAGTAAAAAAAATTCATATAGGCATTAAAAATAAACATTATAGGATTTAAAAATAGAAGACAAATAAAAAGTACAAAGTTCGTTCAAGTTGTACATGAACACGAGAATATGTTTATCAAACAACCAACCTCCAGCATAAACACATTAGAGGAAGCTAAATAAGTTACCAAAACAATGATACTTAATGAGATACATTCCTTAAGGGTGAGAAGAACTAGATGTACTTAGTAAAAAAATGCTTACATGATCATATCCCTTAAAATTAGCATAATATTTGTTCGTCAAACCTAAAAAATCTTCTACAAAATAAAGGCATATAAAACTAACCACTTTTTCTTTTTTTTTAGAATAAAACAACCATGTCATATTTATTTCCAAGAGAAGTTAAAACTAAAAATATTTATTTAAAATACAAGGAGAAAAGATGAAAGCATTCTTAGATGAAAAAACTAGTTAAAAAGTTGGTATTAGAATTCCCTTTTACATAGAAACAAATAAAACTTGGAAAACATAAAAGTTGAAAAACAATATCAAGTTACATACATTATCCTGTGAAGAGGCTGACCGTAACATGTCTCCAGAAACATGACTAGCTGAAATAGACCAAAATGAATTAGCACTTGAATCATTATTCTCTCTCACAGTTCCACAAAAATGTTCTGTAGCAAAACATCACATATTAATGATTGAGAAGAAACATTTTTCTCAAAAGGAATAGCACTAACTATATAACTTTAGGTTGGTTGTTTTATTGAACTATAAAGTTAAGTCAACAATCTGTCAAATGTAAGAGAACCAAATAACAAGGAGAAAAAAAATCTATGGATGAAACCTTATTAACTAATACCAAAATGAATTGGAAATTATTCATCCAAATGGAAACAATAAATCATAGATATCAAGTATTTTGCCTTTGATCAGCCCTTTGAGTACTGATTATATAAAACCAAAATGTACAACTTATTTCTACTTGGAAAACATATGTGAATAACATATGCCAATAGAAAACACAAAATAAACTTATGGAACAATGCATATTACCTTCAGACTCCTCATTGACCTTGAAACTAACAACAAATTCTGGATATATGTGACTGTTTATATTCATATTCCATACTAAATAGTATCTTGGACATTGAATGTCATCCACCCTATTATCATATTCAAAGTTTCTGGGTTGAAATTGACTAGAGGCGATGTCAATGCTAGGATGAAGAACTTCCATGTTCCCCATTATTACACGACAAAGGACCAAGTGTCGAACACCATTTTCGTCAATATGACAATAACGAGCACTGTAAATATGAAAAAAAAATCTTATTATTAGTATACAAAATGCTATTTTCAAAGTTGATCATATGAAAAATAACCTGGCATAAGGGCAGGAAACGGCTGAAAGATGAACACCAACTCCGTATATGGATTTGTTTGTAGATAGTACACAATGCCCAAGTCCATGATCGATCATCGTAGATAGTTCTTCTTTAGAAAAATGAAGCCAAGCATATCTAACATTAGCATCCCCATGGATTATTTTTGTAATTTTAGCTTGTGCCCGGAATAGCTCTAAGCGTGCTTGCATTGATGCACCTGAGCAGTGGTATGTCTCCACTATCTCAAAATTAGTATTTCCAAAACTATTCATCCCATTAAGGAACATTTCTTGTACAGAGTCCAATACCAATTTTCCTTGTACAAATTTATTGTATGGAACTAAACCTACATGATTCTGCAGAATGGATTCACCACCACTGGACTCTCTACTACACTGTCTCAACTTGGATTCATCAACCTCATTCGCTTTGGTTTCAATACTTAATTCCATAAACTCAGGTTCCCATAAGTTATAAGATTCTTCATTAGAAGCAACATGGACTTCAGGGAAAAAGCAACTCCCTGCCTCATCAATCCATGCTATGGGTTGTTTTAAACTAGTGCTCAAGTCCACTTGACACATGTGTAAAAAATCTAACATAAGATCATGCCCATTTAACCTTATTTCCAAAGCTTCCTTTTTTATTTTAAAAGCATTCTTAACCAAGTCAACAACATCTCTAGGATAGTCTAACCAATCTTCATTGTTGTAGAGCATCACTCTTTCAGGTCTTTCAATCTTCTTATATTTCAAATAGTACCTAAGAAAGGATTGTCCACTATGAGAACCAATTGTTATCATTTTTCTTTCATAATCACTCGATTTCATTGTTTGACAACTCTACTTGTGGGTGATGCAAGTAATTAGTGTTGATATATTGTTGGTTACGAAACTCGCTTTAGACGTGCAATACAACAAGTAGCCTTCGTTTGCTTCAATTTAATTCCAGATTCCACTTCTGTATATATATATAAACACACCAAAATGTAAAAGATCAGATGCAATAGTCAAGGAAAACCAACATAGAGCTGCAACTGGTTTAAGGACATTATGGCAGTAAAAATGAAGACAATGACATCAGGAATATTTAATACTAATTCCTTAGATGTTTGAAACTCTTGACAACATTGAACTAGGATCATGTATAAAGTTGGCACAATAGATAATGAAGAGTTAATTTATAAAATCACTTTTGTTATGACAAAGAAAGTAATATGAAGCACTTGCACATATGAAAGATTGCAACAGTACCATCTCATAAATTTTGAAAAAACATAATGTCTAACTTATAAGATTCAAAAAAGAGTACTCAATAGCATCCAAGTCATGTGTTAAATTTTGAAAGCCTTGAACATGAACCATTTTAATGAACAAGATAGTTTCATTTCATTCCAAGAAAAAATTATTCAATTCTACATCAAGCTTATGAGGCCAAAGACAACAAAATCCAAGAAAAGACAAGTTTGAAGGGTATACAAAATTGCTAACACTGAAAAAAAAAAGATTATATATTGCTTAACAAATTGTTTCTTTTAGTATAAAAAAATAGGAAAAAACACAAATAAACTAAAAAACTGTACTCTATTTAGTCGCAAGTTAACAAAATGCTCAAGAGTAAACCACACTTGCTTGTTGCATGCAGTAACAAATAAGAATACAAAATTAAGGTATAAAGTAAACTAACTAAATTCGGAAATCATATTTGTCCAAAAAATCTAAAAAACATTGTATAATGATGAATTGTAAATAGATAAGGAAATGAATTAAAAAAAAACAGTGTACTTAATTCCAAGAGGAAACTGAGTTTATCATTTTATATCGCCTCCATGAAATTTCATATAAAATCATAAAGTAGATATCGAAGTGCCTTACAAGGCACCAACTTCCAAACAAACCATTTATGTCTTCAAATCTTTTTATGCCCTAAAAAATCCTATATATGAGAAAAACATCTAATGACTGAGTTGTCTTTCTTAAAATGACTATTGGAAGTTAGCTCATTTATTTTGTTGTCATAAAAAAAGTTGTAAAGGACACACAAGTTTCAACCTTGCCATGATATGGTATGTATAACCTAAAAACATTTGAGGAAAACTAGTCTCCACTCTTGACACATCATCGAAATCTTTGCCATCATCCATGAAATGAATAAATTTTTAGTGCTTTTCTAGCACTCGATATATCATATACACAAATTTGCACTTTTTTCATTTTTATATTCAAAAAGAGGCAATTTGCTTTTTGTGCCGTTATTTAAAGTAAAGGAACATACACTTTAGGAGGACTGAAAAATTTTCCCATGAAAGGGTAACACATAAGATAATAACATAATAGTACAAACGAGGCTTAAATGTAAATAATGAACCACACAAATAAAAATTAAAGCATAAGGAAAAAATCATATAAACTTGAGAAATGCCAAAAAATTGACAAAAGGCACATGAATAATTGGCTACATACGAGCACTGCAGTTAACATTTAAATTGCACATGCACGTCATAAAAGCAGGTTAGCCTTTGATAACAGAATTTAATCTAAAAATTATTTTTTAAAGAGAGAACTTTGTATTTGTATATTAAAAAGTAAAAACTAACTTGAGCTAAATACATAAATCAAAACAAATCCCCCCAAAACTTCTCACGCTCCACGTCAATATGATAACATAGCTTTCAAATGACTTTTATTTGTTGAAATCAAGCCACATATTGAAAAAATGAAACATATATGAAAATTTTGCAACAGACCAGAATCCACTCAAAATCTGAATGGAGAAAAGCATGGAGTGGAAAAACTAAGAGAATTCAGAAATATACCTGAGCCTTGAACTACATAAAACAACACATGAAAAAACCTCAACGAATCTTTCACCACTGGTTTTCTCTCTTTTATTGATTCTTTTAAAGTTGCAAGTCAAATCAGAGGAGCAAAAGGTCCTATTTATACAAAAAAAGGAAAAACCTTAAGGGTGGATGTTGATGAATAATCAACAGGATATGGAAGCAACTAGGATGAAAAGGAAGACTGTTCATGGGGTGCTTTATCCGTCCAAATCTTATAATTCTGAAAGGCATGTTCATTACATAGGTTCCTTTTTTTACCCTTTAGTTCTTTTCCATATCTTCTCCTACTTAACATTTATCCGTTTCACCAAATATAATTTTTAAGTGTTTTTAAAGTAAATAATTTGTGTATAGAATGTATGTATTGCTATTTAAATAAATTTCATAATTCAATATTTCAAGTAAACAAACAATCATTTTATAATAGTTACGAATAAAAACAAGCTCGATCGGTTGTGTAAGTTTGAGCACTCTTGTAATACTAGTTGTAATGTTATTTTTAGAAGTAATTATTAAAACAGAAGTGAATTGATTCGAATTAACTTAGAAAATTAATTTCTATATATTTTTAAAATTAATTTTATTTTATTTTATTTATAATTATAAAATTTAATATATTTATTTCATATTAAAAAAACACACATACACATATGAAAGAGATATAATATTATTGACTTATATGAATAGTAATAATGGAAAATTACTCATTTAGCTCATGCCAACTTCAATTTTTTCTAAAGTTTATTTTGTTATTTTAGTAAAAGATATGTTTTCATATTGGGAAATATTATTTCATCATTTTTTCAAAACCACTATTTATTTTTTCTTTGTCAAATATAAAAAACAAATTACTTAAATATTTTTATACATTTTCCTTTTCACTTTTAATTTTTTTTAATTTAATATAGGAAACATATAAATTTCATAAATTTATTTTTATGCTTGAAGAAGAAAATAATAGTATATTGAATATATTTTAGTAATTACTAAAAATGTAAAATTTAAAAAAACTTCTAGTTTTTTATTTTCTATACGTATGACATGATTGCCATAAGTATTTTGCAACAATTTTTGTTTTTATTTATTTAAATTTACAAAAGTATTTAATTATATATTAATTAATAAGAAATATTGACTAATTCTCTATCCATAATTCCATAATAATTTTCTCCTCAACTTCTTTCGCTCTTTACTTTCTTGGTTTGGGTAACCTTTTTGTAGGATAAGTTGACTGAACCAATTAAGATGATGGTTATATATTCAATATGATTATAAATAATCTCCAAGCATGGATTATATAATAAGTAAAAAAAATAGTTATCCTCGTCTTCTTTCTCTCTTTATACTTTTTCAGGGCATGTGACTTTTTATAGAACAAAATGAGCTTTATATTAAAAGAAGAAACTAAGGTGTATATTTTATATTCATGGATAGTGAAATAAATAACATATTAATTGATTTATTTGCATTGAAAATATAAAAATTAGAATTTAATTAGGAACAAAATTAAAAACTTTTATATATTTTTATTTTTACATAGTTTATGACATAGAAAAAAAAATTATTTTGATTATAGAATCCAAACTAATAAAGAACATATTTTAAGACAGAGAGATTTTTTTCAGTATATGTTACTCATTTAAATGTAAATAAAAATATTTATAAACAATAAATAATCCAAAAATGAAAAATGAGTATTCTTGTATATTTATTAATTACGAATTGGTAAATTAAGAAAATATATAAAAGGTAAAAAATTTAAAATTCGTAATTAAGTTATTTAATTATATATATTTATTCATTTAAATTTATAATTAAGTTTTTTTTGAAATTTAAATTTATAATTAATTTATTTTAGTAAGATTCTCTTTTTTTTTTATAGAAGGGAAGGGAAAAGCCCAAAGTAAGTATTTCCTTATTCATATAAGCAAAGGATATATTTATTTTACAATGTACCCAAAAAACTAAAGAATTTATTTTATATCATTTTTTTGAAAAATTACGATTTATTTTGTATATCAAAAAGGTAAACTATCGTCCTCTAGGGTTGTTCCCTAGACTGCCCCCTCCCCAACCCTTATATCCACCAACTCTTCTTCTTCTTTTTTCTTTATCAAATATTAATAATTATTATTATTTGATTTAAATATTTTTCCAAATTTTCCTTTGACTTTTAAAAATATTAAACTTAATCTAGTATTATACAAATTTGATTATTGAATAATAACATTATACGTTTTCATACATTAATGTCAATAATTTCTGAAAACGTACAACATTGATATTTTTTTATGTTCTAGAAATGATTAGCATTTCAGTTGTCCAAGAACGTTCAATTTTACATTTCTGGTTATCAAAAAAATTTACACTTCTAAGAGTTTTATTTGCTTACAGTTACAAAAAAATTAAAAATATATTGACATATTCTCTTTCCATAATTTCATATTAACTTTGCCCTTGACATCAAAAATTTCATCTCTGTTGTTTTTCAGGTTAGGTTATTTTTAATTTCTAGAACAAAATGAGCTTTCTGATAATTGAACCAACTTAATTTTAATGTCGATATAAATTTTTTATTATCTTCACTGTGAAATATAGTATGAACATATAATTGATTTTAAATATTACATTAAATTTGTTCGTTGTTCATATAATTTTACTATAAGAATTCTATATCAAGGTAAAACAGAAAATATTTATTAAAACTAATAAATATTTAATTTATTTAATAATTAAATTTTGAAATTAAATAAAAAATTCTTTAGACATTATTGTTAATCACTAAACCAACCTGACCCTTTCTTGCAAATCAATTTATTTTCCTATCAAATGGATACCAATGTACTATTTTAGCACGTTCAATGCACAGTAAAACATTTAGAAAAATTAATAATAAAATACTCTTATTAAATATAATTTGGTTCATAAATTAAAATAACCAAGTAATTTTATATATAAATATAAAAGTATATTTATTTTGTATAATGATGACCCGGGTTTATATGATGTTTTTAGGGTTTTTCCTTGTAGGTTTTGAGTCTTTTTCTTGTGTCTCATGTAGTGTTTCATGCATTCTCATGCATTTTTACTTTTATTTGTGCATTTGCATTAGTTTAGTAATTTTGTAGTTTTATGAGGGCTTTAGTTGCATTTTATTAGAGTTTACGAGTCTTAGGCAATTTCCACTTCTTTTGGAGCTTTTGTGCAAAACTGACCTTTAAGTTTCAAGATATTTTCCAAGCTTGTTCATCAAGGTTTCAGGTTGAATCAGCTGAAGAGGGAAGGTCTAGAGGCTTGGAGAATTGAATGGAGGCTTAAAGAGGAGTAAAGAGGAGTTAAAATGAAGATAAAAAAGCTTTCCAGCGAGTTAAGAGCGCCTAGGCGTGCTCCATTGGCGCCTAGGCGCCAATTGCTCTGTTCCAGTTTCTGGAATTGCACTTTTTCAGCATGGAATTGGCGCCTGAGCGCCCGGAACAGCCCAGACTCGTGATTTTTCCTATAAATAGGATTCTAGTCATTTTCTTTTGTAATTTTGGATATCTTTTCATACTTTGTAACATTCAGAGGTAGAGGATCATCTAGAAGAGTGAGAGAAGGCTTCCAAGCTTGTAATTCAGGTTCTTAGCCAGCCATGCTTGGCTAATCTCTCTTCTATTGCTTTGGTTTTCTTTGTAAGACTTTTCATATTTGAGTTATAATCTTAAGTTCTTTCCCACATGTTCTTCTTCTTTTCTTGAATCTCATATTCTGAATTTCAATCTAAGCTAGTATGCATGCTTGCTTTATGCTTTTCTATAATCAGAACGGAAGTTTGTTATAGATTAGGGAACCGATTTGGGATTACCCTTTCTATGCTTGCTACTAGGAATAGAGGAAGGGTTGGGGTTTGTTGGCCTGAAATTGCATGATATAAAACCTCATATAAATGACTAAGTACACAAGGAATTGGGCTTAGCTTTTAGTATGGGAGAATTGCTTATGTGAGGAATCAATAAGTGAGTAATTAGGCTATAGAATCAAGGAGAGATCCCTGAGAACATGTGCTTAGAATGATGTGCTTGAATTGACTAGTTGAGCAAGAACCCAAAGCATGTTCTTTTCTGAGTTTTTGTTTATTTTATTCTTTGCTTCTTCGACATATCTTTGATTCAATAAAACAAACCTTCAAACTCAAGGCTTAAGCTTATTTTAGTCACTCACAATCCCTGTGGTTCAATAATTAAAACCGGGTGGATTTGTACACTTGCGGATTTACCAACATATAATCATTAAACCAATGGGTCCTCTGTTTTAAGTCACTTTATTTGCATATCATATGGATATAGGTCTAAAATACTAATATTTTAGCACGTGCAGTGCATAGTAAAATATTTTTAAATCTAGGGGTATATGTAACCACTTTTTACTATTGTGATCGGCACCCTTTTCTTGATAAAAGCAACCAAAAAGAAAAAAAGATGAAAGCTTACTACTCCCTAACAAACAAGGTGCCACTCTTATTGTTGGGGTTGATTGTCAAGTCCCACATTGCCCAAGTTTCTAAAATAAAGAAGGAGGTTAAAAATTAGCTATTGGAGAAGTCCCACATCGCTTAGTGTGGTGAAACAAGGGGGAGACCAAGGCTATATATTGGACCTAGGTTCTTTGTTTTTAGATGCACCAGTCAGTAGCACTTTAAGCTTATATCTGACTTAGTTTAATATTTGCTTTGTGAGAGTGTGGTTGTACTGGGGCATTGGGGTGAGAGTGAGAGAAGTCTATGTGTTGTAACAATTTTCACATAGTGATATTTCTCTGGTTGTCGGTTTAGACAACAGTCGTGGTTTTTTCTCCGGTTTAGGAGTTTCCACGTAATTTTCTTGTGTTGTGATTGTGTTTTATTTTTTCTTCAGCTCTGTTGTTTCCCAACACTTATCCGCGAGAAGAAGCAGTGAAAGCCTCGAAGGAGGATCCACCATCACATTCAACGCTTGCCCCTGCACAACTCCAGCCTTGGCCAGGAAATCCACGCAGGCATTTCCTTCCCTGAGCGTATTTTTTTTAGTAAGCCAAAGTATTGTATTAAAAGGGAGTACAAGGGATACTCTAACCCTTAATACAAGAAGAAAAACAAAGGAAACAAAGGAAAAAAAACGAAAAAGAAGCAAAGAAAATTAGACAAAAATATCTCTATGCAGAAGCCAGATAAATAAATACATAGGAGCCTCCTTAAAAGACCTTCCAAAGAGCCAACTCCATGCTAAAAGCCAACGAGAATCAAGGGGGCAGCAGCAGCAAAAATTTGGCAGTAAAGAGAAGATCACACTAGACCCACAGTAAACTGTCAAGTAGGAAAACAGCAGCACAACACAAAAAGTTACAGAGTCCATGTGAAGAAACACAGGCAGCCAAACATTCAAAATTAAAACAGGACCACTACACGTTTCTGGCCAAGGGGAGCAAGCTAAAGAGTACTCAGGCACCAAATGGGATTTACTGACCTGAGCGTATGCTCCAATCGAACCTCCCACTGCCGCCGGAGAAGATCACTGATGCTGGCTATAAGCATAGCACATTCATGAAACCTGGAAGGAGGCTCCTGGATCAAAGACACCGCGAGCAGCGAGTCTGAAAGAAAAAGAACCGCCGGAAGCCCTCCGCCCACGCCAACCGCAAACCATGGTAAATGGCCTGAAGCTCCATTGACAAAACGGAGGCGCTGCCATAATAACCAGAGAAGCCCCAAATCCAATCTCCACAATTGTTACGAAGGCACCCACCAAACCCACTACTATGCGGTGTGTTCCCCTTGTTGTCATCACAATTCACTGCAATTTCACCCTTCCTTGGAGCCCTCCAAACCACCATTCGCTCCGGCTGCTGACTTGCACCCATAGGCCAGTCTCAACTAAACTCCTCCTGAAGCCCATCGATCCAACGCTGGAGCACATCAAAAGGAAGGATCTGCCCCTCAAAAACTGCATTGTTTCTAGAGGCCCAGATAACCCAAATCGCAGCCAAGGCTAAGCTTCCCTGAGCTTCCACCAGGTGACGAACCCACAAGCCAGGACTCTCCATGTCAGCATCGTGACCGTGCACATGAATACCCAAATGAGCCCAAAACCTTCTGGCGAAATAGCAGTCCTGTAAGCAGTGGAACACCGTTTCCGGGTAAAGTCTGCAACGACTGCAAGACGGAGACTCAGCCATTCTACGACGGAAACGAAGGTAGTTCGTTGGCAGCTCATCCCGGGCTATCAGCCACACCAAAAAACACACCTTGAATGGGGCATGGAGCCTCCAAATCCAACCCCAACAGTTGACCTTCGCATTACGAGCGCTCTACAATCCAACGTCAGACTCATCATTCCTGGAAATCAACTACTGGTAACCTGACCCAACTGAGTAAGCACCAGACATACCCCTTGTCCACACATGGCAATCCGGAACTCCCTCATTAATCCACGCTGAAATCTTGTGGATAACATCCTGCACCTCCTCCGGAATCAGTGTGTATAAATTCTCCAATCTCCAAAGGCCATTCTCCCCCATAACGTCCTTCACCCTGGTTTCAATGTCATGAATGTCCACCGATGCAACCTTGTCACAAAGTTTATATCCCCCAAGCCATTCGTCATATTAGAAGGATGACTCACTGTTCCCAAGCTTGAAGGCAAACCCATCCTTTAGGAATTCCAAAGCTCTACCAATAGACCTCCACGCTATCGGCCATCTACCCAACTTGGAAGGGAGGAGACCCCCACAGACCTTATACTTTCCCGACAGCAACACTGCCCAAGGTTTATGGTTACCCGATAGTAACTGCCAAACGTTCTTCCTTAACAGCGCCAGGTTGTGGTCCCTCGCCTTTCTAAAGCCTAGACCTCCTCATCTCCTAGGTTGGGCAGTGATATCCCAATTAACAAGGTGGATGACAAGCTCACCCGAGCCCTTCTAAACAAAATGCTGAATACTCGAGTCAATTTTGTCACATATGGCTTGTGAGATCCAAAGGTGTTGCATGCAGTATGTAGGCATGGAGGAGAGCACTGACTGAGCTCGTGTCAATCTGCCAGCGCGGTCCAGTAAGCGATGCTTCCAAGAAGCCACCCGACCCTTCACCCTATCGACCATAAACTGGAAGTCACGGCAAGTCGCTCTCCTGTTAAAAATGGGGAAGCCTAAGTATTTTCCAATATCAACAACAAAATCTACCCCAGTAGTCTCCACTAATTTCTCCATGAAATGGTTCCCAAGGCCTCAGTGACCCATAGCCCTAGGTTTTTCCCGATTCACCCGCAAGCCTGACGTATTGCAAAACCTAGCCAACACCCCTTTCATTATCCGCACCTTCTCCTCATCAGCCTTGGTGAAACAGATGAATCGACGAACCTAGCACCGTGACCGGGGCCCAAGTCTTGGCATCCACCGCCTCCATAATAAGAGAACTAAGTCGCTCCATGCATAACACAAACAGGTCGGGGGATCGGATCCCCCGCAAGCCCATCTTCGGTTGAAAGTGATGAAGCTTATCCCCATTCCACAGGATCGAGAGACGCACCGAGGACACACAAAACATGATGAGATGGATGCATCTCTCTGGGAACCCAAACATCTGAAGAGTATCCTCTAGGATTCTCCAATCCAATCTATCATATGTTTTTTCCAAGTCAAGCTTGAAAGTCAAGTCACCAACCCTCTCTTAGTTTTTGAAATTGAGTGAACTACCCCCTGGAGGATGATAGCATTGTCCGTAGCAGTGTTATTAAACTCGGCCCGATGATCAACTCGGTCAGGGCACTGGATCAATGGGTCACTGGTTGAACCGTTTGACTCGGAATATATTAATATTTAAAAAAAAATCATAATACAATTTATTCTAATCTAATAATTTCAAATCATAAATTTAAAACTAATAATAACTTTCTAACAAACTAATTTTAGTATTAAATTTCTTATAAAGTTATAATTACAATTCTGTTTTCACATAAAAATATTATTAATTCATCATAATTTTAACTAATTTCTTTTTATCCAACTCAACTTTGTTTATTTTTTGTAACATACTACATTTTTTCAGTTTTTGGTCATAACCTTATCACATGGGCTTGCACAACTATTTAATGCACAAACAAACCTGTTGGGCCAAATAAAAAAAGATCAAAATTTCATTAAAAGGGCATAAAACATTAAGAAACCCTAGCAAATATCAACCTAACAGTCGCAGCACTAGTTCACAAAAGAACAGCCGCACAACCATATGAGCAACTGGGATTTCGTTTTCGTTTTCCTTGAATCTCTCGTCTCATGTCTTGCAACTCTGTTTTGTTACTGCATCTGTTTCTTTTCATTCTCAATGCAGCACTAGTTCACAAAAGAAATCTACATGGGGGTGAGAGAAGGTAAAAAACACAAGAGACTCTAATTTCTATCTCTATGTTGCACACTTGCAGTCTCTTTGTGCCATCTTTTTCCCCCTCCCTCTCCCTCACACACACACAAGAGACTCCAATTTTCAACCAACGCTTCATGAAATTTTGAATCTTCCTTCTTTCTCTGTGACTAAGGTGGCTTCGCTTTTGACTTTTTTAAGAAGAAATTTATTTTCGGTCCATCCGAATTAGATCCAAGTCACCGGTTTTTTGACGGAACCGACCGAGTCTTACCAGTTCATATCGGGCTAGTTGCATGTCCGATTGGTTGTTCGGCTTGAACCAATTAGGTGTCTGGTTTGCGGTCTGACCGGTCAAACTGGCTGGTTCGAGCCGAGTTTAATAACACTCGTCTGTAGTCCCTCTCCCAAGAATAAAGCTACTCTGAAACGGGCTAATCAGGTTGTTCATGATGGGTCGAATTCTATTCACCAGAATCTTGTTAATCAATTTATGAATCACGTTACATAAACTGATCGGTCGAAGCTCTTTAAAAGAGCGCGGATTGTCTACCTTTGGAATGAGACCTATCAGGGATCAAACTGCCCTACCTCAAAGGCATCACAAACCAACTGAAACACAGAATCTCCCACTACATCTCAATACCTCTTGTAGAAGCAAGCATGAAAATCATATCGACCGGGTCCCTTTAAAGAGCCCATCTAAAAAATAGATGTGGTCACCTCCTCCTTAGATATCAGGGCCATTAAACTAGAGGCAGCATCCTCTGGGATCATAGCATGCTCCAAAACCTGGGCCCCCTCAAGATCGACATCATCTCGCGAGGCTAAAAGATCACTATAGAAAGCCTGAGCTACAACTTTTAATTGTTCCCCATTTGTATGTCGTGTGCCATCTGAGAGCTCCATCCTCTGAATATGGCTCCATCTCCTTCGAACAATTGTTTGAGCATGAAAAAACTATATATTTCTTTCACCTTGCTTGACCCATTTTTCTCAGGACTTTTGATACCAAAGCAATTCCTCCTAGGTTAAAATCTCCTTATATTCCCTGTAAAGATCCTTAAGTCTGCAAGTAAGGACAGCGAAATCCACCTGCTCCAAGCGGTTCTGAACGTAACAGATTTGGTCAGCCACTCTCTTTTTCCTATGGAAAATATTGCCAAACACCTCCTTATTGAACCTGAAAGAATCTTCCCTAACATGATTCAACAATGAAGTGAAAAATGGTACCCCTTGAAGGTATGAAAAACACTAGAAGGGGGGGTTTGAATAGGGTTTTATGCTTAAAAAATTTCCCTCTAAGATTTCAAAAAATCTTCTCGGTTTCAAGAACACAAAGTGTAAAAGATAAGGAGATGAGAAAAACACACAGGTGTTTTATCCTGGTTCACTTGATAAATCCCTCAAGCTAATCCAGTCCACCTGTTAAGGTCATTTCTTCCTTCGTAGAATGAAGGTAATCCACTATTCAAAGATTGTTACAACTGCACTAGCACACCTTGCTCAGTGACTAACAAATCTGAGAACTAGCAACACTAAGACACACAAGTCTTAGTCTTCTCAAGAAATCTGACCTCACTGGTCTCTAAAGGAACTACAAACAGATTGTAGAAGGTTTGGGTTTACAAAGAGTTACTTCTAAACAAGCAGGAGTAAACACAATAAGAGCAATGGAGAAATATTGCTAAGGTATTTTGCTTGAAGGTTTTCACTTGTATTGCTCAATAGTTTCTTAGCCAATTTCTACGCTCTTCAGCCTTTTTATACTCCAAGATAAGGTGATGTATTCGTTGAAAGAATCTATCCGTTGGAGAGCAATTCTGCAAATTCCAGAACCTGTTGTGGCTGAACTTCGTAAGTAAGGCGGTCAGAATAATACAGTGCTTTTGTACTATTGACGATGACATTGCCTTAGCCTAGTTGACTTCTAATCTTGGCGACGCTTCATGTTGGACTTGTGAAGCAATTGATCAGAGTCAGAAGGAAGCTTGGATCCTCTAACCTTTTTAACTTCTGCTTCTGGACCGTTCACTCAGAACCTCTGGTCTTCAAAATCAGAGTCACTCTGGTCTTGAGAGCCAGCTTACACTTGGACTTCAGAATCTTCAAGTCTTCATCTTCTGGACTGTTCGCTCAGAACTCCTGGTCTTCAGAACTTCAGCACTTGAATCTTCAGAGCCCACATTAGAGCTTTAATCTTCATAACATCTGAAGCATTTACTACCGTTCATAATAAAGTAGTGATTGCAGAAGCGAAACATTGGTTACTCTTGGGTCTGAAACTTATGATGGATATGACTTTAAATCAGAAATAGAACCTGTTTGTCAAGCACTTAAAAGACAAACGTTAGAGTACCCTAATTGTTCATACACAAATAAAAACTTGTTATCATCAAAACATAGAGTTGTACCACCTGACCAAATCTTGGTCTTACACCCATTTTTTTCCAAGCATCATAAACCACTTGGGCAAATTGTGGATGCTGCATCCACGCTGCCTCGAACCGGAAGGGTTTATTACTGATACGAGTAGCACTTGGACAGCAACGAAGTAAGATTGGGCTATGGTCTAAGTGCCTCTTGGCTAGCACCTCGATAGGGCCATCTAGAAAACCCAACCTCCACTCCATATTCACCAAACCTATGTCTAATCTTCGTGACGATACTAAGTGTAAGCCATACCAAAAGACCCCACATCGAACAATCTACACTCTTCATAATTCTCCACAAACCTGCGAGCCCTAGCAGCTGAGAAACCACCCCCGCGCTACTCATTCTCTGCTGCAATATCATTAAAACTCCCTACCACTGCCCAGGGACCATTGATGTCCTCTGCAACTTGGTGAAGATGACTCCACATGATATGTCGAGCCATAGGCACTGGGGATGCATACACTCCGGTGCAAACCCTGCTAGCGAAGGGAGAGCTGAAGCGAAGGGACACCGCCTGAGGGTGTGAGTCCACCACCTCTACTGCCAACGGAAGAAAAATTAGGCCCATCGCCCAAATACCACTTGAGTGGCCCTGCGCTTCCTCCACTATCAGAACTCTGTACCCTAACTAAGCCCAAAACGTCATGAGTCTACTAGATTGGACATGCGTTTCAAAGAGAAAACAAATGTCAGGCCGATACTGCCTCACTACGTCCTTGAGATTATGTTTACAAGATGCTAGCCACACACCGAACATTCCAAGCTAGAATACTAATATTGGTTGTATTCATCATAAAAACCAACTAATAAATATTCCAGAGCATGGTTCTCACTACATATCATGAGGTTTTGCATGGAACATTCCCTCATCCTTCTGGAGATCATCCTGAAATCTGCTATGAATTTCCATAAACTGTGCCGAGCCAATAGCATTGACAACTGCTTTCAGGAACGGAGTTTCAAGCACACGCCCTAGGCTTTTCCCCGTCGCTGCAACGGATTGGGCCTGTTTTTTGTTTAGGTTTCTAATTGGTTCCCCCTAGAGGCCCACTTCATCTTTTTTGGTAATTACCTTTCCACCTTCCTTCGCGGGCCCCCTTTGCTTTTAAGAGCTTCATCAATTTTCCTTTTCTTTTATCCCAGGTCAGCCTTTTCACTTAGGCCCACCCCAGCACTAAATTCCCCAAAATTTTAGGAATTGAACGCCACGTGCGCCGCTGCTTTCCCCGGATGATTGGTACGCTGATTACTAGCCACTAGAGATATTCTTCCCATGATTAGTTCTAGATCCCGAGCCTGCAGCCGGTCCCCCATTTTTCTTCTTTTTATTTGTTTGACTACCATCCAATCATCTGCTACCTCCAGGTCAACCGGGTCCACCCCATTAACCCCACCTTTATGAGATTCCTGGGAATCCTCAATAACAACAATGGATGGATCTATTCCCGTCAGTTTCTTTGGGGTTTCCGTTGCAGCTTCCTACTGCTGAGATGGTACTAGGGTTTCGTTGGGGGATGGAGACAGTGTTACTATCTGTGTCGGCGCCGACACTAGCTCTGGCTCTTGCGACGGCTCCGATGTAACTAGAGCTACTGTACACTCCCTCCCCCTATGGTCGTAGCAACTACATTTAGGGCAGATGATCTGTAACCCTTTATATTCCACTTTATACCAATATCCTTCAAACCATAACTTTCCCACCACCGGTTGAGTCAAGTAAATTTCCACACAGACCCGAGAAAACTTGCCTCGTTCAACATTGAGGGTGTTTCGATCCACCTTAGTGGGCTTTCCTATCAGCTTGGCCAGAGATAGGAGGAAGCTCTCATTATAGAGGGTAACATTCAAACCAGGGATGCGAATCCAAGCTAACGTGGAGGTAACCTTCACCGCAGAACATATAAATTCCCCGCTCCACATAGCAACCGCCAAGTAGTGGTCGAAAATCATCCACGACCCACCGTCCATGACCTTTTTCTTGTCTTCTTCAAGGCCAAACTTGACCAGAAAAAACCCATTATCCACATCCAAGAGGTCAAAGTCCCCCTTTAACTTCCACATAGTGCTAAGTTTGAGATTCATGGTGCGAAAACCAAGTTTCTTCCCCAACAAACATACCACCAGTGCCTCCTTCCAAGGGGAGCACATGCCCTCGATCACTGACTTCTCTACAAAGACTTGTTCACTAGAAGATAAATTACTGACAACTTATTACCCTTTCAACAAATGCGCGAATTAGACAATAGCTTGCCCGAGCAAAAAAGGACAATTTGTGGGTTGTTTTTCATACGATGTCAGAAGGCAGACGATGTTGTGCCCAATGTCTTATGCTGCTTTATCCACCTAGTGGAAGAGAAGACCCATGCATTGAATACACAAGGATATGCATTATATACTTCTCTTTAACGTAAACTTATTGAGAGATACTTGAATCTCTCTAGGTATTTGAGAAGAATTCAGATAAAAGAGCACAATAATTTTTTCATTTTATTTATTGTACATTTTGTATAGAATTTAAACTCTCAAACAACATTCTTTCATTCTTTACAAATTATTCATAAGCATTCATGTCCAATCATTTGTTAGGAACCTTTGTAAAACTACACAAGGCTAAGCTTTAATACACATTCTCATTCATTGAGGTGCAAAGGTTGGTTTATTTAGAACTCGTAGAAACCTGTATCTACACCCAATTTGTTGGTTTAGAGATGGCTTGGAGAGCATATTAAAAGCGCAACCCTATCAGCTTGAAGAGGCGAGATCAATACTTGTAATTTTCCAATGCTCAACTTATAAGGTTGCCCTCTTGTGCTGAATCTTGTTAGTACATGTTAATCTTCATAATTTTCCTCCAACATATTCTTATCACCAATATCTACACTAAAAGAAAAACACTAATTACCAACGGCTTTGACAACTAATATTTGTTAGTAATGTTAATTTACTGACGACAAAAGGCTAGTTTTGGTCTCGTTGATTAGTATTGGTCTCGTCGATAAATAGTAGTACTAATGGTTCTAAAAAAGTCATCGATAAAGTAGTGACGTACAAGACAATTGGTAAATTGAGTTGCATTGGCTTGCATTTTGCTAAATTTTGAAGTGATTCAATATTTTAATTCACCTGATAATATATTTTTCATTCAGAGTTTTTATTTTTAATTTAATTTTATAATAAATCCCACACAATTTAATTTTAAATAAGTTTTTTAAATAATATATATCATATGAAGTCAAAAAATGAAACAAATAAGCGTAGGTGGCTCTTCTAGGGTTTCCCTAACCCAAGCAATCTCTATGGCGGCTGATGGAGGATTGGTGGCGACTGGAGGCGGATCTGCGGAGGAGGACGACGAGGTGGATGGAGCTGAGTTAGAGGAGGCATGGGGCAGTCTGATTTAGGCATTGGATCAATGGGTCACTGGGTTCGTGGGAGGCGGCGCTATTCAGAGTTCCAGAGGTCGTGGGAGGCGGCACGATTCAGAGTTCCAGAGGTCCACAGAGCAATGATGTTACCCTCTTCGTTGACGACATCGAAGAGGCAATAGGCTACCACCATATTCGAGGCCTCTTCTCTCTATTTGGATGCATTTCAAGGGTGTTTGTGCAACAGAATCGCAAATATGGACGACGATTCTATTTCAGCTTCGTCCATTTTCTCTCTCGAAAACAAGCTTCTTTTGCAATCGATGCACTTGATGGCCTTATGGTGGGAGGAGCAGCCCTATCACTGGAACCAGCAAGGTTCCCGAGAACAGAGCTTCAATCCCTTATTCTTCATGTTTCTCGCACTTCACCTATGATGAGTTCTCGCACTTCACCTATGATGAGTTCTCGCACTTCACCTTTGATGGGTCCTGGTTCGCTCAAAGTTAGAGGGGTGGTCTTTGAAGAAATAGAGATCGATTCATGGCTCCTTAGGGGTTGTTGTGCAGGGGAAAGAATCCCTTTTGAGTTCCTTTTCCCTGAAATCTCTCAGCGGTTTTTAGGTGTTGTTGCAAGTAAGGATATCGAGACAGGGAGCGATAGCTTGGAGGGTGCGATGTGGCCGAAGTAGGCGTGGCGATGGAGAATGGCGGTGTCGCTGGACCTGGTTCTCCTTGCAGCGAGGGACTTGAGTCGAGGCTTTCTCTACCTACCCCTTGTTGTCAACCTTCTCCACCCATAGAGCTTGTGAAAATCCCAAGACCACGAGGCAGACCTAAGAAGACTAGGGTTGAGGGATGCAAGAAGGAGGGCCAACCATCGTCTTGCCTTGGTTCTGCGGTGTCATTGGACAGCGATGAGGTCGAGGCTACGGGCAAAGAGCTGATGGTCCTTTCGGAGGAGCTGTCAAACCCTTTTGGCGTTATGACTCGTGCGAGAAGTGCCATCTTGTTGGGAAAGCGCCTTGGCTTGACGTACGATTGTCCATATACCATTGCCCATGGCAAGATCGCGGCTCAAATATGGGCTAGAAGTGTTTCTTAGCTTTTGCGAAAGGAGGGTATAGTCTGTTTTTGTTTGGTTCCTTTCTGTTGTTTTGGAGTTGCTGGGTGGCTCTTGTAGGCTTGATCGGGCTTCGCTAGGCTTTGTTGACCGCTTATCTTTTGGTGGTTTTTTTTTTGTTTTATTTCTTTGTGCTTGGCTCTCAGGGTTTTTTTTTCTAAGGGCCTTTCTGGGCGGTTTCTTCGTGTCCTGGCTGTGGTTTTTTTGTGGGTTCTTAGGTGTTTCGTTGTTTTTTGATCCCCTTTGAGTATGATGTATATCATGTTCACCTCCTCTCATTTATATCAATACAATTTGTGTTTTCGAAAAGAAAAAAAATAATTATATAAAATAGTGATAAAATGCCCCAACTTACATTTTACCTTCCAATTTATCATCCCTTCAAAGGAGGAGTGAGATAGAAGTCGTGGTAGTGGAGTTTAGGACTTTGGTAGATTGGTAAATTGGGGTCGAGGCTTAGGGTTTCATCAGTACGAAACCAAGGGAAGGAGTGTGACTGTGTGAGTGACACAGAGAGATTGAATTCATCCATGGCTGGCAACGGCATCCACCCATACCACCAACAGTGGCCTCCCGCAGCGGCCGTTCCTCCTCCAACCCCACCGCCTGCCGCTCCTCCCACCCTCTCTCCCGACGAGGCACTTTTCTCTCCTTCCATTTTCTTTCTCTTCATAATCAATCATGAATTCTGATTCTGAATTCTATGTTCATTCTTCGTTGTCCAGGTTCGAACGATATTCATCACTGGCCTCCCCGACGACGTGAAAGAGAGAGAGCTACAGAACCTGCTTCGATGGTTGCCTGGCTTCGAAGCTTCTCAGCTCAATTTCAAAGCCGATAAACCCATGGGTTTTGCTCTCTTCTCCAGTCCTCACCAAGCAATCGCCGCCAAAGATATTCTTCAGGACATGCTCTTCGATCCTGAAGCCAAGTCCGTCCTCCACACTGAAATGGCCAAGAAAAATCTCTTCATCAAAAGAGGTCACCTTCTTTCACCTGTTTATCATAGTGGGTTATTGTTCAATTGTAGATAGATGTAGAACTTATCTTGATTTTTTTTGTGTGGTAGGAATAGGGGCTGATGCAGCTGCTTTTGATCAGAGTAAACGGTTAAGGACTGCTGGGGATTATACACACACTGGTTATGTAACCCCATCTCCTTATCATCCTCCCCCGCCTCCCGTTTGGGGACCACATGGGTAAGAAATCCACCTTTATCTTCGAAATTACGAAAACTATGGCTGCAATGTAAGGTTTTGAGTCTTAGCAATCACATCGTGACCTTAATTGTGGCCAATTTATTTGCAGTTTTCTACAATTTCAAGGGTTTCAGTGAAAACCTTGATCACAACATAAGAATATCCTTTTGCGTGCCCCTCCGTATATTTTAATAAGTTCAGTAAATTTGGTTTTTGTTTGTGAAAGTTTATTTGCTTTCGTGGTCCAGATACATGGCTCCACCACCACCTCCGTATGATCCGTATGCAGGCTATCCTGTTGCACCTGTACCGATGCCTGCTCCTGCTCCCATAGCGGCGCCTAGCAGCTATGTTCCAGTTCAGGTGAGATTGGCTTAACAGAATAGATTAGACAGTGCTTCTATTTCAGTTGATTTCCCTTTCTATGATTATGTTATCACTACTTGTCTTGTAGTATTCAGCTCATATTAGTAAAATTTGGATAGGAACAAATTTAAGTATTCTTCTTTCTAAGCTCTATAGTGCTTGCTTATTTAACTTATCTTTTGGTTAGAGAGAGCCTGATCTCTGCTCTTATTTGTATATTGTTATAATTATGACTTAGTTTTTTAAATTGATGATGTTACTTATCTGAGACTATTACTGTGCCCATGACATGTCCTTTGGCTTTCACGGACATGAAAGATTTCTAAGATTGTATTTTAAAGGGAATATTAGAGGAGACATATTTGCCTTTGATTTTGATGGATGTGTTGTTGACTTAATTGTTATATTCTGCTTATGTTCTGAATTATATTTAGAGATTACTATCACTATTTCTATATGAATGTTAAATGCATTTTTTTATTTGCATTCTATTGGTAAATATACAAAATGAGGGTAAATACTTTGTAGATAAAAGTATTATTAGGTCCCAGCTTTTTATTCCTTAAAGTGATATTGTGTGTTTTTGGCTTTTGCTAGACATGATTGCTGATATCAAAACTGTATTCTTTTCCTCCATAAAAAGCTTGCTCATAGATTACCCATGTTAGCCTAAGAGAAGGAACCTTAGGGAACCTCTAAATCTAATCTAGAATTGATAGCCAACCTGTGAAACAAGATGAAGAAGGACTGTATTATTGAAAAATTGAACATGAAGATAGAGAACGAATTCTCTTTTCACCATAAAATTATCAAAAGTACAATGACCTCCCTAATCTGATTTCCCCTTATTTGTCTAACCAAAACCATCTAATTAACTCTTCCCTTCTGTTAGAAATAATAATATAAAACCGTTCATGTGGCCCTTACCCGACAACTTAAGCTTCTGGGACATTTGGTTATTTGATATGGTATCAGAGCCTCTATGACTAAGCGGTTCAAAGTTCGATCCTTTCCGCCTCAAGTTCTTCTAATAAAAAGTTGAATATCAGCACATGGTAGATGAGCATGTGCATTGTCCATGCTTCAAGCCCAAACGAGCTCTTGCGTGAGGGAACGTGTTAGAAATAATATTATAAATCCATTCATGTGGCTTTTGGGATAATTGGTTATTTGATGCCTTCGATCAAACACCCTACGTAACTAATCGGCTAGCTATTAACAACATAAGACATGTCCTTATGTTGTCGTATTGATACATCTTAACAATACCTTTCTCCTCAAAATCCACCTTACCCTTGAGGTGGGGATTCTTGTTTAAAAGTTATGCGCCATGCCTTTATGGCTTCTTGACCATACCCTTTTGCACACCCAAACCCTCCTGGCTGCGCGCCCTTCGCTAGGATTGTCACCTTCAATATTTTCTGGACATCGATGAGCTAATGCATAGACCAAGCCACAATGAGAACATCCCTCTTCCCTACATGTCATAAATTCTTGGTAAGGCAATTGCTGCACACTCCCGTTCTGAAATCGAACTGATGCATTGGCCCTAATTGAGTTTGAGCCTACTGGTTGAGACTAGTGATTTTTGTGTTCGTTCACGTGTTATCTCGCTCTGCAACAGAAAATGACTTGCTACCCTCGTCAGTCGTCACTGTGTTACCCCTAAGATCGATGTGATGCATTGGACCCTGAGACTTTGGTACATCCTTGTGGCTCTTAATTTTTCCTCTACGTCTCGGGCCAACTACATTGCTTTGTTAATATCTCTTGGGTTGTGGGTTTGAACCTGATACCTCACTACCTGTTTATCCTGCCTAATAAGAAACCAATAACTGCTTGTTCGATGCCTACATGCCTCCAGTATTTGTGCAAGTGTGCCAACAAGCCTTCATACGCTCTCAAATATCATTCCACCAAGCTTCATTGACACATGGTGATGATGGTCAATCTTTTGTATACATTTCCCTGACTTTCTTCTCCAAAATGCTGTAACAAAGCTAGGAAGAAAGAATTCCATGACAAACTCGGGCTTCTCTTGTGCTAGAAACAGAACCAAAGCACCACCACTCCTCCATGCTAATGAAGGTTAACCTCATTTTCTTATCCTCCTTGACACAATGTACCTAAAGAATTTCTCTGCTTGGACTATCCACCCCAAAGGGTCATTCCTATTGAAAATGGGTAGTTCGATCCGACCTTCATGGGATAATGGTTCTCTTTGTCACCCTTGTTCTCCATGCGTCTCTGTTTGCTGGCCTTAGTGGCTGTCCTATCACTTTTTTTCTGCATATTGCGTCACATGAGTCAAGGTTGCCTCAGAATAACCCATACCGCCTTTGGCCATATCTGCAGCTTCTCTCCCCATAGTTTTGTCAATACAAGAAACCGAGTCTTCCAATTGTTAATGCGCGTCTTCACCGATCTGGCAGGTTGGACCAATTGTTAGAAGCCCAAAGAAAGAAGATGAAGAGCGGCAATGTTTTATTGAAAAGTTGAACAAGAATATGGTCTCCCAAAGGGTTTCCCCTTCTCCAAGGATTTCCATTTCACTCAAACTGTTAAAAAAGTACAGAATGCCCTCCCTGTCTGACTTCCCCTTTATCTAGCAAAACCATCTAATTAACTCTCCAGTCTAACAAACTTCTAACCTAACTAATGGACTAGCATATTGACATAATAATACATGTCCTTATGTTGTCTTATTGATACATCCTAACAAGAATCATTATGTATGTCTTACATGATGAAAATAAGTCCCTATCTTGCTGCTATGTTTGTGTTGCCTATTTATCTGATGTTTTTGTATTTAATTTATCAATTCTGTTAGATTGATTTTACTTGTTTACTACAAACTTCCTATACATCCTTATAATTTGTTATAAATGACAAGTTATGTAGTTTGCTTATCTTCTATTATCATGCACAGAACACAAAAGACAACCCTCCCTGCAACACCTTGTTTATTGGAAACTTGGGAGAGAACATTAACGAGGAAGAAGTGAAGGGCCTTTTCAGTGTGTAAGTACATCTTATCCGTAGACCCTGGTTCTTATGTTCAGTTTATGTAGTATTTTCTTCGCAGTCTCAGGTATAGGAATAATATGTTAAACTTTGTGATGCAGACAACCTGGCTTTAAGCAAATGAAGATTTTAAGACAGGAGAGGCATACGGTTTGCTTCATTGAATTTGAAGTTAGTAACCTTTTATAATATATAAGGCTTTTATAGTCCAATAGATTTTTTTCTGATGTATTATGTTTTTGGTTAATACCTGTTTACATTGTTGTTAATATCACATAATTCATGCTTTTAATAGCAACGTTTGATGCGATCCTGCAAACTGGGGATTCTTATCATGCATGAATCACAAATGATTTGGAATCATTCAATATATTCTTTAATTAGTGTTGTCCATATCATCAATGTGAATCACACAATTAAACGATTTATTAATTTTTTTTTCTTGCCTTTTTTTTACCATTTCTGGTCAACGAAATTAAGAAGTTCAGTAAGCTTAAATTGTTAATGAAATGAAACTGATGGAGGCCATACTAAATGTACTCTATTTAATGGTTCCGTTCTGTTGTCAACTCTTCTGAAACATGGACATGACACTGTCATTTGCTCATTTTGGCCCTTCACTCTGTTACTTGCTCACTCTTTGCATACCTGATTTGGACCTATTTTTGTTGGCTTATGACATGGCATATCTTTATTCTTCGCAAGGCTTGTAGAGTTTTAGTCAAGTTGTTTTCTCTATTCCTGATTTGGAGTTTATATTAAGCACTATTACATTATTTATATGATATATTTTAAGCATTAATACCTCATTTATAGGATATATATTAAGCATTAATACCTCATTTATATGAAATATTTTAGGCCATTTTTCGCCATGCTTTACTATTTCCAAAATTAGTATTACAATTCATTGTTTGAGTTGGAAAATGACAATCTTCTCTTATGTTTTCCTGTAAAGTTTCCTCAGTCTGATATTTTAATAAACTATTGCAGGATGTGAATAGTGCTGCCAATGTGCACCATACTCTGCAGGGTGCCGTTATTCCAAGTTCTGGTTCAGTTGGCATGCGGATACAATATCCTTTTTTGTATTTTAAGAAACTGGATGTTACTTTCCTGATTTAACCCCCTTACATGCCCTCACTCTAAATTTGACTGAGCATTTGGTTGTAGCCTTGTAGGACTCTTCATGGGAATTTTTTGCTTTAAATTCTTTCTTTGGTGGCGAATTACCATGCATGTTTTCTTTTGCCTTCACTGTACTGTGCATCAATGATACTAGAACCTTGGGTTTCTTTGAATTTTTTTCAATGGGGTTTCCTGCCATTTTTAACTGTTTTTCACACATATCCAACTATGTAATCTGATATGTACAGAGCTGCTAAATGTGTTAGTACTTAGGTAAAAACTACTTTGTAAGTTCATGGCTCTTGCTTCATATTTCTGGACTTGGTTATTTATGCTACTCACTCGTCTGTCTGCGCATTCAAAAAGACACATACTAATTCAATTTGGCATAAAACTGCTAGTGATTTGTCCATTTTGTTATGTGCTTGGAATTTTGTGTGCTTTTCTTGACTTCTTAGTAGATATTCGAAAAACCCATTTGGAAAAAGGAAAGATGGCAACATCATGCTTGCTGTTCCAAATGCCAATGGAGCTCCACCAACAATGGCTTATCAGTAGCTTGAAGGGGATGTACTCTGTTCTTTATGCTCCGACAAGTATTACATGATAGGATGCATCTTGCAGCTGTTACATGCATCCATTGATTATGAAGTCATCGCCATAAGCATCCGCCATTAGCATCCCTGCTCATGTGAATGATTGCACTGTGGCATCATATATACATAATACATTTGGCAATGTTACACTAATTGGACATGCATTTCTTGGCAGCATATGTTGGTTCCTAGATTACTTCTGTAGTTGTTTAGATGATGTTATTACCTTGTAGAACTGATGCATGGGTCTAAATTTTGTTTGAATTGTGTGCTTAATGGTCATTAACTCATTATACTCTGTGTACATTGGCATTAGGAATGCTTATCCAAACAGGCATTATCTGTAGCCAATGCCCCAACTTTAGGCTCATTTATTGCTTACTTGACATGACATCTTATGGTGACGCTTGCTTTGATTTCATGGCACTAACTTGACTAGGATCTGGAGAAATAAGGATATCACACCAATGGTCATGCTGCCAGCCTTACCACTATCATTAACATTGTCATTACACCACATTTTTAGCTCCATCCCTCATTTGAGTACTTGGCTGCACTTTAGATGAAGTATGAAGTTATAATTGTTGATTAGAAAATTAATGGTTAAAATTATGTAACATAGATGCCGTGTATAACAAATTAAGAAGTTTTTACAATTCATTGTTATTTTCTAATCAAAGTTTATAACTCTATTTTTGTCTTCTAAAGTACACTCCCTTATTTTAGAGGCGGTCAAACTTTTAACAGACCCCTGCCATTCATGACTCCATTTGATCAGAGCATTGATGTTGATGCTTTGAAATTGAAGCTATTCAAAGATATTTAAAGGGATCTCGGGAGTTATATGTTGTCTGATTTATACAGGATTTCAATACGACAAAGCTTCTTTTCCTAATGGGAGGACCATTACTGCTGCTGCTATATTTTTGCAGGTAAGTTTGGTTGCTTGGGTAAACTACTATCAGATCGGGTTGGAAATATTGTTTATCAAGCAAAGCAACTTTGAATTATAGGCGCCCTATGAGTTTCTCAGTAAACCGCCGACTTTATGATTGACTTGTCAATTTTGTGCAAGAATCACAATTTACTATGAATGCAGAGGTTTTATTTATGTAGCAGATGTGACTGGTATAAGTCAAGAATAATCCAGATAATTTTAAGAGTGATGGTGGGATGAACGAGTTTCAATATTTGAACATTTCGCTGTTAATCTTTAGCTCATACTCATGTTAAGAATGAGTTTTTCGTGCCGAGTAAAACTTCATATCTAGATTCTGACACTTCAGGCATTAACTGTCTGGCTTGATTTGAGTAATAAATTCTGACATGTTATAGGCATAGCTGAGTGGATTGAATTCTTAGCTTTTTGCTCTACCTTTGAACTGTGTTTCCTGGTATAACTGATTATACCGAGATGCTATTAACATTCGTCCCCTGTATGGTTGTTGTTGTGGTAATCTAATTTCGTTATATGCCCTCGTTCAAATCTTATTAAAAGAAGTAAGTGTGCCTTGGGGCTTCATAAATTTTATTCAGGTCTTTTACATTAAGACTAATTATTGTAAAGTGTGTACTTGAAGTGCGAAGTTATAGGGATTTCAATGTGTTTATTTGGGTTGGCTTAAGCTTTTTTAATCAAAACTTCTAGCAAGAGCGTTGAAAAATTCAATTTTATGATAGTGTATTTATGTCTCTAAGTAGTGAGCTCTTCACTGAATAAATTTTTTTTGATAAGCCTCTTCACTGAATAATGATTTACGTTTCCTTGGTAATAACCTGTACAATTTTATGAAAATTTATTGGATATTTGAAAAGCATTGGGCTTTTTGTTTTAACATCTTTCCGCTGAAAAGTCTATGGAATTTTTTAGAAAACATACATGTCTGCCCTGAGTTTTCCTTTTCATTAGTCAATTACTTGCTCAGATTCCGTCATCCATCTCGTTACCTAGCAAGAAAAGGGCACATTAGAAATAGAACCTTGAAGAATGCTTCAAACAATAATATTTCGGTGTAACCAACCAAAGAATGAGGTTCATCTTATGTGAAAGAATGAGGTCCATCTTATGTGAATGATTGTACCATAACATTATTTATTTATTTGTTATTCTCTCCAAGGTAGTCAATCAAAATTGTGATCTCACTTGGTATTTACGATTCTTGACCCCTAAGGTTGTGTTCAAGTCCAAAGCTGAGCTCTCCTATGTGGAATCGGCTAGGATCATTGTGTGGGAGTGTAAAATCAGAGTGATTACACGAGCTTGGAGGAAAGGGTTGGAGCGCTTTTTGTTTGAACCCCCCATAGACTCATTTTTCAATCCCTTTCAGGGGTCGAAGCTCCTATGTTGCTTTGTATTGGCAGTGGTGAGCACAACCTTCTCCTCCCTTGCCCTACTACGCCATATGAGCCTCTTCCTTCCTTGTTCTTCTGGAATGCGTCATCATTTTCTCTTATGAGTTTTTCCTTAAGGCAGCGAGATATGGTGAACTAGGGTTTTTGCAATATATGTGAACCCATTCCAAATTAAGCCTGGTGTTTAAGGACAACTATGAAGAGATCATTTATGTTTTTAAGTCATTTTCGTCCCTGCAGGCTCCAAACCGATAGTTTTGGTAGAAAATGGGTTGAGCCCAGAAATAAAAAAACCTAATCCAAAGAAACATAAACCTAAAAGCGCAGACTAGGGTGCTTGATCAAATAAGTCATGTATATGTGCATAATAGTTTTTTCACCATTGATATAAAATATAGGATTACTGAGATTGAATGGGTGAAATGACTGGAACTTGCTTGCCCTTCAACCCAGACCAAGAGAACTTACTTGGAGGGGTTCTAGAAGAAGATAATGTAGTTGTTGAGGTTCTTGGCGAAGAGGCTGAAGCTGAAGAAGCACTTGTTTTTCTTAATTTTTTATTCCCTCTATCCATGAAAGCCAATGCAAAGTAGAAACTCCTCAACTACCCCCACCCCTAATTTGGTCCAATCACAAAGAGCGATCCAAAGTCCCTAAAGCAAATACTTTGTAATTGATCCACCCGGTCGGTGGACCAAATAAAATTCTCCGATGAGGCAAGATTAAGTGCACAATCCAACGAGCATGTAGTCTCTGCATCAGAACTCAGAAGAAGCGAAAATATGTCATATTTTTAGTAATGGATGATGGATCCATACATGATTTGGTATGGTGATGCACCCTAGCCATCATCCATAAGGAAATAACTTCGTTGCATACATATATGAGTTTCCATGCTATTTTATATGCATGTATATATGAATTTCTATGCATATATAAAATTTGTAGGATTGCAAGTAGTTTACAATATGTTTACAATCTTTGACTCCCCTTTCAATTTGTAGGATCTTGCAAGTAGTTTTACGATAAGTTTGCAATAATTCTCTCCACAAGATTTTTATTGAAGTAATATGAATCCTCTAGTGAGACAATCTTGTTTGAATCAGGTAAATCCGCTATGAGCGGTAAAATCCTACTCTACTAAATATTTAATACAACTGGCATTCATAGAGACTTAAGCATGAAATCTTTATTTAAAACTCTTCATTTCTAACATTTATACAACCTATGGAGCTTGCTGGACAACATAAACGTCTGCGAGTTGGGCTAAGAGCCATAGGAGAAATTAGCACTATCCTAGCAGATATCCTTAAAATAAAAAAGACTCTACCTTGGTGTAGTTTCACCTAATCAAATCACGAAGGAAATGGAGTCGCTCATGAGCTAGTGAAACTCCAATATCATCGCTCTCTCCCAGCAAACTGGTTCTCTAAACCCCCTGGAAATATAGTCCAAGCTATAGCAAGGGACTGTGTTCACCTCCCAGTTTCGATCCCAGCCTGCCTAGGTAACAACTACCACACAATCCCCCACCTAGTTGACGAGGAGCATGAACACATGAACCAAGACCGGTTTGAGCTTCCATCTCTATCATTGTTCCACTCAAAAAGCCCCATGTCACGAAGAACACGAAGAACTGAAACCCCAATATCACATGCAACGTTCAAAATCGCACGGGGAAGGTGTTGCCCTTTTTTAGCAAGATTGAGTTTAGATTCTAGAGTCTTCAAATAGATTGAGTTGTACTTGTGGTCTCACTATTACCACCTCTGTCTGTTTGACTCTTGGGCATAGACCCTATCTAGACCCAATGAACTCCTTACCCTGCCTTTCTAGGCCTTTAATGCCATGTTCTCCTGTCTGGACAAACAAAAACGTCTGCGAGCAGGGATTTGGCATTCATCTCATTACTGAGATTAACATCATGCAAGTCAAAGGAACATAAAAAGACATGAAGAATGGTTCAAAGAATAATATTTCAGAGTACAAACCAAATAAAAATCAACATTTACAACAGAAAGACCAAAGTGACAAGTAAAAATTATTGCCAAACTTAATCTACACAAATGCCGGGTACACCCATTAATTTGAGTGAAGAAAAGAAGGGGTCGGATGCTAATTGAAGGCAGGGGTAAACATCAGGGGCGATGAAGCGATAAATGTTAAAGAGTACAAAAATCTGTTGTGATTTCATGATAGCTTGAACTTTGTTCTAATTTACAGGGATGAAACTATGCCTTATGAACTGCTATGAGATCTGACTGATGAAATTGATTGTGCAGACACAGATGCAGTAGGGCTGTGAGGGTCCCTCTCTCCATTTATTTCCTTTGGTTTTCCACTGAGTCTTTCCATGGCATCTTGACATATTTCATTAAACCATTCATCTTCAGGCAGTTCTCTGGCAATGGCAACAAACATTAGCCTCTTAGAAAGAGCAAGTACATTCAATCTCCAAATGAAAATGTCAACACTTCTTTTTACACTCATCAGCACGGTGCGATTGGTTAATTTTTTAAAAGTCAAATACCCTTTAAAAATGTATTGAGCTTTAAAAAAATTGACCAATCATAAAACGAGTTAACAGTGTTAATAAGAGTGTTTCTCACTTGTGAATAGAAAACATTGAGAAAACATAATTTTTTTAATGATAAAGAGAGTGTTGATACTGACACGTGAATAAAACATATTTGGACTAGCCTACCTGTATGGATCCATCCCTGTTGCAGAAAATGCTGTCATTGCTTTTGTAATAATTTCATTGACAATTCGTTGCAAATTCCTTGACAAGTATCGACCATGGGAGGCAAAACATACAACAAACTTCATATCCAAATAGAACTGCACAATGTACAAAAGAAAATTATATGGCTGTTGTGAACTTTGCAGTTCAAAAGGTTCCGTCCTGTTAAGTTTGTACCTATTGATCTTCCATGCTAGCTAATCATTTTAGTGTAAAAGCATATGGTTTCAACATTTTTAAGTATAAAACATTCAGCAATCTCACAACATAATCATTTTACATAATATAACAAATATAGAGGCAAAAAGTTTTCCTTGAGGTGCTGGAAAACATCAACAGTCCAATACAAAAATAAATGTTATCACATCATGCAACCAGAATCTGAATGGTTAGCAAAGATTAACTTGAAAAAGAAATAGCTATGACACAGAAGTTGCATGGAATTAAAAAAGTAACTAGCACCTACCGTGTGTGAAATGTCAATTTTTTTTGTAGTGATTGTTTTAATTAATAGAAATTTGATTAAATTTTTTGAGAAGATACATAACCTCCTAAAAAGAAGGTGCATATCAAAGCTAATTCACCTTAAAAAATTAGGACTTATATAGGGGTAGATTAACAATTTCTCATGCTGTTGTAGCTTATTTCCATGCCTTTAAATTTAGTTTAGTTTGGATCATCTTTTAATTAATTATTTTAAGGTACAGCTCACTTAAATTAGAAAGTATTTATTAGTTAAACAAAAAATTCTGTTTAAAGTAGTTATTAGAACAGAAGGCCAATACTTTGATCTCTAAATGATACAAGACTTGCCTTAGAAAGATTTACCCTAAAATAAAATTCTCACATCCAGATTTGCTTATAAAGGCACCGATTCCTTTCTTATTTGGCATATGCGTTTTTGTCACTTATATAACCACAACTAAAAGAAAATTATATAAAATAGTAAAAAAATTCCAAAATCATACCTGTTGAAGACCAAGAGGACCTAAAGGCCTTGGTCCTTCCTCAATATCATCCCAAAAGCTCTGATCTTCAGAGAGCCACAAAATAACAGTCTCCGTGAGTCTCATCAAGAGCAACGTAGCAAATCTTTCCCTCCCTACAAACATATCCGATGCTATATTGGCCATTCTGTTCAGTTTAATGAAAAGCTCCTGGACAATAGCACAAACAGTTACATCAGATCTTGAATAATAATTGTAGCATATAAATCTGCTGCGAAGCAAGAAGATAATTTGTTCTGATTTTAGCAAAATACAAAGATAATTCATACTGCAAAAAAGAAAAAAATCAATTAAACAGTCCAACACTCGTCATACGAATTATAAAGAATAGTAGTTTTTCAATTCAATCCACTATCCAACGCAAGAACACCATGGTTAAAGATATTTAAAGGTGGAAATTAATATGAACTCTGTTTCAAAATCAATTTCAAATACCGGTTAGCATTGATGGCAATAAATGGGAAAGACAGATCAATCTGCACGAAGATAGAAAATAATTGTCTACTTAGGGAAATGGATGGAGCTTCATATGTTAAATGCTCCTGCAATTTAAATCATTAATTTTTAATAAATAATGAGAGCATGAAAAAAATAAATATCTAAACCAGGAGATATATAACTATGCAGCCAGTGTGTAAAATAGGACCACAATGCACACATAATATGAATTCTCTGATATTTAAAAAAGTTGATGAGTACATAGGCAACGAGACACAATTTATTAATTCCTTCTGTGGACCAAGGAACATTTAAACCCCAAGAGCATATAATACAAGACAAAAGAAAACTTAATGTAAGTGAAATAAAATCACTTTTGTACTCAGCCAGTCCATGCCAGTAGAAACTTTTCTTTTCTGTAAGTGAAATTTTAACAGGAACAGATTCTTCCAGAAAATAATTTTGTTCAGAACCATAAATAGCCATTTCAGAATACAAAAGTTGATTTTGAGTAAAATTAACCAACGCTGGAAATTAGTCTGGGTATTCTTGAATTATAAATATACAGACCATAAATTTAATTTAGTGATCCCGTAAAATATTTAAACCCTCAGCCATGGGATCACAGAATCAGAATCTGAGGCTTTCTCCTCCTAGCATACCAGAAGTGATAATGGTAAACCTACCCCCTCATGTTTCCCCCTAAGATGAAGAAAAGAGCTAGCAGAATGGAGAGAACCGAGAAGCCACATTACAAAAAGCAACTAAAAGAAGTAAATTCCAAATTAACTCTGAAGAATTAAAATTTGAAATCTTTAAAATACATTCACGAAACTAATAGCAACAAATTAAATAAATATCAGGTTTCTCAAAATACCTGAAAAATTAAAGATGGAAGCCAATCAATTTCCTCTGCATTTCCATCGACATTTATGTACATGTCAGCTGTAAGATGACTATCACCTTCCTCTGTAAAAATTAGGTCCAAGGCATGTTGTCGACAAAATGTATCTTTCAATCTGTCAACAGAACCCACAAGTCGTCTCCTCCATTCTCTTTGTTCAGGATGGCGATTTTGCCTTTCTGAGGTTTTTCTTCGATTGTCATCCTTGTATGGAGCCTGATTTAAGGGGGAGAGCTTCATGGCTGCTCGAGGAAGTAGTTCATCTGCTAGTAATGAGGCATTAGCAAGCAATGCAATCTGCTGGGTTTCAGTCTCAGCCATCCGTACAATTTTGTTTTCAGAATCTTCATAGTTTGCTTCTTCCTCCATTGATCCAGGTAATGCTTTTATGAGCATGTTCACATAAGAGTTAAATACTTGAAACAACCCTTCCAAAGCTTGCCCTCCCAACTGCATACTAAGCAGTGGTCCTACATCCTCAAAGAAGTCCTGTATAAGCATAAAGGACATTCAACATAAAGTGAATTGCAAATACAGAGCCAATAAAAGTGAACATGGGAAACAGAGATATAACTTGGTAATTGGTATAGCGTAAAATTGCAGGCTGGTATGTCTATTTCAGTAAGAAGGTTATTATCTATTCAATATCAGCAAGAAAAAAGTACCCCATGTGATTAGAAGACCAAATAAGAAAATTGAACGAACTAAGAAAAATCAAATACCAAAGGTGGATATTATTTAAAAAAGACCAGGAAATGATTTCAACGACCAAACCCACTCCAATATATAAACTTAAGACCTCATTCTCTCTTCTCGTTAAATCACATGTCTTTCTTATATTGTGGCATATGTCATAAGTTTCAATATTAAATAAAATCAAATCGATACTAATTTATTTCTTAGTTAATTATTTGAATAAAGGTTTTTACTTTCTTTAATTTCAATAATCCAAATCAAAATTAAATATAATAGGATACTTGTAAATCATTTTTTTGAGACTTTTCAATTAAAAGTTTTAAATATTTGTAGATTTTATTTACTTTTAGATATCAATGTAATTTTCATCAATTAAATAAATTTCATGAGATTTTTTAATTTAACTTTTATATAACTATACCCATGCATTGCACCGGATGAGAAAAGATTCAACTTGATAACAAAACTAACAAAATTTGTACACTGTCGCATTGAATGCTACATCTGTTTTCTGAAACCAAATATCATTCTATGTGACGAATCAGTATCAAGACAAAAAAAATCTCACCTGGACCATCAAATTGAAGCGATGGGCACTACTTGTAAGTTTATGTTGAAATGCTGGTGTACTACCAGTCTGACGATTAGCTGTAGGAGGGTATGTGAGTATCCAATCATCAGCTGCAGCCAAAGCAGCAGTACTCTCTTGAATTCGTTTCAAATTGGCATCTAATGCTTGTTCGACACTAGGCCTAAAAAGTTTCAATAGCACAGGACAAAGAGCCAGGCCACGAGCTTCCAACAATGAGCAATGACCCAATGCTATTTGAACACACTCTGCAGCAGCTCTTAAACCTCCGGCAGCAGCTGATGAAGCTAATGCATGCCTTTTCACCAGAAGAGCAAACGCTTCTGTTTGCTTAGTAGCCCACATCACAAGTTCAGAGGTATAAGCTGGCTCATCACCAAAAATAGCCAATGAATCACTTGCAGCTTGTGAAACTGCAGAAAATACCAGTTGTGCAAGAGCTGCAGTGTATGCTCCCCCATATGAGGTGCTTGATGGCCGAAGACTTTGCATATTGTACTGATATCGCTGCAGATGGGCATTAAGTAGCAAGCTGTGAGCATTTGGACCATCACCAAGTTTTTTAAGGGCCGAGATTGAGGCACGAAGTTCAGCACCACGGGTGGAAGGCTGACAAGCAGCTTCAGCAAGCTGATCAGCTAATCTTTGCCTACGTTCAGTAATGGAATTCTGTAGCGATAAAATTACAGATGGTTTGAGAGATTTCATATCTTTTGCCTCAGAAACCACACGTTCTCCTTCATCAAGAGCAGCCAAAGCTTCTTCCACTCGCCTTTCAGCCAAGAGAACATCCAAGAGATCAGGAAACTCAACTAACCATGTGTCAAGGTCAGATGTCTCCCTATCTTCAGAATCTGATGAGGCATGTGCAGAAAGTCCATCGGAATCGGAGATCGATAATGAATCGATGTTAACTCCTTCGGCCAAACCATGTATCAAGGTAGCTTGTGTAGATAGCAGGTTTCTAATAGATGACAGCTCACCTTCTAAATCTGATATCTCCTTAGATGTTCTGTAACATTTAAATATTACATAAATTTAAAACACGACCAATGATAAAACAGCTAAATAAAATTAAAATGGTTTTGCAGTAATAGACTACTATACAAAACAGAGATCAATATAACATCAGCTATAAACACATCAGTTGCCTTTTTTAAGGCCCAATTATAAAGTATAAAATACTCTCCTATATAAAATCACAATGAGAAGTGTCAGATGCTCAAATCATAGGTGATAAAAATTTTCTGATGATATATGAAGATGCAGCTAAAATATTAGGACTTTATAGGATTTTGGAGAATCACAAGATATACACACACATTAAACACAAACCAGTTTTTGAAAAACCAGACTAATTAAACTGGGAAGTTGTCTGGACAGGCCTCCAAATATGGAGAGTGAGAACTGGCCAAAAAAACTAAGGATACTCAAGCTAAGGGTGAATAAAACTCAGAACTGGCCTGTGTCAAGCACCACCTCCACTAGACCATTTGTGTTTATGGTTAAAAGGTTGAGTTCATATACTATCTTGGTTTCTCCACACGCTTTGAGAAAATCCAAGTCCATCAGAGGGGAATTTGAAATGTAGAAAAGCTTGAAGGGTTCCAGTGGGATTAGGGACAGAAGCCATGAGCTTCATGTGGAAACCAATCATTGATTGTGTGTTGTTGATTGTTATAAATATTATAAATCATATTTTAAGAAACAGTTCCATTCCTACACAGTACCTGAAAAACCTGCTGCAACTGTCTTACTCATTCCTACACAGTACAATGTTAATTTATCATGAACTACTTTGATTGAAGTAAGATATATTTCAATGAGTGTCTCTGTAAATATGTAGGTTATACTGTTTACTCATTTTCATCACACAATTTTCAGTTCAACTTCAAAACCTCGAATCTCTTCCTTGTCAAATTTAACAGCCAGCCTAAATTTCATACAATTGAGACAAACCAACAACAAGCAATCATATCAAAGATGCGTAAACCGACACACAACTAACCGGATGAAGGCTGGGTAGTTAGCATAGACACTTCGACGCATCTCTTCAGCAGAAGCTTTCTTCAGATCCACTAAATATGTGCATAATTGCTTAATGTCCTGAAAAACAAACCATTGTCAAAATCGGTTTTACAAATTTTACAACAGACAATATGAATAGCAAGAAAACTTGTTGCGGCGTGGCGTGAACAAAGCATATCCAATGTCACATTGTTAGATGATTATATGGAAGTAAATCTGTGACCAAGTGGTTACTGCCACGATTTCACAATTGCGGTCCGCAACCACAATTGCTCGCTCCACTCCATTAGGGTCCTCTGCCTGAGAAGGCACCGTATCACCTCCCATTTGTCCACAATTCCGCAACGCAGCTGCCACCGCGACCGCAATTTAAAACCCTAGTTGTCACTATTGGTATTGCTCGCGTTCCTTTTTATTATTTTCACATACTATGAGTCAACCAAAGTTCTTTGCAATCACATGAGTCCTAGATAGACACTGAATAACGAAGCCACGTGTCTAACAATATAGACCGTAATTAAGGCAGGAAAGAAACTTACAAGTATACCCTTTTTCTAGTCAGTAGAATGAGTCAATTATCAATAAGAATTGACCATATACTACAATTTAATGATTTATATGATTATCGAATAAAAGGATTGACAAATTATTTGCCAACGAGTGATACATCAAACTCCCATCCAAAGTAGAGCTACTCCTTTCTTTACTTCCTTCCTAGCTATGGTAGGATTTTGCACCCCTCTAGATTAACAATGCAATTAAACAACGAATGATCTCCGCTTCTATTACGACAGCTTCAACAAAAACTCATGCACAACAGCAAGCTAGTATATTATAGCATAAGAGTAGTAATTAGTAAAAGAAATACAAAATGCAAATCATTTGCCACATGTTTTAAAAAATTTCTTCAAAAGACATGATTGTTTATGCCATGTTACTCAAGAACTCGGTGATTGATCACTTGAGATCTCTATATCAAGCAATTAACATTTTCCTCTTCTTCTGCTCACAATTCAATTTTGAAACAAACACAATCATCATTCATCACAGAAGCAAGAGTGAATGGAAATGAAATAACGAAATCCAATGCAAGAGAAACAAAAATTGAAAATGAATCATCATTTGTTGGTTGGTTTAGCGTAAAAGAAGGGGAATGGAAGAAATGAACCTTGTCGTTGAGGGAGGAGTTGGACTGAACATACGACTCAGCGTCAAATCTCTCAGACTTGAATGGATTGAGACCTTCTTCAAGCTTCCCTCCGCCGCTCTCTTTCACCCTCGACCGTGATGAAGCCTTCGCCGTCGCCATATCCACAACCTCAGATCACCAACCACCACCACCTTTAGGGTTCAAGCGCCGGAATTCAGAAGGTAGATCCACGCACCACACTCTGAGAAAATGCAACGTTGAAGCTGAACTCACGTGAGCAGCACGCGCCGGGGATGAGAGGAAGGGAGAAGAGGAAACCGGTGCGGTGTTTCTGATCGTTGAGGACGCGGTGGGTGACACAGACAACTGTTTCTTTTCTTCTTCAAGTCTTTTTCTTCCTTCTTTCTTTCATTTTATATTTTTGTAATAATAAAATGATTTTTCGCTTACTTCTTCAACAAATTAACTTGCTTGTGACAACAATTTGCTGACACCTATATCCTCTGCACCAGAAGTGGGTGCTCAAAATTTTAAATTAACATGAAAAAAATGGTAAAATTATATGAATTTTTAATCAGAATTTTTTTTTCACGATAGTATTCCCAAAAACGACAATCATGAGTAATCTCATTAGTCTCAACAAATCTTTCTCCGCATATATTGTTAAGGGATCGAACCAAACCTTCAACTAAATGTTTAAGGAGTCTAGCTATCTACCAATTATGCCGAGAGTTATTGGTAAGATGTTGATAATTTTACATCTATTTTTAATCATATATTTTCATTTGAATTTTTTTTTTTTTATTTAAATTAAATTTTGATATAGTAAGATAATTTAATATAATTTTATGTGAGATTGTGTTATGAGAACCGTAACGGACTTTTGAGAGAAGCATAAGGACAAAGCAACGATGGGAATGTCTTGAGGAAGGTTAAGCCAGATTTAAAGTTGATGGTTCGTTATAAGCAAGTTTGGCTGCGAGTTGCGGGGGAGCCTTGCGTAACAGTGCTGGTCAGTGGATGTCATAATTATGTAGGAATTTAGGTTTCTTTGGCTTCTACGAATGCGCTCCTCTTTGAGTTATGAGTCGCGTTTACGAGAGGGAAATAATTCTCAGTTGAATATCCCTCATGTTATAGCTGTGAGTGATTCGTTTGAGGTTATCCAAGCGACCTTGTCTACCACATGCGAGTAATGCATGTACTATGAATTGCGACTTCCTATTCTTTAGGTGAGTGAGGATCATGGGCTCATTAGGTTCCAACATGCCCTTAGGGGGGCGAATGCTCTTCGAAATTATATAACGTACAGGCGCTAGGAAAGCGAATGCTCTTGGCACAATTTCCCCTCGACACCCTCTGTAAGAGATTTGTTTTAAACTGATAATTCGAAAGTTGCATCATCTTCAATTTGTGCGTTTTGTTTAACTATATGTTTTTTCGGTGCTTAACCCTTCTTTCATTTTTTATTTTATTTTATGTAAAACTTAATTATAGTGAAAGTGTATAGGCATTAAATACAAGGGATATTTGATAAGGATGTGATCTTTGTTAATTTATACTCAGTAATTGCAAAATTGTTGGGTAGGACACTTTCTTCAGTTTTTAGTTTTTACATATTATTAGGAATAAAATTGTCCATCTAGAAATAGAAGGCTTGGTCCATAAATGGAAGATTTTTGAGGTAAGATTTGCAACTTTCACACGTGAGATATTTACAGTCAAACAGATCTAGCGAAATTTCGTACCGTTGAACCATGATTTTTTCTTTCCAATGTTTTACAAAATCTTTTTTTAAGGTAATATTTTGTAGAATTCAATCATATGCTTTGATACTTTTTAGTTTTTAGTTTACCCCTTCAGGCTTAAAGAAAAAAATGGAATTCTTATGCAAATTTGTTTTATCGTATATGCATCTTATTTATTAATTGACTATCCAAATAAGTGTCGGATTGTTTAAGATTTTCCTGTGGACGAAAACACACGTTTACCAAAGGAAGAAAAAGGTTTTATTTTCCTATTAGTATGCATTGAGATAACAAATTCACATCTATAATTCTTTTACTCCATTTTTATTGTTTTTTTACCTAATAAAATGTTTAAATTGACTTCTATTTTCTTCACCTTTTTCTTAAAATCAATTCACAAACATAGAAATTACTTATAATTGTTTGAAATAGTGCTTTGAAATAGAAGTTACACACAATTAATTCTCAGAGGCTACTCATAAGACTATAACACTGCAATGAAATTTCATTTCTCCTAATCTTATGAGCAGATTAGATCGAAGATGATGTAACTTTAGTCTATGTTTAAATTTTCGTTGAATTTAAAATCAATTCACATTTGAGTCGATCTAGCCAAGTTTTGTATTATTATTAATGCGTTGAGTTGTGTATTTTCTTGTTTAAATTGATGTAAACAGAAAACTAAAGAGGTACTTTTCAATGCAAACGAAAAAATAATTACGGAGATAGAATGTCAATACATTAGAAGAAAATGATAAGAAAAATCCATCAATCATTTATACACCCTCCGGTTACTATTATAAGCAAAAGTTAGTACTTTAAATTCATTCAATAAATGATGTATGTGATCATTAAAATGGTCACACACATCATTTATTGAATGAACATATAAAGTTAACTTTTGCTTATAATAGTGACCGGAGGGTGTAATTTGTACGAGGCAGGGAATGGAATAGTGACATTAATTGTGGTTAAATTATCAGTTGACAACAACAGCAAGGTTAATAAAAAGAATTCGAGGAAAGAGCACACGCATAAGAATACATATTAGCCATTTCATCATCCATAAAACCTAGCTGGCTCTTCCACCAACTCTTGTATTTTATACAATATTTCCTTACCTTCTACCCGTCACGCTGATTATGAACCGTATGATTCTATTATTCATTCAATTTAAAGGAAAATTATTATTTTTTGTTGAAAAAATCATAACGATGATGACCTGTCTTACATTATTTTGTTATGTTATTGCCAACACCTAATCTTTGAATTAAGTGAAGGGGTAATATTTGGGATGGAAAAAAGGATTTTCTTTCATGAAAAATTTATTTGGTGATTTTTTTATAAATAAAGTATTTAAAATAATTAAATAAAAACTATATCGATTCTTAAGTTTTCATAAATTAACATTTAATATATTTTAAATCGGTATTGTTTGATTAACATTAACATTAACATTGTAAATCCGTCATTAAAATGTATATCAACGCTTCAATAGTATTTCTTTGAAATTTTTTACATTGTAAATAAACTAAAATTATAATATATATTTTTAATTAACATTAACATTGTAAATCCGCCATGATAGTGGAATGAAATATCAAATATCTAACTGGTGTTCATCTTGGCCTGTACAAGTTTTTTTTTTGGTCAATATGAACATTGGGTTGGATTTATTTTGGAGTCTTGGTAAGACTGCCTAGCATTTTTTATTCAATTGAAACAGAAACGGAGACATAGAAATCGTTTGACAAAAAAAGAAATCCAGGCCCAAAGAGCAATCCTGTAATCAAACTTTATTGGAGGATTGCTCCTCTAATCAAATTTTATTGGAAATTTTGACCAAAAAAAAGCTTTATTGAAAATATTTAAAGCTAATTTGACACAAAATCTTGAGTTAGTCCTCCTCCTAACGTGAACAAAATGACAAGACCTGCAAATCAGAATTGGATATGGTAACGTGAATTTAAGTTGCGTGATTTACGTTTAAATACATTTACCTCTAATTGATTTTTGTAACTAACTTATAGTACATATACACAAAATTGGATCGGTCAGATAAAGAAGCTACCCAATGTCAATTATGTCAAATCCGGATCAAATTTGTAGAATCAATTCTCAAAATCGGTTTTCAAACATCTTCAAAACGATGAAAATCCACGTTTGAGGCTTTGATTCACATTTGAAGCTCTGATCTACGTTTGAGAATTGCAACACAACACATTATATTGTATAATCGGTTATAGGGAAGAGCTGGATGCATTTGTTGAATTATAGGGGCAGGAAAGTAAAGATCTATCACTTTCAAATACAAAGTTTTAACAAAAAAAACCCAACTCCGTACATAAGTTTAAAGTCCATCTAAAGCATACAGCCTCTGCAATAGTAAGACTGCCTAGTTCACGTCTTTTGAAACATCCTTTTCCAAAACTGGGACTGCTTTTAATATTTTGGTTCAGCTATACTAAGTGGTTAGTGCTAAAACACACAAAGTGATGATTTAATACTCGCTAGTACATTGCAAGCATCACTATTTGTCTGCAGGAATTTCAAAATTAAGGACTTTCCAATCCTATTAGCCCTATCTACCGTAAATTATTAGTGTTGTGTAGTTCTGGTTAGATCTGGAAATTCATTGATATGGTTGCCACCTTATTATGGTATCAAAACTATTCAGTTCAAATAAGATTGGAAGTATGGATCTGCCTTGCTTGTTTATGTTTTCATCTGAATGTCATGCAAATTGCATGCTCTCTACATCACAGATACTTGAATTTTAGTTGCAAGGCATGCCTTGATTGCCATTTTTATTGTTTCGGTTGTGCAAGTAATGATATATTGAGGCTGATCACCTTAACATCGTGGTCTGTGATTTACAGGAAACAATGGATCCTTCTAAGCGAGCAAACTCAGTTGGGCAAAGGCTTTTTGGCTCGCTAGGGACATGGCTACTGCCACCACTCGAGCCCTTGAGAAAGGGCAGATTGCACCGTCTGCTAAAGGAGGTATTGTTCCAAAATTCCAAGGGTTATAAGAATGCAGGGATCTAATCGTCTAAAGTTTCATGACTTGTGATCCTAAAGCAACAGAATTGTGGTTAGCGGAGATTGAGAAAATATCTAAAACCATGGGATAGACAAAAAAAAAATCTAAAGTTAACATGTACTTGCAAGAAAGTAGAGGCTAGTAGCAATCAGGTAACTAGAGAAGTGCTTATAACACAATCTTTGGGCAAATACTTCCCAGAGTACTATAATACGCATAAGTTGGGTTTTCTTATTACAATAGGGAAATATGTCAGTTGGACAATACATTGCTAAATTGAGGAGCTTTCCAAATTCTCAATGTACTATCAACAGTTGGAATGTAGGAGCTTGAGTCTAGATTAAAGCCAAATTAAGGGGTAGTGAGACTTATAGAAACTTGATATATCGCATGCATTGTGAATAAGTGTAGGACTAGGATTGTTGAGGAGCAAGAAATTTCAGATTATATCAAACCTTGGACTAAATTTTTAGACCTCTATGTTACAGTCATCGAGAGGTAGCTTAAGGAAAAAAAGCCTTTATAACAAACATAAATTGCAACCAGCACATAGTATGCAAAATCAAGCTCCTCCTCTTCATTACCTTGGTGGTAAACAGTGGCACTTTCCAAAGCAATGCCCCAAACAAAAGTTTCAAGAGACAAATGCCGAGCTAAATACTTATATCAGTTGCAATACTACCAGATGTTAAAGCTAATCCAAACTTTTATAACCATATGACCCAACTTATCCTAGTTGGGCAGCTCTCTCACTCTCACTTTCACTCCGAGGCCTCAAAGCAGAAGAAAGTCACAGCCACTTATAATGAAGTTTAAAATCATGTTGAAACTTTAATTATTACATGATAAACCATGCAAATCCATAATCAAGTTACTGTGCCATGTCATGGACAGAAAAAACAATGGAAAACAAAAAAACCAGAGGTTCAAAATGACAATTGACCTTCAGACCTTATGCATGCATAGCTTGCTGCTATTCCGAATCAATGGTCGTCTGAACGGACAGCTGATAAAAAGAATTGAAGAATTTGATCAGAATACAGCAAATACAAAACTGAACAAACATGATGTTGTGAATGAATGGCTGATAAAAAGAAGACAATTTAACACTTTGATAAGAATACAGCAAATACAAAATAAAATAAACTTGACGCCAACTGCAAATAGGAAAAGACTAACACAAACAAGGCCATTTACTCATTACAAATATTGTGAAGTATTCAGCATCCATACTCTCCTCAGAACAAGAAAGAGAACCCTTCCGTAAGCACATTCTCATCTAATCCTTATCAAATGCAACATTTATGGGCATTAAATTTGTTCTACAAACATAGGAAACATGCGGAATATTTTTTACATCAAAGTAGAACGTATCAATTATCTAGTGAAAAAATTCAGTGGTGACAGAAATTTGAGAATCATATCAAGATTTATTCTTCTTATCAATTAAAAAAGAGTATAGAAATACAAGACAATGTAACACTTTCATAAGAGCACAGTAAGTACAAAACAAAATAGGAAACGCAAACAGTGTGAACACAACAATGTATTTTACTTCAGCATACAAACCCTCCTAAGAACAATAAAGATGACCCTTTGGTAAGCACATTCTCATCAAACCCTATCAAATGCAACGTTTATGGGCATTAAACATGTTCAGCAAACATGAAGGAGAAAATGTCACAATGTTACAGCAAAGTAGACTGTAGCAACAATTTAATGAAAAAATCCAGAATAACACAAAAGCAGAGATTGAGAACCATATCAAGATTTCTCCTATTTAACAAGTAAATAAAATATAGAAACACAAGAAGCGTAACTAAATTTCAAAGTTCAACCAGTGAGGCATAACATCAAACACTTGATACGCAATGCTCTAAATTAGGGTTCAGAACCGATCCAATTTTGAAATTGATGGTGGAAACCTAAGATTGATTGAAACAACAAGGGGAATAGATTGGATTGAAACGTACTGGGTTTTTCAGGCTTGCCGTCGGTCCATTTGGAGAGAGAGAAATGGACCTTCTCGCGAGAGAGGGCTTCGGTCTTGTAGGGTTCCTTGAGGCAGTTTCTGACGAGACTGGCGCAGATGTTGGAGTAGGTGATGTAGGTCATCCCCGCCGCCCTCCAGAACGGTACCGCTCCGACTGCAGACGACATCTTCTTCTTCTCTTCTCACTTTTCGCGACGCTTTTTGTTTCTCTGAAACCCTCGTAGACACTGTACCGATCTATTCTAATTTTTATTGACCATCAACCACCGTCTCTAAAATGGTGTATGGGCTCATCTTTTGGGCTGGCCTCAAAACCCAAGTTTTGAATGTATGTGGATAGTTTATTTATGGATTTAAATATATTTTTAGCCCCTATAGAATTGACACTTTTTTATTTTAGCTTTTTTTTAATTGTCTAAAAATGTAATTTTAGCTCCTTTTGTAGGGGAAAGAAACGAATATTTTTTTTAAATGACTAAAACTAATAATAACATATCTTATAGAGACGATTTTTTTCTCTAATTATATTATATAGTAATTATATATTAAGATTAAGATTGTGATTTGATCCTCCAAGCATTTTATTCAAGCTCTTCCACTTGTCCTATCATTACAAAAATTACAAAGTAGGTGTTGAAGAATTTAATTATTTAGGTGATGTATCCATATTCATAGAAATATAAAAAAATGTTTCCTTAAATTCATGAGCATAGATTATAGAATTTGTTTGATCTCATCTGACCCATGGTAGCGGTGGAGCGTTAAAATAAGTTTCTAGTTTTTTGGGTTAATTTATAGTTGCATTATACATATCAATAACTTGTTCACTAATCACAGCCGCATGGATTACGTCTTGAACATATGATGACTAGACTAATAATATGTTTGGATCATCTTATGATTCTGACAATTTTTTGTTGAAGTAAATTCTAATATTTAAAGTAATTACATAACTAAACATTATATTAGTAGTCCCCGTATGATAGCTCAAAGGGTAGGAGTTAGAGGATATATGAGTTGGATTCGGGGAGGTCTTAGGCTCGATTTCTGGCGGGTGCAATTTATCTTTCCGATGTATCAAAAAATAACCATATTAGTAATTTCAAACAATATTAAGTCTAATCCGATTTTCCAAGATATTCCTGCAGCGACATTTATCAGATTAATCTCAAGATTCTAAAATCATATTAGATGCTGAAGAAGCCTAACTATCTAACAGTTGTGCTAGACTTTGTTGGTAAACAATGTAAACATGCAATCTTCTAATTTGGAGTCGGTCAGGCTAGCAATGTGTCGCGAATCCGATAGAAGGAGGAGGAGGACTTTTACCAACAGAAATTTGAACGTTTAGTTATTGGGAGATGAAAGTTAAACTCGTAAATATGTACCATATTCCCTACCAATTGTCCCAACTCCCAAGTTGGCTCAAAAAAACCCCCACACTCACATCTCCTCTACTCAAATATAGAAAAGCTAGACAAAGAGAAGAACCCCACACTCTGATACACTTGTTCTCCTCCCTCTCTCTCTCTCTACCTTTATGCCTAGCTTTGCTACATTCAGAGCAAAAATGGCTTGTACTACTTCTCACACTATTCCAAACTGTTAGATCCGACAAAACAAAGCTTGTATGTTTTTGTCAATCTTTCCTTCTTGCTCTCTCAAACTTGGAACCCCAAAAATGATGTTTTTTTTTTCCAACTTCCTCAGTAATGGCCATGGCTTCAGCTAACTAACACTTGTTCTTGTCATTGTCTCTGTAAACTAACCTCTTGCTATTTCTACCACACCAGTGTCAATGGCTCCAAGTTTTGATTTCTCAAGGTGGTGGTCCAAGGACAGTTCAAGAAAAGGAAACCCAGTTGTGGTAACCATGGAGAATCCCAACTACTCAGTGGTGGAAATAGATGGTCCAGACTCTGCATTTCAGCCAGTTGAAAAGGGAAGAGGTAGAAATGCCAAGCAATTCACATGGGTTTTGCTTCTGAAAGCGCATAGAGCTGTCGGTTGTGTTGCTTGGCTTGGAAACTCTCTGTACTCATTGCTTGGCACTGTTAAGAAGAGGTTGATTCTAGGCCATGGAGTTTCTGCAGAGAGTGATAAATCCGGAAAGACAAGGTTTCTGCTTGGAGTGATTGTTACATTCTTGGTCATGGCTTTGGCATTTCTGACATTTGAACTTGTTGCTCACTTCAATGGCTGGCACTACTTTCAACAACACAACAGTTTGCACATTCCACAAACTTTGGAGATCAAAGGGTGGTTCCACACGGTTTATGTTGGGTGGTTGGAGTTCAGGGCAGATTATATTGCACCCATAATTCAATCTCTCTCAGCTTTCTGCATAATTCTTTTCTTAATTCAGTCAGTGGATCGAATGATTCTGTCTCTTGGTTGCTTCTGGATCAAATACAAGAAGATTAAGCCCTTGATTGGTGAGGATTTGGAAGGGTCTAAGGATGGATACCCTATGGTGCTTGTTCAAATTCCTATGTGTAATGAGAAAGAGGTGACTGTCTTGTCTTATTCCTGTGTTCTTATTACTTTACTTTTTTGATGTAAAAAATTTGTCGGTGCTCTTAATTCACTACAATTCAATTATTAAATAGTTCCTTTGAACATATCATGATGATAATTAGCCACTTCCCTCTTGGTTTCATCACAAAAGATCCTATGTTGAATTATTATGTCCTAATTTCATTACCTGTGTCAAAGAAAGTGAAGTAACTGGAGGTAGTAGTTGATTACATGATGCCATAGGGATTTACAACATTTACTCTTTCCCGTTTATGATCATGAATACTTTGGCATTAACTGCAGGTATATGAACAATCTATTTCTGCAGTCTGCCAACTTGATTGGCCAAAAGATCGTTTGCTTATTCAAGTTTTGGATGACTCTGATGATGAAGGCATACAATGGTTAATCAAGGGAGAGGTCTCAAAGTGGAGTCAGAGAGGTTCCAATATCATCTACCGTCATAGGCTGTTAAGAACTGGTTACAAAGCAGGAAATCTCAAGTCTGCAATGAGCTGCGATTACGTGAAGGATTACGAGTTTGTTGCGATTTTCGATGCTGATTTCCAACCGAATCCAGATTTCCTCAAGCAAACGGTCCCACATTTTAAGGTGGCTAATTTACATGTTTCTTCCTTGTTATTTCATAATCTCGTTTCGCATTCTCATTCTTAAGTTTGTTTTGCAGGGCGATCCTGAGCTGGCGTTGGTTCAGGCTAGGTGGGCTTTTGTAAACAAGGAGGAGAACTTGCTAACACGTCTCCAGAATATTAATTTGTGCTTCCACTTTGAGGTTGAGCAGCAGGTTAATGGGGTTTTCCTGAACTTCTTTGGTTTTAATGGAACTGCTGGTGTTTGGAGAATAAAAGCACTGGAAGAATCTGGTGGATGGCTTGAAAGAACTACAGTAGAAGACATGGATATAGCAGTCCGGGCCCATCTCAATGGTTGGAAATTTATCTATCTCAACGATGTAAAGGTAACCCCTTTTTTTATATATCGCAGTCCAAGCTTATCTTAGAGTATCTACAGCCTACAATGGCAGTTCTAGTATGCATTAATTTTGAAGATTAGGATGAACTTGATTTGGGTGAAGTAATTATCTGCAGACTTCAGTTATTAAGAGACACTTTTCACTAAATTTTTGGGTTGAAGTAATTATCTGCAGACTTCAGTTATTGAGAGACATTTTTCACTAATTTTTTGGGTTGATGTACTAGTGACATTTTTCACTATGTTAAATATAAGTGGCAATTAGGTTGATGTACTAGTGACACTTCTTTCAGGTGCTTTGTGAGCTTCCTGAATCATATGAAGCTTATAGGAAACAACAACATCGATGGCATTCTGGTCCTATGCAACTCTTTCGTTTGTGCCTTCCAGCCATCTTAACTTCTAAGGTTAAGTATTTTCCTTTATCAAGTGTTGCACTATTTTGGAGGAAAACACAATCTAAACATGTTGTGGTGCCATGATGTTGCAGATTGGATTCTGGAAGAAAACAAACCTTATATTTCTATTCTTTCTGCTTAGAAAGCTAATCCTCCCATTCTATTCTTTCACATTATTCTGCATCATTCTTCCTTTGACGATGTTCGTCCCAGAAGCTGAGCTTCCCATCTGGGTTATTTGTTACATTCCTGTATTCATGTCATTCTTGAACATTCTTCCTGCCCCAAAATCCTTCCCCTTCATTGTTCCTTACCTCCTGTTTGAGAACACCATGTCGGTAACCAAATTCAATGCCATGGTATCCGGTCTGTTCCAGCTGGGAAGCTCATACGAATGGATCGTTACCAAAAAATCCGGTCGCTCGTCAGAGCCTGACCTATTGGCTGCTGAAGAACGCGATTCGAAGGCCATGAGTCTCCAACTTCACAGAGGAAGTTCTGATAGTGGACTTTCTGAGCTTAACAAAATAAAGGAATGCCAAGTAACTGTTCCTAGACCTACGGCAAAGAAAACGAACAAGATATACAAGAAAGAGCTTGCACTTGCATTCTTACTGCTAACTGCTGCAGTTAGGAGCCTATTATCAGCACAGGGGATGCACTTCTACTACTTGTTATTTCAAGGTGTGTCATTCCTCCTTGTAGGTCTGGATTTAATTGGTGAACAGATGAGCTAGAAGATCAGAAAAGGATGTGTAAAAATAGAAAATTGATTGTTATAAAGTTCAATAATTGAAGAAGCCAACAAATTTGAATGCTGCAAGATTGTTGGTTTTGGAAGTTACATTCAAGGTTCGTGAATATGGCTCAGGTAAAGTACTGAAAGCTACACTGGGTCAAATCATAAATAAGTTTATTATTCTTGAAGTGTCACTATAGAAATTTTTCTGGTTTCTTGTCCTTTGATTGTTGCAGTACAAATGTTTTTCTTTTCCTTTTCAATTTTCTGTAAGATAACCCCATTCATTTTATCTCAATATCACACCCTGTTACTCACACCACATATGGTTCATATGTACCTGTTGAATGACATTGATGTATTACTACTTCCAGCAAAAAGCTGTTCACTTCACATGTGAAGAATCTGAAAGGTTGTTGAGCCAAATTTCACATACATGCCACAGTGCTATTACTCTATGTTCTGGTAAAAACCGTAAAATGCTATCTAAATCTTGTTTATTTTTAAAAAGAAAATAGTGTCGGCAGGAGAAAGTTGCATTGGAAGGTGAGGACATAAAATTGGTTTATTAATGTGGAATTTGGGCCTTGGTTTTGCAAGAGGACGAGTGTCTTATTGGACCCATTTATTTTAATGGTAGCTTTAAGCATAACCAATGATATTCTAAGGTATATGGTATCCATGCCAATCACTGTTTCAATAATGTGAGAGCACATCAATGAACACATACATCTAAAGCAAGGGTCGGGGACCCTGGTGCCTCAACAAAGTGTTTCTTTTCTGCTTTTGAAATGCTTGAGTCCAAACTCCATCATTGAAAAAAATTTAGAGATTATGTCCAAAATTTCACATGAATATAAAGGAGACAATCTTTCCTCTCAATAAAATTTTTAATTGTTCAATGGGCTAACATGATCCTCCCACTTTACCAACCAATACTTTTGCTTTTGAGGAGACATTAAAAGTACATTTCTAAGTTCTTTTTTGTTTTGCTCTTAAACACTAGTTTGTGGTCATTAAATTTAAGTTTTTGAGAGTTGTGTTGCTCATAACGTAAATACGAGTGTTATTGACACACTCTTTAAAACATATTCTTTAAAACATATTCTCTAACACTCTTCATGTGATTGATTTATTTTTAAAAGGTTGACGCATTGATCTCACTTATTAAAAGTGTGTTGGAAAGTGTCCAAAAAAGTGTGTTAGAGCATCTCCAATGCAAGGTTCTTAGTTCTTATTTTTGAGTTAAGAACTAAGAACTGAGTTCTTAACCATTGGAGGAGATGACGTGGAGTTCTTAGTTCTTAAAAATAAGAACTAGGTTCTTATATAAGATGTTTTACTTTTTGAGTTCTTAGCATGAAAAGTTAATTTTTTCTCTTTCATTCATCAATTGATTTAATTTAGGTATTGAATTAGCATTTAAATTTAAATCAAAATTATATGAAAGTAAAAAATATTACTACTATAATGATATTGTAGGACCAAATGAATAGTGCTAAGAACTAAGAACTAAGAACTAAGAACTCATGGGTGGAGTAAAATTTGTATAGAGTTGCTTAAGCACATGTGGCAGTACGGGCCCACATAAATAGTGCTAAGAACTAAGAAATAAGAACTAGCATTGGAGATGCTCTTACTAAACATTTCTCTATTGGGGATGATCTCAAATTAATTTTTCACCATTCAAAGACAAGAATTAATTGTGTTTTATCTTTTGCGGATTGTTTTACCTACTTTCATTTTTCAAGGGCTAATTTGACCGTCCCATGTCTTTTAAGGGTCAAAATGAATATTTAACTATTCAAAAATCAATTCTTTCCTCCCTCTTGTTTTTAATTGCAAGGTTAAAGAAGAAAAAAACAAGTAAAAAGTTGTAACTACTCCCATTTTTCTTTAAAATTAAGAATCCTTGGTCCCAATTCATTGCCGTGTAAGATTTGCAAAATTTGAAGTTTGTCTCTATCTCCAGCATTTAAGATTACATTTTTCAATGTGGAAATGTAAGTATGACTCTCAGTTGAAGATGCATGTTATCCGATAAGAGCATCTCCAATGCATAGTTGCTAGTTGGGTTGCTTAAAAACTATTTCGGTGGGTCCAGACTGACACATAGGATTTAAGCAACCTAAGCAAAATTCGCTCCAACCACGGTTGCTTAGTTTACTTTTAGTTGGGTCCCATTATACCTTTTATATTTATATTATTTCAAGGTAATGACACTGTACAAGTACACGAATGAAAGAAAAAATATGATTTTTTAGTAAAAAAGTAAGGAGAGAGAAAATAAGCAACCGTTGCTTAAATTTAAGCAACTCAACTGCCACGTTATGTTGCTCTAGTGATGCTTCAAAATAAGGAACGTTGCTTAAATTGCCAACTGGATTTAAACAACTCCATTGGAGATGCTAAGGGCTAAGTGAGAGTATCCAGTTGTCAGATAAACCTTTCTAAATCCCTCTCTGGTTAATCTGATCAATGTATGTAAATGTACTTTGTCTTTGGCGTTACTTAATAAGCATTTCTTTTGTACCATGTCATATGAAACCAGCGTAAAATGAATCTTGACAGGACCTTCAACCACAAGTTAATTACTCATTGTATCTTTCTGTTCTGTGCTGTTGACTTTGTTCACCTTTCTCACGTGAATTATAGTTATAACTCAAAACATGCCGCCATTAAGAGAGAGACCAGGTGCTGTGTTTTTATTCGGTACAATATGTTGCAAAGTGCCAACCTCAACCTTGAAATTCAGAGGATAAGGGAATATCATAAAAACTTGGTTGGAGTTTGTGGATGTTCAGAAACTCGGTAGGTTTCACCGACGAGAAACAAAAAGACTCAGGTTTTGACACTTGTGTATGAGAAAATAAAAACTCACTTGATTTTGAATTTGGATTTAATCTAATTCTACTTCAAAAGCTAAGTTAGAAGTGAGGGTTGCTCTATCCGTTATAATGAATATTTATTCATATCTCTAGTTAATTAGTGTGATTTCTCAACGCTCTACGCTTGACCCATAAACGATAGACTCTGATACCATCTTAGATTTCATATTAGGCCTAACTCTACCCAAAAAAAACTAGCTTTCGGGTGATAGTTCTTCTTTCATATAAAAACACTTACTTTGCCATATCAATCTCTAGTCAATGTTAGGTTTCTCAGCATACCCTCTGGTGCCTAAGGCTGAACATTTGGAGTATGAAATTTGCAGAACTGAACAATTGTGTGTGGCCCATACATGAGTGATTGATCTTCTATAAGCGGATTTATGATAAACTCTTACACCATCTTAAAATTTGGGTTAGGCTAACTCTACCATGAAAAATAACCTAAAAGTGTGAAACTTCAAGACAACTCGCAGCACAATGTGAATGTTCATAACTGGCACAGTTGGTCAAAAGTGAAAGCATTCCTTAAAAAGTTACAAGCTTTTTCTTACAAGCAGTGCTAAAATCTTGACCTGTAATACTTTGTTGGGATAAAATATTACCAAAGTAGAGTGCACTGAGAAATGATTAAAGAAGGTTTACATCTCGTAAGAATGTGTTTAAAGAAACTTGTCTTTTTTGTGATTAAGGATTCAGTAAAACAGTGAGACACAAGGAACTATCACTGGAAGTTACTGGCAGAATATGCCATCATAACCGTGCAATCCTTTGGACCCTTCTTTAAAGGTGATATAACCCCCCCATGACCCCTATTGGCCAAAAGCACTGTCCCTCTCCAAGTATCCCATTATGACAATGTAATGACTCTCCACCGACAAATCTCACCCAAACACCACGAAATAAAGACAACAAATCAGCAAGGAAAAAAGACATCTCACCATACACACTGCAAAAGTTTGTTACAAATCATGTGGATCACGTTTGACCCTCCAGGCCTTTTACCAAAATCTGTGAAAAAAAGACATAACTCATCTATCCGCTGAGATTATATTTCATATATTATAATTCAAAAGTGATAATAGTACAGTAGACAGTTACTGTTGAAGAAAGGGAAATGCAAATTGCTCCTATCCGACATCACATGTGAGGTTGAACTATACATGGATTTTACAGAAACAAAACAGTACTTCAGTATGTTCAACATTTCAGAATTCAAACCAGATATTTTATGGCTAAAAGTTACAAACCAGATATTACACATTGCTATGCTCAGTAATGTAGCAGTCACTTCTCATTTTATAACACTATATCATTCAATGTGCTATTCTCTCTACTTGCTCTACAATGAGTTTGTCTGTACAGAAACAGCAAACATGGAGATGGGGTCATATTCCTCTCATATACGCCTCAGAAAATTACCTGTCTGCCAATCATCACTTAGGAGACACTGTGAATGTGCAAAGTGCTAACAAAAAAAGTCTCAACTTTATCTGTGGGAGGACTGGTAATTTTCTTCACTGGTCTTCTTGTTATGATGTGTAATCCTTCACCATTAAAATCTCGCTACATAGTTTTCGTGGTACTTGCTCTAAGTTATTTCCCTCTTGCCATGCTTGCGCTACCAAAACCCCTGGTCCTAGATAGCGAACATATATAACAATATGATCGTTGAAAGGATAAGGGTGTTTAACTGCAAAAACAAAAATAGTTAAATATTTAATAAAATTGGGGTATGACAGTTTTAAACAATGATTATGAAATGACCACCCAGCTTACTTTCTGGTGTATTATAGGATAAACCTATGAAGAGGTAGAATATAGCTAGAAGAGAGTAACTAAAAAAATAATGCCACAAGATACACTATGCAGACATCTACTGCAGAGAGGTTTTGGGGTTAAATCTTAACATCGAAATATCATTTTTTTTAGAAAACTGCATACACCATTGGCTTCAAAAACATGACGCAGACTTCATAACAAGGTGATTACACAATAATAAGCCTGTCCACATCTTTGATGAATTACCACTGAAAGATATAACTAGTTTCAAGTATAAATAATAAGATTAGCCCTGAGTGAAGGAAATAAAATAGCCCCAACCTGGTTTCGGAAAGCCTAGTGGGAGTTCTTTGATATCATATAGTCCATCCCCAAATTCATATGCTAAATCACAAGGCTGCTCAGTTGACATCACTTCCTTTAGTTGTGTCACCGTAAAATACAAAGGAGCAAAGGATTCAGCAAATGCAGTCAAAATTGATCCACCTGGGTGGTTTTGAAATTCATAAAATGTGTCATTAGTAAGGAAAATGAAACTGAAGCTTGAAATAATGAATTGCGAGGCAGCCACAGGAGAGAAAATACAAGTCAAGCAGCACAAATGATTCTTCAAAGATTCTTAAGTAAACAAGCATGGTTGTACGGCCTCTCTAATGTTCTTCTACTATCTACAGTTCTATATTGATTATTGAAGCATTAGGACGGAGAAACCATGATTTAAAGAATTACAAAGCAACCACAAAAAATGTGAAGCTAAAAATGACTAGACAATATTTGACTTATACTTTAGGACAACAAGGATAAAGATGTTGAAAAGAAACAGTGAGATAGATTTTGGGAGTGAAAGATTTCTGAATTTCATCACTACTGTGCTTCTGAGCACATGGTAATGTTTATACACAACAGTATACTGCATAGATGGCAGTTGCACTTGCACATTTGCAAGTCATCATATACTAAAGGACATAACTTACTGGTAGTTACTAACTAACTGAGCTGGCTAACCTAACTAAGGCTCTGTTACAGTGCAGCTTTTACACAATACTTCCTTAAACAGAGACAAACTTTGGTCCTAAGAACAAGCATGAACCAGAGGTGGACCTCGTATCATCAGGATCTGAGGCCCAGTCAACATCACAGTAACATAGAATGGAGAGAGGAGCATGAGTTGCTGCAACTCAGAGATGTAAACCATGGCTGATAGTCTGTTGAAGATAACTAAGAAATATTTCAAGCCTTCAAATGTGTTCTAATGTTTGAGACATGATTTGACAGACTTTATTTACCGAACAACTAAGTTCAGGCCTTGTGATTGTTGCATATTGTAGGCCCCACCAATTTACCTATCAATAGATGGGTCTGCACCATGGTCAGCACCCTGTTTGCTGAGTTTAGTGCCACCAACCATAGTTGTGGAGAGTTTAGTACCTGACATGCTTGCTCTGGCAAGTAAATTTCAAATATAACTTAAGCCTGATTGACCGGAAGTGAGCCAGGGAGAGTTTTGACCTCAATCCCTAGAAAGCAATCCAGATTCTCAAGTTTATTGAAAGCAAATTTATCATTTAATTCAGCAATCAGCTGCTGAATCAGAGAGGGGTTGCTGCCAGTCCCAATGATATGACAACACCGGATCGTAATAAAATAAAGAGTGAAGGGTCATAATTGCTGGCTGGAAATCGAAGCTTGATTGAAGTTTAAGCTAGCTGTTCAAACAGGCTGTACATGCCTGTTTGAGGCCATAAGAGCCTCCTGCAGCCTGCAGACAAGAATTTTATCATTGGCTTCAAACCTTGCATGTAGATTTCTTCCTCAAGAACTCCATTGAGGAAGGGATTGTTCAAATTCAGCAGTTGAATTGACCATCTATTTGGGAGGGCTAGAGTGAAAATTACCCTTATACTAATAGGCTTGATAACTGGAGAGAATGTCTTGATGTAGTCAAAACTCAAAATTGAGTTGTTGATAGAATAGAACCCTTTTGCAACAATCTAACCTTGTCTTTGTTCATGGAAATAATCAGGGTTTACATCCGATTTTGTCTCTGTCGGGAGGAAGGGGAACTAGTGTTCATGTTCTGTTTTTCATTAAGATCATATACAGCTTTCATGACATTAAACTATTCCGGGATTGCACGGGACTGTTTAACATTATTTTGTTCCACTTGAGAGTATAAAAGAGTGGGCTGTAGTCTAGGTTTGTACATACCAGATTTGGATCTGGTTTGCATGGGATGGATGTTAACTGGATGGCTGGAAGTTGAATTATGAGTGTCCGAAACAATGAAATTTGCAAGATTCGGTGTAGCATCACCTGAAATTTTCCATCATGATACTGATGAAGTATGGCTTTGCTAGCAAGAAGAAGAGATTTAATTTTATTAATAGTAAGGGTTTCAAACTTGAGGCTGCTGATGGTAATCAGGTCTTCATATTCATAAGGATGACCATGGAGGATCACATCAAACTAAGTTCAGGCCTTGTGATTGTTGCATATTGTAGGCCCCACCAATTTACCTATCAATAGATGGGTCTGCACCATGGTCAGCACCCTGTTTGCTGAGTTTAGTGCCACCAACCATAGTTGTGGAGAGTTTAGTACCTGACATGCTTGCTCTGTTTAGTGCCACCAACCATAGTTGTGGAGAGTTTAGTACCTGACATGCTTGCTCTGGCAAGTAAATTTCAAATATAACTTAAGCCTGATTGACCGGAAGTGAGCCAGGGAGAGTTTTGACCTCAATCCCTAGAAAGCAATCCAGATTCTCAAGTTTATTGAAAGCAAATTTATCATTTAATTCAGCAATCAGCTGCTGAATCAGAGAGGGGTTGCTGCCAGTCCCAATGATATGACAACACCGGATCGTAATAAAATAAAGAGTGAAGGGTCATAATTGCTGGCTGGAAATCGAAGCTTGATTGAAGTTTAAGCTAGCTGTTCAAACAGGCTGTACATGCCTGTTTGAGGCCATAAGAGCCTCCTGCAGCCTGCAGACAAGAATTTTATCATTGGCTTCAAACCTTGCATGTAGATTTCTTCCTCAAGAACTCCATTGAGGAAGGGATTGTTCAAATTCAGCAGTTGAATTGACCATCTATTTGGGAGGGCTAGAGTGAAAATTACCCTTATACTAATAGGCTTGATAACTGGAGAGAATGTCTTGATGTAGTCAAAACTCAAAATTGAGTTGTTGATAGAATAGAACCCTTTTGCAACAATCTAACCTTGTCTTTGTTCATGGAAATAATCAGGGTTTACATCCGATTTTGTCTCTGTCGGGAGGAAGGGGAACTAGTGTTCATGTTCTGTTTTTCATTAAGATCATATACAGCTTTCATGACATTAAACTATTCCGGGATTGCACGGGACTGTTTAACATTATTTTGTTCCACTTGAGAGTATAAAAGAGTGGGCTGTAGTCTAGGTTTGTACATACCAGATTTGGATCTGGTTTGCATGGGATGGATGTTAACTGGATGGCTGGAAGTTGAATTATGAGTGTCCGAAACAATGAAATTTGCAAGATTCGGTGTAGCATCACCTGAAATTTTCCATCATGATACTGATGAAGTATGGCTTTGCTAGCAAGAAGAAGAGATTTAATTTTATTAATAGTAAGGGTTTCAAACTTGAGGCTGCTGATGGTAATCAGGTCTTCATATTCATAAGGATGACCATGGAGGATCACATCAAGATGCTCCCTTAAAGTAACTGGGTCAGCAATAGAAAACAAAGAATCAACTATGGCCTTGATTCTTAAAAGGAATTCAGCGATGGGGCAATTTTAGAGCTTGGTCTAGCAGTGCTCAATGTGAAGTTGTATAGCTTTTGCTTGGGTTTGGTTTTGTAAGAAAGAAAGAAACTTCTCTCAAAGCTCATACAAGAATTAGACTGAACAAGTAAGATTGCAGCCAAGAAACTAGAAATTGGTCCTGGGTCTCCAAAATTGAGTAGGCGCTGTTGGCTTTTCCTGCAGTTTGGTCCTCTTCCGAAAAAAATCTGGGTGGTTTTGTGGGAAAAACAAAATAAAGATGAAGCTATTGCGGACTTTGATTTTTTTATTTCAAGTTCTATCTGCTGTTTTCATAGGAAAAAAGTCTTTATCCCTGAGTTTCTCTGGTATAGTATGAGAACAGGAAAATAGAGAAGGAATAGAGGGTGCTTGGCAAAAGCTAAGAGGGTTGGGGTTCGCCGAGAGTTTTCCTGCTGGCAAAAGGGTGGGTAGGTCTCAAAATCCATGCCCAAGATTCAGGAAGCTCTTCATACCATGAAAAGAAATTAAAGAGATTTCGAGAGTGAAAGATTTCTGAATTTCATTACTACTGTACTTCTGAGTAAATGGTATGTTTATATACAACAGTAAATTGTATGCATAGCAGTTGTACATTTGGAACTGCCATTATCATATAAATAACAAACAACTAACAGGTAGTTATTAACTAAGTTAGCTGGCTAAACTAACTAAGGCTCTATTACAGTACAGCAATACTTACAAGTTACAATACAATATCACAGATGTAGCTATAGACATATAAAATATTTTTCATCCGATGATACGAAGAAAAATATCTTTTGAGAAGTTTTGCATAAGAGAAAATGAGAAGTTTCTCTCTCTCTCTGTGTGTGTGTGTGTGTGTGTGTGTGTCTTGTGTATAATAACCATTTTTTCAACATTTTGAATCAATATGAACAATTGAGGCACCATATAAATATAGGCTTAATTGCAGTTTTGCTCCCTTAACTTTCACCTATGGGTGATTTTGCTCCCTCATGTTTAAAATGAGCGATTTTGGTCCCTAAAATTCTAATTTGTGAAAATTGGCTCCCTTTGTCAATTTGCCGTCTAATTTCAGGCAGAATTTGCTTGTTCCACGACCAAGGATGGCGTAACTTACCTCCCAGAGTGACACATAAGTAGATAAACAAAATAAAAATGACACAAATAAATTAAAAAAACTAAATTAACTCATATTTAATTAGGGATTAATATTTCAGTTTTATTTATTTAGTGAAATGACATCCAAGTGCTCAATTTTGACAGAATCATGTCCTTTAATGAACATCACGTCAGCCAATTCCGTCAATTTTTATTTTTTTAAAAACTCACTAATGGAAGGAGTTAATTTTCACAAATTGAAAGATGAGGGAGTAAATGTGCTCATTTTAAACATGAAGGAGTCAAATCACACATAGGTGAAAGATAAAGGAGCAAAACTGCAATTAAGCCATAAATATAATAGCCTCTCAAAAGCACGGGCTGGCAAGTGATAATAGAGACTTTAAGTTGGGAGCTACCCCAACTTTTTCTTTAGTGATTGTAGTTCTTATCCTATCATGTCTTATGTAACTACTTGTCCATCTTAATATTCTCATCTCTACTGCACTAAATTTGCTTTCTTGTTGGATTTTAACAACCTAACATTTAGTCCCATTATGTCCATTATGTAGTATGTACCCATTATAACAATGCTGTTTAAGATTGATGAGAATACATTCTTCACAAAAAAGTAGTAATTGTGTGAAGGAATCCATGCATTTCTCTACATAAAATTAAGAAACTCACCGATGAGTCGTCCATAGGTCTTCCCATCCTTGCCTGAAAATATAGCCTTAAAAGGTAGCAAAACAGTCAACCAAAGTCTTCAATATATTGCATAAGAGCAAAAAGCAAGAAGGAAATGGCAAGTTTACCTTTCTGAAGGAATTTATCCAGGAAATTGGCATCTGTCCTATTTAGCAAAGTCCAGTATTCATAACATCAGTTTTTAAAGCTCAAGACATGAGGAAAAAAGACGCACACAAACAATGAAAAATATTTTTAAGATTAAAGACACATGTGGTACAGCACCAGCACAGAAGCACTAGTGTTGGAAGAGAAAGTTATCAAAGAAGGCAGGTAAAAGTTGCTAGGAAAGAAACATTTACTAACTTCATAGTCCTCTTTGGTTTCAGAAAATGTTTTATGTTTTCATTTCCCGATTTTTATTTTTAGGTGCAAAAATGTCACCTTGTTTTCATTTTGATTTTTGTTTCAAAGTTTTGTAAAGGAAACATTGAAAATAACTTTTCTTGTTTTCGTCGTTTCCGGTACAAATCTTTGAAAACATGAAACAATATTAAAACATTGTAGAAATTGTAATTAAAAGTGAAAACAGGAAATGAAAACAAAATCCAAACCGACCCCAATATATAGAATTTATGATTCCAGTGAAGTCAAACAGGAAAGATCTTAGGTATAATGGCTCATAGTAAGGAGAGGGGGAATGTATTCATCCAATATGCTCCCTGACATTAGAACAGAGTAGCAGAAAACAGAACACATTCTTTGTATTTGAATTAAATATGACAACAATAATGAATCACTTCATTTACCTCCACTTGTTCGGCAGTTGTAATATTCAAGACCTTTCTTGGAGTTGGACAACGATGCAGATGCAATCTTCTTTACTAACTTGGAATCCTCATATCTTGTACCAGCTACCTGCCAAGCCCTTGATACAAGTCTGCACAAGTTTCTCAAAGATATCAACATTCCCACTCATAGATAAGATCAATATATGGGATTCAAATTACAGTTGTGCACATATCAACATTAAGAAAATGAGAGAGGTAAAGACCTAGGCTTTAACAATTGCAGTAGTCGATAACGCCTTTCCTCAGGAATATCATCAATTTTTTTCCTGAACATACAGATGAAGAGTGAGTGAGTGATAGAGAGAGAGAGAGAGAGCACGGTTTCTCTAGATTTAAGTACTACCATGGTTTATTGGTTACTATGACTAAAACCAAGAACCTGCTTACAATAAACTCACTAAGGGTAAGCAGAGTAGATGAATATAGCTACACAAGTAAACGCCTTTTATAAGCAGACTGACATTAGATAATCCAAATTGAAAGTCATATCATATCCACTGCATAAAGTTGCAGAAATAACTGAACAGAAACTCATTGATTGAGAAATCATGGGTTGGGAGTGTAATCATATACTTTCACATTTATAACAAGTTATGGTGTTCTTTAAATCCTAACAGAAATTTTTTCAATCAAAGGCTGTGACCCTCTAACTGTAACACCTAGTAACCTTGTGTCCTACATATTAGAGAGTGCAGGAAAAAAGTGATTAACAAATAAACCCTAATCCTATATTAATGTATCACATGAGGAATGAACAAGCCTAGATGAAAGGGTGATTGTTGTTGCTGCTTAACTTGAAGCATAGAAATTTAAAGTGACTGACCATAGATATGCAGCAGGATTATAAGAAGTTGGGTCCAAAGGGATAAGTTCCTTAGGAGGATCAAGAAATGTGACAATATCATGTTCATCCAAGTAAGCCTTTCTACCAGAGGGAAGAATTTCAAAGGGTTTATCATCCCAAGGCAACACATGAACTTGATTGCTCCTAGCAAAAGTAGAGTCAACAGACCCATTTTTCCTGCACAGTCCCAAACCTACAGGAACAACAAAAAGAATTCAACTTTGGATGATTAATTGAAGTAGAGCTCTTGGGGTGGTGGGAAACACACCTTTCAACCGTGGATGTATTCGGTGGGGAAAGGAATGAACAGTTGGATGGTGGTGGAAATGGGGCATCTGCATGCGGCACCGCCAAGTTGGTGGTGATGCTACGGCGGCTGCATTCATCGGTTGCAGCTGCGAAGGACAAACTGAGACGGTGTAAGGTGTGTTCTGTTGTTGTTGTTGTTGTTGTGTGTTGACTGCTCTGTGAGTGCGGGTGGATAAATAAATCAAACGGCACCGAACCGGAGTGTCGTTTAGGCGTTTGATAGATTGTCAAACATAAAATGGACTAAAGTTAATAAAACTAGAGAACTCTCATGTCACGTTAATGATAAAGTATTTCCATTTTCCTATCTACTAAAAGTTGGTCAGAATTTAAAACACGGGTTTGAATCTTACAACAAATTTTTTTTTTGTTAAATAAGGTTTGGTAGTTGTATACTCCCTCCGTCCCTAATTATAAGCTAACATTGAGACTTTTTTTGTGTCACTAAATATAAGCTAACCTTGCAAAAGTTAATATTTCTTTCCATATTCACCCTTGCATTTATTGGTAGTGGAGCACCACCATTAGTAGTACAATGATGAAAAAGTGTTATCATAAATAGGGGTAAACATAGAAAGTTGTACATTTTTTTTGAAAACCAATGCATCAATTAAGGCTTTCTTAATAAGTGTGATTTTTACAACTTTAGCTTATAATTAGGGACGGAGGGAGTAATATGTAAAATTTGAAAATGGTTCATCTTCAGAGAGTTTGAACTCAGTTCTTACTATTTGAGAAGCTATTGGTTTTGGTCCCGGTCGATGAACTATGTGACTAACTCACTAATTAACATAATATGATAAGATTGATGAAGCTATATGGCAATTATATGTAGGGTCGGTGAAGGCAAGTGATAAAGGTCACCAGACCATCGCCTCCTGCAGGAACTAAAACTAGATAGTTTCTAAAATAGTAGGGACTGAGTTCAAACGTTGCTCAAGTGATGAACCATTTTCAAACTTAAAGTATTAAACAATTTAACCCCTTTTTTTCTAATGGGGTAGATTGTTGAATTGTGTGTATGAAGAATGATTTGTTATGAGAGATATATATTTACTTATATAATCTTTGAGTCACGAGATGATTAATTTCATATAATAATATAATACTGATTATATTAAGTTTTTAGGTTTTAAACTTATAAAAGAAAGGCAATTTAAATACTCATCCTAAAATTCTTTATAATATTAAGTAGGATATATTTAGTCCCTCAAATTATATGTTCCGGTCAAACTTAGTCTTTCATTGAAGTAAATTTGCATTTAGATCCTTAAAACTTTTAAATATCTTGATTTTAGTCATCACTGTAGCCTGAGATGCTTACGTGTCAAGTGAACACTTACATGTGACTCCAATATCATTAGACACGTCACGTGGAAGATGACCTGGAAGACAAATGTATCATATGAGAGATTAAAATCCTTATTTTAATTTTATTTTAGAAGGTCCAAAAACCAATTTTGCGTAGATAATTATATTTACTCATCCACTCGAATTGTCTTTCCTCACTCTTCACTGGATTCCCCCATAACCACATGAAAGCTCAATTTTAGTAAAAAAATAATATCAAACTAAAAAAAATTCAAACCTTACTACTATTTTGTTGAACTTCTAATCCTTTTTTTTTCATCATCTTTCATTCTTCTTCCTCTTCTTCAATCATAATCATCTTTCTTCTCCTTCTTTCATCATCTTCACAAAACCCCATAAATCCAAAATAAAGTTTTAATCTTGGGCCTCTTGCTTGTAGTTTTTTGAATTCTTCTTTTCGGCAACAATGAGTCACTTTCCACTTGTTCAGGTTCTTGGTTTACATTGGTTCCACCACTGCAAGGTGTTTCTTGAAATCCATGGTTCAGGCAATAATTATGATGACTGAGTTGGATAAGTTTAGTTCCATGAACTTGCTCCTATACATGGCTCTTATGGCAACAATGATTTTGTTTTCTTCCACTTTTTACATTGAAGGGAATCTAGTGTCAGTTACATTTGAGAAGACTAGAAGCGATTAGATTATCGTTTCCTTGTGAGTTGGGAACACGACTGTAGCTTATTTGGTGAGCCTCACGAATTTCTTGGTCACCAAACACATAAGAGCGTTGAAATTGCAAGTGTTGGGAAATGCCAAAGCGACTATGGCGGTTGTGGTTTCAGTTACAGGATTTTCATTGTCATCATGGGTGTGCTCCTCTACACTGAGGTAAAGAAGAGATTACTTACATTCTAGGGTGCTCCTCTACAGTGATGAAAATGATGGAAGAAAGGAAAGACGAATGTAGATGAAGAAAAAAAGGATTATAGGTTAAACAAGTTCGGAATAAAGTTTGAATCTACCTTGAGTTGATTTTTTTTTTCCAGGTTGTAACCAGAATTGGAGTTAACATGTGGGTAGTTATGGTGGAATTTGGTGAGGAGTGTGGGAAGAGAGTTTGAGTGGAGTATAATTTTGTAGGCTAAGTAAGTTTTTAGTCTCTCTAAAATTTCAAAAATTTAATTTTAGTCCCTTAACTGACACATTCGTCTGCCATGTCATCTTCCACGTGACGTGGCTAATGATGTTGGAGTGTCGCCTAACCACTTACCGGACATATAAGCATCCCAGACTCGGTAAAAACTAATTTCAACTAATGATATAGTTTGAGGGAAAAAAAAATATAATTAACCTTATTAAGTCTTTTGATCTTTATGATATCTAAATTGGTTAATGTTTATTGAATTGAACAACTTAAAAAAGTTGTCTATTACTAATTTAAAATTTCTCACAAAAAATTTGAAAGTAACTTAAGCATTTACCTAAAATATTGAACTGAAATTCAACGTTTGTATCCTCCATTGAACTCCATCTCTAAACGCTTGATATATTAACGTATCTGCATCCCGATTGAGCTCATAAGAGCAACTTCAATGCTTAGGCTCTTGTTTGGGCTTTTATACACTATTCAGCACTATTCTACACTATTCATGTGCCACGTCAGACTTAAGAGCCTGCTAAGAGCCTAAAGCAGATTTTGCTCCAATGCATGGGCTCTTAAATTACTATTACAAGGGTCCCACTGTGTCCCACCATACAACATTAAATAATGATATTTATTTTCACCTAATTTAGATTTAAAATTTAATAGTATATCAATACTTCAACTAGAAATTAATTTAATTATTACTTATACTAATTTAATTTAAAATTAATTTTACTAAAAAATTTAAAAAATAAATTTTAAATTTGAACATGTTAACTTAAAAATTTTAAAAAAAGTACATTGTATTGAATTATAGAAATAAAAGAGAGCCAAACTTGAGAGAGAGAGCCTCATTAAAACCTTACTAGGAAAAGCCCAATTGGGATACAAGCCTAGTGAAGGAAAAGGATTACAACAATCCCTAAGAGAGACCTTAATACATTACATTAACAAAATAAATACGAAAGGAAATACATGACAATGAAAAATAAACAACAATACATTTGAAACGAAATACACATTAAGGCGTGAAGATTAAGTTTCATTATTATCGATTTCAGGAAGCTCCCAGATATGCTCCACCAAGTCTGCTTGAAGTTGGCGATGGATTGACTTTTCAATTTGATGTGCTCTCCTTTCCAACATATTTCTAAAAGCGGGAATAGGACCGCTTAATACTTCAGCATCCGATATGTCATTATTGACCTGCTCATAAATAAAATTACCTTTGTACGTGTTGCGCTCATCTTCAACAATCATGTTATGCAATATGATGCAAGCATAGATGATTGACTTCATGTCATTCGGATGCCACCAGCGTGATGGACCACGGACAATCGCAAACCGAGATTGGAGCACTCCGAATGCACGTTCCACGTCCTTTCTTGCTGCTTCTTGTCTTTTGGCAAACTTTTGCTTTTTTTCTCCTTGTGGCATTGGGATGGTCTTCACAAATGTACCCCACTCGAGATAGATACCGTCTGCTAGATAGTATCCCATGTGATACATTGTTTCATTCACTCTAAATTTCACCATGGGAGCAGCTCCACGCAAAACCTCATTAAACACGGGAGATTGGTTTAGCACAGTAATGTCATTATTTGAGCCTGCAATGCCAAAAAATGCATGCCAAATCCACAAGTCTTGTGATGCCACTGCTTCAAGCATGATTGTGGGTCTTCCATGATCACCTCGGGTGTATTGACCTTTCCACGCAACTGGACAATTCTTCCATTCCCAATGCATACAATCAATGGAACCTAACATACCTGGAAATCCACGAGACTCCCCCCATTGAAGTAGGCGTGTCATGTCTTCCTCGTTCGGACGCCTCAAGAGAGAACTCGTGGGAGTAAAAATTGATGTGTAAAATGATGAAGTTCACACTATATATAATGTATAAAAGCTGAAAATGGGAGAGAAACGGTCTGATAACCTGCCAAACTGGTCAGACAACCTAAAACGGTAAAAAAACCGGCTCCAGCCAGTCAAAACCGGTCTGAAACCGGTCCACAACGGGAGGGTGACCTGCCCAACCGGTCACCCTATATTTAAACCCATTTCACCCCCCAAACCTTAACCCTAGCCGCAACATTTCTTCCTCCCTTTCTTCCTCCTTTCTTCGTCCCTTTCTTCCTTCTTTCTTCGTTTTCTTTCTTCGTCCCTTTCTTCCTCCTTTCTTCCTCCTTTCTTCTACCTGCAACCTCACCACCACCGAAACCCAACCTCTCCCACCTCACCGAAACACCCACCTCACCGGCTCCAAACACCCACCACCGCAACCAAAATCCACCTCACCGCCTCCAAACACCCACCACCGCAACCAAAATCCACCACACCGCCACTGACCCGCAACAAAACAACCCTCCCCGCCACCAAAAGCCCCCAAATCGACTGACCACCACCCAAATCGGAGCCACCAGATCAGATCAAGGGAAAGGAAGCCCCTTTTTGCACATGGAAAACAATATTTTGGTTCTGAGATTTTGAGATTTTTTTTTCCTATGTAAATATCAGTTGCAATGTAAAAGTTTGATTTTTTATCATTCAGTTTGATTTTTTATGTACAGTTTGGATTTTTTTAAAAAAAAATTGATTTTGGTTCTGATCATCTCCCTTTCAAATCCGTTTGCTCTTCCTTCTTCTCTACTGTTTCCTCCCTCTGAAAGTAGTTGATGCAGCATGTGAGAGAAAATATTGATTTTTTAATCTAAGAGCTCACCAAGCAGGGGCTCTTGCACAAGAGACCCTGCACTGTAGCTAAGAGCCTGAAGGCCAACTCCAGTGCAGACAAAAATTAAGAGCCGGCTCTTAAAACCTCTAGCTGGGCTAAGAGCCCAGCGTTGGAGATGCTCTAAGAAACAGTAGAGAATGTGACTATTTAATCTCTAACCAACATGTCCTGAATGCTGATAATATTCTCTCCCAAACAGCAACTATGAATGTCTGTATTGTGTTAATAACATTTATTGCTTCTCTATTGTCAGAGACACACACACACAACATCATCACGATGTCCCAATTCCCAAGCATGCCCAAGACCAAACTTTATAGATAGTAACTCCATAAGAAACGGGTCCCCCTTACCAAAACCGCCTGAAAAAAAAAAATCATCTCTCATTCAAATCATGAAGATTTAAATGCAAATGAAATATGGATTATTAAAAGAGATTAGTTTTTTAGGTACATATTAAAAGAAATTAGTGAAGTATTTTTACCATGTTGCTCCCCATATTTCATCTCATTGGAGTTTGCTCCACTCTTAAGAGAAGTATGGTAACATTCACTTTAGCTAGCAATGCATGCGAGTCTCATTAAATTGGATGTGAAACACATATTTTAAATGCACATCACATGAATTTTAATTGAGGAGTGCTTGAAATGTAATCTTAAAGTGATTATTATTCTTTAGGTTAAAGATATAGAAAGGGACCGTTTGTAATGTATACTAGCTTATGAGAACTTCTTTAAGCTTATCTACTAAAAAAATATTATAAGCTCAATTATAAATGTTGTTTTTATTTGCCTCCAAACGACATCAAATTCCACAAACATAGTCTTATATAAATAGAAAAAAAAAAAACGACATCTTATTAGGGTGTTGTGTTTCGCACTCTTATCCTTTTACAAACATCAACTCAACTCAACTCAATTTCATCGTCTCTGTGATCCCGAACCTCAACAAATGCTTCTTCAAACGAGGCACCTCGGTGCCCCACTGGTAACACTCACACCCACAGCGAAAACCACCACCAGAAAATTCTCATGGTACCGTCCAATCTCAATCGGGGCACCGAAATGCTCGGTTTCTTCGACCCAATTGGAAATGGAGTTGAGTAGCAGTAACACTACAAAACCGTTTCCAGCAGAAGTTTCAAGGACGATAATGGAGCTCGCGAGAGTCGGCACGCTTTCCACGTTGACCCATGAGGGTTGGCCTCTTGGTATTGGTGTCCGATTCGCTGTTGACCCAGAAGAAGGCACCCCTTTCTTCTGCTTCAATCACAATGTCATTTCCAACAACAATGACAACACCCCATCTTCTCTTCATGTTCAGGTTTTTCTCTCTTTGGAACAATCAATAATGGTGATGATGGAATTTCTATTGTATTCATATTTTGTTGTTGTGTTTATCAGTTTATACAGTGTGGATTGCGTACCCCTCAGTGTACACTTCAAGGAACCCTTACCAAACCGCAGGATCAAATCAAAGCCAAGGTGGGTGGGTGAGTTGGTAATGTCATTTATCATATGAGATGCTACAGTCTACTATTTTTCAGTATATGAACATGCCCTTTTGTCAATTTTGTGTTCTTTTATGTTTGATCAAGTCTTCTTCATTGCCATTATGCAGAGGCTTGTTTCTTTATGGGGGAAGAGGTTTGGAGAAGAGGTTGATGAAGATTCTGTGTATATTATTGCTGTGGATAGGGTGCTGCACTTGGATGATTTTCAGGAGGTAGGGGACATATTTTTCATAGTCTAGTATTTATAGGTTTGCTTATTAACCTTGTAAGTTGGATACTTGTATAAGTTAACTTTCATAACCTATTTCCATTTGTTGCAGAGTGGTGTGTGGGTCACTTCTTTAGACTACAAAAATGCTCAACCGGATCCTCTTCGAGAGTTTGCGGAGGAATTAGTCACTGAAATTAACACTAACAACATGGAAGACGTCACTCGCTTTTGCAATGTCTATGTTGATCTGGATTTCCCGGTATTCACCCGAACTCTGTGTCTTTTACTTTCACATGGATCATATGTAGTTGTTCCTTCAGTCTTTTTTGGATATATTTGGATTTGAGACTTCCCAAGCTTGCCCCTAAACCAATGGCTCCTTACCTGTAACTATAAGCTACGTTGCTTTTGTCTCTTTCATGCTTGCCATCAAAACCAACACTTCGTCTATTGATTTACAAATTTCACCTGAGTAGTCTTTCTGGGATTTGATTTAGTGCATGTTTGTAAATCTTTCTGCAATTGATTGTAAAGCTAAAATTAACTCTGTGGAGAATTTGTGAGTAGCTTCTTTGTGTCAAAACTGACTCTGAGAGAAAAAGACGTTGATCCAAACATGCTATTAATTTTTCATGTCCTGTTTGTGATTTTGTTTATGTAACATCTGTATGCAAGTCACTTGCTGTATACATGATCAAATGACTTTGCTAAACTTAAACCTAACTTCGAGTGATGATTGGTGACCACTAAATTAGTTGTGCTGTGCTAACTTTTCAACGTATTTGATTTACCATTGAAGGTCTCGCAAGCAAAGATGGTATGGGTAGATCGGTTGGGCTTCGATATGCGTCTGTCTTGCCCTCTCCAAGGTACATTTGAGGCTCGCATTCCTTTCCCTAGAGAAGTGACCGATGAAAAAGGTGCTAAGTCGTCATTCAATTGTATGTCACAACTGGCTTGGGAGGTTGAAAAAAACTTCCATCCTCCAGACTTTCAGAAGGTTAAACAATTGAAGCAAGTAAAGTCCTGATGCAAAAGTTGTCTTCTGTTTTTGTTCTCGATCGTTGTGAAATATGCATCCTTGGTAGAGCCTTGTAATTCTTCAAGAATTTCACAATGTCTGTTGTGTTTGTATTCTGTGATGATTCGTTTGGGGCTTGATGTTTAGATCATTGTGAAAACTGAGCATGATGTAGTTTTGCACGTTAAGTCTTGGCATTTTGTTTAGCAGGGCTTATGTATATTGAACTTTCTTTTGAAAGAAATGAGTTGATGACAACAGGATATTGATCTGCCTTTCCTTATCTAAAATATATAAGTAACAGAACATTTGGTATATCGTTTGAAATATTTCTGGTGTTTTTGGCATAAATAGAAAAAGTACAATGCATATGGCGCATCTACCATTTTGTGATTCAGAACTCTGGTGTATGAACAATGCATTTTGAGATCAAATCTGGATTGAACTGAGCCAAATAGGTCTTTTTGCATATACTTGCATCTATAGGTTTTATGACATTTTGTCAACAAGTATGACATACATTAAGATGGTTATTGGTATCAATTCTAATAAGTACTAGTTGATTCATGACTAAGATAACATTATAGCATGTAATAGCCAAAATAAATTAAGCAGTTACAATTGTAGCAACAAGTAACAGTGAATGCCTACTTGCTAATGTTTTACACCTTTCTTCCTTTAAAATGACATGTACAACTATAGAGCAGTTAGAGTCAAGCGAAACTGATGGCTTACTTCTTTTATTTTACTAATCAAATCTACCTGTTTAATGCTACCATGCTTGCTCAGCTCGGGCTGAAACAAAGACCTAATCCTATTCTCCAAACTCTGAGCTGTATATTTAATATGTTTGTCAACCTTAGCATCATTTTCAATTGACAAAATATAATTCTTCATGTAGGCTCTGTAGATTGGTACTATACCTTCCACCAAATGCTTGCATACATTTTCCCTCAAGATCTCATCAGAAATAACCCAATGAGACTGCTTCTTGTACCTTTCATCAAAAGCTAGATTGAAAGCAACTAGTCTCTTAGCCATATCTTGGCTAGTCACTGGCACATTGGAGGATGATAGTTTGTCCTTTTGAACTGCAAGAATAGGTTGAAGCTTTCCCCAGCTATTCCTCAAATAAAGTGCTGCATAATAGTCCTTATATTGTTCATGTGCCCTTAACCAAGAATCTCCCATCATATTCCCTAGCACAGTACCTTTCAAATTGTGGAAATGACAGTGATTATTCATCATAAAAAGGTAGGCCAAAGTGATGTCTTCATAGGCCTTTGACCAAGCATCCAGATTTACTGCAACTTCTCTAATAATGGTGTATATTTGAGTGAAAATAACACCCTCTTCATATGGTTCCTCTCTCCAACTAAGGTGTATTTCCAGAATCTGAATCAAATGTGGCCTATACGAATCGCTGAGCAGCTGATTGCAGTAATCAGTCACAAAGCTTACCAGCCGAGGAATGCTGCCATCTGGGGGAGGAGAAGTTGGCCTTTGAAACTTCACTTGTGCTGGAAGTTGCCAGAATATCTCACTGGCACCATTGACAACTTTGTTGATAAGATCCTTTGTCGCAGTTCGAATTTCTTCACAAGCTTTCCCTCTGAAAAGATGGTTGAATTTTAGTCTTAGACCATTCAAGACTCTGAATATGGACAGCAAGTTCAACAACTTGAAGGGGTCGTTTTTCCTCTCAGCTACAACCCTTCCAAATTGAATGAAAGAAAGAATTCCAGATTCAATTGCAACCTTTGCAAAACACTCCATCCACGCTTCTGGACAAATTTTCTCAAAGACACTAGCAGAAAGCTTGTACTCAACCTCAAGCAGTTGTTTTACAACTAACTCCAAATGGTTCCCCCATTGGTCAATGTAACTCTCTATACCTTGCACATTTTCAAATTCAGCTATTGGAATCTCAAGATAATTCAAATCCAAAGTCTTCAGACTTCGACGAGCATTCACACCTCGAACTTCAACATATATAGATTGGCACTTGCTTAGTCTGTCATTAGCGTCTAACCTTTCCGCGATGGACTGCAACTTCCTTGTTAAAGAAGCTGGGAATGGTAAAGCTGGTGTGGCGTGGTGATCAATGTGTGATGTTAGGGAAACCAAAGTAAGAGGCATCGAGTTTGCCATCAGAAGCCTGTGGAAAACAATCTCTAGCTTGTCACAGGCTATACTGAGAAGGCCCCCATTGAGGCGAGCGCCTTCCTCTATCGCTTGCAATTCTTGCAATATTCTCAATGACTTCTTTATGTTCACTAGGAAAAGCTCATTGGTGATTGCTTTATCTTGTAATAACTCAAGAACACCATTCAACCAACCAACTTCTAACCTGCAATTATCTGCGAGAAGCTTCAGCGCTTCCTCTAGCTTCTTCGTGTTTGAGACGTACATGCATAAATCAGAACTGGAATCCGTCAAGGGAGAATGTTCCAACTCATGCAAAGCGTCAAACACCCTGAGGACCGCAGCAGCGGAACAAAGAACGCTGTCTAAACCGTTGCCAATGTCAATAAATGACTTTTGCATTGAGATGGATCTAAGTGAAGCTTGCAGGGAGCAACATCTCTTTTGAAGACGCTCCAAATTTGATCCAGCCTCATCTAATGCAGAAGCAATAGCTGTTGATGTTTCCAAACTAGTTCTCAAGAACTTTCTGGCAGCTTCAAAATTCTCCTCCTTGCTTTCCATATTAACCATTGGCAAATCAAGTGCTAATCACAAAATGATTACTGATTTGGCTTTTAGATTGCATTGAGATTGATACATTTTTCCACCTTAAGGTTGGTCTAATGAAAAAGATCATCTTTGTTGGTTTCTTGTGAATCTTCCCATCCACTTTCTTTCACCAAACTCAACAAACAAAGCAAAGGAAAGCTAGCTTCACTTGCAAAACAAATATCACAGAAACTTCAACTACCAGGGCTAGAACTTTCCTAGAGTTAGAGCACCATATACTCAACTAATTCATCAAAGCCTTTTGTTTATTCCTTTCCTTGTTCTAATTTTCTTGTTCAACTTGAATACCAAAACATGCTATTCTTGCTGCAATTACCTCAACAATCTACCAACCAAATACATCGAAATTCACGTTTTCTGATTGATCCAGAAAACGTCCACTTTAACCGTCTATTTTATTGGAGCGCTTTTGAGGGAAAAATCTATTGTCACCCTTCTTGGTTGGTAGTTGGAAATAACTAGTATCTAACATGTGGAATGCCCAGGCCATAGATTACAGTATTACACTGTATCACTTTCATATAATATTATTTAAAATGAATTTAATGTTGATGCACTTCTTTTACACGGTCAACATTTCTCACATTAGAACGAAAAAAATTGAAACGAAAATTGATCAAAATAACACTTTGCATAAATCAATAATAATCTATATCTCTATATAAGCCGATTTAATGTCTATTTTTCGGAAAATCTAAGTTTTTAGGCTTATAAAATTTTTGCAACATTTACCCTCAACTTTTTTTTTTCATTTGAAAATGAGGACAAACGGTAGTATTATTTTGCTCACATGACCCATTTTTTATCTAGTCATCAACTCACGAGGTGGTCATGTTTGGACTTTTTGTTTAGTTCCAGTCACTTTAAAATGTATTATATTTTTCACGTATTTATCTCTACTTATCTTTTATCTTCTCTCTTATTCTCTTATCTATCTCTTTTCTAAACCAAACACAGGAACATTTAGAGAAAGCCACACTGGTGCAAGTTTTGAAACACTAAATTAGACGGGGATAAGTTTGTGTTAACATCTCAATATCATCTCCACCTCAAAGAGAAATGAAGAAATAAGAGAGAAATAACATATATGGTATCATAGGTGATGCGATTGGAAAAGAAGAGAAATATAAAAATGAAAAATGTGCGAAAATGAAATGGAAAAGAGAATAGTATGAGTGAATCAAAACACAAGATTAAGTCATTTTCACATAATGTACACTCTCACATCCTATATTTTTCATCACCAATCTACAATCTAGGACTGCACATGAGTTGGGTTAGATGGATTTTAGGCTAATAAGGATCCGAACCGATCAAAACTGTTTGGGTTGGGTTGGATTTCGTGAATTTTCACCAACGAACCTGAACCAACCCAATCCGACAATCTTCAGGTTGGTTTGGATGGGTTGATTGGATCGCAATATTAAAATAATAATAAACTTGACAAATTGAAAAAATATTAAAACGCAAGTACTTTAAGTCTCTAACATGTAATTACATCATAAGTTCATAACTACCATCTATACACATCCATACGAGTACGACAACACATAATTAAACAGGTACTTTAAGTATTTAAATATGATAAATAATTACAACAAATTACTCTCCAAATCTCCTAAAAATACTCTAGACTTCAAGATCGTGATTAAGAAGATAGTGAAATAAAAAACAGGTTTTTAAAATTTTACATGTAGTAGTAGGTGAGGTAAAATTAAAATTATTAAAAATATATATTAAATAATATGATATTATCATAAGATTGAATTTTGGGTTGGGTTAGATGAATTATTATGAAATTCGATATCCGATTCAAAGATGATTGAATTGTAATAAAATCCATCCGATAGACTAGTTTGCCCTAACCCGCATTTTTACCATTAAATTGGGTTCAGTAAAGCGGTTTTCGGTTGACCCGACCATGTGCTCCGCTACTAAAATCCACTCAAAACAAACAGTGTAAATTCTCTCACCAGTATTACTTGTACGGATTGGGATCCTCTCCAGCCTCTACAGCTCATTTATAGTCATAGATCAAAATAATTAATGGTTGAGATGTATTGAGGTGAAAAAAGTAATTTAAAATACCTGTACTCCTCTTTCTTTCTCTCTTTATCTTTGGCTTTCTCTCTCTCTGCAACAACGATGGCACAAGCATCATCATCAAAGATGATATCGTTCAAGACCGCAGACGGTGACTTCTTCGAGGTGGAGCCGTCAATTGCAAAAGAGATGCAAACCGTGCAGAACCTCTTTGACGCTGACGCTGACACCGTCTCCGCCTCCGCCATTCCCCTCCCCAAAGTATCCACCCGAGAGTTCACCAGGATCATCGACTACTGCAAGAACCACCGTGCCGCCGGCAAAGCCAAGGATTCCGACGACGAGTTCACGAAGGCGCTGAGCAACGAGGAGTTGATGGAGCTGCTACTGGCCGCGAACTACCTGGGCATGAAGGACCTGATTGAATTCCTCAGCCAGTGCATTGCGGATCGGATTGCGAACAAGAGCGTGGAGGTCGTGCGGAAGCTCTTCCGCTTCACCGATAGCGGTTATACGCCGGAGGAAGAGGCTAAGAAACGTGAAGAGAATGCCTGGACGTTCAAGGGCGTCGATGCCGACGATGAATGAGGATTGAATTCTGCGGGTATAGAATTAGGGTTCCGTAGTGATCTTAGAAAATTGAAATTGAAATCAATATGCAAATAGGGATGAATTTGATTCTTGTGATGAGAATCCATGGAAATATTTACTGTTAAATTATCAATTTCATTAGGGATTTGGATCCTCTCTCAATTTCAGACTTACAGTAGGTAGCTCAGTTGAAGGCATTCTGGAAATTGAACCACTGCTTTAGATGCTGTTGTTGACATGGTATTAGAGCTTATCCTAAGTTAAGTGAAGACCAACCACCATATATGAGTCACTCGCAGATGTTCATATATATATGAGTCACTCGCACATGTTCATATGTTCATTTCTACATATTTCACATTATCCAAACTTGAGTGTGAGGGAGTGTGTTTTTTTTTGAAAGGAAAAAAAAATAAAAATGTGAGGGAATGTGTTTAAAAGTTACACATTGACTAGAGATCTCTCATATATGAAAATGTTATCCTCACTATACAAACTAGCTTAACTAGCTTTTGAGATTGAGTTAAATTTTCCAAATTCGAACTACCAACTTTTGAGGTTGAGTTAAATTTTCCAAATTCGAACATGGTAGTAGTGCCTCTATGATCAAGCGATCTAGTGTTTCATTTTTTATAGCCTCTATTTTTCTAGTATTTAAGCTACTAGGTAAATGGAACATGAATGAGTTTAGGGTTAACTGTTATATTAGTCCCTGTCTTTGTCTCGCCGTCTGAGGTAGGTCCCTCCCCGGAAAAAAATTTGTCTGAAGTCCTCTTGTTTGAAAAGTGGTTGGAGCAGGCCCTCGCCGGAGGGCGGGTGCATGTGTGGCTTGGTGACTAGGATTAATGAACCCACGTGGCATTAAAAAATAAATAAAAAATAAAAATCAAATTACAACTCAGAATTTTAAACCTAATTAACCTATTTCTAATTAACCCTAACTTAATTAACCAAAAACTAATTTTCCCCCCCCCCAAACTTAACCCAATTCACACCAAATCAACCCTACCCCCAAATCAACCCAATCCCAATCTGAAGTAGCAGGGTTCTTCCCCTACCATCGTCTACCATCGAATTCTCCGTCATCGTTCGTGTTCTCGCCGGTTCTCTTGCTCAGGCTCGCCGCTCATTGTGCTTCTTCAAAGTAAGTTTCGTTCTTCCTCTCCTCTTCAATAATGACATGTGGTTTTGGGTTTGGGGTTTTTGGTTCGTTGTTTTGGGTTTATGGTTTTCCTGGGTTCTTCGATAATGGCATATGGTCCTATATTAGCATGCTTAGGGTTTTCGTCTACAATGACTTAGGGTGCAGGGATGGGTATGAGGGTTGCTATATTAGCATGCTTCACTGTTGTTTTATGTGGTTGATAAATTTGTGATTTCTCAGGATGATTTTTACACTGGTTGTGCGACATGGTGGTTGGTTTGGAAGTAGTCCTTACTGGCATTACTTCGGTGGTGCCAAAAGTGAGTTCCATGATCTTGATGAGTCTAAATGGTCCTACTCTAAGACTGTGGAAATTGTCAAAGGTCTTGGCTACAAAGAGTTTGATTTACTGTGGCTTCCTGATGAGGATGTTGACTGGCATGTTTTCAGGAATTACACAACAGATATGGATGCCAAGGAATTTGCTAAATATGCAGTTGGAAATGACCATGAAGGTGTTATATTTGTGGACAATCTATCCAAAGACCCTCCCACTCTACCTACTGCATTAAAGGAAAAGAAGAAAGATGCCAACAAGAATGTTAAGGTACAAAAACTAAGGGTGAGAAAGTCAGGTAGGTTGCAAGCAATGGTGAGACAAGGAACAAATAAGGGACCTCCTGAAGTTGTAGAGTTATCTGATGATGAGCAATTTCCTAATGAAGTTGCAATGCTACAAAATGAAACTGTTCTCCCTGAACCTGCTCTCCTTGAAGCTGTGATTCCTGAACCCGTTATCCCTAATGTTGTGGACCCTGAAGTTGCAGTTCCTGAAGTAGTAGATGGGGTAGATGGTGATAAAGCTGGTGAGGATAACCAGGAAGAAGAAAATGATGATTCTGATGTTTCTGAAGTTGATAGGGTCGATGATAGTGAAGAAGAAAGGGATTTAGCAAAAGGGGAGGAAGTTACAAACCCAGGATTTGCTCAGGCTGAGTCCCTATTGAATGAGCACATTACTCAAATGCTTCAACAAACTGCAGCAGATAATGATGATGGGGAAAAGAGAGATGAGACAGATTTATGTGGAGGCTATGAGAGTGAGGACCTTGAAAGTGTCCCCACTGATAGTGAGCAGGAAGGGATTCCTAGGAGAAGGTTTGAAAGATTCATGCTACACAACAAGTATTTCATCCCACAAACAACCACATACATCCCCTAGAACAAACAACCAAATTCATTCCCTAACACAAACCAACCACCCTAAAACAGAATTAACTTGAAACCCTTGAAACCCTTCAACCCTTCAAACTCTTGCCATACAAAAACACCAGAACTGTGACTATCCAAGAAATCAGAGCAATCAACCGTGCAACATTCTTGTGAAATGTCTCAATTTCAACCTTCTTCTTTAACTTCTTCATCTTCTTCTTCAAATCAGGTCCAGGAAGCACAGAGTTAGATGAATTGTCAATCTCAGAAATGTCAGTATCAGCCTCTACATGCCTGGGTTGTCTTTCATCAACAGGATCATCAATCCAAAAAAAGAAATTACATGTGCCTGGTAACTGAAAGTGTAGAAAAATTGAAGGGTTATCCAAAATTGAAATCCAAATAGAACGGTTACCCAAGATTGAAATCAAAGTATACAACACTTATATGCCAATTTCTGCATCTCAAAAACCTCCTTTCTGAGTTCACTCGAGTACCAGCAGTGTAAATAATGAGAGGAAGACCACAAGGACAGTTAGCCCTTGCACCTGCAGATCGTGGCCTCTGCCTGGAACGAGAGGAGGAAGCAGTGGAACCCTTGAAACCAGAAGAACTATCCATGTAAGATCCAGAAGAAGTCGCACCAAATAGGAGAGGAAAAGGAGAAAACGACAAGACCCAGAAGAAGCCGCACCAAAGCCGACCCAGAAGAACAAGATAGAGAGGAAGGAGAACACGATAAGAGGAAGACGATGAAGAAGAACAGGAGACGGCAGAGGAAGAACACGATAAGGCTTACGATGAAGGAGAACCCTGCTACTTCAGATTGGGATTGGGTTGATTTGGGGGTAGGGTTGATTTGGTGTGAATTGGGTTAAGTTTGGGGGGGAAATTAGTTTTTGGTTAATTAAGTTAGGGTTAATTAGAAATAGGTTAATTAGGTTTAAAATTCTGAGTTGTAATTTGATTTTTATTTTTTATTTATTTTTTAATGCCACGTGGGTTCATTAATCCTAGTCACCAAGCCACACATGCACTCGCCGGAGCTCCGCCCTCCGGCGAGGGCCTGCTCCAACCACTTTTCAAACAAGAGGACTTCAGACAAAATTTTTCCGGGGAGGGACCTACCTCAGACGGCGAGACAAAGACAGGGACTAATATAACAGTTAACCCATGAGTTTATATTGTATTTCTAGTTGTTGAGCATCACTGAAGAAATGGCTAAGAAACTGCATGGATGACCAATTCCATAGAATACTGATTTTCACTTACATAAATTCAAAAGACAAACACACAGAACAATGTAGATGGCACTGTATATAGTATGGAATTAGATTTCATTTTGAATAAATTAAGTGCTTTAACAATAGAAGAATATACATTGGTATATATTCCTTCTTTGTTTCACACTTTATATACCTTCAGTTTACCAGACATTAACTTGACTTCCCCTGAATCATATCTCTTGAGTCAATTGGCAGTAACAGTACAGACTGCTGCTGTTGAAACCTGAAGGTTAGTTAGGTTTCAAAATTGAAAACCCTAAAATTAAAAACCCCCAAATTGAAATGTGAAGGGAAATTGAAAACCCCAACTGCTACTGTTTTGCTTTGCTTTCCCTTTTGCTGAATTTAGTTTGTGTATAAGAAATTGTACTGAAATGAGATTGGATTTTACATGAGAGTGACATATTCCATCAATTTTACTCCTAATTGGTTTGAGATTGGAATGTGAAGGGAAGGGAAATGGTTTGATTTTTAATTTAGCAATTGCTGATGTAGTTAGGTTTGATTTAGTCATTTAGTAATTGGTGCTAGGTTCATTTTGTCCCTGATGAACGAGGCTAGCTTATTTCTGCTTCAGAAGATGGTTTGATCTGCACATTTGATACCACGGGAGATATCAATGATGATGATCATCTAGAGTCAGTAACTCCAGGACTTCAAATTGAATTGCAATATGTGAAAGTTTCAACACAAACATTGTTAACTATGGCTTTGTAGTTATGTGATTTGTGATGTTTATTGTGAAATCATAGTTGGAAAGATGGCAAGCTTCAATAGAAGACTACGAAATCTTGCAAAAAGAGACACCAGATGATGAGGAAGTTAACCGGGCATTGTTGGAAGCCAGAGCACAGCTCAAGAAATAGTAAGGTTAAGACTAACATTGGAAGTTCATTTCCCCTAATTACTTCTCTTTTTTGTTTCTTTTAGTTACTTTTTATTTTACTTCCGTAGCTATGCAAATTAATGGTGAAATTGATATTACTGATCCTATCTGTTGCTAGGATGCTTATATATGCAGAGCTCAAGCTTCACATTTTAAAAAATAGAAGGTTTCTTTGTGTCTTTTGTATTTTGAACTGCTGTTTTTTTGGCATGCAAAATCAGTAAATTTCTTGTTTACAAAATTGTAGGTGATTAATGTGGGAACTTCCATTGCCAAGGTAGGGCTTTTTGGAGAGAGTTATCAGAAGCTTTGGTGTTTAACGCATATTGAAACCTTGGGGTACAGTTTATTTCGGTTATCTGTTTAGTTCAGGTTACAAAGGTATATGAAAGTCTTTTCCCTTTCGTTGTGTTTGGAATCCTTAAAATCATCTTGGAATTGGAATGAATTCTCATATGAATCTGGTTTTAAATTGTCATGGTTTAAGACTTTAATTCATTTACCAATCATTGTGTTTGTAAATTGTAATATCTCATAATTTGTTACTTTTAATGGATTTGTAAATCATTTTCATTCAACTGAAGTCTTTTCATTTTTTAAGCTTTCCCAACATAGGATTTGTGCATTTCGTGTATTTCTCTATCCAGTTCTTCAACAGTTCAGTATTTTTATTGATGTGTTCATTTCAAAATTTTGAACCCCCTGACCCCAGGGTCCTGGATCCGCCACTGAGTAACAGTTATAATCTTCAGAGCATTCAGCAGCAAAGTGCTTAAGCCTTTTTCAGGGCCTTCAGTCCTTGAAATGGAACAACTCCAGTCTTCACCACACTTGCAGAATGGAAAACCAATAAACTACCAGAGTAGTTATAAACAAATTCAAATACTCAAAAGTTAACATACAAACTAAAAATAACCAAAAGAAGTGTCTGATAAGTGATATGTACAAGTCTATCACATCCATGGCGCAGAATCAAATCAAAATTTGCAATAGGTGATGATGCACATAAAGAGATGTGCTGTTGCAATACCCCTATTGGATTGGATCCTTTAAAAACCTCTATGCAAATTCCAATTGCAACTCTATCACAGTATAATCAAGAATCAAAACTTTGTTCAGAGACTTGAGTCCTTCCACTAATTAAGCAAAAGTAGCTCTTAGATTCCTCATAAAACACGCATCGCATTGTGCCATGCTATCATCCTTTTAGGCCTTTACAAGCCATCACAACCTGTACCTGCTATCTTTACGTCATTTGCCCCATTGCAATTCATCCAAACCCAAGGATAGGAAGATGGGAGCCACAAAACACTATAATAGGTTAGAAACACCATCCAAAGGAAAGATCATGCTTGATTTCTATGGCCTAATCTCCTCTAATGTTGAACAAGTGTTCACAGCTAGATGAAAGTAAAGTACTTATAAATTATAATCATCTGTGAATGACAGAAAATAAATTATAGTATTCACCTAATTCTGTAGTTCAAGTTGGTTTTTTTCTTCCTTTTTACACGATGGTCTTCATTTCAATTTTCAATACAGTACAAGGAACTTCACAAAATGGGTGGGCTCTGTAGGCAAGCAAGATTCTTGATTTTTAGTTATAAGCTCAAGTAAAGTTTAGCTAAGGGGCTTAGGGATAAACTAAACCCTCTTAATTTCTCATGACTAAGAAAATAATAGCTCATTTGAACTTCTCAAAATAAGGAAGATTCTAAGGTGTCCCTAAAAGAAGGCATCACTAGTATGGTCAAAACTGGGTGAAACCTTTTTTATTTTACCGGCCAGATTTAAACACTATTAGATCTTGGTATCTATGAATATTTTTAAGATGAGTGGTTAGGATTGAATTAGAGATAAACTGGTAAAAAATTAATATCCTCTCTCTCAAGCTAAGATTTTTTTTTTAATTTTTTTTAATTTATCAACCTTGCTAGAGTTCCACCACTCACCGCCAACATCGCGGGAGCTCTGCCACTCACTATCAACGTCATTAGAGTGTTATACCACCACCACCACAATCACTCCCACGACACCACCCTCTCACCAATCACACCAAAACTCAGATTTCTCCATCACCCCCTCTTGAATCAGACCCAAATTATGGCAGAGACTTAAGACTAAATGTAAAGAAACAAATTTGGAACCATGATGGTTTTGCGCGATGCACGACATAAAGGTCCAGCGATCCGATGAGAGAAGGAGGCGGTGATTGTTGCAGCGCTCTCTGATGGCAGCAAGGAGAACACCCTTTGCGACTACAAACATGGCTGCGGGGGTTGGTGGTTGTGCAGTCCGAGAGGCAGAGCGAGGACAAATCCTGGGTGCGATGGTGCTACATGAAGATTCGAGGCTCTTTGACGGTGCTCACGATGGAGAGGGCACAATGATTGCCAACTATGGCTGAGGAGGTGTCACGACTTAGTTTTTCGGTTGGAATCAATGCAGGAGGGAAGAGAAAAAGGTTGGAGGTGAGAGGAAAATACATAATCTCCCTTGGTCACAACTCACAAGAACCATTTGAATCTACCAGGTTCGCCATACGCTGCAGTACGTGGTACTGGTACGAGAACGTGGTACACAACCTATGAAGTATTTGGTACAAGGAGAGTATACATAGTCGGTTTGTCATTTTAGTCTGTAGTACGTTTAATTTGGGACACTCATATTTTTCTTACTAAAAATAATTGTTGTTCCTGTGATTGACTGCATTTTGCTTAACACATGGTAGTTCAACAACATTTGTGTCTGATGTGCAACCAATGGTTACAACCTTTGGAGCAACATGTGTTAGTTGTGCAATCAGGTGTTCCAATCTCTGGAACAGTTTTGTTAGTATGGTTGCTATGTGTTTATTCAGGAGATTTAATTGATGTTGTGCGTTTCATGCCTTGAGTATCTTCTGAGGATTTGATTGTTTTAATCTTGTTGGGATAACAAGATTGTTAGCGTGTGAACCAAGTCAGACTTCAAGATATGATTCTGTTTTTACTTGGTTCTGTTTTTTATTCTGGTAAGATTTGATTTCGTGAAGATTCTATCCGGAAGCCTGTGTGTGGACTCTGTGACGTTCAACCCATTGAAGATTCAAGCCTGAAGTAAACGTCTATAAAAGGAGACTTGTAAACCCTAGCTGCGCACATATTCTAATCAGTGGAGTTTTTGATATCATTAGAGTTTATCTTGTGAGTCCTGTTTTTTAGTATTGTACCAACTTAGTGCTTCCATTTCTATCTCAAGTCCTAAGTTGATTTCGTTTAGTTGAGTTGTAATCTCATCAAACTTGTTATTGATTTTGACAAGTGAAATCACTGTGGCAGTGATTGAGAGAAAGTGAGAGGGGTTCTCATACTTAGGGGGAGATCTAAGTAATAAGCCACTGGTAGAAACAGGCAGGTAGAAAGACATAGAGCTGAGGCTGTTCTTTGTGGTCCTTTTGTACTTGATTCTCTATTATAGTGGATTATTTTTCTCGGGCTGAAGCCCTCCAGACGTAGGTGATGTTGCACCGAACTGGGTTAACAACGCTCTGATACCACTTTTTGAATCACGCGCTCACCATTACGCCAATACCAATTGGTGTTAGGGAGGGCGTAGCGTTATTTCCTTATAGCGTAGCAGCCAACGCCCCGTTTCGAACGCTATCCAGCAGGCAGGATGCTGGACCACCGGCCAACAGGGCGTAGTGGTAAGCGCGTGATCCAAAAAGTAGTATCAGAGCAGGTCACGTGTTCGAATCCCACATAAGGTATGTTGTGCAGTTGGGTTGACTGGTAGGTGCTCGGGGGGGATTGTTGGGTCAATGGGCCAGCATCCTGCTTGCTGGATAGCGTTCGAAACAGGGCGCTGGCTGCTACGCTATAAGGAAATAACGTTGCGCTCTCATTAACACCAATTGGTTTTGGTGTAGTGGTAATTAGCGCGTGATCCAAAAATAATAAAAAAACTTATGTAAATTGATATAAATATTCATCTAAAATATTTGATTCAGACAATTGTTCAATTATTAGGAAGCATATATTCTTCTAGCTATGTCAAACTTCACATATGAAGAAATTGCTAGGCACCGAGTGTAGCATGTTCTAACTTGGGGACTTCAATAATAACTACTCCATATTACTGCACAAGTTTTAGGGTTTTGGACTGTTCATTTTCCAGCAATCTTCCATGTTAAATAATTATACGTTATTACTTTTCCTATTAGGATGTGGTTCAAGACTCCAAGGCATTTAGGGTTTGTTTGTTTGCAATTTTCAAAACAGTTTTATGTTTTTAAAAACTGAAGGTTTTTTTTCTGTGGTGCCTCCCTATTTTTAAGGGTGTGGTGCCTCCAACCCTTTTAGCAAATAATATGCTGCCATGTGTATTAGTATTTTCAAATTTTCTTTTTCTGTTCAAATTTCAATTGTTTTTTAGAAAATAAAAAATGTTTTATATTTTATTTTCAGAGGGGCCTTTTAGCAATTGTTTGAAAGTTGTATATTATCTTTTAACCATCATTGAGAATTTTTACCATGCTTATTCGTATTCTGAATTCAACCCATTTTCTTCTTCTTCTTCCTTGAACCCTAAATAGTATCAGCTTCTTCACCTTCCTGCTTCTTCATCTGGTCTGATTCCATGTCCCTGAGCAAGGAGGAGGCTTAAACTACACAGTTCTCAGTCTTCTCATCGTTCGTTTTTCGCACATGAGGACCATTGTCGTTCGAGCTTTTGTATCTTCCATCTCGATTTTCCATCAACAATCAAATAGCAAGGTTCGTTTCTTTTCGTTCGTATAAGTTATCAGGTCATTATATTGTGTGTTTCTGAATCTGGGTTTAGTGTGTTTTGGTTCTAAAATCGCATTTTCCTAATCTATTATTCGCTTCTGGTGTTTGATTTAAAATTCAGGGGTTATTATATTTGTGGGTTTTGAATCTGGTTTTAGGGTTTAAATCACATTTTGGGTATTGTGCTTTTGGGTTTAAGCTTTTGAATCGGTGGGTTTAGGGTTTAAAAAATCGGAATGAAATTTGTTTCGTTTAGGGTTTACAAAATTGATTTTGTTGTTTTCGAAAATCAGGTTTTGCTTACTTAAATCTTTGTGTTGTACTTATTTGCAACAATTTTGGAAAATCCAGGTTTGCTTTGCTTCCATGGCTGATGTGAACGAATATTTCGATATTAACTTGTCTGATGATGGAGGTCTTGATGGAGGAATGAGTGAGTCTGATGATTCTGAGGCTGAGGCTGTTGCTGGTGATGGGAATAATGGTAATTGTAGCCCGGATCATTGCAAATTAATCCCTGACTTGACAGCTGATGGGATAAGGGAGCTGGTGTTTTGTTCTGAGAAGGATGCAGTTGAATTTTACCAACACTATGCCCATTTCAAAGGTTTTGGTGCAAGGAAAGATGATGTCCGCTGTGATTCAAAGGGTAATATTGTTAGTCGTCAACTGGTGTGTAATAGGGAAGGTGAGAGACATGAGAAGCATTTGAATAATGTTAGCCGAGTCAAAGAAGCAAAGCCTGTTACCAGGGTCTCTTGCCAAGCAAAGTTCCGTGTCCGTTTTGATGCAAAGTCATGCAAGTAGAAGGTTGTGCACTTTGAACCAGAACACAATCATGGGTTGACACCTGCAGCACAAGTTCATTTAATCCCCTCATTCAGGGGGTTGACTGATGGCGACAAGGCTCAAGTTGACAGTCTAAAGTTGTATGGTGTGAGAAGTTGCAACATAATGGGGCTTTTGATGGGTCAGAAAGGTGGGCATGAATCGGTGGGTTTTGTGAAAAAAGACTTATATAATCATATTGATAAGAAGAAAATGATAAGTTTAGGTGCTGGAGATGCAGCCAGCGCATTGAGTTATTTGCAGTGTAAGGGGGAGAAGGATCCCATGTTTTTTTTCAAATTCACAAGTTCAGGTGAAAAAAATCTTGAAAACTTGTTTTGGTGCGATGGAACAAGTCGCCTTGATTACCAAGCGTTTGGAGATGTCATTGTGTTTGACAGCACCTACAAGAAGAACAAGTACAACAAACCGGTTGTGATCTTTTCTGGCTACAATCATCACAAGGAGACTACAATTTTTGCATGTGCATTGGTTTGTGATGAGACCATTGAGACCTACATATGGGTCCTGAAAGCCTTGGATGAAGCTATGTTTGGAAAGCAACCGAAAGATGTTGTGACTGATGGAGACAAATCTATGCGTGAAGCAATAAAGGTTGTGTTTCCAAATGCTACTCATAGGCTTTGTGGATGGCATATTCAGCAAAATTGCAATGAGCATATTAAGATTCCCAACTTTTTGACTGAATTCAAGTCTTTGATTTATGAGAATTTCACTCCTGAATGTTTTGAAACTAAATGGATGCAAGTGATTGAAAAGTATGGTATTGCTGAGGAGAAATGGATCAAACAGATTTATGAAACTAAGGAGATGTGGGCAACTGCATTTATGAGAGTCAAATTTTTTGCTGGTATTAGGACAACCTCCCTATGTGAAGGTATTAATTCTTTTATTAAGAGTTATGTTCAGTGCAAAAATAGCATCCTTGATTTCATTTATAATTTTGAGAGAGCTGTGGAGGAGTACAGGCATAATGAGTTAGTGTCCGATTTTAAGTCCAGTTATGGTGAGCCTGTCTTGATTACTGCTTTGAGTCGCATTGAACAAGGAGCTGCAAAATTGTTGACATTGAATATGTTTAGGGAAGTCAGACATATGATTCAACGAGCTCTTAACCTTAATCTTGTTGAACGATCAGAGCTTGGTGCCACATTGATGATAAAGTTTAGCATTTGTGGTCATCTAGACACTCAGTTCTTGGTCATTTATGACAAGAATCAGAACATGTTTGATTGTGATTGTGATGTTGGTATACCTTGTTCTCACATTATCTGTGCTATGAGAACTGAGAATATGAATGATTTCCCTGCTAATCTTGTTTCTAAAAGGTGGCTGAAGACTGCAAAGGCTGATTCATTGCATTCTATCCCTACTATGGAGGTTGGTACTGATAGAATGAAAATGCTGCGTAGAGGTGCAATTTCTGCTGCATGAAACTTTCTGAGTGAATATGGTGCTGATGACTCTTCTGATTTCTCAAATGTTATTGAGGACATATACAAACTTGTGACTAAATTCCAGAAACGTCGCCATCCCAATTCTGCTCCAACCAATTTATTTGTCATTGGTGACCCAGCTGTTGTGAAAACAAGGGGTGCTCCACGGAAGAAGAAGTATAAGAAGACCAAAAGGCTGTGCTCTCATTGCAGAAAAGGTGGTCACACAATCAGGACATGTCCTACATTATTTGAGGGTAATGAAGTTGGAGAAAGTGTTGCAGATGTTGAAGAAGATGACGAAGATTCATCTGTTGAAATTGATGGTGATAACACTGCTGATACTGTAAGTTGCTTGTATAATTTTTTTATATGTTTATTTTGCAGCTAATTACCATGTGTATGACATTAATATTTTCAATTTTATGTAGCTTGTGCCATCATTAGGAGTAGACAAGGGAGGGTCCAGTTCAAGGAGTACAATCAAACTCAAAAGAAAGGCATGTTCTGTTGTAAAATTTACTATGCAGCCTGTGTTATCTTAATAATATATAAAGCCCATCCACCAAAGTGGGCCACATTGCTACATAATTTCCACATGTTTGCATTCTATTGGTTGTTGCTATTGAATTTCCAAATGACATTGTTTGATTGGTCCACATGTTTAATTTTCATTGGTTGAATTTAATGACTTAATAAATATATAATTAAATAGATCAATTAATTAATTAATAAATTGTTTCAATACCAGCGTATTTTCAAATGGAATCCATTAATTAATTACATTAATTTGATACCATTGGTTTGACTTTTTTATTTGTCCTTTATTCCTTGATTGCTCCATTAATTACATTATTCTTTGATTGCTCCATTATTTTTCCTTTATCCGTTAATTACATTAATTCTAAGTTATTCGATAATATCCATACGTTTTTCCCTGTTTTTAGTGTTTGGTTTTCTTTTTTAAGAAAAAACCCACAGACAATGATTATAAAGTGGTAAAAATTGAACTGTGATGATATATAAAATGGCAATCGTTAATATAATGTTAAAATAGGTAATAGGTGTAATCTTACATGGTAAATTACTTAATTACCCAATTTTATACCTTTTCAATTAGATATAGGGTTAATGGTCAAATTAGTCACTAAGTTTATAAGCGAGTTTGATTTTAGTCTCTCTGAGGAAAAATTACATTTGGTGGTGGTAAAAAACCGCCAGAAATTGTAAAAATGACTGCCATTGAACGTCATTTCCCCCCAAAGTGATTAAAATCAAACTCGCTTACAAACTCAGTGACTAGTTTGACCATTAACCCTAAGATATATTCTTAGGTGGAGTTTCCATGTGGAAATGGAGGTAAGGTATGTAGATTTTCAAGTTATATTATTAAGATTTGAAATGTTGCTATAATAATATAATTATTTCTTGAGATTTAATATAAATGAAATTCAAAAGTTTAGAAAATCATGTTGCGCATGATAATTACGCAAAATGTGTGAACACCATTAGTTATATTCGCTACAGTTAAAAAACATTAGTTAATCTTCCTTCTTGACTGTTGGACTACGAATCGGAGATGCTGATTTGAAAATTTATGTATCATTGAAATTGAGAAGTTGCTCTAAAGAAATGGTAGGTCATTAAATGATTACTCATCTTTACCATCTCCAGAATATGATGAAGTCCTGCAATTTGATAATAGATTTATTGTCGATGAACTAAACTATGACAAAGATGCAGCAATATGAAAAGTTGCTAGTATGCTTACACCTGAGCAAAAGTGTGTATATGATAAAGTTGTCACATTTGTGTTGTCAAACTCAGGAAGCTTTTACTTTTAATATGGCTATGTGGAACCGAAAAAGGCTTTTATTTGGAACACTTTATCTGCGTCACTTAGATTTAGAGGACTAATTGTTTTTAATGTTGCTTCAAGCGGCATAGCATCATTACTCTTGCCAGGAGGCATGACATGCTCATTCTAAATTGTGCATTCTATTAGATGCTACAGAGACCTCAATATGTAATATAAAGCAGGGAAGTCTACGAGCAAAACTTTTGCTTGAAATAAGCCTTATTATATATGGAATGAAGTTCCAATGTTGAAAAAAATTTGTTTCGAAGCTCTTTGCCGTTACACTCTAAGATTTAATGAGGTTGAAAAATGAAGACAACATACATAAACCTTTTGGAGGAAAAATAGTAATACTTGGAGGTGATTTTAGACAAATATTACCTGTAATAACTAGAGTAAGTAAACAGGAAGTTGTGGAAGCTACTGAAAACTCTTCATCATTGTGGAAGCATTTTAAAGTTATGAAATTGTATATGAACATGTGTTGATGAAGCAAAAGAAATTAAAAGAGTTTACATATTGGATTCTTAAAATTGGAAACGACGATCATCCTGATTTCTAAGCATGAAAGTATGATGTAAAAATCTCAGCAGATATGCTTACCCTAATTAGACCCGACCAATTAATGGAATTGATTAAATATACATAACTTGACCTTCCACATAAAATTAAAGACCCGCAATTCTTTCAAGATAGAGCAATATTTGCCCCTACAATGGATGCTGTTGAAATGATAAACACTTATATGCTTGGCATGGTAGCTGCACCATAACATGAATATCTGAGCCCTGACTCTGCCTTGTAATCTGATGACGATTCTGAAATTTGGGGTGAGTGGCTTACAATATAATTTTTGAACGAAACTAAAAGTTTAGGAATCACTAACCACAAACTATTATTGAAAGTAGGTACTCCAATCATACTTTTGAGAAATATAGACCAAGAAGCAGGTTTACGCAATGGAACCAGGTTAACCTGTGGATGAATTTGGTGAACTTGCTATTGGTGCAACTGTTATCACGGAAACACATGCTAAAGTCAAAGTACACATTTCAAGAAGGAATCAAGTCCATTCTAATTCCGAATTTCCAATTAAATGCAGAAGAAGACAATTTCTAATTGCAGTAGCTTCGCGATGACCATAAACAAAAGTAAGGACAAACACTATCTCAGGTAGGACTCTTCCTTCTGAGGTCCGTCTTCACTCATGGTCAGTTATATGTACCTCTCTCTACAATACACTCAAGAAAGAGTCTTAAACTTTGTATATTAGATGCAGAGATGACATATGCGCTGAGTTGGGACGGGGAGTGCCTCCCCACTCCCCATCCCTGCATCCCTTCTCTGTCCCCATCCCCACTCCCTATCCCCGTGGCGGGGTGAATTTTCACCCCATTCTCACCTCCCCACAGGTCCCACTGATCCCATTGGGATCACTAATATATCATTAAAAAATAAGAAATAGATGAATTTATACCTGGAACATAAATGTTTAAATATAAAAACCACATATTTTTTACCTCAATAACATCTATATCTTCATAAAAATATGTTATTCAAACTGAAATTTTGAAGTACCTAATCAGTTACGTTTATAATCCTTTATATTTTTTATTAGCTACTTGACATTATTATTAAGGGTATTATTGAATTTTTACCTATGCACATGGGGCGGGGACGGTGATCCCCACCCCCATCCCCAAATTCGTCTCGTGGGGATTTCGTCCCCACCCCCACCCTCACGAAAAAAATTCCCCAAGATCGGGTCCCCAAATTGGGTAATCCCCAAATGCAGGTGAAATTGTCATCTCTAACTGGATGATTTGGGCAAACAATAGGCCAGTACTGTCAATGTAGTGTTTAAGAATTTTTTTAAAATTGTTTGATATATACAATATAATTTCATTTATTTATTTCATTTTTCTCTTCATATAGTATACGGTTGATTTATACACAATTAACTTATTTATAATTCAAATTATATATATATATATATATATATATATATGAAAACTAATTTATTTATAAAAAAATATAACATAAAATTCTGTGCAACGCACGGGTTATCGCACTAGTATGTCATATAGTCCTATAAATTTCAATTTATGGTCTCTTGTAAAATTGTAAATTTATGGTTTATATTTGGCTATGAATTTTAGGTGGGAGATAGAAGGGCCCAAAAGGATGTTAAACGCAACACTAGAATTTCCCAAGCTATGGCTGCACAAAACAGTGTGCAACATGGAGTTCAAACTGCAGCCCCTCCAATTCCCAATGGGTTTAATTTTTTTCCCAATTCCCTGCGACCTAGATTTTACAATCTTTCCAGCCTTTTGCTTCATACAAGCAACCGCCTTATGGAACTCAGTAGAAGAGCGAATAGTTGGATGTGGCTCTGAAATTTTGCTTGTATTTCCTATTGCGTTGTTTTGGTGGTTAAACCATTATGAGACCTTGTTGTTTTTTATGTAATTTTTGCCTGGAACCTCATGGCTATGTTATGGTGAAGCCCTTGGTTATTTTGGTATTTTTTTTATGAAGTATTGAACTTGTTATGAATGAATGTCATATTGCCAAATTATTAACAAATTATTATTTGAGTGTCTTCAATATTATTTTACAATGCCTCCTTTTAAAAATATTTCTGGGACAATATTTACCTATTTCTGCCAGATTTATGCAATGCCAAAGTTTTTTCAAAAACTACCAATTATACAGCTTGGTTGTAATAAAAACCCAAAATGTGTTAAAAAAAATAAGAACTTGGGATTCGAACCAGGGACATGAAGACATATACGAAGTTATTTACCGATAGGCTAGAAGTAATTATTAATAACAAATTGTTAAATAATATATTTTATTGGGTAAATACGGTTTGGTTGCCATTAAGTGTGTAAAATTGCAATAATTATCAAAATATAAGAAAGGTGGGAATCGAACAAGGGACATGAGGACCATGGGTAAAGCAACTTACCACTGAGCTAGAACTAATTATTGTTATTTATTTGCAAAGTTATATATTTAATTTAATTAATGCGATTAGGTTGGTAGATTGATTAATTTTCTCAATATAGGGATTAATTAGACTTTTATAAGGCTAATAACCAGCCCCCGCTGAACATATTAGGTCTTTACCCGTCGTAAGCGTTATAGTGACTATTTTTTGTTCGCCTCACCTCATGTTAGGGCTTCCTTCGACTTAAGTAAGAGTAAAGCTTCGCATGAGGTCTTTACCCGTCGTAAGCGTTATAGTGACTATTGTTGGTTCGCCGCACCTCATGTTAGGGCTTCCTTCGACTTAAGTAAGAGTAAAGCTTCGCATGAGGTCTATACCCGTCGTAAGCGTTATTGTGAATATTGTTGGTTCGTCGCACCTCATGTTAGGGCTTCCTTCGACTTAAGTAAGAGTAAAGCTTCGCATGAGGTCTTTACCCGTCGTAAGAGTTATAGTGACTATTTTTAGTTCGCCTCACCTCATGTTAAGGCTTCCTTCGACTTAAGTAAGAGTAAAGCTTCGCATGAGGTCTTTACCCGTCGTAAGCGTTATAGTGACTATTGTTGGTTCGCCGCACCTCATGTTAGGGCTTCCTTCGACTTAAGTAAGAGTAAAGCTTCGCATGAGGTCTTTACCCGTCGTAAGCGTTATAGTGACTATTGTTGGTTCGCCGCACCTCATGTTAGGGCTTCCTTCGACTTAAGTAAGAGTAAAGCTTCGCATGAGGTCTTTACCCGTCGTAAGCGTTATAGTGACTATTTTTGGTTCGCCGCACCTCATGTTAGGGCTTCCTTCGACTTAAGTAAGAGTAAAGCTTCGCATGAGGTCTTTACCCGTCGTAAGCGTTATAGTGACTATTGTTGGTTCGCCGCACCTCATATTAGGGATTCCTTCGACTTAAGTAAGAGTAAAGCTTCGCATGAGGTCTTTACCCGTCGTAAGCGTTATAGTGACTATTGTTGGTTCGCCGCACCTCATGTTAGGGATTCCTTCGACTTAAGTAAGAGTAAAGCTTCGCATGAGGTCTTTACGTCGTAAGCGTTATAGTGACTATTGTTGGTTCGCCGCACCTCATGTTAGGGCTTCCTTCGACTTAAGTAAGAGTAAAGCTTCGCATGAGGTCTTTACCCGTCGTAAGCGTTATAGTGACTATTGTTGTTTCGCCGCACCTCATGTAGGGCTTCCTTCGACTTAAGTAAGACTAAAGCTTCGCATGAGGTCTTTACAATATTATTTATAAAAAAATTTAATAAAAGTATAAAAGGGGGCTTGCCTAATATTAAAGTACAAAAATATAAATAATAAACATTAGTATAAATATAAATAGTATTTGTTAAAAATTATAAATATAAAAAATTTAATAGTATAAAAGGCTTTGAAAAATGGAAGCTCAAGAGATGGTGAAAATCGTGGCTCCAAAATGTGAATATGGAGAGGTCGAAAGCTTCGTAGTGGAGAGGGAATACATAAAGTTTCAGGGAGGGGAAGTAATGAGGAAAATTTATTGTGACCTTTGTTGATTGAGCTTCCAGCCTAAAAAATCGCAAAGGGTTTAGGGTTTCAATCAATTCCCCCTCCTTCTATAAAATTGCTTCAATTATGAATGGGATTCAGAGACTAGCTAGAACTGGAAGTTTTAAGAGGACAAATCCACCGATTGAGAGCAACCATGAGAGGGAAAGGAGCCCCAGCTCTCCGACGAAGCGACAGGAAGCGAAATCGTCGAGTTTTGGATTGCAACTCAGTGAATTCGCTGGAGTTGGATTTCACCGTCCCTACTCAGAACGCGAACCCAACGCTGGTCCTCATATCTTCCAGGTGAACATGACGATTCCATATCACTGTTATTCATGTAAAACTCATTTGGGGTACTGTAATGTTATTTTTTTTAGGTTTCGTAGGTTTTTGACATTACATTCATACATTATTTGCAGTAATAACGATTCTGGGCTGCAACTGAACATGAATCTTCCATATCATTGTGATTAAAATCCAGATGATAAGAAAATGAAGGTATGTTTTGAACCCTTTCTATCTCCATGGTTTAGAACCAGTTTTATTCCCTTGCTTATCAAAAGTGGAAACCTATTATGTCTAAAATTACTTCTTAAATTGGTTCAAACCATTGAATCCCTCATTAAATTTCTGCTTCAATTGAAAATTTAATCATTGTTGATATTTCTTCCAGTGAATATTGACAAGGTAATTGATTCAATACAGTTAAAGTCCTGTTGTTGGTTGGTCAGCAAATTTAACAAGTAATCTTGAGTCTTGAATCACTACTTGTTGCCTAAATGGCTTATAATTTGCCTTAAATCGATGCTTATATTTCTGTTTATATATTACAACTTTAGTTGCAATAATCAAATTAGGAAAACCTAATCTTACTGCTTAAATTGCTCCAACTGTCATAATGATTGATTATGTATTGGTTGCTTTAATTTTTAAAATATAATGCAGGGAGTGGTTGACGAAGAAAAGATAAATACAATGGAGGCAAACATGGAAGCTATCATGTTAAGTATTGGCTGGTTGACACAGTCAATGATAAAGTCCAAAGGAATCCAGATTCTTCCTACTGCATAAACACAGTTAGACCCATCTTCATCTGTTGGACATGCTCCCACACCAATTCCTGAAGCAATAGAGAAAATCATGAAAAAGTTTGTTTCTCCAATGACTCAACTCCCAACACCTGCTGCTGAAGTCCCAACACCTACTGCTGACCTTCTAACACCTACTGCTGACCTCCCAACACCTACTGCTGAAATGACACAAGGATCTTCTGAAAAGCACAATACACTGGTTAGGAAGCTGTTCACCCCACCCGTTACGCCACAGGACACAAATGCTGACTTTCAATCCCCCAAGAACCTGAAAATTGTTACCCCTAATTATGTTCCATCGGTAAGTGAATTGTTTATATTATTTTACAACATTAATTGAAAAAGATAAATTGTTAAAGTGACTGTCATGAAGTGTTTATTGTAGTTCCTGAACAAGATATTCAAGGCTGAGTTCACATTCCTACTATCTTATGCTGAGATGGCTGTGGCATCGTATATCTTCAAGAGGACAAATAAAGAGGATGTTGCTTGGTAGAATAGCTCATTTGTTAATTAATTTCTTAAATTTTATTAATTAGGTTCTGATTTAAGATGCATATTATGTTCATTACAGGAAAGAGTCCTTGGTCAAGCCTGACATCCCTTTCTCAGAAGGAACCCGAAGTGTGCTGCAATGCCTAAAACCAAAAAGAGAGTTGGTGACAGATCTGCTTAATTTTCTCGCTTGCTTGTTGACCAAGAAGGAGAGGTCTTATAATCAAAATCCTCCCAATTGGTTTTTTCCAACAAATGTTTCGGTAATATCATCTATGAACCTATATCAACCAAGATATTTACAAGTACAAATTATGAAATAATAAGTATACTGAAGTTGTTCTTTTCCAATGCAGCAAGCTATATTGTCATGGACTACTAACCCTAATGCTATGAAGATTTTAATTAAGGAAAATTTCATGGGGAAAGCTGACTTACTGGAAAAGGTAACTAAATCAATTAGTAACATTTTATTTCATTCATAATATGGCCTGTTTGATCTAAATAAATGGTTGTGAATTTAGATATTTGTTCCTGTTAACGACGACAACAAGCACTGGTACCTTATAGTCCTGGACTTGAAGAATGAGCAAGTAGTGTATCTCGACAGCCTTCCAGAAGAAGGCAGAATGCTAGCCAGAATTAGACGTACCAAACTTCTGGTAAAACTTTTTAATGAATTTATTTTTTTGCTTCCATGATTTTTGCTATTAATTTGTTTCTAACTAAAAACTTATTGCTCATAGTGTATTTATCTGGAAGAACTTCTGCAAGACAATTCATTTTATATCAACAATGATACCCCTAAGCCTATTATCTCTGAATTCAAAATGGTTATCCCAGAAGGACTTAGCGTTCAAAAGAAAGATTCGTAAGTTACTTATCAATTTATCTCTTTAATATATTTCAAACCATATAGCCTTCTAAATGAAACTTGTTTGTTGTTCATATAGAAACGACTGTGGTGTTTTTGTTGCTACTTGGATGAACCAGATGGGGATGAATGGATATAAGATAGAGGTAATACACATAATCCTTTCTCAACTAATTTGATGTGTCTTTAATTATAATATTGTTAATTGATTTACTTAGGCATTTGCAAAACTTTTTACATTATTTCATTATCTGTCATTTAGGTTGATAACTTCACAAGACTGAAACTTGCTGTGGACCTTGTTCTTCATTCACATAATTTGCTTCAAGGAGTCATGCTATCAAAATCATTGGTGTACTACCACAGGATATCAGAAGCTGGAAATAAGAAGAAAGGGGTGCCAAAAACTTGCTGATTTTGTAATCTTGTTATTCTTAGATACAATGTTTTTTATTCTGTGTTTTATCTTTGTGTATGCGCAAACGTGGACGCATTGAATCCTTTTTCAGGGCACTTGTAGTTGCCAAATTTTGTTGGTCAGGTTAAGGCAATAGTTGCCAAATTTTGCGTGTTAAGTCACTAGTTTGCCAAATTTTGTGGACAAGGCATTGCCTTCTGCTTTTATAAATTTTTATGTGTTGGTTGTCTTTGAGATATTTTCTCTTATATCATGTTTATTATTTAATTTTGATCATGCTTTCTTCAAATGCAATAATAGCTATAGCTTAAACAAGAACACAAGAGCGCAACTTAGTATTATATTTGGACCATTTTCTATTGAAAATAGAAACATGATTCATAGCAATAGAAAGATCAATACCTAACTTAGACAAGAGCAAAACTTACTTATTATTTTATTTGGACACGTTTTCACTTAAAAACAGTTGAAAATAGCAACATGATGCATAGCAATAGTAACATCAATAACTAACTTAGACAAGAGCACAACTCACTTAATATAGCAAATGTTCTTTTGTATGCTCTTTTGTCATAGTTTTATCATAGTCATTTTTTGGAGTTCACTTTTAGGTTTCTCATCATCTCCTTACACAGTTTCATTAAATTAGTATGTAGACTAAAAATGTAAACAAATTTAGATGAGCACTTCTCATAAAAGAGTTAATATTTCAAAAAGAGTACTCATGTGAGCACTTCTCATAAAAGAGTTAATAATTCAAAAAGAGTACACATACATGTGACCACTTCTCACAAATCAAATTTCATAAAAAATGTTTTACATATCCAAGCTTGTGTAAATCATTTAAACAGAATAAGTAGCACAACAACTAGCAAAGAGACAACAACAACGATGAAATACATTTGTTCCCTTCTCTTGTAGTCAGAGATCAAAGCTTCTGCCCTCTTTAATCCTTCAAAGCAATCATCAACTTGACCAGGAGTCACAACAGCAGTCATGGGGGCTTCAATAACTTGCCCATGCCCAGGGGGATCAAGCCAATCAAAATACTCACAAGCCTGCGTATATTTAAGTTCATAAGTTATAAGTTCCTTGCTGTGAACTGAATACATAACAAAAACTCCCTATTTACCTTCAAAGGACATTGAAAATATCTTCGTCCATAATTCTTACTAGAGCATGAAGTCTTTAGGGCTGGGGTAAGGCCGCAAGTACAGAGCCTTCCATCAGCAAACCCATTTCTTCTTTGTGTCGAAGATAATGATTGTGATGCCATATATTACTACAGAAATATACTAATAAGTCAATAATTGAAACCTTAGTAACATATAAAGACATTGATTAACTAAGATCCATAAAACACCAAGTTGCACAAAACATATTCAAAAGGTCTAACAAGCCAGGGGCATCAAGCCAGTCCAAAAATTGCACAAAACAAAGGCAAAACATACAAGGTCCAAACTGAAAACATTAATAGGAAATCAACAAAACATCAAACTCACTACGACTGCCTACGGGTAATGCTAACATTAACCAAATTGTTGTGAGTGCTAACTGGCCTAAAGTGCACAATATCCCTATACTTCAACTCATTATTCTTCACATATTGATACCAATCCTGTCCAATGTGGATTGGAGTATCAATCTTCCTTGGATTCCTTCTTTGCAGCAGACAACTATAAGTTCTACCCCTAGGGGTTTGTAGAACGATATTCTCCCAGTTTGCCCTAATATGATTCTCCACATACAACTTAGGCAATGCCTGGAAATAAAAAAATAAACATTGTATTAGATTGTAGGCTTAAAAGCACTTTTGGACCCTCATGTTTTAACGTTTTGCGATATTCAACCCTTGTCTATTTTTTCTACGAAAGGGGACCCTATTCTTTCAAAAAGCTGCGTCGTTTACCCTTCCGTCTAAAATCGTTAAAAACTTGACGGAAGGCGCTGACATGGCTTCCACGTGGATTAACTGGCTGAATTAAAAATAAATAAAAAAACCAAATAAAACACTCACATGACTTGCACGTGGTGTGCCAACATAAATCCCCAAATTGGGATTCAACCCTAATCTCACCCAGGTAAAGAAGAACACGAGAGAAGAGGTAGAGGAAGGAAGAGTAAGCTCGAATCAGAAGAGATATGGGAGGAGATAGCCTTTTTTCCAGCAGCTCTGTGACCGGCGGCGGCGACAGCTCTGTTCGACGAAGGGTTGTTCACTGCGACTGTGGATTTGAAGCCTCATTGGTTACCTGTTGGAAAAATGACAATGGGAACTATGGCAGGCGTTTTTATGGGTGTGGAAGGTTTAAGGTAAGGCCTCAATGTAACCACAACTTCATCTTCCTCAATATTTTCCCTCTTATCGATATTCTACTGTGAATGGGACTGAAGAGGCTTTGTCAATTTTTTACAGGAACAGAACAAGAGGCTTTGCCAATTTTTTAAGTGGTATGACGAACTTGAAGGCAACCCACGTGACAAGAAGGTCATTGCAGGTCTTCTCCGTAAGATTGATGACATGCAGAAGAAGCAAGATATGTTGGGGATACTTTGCATTGTTGGGTGGGGATTATTTAGAGTTGTTCTTCTGCTACTTGTAATTCTCATAGTGAAAATGATGAAATAGAATGTTTAGGAAAAGGATGAGTTGTTGGGTAGGGAAATGTATGGTAGTTTGTAGTATTGGAGTTATTTGAAGTTAATCAGGAAAATTGAGTTGATGTCTGTCGTATTTGGAGTTGTTTAGTTGTAATGGAAAGTATTTGGAGTATGATTCTTTCAAAATGTTGTTCTTGGATTTGTTCCTTTGATTGATCTCTGTTTTGACATGATTATGAGACAAAATACGACATAACAATCTAGAAGCCTTACAAGTTTAATTTGAGGATAATTTGTCAACAACTTAAATCAATTTCAGAGCAATTTATGAGATTATTTTGTCTTTCACAATCAGTTCATAAATTGATCAATCTGTCATGTTCTTTTCATCAAAATAACAGAACAAGTCAACTTCAATAAGCCTACTTCTTATACCAATAAGACATAACAATCATAAAAATAAGTGGTCTGCAAAGAAGCTTAATTTGAAAGGCTTTGAAATAAGTCACCACCCATACAAGGTTCTGTGATCTTCAAAATAGAAGCATTACAAGTTTAACATAGACAAAATAAGAGGGTGTTCCAAAGGTACATTCACCAATTACAAAGACACAAAATACAATTCTGAAAGTTCTCATAATGCTCCACCAATGAAAAAAAGCACAAAATAGAGACATGAGGCTTCAAAGAGTGCTCTCTTGTGTAGACACAACCTCTCTTGCTCTCTTCTTAGCTCTTGTAGTTGGGGCAGAAGATGTCACAGTGCTAGCTTGAACAGATGTTTGTGATGATGGAGGCTGGGATGATGGAGGCTGGGATGGTGGAGGCTGGGATGGTGCTGGCTGCAACTCAGTAGGCTGAGATGGTGCCTTCCTCTTCCTCTTAGAGGCCGGTTTGTACTTGGGTGGCCTTCCAGCAGCAGATGCTCTTTTAGTTTTATCTGTGGGGTGAACAATTTTTTTGTTTTTCTGAAATGGTACAAATTTAATGGTTAGTGAACATACACATTGAATATTGGCTGAATATTATTACTCTAACACACAGACAGTTGTTATTATACCTTGTTTCCTCCTTTTGGGATTTCTCTGTCTGCTCCAGTTTTACCACCGCATGTTCTGACATTATGACCCAACTTCTTACATCTAGTGCACCTTACTTTGGACTGGTTCCTTGCAAGCTTGTAAGGATTTTTGGGTTCATCATTCTTCTTGTTCCTCTGTGTCTTAGGCCTACCGGGTGCTCTTCTGACATATGGTGGATTAATGGGAGGAAGGTTACTGCGTGACCATAAGTTTGGACCATTTGTTGGCATGATGATGTATGAGTAGGTTGCAAGAAAGTTTTCCCTCCTATCACAACAAAAAAAAAACACAGTAAACATATGAAACAAGGAATACCAGATGTGTGCAAGTCATAACAAACTAAATGTGCAAGTCATAACCTGTAACAATTGTCCACAAAGCGTTCAGGTTGTGTATTGTTGTACCACATGCAAGTAATGGCATGAGCGCAAGGAATTCCAGATAAGTCCCATCTTCTGCATGCATAGTGCCTGTCTTTTAACTCAACTCCATACTGGCTTATCCCATTGGTGACTTGAAAGGTTGAATTTTCTGTATCTCCCATCCATTTAGTAGACCAGCCCTCTGCTATTTCCTTATTCAATTTCAGTTTTTGTTGAATCATGGGACAAATGTCTCCCATATATCTATTCATGAGCTGCCTCTGCTTCACAATCCTTGAGCTTATGTAGTCTTTTATCCCTTCAATCAATGAGATTATAGGCTTATCCCTATATTCAAGTATTGCTCTGTTAAATGCCTCACACATGTTATTGACTTGTAGATCACACAATGGAGTTGTGCTAAAGTGAGATCTGGACCACTGCTTAGGTGGAATCTCCAACATATCCTTCCATGCTTGTTCATCCATTTCTTTCATGCTCTCCATAGCCCTTTCAAAATGTAGTATAGTGTTGGCTCTAGCAGCTGACCATAGGCAACTTTTCATCTCTTCACCTGGGTATTTTTTCCTCCAATTGCCATAAACATGTTTCACACACACTCTGTGATCTACATTCTGGACCAGACCTTGAAGAGTAGGAACCAGTCCCTGAAATTAAAAGGAAGATAAACAACATTAAAATACACACAAGCTAGAAATGTAAATGAATAATGTAGCAAGGAAAATAATAAACTTGCCTTTTGTTGGTCTGAAATAAAAGTCCACTCCCTCTGCCTAATAGTGTTTAAGTCCTCCATCAGCAGCTCCATGAACCATTGCCAAGAATCCTTCGTTTCTGCCTCTACTACTGCAAATGCAATAGGGAACATTTGATTGTTCCCATCTTTGCCAACTGCAGCAAGCAACTGACCACCATAAACCCCCTTCAGAAAACACCCATCTAGGCCTATGAGTGGTCTGCAATTTCTTGCAAAAGCTAGCTTACATGCTGCAAAGCAAACATACATCCTCTGGAAAACTGGGCCATCTTCTCCCATTTCAGTCTTGATTATCACTTTACTGTTGGGATTACTCCTAAGCAACTCATCTGCATAGCTTCTTAGATGGGTATATTGCTCTTGTTCAACCCCATGAATCAATTTAAGAGCTTCTTTCCTAACCCTGCCAGCCTGATATATATTCAAAACAACACCCCACCTATTCTGACACTCACCAATAATAGCCTTCAACTTCATTTTAGGGGTATGCCTTATGGTTGGGAGTAATTTTTTGGCTAATATCTTTGGTCGTGCATGTCTATTTTTTGAGCTTCTGCAACAAGAATGTGTATCTACTAAGGACACAATCTTCCAAAAATTGTCACCCACATACTTAGACAATCTACAGTAAAATGTACACTCCCCGTCACACTTAACAACAACCCTTGTCCTCTCACTTTTGTCAATTATCAGATTCTTCCTATATTTGAGAGCATACTCTCTAACTGCTGTCCTAAAAAGCTTTGAATTTGTGAAAGTCTGTGAATAATCAGAAGGCTTAATCAGAAAACCAAATCAATTCACAACCAGAAAAGGCTTAACAAAAAACAGATAAATGGAACATTATTCATGTAAAATTGAGGATTTACAGCATACCTGTCCAAGCTGAAACTTCACTTCTGAACCATCGGGTCCCAATTTAAACTTGGGGTACTTAATTCTTTCTTGTACATCTTCAGCATCCTCATCACTACTAGGGGGTGTATCCAAGTCATCTGAACTCCACTTTTCATACTCAAAATCAGCAAATTCACTAGGTTGAAATTCATCTTGGTCATCTTCATCTTCATCTTCTATGCCACCCTCCTCAGCTTCATAGTTGGACACAAATGCCTTCCAGTCCCACCTCTCATCATAATCACTGTCATCTAATGACACATTACTGACATCTTCTCCATCTGTATCAACACTTCCCTCACTCACAGCCACATCCTCATCCTCACCAGCCCTTTCACCCTCTTTAACAGCTTCACCAACCCTTTCACCCTCTTTTATTACCTCACCAGCCCCACTTCCCTCTTTAATTACCTCACACAACACTGCCTCAGCATCATTAACCCCAATATCAGTCCTTGGTTTCTCCACTAAAGGTACTAAATGTTGAACAAACAAAGTGTGTTCATTATGTCCCTTCACATCATTAAGGAATTGGATTACATCCTTGTCATTGTTGAATGGTCTACATCCATTTAACAGACCTATTCGAGGGTGTTTATACCACAGCTTAAATTCACCCTCAATATACCCAAAACTCTTCACAATATTACCCACATCAATTGAGCTGATATTGTCTATATCCCACCCAGGTAATGTTAGACATTCTCCATCAACGTACCTAGCTGAATTAGGAGTTTTAACAAACTTTCCCCCATACCAAAGATGAACAGTAGATACATTCTCATCATTACTGGACCTACACATAAGGTAATAAACAACTCATTGGCACATGCCTCACTATCACAAAGTGACAACCAAGGTGGAAAAAAAACTCATTTATACATGCCTCACTATAACAAGGTGACGACCAAACTGAATTAAAAATTGATTCATTTGTGCATCAGTATTCACAAATAGACAACCAAAATGAGTAAAAAATTCATCAAATTACCTTATCTGAGTGTCATTATTTTCAAGGACCACAACTTTCCCTTTCTCGTTCCCACCAAATGTGCCCTTCTCCCATGTGCTTTCTTCCTGGACCACACCTTTCGCTTCCCCTTTCCCTTTGTTTTTTCCACGATTCCTTGTCCCTATCGCTGTCGGGTTCCGTTTGACCTTGTTCTGCCTCGGTTGCCTCGGTTTTCCTTTTCCTTTGCCTCCTCGACCACCACGCGTGGAGGACCCTGCCATGGTCGCGTCGGGCAAGAATCAATCACTGATTCAAGCTTCTCTCTGAATTGGATATAAGGTTACCTGGGTGATGGGTGAGATTAGGGTTGAATCCCAATTTGGGGATTTATGTTGGCACACCACGTGAGTGTTTTATTTGGTTTTTTTATTTATTTTTAATTCAGCCAGTTAATCCACATGGAAGCCATGTCAGCGCCTTCCGTCAAGTTTTTAACGATTTTGGACGGAAGGGTAAACGGCGCAGCTTTTTGAAAGAATAGGGTCCCTTTTCGTAGAAAAAATAGACAAGGGTTGACAATCGCAAAACGTTAAAACATGAGGGTCCAAAAGTGCTTTTAAGCCTAGATTGTAAGATATCAAATACAGAAAATGAAATTTTAAAAACAAGTAGCACTACAATTTAAAAACAAGTACTTAACATGGTCTGGTTGATAAATGCCAATTTTACCTAGTTTTGATGAGCAATTTAGACACTTATCTTTGTAAATTCATGAGAAATCTTGATCAAATCCTACTTTTTTTATTAGAACTTATTGATAGGTAAACATTAGGCTAAAATGTGCTTAAGTTTGTTTTAATCTCAACTTGTATTGTAGGATTGAAGATTCAAGGAAGAGGGCATGTTTTGGCAAGAAAAATGGACTTTGAAGATGTACAGGGCGCCCAGCGGGTTGCAGAGGTCGCCCAGCGCCCATGGCGGTTCCAGAAACCTTCCTTTTAAGTAACTGGCCGCTGAGCGGCCAAAAAGGGGCGCTCAGCGCTCTGGCACTCGATAGCACATTATAAAAAGGTCATTTTCAGATTTTGACGAGGGAACTGGAGGAGAGTAGAACCCTAAAAAAGGGAAACACTTGAGAGACAAGGAGAGGCTTAGGAGGCTAGAGAAGAGGCTTGGGTATCGGATTCGGCGGCGAGACATCGCGACGATTTCGGTTCTTCTAATTCTTCTTCTTTATTTGTAAAGCTATCCATTTTCCCATGAAAATGGATAGTTAATCTCTCTTTTGTTGGGATTTGATGTAGTTGTATGATACTTATGCTCTCTATGTGATTCTCCTCAATATAAAGCATGTTTCTAGTTGTTGATTTAGTGATTTTCTCTTGATCTTCATGCTATATCTTAGATTGATCACCTAGGGTATTTTGTTTGATTCGACTTGTGAGGGAAAGCTACAACGTTTCGAGTCCGAACTAGTGTTAATCACCTAATAATCCTAATTGCTAGACATAGAGTTAGGTTTGTTAGTCACTTAAACACCTAAACTTCATGATAACTATCTTTCTTAATCATGTGAGACATCAATGTTTAGGATTAGAGAGTTATTGATATCCACTCATGCGAGACATCGATGACGTAGGGTTGAATTGGTGTAGATGAATCATATGCTTGAACATGTTATGTATTTGAATCACTAGAATGCAAAAAGGTCAAACAATGAAGTCTAATCCCAACAATTCCTCATACCTGTTGTTTCTCTGTTAGTTTATTTGCTTTTCATTCAGTTTCATGTATAATCAATCAATCTCTTATGAATCCATCATTTAAGTTTGTGAACTATTGAACGGCGTAAGTATTACACCTCCTTGTGGATACGACACGACAAAACCCTTTACTATACTACAATTGAGTCTTGAGAGATTCAAACGTAGAGTGGTAAAAAATCTTTCAACAAATTGGCGTCGTTGCCGGGGAAGTGTCTCAATACTTATTGCATTGCAGTAGTTTTCATTCTTGAATGATTGTGAATATAGTGTACAGTTTTTTTTTCTGTTTACTTTCCTTGTTGTTACTAATCTCTTGTGTTAGTTATCTAGCTCAAGAGGAGAATCAACAAGAAGCTTCTAAATCACCAACTTCTCTAAATGGATCAACCATCTCAGTCATTCTACCCCTATGAAGAGGATAGGATTTCCAAGCTTGAGGATACCTTGGTCCAATTCATGCAGATTTCAATAGTTAACCAAAAGAATACAGAGGCTTCCATCAAGAACCTAGAAAATCAAATGGGGCAGCTAGCACAACAAATGGCTGAATATGGTAAGGTTGTTGTGGAAACAAAAGAAATTGAAAACGAAAATGAGGAAGAAGGTGAGGAGGATGAAGTAAAAGAAAAAAAATGAAGAAAATGATCCACCAATTCACAACTCACCTCCAAATTCCCCAAAGGTAAAACATGAAGAGGTTGAGGTAAGCTTTGAAGTTTTTGATGATTTTCAGCATCACCAATGCAATGGTATGATTTATATCGTTGAACATATAGATTCTGTATTTGGGGATAAGTTTGATGAAAATATTTCATTGAATACTTCAAAGAATGTATATAGCTTAAATTGTGAATTAGGGTGGATTGAAAAAAGAAAGAAAAAGAGTGATTTTTGGATGGCTAGGAAAGGTTTTGATAGAACACTTGATGAAGTCCAAGTCAAACGACCTAAGAAGCGGAAGGGGTTATATTATAACCCTTGTTTGTGGTCACCTTGATTGTGTTTGAGTCAAACTAATGACGTTAAACGAGCGCTTCCTGGGAGGCAACCCAGTGTTTTTATTGTTTTTGTTATACTTATGTGTTTTGTGTGTTTTTAGAAGTAGGTTAGTGATTTTGTGAAGCTTTGATTAAATTTGTGCTTTAAGGTGCTTCACAAGTTTTGATAGATATATTGAGTGAGTTTAAAGGTTTTGGAAGCAATGAAAGTGATGAATTTGGAATTTAAGGGATTGACTTGTGAAAATGCATGAAAACTACCTGAAATTTGGATCATGTGAAATTTCTTTTCAAAATCTGCTATTGAGACTTGTAACAAGGCCAAATTTTGATTTAGTATGCATATGGATGGTTGGTGTGTATGACTTGAGTGTTTTTCAAAATTTGGGGTTTGTGGTTGTGAGTTTCAGATGAAAAACTAGTCTCTCATAGCTATTTTCTGCATAAACTGTGAAAACGTGCTTCCAAATGCTTATGAACCATCTCATGTATGAACCAATGTTGTTTCTCAAGTTTAAGAATAGTTTTGTAGTGAACCCTTTGATGATGTGATGAAATTTAAAAAATGAAGGTCAAGTTGCTCTTGTATGGATTATAGAGTGTCATGAGAAGATAAGCTTCAATTGTGTGCTCTAAGGCTCTCCACAAGTTTTAAATGACATGAATGAGTGATTATGAGGCCTAGAATGCAAGGAATTTGAGCAATGAAAAAGATGAGATGTTGAGTTGTGAAATCATTAAATTTGACCCTTAATGGAACTTGGAATGACTTTTGTGCTAAATGTGCTTTAATTGCTAATTTTTAGGTATGTACAAGTTTCATAGGGTATTTGAATGTGTTTGGACCAAGCGGCATGTGCTAGAAGTGAATACATCAAAATATGGCTTATTAAGTTCCGAAAAAGCATAAAAACTTGTATTTGGAAGCCTTGCATTGTGAATCTTTGATAAAATGTGCTTGATTGTTAAATTTTAGGGCCTGGACAAGTTTTAAATGACATATGAATGTGAATAAATCAGTTGACATGATCGGGAAGTGTAAAGCTCAAAATTTGACCTATCTGGTTGTGGTTTTTAAGTTTTCTTGAGATTTTACACTGGCCAGAGCGCCCAACGCCCATCTGATAGGGCTCAGCGGCCTCAAACTCTGATTCTGACTGCTCAGCGGTATGCAGAGGCCGCTCAGCGCCAACCCCTTCTCAGCAATCCACTCTTTTATTCAAATGAGCATAACTTCTTCATTTCTTATTGGATTTGAGCAAACAACCACTCTATGGAAAGATCTTGAAGTCTATTTTCATATGGACTAGGGTGTGAATTGTTTAAATGCTTTTATATTCTCATTTATCCCTTGTACTCTAACATGTTTTTAAGTGACTATAAGGCATATTAACAGGAGAGTCATACACTTTGTCCTGAGGACAGTCCAATTCTCATGGAGGGGGAGAGAGATCAAGGATTTTAGTAGAGAGCTTGGATTCAAATCATTAACATCACAAGGGAGTCCACTTCACTTAGTAGAGAGCTTGGATTCAAATCATTAACATCACAAGGGAGTCCACTTCACTTTTTTTTAGCTTCTTTTTGATAGTATAGTTTATATATAGCACTTGTGTCCCCATTTCTATGATTCTCTGACTTTTTCAATACTTGCATGACTATTGTGAGAATTGCTTGATATATGCTATAAAAATGAATGATGCCATGATTTAAATTGTGCTTGCACTCATTGATGCCATGACTTGGTATGATTGCATAATTTACTTGGAATTCTTGATGCATACATGAAAATTACTTGAAAATCAGGGAAATTTGAAACTTTTTAGCCTGTGAGGGAGTGCTCCTATACACTGTGAGTTGAGAGAACATCACTGAATTATATGGTTAACTTTGTTTGAGTCTCTTACGAACATTGGTTGCATGGAATTTCTGGGAAAGGATCAAGGCATGTTTTGTTCTGTATATATAGCTACTTAGCCAAATAGCCTACCTATGTCAATTAAAATCATTTGTTATCCCTTTGAGCCATAAATTTGAAGATTTTTGTATTGTTCTTGATTATGACCCTTGAGCCTCAAAGAAAAACAATTTTTCTAAGCTTAATAAGCAAAGAGAGCATTCTTACTGTGGGTTGTATGCAAGTTGGGGGGAGAAGGCTCTTGTGCTAAAGTTTCTGTGCGATTTCAGATTCAATCTCTTTGTAAATATTGTCAAATCTGCTTATACTTCAAAAGAGAAAGAAAAAAAAAAAAAAGGAGAAAAAGCCAAAAGAGCAAAAAGAGAATAAAGAAGAGATTGATGAAAGAACAAAAGGGTGAAATTCAAAGAAAAAGGTGAAGAAGAAGTTGGTTTTCAAATAAAAAAAGGAGTGTGTATCATGAAAGTTAGCCTTGATTGCTCTCTTGGTTTATTGAGTTCCATTGTATATCTGAAAAACCAAACTCGTTGAAGCCTAGCCTCATTACAACCCTATAAAGACCTTAGTGATCCTTGATTGAACATGTAGCTTTGATGATTGTGGAGACAGGTAACAATCTTGACTTCTGTGATTTAGTGATGCATATGAGTGAAACACTGACCTTTCCTGATTTACATGTTATATCTTGGCTTGATTGAGTGGTTCCCTGATCAAGAGTAATTGATTGTATGTCTTGAAATTCTAGATCCCTTAGAACAAATGTCCTGCACGATGCTGGGACAATCGATTAGAACATCATACAACTGAAAGACCTGAACACAAAACAACAAACAACTAAAAGGAAACAAGACACAGGAAGTTGTTAACCCAGTTCGGTGAAACTACACCTACGTCTGGTTAGCTTTCGCCCAATGAAAAGGAATTCCACTATCTCAAGAACTAGGTATTACAGACCCACATGAACACATCAAGTTCATTGTTCTTAACCTAATCTACCCAGTGGTATTCTACTTAGAACCACAGCCTAAGTATGAGAGCCCCTCTCACTTTTCCTCAATCACTGCCACAGTGATCGGTGAACAACAATAACACAGAGTTTGTTTGACACTCAAACACAACACAGAACTCAGTCTCACTTTATAGAATCAGTGAGCAAGACGAGTTCACAACTAACAAAGACAAAGAACAACTTACACTCTTAAGAACACTTGATCTTCAAGGTAATTCTCTCGATCAACTTCAAGCTTCAGGTCTTTGTCAATATATACTTCAGCAGAGACGGCTAGGGTTTCTTTGGGCTGAAGAACACTTTGATCCAACTCATATCAGCAGAGAATCTTTCAAGATCTGATATGAGTGATCAACAAGTAAAAATAGAAACAAATCTTTTTAATCACAGATTTGCTTCAACAATAACAACCCGCAACTGGCTCCCAACACACAGTTACTTGACCTTCAAGTAAGCACAGATCACACCATAAAGCATAACCACAAGGGACCCACTTGCATGCCAGCAGGGGCGGATGTCCTGGCCTTCATCAAGGCAGATGTCACAACATCGGCTAGGACATCAGGTTGTTTTTAACAAAATTGATGACAACAAAGGAACAACAATCTCCCCCTTTGTCAAATTTTGACTAAAAACAACTTCACTACCAGAGAGGGAAAAAATATCAAAATCATCAGAGTCAGCAGCAGAAATACTCCCCCTCAAACCAATGCATCCACAACAGCCAAAACATGGAGGAACTCCCCCTCAAAAGATGCATCCAAATAAACACTGCATAAAGTATATAGAACCCATATGCAACACAGTACAAACTAAGCAAGCACACTTGGTACTACTTGAACAGAAGCTAGCTTGTAGCACTTGAACACTTGAACATAAAATATCTCCTGAACTGGTCTTGTCTTGACAAAACTGCATACTTATTACATAACATAACCAGAATACCAAGTCTTAAAAAAAACAAACCACAACAAACTACTACTCCCCCTTTTTAGCACAAATTTGGCAAAGATGGAAAGAATTTAACCAAGGCCAACTAAAAATCAACTTGGAGATGCACTAAACACCAGAAGAAGAGGAGTGTTCCTCATCATTTTCTGCAGATTCTTCCCTCTCAGCATCAGCTGTATGCTCACCCTCTTGACCAGCTTCCCCCTGGAGAGTTTGAATGAGAGCATCCACCTTAATCTTCCTAGCAGCAGCAATCCTGATCGTCTCTTGAAGTTCCTTGGAAATGGCCTCAAGTTCAGCAATGACACTGTGAGTGCCTGAGGCAGACATAGAGGCAGGAACAGATGTCCTACTGGATGGCAGATCAATGTCCAGGACATGAGGGTCCAGGAACAACCGTTGGTCCAAGGTGATGGGAGGGCCTTTGGGCACAGGAACATCATCAACAGTGAGGATATTAGGATGTTGTTTCAGAATGATAGCAGTCAGTAAAGAAGGAAAAGAGATGGGGAGTTTCACTGCACATGTATCTGCATGCTTCAAAGTTTGGGAAAACACAAAGTTGCCAAAGTCATAAGAAATTTCAGTCCCAATGCGATAGAGAAGCTTGGAAAGCATAGCAGAAACAGCAGAAGTATGGTTAGAGGGAACCCAATTCACCACTCCAATCCTATTCAAAATAGCATACTTCACACTCAGAACCCCAGTTGACAGAAGCTTCTTAGCAGGCCACTTCTTTACTCTTCCAGCAGTCAATTCCTCAGCAACCGTATCCAGAGAAAGTTCTTCTTCAACAAATTCAACCACACTTCTTCCAAGGGTTTGGTTGATGATAGCAGGAGAGAAATTCACACACTTACCCCTGACAAACACTTTCCTGAATTCAGGACTGGCAGAATTATTAACATCATCAGAGAGATTGACAATAAATTCCTTCACAAACTTGTCATAACATTTTCCTATGTTCATCACAGTCTGCCTCAACCCTGCTTTTGCTATCAAGGCAATGATCTCTTTGCAGGCTAACACATCAGAATCAATCTCCCTTTCTTTGGCAACACGTCTTTGATAGACATATTTCCATTTGAAGGCATTTTCTGGAGCATGAATAGACACATTATCTAGAGGAACATTAGGAATATCTGAGGGAATACGCTTACCAGAGAACATTTTCTTCTCAGAGGCAGTGATGTCCAGGACATCGCCTTCAACATCTGATTCAGTCTCCAAATCAATTCTGGAAACTTTATGCTTTTTCCCAGTAGTCTTCTTGGCTTTCTTCCCTGATGATTCCACAGCTTTCTGCTTGCCTTTCCGTGACGCATCGGTTGCCCTTGATTTTGAAGATCCAGTAGTGATCTTGGTTTTCTTCTTCTTGACAACAGGGGTTTCTTCAACAGATGCTCTTCTTCGCTTAAGCATTCTGGCAGCAACACTCGCCAGAGGCACATCCTCTGAATCTTCATCATCAGATACATCATGAACAATAGGAGGGGTCTTCATCGATTCCTCTGACAAAGCATCCATTGAGTTTGCAGCCTTGGAATCAGAACTCTTGGATGAAGAGGAAGAATCCTTTGAGAGTGAAACTTCCTTGGCATGCTTATCAGACAATGTCGCGACATCGTCTTCAACATTTGCAGAGACAGAAGTATTGGAGACTTCCTCAGGCACAGGGGCTTCTGGGTTTTGCATTGGGGTTGCACGAGACTTGTAGTGCTTCTTGGAAGGAGTTCTTGAGTTCTTCTTAGATTGAGAGGAAGAACTTGTGTGCAAACCCATAACCCTAGCACCACCAGCAGTTCTCTCTATCTTTCCTTTCACAGACTCTTGCTTGCTTGAAGACATGATGAACTGGTAAAGCAAACGAACAAAAACAAGAAATTGAGAGAAATGTAAGTGATGAGAATCAGAAATTGTTAGAGCAAGATTGGCAACTTGTGGTGAGATTGTGATGAAGTCATTGGTGATGATTATATAGCAGTTGAGTGAGAAGGAAGCAATGATGTCACAACGGCAGTCAATGGTAGTTACGAGGAAACTAGCCGTTAGACAGAAAAGGGGCTTTAATTGCTATGCTTCTTCGAAGAGGCAAATCCCAAGATTTCCTCTTAATTTGTCAAATGTAGCAGCATCTAAGGGTTTGGTAAAGATGTCAGCCAATTGTCTCTCTGTGGGGACATGTTCCAAAGTAACAATTTTATCCTCCACTAATTCCCTGATGAAGTGATGTCTGATATCTATGTGTTTGGTTCTGCTATGTTGTATAGGGTTCTTGGCAATATTGATAGCACTCAAATTGTCACAGTACAATGTCATGACATCTTGCTCAACTTCGTATTCCTTGAGCATCTGCTTCATCCAAATAAGCTGAGTACAACTGCTTCCAGCAGCTATATATTCAGCTTCAGCTGTGGATAAAGACACGCAGTTTTGCTTCTTGCTAAACCAAGAAATTAAGTTGTTTCCAAAGAAGAAACACCCTCCAGATGTACTCTTTCTATCATCAGCACTCCCTGCCCAATCTGCATCACAATACCCTACAAGAGAAGAATTAGTATCATTTGTATAAAGAATCCCATAGTCACAAGTACCATTTATGTACTTAATGATTCTTTTCACTTGTAAGAGATGACTGGTCTTTGGAGCAGCTTGATATCTTGCACAAGCACCAACAGCAAAGGTAATGTCAGGTCTGCTAGCAGTGAGGTACAACAAACTTCCAATCATGCTTCTATATAAGCTTTGATCAACATCCTCTCCCTGATTGTCTTTAGACAGCTTGATATGTGTAGCAGCAGGAGTCCTTTTATGTCCAGATTTTTCAAGTCCAAATTTCTTGACGATGCCCCTAGCATACTTACTCTGGGAAATAAACATTGAGTCTTCCATTTGTTTGATCTGAAGTCCCAGAAAGTAGTTCAATTCACCAACTAAGCTCATCTCAAACTCTGACTTCATTTGTTGGACAAAATGTTCCACCATCGTGTTCGACATCCCACCAAACACAATATCATCAACATATATTTGTGCAATCATGAGTTTTCCTCTTTCATTTCTCACAAATAGTGTCTTGTCTATTCCTCCCTTGCAATAACCATTGCTCACCAGAAACTCTGTAAGACGTTCATACCAAGCTCTAGGAGCCTGTTTTAATCCATACAAGGCTTTCTTGAGTTTGTAGACATGTTCAGGATGATGTGGATCTGTGAATCCCTTTGGCTGTTCAACATAAACTTCCTCATTCAGATAACCATTTAGAAAAGCACTTTTGACATCCATTTGGAATAATCTGAACTTCAAAAGACAAGCAACACCAAGCAAAAGTCTTATGGATTCCAACCTAGCCACTGGAGCAAAGGTTTCATCAAAGTCTACTCCTTCAATCTGAGTATATCCTTGAGCCACCAGTCTTGCTTTGTTTCTAGTTACTACACCATTCTCATCTGACTTGTTCTTGAAAATCCACTTGGTTCCTATGATGTTTACTCCCTCAGGCCTAGGAATGAGATCCCATACTTCATTTCTTCTGAATTGATCAAGTTCTTCTTGCATAGCATTTATCCAGTATTCATCTGTCAGAGCCTCCTTGACATTCTTGGGTTCTACCTTGGATATAAAACATTCATGAGCAATGTAGCTTCTAGCCCTGGTAGTAACTCCTTCTTTGAGGTCACCAATAATATTCTCTTGAGGATGATTCTTTTGAATTCTGATCGATGGAGCTTTATGTGCAGGGGTCATCTGGTGATCTTGCTCATCAGAACTTGTTTCTGATTCAATGTCGAGGTCAATAGTTGGGACATCGGCTGTGACATGTGGACCATCATCATCTTCAGTTGCACCAGTGTCTTCTCTTTCATTTGGTTGATCATCAATAGAGACATTTACAGATTCCATCATTACCTTTGTTCGGGAATTGTACACTCTGTAAGCTTTGCTGTTTGTAGAGTATCCCATGAAAATTCCTTCATCACTCTTAGGATCTAGCTTTCTTCTTTGTTCACGATCAGCCAGAATATAACATTTACTCCCAAAGATATGAAAGTGTTTCACAGTTGGCTTCCTTCCTTTCCAGAGTTCATATAGAGTGACTGTGGTTCCAGCTCTAATGGTTACTCTATTGTGAATGTAACAGGCTGTATTCATGGCTTCTGCCCAGAACTTGTTGGAAATCTTCCTTGCATGAAGCATAACCCTGGTGGATTCTTGAAGAGTCCTGTTTTTCCTTTCAACAATTCCATTCTGCTGAGGTGTAATTGGAGCTGAGAATTCATGGCTTATTCCTTCTGAATCACAGAAGTCAGATAATTTGGAGTTCTCAAACTCTCTTCCATGATCACTTCTGATTCTTACTATAGAGCAATTCTTCTCAGTTTGAAGTTTCAGACATAGCCTTCTGAATATGTCAAAGGTTTCTGATTTTTCCTTCATGAAGTCAATCCATGTGAACCTGGAATAATCATCAACACAGACATAAACATATTTCTTACCTCCTAGACTTTCTACCTGCATGGGTCCCATCAAGTCCATGTGAAGAAGTTCAAGGACTTTTGTTGTAGTTGGATGCTGAAGCTTTGCATGAGATGTTTTGGTCAGCTTTCCAATCTTGCATTCTCCACATATCTTTTCTTCATCTATTTTCAGTTTTGGTAGCCCTCGTACAGCATCTTTAGAGATAACTTTCTGCATACTCTTGAGATTGATGTGACCTAAACGTTGGTGCCATAGATTCAACTCATCCACTTTTGATATCAAACATCTAGACACTTGGGCTTTCTTTTGTGGAATCCACATGTAGCAATTGTCTTTGGACCTGACACCTCTCATCACAATCTCTTGATCACTAGTGGTAACCATGCATTCAGTCTTGCTAAACTTCACATCTAGATCTTGATCACACAACTGACTTATACTGATTAGATTTGCTGTCAACCCCTTGACAAGAAGAACGTTGTTCAGACTAGGAGATCCAGTGTTTACCAACTTCCCAATGCCTTTGATTTTTCCTTTAGCCCCATCTCCAAAGGTGACTGATTTACTGGAGTATTCCTTGAGATTTTCCAGATACTCCTTATTCCCAGTCATGTGTTTTGAGCAGCCACTATCAAAATACCAGTCTTCACTTGATGAGACTCTAAAAGATGTGTGTGCTATAAGACATGAAACTTCTCCTTTGGGTACCCAAGCTCTCTTAGATGTCTTGAGAACCTTCTGGATCTGAGGATATCCGTATAGCTTGAAGCAGTAGGGCTTAATGTGACCAAACCTACCACAATAATGACATCTCCATGGAATTTGAGCAGTAGCCTTCTGAGTAGTAGGATGTTGAGGCATATGTTGTGACATCGGGCTTGACCTCTGATAGTTCTCTGGGTTTTTAAACTCAGAGTTTTCTTTAGCTCTTACAAACTTCCTTGATGCTTTCTGATTTCCTCTACTCCCAGACTGGTAACTGAAACCAATGCCTTTAACACTCTTTCCTTGCTTGCTTGTTTCTTCCAGAATCTCTTCAAGCATATTAGATCCACTATTCAGCATACGCACTGACTTGTAGGTATTTTCCAGTTTGGCTGTCAATGTAGCTACTTTCTCTTGAAGATCAGCTATGGTTAACAGAAGCTTGGCTTTTTCAACAGTTTCAACATCCTTTAATTTTGAGTTCCATTTATCCAAATCATCTTGCAGTTTATCAATGGTCTCCCTTAGGTTTTCATTTTCAGTCTTAACTTGTTTCATCTCATCTTCTTGCTCCTTCAGATGTTTGCAAGTTTCCTTCCATTTAACATGTAGGAGTTTGTAAGTCTCTTCCAAATCCTCAAATGTCATTTCATCACCACTGGAATCTGAGTCATTGACAGCCCCTGAGAAAGCATTAACCTTGTTGACAGATAATTCTTCCTCATCCTCAGTATCTTCATCTGACCATGTCACTACCATGCCTTTCTTCTGTTTCTTCAAGTAGGTTGCACACTCAGATCTAATGTGACCATAACCCTCACATTCATGACACTGAACACCCTTGTTTTGGCCTGATTTGTCCTCTTCTTTGACCTTTCGCTGGGAATTGTAGGTTTTATAGTTGTCTGACTTATTAATGTCCTGGACATTTGGCCTAGTCCTTCTGTCTATCTTCCTTAGAGCTCTGTTGAATTTTCTAGCAAGAAGGACCAGAGCTTCAGATAGATTCTCACTTTCACTATCAGCATCATCTCCTTCAGTGGTGTTGGATACAAAAGCAATGCTTTTGGTCTTCTTTTCAGGTTTTTCACCCAACTTTAACTCATAAGTCTGCAGAGAACCAATCAGCTCATCCACTTTCAAACTGCTGATATCTTGAGCTTCTTCAATAGCAGTGACCTTCATTGCAAACTTGCTGGTTACAGACCTCAAGATTTTCCTCACAAGCTTTTCATCTGACATAGGTTCTCCCAGAGCAAATGAAGCATTTGACAGATCACGCACACGCATGTGATATTCAGAAATAGTCTCATCTTCTGTCATTGTCAAGTTCTCAAAACGAGTAGTAAGCATCTGGAGTCTAGACATCCTCACCCTGGTTGTACCTTCATGTGCTGTTTTCAAAATCTCCCAAGCATCTTTGGCAACAGTGCAAGTATTAATCAATCTAAACATGTTTTTGTCCACAGCATTGAAGATAGCATTCATTGCTTTTGAGTTTGCCAGAGAAGCTTCTTCTTCAGCACTTGTCCATTCATCCTCAGGTTTTTCTTCAGGAGTAGATGTACTTCCTTCTGCTTGAGCTTTGACAGGATGCTTCCAGCCTTTGACAACAGCCTTCCAAGTTTTGATATCAATAGACTTGAGAAAGGCTATCATTCGAACCTTCCAGTAATCATAATTGGAGCCATCCAGGATTGGTGGCCTGTTGATCGATCATCCCTCCTTATTGTCCATGAGATCAAGAAAATATCTCCCTGGAGCTCACCCACACAGAACAGGGGTGCCTGCTCTGATGCCAATTGAAATTCTAGATCCCTTAGAACAAATGTCCTGCACGATGCTGGGACAATCGATTAGAACATCATACAACTGAAAGACCTGAACACAAAACAACAAACAACTAAAAGGAAACAAGACACAGGAAGTTGTTAACCCAGTTCGGTGAAACTACACCTACGTCTGGTTAGCTTTCGCCCAATGAAAAGGAATTCCACTATCTCAAGAACTAGGTATTACAGACCCACATGAACACATCAAGTTCATTGTTCTTAACCTAATCTACCCAGTGGTATTCTACTTAGAACCACAGCCTAAGTATGAGAGCCCCTCTCACTTTTCCTCAATCACTGCCACAGTGATCGGAGAACAACAATAACACAGAGTTTGTTTGACACTCAAACACAACACAGAACTCAGTCTCACTTTATAGAATCAGTGAGCAAGACGAGTTCACAACTAACAAAGACAAAGAACAACTTACACTCTTAAGAACACTTGATCTTCAAGGTAATTCTCTCGATCAACTTCAAGCTTCAGGTCTTTGTCAATATATACTTCAGCAGAGACGGCTAGGGTTTCTTTGGGCTGAAGAACACTTTGATCCAACTCATATCAGCAGAGAATCTTTCAAGATCTGATATGAGTGATCAACAAGTAAAAATAGAAACAAATCTTTTTAATCACAGATTTGCTTCAACAATAACAACCCGCAACTGGCTCCCAACACACAGTTACTTGACCTTCAAGTAAGCACAGATCACACCATAAAGCATAACCACAAGGGACCCACTTGCATGCCAGCAGGGGCGGATGTCCTGGCCTTCATCAAGGCAGATGTCACAACATCGGCTAGGACATCAGGTTGTTTTTAACAAAATTGATGACAACAAAGGAACAACATGTCTATTGAGTTTCGGGTTGAATAAGTAGTTGTATTAATGTCATGCATTCTCTTGTGGGCATCATGTTTCTGTTTTGGATCATTGATTCAATCTTTGTGAGATCTTGCAAATTGAGCTTTGAAAAAGTTTAAGTCATGTTTGTTTGATTTAAGTCTTTGCCTTTTGTTTGAGGACAAACAAAGTGCTAAGTTGGGGGGAGTTGATAAGTGCCAATTTTACCTAGTTTTGATGAGTAATTTAGACACTTATCTTTGTAAATTCATGAGAAATCTTGATCAAATCCTACTTTTTTTATTAGAACTTATTGATAGGTAAACATTAGGCTAAAATGTGCTTAAGTTTGTTTTAATCTCAACTTGTATTGTAGGATTGAAAATTCAAGGAAGAGGGCATGTTTTGGCAAGAAAAATGGACTTTGAAGATGTACAGGGCGCCCAGCGGGTTGCAGAGGCCGCCCAGCGCCCATGGCGGTTCCAGAAACCTTCCTTTTAAGTAACTGGCCGCTGAGCGGCCAAAAAGGGGCGCTCAGCGCTCTGGCACTCGATAGCACATTATAAAAAGGTCATTTTCAGATTTTGACGAGGGAACTGGAGGAGAGTAGAACCCTAAAAAAGGGAAACACTTGAGAGACAAGGAGAGGCTTAGGAGGCTAGAGAAGAGGCTTGGGTATCGGATTCGGCGGCGAGACATCGCGACGATTTCGGTTCTTCTAATTCTTCTTCTTTATTTGTAAAGCTATCCATTTTCCCATGAAAATGGATAGTTAATCTCTCTTTTGTTGGGATTTGATGTAGTTGTATGATACTTATGCTATCTATGTGATTCTCCTCAATATAAAGCATGTTTCTAGTTGTTGATTTAGTGATTTTCTCTTGATCTTCATGCTATATCTTAGATTGATCACCTAGGGTATTTTGTTTGATTCGACTTGTGAGCGAAAGCTACAACGTTTCGAGTCCGAACTAGTGTTAATTACCTAATAATCCTAATTGCTAGACATAGAGTTAGGTTTGTTAGTCACTTAAACACCTAAACTTCATGATAACTATCTTTCTTAATAATGTGAGACATCAATGTTTAGGATTATAGAGTTATTGATATCCACTCATGCGAGACATTGATGATGTAGGGTTGAATTGGTGTAGATGAATCATATGCTTGAACATGTTATGTATTTGAATCACTAGAATGCAAAAAGGTCAAACAATGAAGTCTAATCCCAACAATTCCTCATACCTGTTGTTTCTCTGTTAGTTTATTTGCTTTTCATTCAGTTTCATGTATAATCAATCAATCTCTTATGAATCCATCATTTAAGTTTGTGAACTATTGAACGGCGTATGTATTACACCTCCTTGTGGATACGACAAAACCCTTTACTATACTACAATTGAGTCTTGAGAGATTCAAACGTAGAGTGGTAAAACATCTTTCAACACTGGTCTCCACCAGAATCAGACCTGCTTATGACCTTATCAAAATTAAGAATAACCCTCTCCACACCATCATCCTCCTCACCATCACTCAATTGCATAATTCCATCATCCTCCTCCTCATCACTTAATTGCACAATTCCATCATCCTCCTCATCATTACTTGATATCACAATTACATCATTCTCTTCAATGTTATCCACATCCATAAACTGCCCACCAACATCAGCTACTAGAATCTCCCCACCAACATCAGCCACTGGAACGGGAACTTCCACACCATCTTCATCCTTATCACCAACATCAGCCACTGGAACTGCAACTTCCCCACAAACTTCAACCTTATCACCAACATCAGCCACTGGAACTTCCCCACTAACTTCATCCTTATCACCAACATCAGCCACAACCACCTCTTCACCATTCTTACCTGAACTCCCAACATTAGGTTGCCTTACAGAAGGGCCGGCATCATAGCTTATTTGATTCATCATTCCATCAAATATCCTGATAAAAAACTTGTTCTTTCCACAATAGGAGAAATCTACCCAATGATTTCGTTTCAAATCATACCTTTTTACAAAATTGTCCACATCACCAATGAGCAAACCTCCATTATTACCCACAACCAACTGAAAGGTGAACTTCCCCCCTACAAGATCCCTAATCACAACATGATTTCCCAGCATAGATTTGTATTGTGCAATAAACTCTAATAGAACTTCCACGTCATCCTAATGTTTTTCCAATAAAACTTATTAAAATTGATGTTTAAACCATATAATTATACCAATTCAAATGGAAGGAGCAAAAAATTACCAGGTTTAACTTTATCACAGTATTGAAACCAGGTGTGTAAGGGCCATAAGCACTTGTATGACTCATCTCTTCAAAAACACAAATAATCAGTTCAAAGCACAGAATAAGAATGTGAACACAGACGTTTAAAATTCTATATCAACATAAAAATATGGTTCAATCCCACAAAAAAGAACACTCATGTGATAAACAAGGTTCCAGAACAAATTTACATACCATAAACAACATAAAAATCAAACCTTTAATGCAGACAAAGAAAGGGGAACAACATGCATGTGATATACAAGGTTGATTTTCAAATCTACAGCCTATTCGGAATCATTGTGATTACAAGTTATGAAAAATAACCGTAAACATCAAAACATCAAAACTTTAACTCAGAAAAAGATAGAAGAACGATATCAGAACACAAACCCTGGGAAAAAAAAACCATTCTTTCATTAAGATCGAAACCCAGAAGAGAATACTTGAAGATCAAAACAACGAAAAGAAAAGATGGAGAACATACCGTGATGTTGAAATCGCGAAGATCACCGTCGCCTTCTTCTCTCACGTCGTCGCGTTCCACCGCCGTTCCACCGTCGGTCACCGTCGATCACTCTCGTCGTCTCCGCCACTCAGTCTCTCACACTTCTCTTTCTCTAGAATGTTCTGCTTTGGGAAGGATGAAGATGGTGTTGAGAAATGATGAAAATATTGAAGTGTATCAGTTATCAAAGCAGAGGGAACATCAATAGTCATATCAATTCAAATGAGGGAATTACTTTTACTGTGGTAAATAATTAACTGAGGGACCTGTTAGCAAATTAATAAATATTTTATTTTTATAAACCCATATTTTCTGAAAATCATTTCCTATTATTTTAATTCATTTCAAAAAAAAAAGTCAACTCATTTAATACATGCCACATTCTTACTGGTCCAAATAGGCAGAGGCACCATACCTGCGCCTGGGAAGAGGCACCACAAAAGGGACCAAACTGAAAACCTGTTTGTTACGACCTGTTTTCAAAAACTGTTTTTGAAAACAGCTCTCATTTTCAGTTTTTAAAACAAAAAAACCAAAACAGCTAAAAAATGTTTTCAGTTTCAATTTTTAGTTTTCAGATATTAGTTTTATAAATGTTGGAAAACATGTTATTCAAACATTTTCTTCTTCAGAAAATTATTTTAAAAATTGAAAACTAAAACTGCAATCAAAACAGACCCTTAATATGTTTTGCATTCCAACAAGCAATCAATTTTTTTTAGGCTTAATTGCAACTTTGGTCGTTGACGTTTACCAATTCCACGATTTTAGTCCCCCACCTAATTTAATTACACAGATGGTCCTTGACTTTGCTGACAGTCTGCAACGTTGGTCCTACCGTTTGTTTGTTAATGGAGAAGGTTTACGCGGATTGTCACTTAGCTGATGTGAAAGTTGAATTAGAGAGAGAAAGAGACCAGCAACTGATTCAACCTTCTTCCTCGCCTCTAGGGACTCGTTCGTTCTTTATCTCTTCAATTTTCGCTAAATCTCAAGCTTCGAAACATCTTCCTCACGGTGCTCTGTTTTTTAAGGAGGAAGAGGGTAGAAGATGATCGTTGCAGGTCTCATGTGCAACTCACGTGCTTCCCTTTCTCTTCAGTCCTTCTTTCTCTCTCCAATTGGACATCCACGTAAGCCTCCTCCGTTAACAAATAAACGACAGGACCAACATTGCAAACGGGCAGCAATGTCAGGGACCATTTGTGTAACTAAATTAGGTGGAGGACTAAAATTGTAGAATTGGTAAACGTCAGGGACCAAAGTTGCAATTAAGCCTTTTTTTTAAGTCAAAGTATTGGAACGTCATTCTGGAGTACCAATACGCAAAAGTACCCCAAAGCACACGAATGGGAAGACGGTTCCTAAGAAAACTAGCAAATTCGGTAACGAATGATTCATTTTCCAGCAATCTTCCATATAAAATAACTGTACGTTGTTACTTTTCCTATGTTAGGATGTGGTTCAAGACATTTAATATGTTTTGCATTCGAAAAAGCAATCAATTTTTTTTTAAGAAAAAGTATTGGAACACCATTCTAGAGTACCATTGTACCAATACGCGAATTGAAGATTACCAATACGCAAAAGCACCGCGAACCCGTACGTACGAATTGGAATGCGGTTCCTAAGAAAAATAGCGAATTCGGTAACTAATAATATCAATACTGTAAAAAGAGTAACTTTTCTAAAATAGTTGGAGTACGATTCGAGTGCACCTGCGAAAATTAAAGAAAAACACAGCAACAAACACCCATATTATGCATCACGCAAGTTGATTTTATGATGAGCAATTATTAATGTCAACAAATTATGAATATCAGACAACAACAAAAAAGAATAGGTGGTGGCCGGAACCAAGCTCAAAACTCTGTTGTGGCCTCTTACCAAATTCAAGTTAATTTAAAAGAATCGGTTGATAAAATTCATAATTAAAGTATAATATCTTTGAATGTCATCTCAATAGTTAACACAATATATATCATGCAGGGGTGTAATAGGGAAAAACTCTATGGGTTTTGTTTTAATCCCTGCTGTTCTCTTTTTGATCTTTGTAATCCTTAATCTTTATTAATGAAGCTTTTGTGTTCTGTTGGTGACCAGAAAAAAAGTTATCTATTTAAGAAAAAGCATGATAATAAAATACCCAAACGATATGATATAGAAGTCCTGTGTCATCAAAACTATTACCAAGGATATATAAAAAAGAAATAAACCATGGATTTAGCATCTTTCAAACTAATGCAACCTAAATTTCAAATATAGGCTTAATTGCACTTTTGGTCCCCAACTATGGTCTTCTTGTAAAAATCGTCCCCAAACTTCAAAATTAGCAAAAAACGACCCTAAAGTTTACATCCGGTTGCAAAATTGGTTTTCCGTCCAACTTCCGTTCAAAACCTAACAGATTGCTGATGTGGTATTATTTAATAATATTTTAATTGAAAAATATTAATAATTTAATTAAGAAGTAGAATTTTTATTTTTGGGACTAGTGACTAGGGATGGCAATGGGTAGGGTCTGGGTAGGGTACTATAGTACCCATCCCGATACCCGCGTTTTCAAAAATTACCCGTACCCGTCCACATACCCGCGTGGGTAGCAACTTGAATGCCCGTCCACGTATCCTCTGGGTACCTATTTGCCCATACCCGTGTCCATTACCCGCAATTTAGCTAACCAAAATATATTTTTCACTATTTTTGTTAATAGTAAACAAAAATACAACTACAATTTTAAATAAAAAACACTAATAAAAATACAAAAGATTATTCAAATACTTAACAAATAAAATCATTCAACTAAGCGTATTTTTTTAGAAGGAATAAACGAAAAAGATATAATTTTAAATTTATAATTTAGATTTATAATATAGCCCTAAGTTGTAGGTTAATAACTTACAAATTTTAAAAATAAGTGGGAGTAAATTAGTGATGATTATGAATACCTTAAATACTCACCTACTTTTTTAAAACAGAGTAAGTTTGAAAGCTATTGCTTAAGTTAATTTGTTATATAATACCAAATAATAATAATAATAATAATAATAATAATAATAATAATAATAATAATATGTGTGTGCGGGTATGGGGCGGGTTGGGTATATAATACCCATACCCGCTACTTTTTGCGGGTAATTACCCATACCCAACCTCATACCCATCTAGCGGGTTTTTACCCTACCCATAGTGGATATTTTTTGCGGGTACCCTATGGGTCCTAGACCCATTGCCATCCCTACTAGTGACGGAGATAATCCGTAACAATTCACAATTCAATCACTAAATTTTTTCATCTTCCTCAACATTACAGAGCATTTTCATCAACCTTTTTCCCTAACATCATCAAAATACCATCATCACTGAAACCTTTCCCAAAATCATCATCAAAATACCCATCATCATCACCGCATATATACAAGATGAAATTGTCTGACCAATTAAAAGGAAATTAATAAGTGTTTGTCATAAAAATAAAATCTAAGTTATTTTTCCTGAAATCTATCATCAACCCAAAACCCAGAATGAAGAACCCAGAATCATCACCCCAAACAAATCACGCAAAACTTCATCCCTGCTGCAACTCTCAAAACCCACTAGGGACGAGTTACGACCACAACGTGGTACCAAGGAGCGGTGGCGGCGGTAGAACCAGATTTGGCTATTCCATCTTCGATTTTAGGAGAAACAGAACCCATCTTGGTTCTGCTATGGTGCACAAACACAGAGAGATGAGAATCAGTGGTACAACAAGAAGCCAACCATCACCTCTCGTGAGATACAGACCAATGTGCGTTTGGTTCTCCCTACGCGGATGAGGCCGCGCGTGCGCTGGACGACGCGGTGGCAGTTGCGCGTCTCCGGTGCCACGCCGTGTCGGCCCTCCTTCCCATGCCATCCTCTAACCTCCGCGACGCCTGCGGCCCACCACGCGGCGGGAAGTTCTCTTCGCCGCCGCAGCTCCAACTGCGTGTGCTGGAGTTGTCCATTGTGGAGAAGCTCACCGACGAAGGATGAGCCTCCAGTGTCAAACTCCCTCTTGGCCGCTATGAAACGCTCCCAGGGCTATGACGAAATTCACATCGAACCCAGTCAGCCCATCCATAGATCTGCACAACCAACCACCAAGCTCCTCCCTTTCCCCATGGCCCGCAAGCTTCACCATCTCATCACCGTCATTTTGGTTCGCCACGCATATTTGGCTCAGGGAGGTGGCGGAGGGTGAAACCTAGAGCAGAACCAAGATGGAGAAGATGGGTTCTGTTTCTAATCATTAATTTAGGGTGTAACGCATATAATTAATTTAGGGATGAGTTCTGGTGCAGGGAAAGGGCGAGATGGGTTCTGTTTCTTAATTTAGGGATGAAGAAGATGAATGATGGGATCTGAAATTCTGGAATTTGGGTTCTGAAAGAAGAAGTTGAAGATGAATAGGGTTAAGATGAAAGAAGAAGATTTAATTAACTAATTCACTAATCATTAATTACTAAATAGGTATTTTTGAATTTCTTAAAAATACTTTTGATTTTTTTTAAAAAGACCTGCCTATTATTTAATTAAAAAATTATTATTTTTAGTTAAAATTAATTTAGAAATGCCATGTCATCATTTTCAGTTAGATTTTGGACGAAAAACCAATTTTGCAACCAGGTGTAAACTTCAGGGTCGTTTTTTTGCTAATTTTGAAGTTTAGGGACGATTTTCACAGGAAGGTCATAGAAATGCCATATCATCATTTTCAGTTAGATTTTGGACGAAAAACCAATTTTGCAACCGGGTGTAAACTTCAGGGTCGTTTTTTGCTAATTTTGAAGTTTAGGGACGATTTTCACAGGAAGGTCATAGTTGGTGGACCAAAAGTGCAATTAAGCCAAAAAAAAAAAAAAACTAATGTGCGTCTTAAACAAGACATGGAAAATTACTTCAATTGTCTTGCCAATACTAGACAAATTATGACCAGCACTATATACATCTAGGTATTTGTAGCTCTAGTGTAAATTTGCTGACTTGCATGGGCAGAAACCATCCTGATTGAATCTCTAGCCACCAACTCTCCTATAGCCTTCCTTGCAAGTGATCCATTAATCCTTAAACGATCAGAGAGAATGGAAGGCGTGATGAGCTTGAATTTGGGTGCCTCAGAGAGGAGCTTGTCGTAAGTGCCCTGGTTGTTGACCTTCTCCTTTTGCTTTCCCTTGCTCCACTTCTTCTTCTTCTTCTGCTTTCCACCACCGGACTTGGCGGGCTTAGAGGAAGGTGGGGGAGCCTTATCCTTCTTTAGAGCCATGGAATCGGATCGGAGATAGAGAGATCAGGCACGGGCAGAGAAGAGTACTGGAGACTCGCAGAGAAGGAAAAGTTATCTATATATACACGCATTGTCAAAGAAAACATTTAGTTTAAATAAAAATGAGATTGAGATAGAGAGATAAGATTTATCTTTTTGAGAATGAGATTAAGATAGTATCAAAAAAAGAGAATGAGATTAAGATAAGATTTATCTTTTTTGAAAAGAGACTTATATCTATTTCTTAAAATGTTAGAATAAAAGATAAATCTAGATAAAAAATTTCCGAATTTGATTTGATTTTTTATCTAATCTTAATTCACGAGAATTAGAACTAAAATTGAAATTTAATATTTCACCAAAAAAAGATTGAAATTTAATATGTAACAATTGATTGATATATGTTCAAAAAAAAAATCTTAGAAAATTTACAAAATAATATCTAAAAATATCACGGATTCGACGCTTAATATATGTTGGTATGGTTAGAAACTTAAATTTTTTAAAAGTTTTTGAGTTTGAATTTTTGTTCTTGACCGTGAGTTTTGATTGAGTTTGAATTTAATAATAAGTTGGTTAGTTTTTTTTTTTTTAAAGGAAGCTCATCATATTATTAATCAGAAAAAGCTGAGTCAGCTAGCAAGGAAAGAGCAATACAACTTGGTGGATGATCCCACCATGAAAAAGAATTAAAATCAGAAGCCTTAGCAGCTAACGTATGGGCAACCACATTTGCTGTACGCTTAACATGGGAGATGCTAAATCTTTGGAAGCATGGAACCAAGTCCCTGCAATCTTCAACAATTGCTGCAAACTTTGGATTGCTGTTCCCAGACTTCATTGCATGAACAATAACGGACGCATCCATCTCGACCAACACAGTATCAACGCCCAGTACAAGCAAAGTTGCCAAACACCACCTCAAACCCAAGGCTTCAGCTACTGTCGCATCGGGCCTCAGCTCCTCCACATGGGTCGCAACAAACATAAATTCTCCGGTGTGCTTACGGACAACCATACCGTAACCAGTGCCAGTGTCACCGGTCCAACCCGCATCCACATTGGCTTTAAGCTGGCCTTGAGGTGGTGGCTGCCACCTATCGTTGCTCCTCGTCGTAACATGCTCCGATGACCTCCTATTCTGCACTTGATCCCAATCCGCAAGCGCTGTCAACGAATTCGACATGGTGACTGACGGATCTGCTATGATTGAATTAAAGCAAGCCTCGTTCTGTGCTTTCCATATCCCATAGAAGCCTTGCATTATCATTGGTAATTGTTCTGGTGCATATCTAACCATGCAATATGCAAGCCAATCCCTCGAAGGCCCTCGTACAGCATCTGAATGAATACACAGTGGGTGCGAAAACCATGCAACCCTCGCCCAATTACATTCCATAAACAAATGCCTCAGCGTCTCTTCCACAGGGCTACTGCATAGAGGACATTCTGTATCAACCTGAATTCCTCTCTTTCTCAGATTCGCCCGACTTGGCAGCGTATTAGTTACCATTCTATACACAAAATGTTTCACCTTTGAGGGAGCCCGAGCATTCCAAATCTTCTTCCAAGGGAAGGAGTTCCCGGTTGAGTTGCTGGCAATATTAGCGTTGGTAAGCTCGCGTACTCGATGGTATGCAAATTTCACTGTAAAAAAACCATTGTTACTCCAATTCCAGAACATTCTATCTGTAGTGGTTCGCCACGACAAAGGTATAAGCATTATGGCCTTCCCTACCTCCCTGTCAAAAGCTTGAGAAATCACGGTTTTGTCCCACTGTTTTGTGTCCTGATTTATCAATTCAGCAACCCACGTCAAGCTAGAATTCATCTGAGAAGGGTTAGACCGAAGCACACCATCACCTCTACCTGGTAACCACGCATCTTGCCATATCCTTATGCGCTCCCCATTGCCTACTCTCCATCTCAGCCCATCTTTGATTGTGGCCAAAGTTCCCCACACACTACGCCAAGTGTAACTTGGTCTAAAGCCCAAATCAGCTTCCAAGAAGGATTTTCTAGGAAAATACCGTGCCTTCCAGATCCTGTGAAGCAGCGAGTCTGTGGTCATCAAGATGTGCCAAGCCTGCTTGGGCAATAAAGCATGGTTCAATGCCCCAAGATCTCTAAAACCCAATCCTCTCTCACCTTTAGGCTTACATAAATTTTTCCAGCTTGACCAGTGTACCTTCCTCTCGTTTTGTTTCTGACCCCACCAGAAATTTGCTAGAGAGCTCTCTATTTTATCACAAATCCCATCTGGTAGTTTAAAGCAGCTCATAACATAGGTTAGTACTGCCTGTGCTACTGATTTGATAAGAATTTATTTCCCTGCTCTAGACAAAGTCTTCCCTTTTCAGTCCTGTAGCTTCCTCCATACCCGCTCATGTATTCTATTGAAAGTAGTTGTCTTGGATCCCAATTACAGTAGGCAAGCCCAGATATTTGTCATGAACTACTACAACCTTTATTCCCATCCTTGCGCGGATCATATCCATACTGGTATCAGTCACATTTCGGCTGAAAGATATCTCAGATTTGTCCAAATTGACAAGCTGACCTGAATCTCGCTCATACTGTTTCAGAAGAGCCATTAAACAGTTTACCTCTTCCACAGAGGCCCTAGAAAAAATCAAACTATCATCTGCAAAGAAAAGGTGACTCACAACAGGGGCTCCCCTAGCTACTTGAATACCATGCAATTCTTTCTTATTAACCTTATCTTGTATTAGACCAGACAAAGCTTCAGCTAGGGATGGCAATGGGTAGGGTTTGGGTAGGGTACTATAGTATCCATCCCCATACCCGCGTTTTCAAAAATTACTCGTACCCGTCCCCATACCCGTGTGGGTAACAACTTGAATGCCCGTCCCCAGACCCTCTGGGTACCTATATGCCCGTACCCGTGCCCATTACCCGCAATTTAGCTAACCAAAATCTATTTTTGTTAATAGAAAATAAAAATACAACTAACTTTTTAAATAAAAAACACTAATAAAAAAATTATCCAAATACTTAATAAATAAAATCATTCGACTAAGCATTTTTTAGAAGAAATAAGCGAGAAATATATAATTTTAAATTTATAATATAGTCCTAAAGTTGTAGGTTATTAACTTACTATTATTAAAAATATGTGTGAGTAAATTAGCAATGATTATGAATCCCTTAAATACTTACCTATATTTTTTTTAAAAAAGTGTAAGTTTGAAAGCTATAACTTAAGTTAATTTGTTCATATATTAGTAAATAATAATAATAATAATAATAATAATAATAATAATAATAAAATGTGGGCGGGTATACAGCGGGTTGGGTACTATAGTACCCATACCCGCACCCGTACCCACTACTTCTTGCGGGTAATTACCCATACCCAACCTCATACCCATCTAGCGGGTTTTTACCCTATCCATTGTGGGTATTTTTTGCGGGTACCCTATGGGTTCGAGACTCATTGCCATCCCTAGGCCTTCAGCACACAGAATAAAAAGATAAGGATAGTTTGACTTAGAAGAATGTTAACACATTGAGTTTATTGACAAAATGACAAGGTTTATATTTTCCTAAAAAAATTATCTTCTCAGGTTATAAGTCAAAAAATAAAAAATCCCAAAAGATAACACAAAATAGAAATAGAATCAAGCCGAAATCAAAATTCAATATTCCTGAAAAGCATATATCCTTCTTTCTACTTGTTAACTTTAGCAGTTTAGCTCTCTCTCTTTCTCTTCCTCTTCCTTTGATTTTCTCCTCTTTCTGCAACAACAACAATGGCGGCCGAAGCATCATCATCATCCTCCTCATCAAAGATGATATCGCTGAAAACCGCAGACGGTGAGATCTTCGAGGTGGAGCCATCGATTGCAAAACAGATGCAAACCGTGCAGAACTTTATTGATGATATTGATTCTAACGCGGTCATTCCCCTCCCCGAAATCAAAAGCCGAGAGCTCGTCAATATTATCGAGTACTGCAAGCACCACCGCGCCGCGGACGATGATAAAGACGAGGCCAATAAGGATAAAGAAGAAGGGAAGGATTTTGACGCGGAGTTCGCAAAGGCGCTGAGCTACGACGAGTTGTGGGGGCTGTGTTTGGCGGCGAACTACCTGAACATGAAGGAGCTGCTTGATTTTGTGACCCAGACCATTGCCAATGGGATACAGAACAAAAATGTGGAGTTCATGAGGAAGCTCTTTGGTATTATTGACATTGGTTACACGAAGGAGGAAGAGGAGGCGCTACGTCAAGAGAATGCATGGGCCTTTGAAGGCGTCGATCCCGACGAGACGATAAATTAGGATTTGATTCTGCTGCGGTTATATAATTACAACTAGCTAGGGTTCCGAAATTCTACGTAGTAGGAGATTATATATCTTTGCAATTTACTGTTCAGATTTTCAATTTTATCAATTTCATAAATTAATATGAATTGTTTGCTTTTTGAAATTAAATCCATCTTAGACCGGAATGTCAAGCGTGATAGGGATTTTTATCAGCAATTATATTAATTTTTTATCATATATCGCCTCTATTATTATTTGTTACGGTCCGATTTGCTAATTCTCTGCAGCTAGCACCCCTATAGCAAATGCAGATGATCCAGATCGCGGACTGGTTCTTCCTGTATAAATTAATTGTTTTATAAATCTCCAAGAAAGTTTTGGCATTCATGTGATGATGTTAACATTTTGGTGAACGTTTTTATATAAAGGACTGATTTAATGACATTTATATAAGAGACAAATTTAAGAATAAAAATTTATGCATGTGTGCTAATGAGATGTCAATGAAATCTATAGAAAATCAACTATGCCTGCAACCATTATTCAGACTCAAACTTAATTAGTAACACCAACGCATACAATAACTGTTTGTATTTTGTCAATTTTCACCCTCATCAATCATCAAAAAGCCAAAAAAAAGGCATGGGATTCAGATACCAACCTTCCTGGCTTACCTAGCTAGTTACCTTCCACTTGGTGCTGAGAATAGAAGCATGTCCCAAGAAAAGATGATAATGGGAAGATCTAAGAATTCACAGGGAAACACATTTTATGTGTGATCTAAGAAGTCACTTTTCCTTTCTTGTTTTTTTTTTTTTAATCTACACGAAACTTAAGAGAAATTAAACACCATTCAAATCCAGCAACAACGTCCAAGTAGCAATATCTCATGCATTAGCGCATATCACCAAACACACCTTTTGTGAAGTATTTCATTCACCATTATGAGAACAAAGTTGGGTGGCTGAGAAAGACAAGGTGCATGGAAAAAAGGTGGAGGAGGTGGTGGTGGTGGTGGATGAATGGAGGAGCATACAGGGCCGTGTACAGACATTTTAGGGCCTAAGGCGAAAATGTTAAAGGGGCATTTTTTTAACAAGAATTTTTTTAAAGGGGCTTAAATAAAATACTAAAAAAATATAAATAAACTAATTCCTAAAGTCTAAAATATATTTTAGAAAATGATTATTGATGAAACAGAACTACAGAAGTACATAACAATGATAATATTGAATAGTTTTAAAAGAGATGATATTGATGTAACTTATTTTCAAAAAGAATATTATGTAACTTCCCTTTTTAATTGACTAATTTTTAGGGAAGAGAAATGATTTTTATTTATTTTGTTTTGATCCACTATATGTCTTTATTTCTGGTAGGATTTCCAATGACTCTTATATATTGTATTATTCAGTTATTCAATTCTGTTTGCAATTTCCAACTTCACAACGTTCATTTAATTTTACTAATTAGTTGAGTTTTTTTCCAATCGAATGCTTATGTTCACTCTTTGGTCATTTATAACTAAAAAAAAATTAGGCCTTTTATTTTTGGGGGCCTTAGGCAGCCGCCTTTTTCACCTAAAGGCCCCCACGGCCCTGGGAGCATAGGTGGTGGGTGAAAATTAAAGAGAGCTAGCTCGAACAGAGGATTCATAAGGAAAATTAGAAATAAACGGCGGTGTTAGTAAAGAACCAGACAATGGGGTGCCCAACCGAGATGACCATGGCCGAGATGAAAAGAGGAGGGGAGGGAAGTTGGATGCAACTTAAATGCATGAAACCCCATGACCCAAATGGAAACTTTCTATACCTTTTTTGCCCCGATCTTGTCGTAGCACCCAAAAACTTAGTTGAATGGGTATTGGGCTAAAGAGAAAGCTCAAATAACACAGCTGAAGAAGTAAAATAAATCATGAGCGCAATCAACAACATAAGAATATAACGTGGAAACTCCAAAATCGGAGAAAAACCACGGCCGTTGTCAAAACCGACAACCAGAGAATAAACACTATGTGAAAATTGTTACAACACATAGACTTCACTCTCAACCACCCCATGACCCCAGTACACCCACACTCTCCAAAGTAAATATTTGAACTACATCTCACAATGCTCTAAATCAAGAGCATAAGAGAAAAAGAAAACACAAATATAAACTTAAAGTATTTTTAGGTGCTACATCTTTGGTGTTTTGGTGTGTTGAAACAAGGAGTTTGAGATCCCTATATATAGTCTTGGACCCTCTCACCCCTCACTAATCTAAGCGACGTGGTACTTCTCCAAGATGCATAACTTGATCTTTTTCCTCCTTCATTAGCAATGTGGGACTTACATTGCAATCAACCCCAACAATCTCCACCTTGATTGTAATGGTCTTCAGTCTTCATTGTCTACACCGATAAACATAATTCTCATTGTCTATATACCGACAAATTAAATTATCATACTCCACCATAAAAGAGTACACTACACTTGGAACTAAACCATCCCAAGAATTTTTCTTCACTTGGAACTAAACCATTCCAAGAATTTTATTCACTTGGAACTAAACCATTCCAAGAATTTCCACATGCCAAAACCTTGCTGAACATTTATGGTGCAACTTCCATGTTGCTTTCTCCGGAAGTTCATCAGTCATCGACATAACCACGTACCTAGCATCAACGCCAACCAATGCCCGCACGCTATCACCACACACCTTGCATCTATATCCACCAATGTCCGTGTGCCACCTGGGCAATTGCATGCCCAGAACGCCTTGTGTAATCATGATTGCATCAATTCCTCCATCACATCATCATCACAGCTGCAAACCGACTGTAAACCGTGCACCAGGTTGGTTCGTAGCCAGAACCTCCCAAAAATAGCACTTCACAATGCCACACTTCAATAGCACCTTCGCAATATCACACAAAGTGATATCGATCGAACCGGAAGCTCTGATACCACTGTTAGGAAATAACACAGCTGAAGAAGTAAAATAAATCAGGAGCGCAATCAACAACATAAGAATATAACGTGGAAACTCCAAAATCGGAGAAAAACCACGGCCGTTGTCAAAACCGACAACCAGAGAATAAACACTATGTGAAAATTGTTACAACACATAGACTTCACTCTCAACCACCCCAGTACACCCACACTCTCCAAAGTAAATATTTGAACTACATCTCACAATGCTCTAAATCAAGAGCATAAGAGAAAAAGAAAACACAAATATAAACTTAAAGTGTTTTCAGGTGCTACATCTTTGGTGTTTTGGTGTGTTGAAACAAGGAGTTTGAGATCCCTATATATAGTCTTGGACCCTCTCACCCCTCACTAATCTAAGCGATGTGATACTTCTCCAAGATGCATAACTTGACCTTTTTCCTCCTTCATTAGCAATGTGGGACTTACATTGCTATCAACCCCAACAATCTCCACCTTGATTGTAATGGTCTTCAGTCTTCATTGTCTACACCGACAAACATAATTCTCATTGTCTATATACCGACAAATTAAATTATCATACTCCACCATAAAAGAGTACACTACATTGGAACTAAACCATCCCAAGAATTTTTCTTCACTTGGAACTAAACCATTCCAAGAATTTTATTTACTTGGAACTAAACCATTCCAAGAATTTCCACATGCCAAAACCTTACTGAACATTTATGGTGCAACTTCCATGTTGGCTTTCTCCGGAAGTTCATCAGTCATCGACATAACCACGTACCTTGCATCAACGCCAACGAATGCCCGCACGCTATCACCACACACCTTGCATCTATATCCACCAATGCCCGTGTGCCACCTGGGCAATTGCATGCCCAGAACGCCTTGTGTAATCATGATTGCATCAATTCCTCCATCACATCATCATCACAGCTGCAAACCGACTGTAAACCGTGCACCAGGTTGGTTCCTAGCCAGAACCTCCCAAAAACAGCACTTCACAATGCCACACTTCAATAGCACCTTCGCAATATCACACAAAGTGATATCCATCGAACCGGAAGCTCTGATACCACTGTTAGGAAATAACACAGCTAAAGAAGTAAAATAAACCAGGAGCGTAATCAACAACATAAGAATATAACGTGGAAACTCCAAAACCGGAGAAAAACCACGGTCGTTGTCAAAACCGACAACCAGAGAATAAACACTATGTGAAAATTGTTACAACACATAGACTTCACTCTCAACCACCCCATGACCCCAGTACACCCACACTCTCCAAAGTAAATATTTGAACTACATCTCACAATGCTCTAAATCAAGAGCATAAGAGAAAAAGAAAACACAAATATAAACTAAAAGTGTTTTCAGGTGCTACATCTTTGGTGTTTTGGTGTGTTGAAACAAGGAGTTTGAGATCCCTATATATAGTCTTGGACCCTCCCACCCCTCACTAATCTAAGCGATGTGGTACTTCTCCAAGATGCATAACTTGATCTTTTTCCTCCTTCATTAGCAATGTGGGACTTACATTGCAATCAACCCCAACAAAAGCAAGGAGGGACTGACTTGAACACAGAGAAATGAACACTGAGGACATATGTTGCCACAGTACAAATTCGGCTCATATAATTTCGGACGCATGTGTTGAAGTTTTTAAGCTCATTTTGAATCATGAGTGTAATGGAGGAGGCAGGTCAAGCAATTCATTGCTTTAGACCAGAGGTTGTCTCGGATCTTTGACATTCCAATCATTCTAAAGTTTTGGAAACTTAGACTGTGGGCAAACTTCTACGTAATAAAATGATAGACTTATTACTTTGACCCAATATTAACAGTGTGCAATGTGTATGAGAATAAAGATTCCTAATTAAAGTAATATCTACTACTACAAAATAATTTATGTTATATGTCAATATATCTCTATCATACATTTGTTTTTTCTGCTTGGAGAAATTGCTTCATATCTCGATCCCGCCTAGGGCCTCCACCCCTTTTTCCTCTCCTTATCCTAGGGCCTCCACCCCTGCTTCTCAAGCTTTTCGGTAGCCCTCTTTCACCGGAGGCCCTGGCCCAGATGATGCTGCCTCTACGGACGGGGACCAGCTTATGAGAGCGAAGGTTGTGAGGATAGGGGAAAAGCTTCCTCCAATTTAGCGTCCACCCTCTTCGTGGACGGGATTCCTAAGATCGCATCTTACTATACCACATATGTGGGTTGTTCAACCAAATTGAAAAGCTTGTGAGCTGTTTCGTGTAGAGACAGAGGAGGGTTGGAAGAGTTTCCCGCATTGACTTCTCTAGATACTCATCGTTAGAGATGGTGTCCCTTGCAACCAACCTCTTCAACGGCGTGGGGTTGGGAGACTCGACCCTGTCGGTGGGTCTTGCGAGGTTTCCGATATTAGAGAGTTCTGGTCATAGAGAGGGAACAAGATTTTCTCCGCCTCTGACGGCTTACGTTGATGATGCTCCACTTTCTGCGACTGGCTGGGGGTGGGAGAGCTCGTTGCTCTATTGCTTTTTCGGAGGGCGAAACACTGATTCGTCATGCCGGAGCTGCCCGTGGTCGCTTCTTTTCCCAGAGATCATCGTCGCTAGTCGTAGTGGTGGTGTTGCCCCTTTGGTTGACTCGAAGGACGAGATATGCTCTTGTGCGCTTCTTTTTCCTAAACTGGGCAATGTGCCCTCTGAAGTGTTTTTTTTATGTAGGTATTCATGAGGGGCTGCCGAGCCTTTCCTCTATTTTGACAAGCTGTGGTTGGAGCGAGGGTCGGGCTGCAAGAGGAGAGACCGACCTAAGAAAGTTGTTGCAGTAGGGAAGAATATGGGGGAGTTTGGAGTGTCGATCGAAGAGGTCGCTAATATTTTGTTGGTAGAGGTCTCGCCAAACAAGGGCTCCTCGCTGATCATTCTCGAGGCTTGGGGTTTCGTCGGAGCTATGACGAGAGCACGAAGGGATTTTCTTCTTGTTAAGCAGCTTGGAGTTGTTCCGTTGGGCACTGATGAGGAAGCCATTCAAGGCTATGAAAACCACCTCATTGCGAACCCCCCTAGGTTATACGGTGTCCCCTAACGTGGGCTCTCCTGCTACTTGTCTCTGGTTGGGTTTGGGTCAGGCTTTTAGGGGTGCTTTGCATTTGGTTTTCGTTTGGGTTTTCTTTTCTCTTCCTCGAGGAATTTTTTTCCCTTGGGGCGTTCTTGGTTTTGTTGTCGTACTAGTTTAGGTTGGTTTGTGTGGGTGTTCGGGGCCTTCTCTCTATCCTGCGATGTTCTCTTGTCTTGGGGTTGCGTTCTTTCTGCTTGAGAGTCTCAACCTTTATGCCATATTTATATTTTATTAATCCTTCTAAAAAAAATTCTATCATACATGCGCATGATTTGATCCAAGTTTATTAAACTCTAGTGTAGTGGATTGGGCGAGACCCCAGGGGCCCTCGCCCAGGGACGTTTGTCTGGGGGCGACGCACGAGCCAGAGAGTTGGGCCTTCTCCCAGGAGGCCCAGCCGGCCCACTAAGGGTGGTCAGGAATGCTAACCCCAGCCCCAAGTCTATAAATAGGGGGCGAGAATTAATTGTAAGGGACTCTTAGCTCATTTGAGAAATAACAAGCTTGAAATTCAGTTACTTTCTCTCTCTAAGCGGTTGCGCTCTAAACTCTCTCTAGATTCTCACATCACGATCATTTCACTCTAGGTACCGTACCTCATCTCTATGTTCTTGGATAGAACATGTATAAATACATGTTAAGAGAATACTACTCAGGCACATACTATCTTCTAACCTTAATTATAGTTTCTCCCTCAGTTTATTGACTTGAGCTATGAAGTGTTTTGCAAGTACCAACTTCTTGGGCCCATTCTTTTCCAAGGATTTGTGTGGAAAAAAATTGCTTGCTATATAGGGAGTGACTTCTCTCATCCCATGGCCATTCTTATTTAGCTACAATTATTTCAGATTGTCGTTCGTTAGTGTCTCATTTTTTATAATGTTTATGTTTCTTTTGTGCGTCGTAGTAGCAATGGTGTAGCAGACTGTCTAGCTAGGTATGCTTATTCTTTTCCATGATCTGTCTGAATTGAGGAAGTACCACTTCAGGTAATCTCACTTGAGAACGCTGATGTATTGGCACCCATACCTCACGATATTAAATTTATTATGAGGTTCATTTTAAAACAAACCTTCTATGCCAATTTGATGGTATACAATTAGAACGAGTTGGGTTTTTAATTTTTGTTTTATTATAAGTCGTCAATCTAGAATACGACTTCTTCTATTTTTCTTAAATACATTGAATTATACTGGCTCAAAAAAAAAATACATTGAATTATAAATTAAGAGTATATGTAAAATATTATGTATTAGTAAAAATATATAATTTTAATATGATAAAAAGCTTATATAAAGGTTTTAATTTTTTGAATAACTTACATAAATTTAAATAATTGATTTAAATTATAATTAACTATATAAAAATTGATTTAATAACACTTTCAGTCCCCAACTTATACCTATGAGTAGCTTTGGTCCTTAAATTATAAAAATTACAATTTTAGTCCCTGACATTTATCTCTGTTTGTGATTTTGGTTTTTCGTCCAATTCCATCCAACAATTAATTAAAAATAAATAAATAAAAACCCAACAACCACTCTGGATCCTCGATGCCTACATCTGGGTAAGCCTACATCTAGATCCTCGATGCCTACATCACTCAATCTCCCTCGACATAAGGAAGATTTCCATCATTTTTACAATGAAGGTTGTTGTTTAGTGTGATTCCATTCGGTGAGAATTGTAGATTTTGGTGTCTAGCTTGGAATTTAGTTTGTTGTGAGAAGAATTTTGATTATTTTTCTTTCAAGACCGTTGTTCAGTGAATTCCATATAAAGTTTCTCCCCCTTTTGCCTTCAAAAATATCTTTAGGATTCTTTTTGAAAGAAAGTCTCGCATTATGTAGAAGGTGAAACTTTCTTTAGTTCATGAAATATGTGATGAGTTTACTTAGATAATTTATGCATTTTTATTCATAAAAGCATAGAACAAATTTTTTCCATTTAGAAAGCTCTTGTGTTTAATTTTTTATTTTCATAAAGAAAACATACTTCTAAAACGTTAATTGATTTTTAAATAAATTCTCCATCAGTTATTATTTTTAACACTATGTTGCTCCCCCAAAGTCGTATCATCCTCATGCATGAGGTGTTATAAGATCTCACGTCTAGCCAATAGCTTGTTTTTCCTTCTGCTCTCGCATTCGATAAACAATCGACATCACAATTTCATATGGAAAACATATAACACTTAGTGAAACACAATGATTCAGCAACATGTCATATCATCTTATCACATACCTCAAAGAGTCACATGAATACATCGATCAATTCATAATCACACACTTCAAGAATCACTTGTAACAATTCATTGATCATATACCCATACACTTAGTGTCACTTGTCATCCAATTTAAGTGCCACTCGCAATGTCTCATCAACGACATAACTCCATCAAGCATACAATATATATAACACATAAATGCATCACCCAAAACTCGAAGTTCCCTTACCTTTGTCATTTTCTTTCCTACGAATTCTTTCTGACTCTTTCCTTGTATCACACTTTATACCTTCACATACACACATTTTAACTTATTTATTTCCTCCACTAAAGCACTACTCTTAGGTTGAGGTTTAGAATCGTTCTAAGGTCCATAAACACTTGCGCAAACTAATAAACTCAAGCAAAACTCTTAACTTAAAAGAACATTTTTTAAAGCTAATTACTCATCTCTTTGCTAAAAGCTAGGTACGAATAAAAATTCAACAGTTTTCTCTCATTCTCCTTTAGGATATTCATTAAGGTATCTTCCACACACATTCAAAGAAATTTTCCTAATTCAAGTAAGCACAAACTGATCAACCATTCAATAGTTTCTCTCTTAAAAAATTTGCACCAATTACTCCATTTTCACATATTAAAACACAACTCATAAAATTTTCCATCCATTCCCCATGTCTTTGTTCTCGGCCACAATAACAAAAACATAGTTCAAATTTTATTTCAAACCTTCTAACAACATTACTACTTGCAAATACACTTAAATATCATTTTAAGACAAGTTTTAACATGAAATATTTCTCTCTTTCTTATGCATACTTTCTTCAAAACCAACTATCACATAAGCCTGAAATAAGTAAATCTATATTGAAAAACACTTCAAAGTTCAAAAATAAACATTTGATCATCATGAAATTTCAAAAGGCTCAAAGTTTAAGAAAATCCAAGTTCAAGAATTTTTCTAAGAGTTAAGACTCATTCTTTTAAAAAATTACTTTTACATATCTATAGATCCATTCTGTGGGAACAACATTTACAAAGACACTTTCATAAGTTCTATACTCGAATTATTCAGAGATGTTAGAACTCAAGATTTTTTAAAATAAAAACCATCAACATACTCATCAAGACATAGACTTCAACATTCATGAAGAGACTTTAGGCAAAACTCATCTCAAAAACTTTTAAATCTCAAAACTTAAGCTTTTTTCAAAAATAAATTCCATGGTTCACAAGATCATTACCATGGCATCAACATTAACAAAAAAAACATATTCCAACATCCAAAACAAAAACTTTTTTTCAACAAATTACATGAGCTTGAAGCTCTTGTTCATAGCTTCATCTTTAATAAAGACTAAGCAGGGTTTTAAGCAAGTGTAAAATAAAAGACTCAGCCTTTTTCTAAAAGAAGACCAAAACAAGCAAGCTCATGAGATTCTATACCCCTTTAATGAAGAATAGAAGAGCAAAAGATGAAGTGAATGATGTGTTTGTGGTTGACCTTGGGCGGTTTTTGTGTAGGAGATAAAGATGGTGAAGAACCGTGCACTTTTCTCTCACTTTCTCTTTCTAGATTCTCTTCAACACTTATTGCTCATTGGTACGCCGTATTAGACATGATAATATAAGCTTATACAATACATTATGGACATATCCATTATTTGGTGTTAACATTATATTGTATAAGCTTATACATCGTTCTCCTCTTATGCATTAAAATGATAAATTATTTAATACACCCTATAGATGATGGATACAACATGATAAGTGTGTGACATATAAGCTACGTGAAAATATTTAATCCACGGCCCCACCCTCCACCCTCCACCACTATCGTTTCTACCATCACCACGGCCACTGCCGCCATCACCACAACCACCGCCCACCGCTACCACCATCATTACCATCACCTTTAAACACCACCACTACCACCACCGCTGCCAACGCTGCCACCACCGCCACTGCCGCCACCACCACCCTACAACATTGCCACCACCAACACCATCCACTACCACCACCACCACCACCTTCACCACCCTCCACTACCATCGTCACCGCCACCACCACTATGACCCACCACTACTGCTACCGCCACAACCATCTCCCTCCACTGCCGCCACCACCTTGACTACCAATGCCACCACCATCACCTTCCAACACCACCACTATCGTCGCCACCACCCAAACCACCACCGCTATTGCTGCCACCACCATAATACTCTCTACAACACAATCCACCACCACAAACGCTGCCTCCACGACCCTACACCACCATTACCAACTGCCACTACCCACCACCCAACACTACCGTCACAACCACCTATCAGCATCACCACCACCACCTTTCCAGCCACCCCTACCCTCCATCACCGCCATCGCCATCGCCATTGTCGCAGCCACCTCGACGGCCACCACTATCTTCATCACCCACTAACATCATCTTAATTTTTATAATATCTATCATTATTCAATAATTCACGAAACATAGGTTTGTATGAATTTAAACGAAATGCTAAGTGCAACATCCTGACTTGACGACTGACCTCACGGTAACAACACGAGTCTTTTCAGCGTGTTTTGTCCTCACTCGCGTGCTTCCCGAGAAAACTTCCCAGGAGGTCACCCATCATAATATTGCTCCAAGGCTAGCACACTTAACCATGGAGTTCTTATGAGTTGGGCTCCCGAAAAGAAGTTGCAACTTGTTGTTATGGGTAGTACAATCAAATCATATATGCCTTTCTCAACTGTATAGTCCATCCCTACACAGTCTCGGAATACCTCTTTTTCGGGTGTGGTGCGTCCCTCCACATAGAAGGCGATCAATTATCGCCCTTCTCAGCTCAGGGCGTCACAGGCCCACCAACTTCCGCTTGGTTTGTCCTCGAACCACACCGTACTGGGAGAGGTCGGCTCTGATACCAATTGTAACATCCTGACTTGACGACTGGTCTCACGGTAACAACACGAGTCTTTTCAGCGCGCTTTGTCCTCACTCGCGCGTTTCCTGGGAAACGCGCGAGTGAAAGAAATTGAAAGAAATTTTCATGCGTTGTCGACTTGTTGCATTCCATTTAGGTAGCAATATGAAAGAAATTGTTGTTTCATAAGACCATAATAAGAACACAATTTCTATTTTACTTCTAAACAAATACGATATAGATCTAACAAGATGTAAATGTTCACGATTTGAATGAAAATTACTAAAGGGTACACACGGTACATCATAAATCATAAAATTTATGTATATGATAGTTATAATCTTATTTAACACAAAAAAATGGTTGATTGAATAGGAAAATTGGACGATTGACTTCATGAAGTAAATAACCATCAACATTGTGTACTGCATTTAATCAGTTTTGTTTTTATTTAATTTTCTAATACTTCCCCTTTTCCATGCCATCTCTATTTTTATTGGAATGCCAAATTTATATATTAAAAAGAAAAGTACTAGGAGTGATAAGGAACCAGATACAAGGGGAGAGGGAGGAGAACAAAAGAAAATGAGAAAAAAACGAACAGCAAGAGGCACACAGGCCTTGCGCAAAACAATCCCGGCAAGAAGCAAAAAGCAAAAAGCCAAACCTATCTGACCTACAAGAAGAAGACAACGAAGAAACCACCCTGCAATCAACTAAAGAGCAGCCACACCACCGAACTGCACAGCAACAAGGAGAGATTTTGTGACAAAACCAAGCAGTGAAGTGTAATAAGCCACCATTGACTTTTAACCCAGCCTTTCCATGAAAACTCGAGTGAAGCAAGTAGAGGTTCCTGGTCTGTAAACAGAGCTTCCAGGTTTTTCTCACCCCCAAACACATTCTCGGGTTTGCAGACCATTCATAGGAAGAGCAGTTAAACCCCTTTCTTTTGCATCTTAACCATTTCCAAGAAAGGAATTTGATTAATTCCACCACCTTCTCCACATTGATTGATCCATAATTCAAAAGTATATCAGTCCTATGTAACCAGATTGACCAAACTGCTGCAGCCTAAACCGTCAACCAACTCCAAGCAGCACCACTAGACACCCCTTGCCCATTTTGCAGAAAATGGGCAGCAGACTTCTCTTCCATCATAGTGCTAACTCCAAGCCAATGATAACATCTCATCCACACCTTCCAAGAGAAATTGCAGGAGAACAGAAGATGTGACAAATCTTTCTCTTTTTTCAGAGTAGAGAACACACAAACAATCCACACCCTGCTGCACAATATTTATCTTCTCGAGGTTTGCTTTCATTTGAATTCTATCATGAAGAACCCTCTAGGAAAACGCTTGAATATTTGAGGGCGCAACAATGGTCCATATCTTTAAGAGCACATCCTTGTTTGCTCGCGTGTTTCACATCAATTGCATCTCATAGGCAGATTTCACTGGTAACAAACCTTTAGGTGTTCCCTTCCAAATCCATTTGTCTTCAAAGCCCTATTTTGGTTGAAAAGAGCATAGTGCTGCCATCATCACTTCTTGGAGCTGTGATTCTCAATCGAACGTGACCCTTCTCCAAGGAAAATTCCAACGTCACTCCCCCTCAAGCCTTTTGTCTATGATTATTTGAAACTGCACTCTTAGTGAGTAATTTGGTGTTCACCACATCTTGATTAAAATTACGAGAGCAATTTAGTAAATAAGAAAATTCCATGCTTCTCTGAAACCTACATCCCGTAAACATATCATAAAGAGGCATGAACTTTTGTTAACAATAAAATAAAATAATGTTTTCAAAAAAATTGACTTGCTGCAAAAAACTGGTTGGCTTCAAGGTGGAAAAAATGAGGAGGTTGAAGTGGCGGTTCTTCAGTTTGCAGATGATACCATGTTAATGGGGGATGCAACGCTACATAATGTTTTTACAATAAAATGCATACTTCGGTGCTTTGAATTGGCTACGGGCCTCAAGGTCAACTTTCTCAAAAGCTGTTGTGTAGGTATTTGTGTGCCGGAAGATGACCTCCGGATGTACACCTCAATACTAAACTGAAAATTAGCTAAAACGACTTTTCTCTACCTTGGAATACCAATTGGAGGCAATCCTAGACGGGCTTCTCTTTGGCAACCTATTTTGGCGAAGATGAAGCATAAACTCTCTTCTTGGAAACATAGGACTCTTTTTATGGGTGGGAGGCTTTGTTTGATCAAGATTTTCCTCACCACTTTACCTTTGTTTTCCTCTCCTTCTTTTGGATACCAAAGGAAGGAAGAAAAGAGGATCATGAGAAACTTCTTATGGGGAGGAACCGATTTGAGCAACAAGATAGCGAGGGCAGATCTGCTTGATATCCTGAGCCAGTGCATTGTGGATCGGGTATAGAACACCATCTTCACTAAGGAGGAAGAGGCCAGTCTCCGTGAGGAGATGCCCTGGGCCTTTGAGCGTGGTGTCCACCACAATGAATGAGAATTGAATGTCGCAACTACAGAACTAGGGTTCCGGAGAAGTTAATTATCTTTTTATTCTGAATTTTGTAAGCAATAGATGTTGAATTTGATTCAAGTTATGAGTATTTAGAGTTTTGATTTTTAATTTTATTAATAAAAGTGGTTTGCTTTGTGAAATTAAATCCATCTTACACCGGTGCGTCAAGCATGATAGAGATTTCATGATTCATAGTCTATTGACCTCTCTTGGATGTAGACATCAGAGAGAAAAAAAAGATACGAGATGAGATAAATGTGATATATGATGCAATGTGATAAGAAGTAAGAAATAGAGAGAAAATTGTGGATGTGTATGCTGTTGAGCGAACTATGAATCTGGACTCATTCTGTTTCAGGGTTCAGTCCATATGTATCATGAAAATTTATTTAATTCAAAATCAAAACCAAATTTTACTTTTACCAAATGCATTAATGGAATTTTTTATAATTATTATTATCATTAATTTATTATTGACATTAATATATTAATTTTAATTGTAATATTATTAAATTGTATATTTATTAACTTACTTGAAAATTGAATTGTAATAATTTATTGAAATATTATCATGTTAATTTATTTAAATATATGGGTTATTAAGTGAATTCTTTTTAATTTGGATAATTAATTTTTCACACAACCCTAAATTCATTTTGTGAGTAAATTAAAATTATTTTAGAAGATATGGTTTATGTTAATAAAGAAGCAAAGAAAATAGAAACAAGGAAGGAAAATAGAAAATATATATAATTTTTGTCAAATCTTTAAATTAAAATTTCAAAATTCACAAAAGGCAATCAACTACTGAAATAAAATTAAATAATTGTCAAATTATATTCCATTATTGGTTAGATAATTATTGCGTGTTAGCATTTTGGTTAATCGCCAAATATTTTAGCCACAGACACAAATCAATCAAGTCTACCACAATTATAATTGCCAATGAAGACAAACAATTGGTTGAATCTATCAGAAAAGTTTCTCATGATATTTCACTCTAGATTTTTATCGAGTGCATTATTAACCATATCATGACTGCTACTATAATCATAGTCCAACATTTTATATGCATCTATTTTGGTTCAAACCCTTGCATTTACGGGTAGAATTAATAGTAAAGCACTTATTATTAAAGTGCATGATAAGAGAAATAAGATGGAAAAAGCTAGTGGGCCTATTTTACAGGGTCCAAGCAACAATATTTAATCAGTTTGATCTTAACACTAAACCAGAAGAAAGAAGTATGGGTTGTCTGGTTGGCTCTTCACACTTTTTTTATAGCTACAAGAGGAAGATTTCTAAACAAACAAACTAACGAAGAATATCAAAGCATAAAAACCTTAGAACCACATAAATAAATGCAATATTTAGAGTGCGTATTTTAGATTCCGAGAAGGTTGTAGACTTCGTTCAATTTAAGTCCATGATTTGGCTTCAATCCAAACTAAATAACCTTAGCTTTTCCATTTATGATTGCAGATTCAACCATTATTGTGTCTGTCAACTATATAATTTGTTCATTTTGATAAGTAATTTGACTTGGTACCCTTGTACATGGTTAATAAAAAAATTGATGTTAAAAAAATATTAGGACAATTAGTAGATTAATTGTTGTCAGCTCTCAGTTGGTTAGGCTTTAGTAGAATGATGGTTGTACAATCAGTTAAATACCTTCTTATCAGAGCAGGGGAAGTTAGAAGCGAAGGGAATTACGTAAAGTCAATTAATGTTGGGAGAGTGCTACACTGATTGAGAAAGCAATATATGGATTGATGAAGGTTAAATAGTTCAGCTTACCCACCAATATTATATACTTTTGTAGGTCCCAAAATGGAATTCGCTCTATTGTAGGTTTCAGTCTTGGCTCCAAAGGGGTCTCATGACAAGGTTTGGACCTCATAAGATGAGTCTCGGCTAGCAAGTACATAACATGCTTTCTTTGTGATATAAAGATCTCATTAATCTGAAAACAGAAAGTCTTAAATTTTCCAATTCGTTCACTATCACTTCCTGTAATCACAATATCATCAACATAAACAAATCATTTTTAGTTTGTTTGAAAATCACACTCTCGCTTCTTAGCCAAAGCTCCAAGTCAAAATAGATCGTCAATCATTGAGTCTATATATGTTTTATCTAATCGTCATTGTGCATTTCAGGAGGTGCAAGTTTTTTTGTACTATTTAATGGAGAAAAGTACATAAAACTATAAAAATAATAACAATTGGTTTAAGACTTTAAATTGAACAGGCTCCAACCAGACCAGACTAAAGTTTCATATTCAAATTTCGTACACTTAGTGATAATGCACTACAACATTTTTGGCCTTCCAGCACGGACGGAAAACCGCGGTGCAATGTGAAAAAACCGTGGCTAAAAGCTTACGCCACGGTTCTGTCACGGTTTTCTTGTCACGGGTTATGTGGCCGTGGCCAAGTTCAAGTGCCACGGTTTTGCCAAGTTTAAGCCGCGGTTATTAAAAAAACGTAAGGCCGCGGTTTATTTAGCACCGCGTGTCATAAACCGTAGCATTAGACAATTTACCCGCGGTTTACACACAACTCTAGTGCCACGGTTATTTTTTCGCCACTAATTCATAACCGCGGCCTATACATTTCCGCCACGGTTGTACATAAACTCTAAAGCCACGGTTATATTTACACCACTCGTTTGTAACCGTGGCCAATAGCTTTTAGCCACGGTTATTATGGAAGCTTAAAACCACGATTTATTTTATGCCACGAGTAGCAGCTGCTGTTGTACCATGTTTTTTAGCCATTGTTTTGCACCTAATCCACATTTTGGGAACCATCTGTTTTGCTTCCATAATATTTTAATAACCTAATTTATTAAAGTATTATAACAATAACAAATGTACACATCAACTAAAATAATTACAATCAACTTTTTCTTCATAAGTTAATTCATTTAAAAGAAGCCCAAGATTAGTTCAACCAATATCAAGAGATAGAGCCAATACAAAAAACTGAATCACATGAAACTAAGACCAAATCATAGCAATGCCTAATCCTGTTCAACTTGACAGCTTCTAGTCAATTCATGACAATGTTAAAATCAACATAAACACCAACAAAATAAAATCTCAAGATGTCATCCTAAGTTCCAAACAATCTTTCAATATTAGAAAATACTATCAATTCCAAGAGTAATCAATATTCTTCTACTTCTTCTTCTCCTTCTCCTTTTTCATGAAAATCATCATTCTCCTCATTCTGCTAACATGAAACACAATACACACAAATTAGTGAAATAAACAATCCAAATAATCATTTCATATAAGTCAAGAATATAATCGCACTGAGTGCTTAAAAAAAGGCCATAGAAACTGTAAAAAAGAGGGCATCCAAGCATAGAGAGCAAAACAGCAGGGTACAATCATGTAAAGCATTATAAGCATGCACAACAAAGTTCCGCTACAAACAACAACCAAACCACAAAACAGCCCAAAAGCAATAATAGCAGCAGAAAAGAGATTAGAAACCAAGGAAAAAAGGCAAGGAGAAGAAGGTAAGAAAGCACATTATACACCCCTTTTGGTGCAAATTTTCCCACAACATACCAGAAATTTTAGGAAATTAAACAAGTATACCTTTTCGTGAGGAGGAACATAGGTCGATGCGGAGCTACACTATTTTCATTGCCAAGAGCAGCTTCCATCATATTAGAGATCTCTTCTTCATCTAAATTTGGGTGTTGTAGCTTCAACATGTTCCTTACAAGTAATGTTAATCCATCCATCTACCTCTTCATACCAGTCATTTCATCTTTATGTTGCTTCTTAATAGCAGAAATTTCTTCATTTTTTTTCATCATGGATGGTGTTAACGTTCTTCATTTGAGTTCTGAATGGAATCTTGAAGAATAGCCTAATAAAAAGAAATAAATGCAAACATAAAATCAAGATGAAGCTTAGCCAAATTGAAAGAAACAATCTCAAAAATTAAATCTAAGTCTTGCATAACATATTTTAACATCGTGGGTGACAGTGGGATTTTATTTATCTAATGGTTTGGGAGATTGCATCGTGGGATTGTTTTCTTGGCTGCTGGGCATGTTGCATAGTTACTAATCTTTATTTATCCTTTTTCTTTGTTTAACCAAGGAAGGAATAGTTCAGAAGCATAGCCTTTTTATTTGTTAAGGCAGATATCCACTGACAATCTAACTAATATAACATATAGCTTCTCTAAGGTGCAAATATAGCAGCAAAATTGACAATGCACTATTTCCATGAACTGACTATAAGTTTTTTTTTAGAGAATCAAAATCATTTTTTTAGAGAATCAAAATCATTCAATTGATAAATAAAGTCTTGGGAACAAACTCTCCCAAGAGAGGTGCTTCCAAGGATACATGAAAAAATGGAAAAAAAGCAAGCTAGAAAAAATAGAAAAAGAAGATACTAAAACTAAGACAGTAGAAGACTAAAACAGTAAGAGATGAGGAAAGGAAACATGACTAAGAAAAAAGGAAAAGCAGCAGCAGCATAAGTACAAAGCATTAGAGCCAAGCAGACTTGCTCTTACACTTCACGGGCACACCAACAGAAGAAAACAACTAGGAGAAAAAGTCCAGCCAAAGTCCAACATAAAGCTAAGCCAAGATGCCATCATGAATCAAAGCAGGGCATACACAAAAAATATGCAGCAACCAAGAAGCCAGAACCAGAAAAAAAAATACCAGATTTAGTAAGAAAAGAACTGGCAATTGAATGATTTAAGAAAAGGACTGGCAATTGAATGATTTAAGAAAAGAACTGGCAATCCAAACAAGAATGCAGCAATGTCAGTTCATAGCCAAAAAAATAAAAAGATCAGCAGCAATATTTTCATATAGCAAAGCATCAGTTTTTACAGCAGCCTCAAATTGACTAGCTCATTGGCTTATCTTCACAAGACGGTTTTTTCCCCTGAATAGAAAATACTCGTTTTTGCAATAGAATGAGACAATGTCGTAGATCCTCATGCAGTCATGCTACAAAATTTATGAATATATTCTCATGCAGAAAAATTCTATGAACATGTTAGAGAGCAAACAGAGACATTAGAATCCAAACGCAGGCATTGTAACTGAGAGCTTTTTTTGGGTAAGCAAAAGTTGTATTACTAACCCAAGAAAACAAGACAAGACAAGATCAAAAGGAAAAGATAGGAACAAAGAAGAAACAGAACAGAAACAGAGAAAGACAGGACCAAAGAGAACCCAAAACCAACAACAGAGGAGATAGCACCATCCAATGGGTAATCACCCCTCCCCACACAACCAATACACATTCAAAACACAAGAACCACCTCGTTGCAATCTCTTCAACCAAAGAAGGGCATAATGAAACATGAAACAAGAAGGGCCAAGAACACATATTTGATTGTACAGGAACAAGAACCAATACCTCAGCAACGTAGAGAAGAGGGTCGCACAAGCAGTCGCCGGCGGATAGAGGAGGGTCGCCAAGATGAGCAGTACCAGCAGAGGAGGAGGATCACAATCGTTCAACCAAGAAGGAGAAAGTTAGGGTTCAATCTTTTCTCTGAAGTAGTCTACGTGAGTGTGGTGTTAGGGATTTGGGGGGTTTCTATTTATTTTATTTTATTTTGAACGTAATTTCTATTATTTTATTACTTTTAAGTTTTTTTTAATGAAAATTAATTCTTTAGTTGTGCCAAAACTGAAAACACGCATGGGATACACGAAATTTTGGCGGAAGAAATTTGTTTAGTGTTATTATAAGGCCACGGTTATATTTGTGGGATTAGGTTGCCGCGGTTAGGAATCTGTAGCCATGAACTACCCACAATTGTGGAACTGTGGTATACAATGTAGATCCCACGGTTTTTTTCAGCTGTGGTCATCGCACGTCCACAACTTTTGAACTGTGGCATATACTGCAATTAGGCCACGGTTCTTTCTCCGTCGAAGAAATTTGCGCGGCCTAAAGTGAAAAATGTTGTAGTGATGCTATTATGAGAAGGAGTTGTTCGTTGAGTGTATCTAAATAAATACTATGTTTATATATAAATTCATGCGTTGTCGACTTGTTGCATTCCATTTAGGTAGCAATATGAAAGAAATTGTTGTTTCATAAGACCATAATAAGAACACAATTTCTATTTTACTTCTAAACAAATACGATATAGATCTAACAAGATGTAAATGTTCACGATTTGAATGAAAATTACTAAAGGGTACACACGGTATATCATAAATCATAAAATTTATGTATATGATAGTTATAATCTTATTTAACACAAAAAAATGGTTGATTGAATAGGAAAATTGGACGATTGACTTCATGAAGTAAATAACCATCAACATTGTGTACTGCATTTAATCAGTTTTGTTTTTATTTAATTTTCTAATACTTCCCCTTTTCCATGCCATCTCTATTTTTATTGGAATGCCAAATTTATATATTAAAAAGAAAAGTACTAGGAGTGATAAGGAACCAGATACAAGGGGAGAGGGAGGAGAACAAAAGAAAATGAGAAAAAAACGAACAGCAAGAGGCACACAGGCCTTGCGCAAAACAATCCCGGCAAGAAGCAAAAAGCAAAAAGCCAAACCTATCTGACCTACAAGAAGAAGACAACGAAGAAACCACCCTGCAATCAACTAAAGAGCAGCCACACCACCGAACTGCACAGCAACAAGGAGAGATTTTGTGACAAAACCAAGCAGTGAAGTGTAATAAGCCACCATTGACTTTTAACCCAGCCTTTCCATGAAAACTCGAGTGAAGCAAGTAGAGGTTCCTGGTCTGTAAACAGAGCTTCCAGGTTTTTCTCACCCCCAAACACATTCTCGGGTTTGCAGACCATTCATAGGAAGAGCAGTTAAACCCCTTTCTTTTGCATCTTAACCATTTCCAAGAAAGGAATTTGATTAATTCCACCACCTTCTCCACATTGATTGATCCATAATTCAAAAGTATATCAGTCCTATGTAACCAGATTGACCAAACTGCTGCAGCCTAAACCGTCAACCAACTCCAAGCAGCACCACTAGACACCCCTTGCCCATTTTGCAGAAAATGGGCAGCAGACTTCTCTTCCATCATAGTGCTAACTCCAAGCCAATGATAACATCTCATCCACACCTTCCAAGAGAAATTGCAGGAGAACAGAAGATGTGACAAATCTTTCTCTTTTTTCAGAGCAGAGAACACACAAACAATCCACACCCTGCTGCACAATATTTATCTTCTCGAGGTTTGCTTTCATTTGAATTCTATCATGAAGAACCCTCTAGGAAAACGCTTGAATATTTGAGGGCGCAACAATGGTCCATATCTTTAAGAGCACATCCTTGTTTGCTCGCGTGTTTCACATCAATTGCATCTCATAGGCAGATTTCACTGGTAACAAACCTTTAGGTGTTCCCTTCCAAATCCATTTGTCTTCAAAGCCCTATTTTGGTTGAAAAGAGCATAGTGCTGCCATCATCACTTCTTGGAGCTGTGATTCTCAATCGAACGTGACCCTTCTCCAAGGAAAATTCCAACGTCACTCCCCCTCAAGCCTTTTGTCTATGATTATTTGAAACTGCACTCTTAGTGAGTAATTTGGTGTTCACCACATCTTGATTAAAATTACGAGAGCAATTTAGTAAATAAGAAAATTCCATGCTTCTCTGAAACCTACATCCCGTAAACATATCATAAAGAGGCATGAACTTTTGTTAACAATAAAATAAAATAATGTTTTCAAAAAAATTGACTTGCTGCAAAAAACTGGTTGGCTTCAAGGTGGAAAAAATGAGGAGGTTGAAGTGGCGGTTCTTCAGTTTGCAGATGATACCATGTTAATGGGGGATACAACGCTACATAATGTTTTTACAATAAAATGCATACTCCGGTGCTTTGAATTGGCTACGGGCCTCAAGGTCAACTTTCTCAAAAGCTGTTGTGTAGGTATTTGTGTGCCGGAAGATGACCTCCGGATGTACACCTCAATACTAAACTGAAAATTAGCTAAAACGACTTTTCTCTACCTTGGAATACCAATTGGAGGCAATCCTAGACGGGCTTCTCTTTGGCAACCTATTTTGGCGAAGATGAAGCATAAACTCTCTTCTTGGAAACATAGGACTCTTTTTATGGGTGGGAGGCTTTGTTTGATCAAGATTTTCCTCACCACTTTACCTTTGTTTTCCTCTCCTTCTTTTGGATACCAAAGGAAGGAAGAAAAGAGGATCATGAGAAACTTCTTATGGGGAGGAACCGATTTGAGCAACAAGATAGCGAGGGTTAAGTGTGATCTTGTTTGCAAACCAAGAGAAGCAGGAAGGCTTGGGGTCAAAGATTGGGATTTTTTTAACAAAGCACTCTTGGGGAAATGGAGATATAAATTCATGATAGGATACAGTGACTTATGTAGCATATTTATTTGGGCGTTTTATGGTAATAGGGCTTCGGTTGGGACTTTGAATTCCATGGATCGAGACTCTATTTGGTGGCGTGGTCTTCATAAGGTGTGCTTTAACTCGGATATGGGTGGAGGTTGGTTCAATTCAGAGCTCCGGAGAAAATTGGGAGGTGGGGGATCAGTTCTATTTTGGAAGGATAAGTGGTGTGGAGAAACCTTGCTAAAAACCCGATTCATGAAGTTATTTCATCTTTCAGTTCAAAAAAATCGAACCATTATGGTGATGGGTAAGGTATCAAAACGTGGTTGGTGTTGGTATTTTAGTTGGAGGAGAACACTGAGCTCCAGGGAGCAACAACTTGTGGAGGATCTGAGAAGCGTTGTGGGAAGCGCAAATCTTCATCCGGGTACTTCCGATTCTTGGGTGTGTCTACCGGATCCGGGTGGAATTTACATTATCAATTCAGCATATACTCTAATCCAATCTCCCGTACTTGGTGAATCTGATCATGTGAATAGCATTATCTGGGTAGCAGTAGTGCCCTCAATTAGGGGTGTTCATAACCGAACCAATCCAAACAAAACCGACAAACCGATCCAAAAAAACCGAAATCCAATCAAACCGAAAATCGAACGGACAGAAAATTGAAAAAACCGAAATTATTTATTGGATCGGATCGGATTTCGGATTTGATTTCCAAAACCGAACCAATCCAATCCAAACCGAACATTCACAAATATGTATACTTTTAGTTATACATATATCATTTCATTTACACTTACATAATACATATTTATTGTTTATATATTGATTATATCACACATGCTTATTTATAAAATTACGTTTTAATAAAAAAAGTTCAAGTAATTATTTGAACTATATACATGCATCAAAGTAAACAATTATAATCATAATTTAAAAATTTATTACTATGTTATAATTTATGAATGTTATAAATTATGTATCATATATTATATATTTTTAAAATTTATACAACACAATTTCAAAATATAAAAAAGTGAAACAAAAACCGAATAATCCAATCCAATCCAAACCGCTATAGATTGGATCGGATTGGTTCGGATTTGAATTTAGTAAAAAATCCATTGGATGACAAAATCATAAAACCGATAAGATCGGATCGGATGATTTTTCTCCTCAAAACCGATTCAATCCAATCCGCGAACACCATGGTGTGTATCTTTCTATCGAGAGCGATGCTTGGTCGACTTCCAACTCGAGACAACCTTCTGAAGAGGAGGATCATCCATTTGAGGCTGAAGAACAATGTCCCCTTTGTGATCTCAGCGAGGAATCGACAGATCATGCTTTAGTTTTGTGCCCTGAGGCTTCTGCTATTTGGACTTCGTGCTATTGTTGGTTGGGATTAAGCATAGTTCTTCCCATGGTGAGTGCCTTACACTTGCAGCAACACTCACTCCTTAATTCATCATCGAAACAAAACATGCTTTTCCGGGTAATTTGGTTCGCTACAACATGGACAATAGGGCACCATCAAAACCGAGTCATCTTCAACAATGGGAGTAGTGATGAGGGTTTGATTATGAAAGTGTCCCAATTCAGAGCATGGCAATGGCTATCAGGTAGAGTGAACGACTTCAAATGTTCAGTCTAGGAGTGGAAAACACAGCCAATTTTGTGCATTCAAGCGGCATGTTAAGTTTTGCTGCAGTTATTGGATGGCGAGATGGATAACAAGGTGGTGTCTTTGGCTCTTGTTCGTGCGTTTGTTGGCTTTATGGGGTCCCTGGCTGTTTGGGTTTTCCAAGTCGGTGGGGGATGCCGGTTTGGCCTCCTCACTGAGTTGTTATTTGGCAGTGATTGACTTCAAGGCTCAAGATTTAAACTCTTAACTTGTGGCCTCTTTTCCTGCTTTCTTTTTGCAACCTTGGTGCTCTTCCTTGGCTTTTCTGTATTATCTCTTCTTTCTCTCTGTTTTTTCTTTCTCCCTTTCTTGTAAATTACGGGTTGGCACCCCTTGTGCCTAGTTAATATATCTTTAGCTTACCCCAAAAAAAAAACTAGAATCCCTTCACGTGCGAAAACCACCTACATCAACCCCGTGAAAATAGGAAATGTGGTTTCAACTACTAAACCAACTTATGCAAGGACGATCGGCTCAAAACAACAATCCTAGCTGACTAGGAGAGATAACATACCAACACCCCATATGATATATGAGTGCTTGTAAGGAATGAGAATGTGGGTTAATGGCAGGTGATTATCAACTGTTGTGAGTTAGCCTAATTTGACCCCTACAAATTTGTACAAAACACAACTCAACAATCAATGGAAAACTACAAACTTCATGCATTAGCTTTTTACTTCAGCCGTTTATCTTTCGGCACTTTATTTATTCTGTTTTCAACCAATTATTTCTACTTGTCTAAGTCTTTATACATCCATTTAAGTCGTACTCTTAGTTCAATACCCATATTTCGTTCACATTTTCTCAATAGAGATCACTAAAAGCTTTTTAGAGTGTCTTGAAAACCTGCATTGAGAAACAAAGTCCCTTCCTCAATTAATCTCTTGATTTGGGAACAATGATCCCTTCCTCGACCCACAAAATTACCTAGTCTAAAACTATTTGTAAACCAACACGCATGTTGTATTAGTGGTACAACAATATGATGTTAATATTTTTTAAAAATTAATTATTGAATAATTTATAGTATTTTTTTCTAATATTTTAATCAAACTAAAGTGAAATACAAACAACATTAAAATGATTTTAAAAATAAAAACTTATTTAATTTTCCCTATTAAATGTCGTCTAATGCTTTCCAAATTTTCAAAATTCAAATAATCATTAAATAATATCATCATTAAATGAGTTTTATTTTTATGGTTTTTATTATGTAATAACTTATGATTACTATGATGATAAAAAAAAAAAAAACTTATGATTACTATGAAGTAGTTCCATTCAAAAATTTAACCATTAATATATTAATAAAATAAAATATTTTATGGAAGCAAAATATTAATTATCATTAGAAAAATATGATAAATATCAAGGGAAGAGAAGGGTAGGCAGCCTAACAAAAGAAAAGGACATAACCTCCCAGTTGTAGAAAACAAAAACCCAACAAAAAACACCCACGACTACATGGCCCTATACAAAAAAAAAACCTTTAGATGCTGCACAAAAAGAAACACTCCCAAAGTGCCATGAAAACAACACTCATAACAACAACACTAGGACGCTAAGAAGAGATCACCCTAAATTCTTTTTCAAACATACGAGATGATACAACCAGAATCTCAGAGAGGGAGAAGAGAGGGAATAGGGACAGAGAAGAGAGAACAAAGGGATAGAAGGGGTTTCATTATCTCAACAATATTCAACATATCTCAATTACAAGGCCAATCCCTATTTATATGCGTAACATATCCCTCCCCTTAAAATTTTCCTTGTCCTCAAGGAAACTCATCAAAATCCAAACACTAACAAGAACAAAATACAACCAAACCACATTAAAAAACAAGAAAATGTAACACACGGAAACAGGGACTCGAAGCAACAATGAAATGAAAAAAAAAACTCCAAAAAAGTGAATGGCCCAACACAAGCTGATGTCCACCCATTGCAGCACTTGGACTGTTTTTATTGTTCCTCCTGCAAGGCCCAAGTCCTTCCAAGCGCAGTTTGGGCCTGGCCCACTCAGAGGGCACACACGCACATCCTTCTCTGTATCAGGTGTCTCCGTCACCATGTCCCATCCCACGCCGAAGTCTGGCGGCTTCCCCGGTGGCCTCCTCGCCTCCACTGTAACAGCGAGTATCGAGCCTTCCCTGACCCTCTCTTGGCTTCCACTTCCGCAACAGCAAGCCCAGTGGCCTTTCACGCCTTCATCTCCCTTTCTTTCGTCGTCGTCCTCCGCCGAATCCGGAGGCTTCGCCGGTGGCCGGTGCGCCATGACCAGCAAGCAAGAACCTCCGGCAACGACAGCAAAAGCACCGCCACACAAAAACGAATCCGGCGACTTCGCCGGTGGACGGTTGGACAAGATCAGAAGGTAACGATCTCTGACCAAGCAGCAAGGGTCTCCGCCAGAAAGAAACACGTCCGGTGGCTTCCTTGGAGGTCTTCTTCCTCTGTCAATCTCAAAATCCACAATTATTGGTGAAACCACGAACCCTAGATATTTGATTTGCAACATTGCGAATCTGGAATCACCAATTGGAGGAACGACGACTCTGACGAACCCTAATTCGCCGCCGCTTTGGGCCGGAATCGCCATGGAAGACCCGATCTGCAGCTTCTGGACAAAGATCGGACGCTCTGTTTCTTCATTTTCTTGAATCGTCGTCACCTTCGACGCCACCGCAACCACAGCCTCCGAAACGACTTCGCGTTCCGCCCCCGGCGCGTCCTCCACCGCGAGTCGCTCCGCCGCCGCTGCCGCTTTGGCTTCGAACCGCTCGTACGCAGCCATGTACTGCTCGTACTCGGCCACGTGCCGCTCATACGCCGCTGCCGCTTCTTCTCGCCGGCGAACTTCTTCACGTAGGCAAGCTGCTTCATGGGAACGTTTCAGGGATTCATCAAGCCTGTCGATGGCTTTCCACCAATCTGCATCCATTTTTTTCCTTTTTGATTTTCTGGTTCAGGAATAATTTTCTGAGAAGTCACGTCTTTTTAGCATTGGTAAAATATTTGTCAGAAAAATCCTCCTTAAAAGGCGAAGGAATTGACACCTCTAAAGGAGTAAGGGTGGGAATAGGCCAAGCTGCTCGTCAGGGGTCTGTGGCCCGGCTCGTCTGAGGCTCGGCCCGGCCTGGCTCGTTTATTAAAAAGTCTAGACTTAGGATTTTTAAAAGGCTTTTTAACTAAAAAGGTCAGGCTCAAACAATTAAATAAAGCCTATTTGGCCTGAAAAGTCGGCCTACTTATCTATTATTTTTATTAATAATTTACATAATATAATGTAATTATATATAATTTAATTTTTATTGTGTTTGTTTTAAATAATTGAGGTTTTGTTCTTTGAAATGCAATGATATACAAGTTTATTTATTTGAAAAGAAAATGAAATATGATATATAAAAAAGACATATTAGCTCGCTAGCCTATTAGTCTGCTGGACTAATGACCTTCTTTTGGTGAATTTTTTTGTTAAATAGACTTTTAAGTAGGCTTATTGGCCAGGCCAGGCCTTATAAAAGGTCAGGTCAAACCTTAAAATTTGGCCTATTGATAGGCCACAGCCAGGCTTAGGCCACAAAAAGAAAATGTAGGCCAGGCTCAGGCCACGCAAAGCCTGGCTCGGCCCGGCCTATTTTCACCCAATAAAGGAGTAGCAATGTTTGACATATCAAATTAAATAAAATATTTTTAGTTACCTGCATTAAATTTTTTAACTTTGATAAAGTCTTACTTAAAAAAAAAACTTAATATTGAAGTAACTTTAATATTTGAATAATATAAATAATTTAATAATATAACAATCCCTCAATAGAGTTTATTATTATGCACTGTCATTGTAAAAAATGTTTACATATAATCATCCAATTAAACTTCATCAATTTTCCTTATCATGATTAAATTTAAATTTAAAATGAAAAATGGTGAGATGTGATTGGATGTATGAGTATGTAAAACCTTTACACTGTCCTCGTATGATAGCTCGAGTGGTAGGAGCTATAGGACATATGGGTTAGGTAGGGGAGGTCCAGGGATCGATTCCTAGCGGGTGCAATTTATCTTTCTGATTTACCAAAAAAAAACTTTTACACTATCGGTGTACATAAATTAACTTCATACTTAATAATAAAAAAATAACTTATGATATATAAAATTTTTAAACTCACCTAGTAATTAATTAATATCAAAATAAATTATTCTTATTGATTAATATCATTTAATACTTTTTATTCATGTTACTATCAATTATATTTTAGGGTTTAAATATTCTTTTCGTCCCTGAACTATAGCGAAATTTTGGAAACCGTTCGTCAACTAAATTTTTGGTGGTTTATGTCCCTTAACTTAATAAACTGTTTTCTATTCACCCTTTGACCATGTTGATTGCTTATGTGTGTTGCCAGTGTATAGGTTAGTGCTCGCATGGAGGTTTTCTTGCCAGTTTTTCCTTTGTTTTTTTTATTTTTAATCATTTCTTATTAAGTAAAAATTTGGAAATTATCCTTTTACTTTTTAACTTCAGTCAGAATTGTTCTTCACCTTTTCTCCTCATCTTTACCTATCTGAGACTTCTCCTTCCGCAGACTCCCTCCACTGCCGTTGTCATTAACTAAGTGTGAGTGTTTTCCTCATCTCGCCGTCGCTGACCTCGTCTCAGGTTTGTCATTTATCCCTTCTCTTTTTCGATTATGGTCTGTTGTCTCCAATCTCCCTTTCTTAATCGCGATTTTTGGACCTTTAGGGTTAGGGACCATTGTCGTTTATGTGTGGACCAAACCCTAAGTTTAATCGCGAATATTTGCTTGATTTAAGGTTGGGGACGAATTTCGAATCTGTTGGTACCAAAACCCTAACCTTAATCGCGATTTCGTGCTTGATTTAGGGTTGGGGACCAATTTTGATTCTATGGGTACCAAAACTCTAACCTTAATTGTGATTTCGTGCTTAATTTAGGGTTGGGGACCAATTTCGATTCTGGGACTTCTAAATTAGATTGTTGTATGATTGTTAACATATTAATGTGTGTGTATTGTAGGAAAAATGACATTCACAGCGGTTTTTCATCATAGGGGTGGATTTGTGTATACCCTTTTGTCTGTGTATGAGGAGGGTGACATCACTGCATTCCATCAATTTACTCTTCTTTGTCTCCGTCGTCGCCCTTCAATCCCTTCGATCTGAGCACCTCCACAAGACCACAACCTTCACAACCTCCCCTGTGTTACCCATATCCCTCTCTGTCTCAAACTCTGAAAACCCTAAATTAGGATTTAGGGGTAGAAATTAAGGTGAGAATAACAAATAAATAAATAAGGAATTTTTAGTATTAAAAATAAAAAAAGAAAGGAAAAACCGGAAAGAAAACCTCAGTGTGAACACTAACCTACACGCTGGCAACACACGTAAGCTGTCAACATGGTCAAAGGGTGAATAGCAAACAGTTTATTAAGTTAAGGGACAGAAACCACAAAAAATTTAGTTGAGGGACGGTTTCCAAAACTTCGCTATAGTTCAGGGAAGAAAAAGAATATTTAACCCTATATTTTAACTTTAATCATTATTTTTTAAGATATAATATTTAGTATTATAAATTTTAATTACAAAAAAAAATTATTTCAATATTTTACAAAATTAATTTTAACATTTTTACTTCAAGCCAACATATTATTAAAGTTTACATTACTCAGTTTTCCTTTCACTCATTTAGAACATGACTTAAAGTATTGAGTATTTTAAACTTAAAGAAAGTATTAAGTATTTTTAAGGACCAAAGTATTGAGTATTTTAAACTTAAAAGAATTTAATTGGTAAAAAACTAATTTTGAAGTATTAAATTAGTCAAAGTATTGAGTATTTTTACCGAAGTTATGCCTGGTCGAGCTTGTGCTGGTCGCGATGGCTTTTTTAATGGGGAGGCCGTTTAGAGAGTGGGTAATGGTGTGACTATTTTGATTAGTGATAATAAGTGGTTTCCCTTTTGTTGTCCTTTAATCTCTAGGGAGGACGCAACTGGGGCGTGTGGAGTAGAGCGTGTGTCTGGTCTATTTCTCCCTGGTTTGCCGCGGTGGAACCATGAGTTGGTTGAGTTCATTTCCTGGCCACCTTCGGCGATGGTTAATTTTCAAATTCCTCTCCCTCTAACGGCGCGAGAGGATGTTTTTTATTGGCCACATACCATGGATGGAGAGTACACCACGAAGTCCAGTTATGCGGTTGCTAGGAGCAAGAAGGTCATGACATCGTCGTCATCCTCATCGTCTCATTAGCTTCCCGCAATGTTCTGGAAGGGGTTGTGGAAAGTGCCAGCTCTACCCCACTGTAAAGACTTGATCTGGCGCAGGTGTATGAAGATCCTCCCAGTTAGAGCAGCGTTGTATGCTCGTGGTGTGGATATGAGTTGTGCCATTTTTGTCATGTCAGTTCGGAAACTATGGAGCATGTGCTATTTTTTTGCTCAATGATTAGAAGGTGGTGGTTTGCAGCACCACTCAGTTTATGCCTTGAAGAAGAGGTGGAGTTCCCTGTCTTTGTTCAGGAGCTAGTTTGGGTCCTTGATGTCGGGCGTGTGACTGAGTTTTGTGTGTTTTAGTCTCATCTTTTGCTTTCTTTGAATTTTGATTTGTTCGTAAGACTGGAAATAAGGTAGCTGATCACATGGCTAGATGCTCAAGGACTTTTGCAATTCAGTTTGAATAGAGGAAGTGACCCGACTTCTGGATGATGTAATGGCCTCTAAGCCGTCTTGATTTTCGTTGAATTGAAAATATCTTTCAAAAAAAACTCAACTTGGACCGACCGGTCTAATCAATGGGATCGGAACTGAATTATATGACAGGTTTGAACCTCTCAGCAGATCAAAAATGCAAGTGGGCCGATGAGAACCAATACGACTCGATCAGTCTAATTGCTAAACCGGTGACTCGGTCAGATTTGGTTAAACCAACGAATCACTAGACTTTTTTAGGGAAACGTGCACTTACTTTATAAATAATTTTTTTTGGGACACGCACATTTATTATATAATTAATACTAGTTGCTGGAAAGTTTATGGTCAAATGATCAATTTTATGTGAAAAAGTGAATTATTGAAGTTTATTTAAAAAAACTGTAGTAGCAAAGATTTGAAATGCATGACTTAAGAGTAGAGCAATACATGTCATACCACTACATCTTCTTGACGTTAGTGTTAAAAGTACACATTTGATTAAATTTATATAGCACATATCAGGAGAGGTGGAGGCATGAATTTATCTCAAGGGGGCTAAGATTGAATATCCTAAAAAAACGAAGCATCACCAATAATACAGGGTGTGTGGAGGAAGGATATGAGAGATATTCACATTTTTATGATAGATAATATGAAAGGAAGTGAAACGAGAGAATCAACAAGATGAGAAGAGTGAAAAAAGTGAGATATAATATGTAATATGAGATAGAAAATTCAAAAAGACATAAAAATAAAAAATGTGTGAAAATGTGATCAAGAAAAGAAATTTGTAAATGAATTATTACTTTTTTGTTTGTGTATTGTTCTTATTTTAAAAGTTGAAGTAAATGCAGATTATTACTCTTTATTTAAATCTTTTCATTTTTGAAAAACGTTATAATTTACTAGTTTAAAGTATTTTACGATTTATTTAAAAACTACTTCCATGTTTTACTAGAGTAAAATACTAAAGTTTCAAGTGGAGTAACACTTTAATGGTTTTTTTTTTTGAAAAGCAAAAAACACATTAAAAAGCACAAGACACTACCACAAAAAAGGCCTTGGGTAGCGGTTCTGTTATGAGTTGGGTAGCGGTTTTGCGACCGGTGCTTAAATCAGCGTTGCTAAAGTTGGGTAGCGGTTTTTAACCGCTACCCAATTAAAAGATGGGTAGCGGTTTCGCGAACCGCAACGCATGGCATTAAATGGGCAGCGGTTGAAAACCGCTACGCATCAAGGAAAAAACCGCTATCCTATATTTAAAAAAAAAAAAAAAAGGAGAACCGCTGCCCAACTTATTTTAACTTTTTTTTAACCGCAACCAAATGAATCAAAACATGCAACCAAATGAATCAAAACATGACTAAATTAATATTGATACCCAATCTATATAACTGTGCTGAAATCAAACAAAATAAATTCAACAATTTTGAGATCCCAACAATAAATAAACTGTATCAGCAAAAGAGGTAGAACACTCAATGACATCCTCTCAAGAATCTTTCCCCACCAAAGCTTTGCTAGACTTTGTCCGCCCAGTGATATCAACTTCTGCAACATTTGAACAAATCTTCCGACCTTCACTGCATAGAAATCATGCAAAAAAACCACAATTAATTATGATGAATCTACTGATCCAGAATATTAGATGAATCATGATGTGCTCAGAATCATGAGAAGCAAAAGAAACCTACATTAGACCAAACAACCAGCTAGCTAGCTCTATGAGTAACACTAAACAACCAGTTAGAAGATAGACATTGCACACTTCTAATAGATGTCTTATCTATATTTCTTAATGCTCACACTCAGCCAAGTAATTATGCTGATGCAACACATAGAAAAAGAAAAGCTATCGACATTAATAATTTGGGTGTCAATTACCTGATGTAAAAATCCTCCAAAGTTACTGAAAGGTTTATATTATTTTAGATGAGCATAAACAACTAACCTGATCAAAAACTTCTTCCCCTTCTTTATTTTTCCCCTTCTATATTTTTCTTCTTAACCAATTCTAACTCTTCAGCATAAAAATCTCCAGCTTTGGCGCTCTCTTTTCTTGTACTAGAACTTGCTGTGATCACCTATTTTATCTCATCAACAATGGATCAGGCCTGCTTTCATTCAAAAGCACCCAAGAGATTTAAAAATGGAGCAAAAAGATGAGAACACGTACAAAAAGATTTTTTACTGAATGCACTACTAAAGACAACTAATGGACGAAAGGACGGAGATAAAAAAAAGAGCAAATTATGACCAAGCATTTCATAAATAAAATTATTAACCACTCATGCACAACAATAAACAAAACCAATCAACGCACTTGAAATTGAAGAAACAGAGAGCAATAAATATAGTGAACAAAGTGACATGAAGACTGCATGAAAGAGAAATAACTCACCTAAAAAAATGCAGATGAGTGTCAATGGTTTTACACTTGATGATTTCAACCCTGCCATTTAAGACAAAGTTCACATTCACATAACCATTGTTTTGCTCTCAATTGGTTAAATTATGCTGAAGATATCTGTAGAAGCTAGTTTTTTTTATACCTTGAGTGAGTTACCACCAAGCAAAAGGGTGATGCAAGGAATTGTTGCATTCCTGCAAAGGAACAAGTTCAATCAGATAAATGTTAATAGGACTTAGAAATTATAAGAAAAAAGTGGAAACTTTAGAATAGGAACAATTTTGTTTTATGAGCAAAAGCACATACATACCCAAGTAATTGAAGAGTGTCTTGGATCACTCTTCAAAGGATAGCAATGATCTCAGGTTTCTACTCTCCTTTCTTGGATCTGCCTTATAGGGCTGACCTGCTAGCATATAAAAGTGATGTGCTCCATATCAGCAACCCAAGAATATGAGTAGGAGAACCCCTTTAACTTGCATCTCAACCAGTTCCAGGATTTCAATTTAATTAATTCAACTGACTTGTCCTTATTCACAACAGCAGTAGCAGATTTAAACACAATTTCATTCAACTAACCTGTCCTTAGCCTCATTTAACAGGATCAGTATTTTGCGCACATCATCTTTATAGACAAATAATTGAAAACCATTATGAACAGTAGGCCACATTGCTCCAGGCTTAGGCTTTATTTCTTGCCACAGCAGCAGAAAATCAGATTGGTGTTAGTCGCATTAAGGAACACAAGATCAGACATTATTACAGCATACGAAACTTGCAGTAGCAAATAGCAATTAACATATTTATTGTAGAATGTCACCCAATTATTTAAATGTATTTACCTTGACTTGATCCAGGTCAAATACAAATAGATCATTGTAGTACCTACATAACTGATGAAATTATGGAATTGAAGTTATAGGTTATTAGATAAGGAAGAAGGGAAAGGAAACAATAAAGACTTCAGATTGTAAATTGTAATTATAGTTCAACACAAAAAGTCGAAGGCTAACCCTTATTTAAACTAATACTAGACTCCTAATTCTAAATAAATATGTATTGCCAACATTAAAACAGATTTTAGCCCCTCTTCTGACAAAACACATAAATGAGACAATTCCCTATAAGAGAACATAATCAAATAGCAGTATAAAAAAATAGCAAAATCACTTCAAGTGTCTATAAATAAGATGAAAGTAACAAATAATACAGATATGCACAAGCAACCAGCCAAAAGCAAAATCAAGCCAGGCAATCTTCTAATCATCAAATGTGCTCATGATTCCTCTAAGAAAACTAGCCAAAAGCAAAATCTTACCTTCTATTCAGTGCCGGTGAACAGAAACAGAAGCTAAAACCAAACGAAATCGAAATCAGAGGGAGATATACACTTCAAAAATTAGTTGAAGACAAAGTGAGAGAGTAAGGGTTTCGCAAGAAAGGGAGAGTGAAACCTGAAAAGCTGATGAAGCTCTCGAATGTCCTAAGCAAGTGCTACCGTAAGAGTCCGCAACTTCGTCGATCTAGAACCAGAGCTACCCTGAGAAAGCACTTCGTGAAGAACAAGAGCTACCATCACGATGGAGAACGGTGAGGGTTTGGGGTGCGAGATCAGATGAGATATTCGATCGTGAACGGTGAGGGTTCGGTGGGCGAGACTGGAAGAACGGTAGAGTAGAGACAGAGAGGGGGAAAGGGGAAAAGATTGGCGCAAGTTAGGGTTCCAATAAATAAAAAACAAAGAATTTGGGTAGCGGTTCCAATAACCAGTACCCAACACCGATAAAATATTATTTGGGTAGCGTTTCTATTATGAGATCCTCTTCTTTTCCTATTTTTTTCATTTTTACAACACTTAGGTAGCGGTTAACAAGAACCACTACCCCGAAGGCGCTGCCCAACGGCCTTTTTGTAGTAGTGAGATGTGCAAACAAACATAATACAATGTTCAAGGCACCTAGGCTCAGATAACCGACCCATAGGTAGCACGATAACTGAGCTATATAACAAATTACATGAAAAAAAAACCAACCCCGGCAGAGCCAATAGAACCAAAACGGAAGAATTCCTTTAATTCCCCATCATACAAATATGAGGTTCTGTAATCCACTCATGAAATGAGGATTTGAAGCTTTGCAACAGAGATTTGAGCCACAACCAAGATCTCAATTTCACCAGTTCTACTAATTCTTCCAGATTCAATTGTTCCCTTTTGAAGACCACTGCGTTCCTATGAATCCAAATGCTCCAAATAACAGCGAGCCAAATTGTCCTCCAACACAACCTTTGCTTTCTATTTACCCCCAATTTTCATTTTGCATAAAGTGAGTATTATAATCCACTGGCAGCACTGTTTCTATCCCTATCCCTAACCATGCATAGCAGCTCATCCAAATCTTATATGAGAACTTGCAGCCAAAGAATAAATGACTTACATTTTCCAATTGTTGGGAGCAAAGAAAGGAATTGCCACTTCTACTGTTATCCACATCTACTCCCCTCTGAATCAGATTGTCCAACGTTGGTAACCTTCCATGTGCAACCCTCCACGCATGACAAGCAACCTTAGAAGGAACCAGACATCGCCACACTTCTTTGAAAAAACAGTTGCTGTCCTCATGAGTGAACTGATCCAAGTATGCTGATTTCACTGAATATCGTCGCTCCGGATCACTGTTCCATTGCCAAGAATCCTTCACATTTCTCTGGTTCTGAACTGAAGATAAAACCTGCATTAAATTATCTAAAATCTGCTGCTCATGCGCAAACAGATTTCTTCTCCACCTTAGCTTCCATACCCAACCCTCCACCCCCATTCCCCCAACTCCGCCACTAAACAATTCTTTTGAACAGACATGTCATACAACCTTTTGAATTTCTGTTTAAGACATTCCCCTGAGTAACACTTTAATGGTGATTAGGCCCAACGTTTTAAAAAATAGTTAAAATCAATATAGTAATATAAGATAAGTACATAAATCCCTTAGGCCCTGTTCGGGTGGTTGTGAATTCTAAGTTTTGAAATTTTGGAAAATTAAAATTGGTTTTAGTTTTTATTTTTTACAATTATAAAACGCTTGTAAAATTAGAGATGGGACCAAAAAAGAAAAGCAATGCTACCAGTTACGTAAAATCAGCAAGAAGTAAAAAAATAGATTAATTTGATTGCCACATACTCTTCCCATGATCAAGTAAAGCGATTATCCACGTTATTCAAACTTTTAAAACTTAAAACAATAAACAACAAACCTGTTTTTTGGTTTTTAAAATAAGGGGAAAAGTGTTGTGAAATTGGGTTAAAACAGAAATCAAAACTAAATTTACCGAACAAGTTTTGTTTTGAAAATAATATTTCAAAACTAAAAACAACAACCACCCCGAGCAAGCCCTTAGAAATAACATAATTTATGTTTCCACTACACAAATGAAATGGGTATGTAATTTTTGTTTGAAACTTTCTCTTATTTTAATGAAATGGATATGACATAGTATAAAAAATGAAAATCTTGGGAGCCTGGGGTGCTAGGCTGTAGCTCCGCCACTGCATATCAGATATAAATATGTGATGGTAATGATTTTAAAATTTGGAATATGAATTTATTAAGAGTTTAATGGATATGCACTGACAGTGTAAAATAGTTTTACACAGACATCCAATTGAATTTCGCCAAATCAGAAAATATCTTATTCTTTTAATTAAAATTAAAGTCAAATGTAATTAATTCTCCTATGTGGCATGCTTTGGTTGGATGACTGTGTAAAACTATTTTACACTGTCAGTGCATATCCATTATTAATTATTGTATTTTTTAGAAAGATAAAATTATATTATATGAACAAAAGGGTATAAGTGGGTACAATCCAATTCGCGAACGTGATTAAACCAAACCAAACACATCATGGGTTGAATTGAGCCATTGGTTTGGTTCGGACTCTTTTTACCGAATCTAATCACCACCAGTTTAGGAATTAGATTTGGAGATTGAATATCGAATCAACCCAATGGTATTAGAAAAAAAAATTATACCATCCAGTCAAAAGTGCTTCAACCTATTACATAATTTACTTTTACTCATTTATGTTTTACACCCTAAAACATTTACATATTTATTTTTACCTTGTTTATGCTGGATTACATGGATTATGAAATTTTTGTTCTTTTGACCATGTTGGGTTATATGGAATTTCTATATTATTTTTATAATTTTTCACATTTTTAAATTTCGTGCAAACTTTAAAATAATTAATATTTATTATTTTGAATCCAACAACTTGAACCGAACCAACTCAATTGAGATCGGGTCTAGAAGGCAAAAATTAAGAAATCTGAACCAAAGCAGACCAAATATGTTTAATTGGTTCATACATTTAAAAACTTTAAATCCGAACCAACCCAGTCTGATTACTCTTCTAGTAATCACCATAGTGTCTTTTGAACTTTCTAATTAAATACAACAATAAATAAAATAAAAAATTATTTGATATGAAAATAAAAGTGTATAAGTGAAATAAAAAATAATATTATATAATAAAAAATATTTTTTAATATAATATATAATAGAAAAATTAATTTTTTTTTTGAAAATAATAGAAAAAATAATATGAAATAAAATAAAGAGAAAAAAGAGGACCATAAGTAATTAATAAAAGGCTTAAAAGCACATTTGGTCCCCCACGAATGAGATTTGTGCAAAATGAGTCCCTAAACTATTTTTTTAGCATTCTCAGTCCCCCACGTTATCTCCCGTTACCAGTTTTGATCCTTATCGTTTTTCTGTCAAAAATCTAACGATTTTTGGAAAATCTAAAAACATTCATGCACTATTTTATCTTCTTCATACATCATTCTATGCTCTTCATACGTTCTTCAACATTTTTCCAGAAAGAATGGAAAAGTGGGAAAGAAAAAAAACAAAATTCATAAAGCCATAACCCCACCCTAAATCTCCAACAACGTCAAAACCCCAAACCCAAAATCTCTTTCTCAAGAGCCACCACCTCATCTCCAGATCCAAAATCTGAGCTGCCAACCTCAACCACCACAACACGTCCTCTTCTCCTTCCTTCCATAGCAGCCTTCTAACATCCAACCTTCAAAGCTCCTGCTCCTCTTCTCATAGGAACCACGACCACTTCTCTCCCCCGAATCACCACCACAGCCGCCTCCTCTATCCAAATCGCATCGCCGCTGCTCCGTATTCCCCTTTCCAGCGCCGTCGAGACCTCACTCAGCCACCTTCAACCCAAATCGCGGCCTTCTCTCTCGTTAATGGTGTTTTATTTCGAGTTTTCTTTTCAGATCTGGATGGTGGGTTTGGTGTAGGTTGAGGATGAGTTTCCAGATCTGCTTTGCTGTCTCGTTTTTGGCTCCATTACGAGGATTTGCTATTATGACTTTTTGTGACAATCTGACTTGGCATCATCTTTTGGGATTTGGATGCTTGCCGATTTGTTTTTTGGTTGAGTTATGATTTTTTTGCTGCTGTTTGTGTTCCACAAATTGGGATGTTTTGCTGCAGTTTGTGTCCATGAATTGGGGTTTGTGATTTAGGATGAGGAAACCCTAGATCTGGTTCTGAGCATGAGTTTCTGATCATTGATTTTAAGGTTTTTGGTGAATTAAATGGAAGAAAGGGTTGTGATGATGAATTATTTTATTTTCTGGATTTAATGTTGGAGAAGATGATGAACATGAAGGAGGATGGAGATGAAGATTCAAGATTATTTTAATTCTAATTAAATTTATCAATTTAAATATTATTAAAAAATTCCACGTAGGCAAAAACCGTTAGTTTTCTAACGAAAAAGATAAAAGGGACCAAAACTGATGACGGAGTATAATGTTGGGGATCAATAATGCTATTTTTGAAGTTTAGGGACTCATTTTGCACGAAGCGCATTTGTGGGGGACCAAAAATGCTTTTAAGCCTTAATAAAATCTCAAAAAGTAGTTCCTTAACATGAAAGTATCTCTATTTTTTCATGCCAAAATCTTATCTTAATTCAATACTATATATACGTCTCTCCCTATATATAAGGGCAGCGTGTCTTCGCTGCAAACTCAGATTATACCCCTCTCTCTCTCTTTTTTTTTCTCTCTGTCTCTAGAATTCTCTCTGCAACAACAATGGCGGCGGAAGCAGCATCATCATCATCCTCATCAAAGATGATATCACTGAAGTCTGCAGACGGCGACGTCTTCGAGGTGGAGCCATCGATTGCAAAACAGATGCAAACCGTGCAGACCTTCATTGCTGATGTTGACGCCGACGCCGACGCCGTCATTCCCCTCCCCAACATCTACACCCGAGAGCTCAGCAAGATCATCGACTACGGCAAGCAACACCGGGCCGCCGCCGCCAAGGATCATGACGCCGAGTTCTTTAAGGAGGTGAACGACGAGGAGATGATGGAGCTGATTTTGGCCGCGCACTACCTGAACATGACGGATCTGTTTGAATTCCTGACCCAGGTCATGGCCGATCGGATACAGAACAAAAGCGTGGAGCACGTGCGGAAGGTCTTCCGTTTCGCCGATAGTGGTTACACGGCGAAGGAAGAGGCTGAGATCCGTGAAAAGAATGCATGGGCCTTCAAGGGCGTCGATCAGGACGATGAATGAGGGTTGAATTCTGCGGCGAAAGAATTAGGGTTCCGGAGTGGTTAATTATCTCAGAAATCTCAAATCAATATACATTAAAACCTGAATTTGATGATAATCCATGGGAAATATTTACTGTTCAGATTTGCAATTTTATTAATAAAAGTTGTTAAAATTTTCAAAATTAATCCATGGCATCTTTGGCCTTGACCTGCCTTGAAATTTAATCGAGCGTGATAGAGAATTCATGGGAGTTTCAGACTTTCATAGGTTTTCTGAAATTTTATTTAATTCAAAGTTAAAATCAAAATTTGTTTTTTTGATCATGTGAATTATTGACATTATTATTATGTTTTTTTGGTAATATCAATAAATTGTAAATTTTTTTGCCTTGTTAAAAAATTTTACTAATTAAGTGAGGGAGGTCTAAGGATCAATTCCTGAAGGGTGCAATTGATCTTTCCGGTGAAGAAAATAATAATAAGGACTCAAATTATTAGCAGTCATTTTTCCCTGCGCTCGGTCTCCTAGGGTTTGAGACCGTCAACGTCTAGGGTTTTGAGGGTGTGCGCCGCCAAGGGATTTTTGTCTCTTTCCGACATCGCTTTCCACAACGCAACGTGATCCAAGGCTCCACGCTGCTGCTGTGTCTCCTCACGCGAGTGTTTTTTCTGGTCAGTTAGAAAACGCGGGTGTTTGAGGTTAACGCTTCCTTTTGTTAGCATGTTTCTATTTCTACAGGTGTTTACTTCGCCATGGCAGATAGCTATGATGTGATCCTGGAAGGTGACGAAACTGAGGTGTTGGATGTTGGTGTCATTGAGGTTGACCCGATGCTCAAAGAAGACGTGTGGCTGCTAGGGAAGGTGCTAACCAGTGACAGAGTGCCGGCAGGGCCTTTCCGTATGGTGATGCAGAGGCTATGGGAGTCACGTAACTATGAAGAAATCCGACACGTCGGTGTGAATTTGTTCTCATTCAGATTCAAGAAAACAAAAGACAGAGATCCGGTTCTAAAGTCAGGGCCATGGTTCTTCAACCACCACTTGCTAGCGCTGAACTCTTTTGACGCCACTGTCAATCCGACCGAGATACCGATGACGAGAGTTCCGTTTTGGGTGCAAGTTCATGGACTCTCGTACCCTTTCCGCACTGTGAACGTGGCAAAATCTCTAGCTAAGGGCTTCGCCGGCTTCCTTGACTGGGACAGAAGACGAGATGGCGAATGTCTCCGTCTTCGGGTGTGGGTGAACATTGAGGCTCCACTGCGGAAGGGCCAGTTAGTGGCGGGCGGTGCACGAGAACCATACAAGGCTATTTTCAAGTACGAAAAGCTGCATGATTTCTGCTTTCGATGTGGGCGTCTTGACCACATAGCAAAGGACTGTAGGCAAGTGCAAGTGGCGACTAATCCCCCTCGCTTTGGGGTGTGGCTACGGGCGACAGTGGCTAGTAATGGGGGGGCGGGATTCTGGCTTGAGGAAGGGAAAGATGGAGGGACAGCGGTCTGTGCATGAGGATAGGAAAAAGAAGGAAACGACTAAGGGCCAAGAGGAGGACTTTGGTGAGGATGATCTTGGATATTTTGAGGATGAGTTTGAAACGGAGGGTGACACGTCCAACATTATTGCTTAAGGGCCAGAGGACAGTTTTGAATTTCAGGTGGGAGGGACCTCTAGAGAAATAATAAAAGGAGGGACTAGTGATGCTACAGGAAGGGTTTTTGATAATGGCTCATTGAACCACCGGAAGAGATTAGCGAGTCATCCTCTGCAACGGGTTCCGGAAGCACGGAGATTTCACCACCTTTGAAGAAAATCAACTCTATTAATGGATTGGGATCGGCGGCGGCTGTGGATCAGCCCTGCCCACCTCAATGAGGACCTTATCATGGAACTGTCGCGGGCTTGGGAACCTGGGGGCAGTGCGGGCTCTGCGGAGGCTCATCCATTCTGAAGTTCCCAATATTGTGTTTCTTATGGAGACACGACAGTATTGTTCTGAGATGCTCACGCATCGTGGTATTGGTAATATTTTCCCCGTTCAGTGTGTCGGACGTGGGAGATCTCGCGCCGGGGGACTTTGTCTCTTGTGGCGGTCAAAGCTCGATGTCACTATTATTAATGCGTCACTTAACCATATTTTATTTAATTTGGTCCATCCGGACCACCCTTCTGTGTGTATGCAAGTGTTAGCGGTGTACGGTTTCCCGGAGAAACATAACAAAGCTCGTACATGGGAATTGATTACCCTGTGTAAACCAGTTTCTGGTGTTCCGTGGCTATGTATTGGTGATTTTAATGACATTATTTCCCCGTCAGATAAGCTTGGGGGTGCTCCTCCAAATGTGGGTTTCTTGGAGGTGGCAAACCAAGCTTGTTCTGATTGTGGGCTTCACAGGGTGGAATCTACAGGCTATACTTTCACTTGGACGAATAAACGAACTTATCCAGCTACGGTGGAGGAACATATTGACTATGCTCTTGTTAACGATGCTTGGGATGTTGTTTGGCCCGTATCTTTGGTCCTTCACTTGGTGCGATACCATTCGTACCACAACTCGATTGTTCTAAATTGTGGTGCTTTCAGGTCTAAGATCAGAAGGCCGAAGGTCAGATTGTTTCAGGTTGAGGAATTGTGGCTCCAGAGCGGATATGAATGTAATGAGATAGTGTCAGAGGCTTGGAGTGGTTCCGATCAGTCCTTGGTGGGTAAAATGGAGGGCCTGGGCAAGGCTTTGGACTCTTGGGGTAAGGCAAAGTATGGTGACCTTTCGAAGAAAATAGCTGATGCAAAAGCTTTGTTGCAACATTTACAGAGGCAGGTTCAGACGGAACAAGTACAATTAGCTTTGAGGGAAGCTGAAAGTCATATGGACAAGTTGTTAGAACAGGAGGAAATCCTGCGGGGCCAGAGATCAAGGGCAATTTGGCTCAAGTAGGGGGACAGAAACACTCGTTTTTTCCACTCAAAAGCAACTCAAAGGCGAAAACGAAACTTGATAGAGGAGCTCAAGGATGACAATGGCCGATCCTATGTAAGGGTTGTGGATATTAGCAGAGTTTTGTCGGACTACTTTCGAGAATTGTTTTCTACATCCAATCCTTCTGGTATTGAGGAGGTAACTGAGTTAGTGGTGAACAGGGTCACAGAGGCCCACCTGGGTGTTATGAATGCACCTTTCTCGCGGGAAGAGGTGGAGGAGGCGCTCTTCCAGATGCACCCGACAAAGGCACCAGGTTTAGATGGCTTTCCAGCACTATTCTATCAAAAGTTTTGGAGTATCATTGGCGATGAGGTAGCTGGTTTCTGTTTGGACGTCTTACAGGGGAGAATTATGCCAGGTATGATTAATCATAATCACCTTGTTTTAATCCCAAAGGTAAAGAAAGCTGTTTTTGCAAATTAGTTTAGGCCGATAAGTCTTTGCAATGTTATTTTTAAAATTATAACTAAGACTCTTGCCAATAGGATGAAACTGATTTTGCCTGATTTAATTAGTGAATCTCAAAGTGTGTTTGTTCCGGGTCGTCTGATCACAGACAACGCTTTAATAGCTTATGAGTGTTTTCACTACATGAAGAAGAGGACTATAGGTAGGCACGGGATGATGGCTCTTAAGCTTGACATGTCAAAGGCCTATGATCGTGTGGAGTGGCCTTTTGAGAGCTATTTTATGTAGCATGGGGTTCCCGCACTTATGGGTTAATCTTATCATGAATTGTGTTTCTTCTGTTAATTTTTTAATTATGCTAAATGGGAACCCACAACTGACTTTCGCACCTCATCGGGGTTTGCGACAAGGAGACCCATTGTATGCTTATTTGTTTATTCTTTGTGGTGAAACTTTTTCCGCCTTGATTCAGAAATCAATGGCGACTTCATTATTGCATGGAATTAAAATTGCAAGATCTGCACCAGTAATTTCTCACCTTTTGTTTGCAGACGACAGCGTTCTCTTTGCTCGAGCAAATGTTCAGGAAGCAAATTGTGTAAAAGCAATTCTTGCTACCTATGAACGTGCTTCTGGGTAGATGATCAATCTGGACAAGTCAATGCTTTCGGTAAGCCGCAATGTACCGGAGAATTGTTTTCATGAGCTGAAAGAGCTTGTAGATGTTAAGGCAGTGGAAAGCTATGACAGGTACTTAGGATTTCCATCCATCATTGGAAGGTCTAAAACCCAGGTGTTCAGATTTGTCAGGGATCGTGTGTGGAAGAAACTAAAGGGGTGGAAAGAAAAAACTTGGTCCCGTGCTGGCAGAGAGGTATTAATTAAATCTGTAGCTCAGGCTTCCTTCTTATGTTATGTCTTGTTTCATATTGCCTGATGGTCTTTGTGAGGAAATAGAGGGAATGATTGCTCGATTTTTTTGGGGAGGTGATGCCTCCCGGCGTGGTTTACACTGGTTGAGTTGGAAAAAGCTTTGCTGGCCCAAACTTAGTGGGGGTCTCGACTTTAGAAATTTTAAGCATTTTAATTTGGCACTTGTGGCTAAAAATTGGTGGCGTATTCACACATCGCCGGATTCTCTATTGGCTCGTGTTTTTAAGGCTGTCTATTTTTCAGGTGGCTCCATTGTCGGAGCAAAGCGAGGTTATAGACCAAGTTATGCTTGGACTAGTTTTCTAAAGAGCTCTTGGATGTTTGAACAAGGTGGATGTTGGCGAGTGGGTAATGGTACTAAGGTTCGTATTTGGGATGATCAATGGCTCCCTCATGGGGCGCTCCCTCATGGGGCGCCTATTAATTGTCGCCAAGAGGTAGTTGAGGAACTTGGGCTCAAGATGGTGGCTGATTTACTTTTACCTTCGGGGAAGTGGAACAAGACTTTAATTGAGTGGACATTTAGTCCCGCAACAGCTGAAAAAATACTTGTTGTCCCCCTCCCTTTAACACCTATGGAGGATTGTCTTTTTTGGTTGGGGGCTAATGATGGAATTTATTGTGCCAAATCGGGTTATTTGTTTTTGCAACAGGTGGAAGGTCAAGAGGTGGCCTCCTCTTCAACGATGTTGTTGATGGAGGAAGCTTTGTGGAAAATTTTTTGGAAGGCTCCTTCTCTTCCTAGATGCAAGGAGCTCTCTTGGAGGCTTTTCAATGGAGCTGTACCCGTTCGCTTAAAGCTTCGCCAAAGAGTTGTTGATGTGGATCCGGGTTGTCCTGTTTGTGGCTTAGAGGAGGAGTCCATTAATCATTTATTCATGAGATGCGAGGTGGTGAAAGCTTGGTGGTTTGGGTCGAGTTTGGGCATCCGAGTGAACCCACAACAAGATCTTCCAGTTTTCTTGCACCAGCTCTTGCGCGACTTGGATGAGGAAGGGGTGGGTGAGGTGTAAGGCTTGCTGTATGCAGTTTGGGAGGCGAGAAACAGAGCTGCGTTCGATGACCGCCGTGTAGAGTGGCAAATGGTGCTAGCCCGCATGGTGGCGCCGCGCCTTCCCGAGGAGGAGACAGAGAGGACACGAGCTGCGGTGGTGGCGGGTAAGTGGACAAGACCAGCTAGAGGAAGAATTAAAATCACGTTGATGCATCAGTTGGGATGGACAAACTTGCAGGTTTTGGGATGGTGGCAAGAGACTCAAATGGTGAAATAATGGCTTATGCTTCAAAATTTCCCACTATGGTCCTTTCGCCGACGGTTGGAGAGGCACTCTCGCTTCGTTGGGCTATGGATTTGGCAATACAGTTGGGATTCCGGAGGGTTGTGTTTGAGACGGATTGTCTTCCTTTATTCCAAGCTTGGAAGAAGGCGTCAGGTGGCTCTTATCTTCTTACTGTTATTCAGGATTGCTTTCATTTTTGTAATTTTTTCGACTTTGTTGATCTTTCTTTTGTTCGCCGTGAGGGCAATTGTGCCGCTGACTTTTTAGCGCGGAACGCTTCTACCTTAACCAATGAGGTTTGGGTTGAGGATGGTCCGCCGGGTTTATTTCCGTTGTTGTTGGAGGACATTTTGGCTTCTAGGCCAGCTTGATTTATATGAGATTATATTTCTTTCAAAAAAAAATTATTAGCAATAAAATTATTATTTAACCATTTAATAAAAAATAAGAAATTTATCAAATTAATAAACGATCCAATTTTAAAATGATAGCGTCTCTTCTAATCTTTCAAAAAAAGTATGGATTTGAATGCATTTTTAGAATTTATTTTAATAGCTAAATATGTTTGTCATCACTCATTAGTGATCACTAAAAATTTAACTTTTCTTATTTTGGTCCCACTTTGATGACTTTGGTCTTTTATCTTTTAAATGACATATATAACTTTGGTCATTTATCCTAACACGTTTTTATAATGTATAACCTTATTATTATTTTTATTTAAAAAAAAAACTTTTTTTTATATGAAATGTCTAATGCTTTTTCCTTTTTTTCTTATTAAAGTATTTAGCATATCTTCCAATGACTTGTCTCCCTTTAGGTTTATTATTATCTCCTTGATATCTCCTCTATTTTTTAGTTAGACACTATCAACTCTTATTTTATTGGGAAATTGCGCTAATCTCCCTTGATATTTATCATTATTGCACCGATTTTCCCTAAGATTTATCATCATATTCATAATACTCAACATCCCTCTCTTGTTTTTAATGATACATAAATGAAGGGGTGTTAATACATTTTGCAAAATACAGGGGATGTCAGCGCAATAATGATAAATCTCAAGCGAAGTGAGTGCAATCCTATCGTAACATATACTATATACTATTTTCGAAATAAAAAAGTGACAACTCTGACAAGTGTCACCCCCTCATTCTATACATTTTTTCATAAGTTTTTTTTTTCTTTGATACTATAATTAGTAGGTAAATGATGTCATATTTATATTTTCTGATTTTTCAGTAATTTAAATATTAAATAATTTCATATTTTCGAAAATAATTAATATTGCACTTAATGGATATTAATGACATTAGAATAATTAACAAAAGTCAATTATGATTTTTTTGAAAATAATCAATGCATTAATATTGTATTGAACGGTTAGTAATGACATTGAGATAATTAATAAATGTCAATTGTTACTTTTTTTAAATAACTACTGTATTAATTTGACATTTAATGTCAACTAATTAATAAAAGTTAATTGTGACTTTTTCACCATTAAGAATAAGATGTACACCCTCTGGTCACTATTATAAGCAAAAGTTGCTTTTTAGATTCATTCAATAAATGATGTATGTGGTCATTAAAATGGTCACATACATCATTTATTAAATGAATCTAAAAAATTAACTTTTGCTTATAATAGTGACCGGAGGGTGTATGTCGACAAAGTTTTTTTTAATGACTATGGTTATTTTTTATATTACAAAATAAAAATAGTATTGAATGTAATATCTTACATTCAAAAGGATATCAGATATGCCATCAAAAAATTGATACTATCAAATAGTTTTATAGAATTGATTTGAAAACTAACGAAGAAGTTTTGTATTTTATGTTTTCCTATATACATCTAGAACGATTAAAATGGTTTTGGTATATTGATTTAAAGCATAAAAAATTACAATAAAATAAACGAATTAAAATGTAACTAGTTTTTACTACTCCCTCCGTTCCTAAATATAAGAAATATTTCAAAAAAATTGCGCTTATTAAGAAAACACTTAATGTGTCTAATTAGTATATTGATTTTTTAAAAATGCATACATTCTCCATTATTTACCCTTTGTCATTTTCTCTCCCTAATAATCCTTGCATTTATTACATTTTACTATACTTATTGAAATGAACTCACCATTGATATACTAAAAAAACATAATTAGTTGGATTAGTATTAATTAATGGTAGGTGGTAGTTTTGGAATTGAAAACATACAATTAAAGTAAGGGGTAAATATGGAAGAGTACATAACATTTTGCTAGATTATTGTAAGAGGTCTTATATTTAGGAACATGAAAAATTTGAAACTATGTCTTATAATTAGGAACGGATGGAGTATTATAGAAGACAGTTCTCATTATCATTATGTTTTGCAATGATAATAAATAAGAGTCAAATGAAATCTCATTCACATGTTAGCGTATACCTTCCAAGACCAGTATTTACTCATGACCAATTATATGTGACGCTTTCAAGAGTTACAAGCAAACAATGGTTGAAGATTCTTGCACTTGATGATGAATGAAAGATATATTCAACAACAACGATTGTAGTTTTCAAAGATGTTTTTAGTAGACTTTAATTTAATTATTTTTAAATATTTTTATGACGTACATGTGTTAATTTATCTTTAAATTATACAGTCGTGTCATTCGTTCTTCATCTGTGCATGACAAGAGTCGAGTACTAGTTATCCCATATTTATTATCTTTCTATCAATTATCAAACACTATTTCAGTATTTCTCCTTTTTAATTCTCATAAATCTAAAGTAGTAAATTTCAAATAAAAAAAATTTGAAATAGAGAAAATATTGATTATATTATCTTTTATTATAAGTTTCCAGCAATTATGAAAGATAGTTTTTATCTCAATTAGATAAAATTACTAAATTAGTCTCTTTTTCACGTCTCTCTATATGGAGATACATTTTTCCTCTTGTAAGAAAAATATAAGGACATACAAATTCGTTCAAATAATATAGTATTGTTTAAACCTTAAAAGTGACATGAACTACTTTTTCTCAAACTTCTTCTCTCATTTCTATATGCTTTGTTCACTAAATATATCTCTTGTAGTCGTCTCTCTCGATCACTTTCAATCTCACTTTTGAGATCCTATAAGTAGATGGTGTTTTCGTTTTGTAAGGCAAGATCTTTCTTTTCTCAATATTCTTTCTTTGATCATGTGTGGTATCCACTAAAAATAAATTTTACTTCTTTTTGTTTTTACATCAGAAACATGGATTGATCTCTGGACCTTCTCACCTCAACCTACATATTTCCTAACTCTTACCACTTGAAATTAAATTCACATAAATTTCAATTATTTAATAAAAAATATTGAAAAAAGTATTAAAGTAAGTGTTATTAGTGTTTCTCTTTTAATTTTAGCACGAAACGAGAATGTTGTTTTATGTTAATGGCCAGAGTTATAATAAGCTATGATGTGTTTTTTTTTTAAATGTACACATTTTTTAACATGAACAGAATGTATGAAAAAAAGAGTAGATAAGAACTCATACAACATAAATCAAATTTAAACTCTAAACTAAATTTACAACCAACAGATTTGTCTATCTTCTTTCTTTTACTCACTCCTCTATGACAATGTTAATGTTGTGGGACAAAGATTGTCGAAACATTATAACTGGGAGTGATTCTCAAATGGTAGTGAAACTTATAACTCAAGGTTGTGATAATAGTCATCCACATGCTACCAGTGTTTTGGATATTAGAACCAGAGTTGGGACGAACCAAAGAGTCACTGTTTGCACATTTTCATAGAATCTAACCAAATGGCAAATTGTTTAGCAAATTTATCGCATGATGTTTCTTTGAGTTTTTATTTCAAGATAGTGTGAGAGTTTCTTTCCGATGATTGTTACAGTTCAGTTTGTTTTGGGTTTCGACTTACTTTTTTTTTGAAAGTAGAAGAGATATTACTAATGGAGACTGGAGTAAGAAGCCAAGAGAAAAAGTTCAAGGCCAATTACAAGCTTTCCCCAAAGCATGGAAGAAGGAAACAAAATCATAATACAAAACAAAAGATCACAAAGGATCAAAAGGTAAGAACGAACAGGAAAAGCAAAAAGCATAAAAGAGAGAGGAGAAACCAAGCACCATCTAAAGACTAAGAGCAACTCCAACCCACAATTTCTTATCTGGTTTCTTAACACACTATTCAGCACTATTCCTGTGGGCCCGTACTGCCACATCAGACTTAAGAAACTCCTAAGAAACTGAAGTAGATTTTGCTCCAACCCATGGTTTCTTAAATTACTATTTGAAGGGTCTCACCCGTGTCCCACCATACAACATAAATTAATAATATTTATTTTCACTCAATTTAGATTTAACATTTAATACTAAATCAATACTTCAACTTAAAAATAATTTAATTAAAATTAATACGAATTTAATTTAAATTTAATTTTACTTAAAGAGATATCATCTTGAAACACCAAACATCATCAGGGACAAAAAACGAATACAACAGACCCAAGCAGAATTGAGAAAGAGCTCAGCAACAGATCATAACACCACCTGTAAACCTCACTTAAAAAAAAAAATGAAAAGTTATATTCTAGGTCCATATTTCCATTCTGAAACATGGATGAAAATGAGTGGAATAAGGCTTAACATTTATTGGATTATTGTTCTAAACATGATTTCCAATATGATTCTTATTGTTAGTATTAGTATTTTTCATATTCTCAATATTCTTTTTGTATTTTTATTTTGGAATTCTATATGGGCCTTAGGGTTCTTAAGTTTGGGCTTTAACCTTAGGTGTTGTTTTGGGCTTGTATTATGACCCACATGACCACATAGGATATGAAAATGGGACTTGATGTCTTGGTACAATTGATATAGTAGTTTTTATGATGTGTCATTTTGGGCTAAGCTGAGCCTAGTCCAATTGCTTAGGCGCCACAGCCCTGTATAAGGGATGAAGCTTTGTATATTTCCACAACGTTGATGATAATTCATAATTAAATTCGTGAGTTTAGAGAAAAGTCTCCAAATTATCAAGAGTAAATCTCTTGTGATATCTCTTCCTTTGAAAATTATCAAAGATGTAAAAGCCCTTGTACCTTCTCTTCCTTGACTTACCAACCGTCTTCGTGAAGATAGTGGCACCTCCATTCCTATTCTCTTCCATTGAGGAGGTACCAAAATGTTTTGAAGATCCATGGAGAAGGAGTTCCAATTCATATCATTTGGTATCAAAGCCTCTTGCTACCTTATAGATCTCCCGTTGAAGCTTAATCTATACCTCAATTCATGCTTGGGTGAACATACTCAAGGAGGTAATAACCTTTATGCTTCAAAATACAAAGACTAGCTACCATCGATAACAGTGACTAATGTCACGAGTGCTCGCACTAAGCAATAGACAGTTTGGTCACAAAATATGCTCCATATCTATTGGCAAGGATCAAACCCCTAACCTATATGATGGGAGACAAGAACTAGAAATTTGAGAATCGTCTGTCTTAAGTTCCTAAAGTGATGAAGGATGATAACCTTAAAACCCTAATTATGCAGAATGCCAGAATACTAACAACTAGTGATATTTGAAGGTACTAATTAAGGAGAAACACTAAAAAAGAACGCGGGAAAAGGCAAATCAAAATTACAATTTATTCATGACTGCTATGGAACTAATAATTCACATAAAAACTACCGTTATCGTAGGATTTTTCTCAGATCAAATAGTCAATGATTGATTCTCAGATCAATATACGGTGTCCCAAATTCATGTATAGAAAAATAAAAGATGGGTAATAAGGATTTTTCTTAAGTAACATCCAAGGAAAGAATACAGACAAAAATGGAACCTCAGAAGAGAAAATTAATACTAACGAGTTGGCTGCGCTGCTACCAAAGAGTATATGTAAATTAAGAGTGAGATTAATTTCCATCATTCAATCACAACCTTTCATTTTCTATTTTAGATATTATTAAATTCAAAATTAATTGTGAGATAATAAAATTGAAGGATGTGATTGAATGATGGTGTAAAACTTATTTACACCGTCGGTGCATAGAAATTAATCTCATTAAGAGTATATGTAAAATATTAAGTATTAGTCAAAATATTTAATTTTAATATGATAAAAAGCTTATATAAAGTTTTTTTTTGAATAACTTACATAAATTTAAATAATTTTTTTTTATGGAAACATAAATTTAAATAATTTAATTAAACGATAATTAACTATATAAAACTTTATTTAATTACACTTTCAATCCCCAACTTATTCCTATGAGTATGTTTGGTCCTTAAAGTCTAAAAATTACAATTTTAATTAGTCGCTAACATTTATCTCCGTTTGTGATTTTGGTTTTTCGTCCAATTCCATCCAATCATTAATTAAAAATAAAATAATAAAAACCCAACAACCTTCATCTCCTTCATTATCATCTTCAAAAAAAATTAAGAAAAAACTCAACAACCTTCACCATCATATTTATCATCTTACTAAGAGAATAAACATCCTCATCTCTCATACATCTTCATCTTCATCATCTCCCAAAAACCCCAAGTAATCAAACCCCAAAAACTTTCAAACCATTGAAAGTCATCAGCCATTAACAACCCTAATCGAATCACAATCTACCCTAAACCTTGCCATTGCAAACCCATAATAGCCTTCACCTTCACTCCTCCTCATCTTCCCCTGAAAGAACATACCTAGAATATGAAGATGATGAACCTGCCAAACCAAGAAAATGAAGGAGGGAAACCAGATAAAACAAAGCTAGATCCGAGAAAGCGAAGGAGAGAGGCGTGTTTGGCGATATAGGTCTCCATCGTAACTTCGCTCCCACACAAGTTCTCGCTTTATCATGAACATGGCCACTGTCAAGAGTTCGTCCAGCTTCAACGGAACAATGATCAATGCATAATTGATAATTGGTGCATATTATTTGTGATTTTATGATTTTGAATGAATTACTATTATGCATTGTTTTGGTGACTTAGGTCGATTCTAACCTTTCACACATAGATGAGTTTTTTTATGGAAAAGTGCTTAATTCTTTCTTTTTAGCTTTTATGAATATTTGCACTAGAACATGTTGACTATGGAGCTGCAGAGGACCAAATGAGGCGAATAATATGTTGTTGGAAAGATTCCACGAAGCCCTACAACTTTAATGTTTAGAAAATTTCTAGAATCTATCTCTAACTTGGTCATAATTTCCTTGCAAAGTTGATCTCGCTAATCTTGCGAGTCTGGACCAGCCTGCACTAAAATGATCATATCTTGGGCTATAGAACTCGAAATAGGGAAAAATCAGAAGGCTCGCGAAGCTTATTTAAAGATCTAAAATTCACACGTTTAACTCAATTAAAGATTCGGCCTTTTGTGAGATCCGCGGATGTCTGAAGTGTTCAGCAACTTACTCCTCTATGGGTCTAGTTTTGTGAAGACTTAGAGAACAATGAATTCTTTCTTGGTGGACTAGTTTGTTCATTAATATAAATAGGCTAAACGATGATCTTGTTAAGAACCTCATCTAATCCTTATTTCTTAGTATTTTAGTTATTTTTCCAATGACTTGCTACACTTTTTTGTTAGTCCTAGGGTTTTTAATTTTCATGTGTTTGCACACCTAAGATTTTGTTCTTAATAATAATCCGTCTTTTATTAAAATTTTATTTATGGTCTTTACTAATGCTTGAATATGTTTTTTGTTCATGACGTCTAAATTCGAAGTCTTATTCCGTTCTAATTGTTTTATCTAAGTGAGTGAATCAGTTGACGCGATTGTGAATGTTTCTATCAAAGGTACGTAGATCTCTAACACTGATTGATTGTTGGCTTTGAGGATCCTGTCACTTAAGACTTTTCTTGTACTTTGAAGGGGCGATGACTCTTTCTAAACTTGGACAAATCAAATTCTGGACGATCGTCTGGTAGAGGATCTTGGATTCCAACTCACGATAGTGAGTTGAGTTTCTACTCAGAGACTAGAATAATTATTGAATTAAACTTTTTTGATCGATGAAGGTTTGCTGCCCTTGAATATTATAACCAAAGGACTAACGTTTCTCTCATTTGATAATCCAATCATTTATTTTACTGCTTGATAATCAATCAACCAACACCCCTACTTGCTTTCATCTCTAAATTCAGTTAATTATCCACTTTAGTCTTGAAGAGAACAATTCTGGTGTTATACCTTGTAGTGCACTAATCAGTTTTATTGCAGGATTACTTTGACAGGCACCCGCGATAGTGCGTTCGTCAAACGTCGTCATTTCACACTCGATCCAATTCTCTATCATCTAGATCTCAAACAACACCCAGAAATTAGGGGATCCAAGAAACTACAAAGAAAACCCTAGGCATCTTGCACGCCAAGCCCCATCTTTGATGCCTACATCACTCGATCTCCCTCTACGTCAGGAAGCTTTCCACCATTTTTACAATGAAGGTTGTTGTTTAGTGGGATTCCATTTGGTGAGAATTGTAGATTTTGGTGCCTAGCTTGGAATGTAGTTTGTTGTGAGAATAATCTTGATTATTTTTCTTCTCAAGAACGTTGTTCAATGAATTCCATATAAAGTTTCTCAAAAATATCTTTAGGATTTATTTGGAAAGAAAGTCTCGTATTGTGAAGAAGGTGAAACCTTCATTAGTTCATAAAATATGTGATGAGTTTACTTAGATAATTTATTTATTTTTAGGCTTAATTCCACTTTGGGCCCCTGATCTTTCACAAATGAGCGATCGGGGCCCCCCGTGTTTAAACGTAGCGGTCAGGCACCCCAACGTTTCAAAAACGTGCGATCGGGGCCCTTCTGTTATGTTCCGTTAGTTTGACCAAACGAAGCAGTGATGTGGATTTTCTTTTTCATTTTAAGATTAAATTTTTCACCCAAAAATCCCCCCTAATTCAGAAACACGCTTCCCCCCAATTTTTTACCCTAATTTCACCCTAATTTAGCAAGAGAAAGAGAAGAGGAGAAGAGGGTGAGTCGCCGGAAATCGCCTCCGGCGGCGGCGCACGGCGGTTCACGGCGGAGGTCGTCGGAATCGGAAATTTCTTTGTGGGTTTTGTTGCGGACGAGGAGAGGAGCACAGCGGTGGTGTTGGTTTGTCGAGATCGTGAGCGGTTCGCCGTAGATCGGACTTTGAAGGCGGCGGTCCTAGGTTTTCATGGTGGTGATGGCTTCCACGTGGTGGCCATGGTGGCTGCCCTTTAGGTTCGTGCGAGGATGATGAGGAGGTGATGGTGTGACCGGCGGTGGCTCTCATGGAAGAAGAAGAAGAAGGAGGCGCAGTGATGGTGGGCGGTGGCTCTCATGGAAGAAGAAGAAGAAGAAGAAGAAGAAGAAGGAGGCCCAGTGATGGTGGTGTGGCCAGCGGCGAGCTCGCGTGAGGAAGCTTGCGGCGGTGGTGGCTTGGCCGAAGAGCAGTGGCGGCGACCATGAAGAAGAAGATGAAGTGAGAAAAATGGAGAAGAATGGAGAAGAAAGTGAGAAAGGGAGAGATGTCGAGATTGAGAGAGAATCTGGGGGGGGGGAATTTTTGGGTAAAAAAATAATATTAAAATGAAAAAGAAAATCCACGTCACTAGTTCCGTTAGTCAAACTAACGGAACATAACAGAAGGGCCCCGATCGCACGTTTTTGAAACGTTGGGGTGCCTGACCGCTACGTTTAAACACGGGGGGCCCCGATCGCTCATTTGTGAAAGATCAGGGGCCCAAAGTGGAATTAAGCCTTATTTTTATTCATAAAAGCATAGAACAAATATTTTCCATTTAGAAAGCTCTTGGTTTAATTTTTTATTTTCATAAAAAAAACATACTTCTAAAACGTTCATATATTTTTTTAAATAAATTCTCCAACAGTTATCTACTATTACTTAAGGCAAAACCTCAAGTTACTATTCCTAAGAAACCTCAAATCTTGGCCATGGAATTCACTTTCTAATCTAACGGTTGGTTTTCACTCCTCACCTATGACACATGACATTGTGGGCCTTTGTTTTGTTTTTTTGTCCAATGTTACTATTTCAAGTACAAATAGTTTCTTCTTCCTGCAGTTTTTTGGCCCAAAGACAGTTCATGATATCATCATCTCAGGGCCAGGTCTTCTCACGGTCAGAGCAGGAAAAGGAGAAGGACGAAGCTGGTGGAAAGAGAAGGAAGAAGCTTTCGGGTATCTCAGAACACTGTTCATGCAGTGATTTGGTTTTCCTCTCCTTCTTTCTCTAGTTTTCAATCCATTAGATTGTACGAGAACGCGTTTTCTGATCCAATTGATGATGGAGGCTTTCATCATGATGTAGAAGATGGAGCAGGAAGCATGGCTCCAATGACGCAAGATACAGTGAATTTTTGTACCTTAAGCTCCTCTTCCCCGATTTCACCATCCATTGCGGATTCGTGGCTCCAATGGTGTACCAATAGATGAGTTTCCTTTTGTCCAATTCTTCACTCAATTGATCCTACAAATAGTGAACCTACTAATATTCAATTGATGTCCTGCTGGTCATAGAGTACTGGGCTTCTTTCATTTCCACTCCTATAAATACTCCTTTGATTTTGGGCATTTTCCACATTGCATACGCTTTAGTTCCTCTGTTAGTTGCTTTAGATCATTTCCGCTCCTGCATCTGAATTTTTGTGAGTTGTACTGATGTCTTTTATGGCTGCATATGCGTTCCACACTGCATATGGTTTTTTCCCACACTACATATGGTTTCTCTAATGTCAAACTCTGCTTCAACTTATGTTTTATTATTTTTGGATTTTAAATTATGCCCATGCTTTTTGTTTTTTATGATCTAATGACTAATTTGGACCTGATTCAGCTCAATTGTAAATTTATTCTATTGGAGGCAGTTTTGAGTTGTGATAGGAGGGTTTTATGCAGCTGGTTTGATGTAGTGTTTGGAGGATGCTTAGCTGCTTGGGGGGTGGTTTAGCAACCTGATTTTGGGGTCAAATGGCTTGTTTGTTGGCAATGTGTGTTTGTGCAGTTTTTTGTGTGTATCTTAAATCACATTGCAAGTGTCTTCTTGGAGGCCATTTATATGGAACCTGTCATGTTTTTATTGTAATGTGTTGGAAGGTCTTTGCTATTTGTATAAAAATGCATAATTAGATGGTTGGGTTTCTTGTTTAATGGGTGAGATTGGTGGAATTATCTTGTCCAATGGAACTCACTTGGGAGAATTTTGTTAAAACTTATTTCGCATATTGTGGCTGTAATTCTTTCTTTATTAATTTGATTTTTAGAGTGAGGTCAGATTTCTTATTGGGCAGACATTGTCACATTTAGCCCAAATTGTGGAAGTTGAAAAGAAAAACTCTCTTACAGTACAATACTTTCACACCCTGCTATAAGAGGATTATTAACTCATTGTGGTTGGAACTAATATGTGTTGGTGTCCCTGCAACATGGCTGCTATTTGAAACTCTTATGCTCTCATTTAGTATGCTACCTATAAGTGAGTCATTTAGTTTGTTTCAATTTATACAGTCAAGCTTATCAGTGGATGCTTTGATATTTGTAACACCCCGATTTCGGTGGCGTCACTTTAGTAACCAAAAGTAAACTTAATGCGGAAAAACGTGAATATATTTTTTTTTTTTATTATAACTAAGACAAGACTGAAATAAATAAAACGCAAATGCGAGAGATAGCAGAACTAATACACAATATATATTACAGCCCCCGCTGTAAGTAGCTAGCCTCGTCACGAGTAAACCTCCAGTGACGGGTAATAGAAGAGTAGCGCCCGTAGGCAAAAGTACAAACCAAAAGAAAAGGTTAAGTGTCCGCAACACTATCCCTCAAAATGAGAATAAGCTGGTCCATCGGCCTGAAACAAGACTTCCTAAGTCCAACCAACTCTCTGTGATTCCCGTAACGAAACCACACAAAAAGCTATAGGTGGGAAACTACCCTGTCCCGAATGAAACAAATGATGTTCAGAGCTAAGACTCTACTCCTACACTAATCCCATCTCGAGGAGCTCACACTAACATTCAATCCTACATGCTAGCGTGATCGCCGTCCGAATCTGAATCCAGAACGACTAAGTCTAGGTACATCCTCCGTCCTCCGCTCGCTATCGCGATGCGCTCCTTTTTCCAGCATCTCAAATCTAGTTCCCCCCGAAGGGTGAACCATCGTGAATCAGTCCGCCATAGACATCTGACAAAGGGCGTTTGTCCGCCAAAGCACACACAGAAGACGCGAGGGTCAACTCCAAAGAATTATATAAATAATAAATCCAATAGATATAGATAAGAGAATAGTTAGGCTTATAGCTAGGGATAACATCCTAGGGTTGTATATTTCACAATGAATATAAACGCTGTAATAACAGATAGCATGTATCAAATAGGATTAACAATTATCAATCGCACTCAACAACTAAGTCAGTATGCATGTTGCATGAAATGCAAATGACGGTTAACCCAGTTAACCAAATGCATTCCGGAAACGGATGGACATCAACGGATCAATCCTAGCACCAGCAACGGTGGGACCATTTCTGCCCGCGTGCCTCTTACACCACACAAAGGTAGCCAGATCTGCTACTAAGAGTCGTCTACAAACGCTCTATCGCGGAAATCCGGGTCTTATGACCATTTTGGAATCCACCGAGGTCCGGTATCACGCCGTGTATTAACCTCCTATGTATGCATGAGTGCAATATGATTAGCCAAACAACGTCTCCGACCTCACTCGACACGTCGCCACGTGTTCTAGCTAACTTAATGTCTCTATAAAGAATACCCTAAGGTAAAAGTCGATTCTGCGACAAAATACAATAATCATAAAATGAGTGCAACCACTCACGATAACTCTTCGAGTCATCAATGCTCTCACGAAGTCTCACGCTTCAGTGAAGTTCCATGCTATTCACGAGGTCTCACGCCTCAGTGAAGATCCATGCTTTCCACAAGGTCTCACGCCTCAGTGGAGTATCCCGCATTCACAAGGTCTCATGCCTCAGTGAAGCTTCATGCTGTTCACGAGGTCTCACGCCTCAGTGAAGATCCATGCTTTCCACAAGGTCTCACGCCTCAGTGGAGTATCACGCATTCACAAGGTCTCACGCCTCAGTGAAGCTTCTCGGCACATCCCTTGGATGGCTAAACAAACTGCTCCCAGAGCGAATGAGTATCAACATACTCAGAACTCACAATCTTTCTCAACCCTTGGATCCGACGACACTTCTCGCTTTCCACAACTAAGATTCAATCCTCAACTTGCACTCGAGATTATTATCATTATTTAAAGGTTTAGAGGTTGTTTAATGTCTTATGAATTTTCCTTATAAAATAATATCCTTTTAGTCTTATCGCAAATCTTATGAGTCTTCAACATCCACCAAAATCCCAATTAACTCCCCGAGAATGTCTCGATCCATAAAACAATAATAGGGTATGAACCTCGGTCCGTCCCATCAAACTTCCCCCAAAATCTCAAAATAAAATCGGCATGACATGCCCGTTATCCTCACTCTGAAGCATAACAGATATAGGTGTAATAACATAGTTAAGTTAGCACAGTCCAACAATCATAGCACATATATTAACACATCCTAGATTAACCATGTAGCACTTAGCATATAGAGCAGATATCACACATCCTAAATTAACCATTTAGCACATAGCATATGATTCAAACTCAAAAGAACAGTCAGTAGATGAATAATCTACATTGTCAGCCGAAGCCTCAGAAAACATTTTTCCAGTCAAACACAAACAAGTGCATAAACAGTAAATCAAGTCGAATTCGTCGACACCTAAAGCATTAACTAATAGTTCAGTGAGTAGCCCTCACCTTAGCCAATTTCCAGGGTTCTCTTCAAACGCTCCTTCACAATCAGCTCCTCAATCTTTCCTTCACAATCTCCCCCCTCGAATCCACAAAGTTCCTTGTTCTTCGGGAAATTCCTCAACGAACCTTTAGAGTAAAACCACAGAATTCTATCAAAATCTATCGAAAACTAAGCTATCAATACTCACTAAGGTTACACGAAGTAGTATGTACTCCGAGGTATGATAATCTAGCGCGAAAGGACAAGTTTTCGAAAAAGGAAATTTTCCTCCTCCCCCCCCCTTATAGGGCTCGGCCACTTTTGGTAATTGTGGGGTTCGATTTTTCTTCGATCAAACTTGGTTCCTATGCTATCATTAGCCGTAACTAAGGGTATTCTAAACTCGGAAAAATTATCGGATCGAAAACTGTCGCAGGGGTATTTTGGTCAATATTTTAGCTCAGAAATTCAAAACTGAAATTTCGAAAAGCAAATTGGATAGGGACGTCACCAACGACGTTTATGACAACTAATCCTACTAGCACTAAGCTAAGGCGATAGTTTTCAGTCCAAAGGTTGAGACTTTGCTTAAAAATGAGTATTTTAAGCAGAAATTGATTCCGGCGGAGTTCCGGCGACATAACGGAAAAACTAATCCGACAGAAGTGCTCTTGGGCACGTAAGGAAGATGTTTAGAATAAAAAATGAAGTATTCAGGATAGTTTTGCAAAAACCTCAAAACTAAGAGTACATAAGGACATAGAGAAAAGCTATGGAAAAGACGATCAGAGGTAAGGATTAGCGACTATACCTCGACACCTTGAAGTAGCAACTGTCGGATCAACGATCAAGCAAGAAATCAAGAAAATCTTCTTCTCCTCCTCTCCTCTTGGCCGCGGCTTGTGTGTGTGTGTTTGTGAGGTTTTGTCTCAAGCTTCAACATATATATATAGGGAATGAAATGGAAGATATTTAGCAAGGATCGGATAAGTATGAATAGATATTTATCAAGATTGGATAAGTATGAATAGATATTTATCAAGATTGGATAAGTATGAACAGATATTTTGAGAAGATATTTTGTAAACCGGTACAGATTTGTTTAGATATCGGAGGATTTTGCTCATAGAGTTAAGATAAAAATATGAGAGCGATTTCCGATTCTTCCTACTGATTCCAACGTATTTTAGACACGATATTCTCCCCGCTGAATCTTCTAATTCTTCAAAGAAATATCGGTATGATTTTTGGTTTTCGAGGCTTGTTTTTAATGCTATATATAGAGGTTGGCAAAACGCGGGAAAACGAAAGTTTCGCGATTCCGATTTTTCCGGCTTCATTCTCCATGAATTCTAAGATAGGTTTTGGCGACATAATACCAAAACTCAACAGAGGTCTCCTTGTATTTTAAGTGACTAATGCAAAGTCGGTGTAAAAACTATTTTACCCGATAAGTTACTTTTTGCATCGTATGTCGGAATAGAAAACTTCCTTCTGAAGAAAGATTGAAAACATCAAGAGAAATGGGTGTACGCGTGTGGAATCTTCATTTGAAGCTCCGAATAGAAAAAATCTTCATCGTCGGTTGATTCTAGGGTTTTGAAATACCAGGGTTTCAGTTTCGGCAAACTTCCGATGATTGGAATCGGACGTTCGTAGATTCTAGAGTTTCGCCCCGAAACGATTGTGATATATGGAAAAAGAGAAGTTCTAACATTTCTCTGAAGATTTTTTTGGAAGAAATTCCTATAGTGTTCCAAGGGTGGAACATAGTTTGATTTCCTAAGGTTCTTGTCCTGGGTTTTAAAGCGAATATTAGTCATGCTATAACTTAAATCGACTTCGATACAATCCTTTGACTTTTCCTGAACTTTCTTCTTCATAAATTTATTTCATTTGGTAAACTCTAGTTCAGGTTTCCCTTCACGATACATCAACCCTAATCGTGAATAGAATTCTATTTACTTTGCATAAGTTTAAAAACTTGGGCCTTACAATATTGTCTTTCTATTTGATCTTTATATTCTTAATACCTTATCTGGATTATCCTATTCCAAAAATTTATGTTAAATTGCCATCTGTGTTTTTACTAGAATACTTACTTGATTCAAACAATGCTTTTTCTAGAGTTTTTGGGATAGGTTAGACAGTTTTTACAGCTCAGGGGACTTTTTCTAGGGTTGTTAATAATCCCACTTAGCATCAATAACAATTATTGTTATAAGTGGGATTATTATTAAGGTCATATAATTTGTTTGAAGGGTTTGGGTAATAACATCTCATGTTTTCTATTCCATGTTTCAAGCTAAAAAGGTGTGATATTATCTATAAGTTCTGGTTCCATCAGCACCTAAATCTTTCAAAAGTCCCTAAAGTTTTGTCACTCTATGATATCGATTGAGGTGCAAGCTAGCGTTGCATGTTATTTTATTTATAAGCAATAAATACTTATTAACACTAATAAGTATTTATTGACTTGATATCTGCTACCTTTTTCTGGTATGCACAATTGCACATGCTTAATGATTACTAATATTGGGTCAAATAGGTGAGATGTATAAGGATAGATGCTAGCATTGTTGCCAGGGAAAAGCGTGATGATATTGCTGTTTGTTCAGCAGGCTTGAGGACCATGGTGCAGCCATCAACCAAGGGAGGGCTGACCTTAGAAAAGAACATGATGGTTGGGAAATTCCAAGGGATAATGTGCCCAACTACACCAATTAGTTCCTTCAGCTGCTAATTCTTCTATGTTTACTGTTAAGTTAGCTCTTTCCATTTTTATAATAAAGCTACTAACTCCATTCTTCTCTTCCTCTGATTTAAAAATTAGATACCCAATACCTCACCAACTCTAATACAATATTGTGATCATATCTATTAGTCTACATATGAAGCTTTTCAACTAAAAAAGATTCTACAACCCATTTATTCTCCAAAAAAATGTTTATTGGAGAGATTCAGACCAATTTGACATGCAAGAGAACTCACACGTGCACACGAAACAGACTGATTTTTTCCCCTCTTGCCCATGATTACTTTTTCTACAATCCTCTTGCCAGTGTTTTAGAAATGGAAAAGTCTAAACCACATGCTGGACTATTACTCTTCTCACTGACTTGGTGTGCAACTTCTGTCGTTGTATACATGATATGTGTATTTTTTATGCAGATGAGGCCAGTGTTTCATCAAGTGATGACTCTAGCACATATGGAGGAGTTCTACAGCATGCAAGCTGCATATGAAGAGTGGTTTAAACAAAGCTAAGCAGTCTTATGAAATGCCCCCTTTTCTGCTCTCTTCAATGTTAGAAGTTTTATAGTTAATGGCCTTTTATTGGTCTTATCATGGGAAACCAAAATGTCTTCTATTGGAAATTTTTGCATTGTCATTTGTCACATCTTAGAAGCACATCTACAATAAGCATGTTTACTTTGATTGATATTTTTGCTTAGTCCTCCAAGTCTGTTACCAAATTTAGAGTAGAAGGGATAGGATCCGCGTACGGGAGGTTGTATTCTGGGACAACGCAAAGTTCTGCCATCCCAGCTTATTGATACTGCCAAGGATGCATTATTGGAGCTGTTTTATACGGTATGTTCAGCCTCTTCATATTATATCTATGCATGAGAGCTTTAATTTTATGATTTCCCATTTGAAACATGTCGGTGTCAAAAGTGTGTTCTGATGAGAATAGCCTCATGTGGCAGAATTAATTATAAAATTTACATAACCTTTATTTTATTTGCAGCGATCTATGCCACAACCTACCACCAGGGAAAATGTTGTCATTTGCTTCTTATGTGGTAAGCAGCACAAGATGCAAGTAACTTACCAAAATAAAAACAAGATGGCATAATTTGGATATATATTCGATATTTGACATACAGAAGGTAGTCAAAAAATTCACACCTTTAATGTAAACCATCGTGATTTTGTTTTCTATGATAATTAATTCAAAGTTGTTTCCTCTTTCATTCTAATTACAGGTAGCTTCCAAATGTAAAGATCTTGGTACTAAGGCCGGCCTTCCATACGCTCTAATCAATACTTGGCATTCTTTACCAAGTAGAGCTCCAATCCGGTCATCAAAATCTTCAGCAATTAGTATGAGAGGAAGATTGTCAACATATAGAGAAAAATCTGAAGGAATCATTTGTAATAGAGTGATGAGAGGAAGATTGTTAATAGCAATTAGTATGAGAGGAAGATTGTTAACAGACACTATATACTAATTGCTGACAACATGTTGACAATAATGTTGAAATCTTCAGCAATTAGTATGAGAGGAAGATTGTTAACAGAAAGACATTTCACTTGTCCATTTTCAGCAAATCCATTTTTGTTTTGTAATAAAGAAAAATGCATCTAACCACCCTATACTTTTATTTTCCTACCTACTACATATTATCTACTATATAATAATTATTTACTCCCTCCACTTCTATTTATAAATCACTTTTTATAGTTTTGTTATCTCTAAATATAAGTAACTTTACAATATCAATGAAGTCGTCAATATTTTTTGACCCAAAACTACCATCATATTTAATATGAAAGGAGCCTGAATTTGAAAAGTTTTTAAATTTAAGAGAGAAATTCATGGGTAATCTAGAAAAGTTGATAAATTTTTTTATAAATTTACTACTGCTAACTACAAGATTAATTCCATTGACTTGGTCGCTGTTCGCCGGTTGCTGTTTTTCTTTTTTTCTTTCCGTTTCTGGTTCTCTTGGGTCTAGGCACTATGACTTGTGGGTTCTTGATTGTTTGGGTTTTTGGTTGTTCAATTGGTTAGGCCTCTGTTCTGTAGGTGTCGTGCGGCGATTCGATCGTTGTTTTTCAATTTGAACAGGATGCTTTCTAGTGGGATAGACGTTTGGTAATCTTGTGGGTGGTTGTTCAAGTGTTTTGGAGGAGCTTTTTGTCATAGTGCTCGAGTTTTTGTCAGCTTTTGTTGACTACGTTACTGTACCCATGTTTAGAGGGGATATTTCTCAACACTCTACTATTATATATATATTTCTCTTTCGAAAAAAAGTAGTTATTTATTTTTATTTTAATTATTTTTTTATATATTAATTGCAAACCTTCTATTACATATAACAACAAAATTAAATATAAGCAGTCAAAATATTAATTATCGACCGTAGTTAGTGAAGATGAGTCTGATGATGAAGTCGAAGATGTGCGTTCTAAGCAGTTAATTTGGAATGTTGGTTTCACTGCTGATCTCATTAATGCCAGTGAACCTTTGTTTTGTTTTGTTTTGTGTTTTTTATCTATGACATGGTTTAATTTTTTGTATTCATTAGTTTCTCTACTTACAATGTGAAATTCAAATGAGTAGATTATCCCCAATCGTGTTCAGCAAGAATATTTCGGACACTTGCCTCACATTCTAACTAAACCATGTAGAAATTCTTTGGTACTCCATTGATGAAAGACATACCAATTCTGGCCTAAAGGGTGATGTTTGTTGCTGGTGGTTTGACTTCTATAGAGCTACATTTAGGAGGCTTAGAAATACTATTGCAGGACACATGATGCAGTTATTGAGAATGACTCATGCAAATAGATACAGAGTTCATGTATACACCCTGTAATCTATCTTGAAGAAGTTGTAACTTTGTTGCATCTCTTTTAATTATGTTACTTACATCTTTCCCTGAATTGTGGTACTATGTGCGTTTACATGTATGTTTGAATGTATTTAATGGTAAAACTATCCAAGGTTGACTATGCATGTGAAACTTGAATTTGTTGTGACTTTGCATGTTGTTTAATGTGGAGAACAATTATATGATTGTTCCATGTTTGTTCTTTTCAGATCAGAATTAAATGAGTTTATTTTGTGACTACTTTTTTTTATAATTGTTGTAACCCATTGATAAATGGATGTGATATTTCTATTATATACTTTTTTTTGAAATTATTATATACTTAGTTATTATTGAAGTATGATAATATAGTTGAACGTAACGCCAATATGTCGTTGATTGATAAAAAAAAATATCAAATTATTTGTGTAATTATAAATAGTTTAGTTATGTTTCTATTTCATTAAAATATCTATTGACTTATAATTTTATCATTTGTACATTTCCAAAAAATACTATAACAGTGTTATTGTATTATTATTATATTGAAAAACTGAAAAAATGCAAAATACAGCTTTGTTATACACAGTTAATAATCAGTTTATCGTCACCTATGGATCGACAAACTTTTTTTTTGAACTCATGTATCGACAAACTTAATAACAAGTTTTGTTGATTTTATATATTTAAAAAGATTACAAATTATTAGTATGTCAATTTATCACCTTAATAAATTATAAAATTAAATATGTTAAATCGTAGAATCGCTCGTCCGTGCATCGCACGGAAACGGGCTACTATCCTAGTTATTTTTAACACTATGTTGCTCCCCTAAAGTCGTATCATCCTCATGAGGTGTTTTAAGATCTCACGTCTAGCCAATAACTTGTTTTTCCTTTTGCTCTCGCATTCGATAAACAATCGACATCACAATTTCACATGGCAAGCATATAACACTCAGCAACATGCCATATCATCTTTTTTTGAAACAGACAAAACTTTATTGATGAATATCAAATCTGTTACAACAAGGGCAACGAACAGTTACAAAGAAGCCTAGAGAGGAATAGAACGTGTATAACCCTGCTTTGCTATAGAGTCAGCAAAAGCATTTGCCTCTCTAAAAATATGATAATATGAGTACAATTCACTTCTCTCCGCAGAAAATCAATGAGGTTTAGATCACTTGCAAGCTTCCACGGCCTTGGAGAAAAATTGCTAGCCCCCAGCCTACAACAATTGAAGAATCACTATCGATAATGATATTTTTAAAATTCAATTATCATAAACTTCATGGAGTCACATGAATACATCGATCAATTTATAATCACACACTTCAAGAATCACTTGCCATGCAATTAAAGTGCCACTTGCAATATCTCATCAACAACATAACTTCATCAAACATACAATATATATAACACGTAAATGTATCACCCAAAACTCGAAGTTCCCTTTGGCATTTTCCTTCCTAAGAATTCTTTCTAACTCTAACCCGGTATCACACTTTATACCTTCACATACCCACATTTTAACTTATTTGTTTCCTCCGCTAAAGCACTACTCTTAGGTTGAGGTTTAGAATCGCTCTAAGGTCTATAACCACTTTCGCAAACTAGTAAACTCAAGCAAAACTCTTAACTTAAAACTTAACTTAAAAGAACACTTTTTTAAAGCTAATTACTCGTCTCTTTTCTAAAAGCAAGGTACAAATAATTCAACAGTGTCCTATCATTCTCCTTTGGCATATTCATTAAGGTATCTTCCACACACATTCAAAGAAATTTTCCTAATTCAAGTAGGCACACACTGATCAACCATTCAATAGTTTCTCTCTTAAAAAATTTGCACCAATTACTCCATTTTCACGGATTTGGATCCTCTAAAGTGTAAAAAAACTTGAAAGTGTCAAGTTTCATCATCTCACCATTGATTTTATTTTATTTTATTTCTTTATTTATTATCTACACAAAAGCTAATGGTGAGATGGTAAAACTTGACACTCTCAAGTTTTTTTACACTTGAAATGATCCAGCACCCATTTTCACATATTATAACACAACTCACAAAATTTTCCATCCATTCTCATTGTCTTTGTTCTCAGCCACAATAACAAAAACGTAGTTCAAATTTTCTTTCAAACCTTCTAACAACATTACTACTTGCACATACACTTAAACATCATTGTAAGATAAGTTTTAACATTAAATTTTTCTCTCTTTCTTATGCATACTTTCTTCAAAACCAACTATCACATAAGCTTTAAATAAGTAAATCTATGTTGAAAAACACTCCAAAGTTCAAAAATAAACATTTGATTATCATGAAATTTCAAAAGGCTCAAAATTTAAGAAACATATTTAGAGGTTTATCATACTTATCAACCCAACAACGCCATTAACAAAGCAACTTAAGTATAAAATCCATCTTCAAAATTTTTTCTAAGAGTTAAGACTCATCCTTTTCAAAAACTACTTTTACATATCTATATATCCATTCCGTGGAAACAACATTTACAATGGCACTTTTATAAATTCTATACTCAAATTATTCAGAGATGTTAGAACTCAAGATTTTTTAAAATAAAAACCGTGAACATACTCATCAAGACATAGACTTCAACATTCATGAATAGACTTTAGGCAAAACTCATCTCAAAAACTTTTAAAGCTCAAAACTTAAGTTTTTTTCAAAAATAAATTCCATGGTTCACAAGATCATTACCATGGCATCAACATTAAAAAAAAAATTCTAACATCCAAAACAAAAACTTTTTTTCAACAAATTACATGAGCTTGAAGCTCTTGTTCATAGCTTCATCTTTAATGAAGACTAAGCAGGGTTTTAAGCAAGTGCAAAGACTCAACCTTTTTTCTAAAAGAAGACCAAAACAAGAAAGCTCATGAGATTCTATACCTCTTAATGAAGAATAGAAGAGAAAAAGATGAAGTGAATGAGGTGTTTCTGGTTGACCTTGGGCGATTTTTGTGTAGGAGATAAATATCGTGAAGAATTGTACACTTTTTTTCTCACTTTCTCTTTCTAGATTCTCTTCAACACTTATTACTCGTTTGGTACGCCGTATTAGGCATGATAGCAGTGTTTTAAAACTCGGCTCGGTCATCGACTCGGTCGAGGTACTGAGTCAATGAGTCACTGGTCGGAGCAGTGAGTCAATGGGCGGACTGCTTAACTCGGTGTATATTTAAAAATTTTAATATTAATAATACAGCTCATACAACTTCACATTTTTCATATTTTTCAGTGATGTAATTATATTTATAATCAATAATGTGCGTTTATTGTCAAATAACTGCATGTGGCATAGTGGGAAAGTAATATTTTTATATCCTTCATGTCCTGTGTTCGATTCCACCTGTTAGCATTTTCAAATTTTTTTCCCTTTTGTGCTGCAGTAGTTGACCCAGCTGGTTCAACCGCCCGAGTTTGGCCGGTCCAACCCGAGTTTGACCGGTTTATTCCAAGTTTGACTGGTTTGATGACACAACCGATCTGAACCTGCGACCGGACCGGCCTTAGGACCGAGTTCCGATCGAACCGGTCGGACCGTCCGGTCCGGTCCGAGTTTTAAAACTATGCATGATAGTATAAGTTTATACAATACATTATGGACATTCCATTGTTTGTTGTTAACATTATATTGTATAAGCTTATACATCGTTCTCCTCTTCTACATTAAAATGATAAATTATTTAATACATCCTATATATGATAGATACAACATGATGAGTGTGTGACATATAAGCTAGGTGAAAATATTTAATCCCCCTCCCCACCACCACCCTCCACCTCCACACCCACCGCCCTCCACCACTACAACCACTATCGTTTCTACCATCACCATCGCTATCACCACGACCACTTCCGCCATCACCACAACCACCACCACCACCACCACAGCTCATCGCTACCACCATCATCACCATCACCTTTCAACACCACCACCACCACCATCGCTCCCACCACTTGAACCACCAACGCCATTGCCGCCACCACCACCCTACAACACTACCACCACCACAATACTCTCCACCAACACCATCCACTACCACTACCACCACCGCCTCCACCACCCTCCACTACCATCGTCATCGCCACCAGCACTACCGCTACCGCCACAACCATCTCCCTCCATTGCCGCGACCAACGCGACTTCCACTGCCACCACCATCACCTTCCAACACCACCACTATCGTCGCACCACCCTAACTACCACCGATATTGTTGCCACCACCGCCCTACAACATTTCCACCACCATAATACTCTCTACCAACACAATCCACCACCACAAATGTTGCCTCCACCACCCTCCACCACCATCGCCACCACCGCTATCTATTTCCACTACCCACCACCCAACACTACAGTCACACCCACCTCCCTCCACCGCCGCCACCACTCAGCATCACCACTACCACATTTCCAGCCACCACCACCCTCCATCACCACCACTGCCATAGTGGCAGCCACCCCGACCGCCACCACCATCTTTATCACCCGCTAACATCATCCTAATTTTTATAATATCTATCATTATTCAATAATTCACGAAACATAGGTTTATATTAATTTAAATGAAGTAATAATTTATATAGTGTATGATCAAACGTCATTGTTATTAAATTTTTATCAGGTCTTATACTATCAAACCTTATACTATACAACATACCAAACAATTCCTTAGGAAAAAAATTAAATGAAGGGTTTGATATGGAGAGATAGAGAGAGGTGCAACCTTTTAAGGTAAAAGAGAGTGAATTTTTTTCACTTTACATTGCTTAGGTCATGTGTGTAAGACATGTCATTATCTCAGATTAAAAGATTTTGTAATCTAGTGTTTGACCTTATCTGTTTGAGTTGGAATATATAGGATCCTAGTCATTATCCTCATCCCTAGTCCCACGAGCTACTCTATAAAGAAGCGTTTTACTCCAAAGTAAAGCACCTCTCTCACTAGTATTCTCCTCGTTCTTCTCTCTTTCTCTAATTTTTTTTCTCTGCCATTTCTCTCTCCAACAACAATGGCATCACCATCCTTATCAAAGACCATTACTTTGAAGGCCGCTGATGGTGAACTCTTTAGGGTGGAGACATCGATCGCAAAGGAGATGAAAGCTGTGGAGATCTTCATTGATGATGATGATAAGGCCTTCATCATTCCCCTCCCCGAGGTATCCAGCCAAGATCTCGTCAAGATCATCGAGTACTGCAAGCAGCGTCGCACCGCCGCCAACGCCAAAGATTTTGATGCAGAGTTCGCGAAGGCGCTCAACAACAAAGAGTTGTTGTCGCTGATTGCTGCAGCAAACTACTTGAACATGGCAGATCTGCTTGATCTCTTGAGCCAGTGCATTGTGGATCGGGTATAGAACACCATCTTCACTAAGGAGGAAGAGGCCAGTCTCCGTGAGGAGATGCCCTGGGCCTTTGAGCGTGGTGTCGACACCATAGTGAATGAGAATTGAATGTCGCAGCTACAGAACTAGGGTTTCGGGGAAGTTAATTATCTTATCAATCTGAAATTTGTATGCAATAGATGTTGAATTTGATTCAAGTTATGAGAATTTAGTGTTCAGATTTTTAATTTTATTAATAAAAGTGGTTTGCTTTTTGAAATTAAATCCATCTTAGTGTGTCAAGCATGATAGGGATTTCATGATTCATAGTCTATTGACCACTCTTGGATGTGGACACCAGAGAGAAAAAAAGATAAGAGATGTGATAAATGAAATATATGATGCAATGTGATAAGAAGTAACAAATAAAGAGAGAAAATTATTGATATGTATGTTGTTGAGTGATCTATGAATCAGGACTCATTCTGCTTCAGAGTTCAGTCCATACGTATCATGTAAATTTATTTAATTCAAATTTAAAATCAAATTTTACTTTTACCAAATGTATTAATGGAGTTTTTATTATAATTATTATTATCATTAATTTATCATTGACATTATTATATTAACTTTAATTGTAATATTATTAAATTGTATATTTATTAACTTACTTAAAAATTGAATTGTGATAATTTATTAAAAACATTATCATGTTAATTTATTTAAATATATGGGTTCTTTTTTAAATAAAGAATTGTGTTATTATCCACTAAAAAACCTTGAGGAAAGAACCCCAAGGTTGGAAGATGAGCGAGTAAAACCACCAGCAACAAGGTAAAGCACGCACCGCTTGAAAGAAAAACCCAAAAAATAGGGAACAACCCCGCAAGGAACCAAAAAACAACCCCACAGGCTATCAGCATAGCTATACAAACAAAAAAGTTAAAAACACGAAACACCAAAGGGGCACAAAACCAGCCTAAGAGAACATATCATGGCATGAAATGTTCCTTAAGAACCTTTTCAAGACCTTGTAATGCATCCATGTCGCTCCCTTCATACACCAAACCCACAACCTTGCCGAGAAGTCACGCCTTCTTCGCTCGCGTGAAGAAACGCCCCTGCTAGTAGTGCCCAAATCTGGCAAAGACGTAGATGCCAAAGAATTGATCAAGGCAGAGCCCTCATCCAATAACAAAGGAACCTCTAAAACTGTGTCTCTTGACTTATTTTTCCTAGGCCTCCCACGAGATCGAGAGGTAGAATCACTAAGGCTGCAACCTGTAACCTTCTTAGGATGACCCCGTCGTTTAGGAGCGCTAGAGGCCCCACCCTTATCAGCACCAGGTTCCACTTCTGGCAAATCGTGAATATCGACCTCCGACTGACATCCACCAGCATCAAGGGGAGGATCCAAACTGAAGGTATGAAAAACGGTAGAAAGGGGGGTTTGAATAACGTTTTCAGAATAAAACTTTTACCTTAAAGATTTTATCAAATCTTTCAAGAACAAAGTGCTTAAGATAAGAGATAGAAAAGCACGCAAGGATTTTATCCTGGTTCACTTGATAAATCCCTCAAGCTAATCCAGTCCACCCGTTAAGGTGATTTCTTCCTTCTTAGAATGAAGGCAATCCACTAATCAGGTAAATGTTACAACTGCACTTGAAACCTACAAGTGACTAACAATTACATTGACTTAGCTCACACTAAGATTCACTCTCTTAGTCTTCTCTAGGATCCGATCAAACTTGATCTCCTAAAGGTAACTAAACAACTGTTTAAGAAAGAATGTTTACAAAGAATTTGCTTCTGAAAAGCTAAGAGTAAACACAATGAATTCAGATGAAAGAATGCTTAGAAGGTTTTTGAATATAGCTTGTGCGTATGAGATTCTTCCAACATATCTTTCAATCTTCAGCCTCTATTTATACTCCAAGGATTAGGGTTTGAACGCTGCATGGAAATGCTACCGTTGGAGGGCAGTTCTGGAAATTCCAGCTTCTGCTGTGGCTGAGAATGTTATGTAGGTCGTCAGGATAGTACATTTGCTTTTGTACTTAGATAGTGACATGACCTTTAAACCTAGTAGACTTCTGATCAGGGGAAAGCTTCATGTTGGAACTTGTGAAGCTCGTTGATCAGAGTCAGAGGGAAGCACAGATCCTCTGACCGTTGTATCTTCTGATTCTGAACTCAGAGGGAAGTACATGGTCTTCAGAGTCATCTTGCTTCTGGACATCAGAGTTTCCACTTTTCAGCTTCTGGATCTTCAGAGTCTTCTACACCATCAGAACATCTGAACCTTCAGAGTGTCTGGGTTGTCAGAGCGTCTGGATCTTCAGAACTTCAAGTGACTGAGTCCATATCAGAGCTTGTAAAACTTCAGATCTTCTGAAGCTTTTCTACAGTTCAGAGTGAACATAGATGTTGCGAAAGCGTTGCTTGGGTCACTCTTTAAGCACAGTGCTTCTGATTTGTGTGAGATAAAATAGAGGTCAGAGCCTGTAAATAGCACACTCAGAAAAACACGTTAGAGTACCATAATTGTTCATACTAAAATGTTAACTTGTAATCATCAAAACATAGAGTTGTACTACTCGATCAAAACTTGATCTTACACAAACGACACTCGTTTAACCCCTCAAAAGAACGAATAAAACCACCAACCAAAACAGAACCAACAAACACCTTAAATTGGTCCTCCATAACTAAGGCCTCCAGTGTCCAAGCACTTCTCAAGACTCCTGAATTGAAATCGACCTAGGCTAAACGCAGCTGCTCAAGGCACACAACATTGCTGCCCCAGGGAAGAAACAAGAACATTCTTACCTAAGTTTTCAATCATCCATCTGAATTCTTCACCATCACCAGCAAAAACCGAAGCGTCCTCCAGCCTTTGTTCCTTGACCACGACCTCAAGGAAAAGACAGTCATCTAAGACTCTGTTGTCCTCTTCACAAGCACTCCAACCCCCAAATTAAGTGGATTCTTTTAAATTTGGATAAATAATTTTTCACACAACCCTAAATTCATTTTGTAAGTAAATTAAAATCATTTTATAAGATATGGTTTATGTTAATAAAGAAGAAAAGAAAATATAAACAAGGAAGAAAAATATAAAATATATATAATTATTGTCAAATCTTCAAATTAAAATTTCAAAATTCACAAACGGCAACAACTACTGAAATAAAATTAGTTTTAAAGAAAAAACAACTACTGAAATAAAATTAAATAATTATCAAATTATATTCCATTATTGGTTAGACAATTATTGCGTGTTAGTATTTTGGTTAATCGTCAAATATTTTAGCCACGGACACAAATCAATCAAGTCTGCCACAATTATAATTGCCAATAAAGACAAACAATTGGTCGAATCTATCAGAAAATTTTCTCATGATGTTTCACTCTAGATGATTATCAACTGCATTATTAACCATATCATGACTGCTTCTATAATCACAGTCCAACATTTCATATGCATCTATTTTGGATCAAACCCCTACATAGACTGGTAGAATTAATATTAAAGCACTTATTATTAAAGTGCATGATAGGAGAAATGAGATAGAAAAAGCTAGTGTGCCTATTTTACAGGGTCCAAGCAACAATATTTAATCAGCTTGATCTTAACACTAAACCAGAAGAAAGAAGCATGGGTAGTTTGGTTGGCTCTTGACAATTTTTTTATAGCTACAAGAGGAAGATTTCTAAACAAACAAACTAAGGAAGAATATCAAAGCATAAAAACCTTAGAACCACATAAATAAATGCAATATTTAGAGGGGGTATTTTAGATTTGAGAAGGTTGTAGACTTCGTTCAATTTAAGTCCATGATTTGGCTTCAATCCAAACTAAATAACCTTAGCTTTTCCATTTATGATTGCAGATGCAATCATTATTGTGTCTGTCAACTCTATAATTTGTTCATTTTGATAAGCAATTTGGCTTGGTACCCTTGTACCTGGTTAATAAAAACATTTACGATAAAAAAAGTATTAGGACAATTAGTAGGTTAATTGTTGTCAGCTCTCGGTCAGTTAGGCTTTAGTAGAATGATGGTTGTACAATCAGTTAATACATCCTTATAAGAGCAAGGGAAGTTAGAAGCAAAGGGCATTCAGTAAAGTGAAATAATGTTGGGAGAGTGCTAGCTTGTCTCGGGGAGAACATAAATTAACTTACAACACTAATTGAGAAAGCAATATATGGTTTGATGAAGGTAAAATAGTTCAGCTTACCCACCAATCTTATATACTTTTGTAGGTCCCAATATGGAATTCGCTCTATTGTAAGTTTCAGTCTTGGCTCCAAAGGTGTCTCATGACATGGTTTGGACCTCATAACACGAGTCTCGGCTAGCAAGTCCATAACATGCTTTCTTTGGTGATCTAAATATCTCATTCTTCGAGTACATAACTTTAATAATCAAGTAGCATTTGGTAGACAGGTGGGAAAGGAACGAAACATGACATATAGGTTATGCTATGTGTTTGTCATGTTTTTAGAATGGAATGGAACTTGACAAAAAGCTCATGGAAAGGGACACTTTGATTATGTGTAAAAGGGTGGAACATAAGATAACGGAATGACACGCCCTCTTAAAAGAAAGTCTCGCATTATGAAGAAGGTGAAACCTTCATTAATTCATAAAATATGTGATGAATGTGGTGCCAGTCTTTTCTGTTACAGTAAGAGCTGTTCAGTAAATAGAAGCTCTGGTCCTATCCGCAGCTGGTGGTGAAGTCAGTGAATCAGCCCCATAGCTTTCTTCCTTCAAAGAATAAGTTTTGTCATTACGAACTAAGACCGAAGGCAGGTGCAGTTAATAGAGCAATGCGCGGGTTAGGCTTTTTCAAGGATTGCGAGCTCCAAGCATAGCTTCTCGCAGGGATAGAATATGAGAATAGGGCCTTTGTTGCCACGCCAGCATATGCTAGGCAGGATTAGATTGAGCAGTATAAAGGTGACTTTCTTGGCACCGGGGATTGCCATTTACATTTGACTCCTTTTGGTAAGGCAAGGCAACCCTTTCTTAAATTAGGACCGCTTCTCCGATGAGATGATAGATGCCTTTGGCCGATTCCCTTGTCATCTCGCCTCCCCGCTCAAACTCAAAGAAAGTCTGTATTAAAATAGAGGGAGAGGGAGCTCTAGAGCTCTTCCCTTTGGGACACGTGAACTCCATTCTTGGCAACTGCCCTTTGCTGTAGCAAAAGTACCTTAAAGATAAGAAAGAGGGTCGGGCCAAGATCGCCATTCCGAATGTTGAAGAATCGGACTATACTTAGTCATTGCCGTCAAAAATCCAGATGGAATATTTTTCTACCTCAGAAGCGAAAGTTATAAATGTGAAAGTCGGTTCCTAGAGAACAGAAAGGCGCACAGTAAATAGGCGCGTTGACTCGCATGGCGACGGTCGAGCGCTCTCTCCAAGACGAATAATTGGCCTCCCCTGAAGGACAAATGTCGGTTAGAGAGGCATAGGTTTTGATAGTCCAGGTAGGCTATATGAAAGAAGGGGATAAATTGCTCTTCATTTTATAAGGTAATATCTCTTCACGCGAAAGCCAACCAATTCTACGAGGACCTGCGCCTTATATAAATCAGTACTTCTCTCTCCGACTTCCAGCACCTACCCGGATCCTGCCAAAATGAGACTGAAGTTCGGTACGGGTTGAGGTAAGGCTAAGCCGACGCTACCACCTACCCCTCGCTTGAGGTATCTTGCGATAGGTAGTTTCCCTTCTTGGCCGAGAGCTTACATAAATGATGGGGTCCCCGGATGTTGCTACGAATAGTTATGTCATAGGATATATTTATTTTGTATTGTGATGAGTAAGTTAACTATAGAGATCGAGGTTCAGATCAAAACAGACTCTTTGACTAAGGCATGTCGCTTCGACCTAGTAAGCCAGTCCCTCTACCTCTTTCGCATGCTGGTATGTCTTCTCGTCTGCAAGACCCAGCTAAAGCAAATCTTCATGAAGTTTTCTGGGGACTCTATCTTTACTTGTAGTTCGTCACTTGTTGGCAAGGGCTTCGGTGTAAGCACCAGTTCGAACTCTTTCTAGAGGTAAGCTTTCTGCTCTCCTTATTTAGTGCCAACTCCGCGGTAGGGAGTCTTCTACAAGTCGCATTACCGGTCGATGACCTTCTTTTGGAAGTTGTCAAGATGCGGGGAACCCTTCCTTGCATTCTATTATAGTATTCGCTTCAATCGCTCCTGAATCGGCGGATCAAAGATCGGAATACCTTCTCGTCAGGTGGATTGGATGAGAGGGCGCTATTTGCTTGATTCTCCTGTTCGCTCTAGTTCACCTGGTTTACAACGGTCTGTTTGCTAGGTTTTAGACAAGGTCCTATGGCCTTCTTAGCAGCTCTTTCCTAATCAATCAGCTTTTGGCGGAAAGACTTTGAAGAATTCCACCAACTACTGATCTCATGAAAGGAAGTACTTTTAAACAAGACTTTCTTTCTATTGCACCACGCCGGAACATATGGACACTGCCTAAAGTGAAGGAATCAATCGGGGGTGTCCCGTTTTCCTGCTTCTGTGCTTGTTATTAAGAGATATCCCTCTTCGTTTCACTCGTTTAAGGAAGACTCATACAGCCTAAGAAAACAGGGTTTACGAATAGGGGGAAGGATGTGACTTTTTCTGCTTCATTTAGGGACCAGAAAGCTTTAATGGCGGGGGCAGAAACGGATGCTGGTACGAATAGAAGATGGCCCAGAATAGCCAAAGGGGTCCTATCAGTCTAATGTGTAATGTCCGGTATCAGGAGTCTTTTAGTAATCCACAGATTAGGAACCGAGTGGGGAAGTGAGCTCTAAACTCTAAAGGCCACCGGAAACCTATTCCTTTTAGTCTGATTTGCTAGCCTCAAAGATTGGAATTAGGCACCTACTGATGATAGGATTGATTCGAGAAAGTCAATGGTATCCAGGAGATGCTATCAGAAGAGATGCCAGTCGGGGCTAGTAGTTCCCCAGCTAGCAGACAACCGGAAATCCAAGCCCTTGCAACAACCAAAAAGCAGTAAGTCTTCCTTCCAACAAGCAAGGGGATTGGAATGCGTACGGAATGGAATAAGTTCCCGACAGCTTACGGGATATGGGGTTTTGAGTTGGATCTTCGAGCAAGCGCCGCTACTCCTTTTTTTATTGCTTAGTCTTAACATTCCATCTCCCTCTGTAACTGGACTAACCTCGCCTTGCCCTAACTCTGCTCTGGACAGCTTATTGCTATCTCTATTTACTTAAAAAGCGGATGGGACTTTACTTCTAGGGCTTGAAGCCTTCTCTTCTCGCTCATTCCCGACTAATGGCAACCTTCACTAGTCCGGTATTCCATTTTTTAACCAACTTCCATTTCAACCCTCATCAAATCCAGATACCAATCCAATGAGTTCGATCCATTAGGTTCTTCGATTTGTTCAGAAAAGAAATGAGAGACGAGAAAACATCTTTGATTACGATTAAAAAGATTAAAAGAACAATCTCAAATAGACCAAGATCCAATTTCGGGTAATTTATTGGTGAACATATTCTGCCTCTCTTCGATCCCCTCATTTATGTGCCAGAATAAAGATATATTTGGTAGGAAAGTGGAAGATACTTTTTTGTATATTAAAATCAAAGGGAGCGGGAAAGCTGCAGTAATTATTTTGAAAAGCCCGGTTCTCTTTGTCTTCGAGCTTACATTCCTCAATCCATTGTTTCGCTCCTTCAAATATACCTCCCCACCGATAGATAGAGACAAATGGGAATAACCGAACCACGTCTACAAAATGCCAGTACCATGCAGCTGCTTCAAAGCCAACGTGATGCTCCTTGGTCAGATGACCAAGATATTGGCGAATACCACATATGATCAAGAAAAGAGTACCTATAATCACATGAAAACCATGAAAGCCAGTTGCTAAGAAAAAGGTAGAACCATAAATACTATCCGAAATAGTGAAGGGGGCTTGATAATATTCCATTCCTTGAAAGCCAGTGAATACTAGAGCCAGTGAAACAGTTGCTACTAAAGCGTAAACTGCTCGTTTTTCCTTCCCCGCGAGTATAGCATGATGAGCCCAAGTTACGGCTGCTCCGGATGAAAGGAGAATAGGGGTATTAAGAAATGGGATTTCCCGAGGATCTAAAACCCCAATCCCTTTTAGGGGCCAAATACCCTCGATCTCTACCGTAGGTGCCAAAGAAGAATGAGAAGAAGCCCGAAAAAAAGCAAAAAGGAACATAACCTCCTATATGATGAATGGAATAGAACCATATCGAGGTCCTAATTGTACGACTTTGGTATGATGTCCTTCCAACGTGGATTCACGTAGAACATCGCGCCACCATACAAACATGGTATATAGGAGAAATATTAGGCCCAAACTGAGAAGTGTTGCACCCCCTTGAAATGAGTGCATGTACATCACACCTCCTACGGTGGTTGCCAAAGCTCTGAGTGAACCCGAAATAGGCCATGGACTTGGATCTACCAAATGATAAGAATGCCTCTGAGATTCAATCATAAACCACTTTGCCTCGGTTGTATGTAAACCCCCCTTCACCCCCACCCCCTAAAGTGGTAAAGAAGGGCTCTTTTGCGTCTTCTTATATTTCTATATGACAGGACAAAGAAATAGGAAGGGGTGGTTCTTTCATTGCATTGATAGAAGTCTAACTAGAAAACGATCTCTATAACACTTTGAGAAGAGAATCGTTGGTTTGACCGACGAACTACGTGGGAAAATAGACCTTCTTTCTTTGATTTTCATCAAGCATTTTTTGAAAGTAACAATTCTACTCAGTTTGGTTTCGGAAAACTTGCTAGTCGCGGATTAGTGCGTTCTGCGCCGCCGGCGGCGCAGGTTGATCTCTCTGGTGGAGGCTGCATTCATTTATTCAACTTGACACGTGGGAAGGGCTGACTCTCCTAGTGGCTCGGCTTGGTCTCGCTCCCTTCCTGCACTATTCCTCCCCACTAAAAAGAGCGATTAATGATCTCGATAACCTTTCTTTCTGAACGCAAGACTACCCCTCTTCCCGAAAGCTTCGCGGGGCGATTTGAAATGTCATACTGTACTGGTTGGACGATGGCACAGCAGGACCCTCGTATGAAACCCCACCGAGCTTCCTTGCACTATGTGGAACGGACTATTCTCGGATTGGACACGCCTATAGCTAAAGGAACGTACAACGAGCCGTAGCGGGAGGGAGGCCAATGTCCCATCAGATGCCACAGCCCACGGGCAAGCCAGCGACCTTCACCTCCCGTAAGTCCCTTCGGTCTCATTTAGCTCTGGTGGGCGTGGTTCTGTAGTTCTTCTGTTCTGGCCTTCCTTCATGTCGTAGCCTTAGCTTATCGACGGGTCTTGCAATACATACAACATTTTCTTTGACTCATCCTTGGATAAGAACGTTCTTTGTTTGAGTTTGAAGTCGTTACCTTGCGGGAGCCATCTGGGCGAGACCCTTCTCTCCTTTTTTATTTCCATCCATATATATGGTATGTTGAATCACTTGTGAAGTCGACTTTACTTGACCGTGTCTGCTTCAACTTCACCCTAGACTCGTGTCGTGTAGCAAGACTAACAAGTGGTCGAGTTAATTTATGAACGAACGCTATTATAAAAGAAGCAATACCATTCTTATTTTTTGATTCTTCCTTGGTCGTGTGGAACATGGATTAGCATTATGTCATTCCTACAAGTGATCACCCATCCAGGATTTGAAGAAGAAGCGCCATATGAGGACTTCGAGATAAAATATAAGATGTTTCTTCCCATTCCTCGTGACCCATTTATTTCTCCGAAACAAGAGAGAGAAATTATTTTCCTCCTTTTTCCCAATAAGTCGACGGCGTTACACCATTGGGATACTTCGAATAAACTAGAGTACATATAGGATAAACCGGTGCTAAAACCTTTTCTAAAGATATCTTCCAAACTGTTGGGGTCGTTGCTCCGGATTTTGTTCCCCCAGTTTGAAACCAGTTGGTTCCGTAGTTTTAGAATTCTGCGGATCCCAAGTACTCCATCTCCATCATTGCATATGGGAATACATAAAGTAAAGAGGAAAAGGCATGACCAGAAAAATTGTGTGAAATAAGTGAATTTATCCAGTTGAGGCATGATTGATTGAGAAACAATGATTCCCTCCGGACAGAAAGAGAGTCCCTTCATGTCATGTAGGAGTCTTGAAGAATTCATTCTATTGAGTTGTGATTGGTTGTTGACCAACAAACAGAAAGGATGCATGGGAGAAAGAGAAAGATGCACAAACGAAAGGAAGAAGGGCGACTTCTTTGATAGATTCTGTCCAGCCCAAATCTCGTTTTCGTTTCATACAAAATTTCTTACATATCTCGTTGGGGAGTCAAAGCCACGCAAGAACGACCAACTCTAACTGTTGAAAGCGCTGGCGTTCAGTTTGGTTGCGTGCTTTCCCTTCCTTTCTGTGGTATCCCGGCCTGAAAATTTGTATACAAGGTCTCACATGTAGAGATGCCCTACCCATAGAAGAAGGAGTTGGTAGCAGACAAGTAACTCAATAATGAAACTTCCATGGCGTAAATGTCTCTTTCACTCATCTGTCTAGAGAGATCGTTATTGCATGGATAAGGTGCCTATCTCTGCACGTCCACAATGAGATCAGAAAAGCAAAAAAAAAAATTGTAACATAACGGAAATGAAAGCTAAAATAGCAACATGAGATAGGAGAGAGTTGAACCAGGCAACACCAATCTCGATTCAACTACATACGGTTGGTGTAAGGGGAGAACTGTTGTTGAGGAGTCAAATCCTGGTAGCAATCCTGTCTGTGAGAAAGCCAGTCTTGAAGTTCCTAGTGAGGCAAGATAGTATATAAGTCTCCGGATAGTAGGAGTATATTTTACTTCGTTTCCCCGATAATCAGTTTAGGGCAAGTGAGCTAGTTGCAGCTTCAACAGCAAAAATAAAGAATAGTGGGGTTTTAGTTGCAGTTGAAGTTAAAATTTCTTTTGTTTTGATGTCGTGCCCGGTGGTTTTCTTGGTTATACCTTACCCAAGGATTTTCCAGGTTTATTTCCAATGTCAGTAAAAAAAGTCTTTCAAGCAAATTTTGACAGCCGAGTCTTTACTGCCAGCTCTCAAGCTTGTACTTTTAAGATAATTTATGTATTTTTATTCATAAAAGTATAGGATAACTTTTATCCATTTAGAGCTCTTGGTTTAATTTTTTATTTTCATAAAGAAAACTTACTTCTAAAAATTGATTTTTAAATAAATTATCCATCACTTATTATTTTTAACACTGTGTTATTTCCCCAAAGTCGTATCATCCTCATGAGGTGTTATAAGATCTCACATCTAGCCAATAATTTGTTTTCCTTCTGCTCTCGCATTCGATAAACAATCGACATTTCAACTTCATATGACAAGCATATCACACTTAGTGCAACACAATGATTCAGCAACATATCATATCATCTAATCATATAGTTCAAAGAGTTACATGGATAAATCGATCAATTCATAATCACACACTTAAATAATCACTTGCAACAATTCATTGATAATATACTCATACACTTAAAGTTTCATTTGTCATGCAATTAAAGTGTCACTTGCAATATCTCATCAACATCATAACTCCATCCAACATACAATATATATAACACATAAACGCATCACCCCAAACTCAAAGTTCCCTACCCTTGACATTTTCCTTCCTAAGAATTCTTTCTAACTTTAATCCTGTATCATATAAGCTTTAATTAAGTAAATCTATATTGAAAAACACTTCAAATTTCAAAAACAGACGTTTGATCATGATGAATTTTCACCAGACTCTCAGAGCACCTCATTGCCACTCATATGAGGCTTTATGAAGTTCCTTAGAGGGGTAGTTTGCTTTTGGGGTGGCTTGCTTTTGGCTGGTCTTTTAGGGGATTTGTTATAGTTTTCTGGATGGGTCGCTTTTAGGTGCTTTGTGTAGGTCTTTTTAGGTTTTTTTATCTCTTGTTGTCATGGGTGTTTTGTCTTTGGGTTTTGGCCGGGCTCGGTGGTCCTTGAAGATGTTTTTGGATGTCTCGTGGTTTTCTTTTTGTTATTTTCGAGCTCGTTTGATCTGTAATCTCTACTTGAGAGTTTTTGCTCTCAAGCCTTTTGCCAATATAATTTTAGCTTTCTAAAAAAAAAAAAAACTAATTAGAGGTTTATCATACTCATCAACTCAACAACCACATTAACAAAGCAACTTAGTACAAAATCCAGTTCAAGAATTTTTCTAAGAATTAAGACTCATTCTTTTCAAATACTAATTTTACATATTTATAGATCAATTCCGTGGGAACAACATTTACAAAGGCACTTACATATGTCCTATACTCAAATTATTCAGATAGGTTAGAACTCAGGATTTTTTAAAATAAAACCATCAACATACTCATCAAGATGTTACAACTCAAACTGTTACTCAAATTGTTTAACGAATGCATGATATGTTCTCATGGTTAGTCATACATAATAGAATCGCCCTCGTAGATATTGGAGTTTATCTTGAAAAATGTGATCACATTCAACCTAGTGTCCGAGCATTAACCTTGCAACGGGATTACCTCAAACTAATCTGAGTTCCATCTTCAATGATGAATAATATTTCTTCTCTCAAGACCATTATTCAGTGAATTCTCATATAAAGTAGGAAATTTTTATTCAACCCCCCTCCCCCACATCTATTTAGACCCCCAAAAATGTGTAAAAAGTCCAAAATACCTCCTTTTAAAAAAAACTTCCCAACACCCCAATCAAAACTTCCCACCCCCCCCCCCAACTCATCAAAACTTCTCTTCTCTCGCTCCCTCACCTACTGCAATTGCCACCGCGTGCGCTGCCGCATTCGCCACCGTGTTCTGCCGCTGCCACCGCCACCGCGTGCGCCGTCACCATTGCAAGAGAGTTGGGTCGTCACCACTACCACCGCGTTTTCTCCCACATTTCACTGTCGACGCGATCTGGTAAGCAATCGACCCGACCCATATCATTTGATTTTTTATCGCACTCTGAAGGAGCGTCTAGGTTGTACCTTTAGGATGCGTTTTAATATAAACGCTCCTTCAGGGTGCGCCTTAGACGCACCTTCAAGGAACGAATTGGGCGCACCCTGAAGGTGCGATTTTAGTCAGTAATTTAAGCATGTTGAATTATTTTTTGAGATATGGCAAGGACAAATAATTCAAGTGTGGGGAACCCCCCACCAAGTCCCCCACCAAAAAGTAGGATTCACCCCACGGCATCGATACGTAAGAAGCGTGAAGAAGAAGCTCGTAAGAAGCGTGAAGAATCAGCCCGTAAGAAGCGTGCAAGTAGTGCAGCAACTGCAGCGAGTGTTGTACAGGAGGTTGAAGAAGATGATGATATGTTTGATAATGAACCTCAGCAAGATGATGATATGGCTGATGCTAGAGGTGGGGAAGATTCTGGTGAACAACAAGATGAGGATTCTTGTGAAGAAGAGGCTGGTGAGTCTAGTGAAGAAGAGGAAGAGGAAGAGGAGGAGGAGGAGGAGGAGGAAGAGGAAGATGATGGGCAAGGTGATCGAGATGCTCAGCCTGAGGAGGAGGAGGAGGAGGATATATACTTTGCTGGGGGGGCCTTATGACATATCATTGTTGAAGTCCTTCAAGGGACATGTTGCATTGCGAGTGTGGAGGCATTACAAAGACCCACATAAGATGCATGATCGGGGTGTCATCAAGACTTGCCACCATGGGAATGCTTTGCTTGGGAACGACAAGGAGAAGAAACTACGGGTTTTAGAATGCTTCTCGAAGTACGTAAAGGGAAGGGTGGAGGCTGCTGGCGTATTGCCTCTGATGACATGCAACTTTCCCTCGGTGGACAGGGCCATGCTGTCGGCGTTTGTGGAGAGATGGCAGTCGGAGACTTCGTCTTTCCATCTACCATTTGGAGAGATGACCATCACACTGGATGATGTTAGTTCTCTGCTACACATTCCTGTGAAGGGAAAGTTCTTCACTTTACCAACCTTGACACGTGAGGAAGCAGCCACTGTACTGGTTAAGCAGCTTGGGGTTACACAGGATGAGGCTGAAGCGGAGATCAGGAGGTCCTTAGGGCCTTATGCTCGGTATACATGACTCCAGAAGGTGGCTGAGGAGATGGCCAAGGCCAGGAAGACCAAGAAAGTTGCTAGAGCCTTCTTGCTGCGTTTGGTGGGGATGACGCTTTTCTGTGCCAAGACAAACAACAAGGTGGAGGTTTCATGTTAGGGGTTGTTTATGGACTTGGAAAAGATTGGGGAGTATGCATGGGGCGTCATGGCATTGGCTTACCTTTATGACCAGCTTAAGGAAGCCATGAAGCTGAGCACTACTAGCTTTGGAGGCTACTTGAACCTGTTTCAGATATGATTATAGTCCTTGCTTTTTTTGAATCCAATGATATGTCCTAAGTAGAACATTTAAGGTTGAATTTGTACGCTGGCATGGATATTTGAGCATTTTCCCTCTGACTTGTTTGGTAGAAATGTCAACAAAAAATATAAAGAGGGAGATGCGAGAGCTTGCAAATGGGTGGCAAGGAGGGGGAATATGGACCTGCATCAGAAGAGGCTTATCCTGGACGACCTTACAGAGAGCAGTGTTATACGGACATACGCCTTATAACGGACACAAAGTTCACTGGCCTTTTCAGCAAGTGTGTCTTTATAGTGGCTGGATTCGCCATTCAAGAATTATCCGACCATACCTGCCAGAGCGTGTGATGAGGAAGTTCCAGATGCTCGAGGATCAACCCAATTTATCACCAGCCCACATGCCTCTTGTTGAGGAGATTGATGCCAGATTTCTTAATTTCACTCCTCATTGCGTGGCTGCTCAGCATACTCCAAGTCCAATGACAATGCCTCGGTACTTCGAATGGTACAAGACAATCACACGCGGCTTTGTGGTCCCTCCGAAAACAAGAGGTCCAGTCGCAGTAACTCTTGTGGTAAGGAACATTAATTTCCCCCCAACTAGTCTTTTTTACAATTTATGCATGAATGTTTATTTTGTTCAAATGTGTTACTTTCCAGGGAGTCCTTGAGCAATTAAAGGAGCTGAGTGCTATAACAGTTGACCCCACCGAGACACCAAAACAAATCCTTGATGCAAACCAGCGTATGCGGGCTATCATACTGCAAAATTTGGAAAAGGAGGCTGATGATGATGACAGTGGCAGTGGACATGCAATGCATGGTGGTGGTGGACCTGACAAGAAGAAGAAAAGGAAAGTGACCGAGACCTCATCCTCGAAGAATACTTAGGAGTAGGGACATAGGATTGATTATTGGATGAATGTAATATAAGTACTACTTGTGATGTGTTTGTTAATTAGGAACAACTTCTGATATGTTTAATTTTGCAATACAATGTGTTTAATTCTTTTATCATTGTTTCTGTTTTCATTAAAAAGTTACTCTCACAGGTCTGGTAATTTAACGCACCAAGAAGCTGCATCCGAGACGCACGTTGTATGTGCGTCTCAGACGCACGTTGAACGTGCGTCTCAGACGCACGTTGAACGTGCGACGACACACTCGCACGTTCAACGAGCGTCATCTCCACACGTCCAGTGAGCGTCTCAGACGCACGTTGTATGTGCGGCTTAAATAGGATTCCAGTCATCAGTATCAGATACAGAAACATAAGCAAATGCAAAATTAGTTTTCATTTGTTGGTTTTCAATTGCAAGATTATACATTACAAAATTTCAGTTTTTGAATGCCAGTATTTGTCCCCTGTGTTTCCATTTGTTTTTTTCTTCTTCTGTTTTAATTTCGGTTTGTGCAACGGCGCAAATTGAGCATGCGCTGTTGACGCACATTGAGCGTGCGCCGTGGACACACGTTGAGAATGCGCATGAGACGCTCCCATAGGGTGCGCGTTGTGTCAGGATGACACAAGCAGAAATACTGGTAGAGACAGTAACAGAAACATAAACAACCAAAAGAAAAAAAATTGTGAATACAACATGAAATTGTGAAGATAGTTCAGCTTGTTTATTAAGAATGTAGAATGATACATGATACATGAAAATTTCACTAAAACATACAAGTACAATGAACCCTAGACCTTAAGCCCTAAACTTAGTACTTGAAAAATACAAGTACAATGATCCCTATGGGATACAATCAGGAAGATGTCAATCTTCCTCTTCTTCCGGTCCTCTTCCTTGTCTTCTCCCCCTTCTCTTTCTTCCGGTCCAGCTCCTCTTCTGCCGTGTTGGGAAATCCAGCAGTGTCGCCACTTGAGCCTACATGTTTCCATCATCACCAATGGTCTCCAGATAGGCCCTTTCTACAGGAGCGTGGACCATTCTATTTAGCAAGTTTGGGTACTTTGAATAACCAAGGATGGTCACCCTTACATTAGCAAGTTTGGCACTTTGAATTTAAAATATCACTCTCAAAGTACTCAAACTTGCTAATGTTGGGGATAATATCCGCATCATCCCAACCATTCACAACTCTAAACTGTGAAAAAGAAAGAGAGGGTAAGAGGAAGAAGGAAGAGAATTGTGTAAATGGATTCCTATGTTTTTCGTTAGAATCTATTGTCCGGGATTAATTTATAAAAGATGTAATGGATTTACTTATGTAATTTATGTATTTTTATTATAAAATCATGGGACAAATTTGTTCCATTTAGAAAGCTCTTGGTTTAATTGTTGATTCTCGTAAAAATAACATACTCCTAAACGTTAATTGATTTTTAAATAAAATCTCCTCCTCTTATTCTTTTGAACGACTGTGTTGTTCCATTTTTCTCTTTTTCTTATTCATAGGCTCGGCCATTAACACTTAATTACCAAGAAGTATTTTTGCTCAGAAAACTATCGCAAAAGTGTCAAATAAGTAAACCTATCGTAAAAAACACTTAAAAGTTCAAAAACAAATCGTTGATCATCAAGAAATATAACAAGATTCAAACTTTCAGAAAATTAATTAGAGGTTTAGAATACTCATCAATCCAAACAACATTAACAAATCAACTTAGTAAAAAATACAAATTTAAGAATTTTTTTAAGAATCAAGACTAATCCTTTTTAAAAACTACTTTTACATATCAATAGATCCATGGGACTTCGGGTTAGTCTCAATGTCCAAGAGCCTGGTGATTATAGAAACACGCAACTTCGGGTTAGTCTCAATGATGTCACGCACAGAAACAACCACATCCATGGCTGAAGCATCATTGGAATCCCCCAAGATGTCCACCAAGAAATGAACAACAGTGCTCGCCACCTCAGGGAACTTAATGGCACAAGTATGAATAGCTTGCACCAGCATCTGCCTATACTCCCCATTCTTCTCATGCTTCCCACTCTGAGTCTTCACACTGATAAGTGCAATTTTTACGTGTTTTTCATTATCATTATAGACACTTATTTGACTAGTATGCTTGCATTGTTGATCATTTTATCCCCAAAGTAGCTTGCTTAGAAAATATTTAGTTTTAGCATAAAAATAATGTAAATATTATGCTTTTAATATTTAATGTCTTAATTTTGATGTAGGAGTAAGATGATCACTTGAAGAAGGCTTGAATCTTGAGCAAGAAAATAAAGTGAGGAAAGTTGGCTCAAATTTAGCTTGAGCGGACTTGAAACAGAGATGAAAAATAAGCAAAGGAAAGAGTTCGCTCAAAAGTTGGCTCAAGCCACCACTTTACAGTAGATTTTCAGCATAGTTCGCTTGAGCTAACTTGAGTTAGCTTGAGCGGACTGAAGGCGGTCTTAACTACTTCAGCATGAAGAAAGGTTCGCTCGAGCCAACTTAGCTTGGCTTGAGCCAACTAAGGTCGGCCAGAAATTCTATAAAAGGCCAGACCCCGAAATTTTCAGGATCTCTTCCATATCTCTTCCATCTCTCTTCCATTTTTTCCTCCCTAAACATTCATAGGAGGCTGGGCTTCATGGGGGAAGGGTCCCTGGGTCTAGGATTGAAAGATTGAAGCTCCGGAGCGTGGCGGCGACCGCCGAAGGACCGTGACAACCTCTCGGAGGCGATGGAAATCTTGGGAAAGCTTCTATCGCCGTGGATCCTTCGCCGTTCTTCTGGGTTTCATCTTTTCTTCCTTATCCCTTGTACTTGTTGTTTCTATTTTTGTATTTATGATGTTATAACTTGATGCTTTGATTGTTGTAAACTCTTTTCATGAATGTAAATGATAATCTTTCATGTATGGTGTTTCTTTCTATGCTTCATGCTTCTAACCAATCAATTGATAATAAAAAGAGTTCACTAATTTATAAATAGATCGGAAGGTTGATATGAATTAGTGTATGCTTAGTTCAATGAAGGTAAAACACCTATGTCTTAGGTCACAATTTGTGTGTTAAAGTTTTGCTTTATGTGCTTCAAGTATCACTGATTTGCGTTAGATTTCCGAGGACTAGCATGAGATCGGGAGATAAATGCAGGTCCGGTTCAAGAGAGAAACCACTCACTGAACCAATAGTCTTAAGGTGAGAATATCTTAGGTAAGAGCAATAGTGAATTTCCACGTGACAGGTGGGGTTCTGAGTTCTAACAGGAGTTTCCGGGTGAGAACGGAGATTCGCAAGCCTAGGATACCTTGTATTAGGATAGATTGGTCATTGGGAATGTCTTTGAGAGAGAACTTGAGTTATATTATTCCTTTTGGGTTTTCTAGATGGTAAGGGATTACGTCTAGGAATTCCAACTGATAGATTCACCTAGGCTAGGGATAGTTAGGTGGATAGCTCTCGGCATCATAAGTGAAATGAACCATTACATAAGTGTTTGAGTTGAAAACAATCAAAGGACTAGGTGACGACATATCTAAATACATTTTCTTCTTTGTTACCTCAGTAAACCTTCTTTTACTGCTTTCATTTATATTCAAAAACAACAAAAACAATTTTATCAAACATATTCTCATCTGCTCAAATCAATATTTAGCTCGTGGAACCAATCTTCACACAATCCCTGAGGACGATAAACCCGTATCTGCTTTGCTATGATTGAATCATAAGGGTTTAGTTCCAAAGCAGTACTAACAAGGAAAAAACCTTTATCACACACCCTCTTTCTTGAGCATCATAACAACCTCATCAATGTTCCTAGAAGTAATGAGCTCAAGTGCAATGCCAATTGTCTTCCTTCTGATATCAGGATTTGGGATGGACAGTGCCCTGAGGACATCCATCACCATCTCAACCATGATCTCCCTGTTAGAGCTCTTGAGCTCGTTCAGGCGAACGAGCACAATGAGCTTCACATTCTTATCGCTCTGAGAAAGCAAGAGCTGGCAATAAGTGCTCGTCGCAGCTTTAATGGCGGTCAGAGCAGAAGATAGCGACACAAGAGTACTAGCACATTCATAAATAACAGCAACAAAAGGTGCATTCAGCAATGATATAATAATCTTAATATATTTCCCTTTCTCACCCTTATTGTTCCTACAAACCTTCTGAATCAGCTCCAGCACCACCATCTGAAGCTGCTCACCCCAGCCAGTGATCTTCACATTGTTGTTGAAGAGGTAATTGATAGCGCGATCCTGCGCGCATGAGAACAGCATGAGAAAAGCGTTTAGCTTGCTGGAAGGGTCCTGCTCGGTGGAGAGGAACTTCTCGACGATCGCAGAGTCGAGAAGTTGCTCACCCTGGGGGAGCTTGTAGACGGACATGGTGGCGAGGATGGCGTTGCGGCGGACGAAGGGGTGTTGGTGCTCGAGATTGGAGAGTATGGACGGGATGAGAGGCTCGATGATCTCGGATTCGTTGAGACGGCAGAGGAAGCGGAGGGTGACACCGCGGATGTACTCGTTAGGGTGTTGGAGGTTGTTGCGGAGGTTCTGGCGGATGAGAATCATATCCGGGAGAACCTTGCCGCGGGAATCGGTTTTGTCAATGATCTCGAAGTAGAGAAGAAGGAGCTTCTGCACGGTGTGGTCCTCATATGGGAGGACGTCGCGGATTATGGTGATGAATAGGTGAGGGATGATTTCGCTATTGAGGAGGAGCATGATCGCCTTCTTCAGCGCGACGATCTTGGCTCCGACGTCATTTCTTTTGAGGGATTCCTTGATCTTGTTGGCCAGTGCCGGCGTTCCCTTGTCGAAGGGCCCCACCAAACTGCACGATTTCTCCATTTTTTCAAATCTGATCAGCAATTCGCAATGAGAAGAGGGTGCAGAATGCTGAACCTGTGAGAGATCTCTCTCAAGAGTGTGAGTGATGTCAGAAACTAAGTGAAGATATTGAAATGAAGAAAGAAATGATTAACACTGGTGTTGTCTAAGGTGCAATATCAATTAGGTCATGCATCGGGTGCAAGACACATTTATATTTATGACTAATTATCATTTTAATTTGTCAATTACGGTTAAACCCTTTATTGCCTTTCTCCCCCAGCCTTCCAAGACCTCTTAGTTGTCAATATGGGCCAGCCCGGCCCATATGGGTCAGCCCGTATGGGTTGGGTTGTGTCAACCCGGGGTCTTAACGAGTCAGGAAAATATGAACCCAACCCGGCTCGCTACGAGCTCGCGGGTTGGCGAGCTGGCTCGCGGGTTGAGTGAAATAAATATAAAAAATAGATAAATTTGATTAGAAAATGTTTAAAATGTTGTAAAAAAAAATAATTTAAAAAAATACTTATAGAAATTGGTATCAACTCATAAGAGTACAAGAATTTAATTTACAAGATTTAAGAACACAATTATTTTATTGTCACATTTAAAATGAGATAAATAATAGAATAACAATAAATAAAACGCAAAAAATAGTCTCAAATTTAAAGAAATGAAAATTTCCATTTTTCTATCTAAAAATAATCCATAAAACTAACCTTGAATTAAAGACAAAAAATAATAATTTTTTTAATAAAAAATAACTCTAACCCGCCGGTTGGCTTGCTTGACCGGCGGGTTAAACGAGTCGGGTTGCACTAACCCAAGTTCTTTTCGAGCTGGAACTTAACCAACCCAACCCAACTCATTTAGCCAACCCGTCGAGCTGCCCCCGGGTTGGAACCCATATAGACAGCTCTACTCTTAGCCCGCAAACTCCCACCTCCAACAACCACCTCCGCCTCCAACCCTTTAATAAACTCCATCCTGCGCTTCCACACCTGCAACATAAAAACAATAATATGCTCACACCCAAATCTCATCACATACTCTACAAACCCCACTCTGCAAAATCTCATCATCACTCCCAAATCCTTTGTTGCGTTTTGACCCAAAAGCCACCCCAAAGAAAACCCATGAGAAGGCATTCCAAAATCACAACTAATTTGTTGCTTCTTCACGTTCAGTTCTATTTTTCCTCTCCATCTTCTCTATATATCTAATTCCTAGAAATCTAGAACATAGATTCAACACCCAGACATATATATGCAATTAATTTGTTGCATTCCAAATTTGTCTCTATCTTTTTTTTTACTTAAATAACAGTGGTGCTCTATGACAATGTTTATGTTGTGGGAGAAAGGTTAAACATTATTATTGGGAGTGATTCTCAAGCGGTAGTGAAACTTATAACTCAAGGTTGTAGTCATCCACATGTTTCCAGTGTTTTGGATATTAGAACCAGGGTTGGGACGGACCAAAGAGTCATTGTTTGCACATTTTCATAGAATCTAACCAAGTGGCAAATTGTTTAGCAAATTTATCGAATGATGTTTTTTGGCATTGCATGTTTTTTGTTTATTCTCATATTAGGTGTAGGGACTAGGGAGTTTTTAGTTCGGGATAGTGTGAGAGTTTCTTTCCAGTGATTGTTATAATTCAGTATATTTTGGGTTTCAACCCTCTTACTTATAAAACAAAAACAATGGTTTATTTTAGTTTCATATTTCCATTCTGACACATGCATGAATAGGAGTGGAATAAGACATACTCGCTCCGTTCATTTTTAAGTGTCATTTTAGAAGAATTTTTTTTCATATTTAACTGTCGTTTTGATGTTTTAGGTTCCATTTTGTCAATTATACACTTACTTTTTCAATAACTCAACTTCACATTTTCCATAAAATACTACTTTCTCAATAACTATGAGAAACTTTATGACTTTATGATTGAGTGTGAGTGATAAATGGTTTAATGATATGAGAGTGGAAAAAAAACTAACAATTCACTATCTTGGTTGGAGAGCTTTATGACTTTATGATTGAGATGTGAGAGGGTAGAATGGGAAAAACAATTCTAACAATCCACTATCTTAATTGGAGAACTTTATGCTAAAACAACACTTAAAAAGTAACGGGGGAGTAACATTTATTGGATTATTGTTCTAAACATGAATTCCAATATAATACTTAGTGTCAGTATTAGTATATTTCATATTCTCAAATTATTTTTGTATTTTATTTTGGAATTCTATATGGGCCTTAGGGTTCTTAAGTTTGGGCTTTTTTACCTTAGGTGTTGTTTTGGGCTTGTATTATGACCCACATAGGATATGAAAATTGGACTCGATGTCTTGGTTTAATTGGTATAGTAGTTTTCATGACGTGTCATTTTGGGCCAGGCTGAGCCTAGTTCAATTGAGCTGCTTAGGCGCCACATCCCTGTATATGGGATGATGCTTTGTATATTTCCACAACTTTGATGATAATTCATAGTTGAATTACGTGAGTTTAGAGGAAATTCTTCAAGTTTTCAACAGTAAATCTCTTGTGAGACCTCTTTCTTTTAAAAATCAAAGATGTAAAAGCCCTTGTACCTTCTCATAATCTCATCTACCTTGAGTTATCATTCATCTACATTTTTTTTTAGATCGTGAAGATAGTGGCACCTCCATTCCTATTCACTTTCATTTTGTTCATTGGTGACTACTTTAAGGAGGTACCAAAATGTTTAAAAAACCATGGGGAATGGAGCTCCAATTCATATCATTTGGTATCAAAGCCTCTTGCTGCTACCTTATAGATATCCGTTGAAGCTTAATCTATACCTCAATTCATGCTTGGGTGAACATACTCAAGGAGGTAATAACCTTTATGCTTCAAAATACGAAGACTAGCTACCATCGATAACAGTGAATGTCACAAGTGCTCACACTAAGCAATAGACAACTTGTCACAAAATATGTTCCATATCTATTGTCAAGGAACAAACCCCTAACCTATATGATGGGAGACAAGAACTAGAAATTTGAGAATCGTATGTCTTAAGTTCCCAAAGTGATGAAGGATGATAACCTTAAAACCCTAATTATGCAGAATGCCAGAATACTAACAACTAGTGATATTTGAAGGTACTAATTAAGGAGAAACACAAAAAAAGAACGCGGGAAAAGGCAAATCAAAATTACAATTTATTCATGACTGCTATGGAACTAATAATTCACATAAAAACTACCGTTATCATTACGGGCTGCCAGAACAAATAGTCAATGATTGATTCTCATATCAATATACGGTGTCCCAAATTCATGTATAGAAAAATAAAAGATGGGTAATAAGGATTTTTCTTAAGTAACATCCAAGGAAAGAATACAGACAAAAATGGAACCTCAAAAGAGAAAATTAATACTAACGAGTTGGCTGCTACCAAAGCCACAAGAATCTGAAGCAATAATCAAGCTTGAAGTTAGCTGCCACCAGAAGCTGCACAGAGTTGATAAGAAGACATACAAGCAAGGAAGCATAAGAGAAAATGGGGCATTTGCTCCTATCAAGCGGCTCCTTTCTGTTTCAAAGTTATCTTATCCCCAAGACTGAGGGCGATTCCCTGGGTTTTACTTCTTATCCTGATGTATCCACTCAACTTACCATCTGCTTGCTTTTCAATGCTCACATTCACTAAAGCATCTTCCCCAAAGACACTCTTAGCATAAAGGTTTGCAGCTAGGAAACCACAATCCCCTTCCAATGCAGATCTGAAAAGAGAAATGAAAACCAAATTAATCACACGCCTTGGTCTTGGTCAAATCAAGATATAACATCAAATCAAAATGTAACAAAGCACGACATATCAATTACATGAAATGTTAAAATATTAATGAATCCACGATTAGTTTACAATTTGTTACAATGATGTTGTAAGGGAAGTATTTGTCAAAAATAAATCTCATGTCCCTGACAAAGACAAATTAGAATGTTTTACCAATTTGAATAAGCAATGTTAAAATTTGGGTTCATTAAAGATATAGATTGGCAAATAAGTGGCAAAGATGCAGAAAACATCAGCATTGGAAAGCTTATCTAGTCGACATTGACTATTCATGAGTAAATGCCACTGATGAAGATTCAAGAAGATATAAACTTTTTAAGAGTTATTTTTCAAACTCAATTTAAAACATTTAACTTCAAAAAGCACAGAAAAATAAAATCCAGGAAGTAGATGCTCAGGAAAACATGGCGGAGCGCATACAGACACAATAATTACCAGAAAGTGTTGTGTTCAAAAGTGATACAGATAACCTTTCATGAGTGAAATTAGAACCAGGCAGAGTTGGAGAACTTACGGTGGGGTCAGGCATTTCATATTAGTTGACTTGATGATGTGGCTCAGAAAATCCCTCTCATCTTGCAATACTGTATTTACAGCAACCTAAAACATAGTAATGTTAATAAAAGAATCAGACACATCATCAAGTTGTTGTGTTTCTTGCCCAAGTACACATTCATGCTTATGTTATAAGTTATAACTTCCGATGTTGTGTCGATTTTGGTATCATACTTGTATTACTAAGTACTAAGTACATCTAAAAGATTGACATGTTGATATGGGTGCATAGAAGAAGGATTTGGCTTGACTTGAGACAATAAAGAACCATCCTGTATCAACAGAAAGCTGATACTAGCCGATGCAGAAAACTCCAAAATTACAGTGAGTATAGCTCAAATCTGTAATGATTCAATCATTTCTTTGTCGGCATATCCAACTTGGATACTTATTTTTAGCTTCCTAGCTAATTTTCCTGAGCAGCTTCTGAAGCTTCAAATCAAACCATTATAGAAGCCTAAAAGTGATTTTCCTTCATTTTATTACCCATTCCTATTGTTTGATGTTAAGCATAGTTACTAGTTAGCAACTCTGGTTTGTTAACCTTGTTTAGCAGGCATAGTTACTAGTTAGCAACTCAGTGGTTTGTTAACTTTGTTTAGCAGGCTTAGTTACTAGTTAGCAACTCAGTGGTTTGTTAACTTACTTTGCTTAGCAGATAAGTATCATAATTTTGTTTATTTCTTTCAAAGATAATATTTTATCCTATTCTAAATTTAACTTATAGCATATAAGTAAAACTACATTTCAGCAAGTTAGTTTTTAAGAAAATATTTTGTGGTGTTCTTGTAGATACCAGATATTTAAGGGTTCAATATGCTTCAGTATGGCTTGAAAAAATATTGTATTTCATTCTTTGTGACGTTGGGAATGCTTCTCAATTCCTAGTATTTTTTTCATGTATAAAATAGATCAGAGAGGTTCTTTGATATTTGAACATGCCTTGCTAAATCTATGTGTATCCAAATTCCTAAGTTTTAAAATTTTTCCATATCAGCATATCACACTCTGGGATATTATACTTGTAGCTGTAGTCACTCAACAATGGCCATAAGCCAGAGAGAAGACAACATAGGTTAATAACGTTATGGCTGCTATATAAACTAGGAAACTACTAGAAAATTTAGAGCATGATACCTAGCTTTAAATGAAATCAAACCCACCAAGATCTACCTTACCCATTTGAACCCAAAAAGAGATACAGGAGCAACAGACAGTAGTCCTTAACCCATCACAGGCTAACACATAGTTATCAGAATCACGACAGAAAGACCAGCAGCATGCCATAGACTATAATATAACTACTCAACATGTTGATTTTTGAACAATGACTAGATGGAGGATCAAGACTAGAAATTCTAACAAACTACCTAAATCCATCACCACTAGCCTATTCCTAGGGAGGCTTGATCAATAGCCATGTTACCCTATCAGGTACACATTATTACCAAGATAAAACACCAGTGTAAACAAACATACCTTCAACAACATTAACAATAACCATGGAAAAGTATTAAAATGAATAAATCAACGTCAATTATAAAATGCCATTATCTCAACCTTCAAGATAGCATAATCAATGCAAATATTGTAGACAGAATGATGTAAAAAAATATGATAACTTCAAGAGAATAAACTTAGAAATATTAAGTGCTCATTTAAAAAGCTCACCATGACTCTAACGTACCAGAAAGTTTTTTCCCAAAAAATTTCAATGAAAGATGATTCCTAAGAGCAATAAAAGGAAGCACCATAATTTTTTAACCTTTGGTTTAAAAAATGGCAATTGAGAAAATAAAAACAGAGGTATACCTTGTTTTCCCACTCAAACTCAGCCCACATAGTTCTGAAGGCCACATCAGCACAAGATGCAGGAGAGATGTAATCCATGATATCAATATGTATATCATTTAGAACAATAACTGTTCTCTCAAGAACATTAGAAGATGTCTCATAAACTATGTTACCGAATATAACTCCTGTTTCAGTTGAAGAAACCTTGATGTTGGCCTTAATCTGTTTGCTTGATTCTGGAGCTAGAGTATAGTTTTGTGGGCGCTCAACAAGTTTGAGGTCCCCCATGGTTGCTAACTCCAAACACAAATTCTGGAGGGTCTCCTTAGTTCGGTTGATGACCGTAACTTCGAGGACAATGTCATAATGATGCACTGTTACATATGCTTCGGCATAAACAGGATCACTGAATCCAGTGAGCTGAAGTATGCGATTGAGCTTATTTGCATCATCTGAATCCTTTGTAAACTCTCCAGTAGCACGTTTCAGATCATCCTGAACCTCATCTTCAAGCTCAAGTTGGCTCATGCCCTGAAGAATTATAACTTTATAAGCATGCACAGATTGAACATATGAAAAAATTACCAGATGAGCAAGCATATTAACTGAACACAAAACAAATGCTCCTACAAATTAACAGGAATTATACCCAGGTGAAACAACAGCCAGTTTAACAACATGGTTTCAAGCAATGCATAATATATCACAACTAGATATTGCTATAAATAAATGCAAAAAAGTTCAATCATTAACAATGATGGAAGCATGCAAGGTGAACAATTTCAAGGAATATAAAACAATAATTCAGTTATATCCTTCTTAAATAAATATAGCCATCACAGTCATACCTTTCTGCTCTTCAAATGGTAGAAATCAATAAGATCATCAGGCTGTGCATTGGATATTTGAGCCTTTGCTTTAATTTCCTCCGTCTCACGGCGCTGCTTATCAGCAAGCATTTTCACAAAGCTCTCCCTGCAAGATTGCAGCCATATCTTCCTTATCTCATCACCCGTGTTGCACAGCAATCTAATGCAAAGGACAATCCTGTCATGAGAATCACTATCAATTGGATGAGGAAGAACTGAAGACTGGCCCAGCTGCAGCATTGAAACCATGATCAATAAGGCCTGTGAAGTTGCTTTGTTAACTTCAACTTTTGAAGTCTGAACCTCTTCCAACCTCAGAACAAGTTTTGTCAGCGTGCACGCAATTACTGCCCCGAGAAAAAAATCACCTGAAAGAATCAGTGATCTCAAGTTCCCAATAGAAGACAGCGAACCCTGTACGAGGGTAGGTGGTGACATGGCAGTTTCAAGAGCAGCACTTTGGGTAGCATAGGTCCCATCTGCTAGAATTGCAGGCCTCCTAGAGGACACAGTGCCTGAGTTAACCTGCTGTGTGGCTTTTGATGTGTCCTGACCTTCTCCATCTTCGGTGAGAGTATAAAATGGGAGGTCACCAAGACATTGCTTAATAGTGGCAATTCCGCTCTCAACCTCTGAAAGTGACAAGCAATACTCACCAATTATCCACAGAGCACATGAACAAACCCTCGCAGCCCGGATTTGGTAGAAAGTATCCAAGAGCCTGGTGATTATAGAAACACGCAGCTTCGGGTTAGTCTCAATGATCTCACGCACAAACACAACCACATCCATGGCAGAAGCAACATTGGAATCCCCCAAGAAGTCCATCAAGAGATGAACAACAGTACTCGCCACCTCAGGAAACTTAATAGCACAAGTATGAATAGCTTGCACCAGCATCTGCCTATACTCCCCATTCTTCTCATGCTCCCCACTCTGAGTCTTCACAACCTCCTTCTTAAGCATCATAACAACCTCATCAATGTTCCTAGGAGTAATGAGCTCGAGGGCAATATCAATAGTCTTCCTCCTAATATCAGGGTTTGGGGTGGACAGTGCCCTGAGGACATCCATCACCATCTCAACCATGATCTCCCTGTTAGAGCTCTTAAGCTCATTCAGGCGATCAAGCACAATAAGCTTCACATTGTTATCGCTCTGAGAAAGCAAAAGCTGGCAGTAAGTGCTCGCCGCCGCTTTAATCGCGGTCGGAGCCGAAGAAAGCGACACAAGAGTACTAGCACATTCATAAATAACAGCAGCAGAAGGTGCATTCAACAATGATATAATAATCTTAATATACTTCCCTTTCTCACCCTTATTGTTCCTGCAAACCTTCCGAATCAGCTCCAGCACCACCATCTGAAGCTGCTCACCCCAATCAGTGATCCTCTCAATGTTGCTGAGAAGGTAATTGATAGCGCGATCCTGCGCGCATGAAAACAGCATGAGAAACGCGTTGCGCTTGCTGGAAGGGTCCTGCTCGGTGGAGAGAAACTTCTCAACGATCTCCGGCGCGGAATCGAGAAGCTGCTCGCCCTGGGGGAGCTTGTACACAGACATGATAGCGAGGACGGCGTTGCGGCGGACGAAGGGGTGGCGGTGCTCGAGATTGGAGAGAATCGAAGGGATGAGAGGCTCGATGATCTCGGATTCGTTGAGACGGCAGAGGAAGCGGAGGGTGACACCGCGGATGTACTCGTTAGGGTGCTGGAGGTTGTTGCGGAGATTCTGGCAGATGAGGATCATCTCCGGGAGAACCTTGCCGCGGGAATCGGTTTTGTCAATGATCTCGAGGTAGAGAAGGAGGAGCTTCTGCACGGTGTGGTCCTCGGAGGGGAGAACGTAGCGGATTATGGTGATGAAGAGCTGAGGGATGGTTTCGCCGTTGAGGAGGAGCATGATCGCTTTCTTGAGCGCGTCGATCTTGGCTCCGACGTCGTTTCCTTCGAGAGATTCCTTGATCTCGTTGGCTAGTGCCGGCGTTCCCTTGTCGAAGTGCACCACCAAACTGCACGATTTCTCCATTTGTTTCAGATCTGATGAGCAATTGGGGGAGAGAGGGTGTGGAGATTGTAGAATTAGGGATTGGAGATGAAGAACCAGGGAGAACTAAAGAGGAGAAGAGGGTGAAGCAGAATGCAGATCTGGATCTGTGAGATCTCGCTCTCTCTCTCTCGAAAGAGTGTTGTGAGTGATGTGAGAAACTGAGTTGAGAGATTGAAATGAAGAAAGAAACGATTAACATCACCATTTGTGTCGCATTTTCTTCATCAATTTCTTCTTTTTTTTGTTTTTGGGCCTTGCGTCGTTTACTATTTGGATTCTGTGATATGGCCGGCCCAATATTTATTGCAGCATTTAAGATGTTCTTGGTTTATTGGGCCTATGTATGTATGCACTATGCAAAGACTTGAAAAAAATAATATGGGCTACCTTCTATGTTCAGAATTGAATTGAACATAGAAGAGAGAATTGTCAGGGTTTATAAACTATTGACTGGCTACTGAAGAAAAAGTTGTCTGCTAGGATTTGAACAAACACAACCAGCGGCCACCCCCTTTGGGGGTTTCTCCTCCTCTATGGAGGTCTCTCATGCTCTAGGTAGGTAGTTTTCTCCCACAATAGGTGGGTTCTCTTCCACAGTAGGTGGATATGCTACCCAATAAGTGGGTTTTTCCTTTTTCCTTTAGTTTCCCCTGTTTTGTTGCTACCTCTTGTCCCCTCCGCCCACCTCCTCCCACCAGCCGCCGCCGTCGTCACCGTGCTGCAGGTTGTGCCTCCACCGTCTCACCCGCGCCTCCACCACGGCATACGCCTCGCCCGCTTCCTCCGCCTCTGCCATATACGTGCTCAGTTGCTGGTTCTGCTCTGAAGACCTATAGCAGCCACCTCTGTCTCTTCAAAGGCTTCTTCGCTGCTCCCTCCGGTGCCACGACCATGACTTCTACCCCATCCTTCAACTATGGCTTCCATTGTTCAAGACGGTACCTCTTAGCCTCATTTATTGTTCTTCCAGATCTGGTCTGTTGCGGTTTGTTTTCCCTCTAAAAGAGGTGTTGAGCACCTATGTTGAGGATGGCCTTGTAGCAAAATTGCTGACGGCAGAGCCGGCAATGTAGAAGAAGTGACCTCTAAAGTTTTTCAATATCAATTCTTCACTTCCGTTTGCAGCAGATCTTCTTTGGTTTGAGCTTTGGAGCCTTAGTTGTTCCCCTCCGTCACTGTTCTGCCACCTCTGTTGGCTAGGGTTTGGAGTCCCTGAAGCTAGGGTTTGTTTGGCCCAGTTTTCTTGGGTTGAGTACTATGGGCCTGATCTTTGGGCTTGTACTTGCAAGAGTTCCCTTAAATCTCACTTAGTTCTAACTCAGTTTAGATGTTTCTAAGTAGTCAAATGCTTAAGTGTTAATGAACTGTTGTAAGTTTTTGGGCTTATGACCCAATTCTCTTCATTCAATATGTATGGCGTATTATGATCAGTTGTAAGTGTCGTTGGGCTACCTTTGGGTATTGAATGAATTTGAACCTTCGACCAAAAAAAAGAAGAGAGAATTGAATTGAATTGCTTATATAAATTGATTATTTCGTCGCACTTTCGAGCTTCCTTCTCTGCTAGGGCACACCATCCTTGAGCAGCGCCGCCACCCCCCTTTGGGGGGCTCCTCCTCCTCTAGCGAGGCCCTTTTTCTGCTTGGTAGAAGATGTTCTCCCACATTAGGTGGGTTCCTTCCACATTAGGTGGATTCCTTCCACATTAGGTGGATTTATACCCAAATAAGTGGATTTTTTTTTTCTTGTTTTCTTAGTCTAGGTTCCCCCTTTTCTTGGCCTCCACCGCCACCCTTGTCTCCATCTTGGCCATTCACACCGCCTCCACCTTCCACTGGAAGTTCATCTTCTGATCCGACCTTGAATCGGTAAATCTAAAGGAAGCCAAGTCTCCAGGTGAAGTTTCCACACTCTAGAAGCACGATCCAGGTTCCAGAAGCATGATCCAGTCGTTTCTCTGCTTCCCAAGCCGAGACCAACCACTTATGCGCTTCTTTCTGTCGGTGTTCATGGTTGGAGGGGGTAACCTTTGTTTGGCTCTGGTTTGGGGTGTTATTGGGGTTGGATCCTTTGGTCCAATGTTTGTGATTGCAGATCTGGTTTCCACAGCGTCGCCTCTACGACTTACACCAGCATCCTCCAGCCTTCAACTGTGGCGTTCCTCCAAGAGCTCAGCTCCTCTCACCTGGTCTTTACTGGTCCTCTGTTTTAGTGGTGTTGGGCACCTTTGTTGAAGACAACCTTGTTGCAGAGATGTTTCTCTGCAGACAGCAGAGTCGTCAAGCTTCAAAAGAAGCGACGCTTAAATTTTCAAAGATCATGTTTTCGCTTTTGTTATTTGCAGCAGATCACGGGTTGGAGAGGTTTTTGAGCCGCCGTCGTTCCCCCTCCACCACCGTTCTGCCGCTTCTTCCATGTGGTTGGCTAGGGTTTGGCTGACCCATTTTCTCATGGGCTTAGTGTCATGGGCCTAAATCCTCTTGGGCCTTTTGCAAGTAGTTTATGTTTAATCTCCCTTAGTCTAACTCTGGTTAGGTGTATTAAGGAGTCGCAAGCTCAATTGAATTTTAACTATCTTGTAAGTTATCTTTGGGCTATGACCTAAATTTCCTCATTTGATGAATGATCTGTTGTAAGCGTCGTTAGGCAATCAATGTTGAATGAAATTTGAACCTTTGACCAAAAAAAAAATTGCTACTCCTTCTATCCCTATTTTTTGTAAACATTCTACCCTGTTGAGAGTTTTTTTTAATCTCTAAATAATATTAAGGGAATTGTTATTGTTACTACTCCTGTATCTATTCACTTCACCTTTAAAAATGTAAAATTCAAAAAGATTTTTAAATAATTTTTTACTTGCACTGTCAGAGTGCGTTAGGTTCGCACTTTGTAAGTGAGATTGTAACGCATTTTAAACAATGAAAGTGACGCACCGACCAATTTAACTGTAACTACCACAAATAGTGAAACTCTCAATTTCCATCTAGTATCAATTGATTTCTTTGAGGATGATAACCCCGATGCGTGAACATTCGACGTGGTCTCACGTATAGATGTTTACAATGGGCTCTTTGAGATTGTGACTATGAGATCCGAAGGACAAATTTTTCATGACTTCCACGTAAGTGAAGTTGGTTTTAATCTCCCAACACCAAGCATAGTTCGTGATGAAGGGTTGGACGTTGACACTGTGGACATGGTGCGTTCGTCTTTGGGAGAAGAAGTTGAGGAAGAAGATCCTAAGGAATTTGTACCTATGGAAGTAGAGATAAAGGCAATGGTGCAATGATAAGTGTCATATTTACCTAGTTTTGATGTGCAATTTAGACACTTATCTTTGTGATTAATGAGTTAAATTTGACAACTTCACCCTCTTTTGATTAGAACTTCTTAATATGTGAAATTTAGTTAGAATATGCACAAGCATTGATTCTAATCTAAAAAAGTGTTGTAGGATTGAAGATGGAAGAAAATGCAAAGCTTTGAGTAGGAAATGCAAATTTGAAGTTCCTGTGTGCCGGGCACTCCTCAGAGAGTGCCGGGCGCTCCTGGCGGTCAAGGAAACCTGACTTTGAAGAAAGCAGAGTGCTGGGCGCTCCTCAGAGGTCGCCGGGCACTCTGTCTGACGAATTTCCTATTTAAAGCCCCCTCTTTAGAAATCTAGGGAGGGATTTTGGACCAAAACTGAAACCCATCACTTAGGGAAAGATAGAACTCGAAGGAGAGCATCAAGGGAAATATAGGAGACTAGAGAGAAGGCTTTGGAGCCGATTTCATCGCCGGGGAACCGTCACGTATTCGGTTTTTCATCGTTCTTATTCTCTTTTATGATTGTAAAACTATCCATGGAAATGGATAGCTAATTTCTCATTTGTTGGGATTAGAACTAGTTGCTTTGATGCTCATGTAATCTATTTGATTTCCTTTCATGCAAATTTCATGTTTCTATGCTAAAAAATTAATGGTTTTCTCTTTTACTTCATGTTATATCTTAGGTTGATCCCCTTGGGTATTTTGATTGATTCAAACTTGTGTAGGGAACTCACATGATCTTGAGTCTGAACTAGAGTTAATCATATGTTTCTTTTCCATGATTCAATGATTTTTACCTTGTGTTTCATGCTTGTTTTGGATTGTCTATTCAAACATCCATGCTTAATGCTACTCACTATTGTTAATCGATCAAGGGATTGAAGGTTAATATAGTTGAGTTGATAATCTTCTACGCCGGGGGACTGGGTAGTAAGATAAGAAATGGTGGGAGGAATCAATTGCATAGAACGATATTTGTATGTGAATCAATAGAATACATAGAGGTCAAACAACGAAACTCTAATCCCAGCAAAAATATCTACCTTGGTGAATCCAACTCTTTTTATCTTCTTGATTTATGTTTTTATGTTCTTAAACAAACAATCAATCTCTTTGTAAACCATTATTTGAGTTTGTTAGCTATTGAACGGCATAAGTATTACACCTCCCTGTGGATACGACAAAACCCTTTACTATACTACAATTGAGTCTTGAGAGATTCAAACGTAGAGTGGTAAAAAAATCTTTCATCATGCAACAGTTGGAGGCAAAGATCGATGTAGTTCGAGACGAGATAATCGGAATTGTGAACGATTCTTTACTTGGTTGACTGTAGTTCGTTGGCTTGACTCTTGAGTTTGTTTATCACGTTTTTTACGGGCACATAATTGCTTCGAATTATTTTATTTTGAATTTTTGAATATTACGCTATCTATATATATATATATATATTGCATATGCTAAGTTATTTAAATTGAATTTTGAAATGGTTTTATCAAGCGAGGCCTTATTTAAACGTGTTTGATCTTGGGTGAGGAACTCTTGTAACTGTTCTGGCTAGGAAAAAGAAATAGAAATGAAACCACAACATATATAACTAGAAAGAGATCGTGGCTTCAAAAGAAAAGGGAAAGGAGAATAGGACAACACAACACGAGCTCACATCCCAATATGGGCACCTCTAGAATTTTCACCTTGGGTTAAGATCTGCGTGTGAGGTATACAACACAACTATCATGCCGCATTTGCACCTGAGCCTAACCTGGCCTCTAATTGAAGAAAATGGGCATTTGGAAAACGATAGGTGCTTCATTGTTCCTCTACTATGCTTGCTCGGCTTTGCCTTACCTCTTATGTGTTGTCTCCTCCTCTTGCTTCGCCTTTCGTCTCTATTGCCTTCAATTTCACTAGTTCATGGATTTGGGGAAACCAACCCCATTTTGGAGGAAATCTAAAATTTTAATGGGTTGGGTTCTGCCCATTCCAATAATTAATCAATTTTTTTGAAAAAAATAAACACGTGGAAAAATACATACATGTTAGCATGTGACCTACTTGTTGGCTGGCCAACTTAGCTACTCACTCGGTAAAGGGGCGAAAATCAATAAGTTTTACAAGTTAAAGGATGAAGACTCACAAAATTTTAGTTGAAGGATGAAAATCAAAATATGGTTTTAGTTGAAGACGAAAATTATATTTAAGTATTTAACCATTATTATTATAATCTTTGGAAAAAAAACCATTATTATTATTTAATTTTTTTTTCAACAACGGTAGCTGCACATGTTACTCCATTTGTTATGATCTGCATTATTATAATCCCTCCTCGGATCTATCACACTAAAGTTTCAAAAGCCATGATTGCATATAAGATGTGATTTGATTCAAAATTATGTTTTAAAAAGAGACCTTATATCTTTGTAGTCACAGCAACAATTTTATTCTTTTTGTTTTTGAAAAAATAACAGATGAATAGGAGATACCAGGGAACAAAATTAAAGTTTTGTCATAGCTGACTAAGTTAAATCTGTATAGCTTCCAATTTACTCTTTGAATCCGTTTAATCAATGCATATAAAAAATTGTCTTCAAATAATAGCTTAAGTAGTAAGAATTATGTGACATATGAGTTTGGTAGAAAGGTCTAAGGATCAATTCCTGAAAAGTGCAATTTATCTTTTCAATATACTAAAAATTAAAGCTCGGGCATAGCTGAACAAAATTCTCTAATGTTTTCTTAGTAAATAAATTTAATAATCCACATCTAAATGGGCGTACGGTCACTCACCATAGAATGATAGTTTTTTTTTTTTGAACGTAGAATGATAGAAAAATTAGCATAATTCTAATGTTTTCTCTAATATTTTTTTTATTAAAATGACTCACGATCGAAAAGCAATATCAACCTGCTCCATCTAGAAAGCTTAGCCACATCTCCACCCGTTAGATTGCTGAATATGATCTTCCATGAAAATGGCCAAACATATCGTGCCAATTGCTCACCCACTTAAAAATGAGAACATATCTTATGTTTTATGTTTGGATATCGGCAAAAAAATTAACAGATCTAAGCACACACGCTTAGGATAGAAAAATTAGCATAGCTCTTGCTGTGCATTAGAATGGAAGGTATTTCATGTTGCACTCACTCTAATAAGAAACTCCCATGTACAAGCTTAAATATTTTATATGGCAAAGTCTAATATGTAGGCTGCAACACCTGAAAAAGCGTTGCATGGTATACCACTTAATAGTAGGGTTATTCAACACGAACTTCGTTACTTATCTTTCAAGCTCAAAATATAATTAAGTTTCGTACGTTATTATAAATGGTTTTTTTTATTTAGGATTAATTTGATATTATTTTGATATATTAGAGAATATCAAGTGGAGACTCAAAGAAGTCTTACATTGGCTGGACTAGTTAGTGTACAAGTGTATATATAATCAAGAACACACATACTAATTGTCTTAAACCTAAGGTTTTGGGGTGGTGTGCGGTTGTAACTTAATTATAATTTAAACGTGGTATCATGAGCTGGAATTTATAAAAGATGCATATACAGTATAAGGTCTATGAGGCTCAAGAACAGAAGTACTGTAACACCTAATGACGCGCGTTACTTCCCGATGGAGTACAAGCCTAAACAAAGTAAGTCATAAGGCCTCTAAAACTCGAACGAACAAGTACAAGCCTAGACAAGAAGAAAAATGAAGTCTCACTTGAAGGGGGTATTAGAGAATATCAAGTGGAGAGTCAAAGAAGTCTCACATTAGCTAGATTAGCTAGTATACAAATGTATACTCCATTCGTTTAATTTCTTTCTAAATTTCGTTTTAGCATAAAGCTATCCAACCAAGATAGTGGATTGTTAGAGTTTTTTCCCATTCTACCCTCTCACATCTCTGTCATAAAGCCATAAAACTCTCCAACCAAGATAGTGGACTGTTCGTTTTTTTCCACCTCTCATATCATTAAACCATTTACCACTCTCTCCCCATCATAAAGTTAAAAAGCTCTTCATAGTTATTGAGAAAGGAGAATTTTAGTCCCGTTTGGAAGAGCTTCTTTAAGCTTATCTAATAGCATAAGCGCTTATGTTAGTGTTTAAGAGCTTATGCAAACAGCTTATGGTTGACCATAAGCTGTTTTGAACTTATTTTCATAAGCTATTCAGGATAACTTATGAAAAAAGAGCTTATGCTTATATATAGTTTATTTTCAATTTATTTCAATATAAAATTTAAAATAGCTTATGAATAAGCGCTTATGTCATAATCGCTTATGACCGTAAGCGCTTAAATAAGTTGTTTTCCCAAACGCGAAAATGTGAAGTTGAGTTATTGAAAAAGTAAGGGTATAATTGACAAATTGTAACCTTAAAACATCAAATGACAGCTAAATAGGAATAAAAAAATTCTTCTAAAATGACACTTAAAAAGAAACGGAGGGAGTATATAATAAAGAACGCATCCATTACCTTAAGCCTAAGATTTTTGAACTGGTGTGTGGTTCTAACTTATAATTCTCACGAAATGTCTTTTAATAATTATTTCTTACTACAAAATGATTCATTGATCGAAAGATAATAAAATATATTTTTTGTGGTATATGTGGGATTTCATTTTTTTCAAAGTTTTTCATAGTTAGAAATCGGAATATTACTATGACTATGTTTGACATTTCTAACTGATAAGCTAGGTGAAAGCTGAAAACTTATAAGTTAGCTGAAAGTTGAAAAGCTACTTGATTGTAAAAAAATGTTTGATAAAACTAGCTGAAACTGTAAAATGACATAAGAATGCATAATTGTATAAATCTTCTTTGCATTCAACATTACTTTATTTACACATCAATCCATATATGATATTAAAATAATTACCACTTTAAATATTTAAATTTAGTTTAAAATATTTATCATCTCAGAAATATAATTAATTTTTAATTTATTTTCTTTTTTATATTTTAATTAATAAAGTAAGTTTATATTTCTCCAAAATTAACAAAATATTTTTTTAATTTTATATTAACAATTGAGTAGTAATTATGTAACAATAAAAATAATTAGAGTTTATTGTATTTATAATATAGAAAAGGTAATGATATAATTTTATTAAAATAATAAGATAAAATTAAGAATAAATTTAATAAGCTTTAAGCTATAAGCTACCTCGGATAGCTTATAGCATAAAACTTTAAGCTATTGAAATAAGCTCTTTTATCAAACACTTTTAAAAAACTTTTAAATTAGTCAAATAAGTTTTAAGCTAGCTGAAATGACATGTCATGTGTTTTTTTTAATTGAGAGGGTCCAGCTGATGGATGAGGTATGACCGTATGAGTGTTGGTGAATCGTATTTAGAATCTATTATTCTCTCATTTTCATTTGATTTTCACTTTACTATTTATTTCTTATTTTTCAATTATATTATTGATCACATTTTATATTTTCTCCTTTTTTTTCCCTTCTTAGATATCCCTCTCTTATTTCCATTCTATTTACACTTTATATGGTGTGCGAAGAAAACTTTACTCTTATCCTCTATATATTTTAAAGGTTTAATAACATTTTTGTCCTTCGCTTATCACGATTTACAGTTCTGGTCCCTCAAGGTATTTATTAGCTTACAACGTCCCCATGTCTACTATCTGTTGTAGTTTTAGTTTTTCGTCAACTTTCATTCAATATTAAATAGTTTTTAATTAAAGAATCAATTAAAAATAAGGCTTGAAGAATAGTTTTGTGTTTTCTGATTAACAATTTTATGGTTTTTGATTTATTTTTAATTGATTTTTTAATCAAAAGTCGTTAAATATTGAGTGGAAGTTGTTGAAAAACCAAAACCGCAACGATTAGTAAACGTGATGAACGTTGTAGGCTAATGAATTTCATGAGGAACCAGAACTGCCAAATGTTGATAAGTGAGGGACCAAAATGTTATTAAGCCTATTTTAAAAAAAAAAACTCTATATGAATCGGACTTTTGAAACAATAAGCATGTATCAATGATACAATTAGCCGATAATTTAGCGGGTAGGTTTGAGATTGAGGCGGATTAGTCCGATGTCCAAATCCTCTTTTTCAATTTGATCATATGAATGTATAAATGGGTATACTTTTATAAAGATGGTCATTTTTTAATTCCATGAGAAAAGTTGTGATGACTTGTTAGACGTGGACATGTACCTAATTCTGACCGTTGAAAAATTAACAACTATGATATACTAACAACTCCCTTGCTCTAAGTAAGGTACAAATCATATTTAAAAAGTTATCAAATAATATATCATAATTTATTATCCTCAAAGTAAAATAATAACTGATTTACTGAGAAGTGTGATTCAAAGTGACGTGATGTAAGTAAAATACATTTTGCCTTATAAAAATATTGTAAATTCTCTTACTCTCTTAGCATCATTTGCCTCATTTTCTTTCTTACCCCTCAAATCATTTTTTTAGAGAAAGACAATTAACTTTTATATGGTATGACTTGTCACATTCGAAACAAGTGAAATTATTTCAAGAGTTAAATTGAGTGAGTTAATTTCTTTGAATTGTTCATCCTTGATAACTTTTCAAACTTCTGTACAAGTAAAGTAATTAATGTAAATTCTCATCATCAGCTCATCTTAAGAGTCTTCTCTTTGTGAGCCATCACAAATTTCAACTCTTGCCTTGAGTGAAATGGTCAATATTTTCTTGTCATGTACTTCACTTTCTTCTAATCAACTCAATTTAACGGCCTGGGGTACTGAACGGAAGTACGGAATCCTGCTCATACATGGCAAGTTGATATAAGCACGGACTTGCAAGTTGATATAAGCAGAGACAAGAGTTATTACTTGCTGCATTCATAATTAACACTATGCATGGACATTTATCATTATCAAGATGAAAATTCAGCGTGGTGCATGCTAATTATCAAGAGTTATTACTTGCTGCATTCATACTTGCTGCTTCTCTTACTACTTGTTCTTCTTTTCTTTGTATTGGCCGAGTTGAAGTACCACTTGTATTTTATTTTAATATATATATATATATTTTTTATTATTTATAAAAAAAACACACAAGTAATTTCCTTAGACTACTAATAACACGCTCTTTTCAAAACACTGCTCAACATATTATTGTTCAAGAAGTGAGACAAATGTGTAAGGTTTTTTAAGAATATATAAATCAATCATATAAAATGTAAGTGTTTTGAAAAGAATGTTTAACTAAAATTTTTGTTGTTCAAAGAATAACGTCTAGATAAGATTGACTGAAAATACATGCTACTTTCCCAACTACCAATAGTAGATAGGACTAATATTGTTTTCTAGAGGTGGCAGCAAGGGACTTAACCGAGGCTTCCCCTAGTTCCAGAAAAGGTGATCAGCTATCATGATATTTTACCCTTTATTTTTCTTTTTCCAATGGATTGTGTTTACCAAAAGTTTAATACCCTTACGACCCTAAACTAATAAAATGCTGGTTGGGTTTCATTTTATAATTTAAAACTCATCCATTTGCACACAATTTTTTATAGACATTCAATCGATATACATGTTAATGGTGGTCTTTAATCTCAAAAATATTTGCGGCGGTTAAAAGATATCGTTTGAATATCAATATATATATATATATATGTAAAGCTCACTTGAGCTATAAGTATTAAATGCATTAAACAATTAAGTTAAAAAAATTAAATTTCTATTTAACTTTCAATATAATGTAACTTTTGAAACATCTCAATCTTTTTGTTTTTTGACTTTACACATGCCAATATGATGTAACCTTTGAATTAAATTATAATTTTTTTATTAAATACATTAAATATAAAGATTGAAAACCGAAAGAAATTAACTAAAGAGTATTTAGCTACATATACTAAATAATACAAATATTTCTTTATTTCAGGAAAAAAATCATCAAGTATAAAAAAAATACATTAAATCATACGACAATACTATATATTAAATAGTAAAAATAGAAAATAATAAAAACTCACGTTTGTGTTAATTGTATTATCGATTAATTATAAATTTCAGGTACTTATAAGAAAATAGTTTATCCAATATTAATTAAAAAAATTTAGAATATTAATTATCAATCATAAATTGAAGGAGAGAAAATTAATATAAAACTAAGTAATATTTTGATATACAAAAATATTGAGAGTTAAAATTAATTATAATAAAATAATATTTATTAAAAATAATTAAGAAAAAGTAGTCTTTAAATAAAAAGTGGCACTCTATCAGTATTTACCATTAACTATAATGTGTGTGTATTCGTTGAAAAAAATCTTAAAATATAATTTTTGATTTCTTGAGAAAGAATAACATAGTGAAATAACTATGACCAAAGTTGAATAAATATAAGTCTAATAAATAATTCTTTACACTAAAAAATCATTTCTTATTATAAAAAGTTAAAATTACTTTATTGTGGCTATAAAGTGTAAAAAAATGTCATTATAACTTATTTATGATATTAAAAACTTATTACTTGAATATATTTCAAATTCACATAATGAATTTCTATATTTTTAAATGAATAAAATATTAAGACTACTTCAATACTAATTATTTAATATCAATTACTAGAGTCTAGAGAGAAATGCACGCGTGTTTAATAACAAAGTTATTTCTCTTGAACATATATGAGACTATTGCTTGGTTTGTGTGTTTTGGTGGGTCAAGGTGAAGTGGAATGATTGTCGATATGATTTGGAACAGTTTGCTAGAGGCTTTGAGCGTATTGAATGGCCATGAAAACAAAAGATGCCACGAACAATGTATTGGGAGTCACCGTCAGCCACTGTTTTGAAGGTTAATGTGGATGGGGCGTCTAAAGGTAACCCAGTGGTGAGTGGTATTGGCATTGTTTTGAGGAATCAAGAAGGGGAGGTTTCAGGTTACTTTGCAAAAGGAACTAAAATGTTGTGGGCTTTTGACGAAGGTTCAAGTAGTGTTACATGCTTTGTTATTTTTCCAGCAATTTAAATTTTCAAATGTGGTGGTTGAGAGTGATTCCTCCTTAGGGTTGGATGAGTGTCTAGGGGAGATAGGAGGTCAAGGAAATTGGAACATGTATTTAATCATATGGATCATTAGATGTCTATAATTCAGTGTGTTGGTGTGGTGCATGTATTGCGTCACGTTGACAAACTTTTTGGCAAATCAAGGGTGTGGTAGGGAAGAACAGATATGGGTATGTTGTGATCAAATGCAATTATCTAAATGAGAAGGTTGTTCTCATTTTTATTGTGTTTCAATACAGTTTTCTTTTTAAAAACATATCAATTATTAAATTTGAGTAAACTCGAATTCTATTCAATGAAATCTCTTATCTCCATTATTATTTAATTTATTAATTTTATGATTACACATATTTGAATATTTATATATTTATTAAAACTATAATAATCATATATAATTTTTTAAAAATTATAAATAAACCCGTGCAACGCACGGGTATAATTTCTAGTATAAAGTATTGTACGCTTGATTATTATTTTTTATTAATTATAACTTTTGTAGAAAATGTGCAAGTGGTGCTAATTTTCTTTAATAAAAAATGGTGTTATGAATCTATCGCAGGAGGTTTAATCTGAGCATATGTGCGTGCGAATGAAATCCCAATTTTAGAAAAAACTCATAACCCTAGAAATCTAAGATACGCGCAGGGAGAAAGATCGAATGAAATTAGAGAGAGAAGAAGCATAATGAGAGTCAAAGAATGAGAGAACATTAGAAATGATAGTGAAATTTCGGGTGAGAGTGTTGGGTCCAGGTGGGCCAGCATCCTGCCTGCTAGGTAGCGTTCGAAACGGTGCGCTGTCTGCTACGCTAAAAGGAAATACGTTGCGCCCTCACTAACACCAATTGATTTTGGCGTAGTGGTAAGCGCGTGATCCTTCAATTGGTATCAGAGCGCAAGTTCTGATTACCACACCTAACAGTGTTCAGTATATCCAGACCAGTGTGAAAAACTCATGGATTCCACCACTACTACAAGCAAATATCAATACAGTGCAAGACCACCTATCTTTGATGGTCAGAGATTTGGTTACTGGAAAGACATAATCGAAAGCTTCTTTCTTGGCTTTGATCCTGATCTCTGGGATTTTGTTGTTAATGGCTACACCCCTCCTGTTGATGAACATGGTGTAAAGATCCCAAGGGAGAAGATGAGTAAAGATCAAAAGAAGGAGTTCAGAGATCATCACAGATCAAGAACTATTCTGCAAAGTGCCATCTCATATGAAGAATATGAGAAAATTACTGATCGTGGTCCAAAATTTAAAATTTGTGAGAAAAACATTTTTTATTATTTTAAAATTGAGGGTCGACTTATAGTGATGTTGACTGGTCACTCCTTTCTGATTTCCATGTGCATGGAGTCCTTATTGCTAACATTAGATATTTGTTGGCTCGACATTGGGAGGCCAAGTTGTTAATTCGTTGAGGGATCAATAGGAATCCGTCTACAGACTTTCAAGACAATGACTTTGTTCTTATTCAGGATCCTCCAACTGATCTAGTCCCTTTAGGGAATGATTTTCCCAGAGCGTAGTTGCCTCGGGTATTTTTTGTTTTGTTTTATATTTTTCTTTCTTTTTCCTCTTGTAAAAAAAACTTATATAAATAAAAATAATATTTTTTGTAATTTTATTTATATTTTAATATTTAATTAAATTAAATTTGAGTTAAGGAGAAAATTTTGTTGACATCTTTTGGTTGATAATGACTTGTTAGAAATGGTGGGATGAAACATATATTTTAGATAAAAATGAAGATGAGTGTTATTCGACAAACCTTGAAGAGTGTGAATGTATTTTACTCAATACACTACTTAAAATAAAAATAAAAATCTTGTGCAAGCAAGCAATTGCCCCCATAACTCTTACCGTGAATCCACCCCTAGGTAGGGTAGAAATAGGTTGAGTTGGACTCTGTTCTCCATAAATAAGTCATATAGTTGCTTTACTTATCATAGAAGTTTTTCCAGGCTCGTAGAGTATTCTTGAAATCCTATTTGACTTGTTAGGTTATTTAAATGCATGTTCCATAATTAAAAAATTAAGGACACGTTTGGTGGTTAGGATTTGACAAAAGCATGATAGGATAAAGAGATGGATAAGAGCAGAATAATATAAGAATATGATAGACTCTTATCTTATGTTGTGTGTTGAGGTGAACTTGATAATGACAGGATGTATTATAAATAATGAGAAATTAATGAAAATTTTAATGGAATAAATTTAAATTTAAATTATGTAAATTTAAAAAATTAATTAGTCTCTTCAATTCATTTTTTCATGTTTATATATGATTTTATGTTTTCAAAATTAAAGAAAATTAAATTAAACTTGATTAATTAGTCTATTTCAATTAAAGTTATGTAGATCACTAATTGATGTTGACTTGATAGTATCAAGTGATAAATAATAAATTAAAAATATTAATTATCAATTGATAGTGATAGAATTAATATATTATTATTTATATTTTTAAATTTATTAATTAATATATTATAATTTTTATAAATTATAAGTATTGAAATAATTTAATTTAGAATAAAAGTGAAAACGCAATAAAAATTAGTCATTCCATTATGTCAGGATGAATTCTAATGTTTCCTTTATGATAAGTTTTACACATGATGAATATGATGGGATAAGAGACACGATTGTCTTATCTTATCCCACTCACGCAAACAAATTGCAAGAGGATATGATTATATTATCCTATCATGTGTTTGATAATGTCCACCAAACAAGCCTTAAGTAGACCAACAAATCTATGAGTAAATATGCCTACAAGCTTATAAACTAATGAACTAAAATACATTAAAACAAAATTATTTGTGAATAAAGCTAGCATGATTATATATACGTTAATAGATAGCATGGAAAAATACAGGGTTGTATCGAACTTTTTAAGACCTGAAAACGTATTAAAATTTATACCTCGTAGTGAGGAATAGGTTATAGTTCACTTTAAGTAAGTTTATATGTTTAAATCATTATATAAGTCAACATCTTTAAATTTATAAATAAATCAATGAGTATATAATTTCAAGAAATTATAATAAAAATTTAATTTAGTAATAAAAAATTGTATTTATTTAAATAGACTAATTTGTTAGATGTTTGAAAGACTTTTTGAATTGTCTGTGCCGTTTTAACTAAATAACCTTTTAAAAACATTGACTTTACCTATTTATTATTTCCTCCATTTAAAATTATATATTGTTTTAGCTTTTGCTTTATTTTTCAAAATATATGTTGTCTTACAAATTAAAAACATTTATCTCGTTTTGTTTTATCTATACCCTAATTTAATATTAGGGTTAATCATCTAATAGGTCTCTGTCTTTGTCTCGCCGTCTGAAATTAGTCCCTCCCCAGAAAATTTATAAATCTAGGTCCTCTCGTTTGCAATTTGTGTGGAGCAGGTCCTCGCCGGAGCCTGGAGCTCCGGCGAGTGATGACTTGGAACGCTGACCGGATTAAATTTGCTTACATGGAAAATAACAAATTTACACATCAGCAAAATAAATTAATTAATCAAGCTGATTTGGGTTTTTTATTTTCTTCCAATTAAAATTAACAAAAAAATGTTTAATTAATGAAAACTTAATTAAAATACTCATGTTTATACTCCAATTAAAACTCAGAAACCAAATTAATCAATCCTTCATCTTTCATCTTCATCCCCTTAATCAACCTTTCATCTTCACAAACCCAGCCAAGCCACCACCAACCAGAAACCCAACCCCACCTCCAGAAAGCTCAACAACCTAGCAACCCCACCCATACCCAGCCACCAAGCCACCACGACCCAAACTCAGCCACCGAGCAACCACCACCCAGAAACCCACCCCCACCTCCAGCAAGTTCAACAATCCAGCAACCATTTTCTTCCCTCGACCCCAAGTTCAACAACCCACCCACCACACCAGCATTAAATCACATGAACCTTGACCCCAATAGGATAGTGGGGAAGACATCCCACGCTATAGCAGAAACGAAAAAGAGAGAGAGATGGGAGAGGGAGAGAGCACAGTGGAACCAGAACCAGAAGCAACTGAGACATCAACAACAACATCAACATCAACGACAACATCATCATCAACAACAACATGGAACCTTGGACAACATACCTAGATACTGAACTTGTCGGAGAACCTCATCAATGGGGAACTTAACACAAAGATTGAAGCTGCAAGAGAAATCAGAAGACTCATTCGCAAATCTTCATCTCCCAAGACCCGCTTCAAGCTCACTGCCGCTGGTGTCATTCAACCCCTCGTCTTCATGCTCTCTTCTTCCAACCTTGATGCCCGTGAATCCTCTCTCCTCGCTCTCCTCAACCTCGTTGTTCACAATGAAAGGTACTTCTAGTTCTATGCCACTACTACCCCCCAAAGATGTGTTCTTTTTCTGAAATCTAAAATGGGTTTCAGATTTCAGAAACGAAAAAGAAAAAAAAGGGGAAGAACAAGAAGGGCCAAACAGCGGCCACGAAAGAACAACGAAAATCGTTGATTTCCCCTGAAACTCCACCATGAAAATCGTTGACAACAGACATAGTAAGAAGATGCAAGAATGGTTGAAGAAGACAGTGGTGGTGGAATTCATGGTGTGTGTGTGAGTGTGAGTGAGAGAGAGAGAATGGAGATGAGTGTGGCCATGGCTATGGGTGGTTTGATTGGGTGGAGAGAGCAAAGGAAGCAAAACCAAAATCAGAAGCCAGGGGAATGAAATCAGAAGATGAGGAGAAGAAGAAGAACTCTAATTTGATTGGAAATTTGGGGGAATTGAGGTTAATTTGTTTTTGTTAATTAAATTAGGTTTAGATTTGTTAATTGATTTTATTTTATTTATTTAATTTAAATTTTTTATGTGTAATTTATTTTTTATTTATTTTTAAAATCCACATCAGCATTTTAATCCAAGTCAGCATGCCTATTCATCACTCGCCGAAGCTCCGGGCTTCGGCGAGGACCTGCTCCGGACTGATTGCAAACGAGAGGACCTAGATTTGCAAATTTTCTGGGGAGGGACTAATTTCAGACGGCGAGACAAAGACAGGGAACAAGTAGACGATTAACCCTAAATATTATATATCTCACAAATCACCTCATATTTTCACATATCACAATTTTTCACCACTTACTTCAATAACTATCATTCTCTCTTTAATACAAATCAACTTTAAATAAAGCTTATTTCAGTCTAACTATATATTAATTAATGAACGTGTAAATCGTGTGTTTAACGTTAAACAACATATACTTTAAAATAGAGAGAAAATTTTGGTGTGGCCTAACCTAATTTTGATGTAGGTCAAGCCATAGGCCCCTAGGAGCTACCTAACCTAATTAGTCACTGTTGTCGACGATAAATACATTTTTCTCAATAAAACAAAAAGTAGTAACCCTCTCCTACCTAGTTTTTCTTTTTGAGATGCTCCTCACTTAATAGTTAATGCCCACATTTATTTCCTTCAAATCCCCCCCTTATCACCATTCTTTTGCTGCCGAATCTCTGGGGTTAAAGTAGGCTTCTTTTTTCAAATCTCTTAATGAGCATTTAAAACTCTTATTAATTAGCAATATCATATGAAGACACCAGTTAATATTTTTTAGCATTACTCCATTGAAGTCTAAGTCCACAAGTAAAATAGTAGTAATTCATAAAAAGAATGATGAATGCAAAGTTAAAGTCTAAATCCAGGTTTATAGTATTATAGGAAGCACATCGTTGTCATCAGAAGTGTCGGTAGTAAACTGTTGAAATAAAACCCTGTTCCTGTTTGTCTCTCACAACACCAACTTGGGTTTTGCTATACTATAATACTGTACTGTGTTCCCCACCTCCATGTGCTCTTAAAAGATTCCATTTTTATGCTTGATTCAATACCCCATTTTCATTTTGCTTCTAATCTCTACTTCTTCTCAGCTCCATCAACAAACAACATTGGTGACTGAGTGAGTGAGTGAAATCTTTGCCAAAACCAGAGATGGGTGTGGATTTGAGGCAAATTGTGGCCGGTATTCTCACTATCACTATGTTCGTAATGCTTATCCATATGATCAAAAGGGACAATTTTGATGCAGTTGAAGTAAGTCTATCTCCCATCAAAAGATGCAATCTTTCACTGTTTTTAATTTGAAGTTTTCATTTTTCACTCTCTGAATTTCTGAAAGTCTCAATTTTTATCTCTTTGTGCTTGTTTTGTTGAATTGATTAGGAGGTTGTATTGCAGAGGTAGCAATATCAATTTACTGTGAAATTTAACTGGGGATCTGAATTGGTGTAGAAATTAAATAAATTTCAAGGATTAAACTAAGCCCATTTTTGTAGATATGGTTGTAATGCTTGCAGAGATGATAGATCCGTTGTTCAAATACAAGGAGATGGTTTTTCAATGAAATAGTGATCAGAAAGCCCCCTTTTGGATTTTGGTAACTTTATGCTCAACAATTGTTGTGAAATCATTGATTGGTTTGTGGGAAGACATGAATTAAGCAAATTGAATCTTCAATTTCTGCACTAGGATGTCCTTCCAGGCTAGTTGATTAGGCACTACCTCAAAATCCATTTCTATATCTTCATGGCCAGGCCTACTTCCCCTGAGTTATTTTTAATGATAAAAATAGGGGGGGGGGGGGAGGGGGGCTCATTTCAGTGCATTTCCTAGTGCTTTTTCAATGCAGATTTATTTTGACCATTACTCTTGTAATTTTTCAATATAGGTGTGATTTATGACTTATTTGTTTCAATTTTCTTTCTTTACAAGGATAAACTTCAAGGAACAACAGAGGAAGTCATCTATGAAAATGTAAAGCTTGATACTACTCATGAGAGAAAGAATATAGGGCTTTGGAAGGGAGATGCAGACGAATTAAAACCATGTTGGGCTAAGCCAGTTGGAGGTAAAATTTGATTTCTAAAGACTAAACTGCCAAGGATACTTTGTCATGTACTAAACATATTTGCACGCACTCAATCTTTTTGTATTTATTAATTCATGTTTTGGTAATGGCTGACAGATGACGTGGAGCGGACTGAGGGGTTTGTTATATTTTCATTAACCAATGGCCCAGAGTATCATATATCTCAGGTAAATGAATCAACAATTTGGCTTGACATATTGAGAAGTTGCTTATATATCAGCTATGCATCAATACTTGCAGCTGTATCTCAAACATACCAATATTTTCCCTTCAATTATTTCCTCTCCTCCCCCTCCAAAACGAAACAGTACCATTATTGTGTATTTTTTCAGCAAGAAATGGAGAAAGATTTTTTGTCATTAATCACCATATGATACTGATTATACTTATGATAAGATTTATAGTTTTTTCTACTCTTTTACTATATTTATGTGCTCCTTTAGCGAGTGTGTTGTTGTGAAATTTGAAGTTATTTCGTATTTGCATTCTGTATTTAGTTTACTTTCCTTTCTGTTTCTATTTGCTTTGGAGGGTTTCATGTCCTCCTGTTCTGTTTTTCTCTGTCTAAATCTTCTTTCATCACCAATGTACTTCTTCTCCAGATAGCAGATGCGGTGATTGTTGCTAGAAGTCTTGGGGCAACACTTGTTATCCCTGATATCAGGGGAAGTCAACCTGGTGAAAAGAGGTTAGTGCTGACCATAAAAGATTCAGGGTATAAGATGTGTATAAAAACGGATAATGTTGATGTTAATATCTTCTCCTGTTATAACCTCTGTTGTAGCAGAAGAAAATTTTGTGGGATGTGAAGGAGAAATGTCGCTTCTCTGTTTTCAAAGAAGTAGCCATACCATTGATGTTAATAGCTTCTCATGTTATGACCTCTGTTGATTTGTTATTTGAGGTCCCATTATTCATATTGCAAGCTTGTTTTGGAAGTAGCACAGTTTGAAAATGCTTTGTTCTGATTACAATTTACAGTTCACAGTTGAATTCAATTTGAAACCAGTGTAATTTACTTTTCTACATACACACTTGCGTGTGCCTAAGATAATTTATGTCTCAGGAACTTTGAAGACATTTATGATGTTGACGTGTTCATGAAAAGCATGGACGGAGTGGTCAGAGTGGCAAAGGAACTTCCTGCTCATGTGTCGTCACAGAAAATTGCGGCTGTGAAGGTCCCTAGTCGGGTTTCTGAAGACTACATTGCTAAACATGTTGAACCAATTTATAGATCAAAGGGAAATATAAGGCTTGCCACTTACTTCCCTTCAATAAACATGAGAAAGGCAGAGAAGAAAGGTGACACTGATTCAATAGCATGCTTAGCAATGTATGGAAGTTTAGAGTTGCAGCCAGACATGCGCGACCTTGTTGACTCCATGGTTGAAAGGCTTAGAACTTTAAGCCGCAAGTCAGAAGGCCAATTTATAGCCGTGGATTTGAGAGTTGAGATGTTGGATAAGAAGGGTTGCCAAGACAGCGGAGAGAAGAGCTGCTTCAATGCCCAAGAGGTTGCAATGTTTTTGAGGAAAGTTGGGTTTGAAAAGGACACTACAGTTTATGTGACACAATCAAGATGGGATAGCCGCCTCGACTCTCTTAAGGATTTGTTCCCTAAAACATACACAAAGGTCAGATTTTTGTTCTTATTTATCACCCCTCTCTTACTCTCTTTTTCATAAATACAACCTTCTTTCACTTTTTTTAATCCTCGAAGTATAAAATCTCTCATTTCCTCTGATCAATGTTGCAGGAAGCCATTGTGCCTGCGGATAAGAAGAGCAAGTTCCTAGATTCTCAAGATTCTGAGTTGGAGAAAGTGATTGACTTTTACATTAGTTCTGAGAGCGATGTTTTCGTGCCAGCAATTTCAGGTCTGCTGTATGCAAATGTAGCGGGTAAGAGAATTGGTTCTGGTAAGACCCAGATATTGGTTCCGGCTGATATTCCAGATTCATCTGCTTCTGCCTCCAGTTTCTTGTCCTCCTATATCTCCAAAAAGAACCATTTTGCCTATTCTTGTTTTTGCTAGTTCTCAGTGAAGACAATACAAAGCATCTAGATCCTGTAGCAAATGTTGTGTGGCCAAGGTCTTGTTGCTTATGAAGCACCCATTTGGGAGTCTCAGTGTTAAGGGCCTAAGGCTTTGTGTTTTTAAATTTATAGTATGAACGTTCAAGGAAAAATGAAGAGTGAGATGTTTACTGTCATTTAACATGTCTACAAGGCTTTCTCTTCACATATTTGATGCTGCATTCATTGGGTATTTAACTTTTTATAGCATATCTGTAGCATTGTTGCCTTCAAATTGTCCTATAATCCACAACCTACTTTTTATTAAGATTTATGTAATAATAAGTAGTTACCAGAAATTAAATTCCAGGAGGTCTTAATAGCAACTCACTCTGATACTCTTTGCCTGCGCCCTGCTGCCTATCACCCTCCGCCGCCACCACCACTTTTCGGCACCCTCTACCATGTCAATCTGTCATTTGTCACTCTCTATCTCCAACACCATATGATAGAAGCTTACTTATATCACATTCAATCCTTGTCAGTCACTAGTGTGCATAGATATGATAAGAGGTTATGTGCTCATCCTATTTATTGTTCTCTGACCCTCTTACCCGGCCCTATTTGTCATATCTCTTAACCAACAAACAAGACACGTTGATCTAAGTCATCCAACCAAACACAAAACACGCATGATTATGTAAACACAACCTATGTCTGTACTGTGTAAACACAAATAACGTGGCTTTGTTTTTTTTTTTTTTTTTTTACATCGAAAATATAAATTACACTATTAGGGATCGATCCCTGAACTTTTCCCTCCCAACCCATATGTCTCATATCTCTTACCACACTTGGCTTTGTTATTTACCTCATTGTTTTCTTTATGTTAATGTATCAAGTATCAACTATTTTTTATTTTTTTTGGTACATCGGAAAGATAAACTATAATCTCATTCATGGTTGATTGTTGGACCTCCCCCTCCCCATTCATGTTTATCCGCTCTTACCACTTGAACTATCACATACTCTTATCTATTAATGAGTCATGACATTTGAACGTGGGATCAATGAGCTCCTAACTTTTGAAAAATAAAATGAGCTCCTAATCCATGTGGCTTTCTAAATTTTGCAAATCATTTCAAATTAAAATATTTTTATAATTATGTTCTATTCTCCAAATTCAAATTAAATCATATTCGATCATGCAAATTTCATTATTTTTTGACAGTAATCAAATTATGCAAATTTCATTATTGGAAGACCTTGGACAGTAATATTGTTTTGTTTGAGTCAAATTTTAAATATCATTATTATATTTATATTGTTGTCTTAGAATCCAACTCTATCCAATTTTTAAGATCTTTGAGTAAAGAACGTTTACTATTGAGTATTGATATAGACATACAATCCGTTAGAGTTTCAACATTATTTCGAAGTAAAAAATAACAATGATTTTTGAGAAAAAAAGTCATGGTACTTTTTCTTTGGAGGATTACAGCATATCTTCTTATTTTTCTTGATTAGATAAATGAGTTGATACCAAAGGAAAAAAGGTGAAATTTATGATGGTTAACTTTGAAGGGTAGAGATTACCGTAGGGATATTAAATCGATTACTCAAGAAACTATTAACAGCCGTCTTAGCTCAGCTGGTAGAGCGCGTGGCTTTTAACCACGTGGTCGTGGGTTCGATTCCCACAGACGGCGTTTTTTTGAGACCAACGTGCACCAGACTGTTTTTGGAATATATTTTTCCTCAACCAATCCTGAGAGGTTTTCTTGTGTTCACATGCTGCTGGTAAGGAACACCGTTGTCTATAAAAACGGAATAGGTTTAGTAACAGAGTTTAATTATGAAGTTTACGAGCTCAGGCTTCAGGTTTTGAATTATTTTGAAGTGAGATTACGTGTTAAGGATCCATTTGTGGATGAACAAATGAAAAAGAAAAACAATGACAGATCATACTAATTCAGTAATTGTACTGCGAGAGTTTTCATTTCTTGCTATAATGAATTTTGTTTCTCTACTTCAGCTCTCAAGTAATCGAACCTTGCCAGTGCTAGAAAGTCAGTTTGAAACTATTTATACTCTAGCAATTCTAACAATTTCTAGAAATGTTACAATGTACACTTGACCCAAAAATTGTTAAACAATTAAGAGGCATAGGTTTAGGCACCACATAACGATTGCTTTATGCTTAAATTCCCTTTGGGATAATATATTGAATATACATTATATTCAAACTCTAGAAGTAAAGCTTATCAGCAATATGGACTAGTAATATGTATTGTTACTTGTCAGGCGTTAGCTTAGTATAAACTGCAGACGATCCATTTCAGGAACCAATGCCTATTGTTGTGCAGCACGAGACCTCCTCAATCTCCTAAGTGGCCTCAAGATGTAACGGGACAATGGTGTTTTAGGAACTGGAATGAATTTTCCAGCTATAGCAAGAGGCCAGCTGTCAGATGGCAAAAGCAATGGTTATATTTATGAAGATTTTAGAGCATTTTACGGAAATTTTTAGCTTGTTCAACTCTGGATTATACCAAGAGCATGAACGCATAATTCATTGATACTTCCAGAATTGTAATAATCAAATGCTAATGCAGTTGAGCGAACTAACCTGATAAGGCCAATAAGGAGAGAAGCAAGCCACAGCGTCCAATTAAGCCTCACTGTATCGGTGAACTTTCCAAGGAACTCAATGATGATTATCTAACAATTTGGAGTGGAGTGAGAAAAGCATGCAAATGATAATAATTAAGGATAAGAGTACAATAACAAAAGGGGTTGTCTATTCACCTGTAGTATAAAGGTCATTACAACAATTCCCATGAAGAGACGGTTCTTGGTCACTCCTCGGAAGACATTCATTTCCTCAGGTTTCCGAGCATTGAACTCGTTGAATATCTGTATGATGAAAAAAAAATTCATAAGAACTTTGATAGACTACAAATCTACAAAGTAAAGAAATTCTTGCAATAGTATTCGTATAATTGCACCCAAGGGTTGCTTTCCTTCGTCTCTCTCAAATGCAAGGAAGGAAGGTTGAAAAACAGCAATAAACTTTACCATATTAATTGGCATTCAGTTCATGCAAACTAACTGAAAGTTATACATATTTTTCTAAAACCATAGCCACCAAAAGTAATGAAACCCTGCATTATCTTTGCATGATCATTTCAGGCATGCTTATTCATGAAAATATAGTTTGAGGGAGAACTATATTCTATAATTCCGAGCCTTATCATATAAGTGGCCCTCCTAGTAACTGATGAAAATAACGAGGGGTTCATAAAAAATATCCCAACCAAAGAAAAATAAGAACATAAAAAGGAAACAAAAGAAAAAATAGGTTCTTCTAGCATAAGGACCAGAAAATATTTCGTATTTATACTTTTAAAGATCCACTTACTTGGCACATGACAAATGCGTTGAATATTAAAGTATTCTTCACTTGAAAAGCGTGAGCTCTAGTATCTTGCTTTGGTAGAATACTTTCACCGCGGAAGTTAAGAACGAGAAGAACAGTGATTTGATAGATAGCCTGTGATGATAATGCTATTAGACAATAGAGCCAAAAAACATCATATTCCTAATTACATGATTATCTTAATAAGTCACTCCATAGACTAGACTAATTTACCTGAACGAGCAAGTTTCTCCACATGACATTCGTAATAAGAGGTTCCCTGAAGGCCAAACATAAGATCACAGTAAAACATGTATTGTAATTTCAAAACCCAAATCAGCCATCTAAGGCACGCAAGTGCCTCAAAAGTTAGAGCTAAATGTGACCATTTAAAATTCAGTTGCTTTTGGAAGCTACCTAAAGTAAGTAAAAGCCATATCTGGTCATGTAACTAAAATCAAGTATAACTGTATAAGTCACGTGCAAGTCCATGTGCGTTTATGTGCCAGTTCAGTATATCTTTAAGATTACTAGAAATATTAATCTGTTAAGCGAGAAAGCCAATCAATTCAAACCTTCGGCCAACTGGTGATCTGTTCATTAGATTGTCTGTTGGTGGTTCAGTAGCCAATGCAAGGGCCCCAAGTGTGTCCATGATAAGGTTGACCCACAAAAGCTGCACCAAAGAGCACGTACATCAATAACAAATATATACGTGTTTTTATTGTTGATTTCAGTCATCTCTTCTCTTCCCTACGTAATTTATCAGTCGTAATTCTTAATAACATGCATTACATTATGAAATTCTAAGCCAGAAATATATTAACGGATACAGTTATTCAATAACTTTTCAGTAGAACTCCATGAGAAAAATAAACAAAGAACAATCAGGTCTATAATCCAAACGAAGAAGAGTTCCCCTTTCGGGTGGTGGGTTTTGACCTAAACCATAAAGAATTGAGAGCTACTTCTACACATTGTAGCAACTATCTACAATGATACCCTTGAAGCAAACTCAACCCGCTCAAGTAATACAACTTAGTACATGTGTTACCTTTTACATACATAAAAGCAAAGAATCAAGTATGTTGTCTCATAATCAAGCCAATGCCATTTCGGGGTTAGCAATTGATATTGGTACATTTTTCCTGTTCTGACCAATATTGTAATCTAGGGGACTAAAAATTATGGTAACTGACCAATTCTGAATTTCTGATTGTCTAATTTTCACCTTCTGTTTGGTTTTAGAGTGTAAACGTAGGTGTCACTCAAAGATAATAACATGAGAGAAGAAAGAAAGAGGAGTACCTGTACTGCATTTAAGGGAACATCACCAGAAGTTATTGATGCCACAACATTAATTACAAGAGCAGCAACATTAACAGTAAGCTGGAACTGGATAAATTTCTGAATATTTGCATATACAGAGCGGCCCCAGCGGACAACCTACAAAAAGAATGAAGCAGGCATCTTAGAAAAACAACAGATTGATCAAATTGACCAAATCGTGGACACTTGTTTCTCAGTGAAATTAATCTCTCCTTGAGCCAAAACGAAGCTAGAAGCTAATTGTACTTACTACCATGGTACAGGTGGCAAATTGGAATCTGTCTCGGTGATAGTTAGTTCATAGCCACTTTTTAAGCCAGAAGGGCCAAAAGAAAGTAAATTTTACTTAAAATAAAAAACTTTTAAGAAAATAAAACAATGGCAAGCAAAAATTAATGACTTCTTACTTTATTGATATCATTTACTAGGCAAAGACACCGTAAAAGGATGACAATGTATAAAATGTTTACCTTTACCACTGAAGCAAAATTATCATCCAGGATTATGATATCTGAGCTTTCTTTTGCAACTTCAGTTCCTTGGATGCCCATAGAAAGACCAATATCTGCCTAAAATGAAAATAGCAAAGGACGAGATCAATTTTAAGAATTTATTACAGAAATTATTTAAATAGTGGAAAATGAAAGCGCAAGAGGCCAGAAGAGAATTTTGAGACCACCAACAACCAAGGAGAACTGTTTGTAAATTGCAAGAATTTGGATGCTAGATATGCCATAAAAAAGAAAAGAAAAAAGAAAAGAAAAGAAAAGATGCATTGGATATACTACTATCTGTTTTAAGGAAGAAAAGGACAATGCTGCGAAATAATGTCCTAAGAAGAAAAAAACACATAATGAGACTGACGTATTTCCATTCTCTTTTTCCTCCGTCTTTTCAATTGGTAGATCAAATCAAACACATTAAGATGAATAACTCTAGAATGAGGCACTACTAAAGACAAAGGCACGGTAATGAGTAAAGAAGAAAAATAGTGTTGGTTAAAGAAAGAATATCTCAATTCCCAACTTACGGCTGAATTCCCAAAGTTAATTATTGGCTATAAGCCTATAACTATTAATTGTTGCATCCAGAATGTTTGTCAACACTAATAACAGTAAACTTGACATCCATATATGCAGGCTTCTTGCACTCACCATTAGCATATGCAACTAGAATCATCTAAACTACACGAATGCATAGGAGCAACTGCTGAAAAGTTAAAGGAGAAATTGCACAAAACGACATGTCTGTTATTGCACATACAATTGAAGTGAGAAATATTTATGGTAAAGTCATGTCAATCAATTATGGAATGTCCTTACTCCTTAGTATACTGATCAAATATTTGCTGAGTGTGTCAGTGGTTCAGCAAAATATATATTATGCTTACCTTGCAAGTTCATTCTTAAGAAAGATTTCAAGAAAAAAATCCCAAACTTAAATTTAGTCTTCAAGAGTAAAGATTGCATCCAAGGAATATGACAGACCTCATGAAGTGCAGGAGCATCATTGGTGCCATCTCCAGTTACAGCAACAACTTCACCTCCTTTACGTAGTGCTTGCACAAGCAAAAGCTTATCATTAGGAGAAGACCTCCCCATCACCTAGATATATTACGCAAATCACTATTAGAAAATTATGTTCCAACTCAGGTGTAAATGTGTAATATGGTTCGAGTTACTAGTATGGACAGCATTCCTTTATATAAGACCATTTAATAAGTGGATAAAATCCCTTCATCGATTACTTGCATCTAAAGCATATAACAAAAGAAATTACAACGGATGAAATCAAGCATACCGTTATTTTCTTAACAATTTGTTCCCTTTCTTTTTCAGATAACTCACGGAATGTCTTTCCTTCAATTATATTTGGCTCAACAGCATCTTCAATTGAAGCCAGTATCCCACACTCCAAAGCTATTGCCTTTGCTGTTTGAAGGTTGTCACCAGTAACCATGCGTACCTGTGAATTGATAAATGAATAATGTGTTGGGTTCCCTTGATTGTATATTAGGGTAGCACTAATGCTATTATATAGTCAGAAACCATGTTCCACTGTTGTTAACTGGTTTCCTGTGAAACTATGATCTAATATGAAGAAATCTAGTTGATCAATCAATAAAGAGTTAAAAACTAAACTCATCAAACATAAAACTCGTATATTACCTTAACACCAGCATCAGTGCATAATTTTACAGCATCTTTGACGCCAGGGCGACAAGGATCCTGAAGATACAGATTAGTTGTAACTCAGATGAAAGATTCAAGGGTTAACTTGAAAGTATAAAGACCACGAAAGGTCCAGAGTAATCTGATTCCTTATATATTCAGAAAAAAAATATTCTGAAGCTCATAACTTGTAAGTTTCATATGATACATATCACAGTAACCAGAAAGCAAGACTTATTTGTACATAAAATGGCAGTCAGAAATGTAACACAAATCAACAAGTTTAACACAATAAAAATGGCAAACCTAGTGCTATAAAGCTCCTACTATGCGCGAGGTCCAGCGAGGGACCGGACCCACTTTGTGGATCTGATGTAGGCAGCCTCACCTTGCATTTTTGCAAGAGGCTGATTCCACAGCTCGAACCTGTGACCGCAAAGTCACATGGGTAACCTTACCGTTGCACCGAGGCTTGCCCTCAACAAATTTAACACAATATAACAGGAAAATCTATTGCATTTTACCTTTATTCCAACAATAGCAAGCAAAACAAGCTCATGCTCTGGCAAGGTCCATTGGTCTAAGTCCTCCTCGTTAGATGGAACTTCATCTAACTCATATGATCTGTATGCAATGGCAACACAACGTAAGCTGCGAGCAGCCATGTCATCAATAGCCTCCTTGAAAAATGCCTGTGAAAGAGTTTTAAATAAAGATTATCCACTTAGTTACGAAATTGCCAAAGAATTCTCACAGTTGCTATATTTTAAGAAGAATGATCAATTGCTGTATTACCCTAAATATAATTGCATCTGAGTAACCTCATAAAAAGGAATAAAGTGATTTGGTGATAACCTTATCCTATGTGATTTTCTTAATATGGTTATCAATCAAAAGATAAATAAAATTTCATCTCCAATGTTCAATTTAATGAATTTCATTCCATCAGCAAACTTTCTAAGACTTGAAACTGCTGTTCCTAACCTTCTCTTGTTCAATGGATTGCAAGTCACCATTTGAATCAAGATATTGGGTACATGTTCCAAGAACTATCTCTGCAGCTCCTTTCCAGTGTATATGTACTCCAGAGTCCCCCTGACACGAATATTGCAGTTGGTATATATGATTAGAATAGCAAAGATGGCAAAAAATAAAATAAAAAGCATATGTAATCTATGCACATGATATGATTCCATAATAGAAAAATTTACAATTATTAAGTAATTCAGTTCACAAAAGAAAGTTAATAATTGAGGAATTTAATTACCATACTCTATCAGTATAAACAGTTTTACAGATATGTCCAATCACATATTTCCATCTAGCATTTTTGGTTTAATTTTGTCTTTATTTTAATTGTGATGAGACACGATGATGAAACATAATTGAATGTCTATGTAAAACTTGTTTACACAGTCAGTGTAATTGAAAATATGAGGTATTAATATCCGTGCATAATACTAGTTTATAAAGTACAGCAAATAAAGGGATGAATATTGAATCAGTAAATATCTTAATAAAATGATTACCAGCTTCAAAGCAACACCACCTCGCTTTTTCTCAGAATTGAAAGGGAAGACATGAAGAACAGTTGAATTAGATCTGACAAGATCAAAATTCATACCCAACTGCCATATGTAAACGAGTACAGTTTCAAAATCAACTTATTAAAAAGAGAGGGGAGACAAATAGAAAAAAGAAACAGTACAGGAAAAAAATCAGCAGGGTACCTTGACCGCCCATGACAGAATGGCCTTCTCTGTAGGAGATCCTGACACCTCTGTCTCTCCACCATCCTATCAAACCAAATACAGTCACATGTTTGATGCTTAATAGGTATCAAAATTCTAATTCAAAACATTCATACAGCTAAAATCACATTCGAGACAATTAAAGAGGACAAGAGCAGGTTAGTAAAGAAAATTCTGTCAGCTTTTATGTTACTAACATTCACAACAAGACCAGTGCAATCTCATCCGTAAATGAAAAATCAATAAACTCAGTTGGTCGTTGACTATCTAGCCTATATCTGGTATTATACTCAATCTCATATCAGTAAATGAAAACAACTTGAGATTGTTGTTTGCTATCTGTAGCTTATATCCTGATATTAAATTGGTCCGTATGAGCCCATATGAAAGAAACTAGCCACATGCGCACTAGGGGATCTTCACATATACCAAATATAGGAATAAAAGCCTACAAACACCATCAATAATCATATTCATAGTTCCCATTCTTAAATAACTTATTTCAAGAGAAATGCACAAGATTTCACTGAACAAACTTCTATATTTGTAAGTAACAGTAACTTAGTACCAGCTTTATCAGCATCAGGCAATACGCCAAATGCACAAAGACATGCTACTACAGCAACTAGAGAAATATATACGACTTCAGTATCAACAAACATTACACTAGTAAACTAAATGCAGATTGCCAAAGCACCCCAACAAAAATCTCGTAGTTATTCTGAATGCATACTGTTCAGGACCAACTATCCTAAAAACTTAAGGAGTTAGGTGTGATGGATGGTTTTATATCTCAAACAAGTCCTATAACGCAAGAGCCTTTGAGCTTAAAATGTGAACAATGTGCAAGTCTACTTTGCCACGTGCAGGCACCATATTGGAGCACCAACTCACCTGAAAGTTTAATTGTTAGGTGAAGGCTTAAAATTAGTCTTATATCTAACAATCACTGTCCCACAAAAAGCCCTTTAGACTTGAAGTATAGACAGTGTGCATGACTATTTCACTTTGTATTGAAATTCAACTAATCTTGAAGCATGGAGCACCAAGGGTCCGAATCCCAACCGATTAGCCACAAAGACTTCAAAACCACAGTACAATATCATGGACTACCTTTCGTAAGAACTTAGTTGGCTCATCAATGGTTTCATATCTCTAGAACATACATATGCCATTGAAGTAGTCTCAACTCTCAACACATATATGACCTTTGACCAATTTTGAGTGTCAGTGATGTATGCAGTTTTCTATTTAAAGAATCACAAGATAGAGTTCCCCTCAAAAACTTCAATCAAGACCATGAAGAAATCCTTGAGTTAATTTAGCACATCAAAACGAAAAAAGGTAATCCTAGAGATACAGTTGTTAAAATTTCATATAAAGGCAAACCTTGGGCACAAAAATATTTCCAGTTGTATTCTGTGCAATGCCCTCATTTATCAGAGATAATACTTCTCGATCCAACTTTGATGAGTCATCCGCTGGATCTAGTTTCTTCCTCCCAACATATGCCTCAACGACAGTCATCTATTAATTCAAAATATAAATTAATATCACATCTTCGTAATTCAAATATTTTAAATGAAGAAAATACAGATACTGGCAAGTTCAGAAGAATGAACTCATCACTTTTTCACAAAAATTGCATAACCTACCAGATAAACTATGCCTATTTCAAAAATACAGTAACATACACAATGAGTCTATTAAACAACTGAAGTCATTCATCAAATAACTGATCTGCTCTAGTGTTCCCTTCTCTCTATTTCTCTGTATTAGCCTGACCAAATAATGTATCCTTCTCCCATTTATACAGCTGCCTAGCATTTTTTTACGGGAAGTAGAAATTAAACTGCTTATCTAGTTTGTTTCATCAACCGAAAAATAGGGATACAGATCTCCATGAAGTTATACTGTTTGAAAGTCGGAAAATTTAGGAAAGTGGCAATGACCGATTTGTTATGAAGCCAAAACCACCTATAAAATTATAGCCCAACCTTTTGAAGCCTTTATTCATTTGCAATTTTGCATAAATGAGTTAAAGCCATAAATCCTTTTAGACTATCTAAGCCTTGGACTATGAAACTCACCTGATTTAAGGTCAATGTTCCAGTCTTATCACTGCAAATTGTTGTAGCAGAGCCCATAGTTTCGCAGGCTGACAGCCTTCGTACCTGCACAACTTCGTTTGTTAGGAAAGATATTTTTTGAGCAAAAAATAACAAATGGTTTGCAAAACTAAGATATAGAGTTGATTGTTGGAGAATTAATTGACACTTACCAAGGCTTTGTCTGCCATCATTTTCCGCATTGAATATGCCAGGCTATTGTGAAACCAAGAAAATTACACAGATTAGAAGAAAACAATATCAGGGGCCAAATTGTGGACAATGAATTAACCTAGCCAATTGAGCTTACGTTAAGGTAACAGCCAAAGGAAGACCTTCAGGCACTGCAACAACCACAATTGTGACCTGCATGGCTCTATATTTAGTAAAAACTATCAAGCGTAGAATAAGAGAAATGAATGTGTAGAGCAGTTCAAAACTCGCACTTACTGCAATGGTAAAAATTTTGATGACCCCATCTACTGCATCGCTAATACTAGTCTTTCCAGCTACAAATTGAGGTTTTTCATCTAAATCTTTTGTATGGCCGGAAAAGTATCTACAATTTCAAAGTATAGTGTGTCAAAGATGGCACAGAACCTGTTCAATGAGTTATAACGTAGAGAAAAGAACAATTTGAGAATACCTGCCCAGGAGGACTGCAAGCACTAAAACTGCTACAGAAAGCCCAACTATACCAATAAAAGTCGCCACTCCATTCAAACGTACCTATTTCATGTCACAAAATAATAAGCTCAGTTCTAACACGTGGTTTTCCTTGAGGTACTGCTAAAGCAACAGCCTTTCTTTATTGAGAAATGCTAATAATACATTCCCTAACACACTCTTTCCAGCACTCTACAATCTACATTATTGGACGAAATTCATGAACCCAACACTCAAATCATAGGAAGTGGAGCCCAGATGATTCAGTAGGATCCACATTAACTTCACCCAATAATAGAAAGTATGTTAAAATTATCGTGTTAGAAGTGTCTTGCTAGCAAACCTTATGGTTTTATTTCGGATGGAACCGGGATTACCTGTAATGGAGTCTCTTCTCCAGTATCCTCTGAGATACTTGCCATCAACAATCCCCACTCAGTGTTTATACCAACACCGGTTACCTACACATGGCAGTATAAAATATGACTCATGGTGGGGGCATTTTGTAAAGACAAATGCTCCTTCTAAAAATCTTCCTATTACTTTTTAAAGAAAACATCAAATGAAAAATAAATGCAGTTTACATCTCAAAAACATAAAAGGCATTAGGTACTTTCTCCATTTAGTAGTTTAGTAATTAGGAGGATTATTATGAGAAACAAGTAAGAGGCTTTAGAATTATTCTTTTATAAATTTGTTTCAAGTGCTTCAACACCACTAGAATCATAACCAAAATAGGAATATCCTACACTTGCATTGAGTAGCACACCGATTAATGACCAAGAACTACACAATGATAAAATTTTAATAAAAATAATTATTGAAAGAATCACATCATTGCATTACAAAAACACAAGCAAATTATTCGCACAAATAGTTATTAAAATTCATAAATTTCCATGAGACAATAAAAACAAATGAAAAATTAGTTTACATTTTTACCCAGAAAAATAAAAATTTAGGTTGCTCAATTCAAATTATTTTAACTGATTTGAGTAAAAGGTAACGAGGAAAAGGTATTAGCATGCACACAGGAAGCACACAGATGCAATTCAATCTCCATAAGCCAAACATTTTCCACTAAATAATTTCATAACCCTAAATCAATTCAACTTATCAGTAGTTCTATTTGTTTAGAGGGTGGAAAACGCTTTAGATGGAAACAGATAACAGTGCCTAATACCCACTCATGGTTAGAAAGAGAAACATAAAGACTGAAAAATAATTGGCAAGTGGGAGAAAATAGAACTGACTGCTTTCACAGATGGTAGTTTTCCGAAATACATTCATATCATTCAGCATTTTTCATTTTCTATATCAACAAATAAACATAACTAAGAAAACAGAAAAAAGGAAAAGGAAGACATAGTAGTCTAAGAGGATATAGTATTGTATTATACCAGCATAACACCAACTCCATCTGCTACTTTGCAACCAGACATCAAAAAGGGTGTTTTGTGATCCTTATGAACCTGCAGAATACTATATGCTTAAAAGTCATAAGAATAAAAAACCAATAAGTTGGTAACAGGAAGTATGAAAAAACATACAATCTTGCTTTCACCAGTCATACTGGATTCATCAATTGCTAGTGAATGGCTGGTTATTAGTACTCCATCAGCAGGAACCTGAGTAGTATACCCATAGAGTAATCAGTGGGGAAAAAAAAAACTCAATTTCTAAACAAGCCCAAGATATCATGCAAACTCACCTGATCTCCTATTTTGAGGGGGATAACATCACCCACAACAATCTCAAATATCGAAATTTTAATTGTTCTCCCACCTCTAATGACCTGTAACGTGTTCGATAGTATATGGTCAAGGTTTAGGTACCAAATGATAAGTTATGTTATTTAGGCACAATGATAAGTTATGCTCGGATAATATATGATACACACCTCCAATTGTATATTCTGTTTCTCTGCATTCAAATTCTGAAACTGCAGAGATTGCCGATAATCACTGACAGCTGGCAGACCAAAAACAGTAACCGCATAAAGTCAGTCCTAGAAATAAATGGATACGGCTTGTAGTAGTGTCACTAATAAACAAAATTCCAAAAAAAGTACATAAATAGTTCAAGGCAAAACAAGAGTTTGTCCAAATATCGATATGGTCTATCTATAAACACGTGTAAATATTTTGACAGGATTGTACCCACTGTTTATTATAAATAAAAAAAAGGAAAAATAGCTTATATACAACACCTGTAACTACAATGACAAGCAAAACTGCAAAAGCAATGCTTCCTCCATCATACCATCCTTCTTCCAAACCCTATCAATTACAAGTGAGAGAAACATGTATTCCATTATTCGTACAAATGACAAGAATAATCAGAAGATTCAGAACCAAGCAAAATTAGGTACTGCCAAAAGTTCAAAGGAATCATAGAATGAATATCACATGTAAATGGAATGTGATGAATTCAATTTTTAATCACGTATCCCATGCAAACTGGCAGTGTTACTGAAGGCTGAAACATAGTTTCAAGAACATTATTGAACAAACTAGCATTACATTTCATATTCTTTTATTTTTAGAAACATCACATTTTTACCATTACTATTACTATTGGTTGGATAACTTTACACCTCCATCTTTTACAGGACACCCGACAATAATGGATTGTGAAGAAACAGTATAGTGAATTCTTAATGCATTATACAAGTCATTCGTAATTCACATATATAAACATCAATTTCTTAAGAATTATATCTTCCTGTTCTCGAAACTTTGTAATTACCCGTACAAAAGAAATTGTTCAAACCTAATAACTCCAGGTCAAATTTTATCTTAAAATTTTCTTTGATATATTAATATTACCTATCAAGAAGGGAAAAAACCTAACAAATCATAAGCGTGAAGCATAGAACCAGAACCTAATCAAACTTCATATCCTTCCACAAAACCAGGGATCCATTACCAGAGTACAATTTACTAAAATGACGATTAGTAAATATGAATGTTCATCACACCTCTGTTTTTATTCCAAGTGCCAATGACACTGCAGCTGCTATAATCAATATTATGAGAGTCAAGTCTTGCCAAGCCTCCCATAAAAACCTCTGCAAAATGATCACAGAGAATTACTGCCAGTACCACAATTAATTATCAATTGTGATGGAAAAAAACTACAACTATAAAATCATTGAGAATATACCCAGAAACTTCTCCCTTTCTTCCGAGGATATGTATTAGTTCCAAATGCATTTTTCCTTTTCAATAGATCACCATCATCTCCACTAATACCTTTATCTGGATTTGATTTTAGTAAATTTGATAAGCCTTTAATCTGAAAAGGATATCACATAGATCATATTAGCAAAACATATCATTTCAATATGTGCAAGCAGCCAAAAAATATGTTGTAGACTTGCCCCTCCATATTGTTGTAAAGCAGCAACATTTTGATCCTTAGACATTGAAGCAAGCTGTTCTAATCCAACTGTATAGTCACCAACTGGCGTTGCAGGTGTCGCTGCTGTGCTTATCACTGGATGATTCAATGTATAAACCAAAATACTGTGATAAGTAACACAAAATGCTGATAACAATACAAATGCATGACCTTTAACCACATGGAGTTTAGTGTTCTTTCAGTAAACAAAGAAACTAAGTTTGTACATGCCAAAAACAGATGAATCAATTGAAATCTACAACCAAGACTCCTGCTACAGAATACAGATTGATTTATATGTAATGAATGTCAAAAAGGACTACGAACTAACATGCAATTCACATTATAATTTACTATGACTCTACAAGGGTGTTTGACTTTCACCTATCCATATTTCTAAATTGCATATCCACCTAAGGATATTAAATACTATAGAACTTTTTACTTCAGATAAGAAAATCAGATAATTTAATTATTTTCTTAACCTTATTAACAGTGGGAAACCTTAAATATAAACAAAAATTATTAATTATTTGATTTTCTTATCTGAAGTAAAAAGTTCTATAGTATTAATAAAATATCTTCACCTAAGGATATTAATTATTTACTTCATGTGGGAAACCTTAAATATAAACAAAAAGCATCAAGCCGTACTGTGTTTGTTTATTTAAATTTTATGCCAATTAGTTGACCTCTCTGGATCATTCTGTTAACCTCTCATCCATTGCACAAATGCTAGATTTGTTAATGTTTTACAGTGGTGGAAGGTTAATGTTTCATAAAATTATTATTTTACGAAGTTCTTGGTAAGCAAAGATGACAGTCACCAGAATCATTAAAATGAGAGAAGAATAATTATAAGACAAGAAGTATACCTAGCTCCCGTTCACCAGCCAATCTGAAAAGCAGTGCAGCCTGATAAAATAATTAATCTTTGATTAGAAAAGTAGAAGATGTATAGAAACAGTTAATCATGGAACATGTTTGCCATTCTGAAACATTACTCTTATGACTTGTGCATGGGCTCTAATCAAGCTTTTCTTTTGCTCTTTCTCCTCTTCCTTCTTCAAGTCCAGAGTATATCTAAAACGCCTGGACGCATTGAGCACGAGCGCTGCTTGCTGTGCAAGAGTAAAACTTCAGTTTAGATGCCTTGCAAAAGAAGACTACTACACTAATGTTCCTTGCCAAAATTGAACTATTAAAACACACAATCCAGTGATTAAAATAAGGATCCTGACAACAAGTTTCCTAAAGGCACTAATTAAAGAATCAAGATTGCGCAAGTGTTTATTGTGATATAAAATATTACATGCATTTATAATATGAAATGTCAATGTCATACATCTGAATAATAAAAACAACTCTCTAGCCTCTAGATTTTATTTCCTAACTAATACTTTTATGACTGTGAGTGTTGTCAAATAGCGGTTATAGCGGCGCTATAGCATAGCGCTTTTTTGGGTTACCGCTACGCCGCTTTTTCCGCTATTTTCCGCTTTAAGAGGCTGGAAATAGCAGATTTTTTGCTTACCACTATAGTCCGCGATCCGCAATTAACAACACTACTGATTAGCATTAATCTTGACGCTAAAACTGGCTACATTGGTGAAATCTCCCTGACGCACTCTACTACATTAGAGTATTAATTTAGTCTCAAGAACCAGAAATGCAATTAGCTAAAGCAATGCCTGAATTAGTAACAGTTTTGAACAAACATAGAAACTAACACACCATAAACGCATCTCATAATTTTCATCCTTTCCATTTCAGCATTCATTCATCATCAAAATTGAAATCATAGCCAATTCTAAATCTGTCAAGTCTTGCATGTAACCTAACTTATTCATTTTCTTTTTCCTTTACCTAATTTTGAGCATTAAACAAAACATGCATTGCAATAGCAAGATTCTGATGAATCGCAACAAATCAGTCATTGCACCAAACAATGCATCTCTCTCTACATTCCGAACAACCACATAAACATGCATACTTAGAGAGAAAGAAAATGCAGATCAATTTATGAACAATTAATGCGGTTAAAGATCAAGAAAACGCGATAAGCACATTGATTGAAGAGAAGAGAAGAGAATAGAATGATTACTCTCCAACGCCTGAGCGTGTCGTGCGATGCATTCTTGGTTTGAGTGATATCAAAAGGATCATCTGGATCGATGAGTTCGTCGTCGTCATCTTGGCGGTGAGGAGCGTCGTCGTCGGTGTGGTCAGGGTGGTGCCGAGGGATGTTGACGGCGAAGTGGCCGTTGGAATCGGAGGCGGAAGGCGGAGGAGAAGCCATTGTGGTTGTTGTTGCGGCAATTGAAATGTGTCACGCTGCGAGGGAAACGCACGCAAAATGTGAATGGCCAGGCCAGTGCCACACACACAGGGAGATGCCAGGCACAGGCGCAAGCACAAAAACAAATCAGAAGAAATGCCAATGCCTCCGTAAGCGGAGGAGGGGCCCACTGTTTTCGTTCAAAATATAATAAAATAATCAATAATTAATTAATTTAAAAAATGTAAGAAAAAGAGTGATATCGATATCGTGCGTTGTGCGCCCCGTGCTATTGTGTGGTGATGCTGAAGTGTCGTTGCTTTCCGTTAGCTGTTATTAGTGGACCACAGTCCGTGACACGCGGTATAACGTGTAAGTTGCCTCCTCGTTCTTTCGTTTTCAATTTCAGTTAATTTTGTTATAGAATTTTTCTTATCTAACTGATTTTTTGAGTTTTACAGTGGATTAATCAATCAGTTAGATTTTCATGATGCACATGTAAGAGAGAAAATATGTATTTTATAAATTTAGATAATTATATGACAAACTTTTCGAGAGACACAAATTATTATCTTAAATTTTATGATTTTATTGCAATGTAATTAAATTACAATAAAGTTATCGAAAATGTAAGATAGGGAAATATAATTTAATATATGAATAAAATATTTACACCATCAGTTATCAGTGTATTTAATTTTAAGAAATCCGCAATCCTTTTATTTTTATGTATTTAATTTTATACGATATTTTTTTAAAATGTATTTATACAGTTAAAATAGCTTGTAACCAAAAAAAAAAAATACAGTTAAAATAGCTAGTTTAATGTAACCAAAAAAAATAGCTAGTTTAAATTCTTGATAAGATTATGTTTTAAATTTTTTTTATCTTCTCTTAATCTTCCCTCTGACATATTAAATTAAAATATAATATCGTGAAAATGACTTGATGTTAGTATTTAGTTTTTTTTTCTAAAAATGACTCTTAATTTATTAAAAAAGTCATATATATTCTTAACACCAATCTTGGCTGATTTAAAGGATAAGTTTGTGTTGACACTTGATAATTTCAAAACAAAAAAAATAGAAGTTTGTGTTGACACCTCTACCACCTCCCGCTCATAAAGAAATGAAGAAATAAGAGTGAAAGAAGAGATAAATAGAAAGAAAACATGAGTGAAAATGAGATAAAAAAATAAAGATGAGTGTGAATGAATCTATGATTTAAAACACCATGTGATAAATGTGCACCTTTTAGTGTAATCTGCGTGATTCCATCATGGTTCCTGCAGATGAAGACAATCTAGCTAGTACACAATTGTGTACACTAAGAACGGGACATGTAGGTACCCCAACCATGTGTCTAACTTCTCTCAACCAGCTAAACCAAAAATTGGAATGTCCTGCTAAGCCATCAGAAGAAGCGCGTCACATATATAGAATTGAAGCTGAGTGAGATTTCAATTTCATGATATATTATACTGTACACCAACAGCAATAGTTTTCACAAATCTCAGCATGCTTCTTATAATGTGCATTGAAGTCCGAGGGAAGAGGACTTAAGATTGAGTTGCAGCTCACCAAGCATTAACTTTAAGGTAATGTTAGGTAGTGAATTAGAAGGCAAAGTTAGGCAGTGACGAATAAATTGATTAGGTAGCTTGTATACACATTCTCCACAAATTGAAAGCACATTAACCCAATCAACCTCATACTCATAGTTCAATTGGCTTTTTGCGCATTGGAATGATGTGAATGTGGATGAAATTAAACCAAATTCTGGTACAAGTTGTAAGAATTGTTAAAAATATTGTTGGCCAACGAAATGCTAAAAGATTGTTTTGGAGGGAAATCCCTCAATCCCTTCCTCCCTTCTTAAAATCTCTTAAACAAGGAGAGGACCTTTCATAATTTTCTCTTATGTCTTCTCTCACCTCCAAAACTCAACTCACAAATACACCGGTCACTTTTTAAGTTGGAACTTGATATTAAGGGTGCATGTGTTTGTGAGTTTTTAGAAAGAGAAGGGGAACAATTTGAGGGGAATGGGAGAGAAAGTGAGGGGGAAGGGAATAAGTCATTCATTTGTTTGCAAGTTTCAAATTCCTCTAAACCCCTAATTTGAGAACTCCACAAAACAACTAAAGAGGTCTTGGGGGTTTTTCAAAAATTCTCCGAACTCTTCCCTCTCCCCCTTTTTAAAATCTCTCAAACAAAGAAAGGGCTTCTCATAAGTCTCTCACTCTCTCTCTCATTCGATACTCAATTCACAAACACACCCTATATAACTCCGGAGATTTCCACATTGGACTAGGAGCAAACAACACATGCAAGTCACTTTGACACCATATCTTTTACCTAAAACCTTAAGGGTGTGTTTGTGAGCTTTTCAGGAAGAGAAGGGGAAGACTTTGAGGGGAAGGGAAGAGAGGGGAAGTCTTCCCTTTGTTTGGAAGATCTACATCAATCCAAAGAGTTTTCAAAAATTCTCCAAACCCTTACCTCATAGACTTTCAAATAAGAGGAAGGTTTCTCATAATTAGCCCCCCATTTCCCTTCATTACTTCCAAAACTCAACTCACAAATACACTTTAATGAAAGCATTAGATATGAGCCTCTAACTAATAAACTATTCAACACTTTCTTTTTCATCAAATATTGTGGGACTTCTCACTCACACTTGATATCCCAAATGAAGGTGTAATTTCCACTAAGAGAATCAATCCTTGAACAAAGAGGAAATTAAGTAATATTTTGGATCATATTGTTTTTCTTGGTAAGGAGGTTAATTGCCTTTGGGGTATATGACATATTTATAGAGAGGCAAATCACTTTGAAGATGCCTTAGCAAAGCAAGATTGCACTAAAGAGTTTGATTTGTGGGCATTGTTAGTATAATTGCCTTGTATTCTGTATTAAGACTTCAGTCTTTTTTCTTTAATAAAATTTTGCTTGGTCAAAAAAAAAAACAGATTACATTAGTAGGTGAGAGTAAGTAAGATTATCATTCTCATTCCTTATATGTAATTGTGCTTGTTATCTTAATGGGGTAACCATAATAAACATATAATGTGAGAATATATATATATATATATATATGGGTCTTTTCATCTGATGATAATACGGGTTAACAAACCATTATAAAAACCATCACAAAATCCACAAACCCAACTTGAATACCACATGAAGTTAAGTTCTCATATATAATAGCCAATAACAAAAGTAATCACATATATATATGGTAGTATATGATTTGGAAATCTAAATGTCATTCCAGGTTACTACCCACCACTCCTTTCATCTTGCTAAGTGGAAGATTCTAATCTAGCGTTTTGTTGAAGCAAGTTTCAAATACCAAAATTACTTGTTGAATTTAAGTACAGAACAAAAAGGCTTAGTGGGTTGATGCGGCTAAGAGTTTGATGAACAACGACATGAGTGATAACAACTACTGTGCGATGGAAAACAGAAGTAATTTAAGAGAAGCATATATAAATAGTGAATACCGTGAGAGAAAGAATGAGTACGATTGTGCATGAGCGCGCAGTTTACAATGTGAACGAGAGATTTGGATCGCCGTAGGGATATCAAAGCATCAATTTATTGCTGTGGAAAAAGAAGAAGATCGAAAAGAGAAAGGGATTGTTGTTGTGTTTCTTCAAATTAAAGATTAGAAAATTGACTTCGAGAAGACTGGCTGAGGCTGAGTGTTGGAAACGAAGCCAAGAAATTTCGCGGAAACTTCCCCGTCGTGCGCACCAAAACATGCTTTTGTTATTTAGTGGTACTGTTTTAGGCATGCATGCAAGTAGTGCCAGCTCACTTTTTTTCATCATTTTTCTTTGAGTAAAATACACTTATCCCCTCAAAGTTTGCTAGAAAAACACTCCACCCCATTCTTATTCAAAATATACACTCCACCCCACTTATTTTATCAAGTTAACCTCATTCAAAAAGATGCTAACGGAATATTTCATTCAAATCAAAATTATTTAATGTAAACTTATTTTTCCTTTTTTTTCTGGTTATTTTTTTTTCCAGAAAAAAACGTCACTTTCTAATATTTGACTAAACAAATATTCTCAATGCTTACATACTGTTGGAGCTGGTATATAAAGTAACCATTTTATAAAATAATTCAAGAATAAATATGTATGAAATAGTTTTAAATTAAAACTTATGGTAAAAGTACGTTAAACTTCCACTCCATAAAAGAATATAAAGTTATATTATTATTTTAATTAATTAATTAATTTGGATAATATGATCGCGTTGGTTATAACATGTTAAATGTTAAAGTATATATTACTTTTAGTAATTGAAAATGCGGGATGTTATTGATATATGATAAGAGAATTTTATTAAATAATATCCATACATTACTCAATGAATTCATAAGCAACATTTTCTTATAAATCTAGGAAAAAGAAATTTAATTAGTATTTATTTGGTGAAATTTTAATTAGTATGAAATTAATTTCGAAATATTTTTATATAATTCACTATTTATAAAAATCCTTTATAAACTGGGTATTAGACCATCTACAATGGTTTCAACATTCAACACCATCAACACTCCACTTTTTCTCTTCCCAACACTCCACGTTACCTTCTTCTCCAATTCAACACTTCATTCAACTTTTACCCACTCCAATGGTTTTTCATTCAACATCCTACCCCACCACTTTTTTATTTCATATTTTCATTTAATTTTATATTTTTCTTTTTATGATTACATAAAATTAAAATTTTCGATTTAAATTAAATTAAACAATAATTTATTTACTTAAATAAATTAAATTAAATTAAAACACTTAACAATTTAATATTTTTTTTAAAAAATATAGACAACAATTTATTTTATTTTTTAAACTTAAAAACTTGTGGAAAGATAATAAGATGGTGGAAAACTTCATTTTTTTTCTGTGTCCAAATCAAACGAACCAAATCTCTATTTATAGATAAAAAAAAATTATGAATTTTGGTAAAAAAATTATATTTTTTAAAATATTTTTTGAGTGAAATAATTGAGTTGGAAAGATTAGAAAAAAAAAACGAAATCCGTCGGACCAATCAGCTATGGCCACGTGTCGCGTTCCAATCAAACCTGCACATTTCTCTCTCTCCTCTGACGCCTTCACGCGTCCTGTCTGCGCGTGTCTGCTACGCGCCTATTGCGGCCCAACGAGGGCGTGCCACGTGGCACCGGGTGCAGGTTTCAACTCCGTTTAACATTTTCATCATCTCTCTCCATAATTCAACTTTCAACACTTACAATAAACACCATTGCACACACAATTCAACATTAAACATACCAACTTCAACACCATTGTAGATGGTCTTACTAGTAATTGTGATGTTATATTCTTTTTTGTTGAAACTAACGTTTTTTTTTTAAATTGAACTGACGTTAAACGATTTTTATTTGAAAGTGAGGTTTTTTTTTTGAAAAAAATAAAATAAAAAATAACCAGAAAAAAAAAAGAAATGGAAAAATAAGTTTACATTAAATAATTTTGATTTGAATGGAATATTCCGTTAGCATCTTTTAGATGGAGTTAACATGATAAAATGAGTGGGGTGGAGTGTATATTTTGAATAAGAATGGGGTGGAGTGTTTTTCTAGCAAACCTTGAGGGAGGTAAGTGTATTTTACTCTTTTTCTTTTCTTTTTGACAGTGACTTTTTTTTTATGTTTGGTTGGGGAAGAAAAATACCAGGAAAGAAAGTGAAAGAAAAGATAGTAAAAGGAAAACAAAGATAGTGATAAGTGCGGAAATTGTGTGAAAGAAAGTAAGCCTTTGAAAGAAATTTCGGGGAAAATGGGAGATACTCACGAGTGAGATGATTATGTAGGTTGTTTGGAATAAAAATGTAGAAGAAAAATGGAAAGATATAAAAAGAGTGTCATATGTACACTATAAGAAAGTGCTAATTATTCATAAAAACTGTCGGTAAAATAGTTTTACTGATGGAAAATCGAGGGCTAAAAAGTTGTAGGTACTGGGTTCCTCATAAACTATTATCGTTACCAAAGGCTAAAAGACATCTGTAATTTACCAAAGGCCAATTCCATCGCTATATTACCAACATGCTAAGTCGTCAGTGATATACAAGATTGGACGGGAAAAACAACTCTTTATTAAGGATGAAACTGGTGCACATGGGTTGGGTTGGATGGATTTTGGTCAAAATAAAATCCGAACCGATTAAAATTGTCTGGGTTGGGTTGGATTTCACGAATTTCTTCTTCGGACCCGATCCGAACCAACCCGACGAAGTTTGGATTGGGTTGGATGGATTTATTGGATCACTATATTAAAATAATAATATATCTGAAATATTAAAAAATCTTGCAAAAATTATTATAAATTCAGAAAAAGTTATAAAAAATAATAAATATGTTATAATACTAAATAGCATGAAAAAGACATAAAAAGTTATATAAATAATACCACATAAATGACATATAGCCAAATATCATGAAAACATAAAACTTCATTACCAAATGACATGAAACAATCTAATATAAATAGTATCAAAAAACTGAAAAAACAACACTAAATGGCATGCCATGACACTTAGAACTTAAATTTCTTCAACATGCCAAATAACTATATATAAACATGTAACAAATAACTACGAACAAATACTCTAAGTTCAAATATGACAAATAACTACAAATACTTAAGTCTCAAAGTTTCAAAAAGCCATCACTCCGACACTAGCACTCTAAGTATGAGTAAAATTATAAAAATTATTATTATATGTATGGATTCTGGGTTGGGTTGGATGGATTTGAACTGAATCCGAAATCCGATCCGAACTTGGTTGGGTTGTAGTAAAATCCATCCGACTAACCCGATTGCCCGATCCAACCCGCATTTTTTCTATTGAATCGGATTGGGTTGGGCGGGTTCATTGGATTTACCCGGCCCATGTTCACCCCTCATGAAAGTGCTTCATTAGTGGAAAATATCATGAATCTTTAATTCTCTGCATCCTACATGACAATATTACAAATCTCGTCCTTCTAAGTTTCCGTATTTTTATCTATGTTCTCAATTATCACCACAAAACAATCGTGTTTAATAGACTACAAATTGCAACTTATTAGTTATTTTCACCATTGGATAAATATCTTACTAAGGAAATGGTTAAATATGTTATTGGTCCCTAAACTATAACGAATTGGTATTGGTCCTTGAATAAAATCTAAAACCTACTAAACCAAGAACTTTCTATCCACTGTTCATCGAAGAGGATTCAGCAGAACCGGTTCATGGGTCGGGTTGGTTCGAACTATCTGGAACCAACTTAAAAGACCTGATACGGCTGCCAAGTAGAGAGGTACGGGCAATCTTCTCCTGTAGATTTTGCAGTACAAGTGCAATCTTCTCCTGTACCGCAATTGCCCCTCTATATATCTCATTCTATTTTTCTCTAAATTGTACATCATGTCTGGTATAAAAACCCAAACTGTAATCCGCCATTGACAACGCTTAATAGATCGACTACTCCATCTGATAGTCTTCTAGAATTACTTATTTGTTGTTGAGGTCTGGGTGTCGTGGCTTCGTTGGGTGAAAGTTTGAATTATGTTGCTAGTCTTTGTCATGGAAGAGACACGTGGAGGATTAGGATCCGTGTTCTTAGGATGTGGGAGATGTGCGCAATTGCTGAGCCAGAGAAGCCCTTTGCAGTCCAGCTGGTGCTAATTGATGCTGAGGTTTGTTCTAATCCCTTTTTCTTATTCACTCTGTATGACATGTAGTTATGTCAAAGGTGTATAAAAATTATCCAAATGTGAATGCTCTGATAAAGAAATAAGGTTATTCAAAATTTGTGTTGTAGTATGGGAGTTACATTATGAATAGATTCTTGAGTTGACATATGTGATAAGTTGAATTCCCTTTATGATATCAATTCATCCCTACATTTGTGGAATGGTATAATCCCATGTGTAATCCGTAGCTAACTAGGATGACACTCTCATAATATTAACCATGTAATTTGTGGTTAATTATATGACTTAGAATTTTAAGAATGACCCTATTTTGAATAAAAATGGAAGTATCTATAGCTAACTAGGATTACACCTAAGTGTCCTTAAGTGTGATTTTAGTAGTTTTTTTTTTGGAATTGTTATCTATTTTATAGTCCTCACACATGAATGAAATTTGTGTATATAATTTCAATTAGATAACGGTGTATATAATAATGTCAATTGAATGTGGTGGCAGAGAAACCTTGACATATGTTTTGTAACTATTGGTAACTAAAGATTAATGCTCTTAATTTGCAGGGCCAGAGAATTGAGGCAACTATCAGAAAATCGCTCATAAGGAAGCTTTTTGGTGAGGTTGTTGAAGGAAATATATATAAGATAAGTTATTTCTTTGTGGTCCCTAATGGTGGAGTCTACAAGGCCTCTCAACATTGAAATTATGGGTCCTCTAGAACAGATGTCCTGCACGATGCTGGGACGACCGATTAGCACAATCGATTACTTGCAACAAATAAACATAAGAATAAGTAAAAGACACAAGACACAACAATTGGTAACCCAGTTCGGTGAAACCTTCACCTACGTCTGGTTAGCTTACGCCCAAAGAAAGGAATTTCACTATCTCAAGATCTAGGTATTACAGACACTCATGAACACAACAAGTTCATAGCTCTTAACCTAATCTACCCAGTGAACTTCTACTTAGAATAACAACCTAAGTATGAGAGCCCTTCTCACTTTCTCTCACTCACTGCCACAGTGAATGGTAATAGCAAATCACAAGTTTGTTTGAACACTCAAACACAACACAGAATGTAGTCTTACTTTATAGAACCAGAGAGCAAGACTCATTCACAATTAACAAGTACAAAGAACAACTTACAACTACAAAACACTTGATATTCAATCAGTTTCTCCTCTGTACCTTCAAGCTTCCGTTCTTTGTCCTTTTATACTTCAGCAGAGGCGGCACTAGGGTTTCTTGGGCTGAAGAACAACTCTCATCCAACTCATATCATTACAGAATCTTCCAAGATATGATATGAGTGATCAACAATTAAAACATAGAAACATATCTTCAATCAATGATTTGTTCCAATAATACACACCCTGCAAATAACTCCCTTCAGCCAGTTACTTGATTCTCAAGTAACAACAAAACAAACCCTATAAGCAGATAACAAAGGGATCCACACAGCTCGCCAGCAAGGACAATTGTCCTATCCTTCACAAAGACAGATGTCCCAACATCGTCTTTGACATCAGGTTGTTTTTAGCAAAATGCAAGACAACAAGGAACAACAATTTCCCCCTTTGTCAAATTTTGCCTAAAAACAACTTCATAACCAGAGAGGGTAAATAAAAGAGTCAGCAGCGGAAAAAAAAACTCCCCCTCAAATCAATGCATCTTTGTAGCCAACCATAGAGGAACTCCCCCTCAAATGATGCATCCATGTAGACTGCTTGAAGTATAAATACCATATGCATAGCAGCACACACACAACCTAACACACCAAATAATACTTGAACAGAACCAATACTTGAACAAACAGCTTGAAGAACTAGTACATAACCGGTCTTGAATAAGTCTTCATGAATATTACAGAACAGAACCATAATACCAAACCAACTAACACAACAACAACACTACTCCCCCTTTTTAGCACAAATTTGGCAAAGATGGAAAGAATCAAAGCACAGCCAAATAAGAGTCAACTAGTACAACTACTAGGACAAGTACTAAACATCAGAAGAAGAAGAGTGCTCTTCTTCATTATCTGCAGATCCTTCCTTCTCAGCAGCAGCTGCAAACTCACCTTCTTGACCAGCTTCCTCCTTGAGACTTTGAATCAACGCATCCACCTTAAGCTTCCTTGCAGCAGCAGCCCTGATGGTTTCTTGCAACTCCTTAGAAATATCTTCCAATTCAGAAAGAACACTCTTTGTGCCAGAAGCTGACATAGAAACAAGCACAGATGTCCTATTGGATGGCAGATCAATGTCCAGGACATGAGGTTCCAAGAATAAGCGATGATCCAAGGTAATAGGATTTCCCCTGGAAAAGGGCACATCATTCACACCAAGAATATGAGGATGTTGTTTCAGTATGATAGCAGTCAGAAGTGAAGGAAAAGAGACAGGAAGCTTCACTGCACAAGTCTCAGCATGCTTCAGGGTTTGAGTAAACACAAAAGAGCCAAAATCAAAATGTATCTCAGTCCCTATGCGGTAAATGAGTTTGGTTAACATAGCAGAGACACCAGAAGTATGATTAGAGGGAATCCAATTTACCACTCCAATCCTGTTGAGAATAGCATACTTCACACTTAAAAACCCAGGAGACAGTAACTTCTTAGAAGGCCATTTCTTCACCTTCCCTGCAGTCAATTCCTCAGCAACATTGTCCAAAGACAGCTCTTCTTCAACAAACTCAACCACACTCCTTCCAAGCGCTTGATTGATTATAGCAGGGGAGAAATGCACACATTTTCCGCGCACAAAAACTTTCCTGAATTCAGGACTTTCAGGATTACCAACATCATCAGACAGATTAACTAGAAACTCCTTCACGAGTCTCTCATGACACTTACCAATATCCAGAACAGTCTTTCTCAGACCAGCCCGTGTGATAAGAGCAATAATCTCCTTGCATTCCAAAACATAAGAACCAATTTCCCTCTCTTTTGCAATTCGACGCTGGTACACAAACTTCCACTTGAGAGCATTCTCAACAGCATGAAAGGAGACATTATCAAGAGGAATAGAGGGAACATCCTGAGGAACACGCTTACCAGAGAATTTCTTCTTTCCAGAAGCCGTGATGTCCAGGACATCGGCTTCGACATCTGAATCAGAGTCCAAGTCCACCCTGGAAACTTTCTTCTTCTTCTCAGTAGTCTTCTTAACTCTCTTGCCAGAAGACTCCACAGCCTTTTGCTTGCCTTTCACTGTCACATCTACTTGTCTGGATTTGTAAGAGACAGGAGTGGATTTGACTTTCTTCTTTTGAACAGAAGGGGTTTCTTCAACAGAAACCCTTTTTCTTTTCAGCAATCTATCAGCCACACTTGCCAATGGAACTTCATCTAAGTCGTCATCGTCAGAAATCTCCAGAACCGTTGGAAGGGCTTTGGTCGACTCTTCTGAAGAGACTTCCTTGGTGTCTTCACTCTCGGAATCAGAGTCTTTGGAGGATGAAGAAACATCTGGAGAGATCTTCTTTGCAGATTCATCAGAGCGAGAGTCATCTGATGGAAGGGCAGATGTCTTGACATCGGGCTCACCAATCGCAGGAGAATCCTCAATTGAAACATCCTCAGAGACAGTGGTGTCAAGATGTTTCTCAATGGATGCACGAGACTTGGTGCCAACAACCTTCTTGGATTGAGCGGAGGAACTTGCTTTCAATCCCATTACCTTGACTCCTCCATAAGTCTTCTCAATCTTGCCTTTCACAGTTTCTTTCTTGCCTGAGACTTGAGACATGATGCAGTGATTGCGTAAAAAGAACAAATTTAGAAAAATGAACAAGAATGTTGAGTAGAGAAAAACAGAGGTTACTAGAGCAAAGATCTCAATTTGATGTAAGACTGGAATGTGGCCGTTGGTGATGATTATATAGCAGTTGAGTGAAAGAGAAGCAACCGTGGTGATGATGTCATAACGACAGTTAATGGTAGTTACGAGAAAACTAGCCGTTAGACCAAAAAGGGGCCTTAATTGCTATGCTCCTTCGAAGAGGCAAATCCCAAGATTTCCTCTCAATTTGACAAATGTAGCAGCATCTAAAGGCTTTATAAAAATGTCTGCCAATTGTTTCTTTGTGGATACATGTTCCAATGTGACAATTTTATCCTCAACCAATTCTCTGATGAAATGATGTCTGATATCTATGTGCTTGGTTCTGCTATGTTGAATGGGGTTTTTGGTAATGTTGATGGCACTTAAATTGTCACAATATAATGTCATGACATCCTGCTTGACTTCATACTCCTTCAGCATCTGTTTCATCCAAATAAGTTGAGTACAACTACTCCCGGCAGCAATATATTCAGCTTCAGCAGTAGATAGAGACACACAGTTTTGCTTCTTGCTGAACCAAGAGATCAAGTTATTCCCTAAGAAGAAACACCCTCCAGATGTACTCTTCCTATCATCAGCACTCCCTGCCCAATCTACATCACAATAACCCACTAGAGAAGGACTGGTATCGTGTGTATACAGAATGCCATAGTCACATGTGCCATTTATGTACTTGATGATCCTTTTCACTTGTAAGAGATGACTAGCCTTTGGTGCAGCTTGGTATCTTGCACAAGCACCTACAGCAAAAGAAATGTCTGGTCTGCTAGCAGTGAGATACAAAAGACTCCCAATCATGCTCCTATACAAACTTTGATCAACATCCTCTCCCTGATCATCTTTTGTCAACTTGATATGAGTAGCAGCAGGAGTTCTTTTATGCCCAGATTTTTCAAGCCCAAACTTTTTCACAATGCCTCTGGCATACTTACTTTGAGAGATGAACATTGAATCTTCCATTTGTTTGATCTGAAGTCCCAGAAAATAGTTCAACTCACCCACTAAACTCATCTCAAACTCTGACTTTATTTGTTGGACAAAATGTTCCACCATCGTGTTCGACATTCCCCCAAAAACAATATCATCAACATATATCTGTGCTATCATGAGGTTTCCTCTGTCATTTTTCATGAATAGTGTCTTGTCTATTCCTCCCTTGCAATAGCCATTCTTTACCAAGAACTCTGTGAGTCTTTCATACCATGCTCTAGGAGCCTGTTTTAGTCCATACAATGCCTTCTTGAGTTTGTAGACATGATCAGGATGATGTGGATCTGTAAATCCCTTTGGTTGTTCAACATATACTTCCTCATTCAGATATCCATTTAGAAAAACACTTTTGACATCCATCTGGAACAATCTGAATTTCAAGAGGCAAGCTACTCCCAGTAAGAGCCTTATTGATTCCAACCTAGCCACTGGTGCAAAAGTTTCTTCAAAGTCTACCCCTTCTATCTGAGTGTATCCTTGAGCAACAAGTCTTGCTTTGTTTCTAGTCACTACACCATTTTCATCTGACTTGTTCTTGAAGATCCACTTAGTACCTATGATGTTTACTCCTTCAGGTCTAGGAATGAGATCCCATACTTCATTTCTTCTGAACTGATCGAGTTCTTCTTGCATTGCATTTATCCAGTACTCATATGTCAGAGCTTCCTTGACATTCTTGGGTTCTACCTTGGATATGAAACATTCATGAGCAATATAGCTTTTAGCCCTGGTAGTAACCCCTCCTTTGGGATCACCAATAATATTTTCTTGGGGGTGATTCTTTTGGACTCTGATTGAAGGAGCTTTATTTGTAGTGGTCATCTCTTCCTCTTGCTCATCGGAGCTAGTCTCTGATTCAATGTCGAGGTCAATAGTTGGAACATCGGCTAGGACATGTGGACTATCATCATCTTCTGTTGTACTGGATTCCTCTCTTTCACTTGGTTGATCATCAACAGAGACATTCGCAGATTCCATCATGACCTTTGTTCTGGTGTTGTACACTCTGTATGCTTTGCTGTTTGTAGAATACCCCATGAAAATTCCTTCATCACTCTTAGGATCTAACTTTCTTCTTTGTTCACGATCAGCCAGAATGTAACATTTGCTACCAAAGATGTGAAAATGTTTCACAGTTGGCTTCCTTCCTTTCCAGATCTCATATAGAGTGACTGTAGTTCCAGCTCTAATGGTTACTCTATTATGAATGTAGCAAGCAGTACTCATTGCTTCTGCCCAGAATTTGTTGGAGATTTTCCTTGCATGCAACATTACCCTGGTGGATTCCTGAAGTGTCCTATTTTTCCTCTCAACAATACCATTCTGCTGGGGAGTGATTGGAGCTGAGAATTCATGAGTTATACCTTCTGAATCACAAAAGTCAGAGAATTTAGAATTCTCAAATTCTCTTCCATGGTCACTTCTGATTCTAACTATGGCAAAGTTTTTCTCAGTTTGAAGCTTTAGACATAACTTCTTGAATATGTCAAAGGTTTCAGATTTCTCCCTCATGAAATCAATCCAAGTGTACCTGGAAAAATCATCAACACACACATAGACATATTTCTTACCTCCCAAGCTTTCAACCTGCATGGGCCCCATTAAGTCCATGTGAAGAAGTTCAAGCACTTTTGTTGTAGTGGGATGCTGAAGCTTTGCATGAGATGTTTTGGTCAACTTTCCAATCTTGCATTCACCACATATTCTACCTTCATCTACTCTTAACTTTGGTAGTCCTCGAACAGCTTCTCCAGAGATAACTTTCTACATGCTCTTGAGATTGATATGGCCCAGTCGTTGATGTCATAGATTCAGTTCATCCAACTTTGTCATCAAACACCTAGACATCTGAGCTTTTTCCTGTGAGATCCACATGTAACAATTGTCTTTAGATCTGATGCCTCTCATCATGAATTTATGATCACGTGTAGTAACCATACAATCTGCCTTGCTAAACAATACATCAAGCCCTTGATCACATAGTTGGCTTATACTGATGAGGTTTGTAGTTAAACCCTTAACCAGTAGCACATTGCACAGATCTGGGGATCCATGATTCACCAACTTTCCTATACCTCTGATTTTTCCTTTGGCTCCATCTCCAAACGTGACATACTTGCTAGAGTATTCTTTGAGATCACTCAGATACTCCTTGTTACCTGTCATATGTCTTGAACAACCACTATCAAAATACCAGTCTTCACTTGAAGAAACTCTCAGAGATGTGTGAGCTATGAGACAAGAGACTTCACTTTTGGGTTTCCATGTCATCTTTACAGGTTTTCTTTTTGAAATTTCAACCACCTTTTGAATCTGGGAATATCCATACAACTTGAAACAGTAGGGTTTGATATGACCAAACCTACCACAATAGTGACATCTCTAAGGTGTTGAACTACTGATCTTCTGAGTATTTGCATGTCGAGGCACATGTTCTGACAATAGTTTTGACAACTGACCATTTGTTGGATTCTAGACCTCAGTATTATCTTTAACACTTACAAATTTCTTTGATCCAATCTGATTGCCCTTCTTTTCAGACTTGTAGCTGAAACCAATACCTTTCACACTTCTTCCTTGTTTGCTAGTTTCTTCCAGAATTTCTTCTAGCATGTTGGATCCACTGTTCAGCATACGCACAGATTTGTAAGTATTTTCTAGTTTGCCTGTCAGTGTGGTCACTTTCTCTTGAAGCTCAGCAATGGTTAGGAGAAGTTTGGCCTTTTCAACATCTTCCAGCTTTGTGTTCCATTCATCAAGATCATCCTGCAATTTGTCAATTGTTCCCCTCAGGCTTTCATTTTCAGTTTTAAGTTGTACCATTTCACCTTCCTGTTCCTTCAGCAACTTGCAAGCTTCCTTCCATTTGATGTGCAATAACCTGTAAGTCTCTTTTAGCTCTTCATATGTCATCTCATCACCACTAGAATCTGAGTCATTAATAGTTCCTGAAAACGCATTGACTCTGTTCACAGATAGTTCTTCCTCATCTTCAGTATCTTCATCTGACCATGTCACAACCATGCTTTTCTTCTGCCTCTTCAAGTAAGTTGCACATTCAGATCTAATGTGACCATAACCCTCACATTCATGACACTGAACACCCTTGCTTTGGCCTGATTTATCTTCTTCTTTTGCCTTCTTCTGGAAATTGATGGATTTGAAATTGTCTGACTTAATGTCCTGGACATTCAGCTTATTTCTTCTATCAATCTTCCTCAGGGCTCTATTGAACTTTCTTGCAAGAAGAGCTAGAGCTTCAGATAAGTTTTCACTTTCACTGTCAGCATCATCTCCTTCACCAGTATTAGACACAAATGCAATACTTTTGGTTTTCTTCTCAGGTTTTTTAGCCAGTTTCAACTCATAAGTTTGCAAAGAACCAATCAGCTCATCCATTTTTAAACTACTGATGTCTTGAGCTTCTTCAATAGCAGTGACCTTCATTGCAAACTTGTCGGTTACAGATCTTAGAATCTTCCTTACAAGCTTTTCATCTGACATAGGTTCTCCAAGATCAAATGAAGCATTTGACAAATCACGCACACGCATGTGATAATCAGATATAGTCTCATCTTCTGTCATTACCAAGTTTTCAAACTTGGTGGTAAGCATCTGGAGTCTAGACATCCTCACCCTGGTTGTGCCTTCATGAGCAGTTTTCAAGATCTCCCAAGCATCCTTGGCCACAGTGCAAGTATTAATCAATCTAAACATGTTCTTATCAACAACATTGAAGATTGCATTCATAGCCTTCGAGTTTCCCAGAGAAGCTTCTTCTTCAGCCCTTGTCCATTCATCCTCAGGTTTTTCTTCAGGAGTAGATGTACTTCCCTCAGCTTGAGCCTTGACAGGATGTTTCCAACCTTTGACCACAGCCTTCCATGTCTTATTGTCAATAGACTTAAGGAAAGCTGTCATGCGAACCTTCCAGTAATCATAATTAGTGCCATCCAGAATTGGTGGCCTGTTAACCGATCCTCCCTCCTTGCTGTCCATGAGACCAAGAAAATATCTCCCTGGAGCTCACCCAAACAGAACAGGGGTGCCTGCTCTGATGCCAATTGAAATTCTGGGTCCTCTAGAACAGATGTCCTGCACGATGCTGGGACGACCGATTAGCACAATCGATTACTTGCAACAAATAAACATAAGAATAAGTAAAAGACACAAGACACAGCAATTGGTAACCCAGTTCGGTTAAACCTTCACCTACGTCTGGTTAGCTTACGCCCAAAGAAAGGAATTTCACTATCTCAAGATCTAGGTATTACATACACTCATGAACACAACAAGTTCATAGCTCTTAACCTAATCTACCCAGTGAACTTCTACTTAGAATAACAACCTAAGTATGAGAGCCCCTCTCACTTTCTCTCACTCACTGCCACAGTGAATGGTAATAGCAAATCACAAGTTTGTTTGAACACTCAAACACAACACAGAATGTAGTCTTACTTTATAGAACCAGAGAGCAAGACTCATTCACAATTAACAAGTACAAAGAACAACTTACAACTACAAAACACTTGATCTTCAATCAGTTTCTCCTCTGTACCTTCAAGCTTCCGTTCTTTGTCCTTTTATACTTCAGCAGAGGCGGCACTAGGGTTTCTTGGGCTGAAGAACAACTCTCATCCAAATCATATCAGTACAGAATCTTCCAAGATATGATATGAGTGATCAACAATTAAAACATAGAAACATATCTTCAATCAATGATTTGTTCCAATAATACACACCCTGCAAATAACTCCCTTCAGCCAGTTACTTGATTCTCAAGTAACAACAAAACAAACCCTCTAAGCAGATAACAAAGGGATCCACACAGCTCGCCAGCAAGGACAATTGTCCTAGCCTTCACAAAGACAGATGTCCCAACATCGTCTTTGACATCAGGTTGTTTTTAGCAAAATGCAAGACAACAAGGAACAACAAACATGAATTCAAGATCCTTTTTAATAGCAGGACAAAGATAGTGCCCCATGGGTGAGTGTGAACATCTGATTGGTGGGTAATTTGATAATTTTTGCCTTATTGGTTGAGTAATTTTAGCTGCCTATTTTTTAGGTCTGATTTCTGATCTTGCTGAACCATATTGCAAACATATGTGACAGGCTTGGTGACTGCAGTGTCCCGTGAGAAACAGGACACCAAATGTGCAAATATTTCAAGGATGATTGAACTCCAGTTGATTGATGACAGGTATGGTGTATTCATTCTTGCATCAATTATTTCCTCAGCAATCTTTTATCCATAATATGTTGTAATACTTTTCTGTCTTGATTTAATTAGGGGAAGTGTATAGTGTACTTTTTTGGAAGCTATGTTGACATTGTTACTCTTATGTCTGAGCTGATGGACAAGCTATGTTTGTGGTTGTTCTGCAGTTTGCTAAGATCAAGACTTTTTTTTTGGAAAAACCAAATATATATATATATATATATATATATATATCTTAGCAGAAGATGAATTTGCCATCTTCTAGGAGATTTAATTCCAAGAGGATGTATATATATCAATAGGGAACAAAGCCCAAGATTTAATTACATAAGATACTACTTGAGGACATTAAATAAGAACTAGAACAGTACAGGAAACATAAAAGGGGAAAACAAGAAAGGATATCCATCTCAAGACTTTTAAAGATAATTTTAATGATCATATTTATAATTTATGCATTGTGACAATATTACCACCAAAACAATTGAAATATTTGATATTTTTTTGGTAGGAAATGTTGTGGTTCATAATGTTATGTATGCTACTAGGATTCTTTGGAATCCTGAAATTCCAGAGGTTGTTGCATTTCGCAATAGGTTGGTATACACACAAACCCCTTACATTTCTATTTTCAATGTGGAATTTGATTACTTATTATTGTATTATGTGTATATGTTTGTCACATATAAGCATTGTTCTCCATGGGATTGATCCTGATCTTCCTCTTGGTGAGATTGAAAATGATGTGCGCGTGTTAACAACTGAAGAAGAATTTCTAACATTGTTTCCCAGGAAAAAGTGCAACAAATGCATGAAACTGCTGAGGTATATTTCTTCATTGCATTATAACATGACCAATTTAAAAAAAATCTCATATAAGAACAACAGAAGTCTAGACAATACATCCCTGATTTCCAATTTGTTACATTAAAGCATAGTTGACATTTGTTAATAGTATCACATGGTAAGAACAAATGAAGAAAATCATATAATAATAGGAGATGTTGTTACATTCATTCATTTATTTTTGCACATCCTTGGTATTGTAATAACTATCCACAGAAAATGTAATTTAAATTAGAAACAACTAATTGAACTTAAGATATACCAAGGTAGGCACCTAATTCTACACCACATTACTGTACTCTTGAATTTAGGCACTTTATTATGGCAAAAACCAACTCACCTTTTTCCAATTATTAGGCTGGGGTATTTGTGGTGGATGCAAAGATTGTTGGACTAGTTGATGGTAAGAAATTGTGTTATTCAGCATGTCGTTGCCACCGCGCGGTATCTCTTAAAGATGACACCTACTACTGCTCTGGCTGTGATACCAATGTGCTTGAAGTTACTCCACGGTTAGTTGGGTATTTTTTTAGTAGGCATGTGATTAGTAAGTTGAGACTATTTTACTATTTACTAATGCACATCATTCTAATCAGTTTTAGGGTTAAGATCGAAGTGTCGGATGGAGAAGATGATGCAAATTTTGTAATGTTTGACACTGACTGCCAGAATATTCTGATGAAAACATGCAAGGATTTACTCATTGGTTCAAAGTATGTATTCTCTATGATTTCGCAAGTATTTGATTGCTCGAGTTATTTTCTAATTTTATTGACTTATTTCAGGGCAAGCCTAATCTGAGTTGCCTGATCTCATGAAGACAATGATTGGGAGACTGTTCCTGTTTAAAATTGAGAAGTCAGCTGATCATGGTGCTAAGTATGATGATTCATTCAAGGTTAAGAAAGTCTGTGGTGATCAGCATGTGATTGATTTATTCAAGGATGCTGATAAAGTTAACACACCCCAAGAGGTGAGATTGTAGATTATTAATTGTGTTTGGCTTGGTTTATTAAGTTGTCTAACTTATTCATTTTACGATTTATATGCACATGCAATTAAGGTGTCAAAGTTCCCTGATTTGGAATCTGGAGAAAGTAGCGATATATCTCCTGGTATGTTTGGCAGCTACTCTGGAAACAAATCTGAAATTGATGTTGCGGCCCAGTCACTTGAGGACATATCTCATGTTGGGAGTTTTGCTTCTCCATCCTTTGTTGAAGCTCATGATGGTGGTGCTTCCTATCCCAAACCTGCCAAGAGGCTTAAGATGAAGTATGTGAAAATAGAGGAGTAGTCAATCATGGTGGACCTTTGCCTCTACTTGTTGGGGATTGAATAATGTAGTTGATGGGTACAATGATGACACATTCTTGCCAATGTAACACATTGTCCCTTTGTTTGTTATGTTCATCTTATGTTAGTGATCTCCAGGATGGTGAAAGGTCTCTAGGAACTATGTTAAAAATGCAGTAATGTATGTTACCTAAAAACTGAGCTGTGTTTACTCAGTTGTGTCTAAAAGTTATATATGTATTAGTGTCTACTAAGCTCTCTCCATCATGGAAGATGTGTACTCCATGTGCCATAGGCATGAAACTATTGCTCCATGTATTCAATGATTTTAATGGATGTAAGCATTATGTTTAATATGTGCAAAATTTCCAGATATTTATTTATATTGTGACATATCCATCATGGGAATTAAGATTTTGCCAAGCTCCAAAATATGCATTGGATGTAATATTTGTATAAGAGGGATAATTATTTGTTTGTGTTGGTCAATCTGCAAGTGTACAGATACCTCCGGGTTTTAAAATATCGAACCACAGGGATTGTGAGTGAGAATTGTGGATTTAAGCCTAAAGTTTGCAAGTTTCGAAAGCAATAAAATTCTGAAATTGATTTTGGTTGTTGGTGACAAATGGTTTGCAAAAGAGCAATATTGAAAATGTTGAAAATAACAATTGATGAAAATGCCTTGGGTTATCGATCATCTAATCCACTCAAGTCTACCTATCCTATGCATGTGAAACCTTGATTCATTAGTTGTTGCTTTAGTCTATATACTTACTTACTGATTCCTCACATAAGCAATTCTCTTAAACTAAAAGTTAAGCCCAATTCCTTGTGTACTTAATCATTCATTTGAGGTTTAAAGCATACAAATTCAGGCCAACAAAACTCAACCATTCCTCTATTCCTAGTAGCAAGCATAGAAGGATCTATTTCAATTCATGTCCCTAAACTATAACAAACTTTTGTTATGATTATAGCCTATCATATAGCAAGCGTGCACTCAAGCTAATCATGCAAAAATGAATTGAAATACAAGGTAAAATCAAGAACTCATGCATAGAGATAGGAATTAATAACTAGAGTTTCATGGAATCACTTAAACCCAAAGCAAAAAAGAAAACTAGCCACTCATGGCTAGTGAATCCATATAAAGAAATGTAAAGAACCTGAGAAAAATAACAAGGTGCAAGCCTCTCACAAGCCTCAAGGTTCTCCTCAGCTTCTAAACTTGATCCAAAATGTGTAAAATGACTAAGTGTTGCAAAGAAAATGACCAAAGCCTTATTTATAGGCAAAAAATACGAGTCTGGGCGCTCAGGCGCCAATAGAGCACGCTTGAGCGCCAATTCAAAACAACAAAACAATAGCTTCTGGAAGTAATTGACGCCTAGAGCACGCCCAGGCGCCAATTCCAAATTCTGGAACAGAAACTTCAACTCCAATTAGCGCCTAGGCGCCAATGGAGCACGCCTGGTAATGAGCCTTTAAGTAATGCACCTACTATATTAAGTCATTGCATCATGACTTATGAAACCCACATATATACTGTATTTTGAAATCAAATCTATTTGTTAATCATTTTGTTATTTATTAACCGAAAAAATCATGATTGTTATCTTTATTTTTTTAAAATATGATTTCAAGTAATCTTTTAATTTGATATAGCTAAGTATTTTTAAATTCCATAAATGTGAAAAGCGCATAAGGTGAAATTCACACATAGACATCACAAAAAACAAGTCATAAATTAAGGTTGAGAGGTTGACACCCCAAAATTACCGTCAATTGCTTCAACTTCCCTTACAATTTGAAAATGACTACAGTTTGTTGTGCTCTTGAAAGCCATTCGCACTAGCAAGTGTACGTGAATCCAAACTTGACAACGGTGCTCTTGTAGTTCCTCCATCGGTGGCTCTGAAATCTTAACAGTTTGCTAAAGAGGTGGGTTACTTTGTGCTATTTCAAGAAGCAGAAGAGAAGCAGTTTCATGAATGAATGAGTCTGCTATTTTTATGGTAGTGTTGGAGACGGTTAGTGTTAGTGGAGAATGGAGATAATATTTCAGGAAAGCTGGAAAATATTTAAAAAATAGCGCCCAAATTTTAGTGAAAACAATATGTTTTTTTTTAAAAAGAAACAGAAAAGAAGATGTTAAAAACATAATGATAAGATATTTCTTAGTTAAATAATTATTGAAGTTGTTATTTTTTTTAAACCAACGTAGAGTTGTTACTACAAATAAAAGTTAATTGATTCAAAAAATAGCTATTTAACTTTTGTGGTAAACTTAAATTTTGAAATACAAGATTGTTTAAACGTAACTTTGAAATACAGATTAATTTTTGTTTTAAAACACAAACATTTGAATCTCAATTTCAAAAACTATTTATTAAATCCAAACCTCAAAAGCAACTAATTATAATCAGTACTGGAAAAACTAGTAAAATCAATTAGCCAGTGGCAGCATTATTCCAACACACCATATTTTGAATTTGATCCTCATAATAAAAAACCAACTAATAACTAAACAAGTACTATGTCATGCCAACATTGATTGACATGAATGAAAATTCAGAGCTGACCATATCATCCATCAGCAAGATACTTCTTCTCCCACATCTGAATTCTCTGCCTCAACACATGAATTTCCTTATCCAGATTATCAATTCTAACTTCATTGTCTGCCTTCACCTTCATCAACCGCTTCACTTCCTTCACCAATGACCCTAGAGCCTCTATCAGTCTATGGCTAAGCTTCGGCTCCACCCTTCCGAGCTCTCGAATCATGGCAGACAGCTCCTCCTCCAACCTCTCATTCTCTTCTTCCTGCTCGTGCATGGCCTTGATTCCTTGTTGTGCACGTTCATTCAAGTCCCCCAACGTTCCCTCCATCATCTGCTCCAGTTTCTTTGCCGACGTTCATTCCTTGTCGTGCATGTTGGCAAAGCTGTCCTCCACCGCCATGGTCAATTCTACAAACGAAAACACAAAATTTTGTTTTAAGGATACAAAGTATAGTAATTGTTAAAATATATTTAAATTAAAGATAATATTTCTCTTTTAAAGTAAATTATTTTATTGACATAAATGTGTCTTTTCGCAGCGACTACTATTGTTGTTGCTAAACATATATGTCTATCTCAACAAAAAAATTCATTGTTGGGATATATGCTAACCAAATCTACTATTTTCATCAATAATTTTAGTCTTTGGCATGTATGTATACCTTTTCGCAACAACACCAATTATTGTTGGAAAACATATATATTTGTCCCAACAACAAATGAAGTCGTTGAGATAATCATATCATTCCCAACAATATGACGTGTCGTTGGTATATGTGTATACATTTTGCATCAACCCTTAAATGTTGTTGGTATTTAGTAGGCTATTTCCTAGCGACAACTAAGATCGTTGGTTTAAGTACATTTTTCCCAACAATATTAGTGTTGTTGGTTAATTTTTTTATGGCAAAAACTTAAAAATGTCGTTGCCATATGCATACCTTTACTAACAACTTATTTATTGTTGGGAAAAAGTAGCTGCGAAATATCTAAAGCCGGGTGTGCTCAAGTGTTCCATGCTGAAGCCGTTCAATTCTATTTCCAGTTTGTGTAGAGCATGTTATTTTTCAAGTTTTGTTGTTCCCAAGTGTCATGAAATTGTATGAGAATTATCTCTTAGCGTATCCTTTAAATTAAAACTGCTCTCTTTTTTCATGCTATTTACTAAGTCCTTATATCTACTATTATCTTTTTTATATATTGTAAAAGAAGATAATGAAGGTCTTGGCTGAAAAAACTTGGTTGTTCCAACTAATTAATTCCTTCTACATAAAATATTTGTTTATCGCATCAGTAATAAAATATATACTGTCTTAACTATATATCGTATAAAATCAAGTAGTGATAACACTATTAAAATTACGTATTAAGGGACCGTGGTGTACTCAAGCGTTCCATGCTTAAGTGTATGTTTGGTTTTCAGTTAGGAAGTCCGTTTGAAGTATTAAAATTCGAGATCACGATTTCCAATGCACATTCAGCCAACAGAATGCACTTGTTGAGTTGAGTGAATGGACTTTCACATTCACCCAACTGAAAACCAAACAGGCACTAAGTCGTGCAATTTATTTCCTGTTCGTGTACTCAGTTTTGACTAGCTAGATCTGGTTTTGCTTCTCCTTCGTACCTCTTTATCAAGAATTAAATAATAATTAAATTTAAATTTAAATAATATTGTTATAAATATTAATTAAATAAATTTTAGTTGGAGCATGGTTTTAATTTTAAATTTTAAATTTAAAAAATAAATAATATAAATATATGTGGTATGTTGTGATCCGAGTAATAATAAAATAAGGAACCATAGTTGGATTAAATTAATCGTAATTTTTTCAACGAAATCAATGATTTAGACTTCGTGCATCGCACGGGTATAATCACTAGTGCTCATTGAGATCCATCTCTAACTTAATAATGTGTGAGATTTTCATCCCTCCACCCGTCATGACCAGCTGACATGTGATTATCCTAACTTAGCATGGATCTTATGTTGGAGTATATGTGAATGCAGTTGTATTAAATAATAGTTGAAAGAGCTTTGCACCTATCTTAGTAATATTTCACAACAACTCATTAATATCTCATTACACCCATCAATTTGGAGCATGCCATTTGCATATCCTCAGCTTGCGGAATAAGAAATTAAATTGTGCAGGACCGAGTGCTTTAGTCAATACATTAGGCAATTTTGTTGAATGGTAAAGACATAAGAATGTTCGATATTTCCGTGAAGAATCATGATAGCAAAAATTTGGCAAGTGCACCAATTATCGTCATATAATGAAAAGACCATTAATTGCCAATTGGGATTGTGAGTTATATAGGGAGAGCTTTGCACCAATTTCTTGATAATATTTCACAATATAACGAAAACATCTTATTACATCTTAATTATCGTCATATAATGAAAAGACCATTAATTGCCAATTGGGATTGTGAGTTATATAGGGAGAGCTTTGCACCAATTTCTTGATAATATTTCACAATATAACGAAAACATCTTATTACATCTTCAAGTGAGAGCATGCTAATTGCATATGCCCAACTTATGCAATAAGAAATTAAATTGAGTAGGACATAGCGGTTTAGTCAATACACTAGATATTATACCCGTGCGTTGCACGGGTTTGTTTACAACACTTTTAACATTAAATAACAATGATTATAGTTTAAATTTAAATTATTGCATTAATATTAAAATAGTTTTTATTTTAAAATAAATAATAATAATAATTGTGTTCAACATTTCAATAATTTCAAAAAAAATATTTTTCAATAAATAGTATTGGAGTTCTCTTTGTAAATAATAATATTACTCAAATTTAATAATTAATATTAAATAATCAGCATTGGATCATTTTAAAATTTTAAATATTTATTTATTTAATAATGTGAAAAATAATGCCATCCGTTTGAAAAAAAATTAAGCAATAAGTTTTTAATACCATCAAAATATTTGTTTTACCATTTTTTTTTACTTTTTACTGAGAAAGTCATTTTCTGGAAAGGGAAATTACAATTTCCCAAACAGGTTTACACATGTTAAAATCGAAAAAATGAAGTAATTTCATCTTTTTCAACTATAATAAGATATAAATGAAATAGATTAAGTATTATGTAGTAAATTTATATTTATTCAACTTTGGTCATAACTTTTTTTCTCTATTAACCTTGATCAAAATTGTTTTTACTAATATATAATATGATCATAAAATTATATTCAGATTGTTTCTTCAAATAAAACACACATACATTATATTTTTTTAGAAAATGGAAATTTATTTGAATAAAAGATGTCTTGAAAACATAACTCTCTCAAGTGAGTATAAAAGCAACAGGAAAAAACAGAAATAGATAAGCAGGAAATACCTTATAGCGTCATTTTTAAATTTAAATTTTTTTTATCTAAATTAATTATTGATAAAATTATTTTTTATTAATAAAGTTAAATTTTAGTTATTTTTTCCTAATGCAAAATTCAAGTCAATTTTTATGTTTATGAGTATTATTATTCAATTGAGGTAGTTGAATTACTTTTGATAATACAATTTTTTCAGTTTTTTATTTCATTATTTAACATATTAATTACAAAGAAATTTTCTTTTGGTTTCTTTATTTTAATACAAAGGTAGGAGGATTTTACTCCTTAATGTATTTAATTAATTTTTTATGAAAATTAAATTTAAAAATAAATGACTATTGACTAATATATTTTTTAAAAAATATTTTTGTATCTAATTTAATATTTTATTAGATCATTGTATTAACTCATATTAACCTTCCTACCTCAAATAAAAGTATAATTTTTGTTTATTAGAGTGCCTTTTTTCATTTTTTCACTCTTTTTTAGAGAACTTAAGTGTTATGTTTCATGATTCTTTTGTCATGTTTTATTCTACCTTATATAACAAACATGAAAATTAGTTGGTAGTTTAATAAATAATTGATTTGAAAATTTTATCGATATTTTTTTGGTTTAGTTTAATGTATATAATACAAAGGATTTTTTTTGTTTTTTTGTGTATTTATAACAAAATTTCAATTGAGTTATACATTTTAGTAGGTAGTTGAATAGCTAATGACTTAGACAAATTTATTCATTTTTAATATTTTAATTTAATTAATTTAATACAAAGAAAAGTCCTAATACAAAGTTTCAAAGTAACTTTTACATTTTAGTAGACAATGTGAAAAATAGAAATAAGTTTTATTTGTTATTTTTAAAAAAGTCATCAACTTATTCTGAATAATTATTATTAAATTAATTTTAATTTTAACATATAAAAAATTAGAAAGTTTTACAATTAGAAAGAAGTATAAAAAATTACTATTAACGATCTAATATTGTTATTAATGTAAAGTTAGTCAATTTCAATTATTATTATTATTATTATTATTATTATTATTATTACTTAAAAAATTCCCTAATGTAGTAATTGATAATTAAAATTTAAATAATATTAAAATTTAATGTAAAATATGAGAAATTGAAAAGTTTAACAAATTCTATTCAACTTTCAATTTACATCCACTTATTATTAATTATTTAATTGTTTAATAAATTTAATACTTATAGCTCAAGTGAGCTTTACACACACACAGATAGATATATATATATATATATATATATATATTTTACATTTTAGCAGGTAGTAATAGTAATAAGTTTTATTTGTTATTTTTAAAAAATTCATCAACTTATGATTTTTAAATTAATTTTAATTTTAACATATAAAAAATTAGAAAGTTATACAAATAGAAATAAGTATAAAAAATTAATATTAACTATTAATATTGTTATTAATGTAAAGTTAGTAATTTCAGTTATTATTATTATTACTTAAAAATTTCCCTCGTGTAGTAATTAATAAATAAAATTAAAATAAAATTAAAAATTAATTTAAAATATGAGAAAATGAAAAGTTTAACAAATTCTATTCAACTTTCAATTTACATCCACTTATTATTAATTATTTCATTGTTTAATGCATTTAATGCTTATAGCTCAAGTGAGCTTTCCATAGATATATAGATTAGCCAATTGTATGGAACTAGTGTTTTTTACCCGCGCGTTGCACGGGGAATACATCTATTATATTTGATAGGTCAATTAATACCTTGATCATTAAAAATATAATAAACAACTGATGAAATAGAAGAGTATGAAATGATGTGCAAAGTGGACAAAAAGTCTTAAATTAAAACACTTGTTGCATAGATTGAACTTCGTACAATTGAATAACTAATAAAAAAACTGGTTAACCAAATCTCAAATTATGCAAAACATATTAGGGGATGTGATTTAATGATGACTAATAAACAATAGCTGATTTAATCTACAATGAAAAAAAGAGAAAAGATTCTTTATGTACGTGATTATGCGAGCTCATTTTTTACACAATAAAATAAACTAAGTTTGACTCATATCAACATGAAGTCGTTTCACATTCTTCATGAGCCTAAATACAATAACACAAATTATAGATATGAAGAATCACCAATAAAGCATTCAGAACACATTTTAATCTTAGAAAAAAAAAGAATGTACCGCGAAATTTGTTATTGTATTTGATACATTAATTAATACTTAATGAAGGTACTTTCTTGTTAAAATATATTTCTTCCCGTAGGAGAATTTAACTCCTATAATAATTTGTACAAAAAAATTAAAGTGGACTATATTATTATGTATTAAAAAATTAACATCAAACTATATTATATTATGTTTTTCTTGTAACAAAAAAAAATTCCGATGAAATCTTATTAACATTTATTTTTATGTAGAAGTATTTTCATGTAAAATATTCTTCCTATATATAAAAGCTTTTAGGCTCTTTCTAATACATTTAGATCCAGCTTCTCCTTACTCTTAGGATGCCTGAAAGTCTTTTCTCAAGTCTATCTGGTGGGTAATATCGATGAAGATGATGACACCCACCATACCTTGCTTGCTTCAAGGTCGATCTCTTGTATCCTCCTCCTGCCGAAGACTTTAAGAGTAAACCTTGCCATTCCAACTTTCATCGATCGAGTTTCAGTTGCTTTTTTTGTTGATCCAGGTGAGAAAGCTTACTAAGGCAACCTCTGCTTTTGTCTATCTCCCAATAGAAGAAGCATGTTGCTTTGCTCTTATAGTAGTATTAATGGGCGTACTTTAGAACAAATTTCTAGCGAAGGTCTTGACAGTTTGGAACTGAAAGGTTTGGTTCATTAATAATATTTAGTAGTTTCATCATGCTATTCTGCTTTTGAGCTTGTTGTACTTATCGGAGCATTTCTGCGATAAAAAAATTCAGAATAGTAAAGCAGTCGTAGTATGCTCCCTTTACTTGCTCTAGTGCTCAAGTGATAGCTGAGTGCATACTGTTTGCATCTGAATTATATATAAAAGACTCTTAAAAACAACTACTTAATTCTCCATTACAAAGAATATACATTACATCAGAACCTAATTATTATTTGTCAGTGACATAAGTGTCGAAAATAATAGTAATGGAAATTTCGAATGGTGTGGATAAGGGTTAAAAGTCCAATCTCATAAGAAAGAAAAATCTCCATTTACATCAAAATCTCTCTCAGATTTCTCTACCTCACTATCACCACCGTTTTTCTTATAAATTATCCACAAACACACTCACAAATTCCACACAGTACCTAACATCATATGCAAATTTTATTTTCACTGCAACCAGAGTCTGTTCTCTGGCATAAAAAAGCACTTCATAAAGTAAGAAGGTATCACATTTTGAATTTAAATCATTAAAATATTTATTTCTAATTAAAAAATCAAATGAAACTTGCTTCCAAATCAGCAGCAATCCTAGGTGCTATTCCTGATTGTTGTCCAACTTTAACATGAATTAATATGAACTCATGCTAATTCAAATGAAACTTGCTTCCAAATCAGCAGCTTCCAGCCGTATCTGCATTCTAAGTAACAGAAAATCAAGAACTCATGAAGTGAGATTGATAGACATGTTAGAGTAGGATAGACTAAAGACCACCAAACATAATTGCAATATGTGCAACATCAATCTAGCTATGATAGTGCAAAGATAGCAATCAAATTTGCAGACAGATATGAAAGCCAAAGAATGAATTGAAGCCACTTTTTGGCTATGGTCTTCCAGTGGTTTCCATAACCAATCAGATCTATTTGTAAGGGGAAACTAATCACATGCTATTAAAGAAGATGAATGGAAGAAAACCCCTCTAGAAATTTTTGACCCATTATATTTGTTGAACGGCTAAAACAACTATTTGCTTTATGTAGCACTGTTGTTGAAAGTACAATAACCAAATCAAAAATATATGCTGATACTAAATCGTAATGTGATAATTACACACTCATGCAAGCAAGACTTCCAATCACACTAAAGTTTGATTAATTGAACCATAGTAGAACAATGATTAATTATAAAATCTAATATTGCCTTCGAAAAGTGACTTTTAATATATGTAATGATGATAGATAGATGTAGAATTGATGAACAAAGTCAGTAAAACTATATATGCATCACAGTAGTGCAACACCAAACGCACATTTCTATCTCTTATCTGGTGAATATATACATATGCATCACAGTAGTGCAACACCAAACACACATCTCTATCTCTTATCTGGTGAATATATACATATAATGGACTGAGAAAAACCTCCATGAGTATTGGTCTCACATGTTTCGTGGCTTACTTGAAATGAGAGCAAGATAAGATCTTGAGTCATCAATCATGTTTCATCTTCAGCTAGCTGAGAATCAGAGAGTGTAGTCAGAAAGAGGTATGCACCTCATTGTCGTTCTGTACCTACGGATAAATTCATGTCAAATGTTTCCAGGGAAGCCAAGGAAATCAATTTATTGTTAGAACATTGGTTTAGGCGTTTAGCATATTAGAAAGGATAGCACCAGTTTTAAAAGTCTAACCTCAATAGTATAGCTTGAGCGAACAAAGATAAGCAGTAAAATCTCATCCATGATACGTAGTTCTGTAGTTGTAACGGCAAGCACCAACAATAATAATTAATTTCCTCGGTGCAAGAAGCAGGCAAAAAGAAAAAATTACCAAATAAAAAAGTTGCAAGGAAAAAATCTACAACTTCTCATTTCTCTCCCCTCAATTCTTTCACTCCCTCAATCCACTTCACTGACAATGATTAGGTTAATCAAAACATACACAGATCAATGTTTCACCTCCTATAACATAGGACACAAATTTTAGATGCAAATTAAGAAAAACGAATAAAATAGAATCACATACAAAGGAGAATCAGAAAACATAAAAAACAAATCAAAATATTGCAAAATTCCATATAGAATATAAAATGGACTCACCATCCATGGCTTCCAAAGAATCTCTTTTGGTCGAATATCTATAAAAAAAAAACCTGAAGAAAAGAATTTGAAATTAGCATGGCAAGTGATGAACGAAATTGACCTTGAAGTCAAACATGAGTGAATGAAAGTTAAAGGTAAAGTAAAATAAAATTGAAAAAAACCATAACATATTATGCAAGCAAAGGAAGAAAATAATTTGAAACCTCCATCTGCAACCTTCCCAATCAGTCTAAGGCAGCAAATCGGAGGGATGCGATTGCAAGTCGATGGCAAAGTGGTTCCGTTGAGAGATGAGACGATTTTGTGGGGGTGGTTCCGTTCAGTGGAGAGATGAGATGAAAATTGCATGGAGGAGATGAATTCCATGGAGGAGATAGTGGAGGTAGGCAGGGTTTTAAGAGGGTTTTTGCTGATGGGATGTATTATTGATTTAAATCACTTATCACAGATTTTATATTAAGATAAAATCATGAAATAAACAACATAAATCCTAATCAAATATTTAAAAATGTACCAAATAAATATAGATAAAAACTATCAAAATCTAGCAAATCACAATAAAAACTCATAAAATTCGGAATTAATTAAAAATCCAAAAATTCAATAAAAATACCATAAAAAATAATTAATACTCTAAAAATAAATAATAATATAAATTAAGATAAAATACAGAAATAAACAATATAAATCCTAATCAAATCTAAAATTTAAAAATGTACTAAATAAAAATAGATAAAAACTATTAAAATCTAGCAAATCACAATAAAAACTCATAAAATTCGGAATTAATTATAAATCCTAAAATTCAATAAAAATACCATAAAAATTAATTAATACTCTAAAAATAAATCAAAAATAAATTAATATAAAATCAAGAAATAAAAAACCTAAATCCTAATCAAATCTAAAATTTAAAAATGTATTTTTTTATTAAGGAGAAAGAAGGTAAGGAAAAATCAGGGCACATGTGGCAAGTGGGGCCAAGGAGAAATAGCTTAAATGTAAAATATTATGTGAGAATTAATCTGGGAGCGACATGTCACTAACTTGGCCTGTGAGAGCGATACGTCATGCTAGAAGTTGTTCTTTTCTAATATATATTGATATTGATGGTAAGGACATAAGAAGGTTCAATGTTTTATACTCTTTGTTAAGCAAGCATACTATGAGATTTTATTGTTGTATTTTAAGTGTTATAATATTGCTTTATTAGGGATTGGTATATTCCCTTTGATGTAAGAACAGTTGACGAACCCTAAGACATTATATCTTAATTTACTTTGATAAAAAAACAATCACCGCACTTCTTTCCCTTTTATTTGTTTTCTGTTTCTATTTTATCATACAACATATGAATTTTACTAATTTTATCACCTTTTCTTTCTATTTTTCTTCTCACTTTCTCACCTAATCCAAATCAAGCATTAGATGTTGTTAGCTTAAATATCAAAAGATATATTTTTCATTACATGAATCAAAAAATATAAAATAGCAATTCACTTTAATGAACAAATTTCCTATTTAAATATTTTTTTAATAAAATACACTTATTATGTATTAGTAAAAGTTCATTTTTGTTTAAAGTAAATAACTTATAAAACATACTAACAAAAGATATAAGGGTATGTTGGCCTTGTTGGGTATCCTGTATAGTATAAAGTCTGATAGTATAAAACATAATTGTATTAGGCCTAATAGGATAAGACCTGATAAAAATTTAATATTATACTGCATTTGACCATAAACTATATAACTTATCATATCATTTCTTACATTTCGTAAAATATTAAATAATGATAGGTAGTATAAAAATGAGAATGGTGTAAGTGGGTGGTGAAGATTGTGGTGATGGGTGGTTATGACGTCGACCTTACCGGTGTTGGCAGCAACAGTAATGGTGGCGATGATGGAGGGTGAAAGTCATGGCAGTGTGGTTGTAGAGGTGGTAGTGGTGATGCTGAGTGGTGGAAGCGGTGATGCAGGGTGAGAGTCCTGACAGTGGCTGTAGAGGTGGCAATGATGATGCATAGTGGTGGCGGTGATGGAGGGAGGTAGTTGTGGTGGTAGTGATGGTGGTGACGGTGGTGGTGAGTTGTGACGATAGGTAATGGTAGTGGTGGTGGTGGTGATGGAGAGTGGTTGGGGTGGAGGGTGGCAGTGGTACTGTTGTAGGGCAGTGGTGGTTTGGGTGGTGGCACTGATGGTGGTTTTGAAAAGTGATGGTGATGATGATGGTGGTGGTGGTGGTGCTAGAGGCCACGATGGTGGTGGTAATACAAATGATAATAATGGCGGCAATTATGACAGAGGCAGTGGTGGAGGTGGGGACGGTCAAAGTGATGGTGGTGGAGGGTGGTGGTGGTGGCGGTTGATCAAATATTTTCATGTAATTTATACATCACACTCTTATCATACATTATCCATCATCTATATGGTGAATTAAATAATTCATCATTTTAATGTATAAGAGGGGATTGATGGATAAGCTTATACAATACAATGTTACCACCAAATAATGGATAAGTCTATAGTATATTGTATGAACTTATACTATCATGCCTAATTCAGCGTACCAAACGAGCCTTAATAGTATTAAAGATTATAATTTTTTCAATATAAAGGTAATAGTCATAGAAATTAAACCCGAACTCGCACTCTAACCCTGATTTTAATGGGAAAATATAATTTGACCGGACTTCTGAAAAAATCAAGCTTGAAATTGAACCTGAAGAAGCGGGGATGGAGACAAGTTTGAGATTACTAATACCCACCTTGAACCCGAACTTTCCTTAGTATATTAATCAAATAATTTGAATAATAGTAGAAGTCAAATAATAATATTTAATTCATATATTTTTCTAAAAGTGTGATTTAACTATAAATTTTTTATGTTTTTAAAATTATTGACAACTATTTTCATAAATTATTTGAATTAAAATGTCTCTGATAAGTGAATTACTTAAATATGTATAAATTAATAAGTTTAAATTAAAATATTTAAAAATAATTTGGACACAAGTTCCCTAAACCCTACAAGCTTAGGTTTGAATGTCTTATTTTTGGCATCTTCAAACTCGTATTAAAATTTGCCCCACTCTTAATAAGGTTAGGGTTGAGGAGAGCTAAACCCGACCCACCCTCGCCCATTGCCAAGTTTATCGGTTAATTAATAGCTTTTTTTAACGTCCGCTTGGTTAATAGTTATTGTTTCATCAAATTAAAGAAAAAAAAAAATTAGATTGATTTGAAAATTGTTTTTCTTTTCTGAAAAAAAATTGTTTTTATAACATTAACAAGAAAATTAGTTGACAAAAAATAAGAGATAAAAGAAAAAAGACTCAGAAGTTTAACTACTGGGTTTTTTTTTGTTGCTGTTAGTGGGCTTGAGGTCTATTTATTGATATGGGCTTGTGATCAATCAAAATAAAATAAAATATTGTTTACAAAAAACACTGGTTCATTTGCATCGACGGTCAGAATCAATCTTTAAAGCAAGGCATTAATCATAGCCGTCAAATGTCACTAGTCTGAGAGCACACAAGCACTACAAAACCCTAGCCATCTCATTTCGACGTTGTTGACAAGCCCCGCCGAGAAACCCTAGGTTGCAGTTGCAGTTGCAGAGAGCCTCCACTGTATCGGTAAGTTCACCTACGCGTTTCATTCATCGTTCGCGTTTTGCTTGACCCGCTTTCTAGATCTACGATTCGATCGATTCTTCATTGGTTTCTCGATTTCATTTTTTGTTGCTTAGTTTGATTGAATATTTTGATTTTAGATCATTGTTCAATGCTAGATGTTTCAGTGTGAATCATGGTTGATTTGTTTATCTACTGTGATTGGATTTTATTTTTGACAGAGATGGGTGAAGAGGTGAAGGCATTTGTTCCGGAGTCTGTGTTGAAGAAGAGAAAGAGGGAGGAGGAATGGGCTTTGGCGAAGAAGCAGGAGGTTGAAGCTGCTAAGAAGAAGAGAGCTGAGAGCCGCAAGCTGATCTACAGCAGGGCTAAGCAGTACGCCAAGGAGTACGATGAGCAGGTACCTGTTATTAGTTTGTTTCATTCTGTATTGTTGTTTATCCCAATTTATAGTAGTGCGATTATTTAGTATATTCACGATCCTGCCTTATATTGTATAGGAGAAGGAGTTGATTCGATTGAAGCGTGAGGCTAAGTTGAAAGGTGGATTTTATGTTGATCCTGAGGCTAAGCTCTTGTTTATCATTCGTATCCGTGGGTATGTGTTTTCTGTTTATTTGCTTGTAATTTCTTTATTGATTTATTATATTGTGGTGTTTTAATTCACATATTGACTGTGATTTTTCAGTATCAACGCCATGCATCCTAAGACTAGGAAGATCCTGCAGCTATTGAGATTGAGACAGGTAGAGTTTACAATTCTCACTGAATTTTGATATTGCCTCATTTAAGCTGTGAAAAGTAATTTAAGGGTTGGAAGAAGCTCGTGTTTGGTAATATGCTTGTAACTTATTGTTTGTACTCTGTTAGCATGTAAATAAGAATTAACAAACAATGATGTGCTGATTTTTTTTAAGTATTGAAGTGATTTGGTAATTGATGATTGTAATCTTTTTGTACAACAGATTTTCAATGGTGTATTCCTTAAGGTTAACAAAGCAACAGTCAACATGTTGCACAGAGTTGAGCCTTATGTTACTTTTGGGTATGCTAACTTCATTTTTATATCCTTTAAATTCGGTTTATTTTTTCAATCACTTAAGACACTTTTGCTTTGGTTCTAGATACCCTAATCTGAAGAGTGTAAGGGAACTTATCTACAAGAGAGGTTATGGCAAGTTAAACAAGCAGAGAACTGCTCTTACTGACAACTCCATTGTTGAGCAGGTGCAACAATCTCCCTTTTCTAAATATATGTATTACTTTTTGAATTCATTCATGACATGCTGCTGACGTTGCATGGATGACAATGTAGGCCCTGGGTAAGTTTGGAATCATCTCTGTTGAAGACCTTATCCATGAGATCATGACTGTTGGACCTCATTTTAAGGAGGCAAACAACTTCCTCTGGCCATTTAAGCTCAAGGCTCCTTTGGGTGGCTTGAAGAAGAAGAGGAACCACTATGTTGAAGGAGGTGATGCTGGAAACAGGGAGAACTACATCAATGAGCTAATCAGGCGCATGAATTAAGCTGTGTCAGTGTCCAATTATTAATTAGGGCAATCAGTCTTTCTTTGGCTTTAGAACAAGATCAGACATACATTTTCGTATCTGAAATTTTGGAAATAGCACATTTCTGGCTCTCATAAATCATTTTGCTAAGGTTGAATTTGTTTTTCATATATTTAAGTTTGAGTGATGAGTTTCATGTTGATTTTTCTATTTATGAATATGCTTGGTTTATAATGCTTAGCTTTCTATTTGCTATTCATACTATGCCTGTTCTAGAATGTTTTACTTTAAATCTCAATATAATGCTTAGCTTTCTATTTGCTATTCATACTATGCCTGTTCTAGAATGTTTTACTTTAAATCTCAATTTGCCTGATTTCAATTTTCAAATTTGCTTCTTTTCAATTCCTTTTTTCAGTAAATTGTTTGCATGTTCGATAAGTAATTATTGCTAAATTCAGTATCAACTGGAAATTTTGTTGTTAAATCTACTTGATTGAGTTTAGAGATTCACAGATAAGCTTTTTATAACTGTTACTTATTTGTCAAATTATATTGAAAGTTGTTATTTTTAACTACCCAATCAAAATGAAATCCATTCTTTGGGGTCTTTTTTAGTATTTGGTACAATGCTCAAGTCATGTCTTGTTGATCTGTAATTTAAGCTGGTTTCTTTGCTCTGAATGGACTGGTTGAATTATGGGTCGTCTTGGCTTGTTGTAAACCAGTGTTTACTTGCTCTCTGGAGCACTGCTTGTCTACGCCCGCTAATGGGTCCTCGACAATCAACTCTGCTTATTTTGATATCAATTTTCATCTAAAACAACGTAACTGCAGTAACTGATGATTTTTGTTTTCTACTCACCAATCCTTTTTTAGAAAGTTAATCAATCTTTTTCAAATAGCTGAAAATGTATACAAAGTTGTATTGTATTTTAAAATTCTTAAATAAACTCTTGTTTTTCTTGTATAAAAATACGAAACTAGCTATGATTTATACTCCAACCAGTTTAAGCTTCATTATCTCGCATTCATTTTTTATCTTTTTCTTTTGATTCAATTGGAGTATAATCCATCATAGTTTCAAAAAAAAATTATATAATCCTGATCTTTTGCTTTTTTTTCCTATCTTTTCTTCATATCTCTCTATTTCTCCTCCATTTTCACTTAAAGAGAAGGCAGAACATAACTTTTTGCATACAAAAGTCTTTCTGAAGCGCGCTATGTACAAGAGCTATTTGCTATCTCATGATGGTAATCACTATTCGTCCGAAACCACTCTTACTACTAATTAGGTTAGTCGAATCTCGAAACCACTCTTACTACTAATCAGGTTAGTCGAATCTCGGAAAAGTTTCGTAAAGATAATCACAGTACCACCAGCCACTTATTAAGATGGGTGAATGAGTTTAAACTAGTGGAGAGGACCTTTCAACTTGAGGGTTGAGCATCCTGCATACCCAATTAGGGGGAAGTGATGTCCAAGTTGAACTGTTTTAATGTTGGCTGATACAAGCTGAATCGTTTAACTCGCAGATAAATGAGTTAGTGTCTGCGGATAAATTTGTGGTCACTTGGAAAAACAAGATTAACATATATAAGAGTTGTCGGCTAATAAGTTGAATAGACGCCCATTAAAGTGAACATTTCTACCATCTCCATCCTTATTCATGAGTTTGGATCTGAATAGAAGAACTTTATTGATACCAAGAACTTCTTCAAATATCAAGATAAGTTCAACGTCCAAACAAAATAATTTTAATATTTCCCTACTATCGGTATTCATTCATAGCCGTGTTGTTAGTGCACACTTGTGTTTATGTTCTCAGTTTATTTTGGTAAAATTTAGTATGATAGTGAGTTAAAAATAGTGATTAATATTTAAATACATTTTTCGAGCAAGGTAGGTTGTAAGATTATGAATTTCAATTGTGAAATCTTATATATATCCACCACAAAAGCTAAACTTTGCAACTTCATAGCATAACTGATTTTGAAACTTAGAATCAGTTATGAAAGGAAGCATTCAAACACCCAAAAATAGATTTTGCTGGTGGAGAAACAAATTTAACTTTACAAACAGATCCATGGAATCTATCTGAAGCAAAGGCTAGGCTAACATTCAGCAGTGGTGATGAAATTTAATGACTTAATTGAGTTAATTCACTTAACCATGAAAAAAGGTACTTGCTGCAGATGACACGATCTCCGAGCATATAATCGAGCTTAGCATTTAAACACCATTTCTCTCGTATAGATGGTTTGTTTTCACACTCGAGGTTGGACTGACATCATTCCAGAAACCCATGCATGTTTAGGTGGAGAAGAAAACATGAATTTGTGCACTGAGGCAAGTAACTCGAAACTTCATATTTCCTTAAGAAGCAAAAGGCCTCGTGATACATGATGTAGCCAAATCAATAATCACAAATGCTTAGATAATATGAATTAAAAAGAATAGGGTATTGAATTCATTGAAATTTTTCAGTTGATAATGTTACTTCCGTTGGATTATGGGCCTCAATATCAACATGCCGAATGCCAGGAACAAGATTCTGAATCTCTGTCTCTAACCTATCCACTTCACTTCCTAACGCTGTAACTACTTCCTCACCTGCCATAACTCAGAACTGTCAGCAAGTAATCATTTCTCAATAAGCAAGATTATAAGGATCAAGTTTCTACTGCATACCATAATTTGACATAATCCTCATCAAGGCAGTATCATCACCCTCCTTTGAAGCTTCACGAAACTGTAAACAATAAAAGTTCAGAGGTAGTTATGACAGTTACATATCTAAAGATTCTAACCACAAATTGGTAATCAGGGCAATGGAATTATTGTGTTGAATGATTATGAAAGGAGGGGGTTAAGTTAAATTAGCCATGCTTCAAGAACAGGATTATATTATTCTTTTAAATGTAAACTAATGCCCTAGGATAGTTTTCATGAGGTTAACTGCCAAAGCACATATTTTCAACTGGTACCATTGCATAACTGTTTAGCTATAATGTAATAAGAAACTGCAGTGAGTGAGAGTTAAAAGCAATAATAACAACAGAACATAGAGAGCATATTTCCAAAGGTTTTATAACATGTAGTAGAAGAGTATCAACCTGTTTGGCCCACTCTTCACGTCCAGTCCTTTTAAGATAATTTTGCACCACCATCACTCCATTAAAATCTGTTTCATTATGAATGAGCAGATTAAAACCATCATATGCTTAATTGTTACCATTACTTGAATTTAAAATGCTTCGTGCATTTAGACGTCAAAATTTGAATTTATGAAATGAAAAACTCCATATATATGTGTTTTTTTCTTTTTTCAAAAAGAGCAATTTTAAATTAAATAAGTTTTGAAAAATTGACAAGTGTTTATGGAAAAAAAAGCAAAATTCCATAAAACAGTTTCAGTGATTTCCCCCAACTAGTAACTTCTTTTAAAAGAACCTAAAAAAGATAGATCACACCTTTCTTTACGGTTAACCCAAACTAGCCTTACTCTACCATCCTGAAATTCTAACAGAAAGTGAGAATGGTAAAAACAAACTGTAAGGGTCCAGATAGCACCACTATTTAAGTTTGAACTTGAAAGGATAGCATGATTGATGCAAATAACCAAAATAAAGGTATTGAAATTGAAAACTAGACAGACCATACTGGTTGAATGATTCTATTACAACAGGATCAGAAATATATTGAAATTAAAATAAAATGAGACCTTTCATGTTCATAACTTCCAAGACTATATTCATGATAATGTTTTTTTGAAAAACATTAGACAACTATCAAAAAATTTAAACAGGAACAATGATGTGAAGGATAACCTATTTCTGCCTTAAATCTGAAGAATCCAGGCCCAATAACTTCGCTTTTGCAATCATAGAGGGAATCAACAACCTGTAGCATAAAAGCCACCTTAGTAAAATGAATAAGACAAAAGCTATTATGCAATTTTATAGAAACTAGAATGCTTGTACCGGGTCATTTTTCAAAAACTGAAGTACTTTATCCATATCATGATCATCCATAGCTCTACCAATCAAAGCATGTCGGTTTCTCTGGATAAGAAATATTGCGACCTGCAAAGTTAATTGACCATGAAATTAAACAAAATTAGATACCAGCTCTATGCTCTCCAACTTCAAATGGCTGGAAAATTTTGCTGTCTTCTGAATCCTCTTTACCATTCCAAGTAAATTGCCAACTATGATTGATCCTATGGGATCATAAATGGCATTCCCAGTAGCGTTCACTGCAACCAATGATGCCCCAGCGATAAGAAGGCCAGTTACTGCAGCCCCATCCTGCATATTTTTCAATTATTTATAAGAACAAACGACAGGACAGAATCTTAATTTGTTTCTAAAGGGTTTTGAAATCTAAATAGACAACTAAGTTCCTGTTGCGTAGCCCAGCAGAGAGATGAATAAACAACTCTCAGCAATACATGTTTAAACTTTAAAGTCGCTCTTCCTCATTCCTTTCTATGATGCAAAATGAATAAATAACACATTTTCTTTACCATGGCCTATGAGAAACATAAAAATTAAAGTTCGAGTTAGTTGTATAATAGAAAAAGTGTACCTAGCTTTAATAACTGTTTCTAAGGAAAAATATGGCCAAATATGTAAATAAGTGATGAATAATAATTTATAATTTATTTTATCTAAAATCTTATTTCTGAGCTGTGAGCTTCCTTCCTCTATGATATATCAGCAATTCTTGTTAAAACCAAAGTAACAGTAACATGTTCCAGTAAGTAAAGATGATTGAGTGCAATAAGTTCCACCTCTGTCATCACCGCAACTGATGTAGGATCATGGCCACGCCAAACATAGTCTCGTATTGTCATTCCCTCTGCGGCTGCACCTTTCTTGACAGCTTGTATGGCAACAATAAGAGAGGCACCTAACAAAAAATGCCCAATGAAAAATGGAAAGAACTGAAATAGCTGAAGGAGAATAGACTGCACCAGATTGACATGCAGAAAGCAGTACCTTCAATGATGAATGAACCGCATAGGACCAAAGCTGCATATTTCATATTCTCAGGGGGCTGAAAAGGAAACCCTCGAAATTCAATTCATTGAGAGAAAATTCACAGACAAATATTAAAATATGGAAAATGAAAATAACGATAAAGAAACTAAATGTTTTCATTCTACCTAGTTAAATACCTGAGCAATCCACAAGTTTTGAACCCCATGAACAACTGTAGCGCCAGAACCAAGACAAAATATCCCAACAGCAGATATCAAAGACCAAACAAATCTTTCCTTGGAATAGCCATAACTACAGAAATAGAAGATATTACCATTTCAGTGCAGTGATTAAGTTCTAAATTCATGCGAAGACAGAGGCTATCTCATTTCAACCCATAAAACAGTAATGAACGCTATAACTAATATTCATACATCAAGTCTCGTTAAATTTCGCACAATTAGTAATGGAAGCACAATTCACCGAACTCAGATCCAATAGCTATCTATGCATTCACCATTAGTTCATCCAGCATGTGAATGCATATCTAATATCAGAAAACAGCTTGAAACTGAATAAGTAACAAAAAAATCGGTACATGTTTGACAAAATTAATCAAGACTGTGCAACTCACGGATGAATAGCATCAGGTGCGCGCCTCGAGCTACTTAGACCATAAGCAAGCAACGCCTACAAAATAAGTTACGGAGCACACATTAGTTCCTAGTTCAAATTAAGCAACCCATCATACAATGCCAACTAAACCATACCTGGTTTGCAAAGTCGGCAACTGAATGCACAACTTCAGCTAGCATAACATGGCTAGAGGTAGATAACCACACTCCAAATTTGAGAGAAAATACAAGAAAGTTACACCACAATGCGGTCGTGACAGCTCGCTGACTACAATAATAGACAACCCAAAAAGCAAAAACAAGGCATGTAAGCATTGTTATCTTATCCTCTCACTCAATTGAATAAAAAACAAACAACAAAGATGGTAAACAAGAAAAAGAAACATATCCATGTCAATGTAAATTGTTTTCATATATAACAAAGATAATGCTAGCAAAAACATAAAAAATAAACCAAAAAAATAAACAACCTGTGGCGATCGTTGAATTCAATGATCTTTGTCTGCTTAGTCCTTGTAAAGAAACCTACAAGAGTGAAGAGAAAAAGGTGAATGAATGAGATAAGATAAGGAAAAATAATGGGTAGCAGAAGAAATGAAAAAAAGAGAGGTACCGCGATTGGAGGAGTAATGGTGATGGTGAAGGAGGTGGCGACGAGCATCGAAGGAGAGGCAGATTGAACGTCTGGAGGGGAGTGAATGGGAGGTGGTGGTGGTGGTGGTGGTTGGTCGTGGGTGGTGGTCTGGTTTGAGAGCGATAATGGAGATTGAACAAGACCAGTGTTGGTGAGTGCGGCGAAAGCGAGAGCGAAGAAGGTTGTAGGATATTCGCATTTAAGATGAAATGATGGGAACCCAGTTGAGGTGATGATGAATCGGTTGATGGGTAAGAGTCAAAATTAGGGCTTTCAGCTATTTCCGAATTCCATTGTTGATGGATTGAAGAAGCATGGTGAGGAGCTGAAAGGAGTGGAGTAGAGTGAAGTGGAAAGAAGGAAATTAAATATTGATGGAATATTCAACCAATTGCAATTGCAGGGTTTCAGTGCCTCTCTCCAACCCACAGCTGCTAACATATATACAAGAAGACTGAATCTTCTAGTATTATTTAGGTCCAGATGCATTTCCTATATAGCTCAGCTCCTTAAGCATCTAGTTAGTTAATGATCTCATGACTTGCCAATATGGATAATGATTTGTAGGAAGAGACGTACTCACTTAATGTGAAATCAGAGTCTTGAGATGATTAATTTCATGGCTATCGGTTATAGAATACTTTGTGAAAGAAAAAAAAGTGTAAACCGCTTCAATAAGACTCGGTTGGTTATTTCTTAAGTTATAATAACTTCATGACAGCTAATCCACGCATTTCATAGTATCTAGATGATTGTATGCACATGAAAACATTATTAGTATCTTTGAAAATGAGTAGTTTTTTTCAATGAGTTAGGAGAGAAAGTAAAAAGAATTTGAGTGTTATGTTAGCTTAAACGTTCTTTAGAGCAACCTAACTTGTACTTAGACACACACTTAGCTAATAAAAGTGATGCAATGACATTATATGGTAATCGTTCAAAAAAAAAAACATTATATGGTAAAGTAAATAATTATAATAGTTGGTTAAAAATTAGTGATTTAATGAACATAATAATATATTATTAATGTAAGCATATTATCACAATCTCAACAATTTACCGGAGCTAAATCCATATAACAAAAAACCCTTAGATGTGTTTGGTTCAAAGGAAGAGAAGAAAGGAAATTAGAGAAGAGATTTTAATGGAGGGTAGAGGATGGGAAGAGAAGAGATGAATTTTAAATTTAATAATATTATGTTAAGAGGGGATTTGTTAAGAGGGTTAAGAGAAGGGAAGGGGCAGTAAATCATTTTTTGTTTGGTTAAGATTGAGAGAAATTTTAAAAGAACTTAATTTTATTATGTTTAAAATATAATTTTGCTCATTGATGTGGTGGTTTTGAAGGGTGTTGGGTTGCATGGTAGTGATAGACAGTATTTGATGATGGGGGCAGTAGAGGAAGCTCGTGTTGGGCCGCAACGAAGATTTGCAGTGGTGGTGAAAAAAGGTGTTAGTCTGTGGCATCATAGGGTGTTAGGCGGTGCTGTTGATGAAGGGTACTGGGTGGCAATGGTAGTGGTGGTGGAGCTTGTTAAGCGGCAACAATGGTGATGGGCAGGGCCAAGCACAAGAAATGTTCAAGACCTAAAGGTAGCATGGCAACAATTTTTAATGGCTTCTCGCAGTGGTGATGGTGAAGAGTTAAAAGACATGAAGAAAACTGGTGGAAATGGACGTGTGATGTGTTTCTAACTAAAATCTATAATCAAAAAAACTTCTTTCCAGTTTTAAAAACTAGGCTAAAATTGTTTCCAACATAAAAACTCTATTTTAGCCAAATTCAATTTGGTTAAAATTTAAAATTTGAAGTTTTCCTGATTTCTATGTCACTTTTCTTTCTTGTTGAGAGAAATATGAAGAATGGTTGAGAACTGAGAACCACTCTAGGGCTCTAGTACCACATCAAATTTTCATTAGAGAGAAAAAAAAGAAGCTCTAGCTAGCTCTCCATAGAATTCCTTAAATGAGTAAAACTGTAAAAGGACTGCTCAAAGGAGTAGGTCAGTAGGCATTCAAATAGTATAGACACCCAACATACACTCAAAGTGAAAATTAATAAAAGAGTGAAGTAATTAATGTAATATAGGATGAATGTGATAAGAAAAGAGAGAACAATGGGATGTATGTGGCGTGCCTGCATCAACGTATCATTACTGCTGCTCAAACTAAAAAGAAAAGTAAAGGCTGGAACTGTCTTGTTATTGAATGTGCAGATATATGCCCCCAAATACATAAACCGTGCAGTTACTGATCGGAAAATTTGGTTCCAGACAAAGGAATAAAATAAAGGGCAGTAACCTATTAGCCATGAATTTCAAAAGGGCCAGTCATCAACAAAGGGTCGAGTCGCCACCTTGAATTTTGTAAGAACTTCTGTGAAGACCTATTTCCTATACTATGCACCATCTATAGCAGCATGAACCCCTTCTCCCTCCCTGTCTCAACTGCTCACCTATGAGGGAATGCTCACATCTTACAAGCTCCAATAAAAATGGAACAAACTGCTCTTCGCGAATCTTCATAAAAGGGGTTCAACACGTGATGGCGGAGAAGAACGGAAGTCTAACCAGATCGACCTTCCTTTCTGCCACGTAATCTAGAAAAAGGTTTTTGCTTCTCATTTGAGTTCTCAACAACTCCCCCTTCATGCCTGGTTACAATCCTCAGAGGGTGAGCTTCTGTGTTGAATACCCATTGATCCAATGGGATGACCGAAGGAGGTGAAAAGAGAAGATAAAGATACTTGAGAGTCTCCGCAAGAAAGAAGCTCTGCATCATGTTGTCTTTGACGCCACTATTAACCTGAGAAGTAAGAACAACATGCGAGAATAAGTTAAGTTTTCAATTGATAATGCACATAGAGTGCCTCAGCAATTTATCAATGTGCTTTTCAGTAAAGGCTTTTCTTTGAAGGACCAAAACAAATAAGTCTTTCATTTGATGTACTTAAAACAACAATAATGCAAACCCAAACACATTAAATGTGAAATTGAGGTGTGCTTACATCCTTCAATCCAACATAGCCTGACTCTATGCGGGAGTTCTTCTCAAAAGCTTGAAATATATTCCAACCCCATTCTTGGTATGTCTTGTTGCCAGTTAGACGCCAAAGGTAGAAGAGTGACTCAACTGTCTCTGGCCTCAGTATGTTCCATGATGTACCCACACTCATGTCCTTAACATTCAAAAGTAAATTTCAGACCACACAATTCTCAAATTGCATATCCCAAATAAACTAATAACTAACCTGCCCAGAATGAAAGAAATAATTCTCTCCAGCCAATTTTGTTGGAGTTGATTGGTAGAAGTTATAACATGTCCAAGCAAGCTGTAAAGGAAGTCAAATACATTCATCAATGAGCTCATAAAATCCATCATTCTCCAACAAAATACCAACAAATAGCAGAGAATAAATGCAGAGTTCAATTCCCTATAGCTTGTCTCACTCTAAACATCCCCAACACCGCTTCCATTCACATAGGAGAATTATATAATAGACGATGCAATTCTTAGTTATAAACTTATAGCTCAAGACAAACATTCTCTTCTTTAGCTAAAGGATAAATTCCTTGGGGCAAGAAATGGGAAACAAGTCTTCCTCAAAGGAAAACACAGATAGCAACATCTACCCCTCTCTAGTCTTTAAAATATGATATAGAATTTCAAAATTCACATGCATGCTAATCTACCCGAAGCACAATATATACGTGTGTGAGTGAAACTGTTGGCATTACAATTTTGATACAAGCAATTAAACGATTATGAATCACGATAAAAATGGTTAAAATTATATTGATGTGAAAAAATACAGTAAACTGATAAGTCAAGAGTTAAGACCAAAACAAGTCAGTCAACTGCGGGTTTTTTAAATAGCAATTAAGATATACCTCTTCTGCTAGTGTCAGAAATTTCTGTGAATCATCAGGACCGTAACCAGATGATCCCAGAGCAAGCATCCCTGGAGCAAAGCATGCTAGTTCATCCATCTGCAGTTACTCAGTCCAATGAAAATTTATACTAACAACCAAAATATCGTATGGTAAATACTAAATGTGACAATACCAGTATTGTAATGCAATATCATACTTTGTCCGAGAGAGAATCTCCATTCTTCTCACATAAATAAGTAAAAGAAGATGGTGTTGATCTCCGAATCAAACTTGACAGACCTTTCATTGATTTCTCCCACATATCTCTGTTTTCAAGATTCAAGAAGTGGAAATAAATCAGTTAAAGAGCACTCGACATTTCTAGTTTACTAACTTATCTTACTTTTATTTGAAAAGCAAAATTGAAATGTCTTTAACAGTCAAAATTTAAAGACTAAAATACATAAACTTTCTTTCATTAATCCAAGGAAGTCAGATCATATCAGACACAGTTCCAATGACAATTATTCCAGCATGAAGCCATCAATCAATACAGCCCAAAGAGCAGAAAATGTGATAAAGTAGGTACATTATTCTCACCTATAAAGTTTTACAGCTGAAGTCTGATTCCCCTGTATCCAAACTTTTAGCAAGTACTCATAAAAACTGCAATAAGATCGTGTTAATCACAAGCCAGACCAAATTAACAAATGGAAAGTAAGTTGATTAGGAGTAAACACTGTTCATACTATGCTAATAAATGCAGAAGCTCACTATGATTCTATCGTACAAAAGATGGTCTTTAAATTGTGTTAATACCTGTCGCCCATAGCACCAAATGTAATGGGAGAGTAGCCTGTTGTTCCACTATGAGGATTAATATAGATAGGAAGTAATCCATCATCGGGAAATGTTTTATTGAGCTGTGTTATTACATTCTCCACCTGAAATTGCAAGGTGCAAACCAATTGGCGCGTTTCTAGAAAATTAGCCTCCAAAGTAATATACAAATCACAAGACATGAGCAATTACATTGTGCCATTAGCCATTAAATACATTAGTCAGGTTGAAGTACGTAGAAAGCTAGTGGAAATTTCTAATTTTCACCTACAAAAATGTGGAGATACCCCCATCTTAAAAAATAATTGAACAAATGGAGTCAAAGTTAAAAACCTTCTGCTGATACTTTGGGTCTCCAGTCCTTTGAGATAGAGCAATGAACTCTAGCTGTTCAGTGCCAGAATCAGCCAGAATACTCTCACCCTAGAAAAATGAAGACAAAAAGAAATTAAACTTTAATGAGTCAGTTGTAGTGATTGCGAAAAATACAGCTGGAGCCAGGGATTCAAAATCAAAACTATTGTACAAGTGAAAACCAATTCATCAAGCTCAGTAAATCTAAGGTAGAAAGTCTCTGATCTTAAAATAAGGCGTGTGAATGTTCTTTGCAATATTAACTAGCCAAAATTCACGCCTCTAATACAAACCTACTAAGATGAAATACTGTTTTTTTTTCTAATAAAATAAGTAAATAGTCATTTCCAGAATCAAGACTCAGACAAAAAGGTCCTAAAATTGTGCTTCTGATTTTTCTAGCCAAACTTTCATGTCCGTGAAAAATAGACCATGTAAAAGCAAATTTTGAGAACATGGAGAGGCTGTTCAAAGTTCAAACACATAAAGTTACTTCTTAAATATTGCACCAAAATATAAATGTCTTTTACTTTTTACAAAAGATAGTATATAAGAAGCTCATACAAAAAACTATTAAAAGGTCACCAAACCAGACTCGAATAACAGATCCAACTTCATTGCGCTAGTAGTAAATTTTGCTTGAAAACCAATATGAAGCTTAAAAAATGAGTAATAACCAACCACAATATTCATGCTTAGAAGTGAAGACCAAGGACTATAAAATCATAAAAGCTATATCTCTAAGGATAAAAAAAATTCAAACAAGGACAGGTAGTTAAGATCAGAGTATCAGACTATAACCCATGAAAGCAGTATCCCAAATATCCAAGCGTTCAGTAAGACTGAAATGCATACTTAGAATTATATAACTTACACCAGTCCAACTAGGATTGTGTGCCCGTCCCTGTGACAAGTTGATTATGTTATAAGGAATTCCTGTAGGTGTGTTCCATGCAGGAAGTAATCTGTCTGCAATTTCTTTAGCCTTGGTGAGGAAAACTTTGTCCCCTGAAAGATCATATGCACTAAGAAGGCCACCAACTACTCTGAATTGAGGTGAAAATAGACCAACAAACAAAAATATTAAAAAAATTAGTTTTGCAAATCATAAGCTCAAAATTATGCTTTTGGAAATGGGGAAGGGAATTTAACTGCAAAGTAAACCTTATAAAGTAACCTTATAGTTGTCTCAAAAACACTTGCTTCATAATCCTTGTTAAAATCCAGGTTCGCGACCCATCTGTCAAGATAATGTCTTAATATCAGAAAGAATGCAATAAAGCATGACCAAGAGTGTCATAATTAAACATTATACAGAAGAATACAGCATGCAGCTGAAAAAAAATTATGTACGTAGCTTCGATATATGAATAAGGAAAAAATTTCAGCAATGAAGTTAAAAAGGACAAACATGTATCAGAAATAAAACCTTGAGTTAAAAACCGTTAGCATGAAATTTTCCTCCAGAAGAATATTAAAATTGAGAGAGAGAGCCTCCAGAAGAGTATTAAAATTGTGTGTCTGTGAGAGACAGAGAGAGAGAGAGAGAGAGAGAAAACAAATAAAATAAATTTTCTACTCTATGTTCAAGACCATTTACCAAGTAAAACTCAAGAAGCAATGACACCACTATTTATTCCAAACAAATATAGAGATATGATAGAAACAAAAAATAATCATGATTTTATATTTCATGTAAAGAGTCAAAAGTTAGACTCACTCTCGAGATTTCTGAAACTGCTCATTGAGACCCATAATGTATAGTGTATCAAGAGAATCTATTAAAGTTGCTCCAAGACCTCCAAAACTATTGACACCATTCTTTGACTGCGGCTGGTAGCACCCAAAAAAAGAGAATGAAACTATTAGTTGTGAAGAGTGTAATTAAAAGAGCAAATAGTTTAATTATTTTTATGCAAAAACAAACCAATGTATATCATGCATCATTCAAAAGTACACATTTAGTACTAGAACATATTCGTATCTACAGCATAACCACATCACTAGATTAGATCACCATGCATGAAAGAAAAATACAGGGGATATTGGATATGGTATCAGAACAAGTTTTAAAAGTATCACCCATTAACTGACTAATAGCTTCAAAGGCATAATCTTTTCACTTTACATACATGAATTACATAATTATTGTGTTTTTCGATTGGATAACAAATATGAGTGAATTAAAGCCAGTTCTTGCAAGACCTTCAAGATTTACATCTAGGTAAAGAAGCTGAACTTATAGCCTTGCAACAGAAGCTTTGGACATCTCAGAAGATGCCCCCAAGGGGAAATACCAATAAATTTAAAACTATCATGAAATAAAAAGTAAAAGGTCAATGATTCATAATAGGGATTCACCATACCTGAAGTTCATCTTGGCCCCATGCATACTTCTCATAAGACCCCCAAGCATGAAGCATTGCTTCTTTTACTTTTTCTCTCCTCTCGATATCAATGGGATCATCAGGGACCTCTTTACTGGTGAGTTTTTTCGCTTTCCAGTCAAACTTCCCGACAGTACCACCTTTTGCATTTAACTCTTCCAACTGAAACAAGCCCAATTGCTCAGCTCCCAGAGAGAAGATTAATAACAAAGTTTCGTAACATAATATTGCAGTCATCAAATAAGAACCATGAGCTGTGAAACAGCCTCAAGGAAAGGATTCACTAGCTAACAACGAGAGGTGACAATAAGCTTCATGTGAGACCGAATGGGGAATGACAATTCACACAGGAGGATTTCAGTCAGTTTCAAGCAGGCGTCATGCAGGGTATGCCAAATATAAACAGGTTTTTTTTATTGTTTGCAAAATTAAATGAAATGTTTTTCTGGAACTGGAAAAACTCACTAAATGTTATAGACAAAACAACATATCCAAAAGGTCAAGCATATGACAATTTCTTACCAAATTTTGCAAATCAGTCACTTCTTTCCGTAGCTCAGCAATTTCCACCTGTTTTATAAGAGCAAAATCATGTACTCGCAGCGAAGGAAATTTATTCAAATCCCGTAAAAAAAGTCTCAAATATATTACATCTTCCCTCTATAAATAAAGTCACACTGAAAATGAAAGTAAAGTTGTACTATACAATCACGTCATTACAGTATTGTAAAACTAATTAACTAGTACCAATTTGGCTGTCTAGCAGGAGTCAAATATGAAAGCTTGACATCTCCTCATTATCTTGTAGAAATAATTGAAAATGCAATAAATCTCATTCTCAACCTATACTCTGATTTATGCCACATCCCAGCCCACTCAATTTTATAGATATGTAAACACACCAAAATGAATCATCCCATGTAACTCAGCAATAGCAGATCAATGTACAGTCTCAGACAGTACAGCACTGCTATCCTCTTCTACACAATTTCACTGCTATCTCCAAATTCTATACGATCTTAACAAGTAGCACATAATCTCCAAACACAACATTGAATTTCCAAACAATGCATGAGATCCACAATTCTGAAGAAGGGAAGTAAAGGAATCACCAACCTGGTGCTCGCTGACTAGAGTTTGACGATCCCAGAAAACGAAAGTGGCGAAGACAAAAACGATGAAGAGCAAAGCAAGACGCTTTGGTCGCTTGAGGTAATAGGAAGGGTGGCAGTACCTCCATTTGCTGCTACTCGTCACTGATCTGGTACCTCTCGCCATACCCAAATCCAAAAAACGCCAAAGATCTAAACTTTAGAGCAAAAACAAGCAACCAACAACCTTAAAATTAGATGGGGGATCTTGGCATCGGTTCCTTGAAATCTACGCTTGTGTTTGTCCGATGTGGTTGGAGTTGTGGGATGTGAACAGCAGAACAGGTTCGGTTCGAGGGTTTATAGATTCTCTCTCTGTGAATAAAGAATTGAATTGTGGATGTTACAGGAAGAAGAAGAAGACTTCGACTCCAGACGGCACGGGTCACAGGTTTGCTGAATTCCAAGTCAATTCAATTTCCGTAGTGAATATTCAACTTCTAATGGGGCTGTTTTTTTGGTTCAGATAGAATTCATCTAAACCAAACTGATTTAATTGGTTAATTGTTTTTTGGCTTAAATACTCTATAGGTCCCTGAAATTGTGCCCCGTACGAAAATAAGTCCCTGAAAATTTTTTTTCCGATTCCGGATCCCTGAAATTGTTTTTTTAATCAGAATAAGTCCCTACCCATGTTATGTGCTTATGTGGCTCTTATTTTGCACAATCATCATTTCCATGTGGATTTTTTAATTTTCTTTTGTTACACATGTGTTAATCAATTATAATTAACAAATAAATCTTAAAATTAAACCCTAAATCAATTAATTCCTAATCCCTAATCCCAAACAAATAAATCAGAAGAAAACAAATTATTATTCACTATGTAATTCTTATTCATCTTCATCATGAATTAATTTTCATCTTCATCATCTTCATCACCTTCAACCTCTTCATCTTCATCATTCATCCACCCCCACCCTGAACCCCACTGCAAAAACCTCATCGCAACCCACCCCCAACCACCAAAATCCCAAAAACCAACCCCCACCCCCAAAAACCCAGAAATCTAGTTTCTCCCTCTCCCCCTGCATCTCCCCTAATCCAGAAACCCAACAATCCAACAACACCAGCCCCCTCTCTCCCTTCATCCACAACCAACATGAACACCAACAACAACATGAAAATCAACCCACAGCCAACCCACAACCTTCACCAACAGCAACAACAATGTAACAAAACCCACAATGAGAGTGAGAAGAAAAAGCTGCGATAACCCAACTCTATGAAGCTAGAAAGATCAGGACCCAGAAATCGATCTAGAACCAACCCCCACCCCCAAAAACCCAGAATCGAACTAGAACACGAAAGAGGCGAAGTAGAAGAAATTGAGACAGGAGACAAAGGGCCAGTGGCACCACCGAGCCACCACCGCACATATTGGCGGCCGCCGTCGCGAAGAAGCTAGGGGTTCTCAAACCTGAAGCTCCCTTCCTTCACCTTCTACCTCTGCTTCTCTTTCTCCTTCTTCGACTTTCCTTTCCTTCTCTTAGGTTGAGTTCTGATTATATTAGATTTGGGAATTTAGGGATTTATGATTAGTGGGTTTAATTAGATTTAGGTTAATTAGGTAAATAATTTTTTATATTTAAATTTAATAGTTTTTTTATCCCATGTGTATTTAAAAATAAAAGAAAAAGCCACGTGTAAATATTGAGTCAGCAAAAAATATGCCAGATAGGCTTAAACCACGAGCAGGGACTTATTCTGATTAAAAAAACAATTTCAGGGATCTGGAATCGGAAAAAAAATTTTCAGGGACTTATTTTCGTACGGGGCACAATTTCAGGGACCCTTAGAGTATTTAAGCCTTGTTTTTTTAATTAATTCGATAACTTGATATAAATGGAACAAACCAATGGTGAACATGATTACCCACTAAAACATGATTACCGAAGTCAATTCCCCATTTGATTCCCCTTAAGCAAGGTCTCGAGTTCGAATTTCGTTGATGAAAAAATTTCGACAGTGGATGTTCCCCACTAAAACATGATTACCCCAAAAAATGATAACTTGTCTTACACAAAAAACGGCTCAATTCATAGACTTATTAGTTTTCAACCCTCATCTCATTGTTTTTTCTTCATATTTACTCTCTATAGCCATTTAAAGTTTAAACTTTATTATTTATGTATCATTTGGTGGTTATAATAAGATAGACATGATAAAATAGAAGAGTTAGATTAGAGTATCATAAAATAAGATCAAACTTTTATCTATCTTATATTTGAAGTGAACTATAATGATAGAATATGATATAAAATATGAGAAATGAATGAATTTTCGTTGAATAAAAAGAGGAAACTATTTTTTGAAATTAATTTTGAAAACTTAATATATTTTAAAAGTAGTTAATCCATTAAAGTTATTTTTTTCCTTTTTTATAAATGAGTTTATGTTTTACTAAAATTAAATTATTTTTTATAGTTTTCCGATGTAGCAAAAAAAATTTAAATTATTTTTTATCAACTAATCTATTCAAAATAAATTATATAGGTAACAAAAAATTTCAATCATAACGAATAAACCAAACAAAAACAAAACATTAATTGAATTCACAAGTGTCATTACAATACGAGAAATATCATCACATATAGATAATTGATTATAAATTATTGTTGTTATAATCAATTATTTATGTGAAAGGGTGATGTGGCGTGCGACGTCAATTAATGAAGGTCACATCAACCAAAGTCGTTAGTAAACTGACGGAGATGGACGGAAGGACTACTTTCGCTCACTGCACAAACGTCAGAGACGTTGACCGCTTGTTTTAAAAATCAAGAACCACTTTTGCACAATCATGTTACATCAGGGACCAAAAGTGCAATTAAGTCAATTTGTTAACAAGGACTTGCATGTGATGCACATCTCTATAACATGCCTAGAAAATATCTTGGGTATAATCCCTTAGTTACCAAATTCGCTATCATCATATCAATATGCTTAATTGACATTATGTTTTGTTCGTCTTTACATTAACGAACTTCTTTATAAAATTTAAAACCAAGATTCTATTGTAATAACGTTACAAGTTTATTGTGCTTGTATAGAATTGATAAACACAATGTAGTTCTTTATTTAAATTACTTAAGCAATGAGTTGCAAAGTGTTTGAAGAGTGTTTTGGTGACAACTTTAAAAAGTAAAGAAAAACAAAATTAAAAAGGATTTGAATACAATACAAGAGAGCTTGTTGGATTAGGGTTCACAATTCATTTCAACTCTTATGTTTCATATGATCCAATATACAAAATCTATTATATATTGATTTTATCATATTAGTTTTTATCTACCTCATTAATATCCTACATTAGAAGATCAATATCTTAATTGTCAATTTCTCGCATAATTAACAAAGCAAATCTTAATTAGCTCGGATGTGACTTGACTAACAGACCTAACTTTATGTCTGACAATCAGGTCTATTGGATGATACAATCCAGATGCAATATAGACATGTAGCTTTCACTCAAATATCAAATTTAAAATCATGTTTCAGATGATGAGGCTACAACAAGTATTAAGACAAATATCTACATGAATTAAAATGGATACATTCAAGTCAAAATGCTACACCTAATCCCAACAAAAAGGAAAGTTAGTCTTCCATCTCCAAGGAAGCTTAAAAGAAGTGTAGAAGGAGACTAGAAAGGATGGATGAATCTCTCAAGGGTCGATTCACCTCTTTAAGTGTCCACATTTTTTATCCCAAGTGTTCTCCCTCTTTTGGTGCTTCAAAGGTCCAAAGAATGAGTCAAAAGATGTGCTTTTGACCTTTTATATTAATTTTGACTGACTTAAAATCGCTTAAGCAAGCTTAAAGCGAGTCTTTGTTTCACCATGAATAATTCTAGACTGCAAGTTTCATGTATGTTTTTATATGGCTTAAGCGAATTTCATGCCAAATTCATTATGAAACAAATAAGTTAAAGATTAGCAACACGACTAACACAAAGTCTATATATTAAACTACATACTCACTAAACTATGCCTTTGAGTATTAAATTTAGATATATTTTACATTTTTTTACATAGACAAGTGCCACAAATAATCAAGAAAAAAGTAGGTAAATTTGGAACACATCATGTTTTTGCACTTTTTTTTCTTTGACAAGCAAATATTTCATATCCATATGCTTTGTACCCTTAGAGTACTTGTAATTCTTAGGGAAGAAGATAGCTGCGAAATTATCAAAACAAATTCTTAGCGGCCTAGTTATACTATCGATAAAACTATGCCCTAAAATAAAATTTCGCAACCACAATGCATTAATAGTGGTCTCAAAGCATGCCACAGATTAATCTTTCATATTGGAAGTAGCAATGACTGACTGGTTTGCACTCTTTCATGAAATTGATCCACCAGTTAGCAGAAAAACATAACCCTATGTAGATTTTATTGAATCTACGCATTCGACATAGTATGAATCCTAGTAGTCAATCACTTCAATATGATCTGACCTTTTGTACGTTGAGAATGTAGTCCTTGGTTTCTATGTAAGTATCTAGGGAATTTCTTTGCAACTTTCTAGTGGCCTACTTGGGAATTACTTTAATGTCAGCATAATATTCCAACAAAAAAGTTGATTTTAGGTCGAGTGCAAGAGCATAGAACAAACTCCCAACCATTAACGAATAGGGAATAAAATTTATTTCCTTTTCTTATATATCATTCTTATGACATTGCATTGTAAAAGTTGTACATTTTCTAAATTGGAGTTGTACTTGCAGATATTTCCCTTCTAAAACTCTCTAACACTTTATTGATATAAATTTTTTGAGACACACGTAAAATTTCTCGTGATCTATCACAAAATATTTATATTCCTATAACATAGGATTCAATACTCATATTTTTCATTTCGAAGTTATTAGAGAGAAAATTTTGTACATCATGTAACAAGCTTGACAAGAAGGATATCATCTACATATAAGACCAATAACCTTGCTCCCACTTTTCGTCATATAAATACATCGGTCAACAACGTTCAATACAAAATAAAATGATGTAATTGTATTATTAAACTTGCAATGGGGGAAGTTTGTTTTAGACCATATATTGACTTATTTATGTTACACGCTAAATTATCTAGTTGGTCAAGAAACCTTCTAGATGGTTTGTATAAATTTCTTCTAAACCACCATTCAAAACAACGGTTTTTTTGTCCATCTCGTGAAGCTCTAGATCATAATGAGCCACCAAAGCCATAATAATCCTTAGAGAATCATTCTTTGAAACTAGAGAAAATGTTTCTTTGTAGTTAATGTCATCCTTTTGAGTATAACCTTTAACGACAAGTCTAACCTTATACATTTCAATGTTGTCTTTCGAGTCACGTTTAGTCTTACAGACTCACTTACATCCGACTCGTTTTGAACCTTTAGGCCACTCGACTATATCTCATACGTTATTGTCATCCCTTGATTTTAACTATTCTTTCATAGCATTAAACAATTTTCCATACTTGTTACATTTCATGGCTTGTTTGAACGAGATTAGATCCTAATCAATGCTCAAGTTACATTCATTTTCAAGAGAATAAATCACAGTCATGTGATATAACTGATCTTTTATGTCTTTCCAACCTTCTTAATGCTATTTCTTGTGACTCTTCTACCATTTGCTCATTTATGAGAGTGGTGATGAATGTGTTGTTTCCTCATTTTATGTAATTGTGATAAAAGAGGATGTGATGATAAACACTAGTTGAAGGAATTTCCATATGAGTTTCTCAAATATCCACTTTCCATGATTCTTCATTCCCACTAAACTAATCATTCTCAACTTTTTTTGATAAGCTAAAGATTGTATTGAATCAAAAGTACAAGGGATACTTCAACCCAAAACATAAAGTAGCAAAGATAATCAGAAAAAGGCTAATTACAATAGAAATGAATTGCTACTGTTGGACAATTGCAATTACAAAATGCAAAAAATAGTTACTAAGGCTAAGGCAACCTTCATGAGAAGCATCCATCCCAATAATAACCAAACCAGTATAAGTGATGGTCATTCCTCAAAGGAGAAACCACAACTTATATCACAGACTTATGTAATTGAGCAACTGAAACGTAGTCCCTCACCTTTGATAGAATAGTCCACATTCCATCCAATTTTAAATTATCAACATGAGTTTAGTTCATGAGACTCATCTCATTCCTTTTAATTTATATCAGTTTCATAAGAAGCAAAGATACAACAGACTTCACCAAGTAGACAGAAAATAGAATTTGCGCGCACAACCAAAATCCCACCTCTTAAGCAGATAGAAGCAAGGTGGTTCTGGTTCCATTCATAAATAAATGAATTGAAATTCTTGTTTTTAACTTGGAGCCACAACTATGACTTAAATTTAATTTGGTCAACCACCAAGGATATATCCACTAATCATTCTCAATGAACCAATTATTACCAAACTCTATTGTTCCCATACTATGGTTAGGATAATAGAATATGCGCTATGTTGACTTTTCACGATAGCTAATGAAGTAACCGCTAACCGTCCTTTTATCAAGCTTCTTTTCATGCAGATTATACATCCTTACTTCTACTTTGCAAACTCAAACATGAAGGTGTCTTAAACTGGGTTTCCTTCCTATCCACAATTCATAAGGAATCTTCGTAAGTGTTGTACCAAGAACCTTGTAAAGCAAATATGTACTTATCTTTAATGCACGAATCCACGATGATAAATGTACATTATTATAATTTTTCATCCGTCTAATCATATGCATAAGAGAACGATTCCTCTACATTATTATACTGTGGTGACCAACCATTACATATTGCCATAAATTTACTATAAATTTCACAACCTCTGTCAGACCTCACCATTTTCACTTTTCTATCTAGCTGTCTTTCCACCTCAATATTGAACACTTCAAGAACATTAATGGATTGAGACTTTTATGCAGTAGATATATAACAATAACTTGAGAAGTTTTCAATAAAGATAGTGAAATATTTTTATAAAGATTTTGCTATCATTGCTATTGTTTCTCTTTGCTATAATATTTTGATGTCATTGCTATTGTTTACATACTTTTGTTAAGTAAACTCTATTAGTAGTAATCTATAAATTCTTGCTTTTGACTTTTCAGTTAATAAAAATTACAACTTAATAGAGTGCTTGGGTAGTAAGCTTCTGAGATATAAAAGCCTAATTTAATTTCATTATTTGAACTGTTACCTTATTTGAGATTTACCAGCCTTGTACTATAGCAATGGGTGTCATGCTGCAAAAGAACAGGGCTAGGATATCATCATATAGTTATATGTTGTTTAATGTGGGGCATAAAATAAGTGTGTGGATATGTGTTTTTGGAAACTTTTTCTCCCTGAAAGTTTACCATGGAATGCTAGATTTAGTTTGGCACCCATTCATGTTAAAACTTGTATAGGGTTACATGGAAAGTTGGGTGAGTATGGGAACAAAATTGACAAACTAATTGTTGTTTATATATTTTTCATTGATCCTAATGAGAATGTAGACTTTTATGCTAAAATGATTTTTATGTGTTTAGGAACCTTTTAAATTTAGACTTTGAGTTTTTGGTTCATTTTTCAATTATGGTTTTGTGGGGACTAATTGTTATGATCTATTCTTCCCTCTTAAGACTACTTAGACATGGATTTGTCAGCATACAATATGGACAAACAACAAATGTAAGAAATCTCTTTTTACTTTTTTGGTTCTCAGATCATTGAATAAGGTTGAAAATGAGTTTTGGATTTTTTTTACCATATCAAGTATGCTTATGGAGATTTGGTATTTTAACTTGAGGCAGTGTGATACTGAAGTTTCTCAGAAATTGTATAAAATATTGTTAAACTTGATTTCGCAACTCTCATGAGTTTCATTGATGGATATGCTCTTAGTTGATTGAACAATATGCAGGGGAGGTCATTTTAGGGTCCAAAACTAGAATTTTTAAATTTGCAAGCGCTATGGAGTTGTCAAAAGAGAACATGCATTGTCCCAAATAACACTTTAAGCTATCAGATCAAGAGCTCTCATTGCTGCATTATAAGTTTTGATGTCTGGTCCTTCTTTGTGAGTTTTCTAGGGAATGTGAACTTTCTTCTTTCTAGGTATGTTTTCTCAGTAGAATAAATTAAGCCTTTTTCGTTTCTTTTCATGATTTTTTCTCTTACAGTGATTGATAACCAGTGATTTTCATTTTTTAATTAATAAATTAATTAATTTTCATGCTACTTTCAAGAGTGCGCCATTTTTCTTCGTGAGCCTGAAACGATCATTAAAAAAAAATCATAACAAACAATAATATACATATATGTTATGTATTATAATACTATACTAACCTACCTAAAGGAAAATAAAACCCACGGCACCAGTTCTCTATTTCTAAAATTTAAAACCTATTAAAAAACTAACCTGGCCCTTTGGAAACCCACTATGCCCAGTATCTATTCCTAAAAAGCCATATTTCTTCTCTCGCGATATTTTCTTTCGCTCTGTGGCAAGGGTGCAGCGCTCCTTCATCACTTTCTTCTTCAATCTTTTGTCATTCTTCACCATAAGAAAATTACACCAAATCACCCCATGAAATTCATGCTATTGAAGGACAAAAATATCTTGCAAGTGGAAAGGTTGTTGGCATGGTTTTGGGAGATAGGGTTTGTGCTAAGGAATGAGAAGAGCACCCACCCCTTCATGATTACTCAGTCGGGTTATTGAGGTATATCTATCACTTATAGATTTAAGAATGATATTATAGTATATGTTAGACTTGAGTAGGATTATTTTAGGGTTTTGGGTACATGATTGGGGATTTAGTAATTGTTTACGGGTAGTATGACATAAGGTAATTAATGCTGAAGGTTTGAAGTTAAATTTTGGTGTTCAGATTTATCGGCTAGTGGTTCGTTCGGTTGGCGTGGAGCTGTTGAGAGCGATTCAGTTGATTCGTCTTGGTTGTGAGTGGTTTCAATTACTGTGGCATAATTTTATTACTCGATAACTGTTAGTTTTTATTATTTTAATAGATTACCTATTCATTTGAAAATTGGGGAAACATGCTTTTAAGGTTCTTGAGTTCTTTCAAAGTGAATTTTATTAAGTTCATTATGAGAATGCTTTATAAATTGATATAAGCAGAGAATTTATTCATTGATTTTATTTTAGAATAATGTGATATTGAGAATGCTATTTGAAGAGCATTGATGAGTATTGGAAAGTTTATTTTGAGACTGTTGACGAGACTTGAATTGATTTGAGAAAATGGTTTTGGGGATCCTTGATAGAACCCCGTAGCCGTTAACGGAGGTAACGACCTAGGTGCACCTAGCTAGATTGATTCCGGGAGGAGAGGGCTATCCGTTAGATGGAGCCGCCAGTGCACGGAGAGGGCTATCAAAGAGATGTAGCTTCCCCCGATGATACGATACGACATGTGATACGAGAGAGGAAAGGGCTATCCGTTAGATGGAGCCGCCCCTATCGGATAGGCCATCCCTTAGGAGGAGAGGGCTATCAACGAGATGGAGCCGCCTCACGGTTCTACATGTGTGGCCCTATGATATTAAATTATATTTCTGATTTCAAATGCTTTCATATGATTGACTGGATTTTATCAAGCTTCATTGAAATGATTATTTATAAACTTGGCAAGTTTGATGCTCTCTTATTTGAAATGGTTCTTATCAATTTTATTTATATTATATATATTGTCCACATTGAATTGATGGTGGAAAACTCGTGCTTATTCTGTTTCCCTTTCCTGTTCATGGTGGTTGATGACTGCTCACTAAGTCTTTGTGACTTACCCCATTCATTATTTTCCCTCCACAGATTCACAAGCAACTAAGTAGTAAGCGGGTGTCAGATTCAAATCGTTCAATTTATCTTATTGGTAGGCCTCCTTTGGTTGGTGGCTCGATGGGTGTCTTTTATTTGATTCTAGTTATCTGCAGCTATAGGGAGTATTAGGAGGATTTTAGATTTTAGATTTTTATTTATTGTTTTGTTGTAAAAGTTGTACTAGAGTGCTAAAATTGAAAATTTCCTTTTAATGGAAGTTTGAAAATGGAGATCATTATTTGACAGGTTTTGTCATTTGAGATATTGGTAATACAGATGAGATCTTGTATATGTATTTTTATAAAATATAGAGAAACATATGTAACTTTAGAGAATAGTTTGGAAAATGATTTTTGTGAGAAACAGGCTTGCCAGACTAGGGTGTTAGTCTGTGCGCCAGTCACGGCTTAGGTTTTCGGGTCGTGACAGAGCCTGTTGCTTAGCCCCTTGCATGTTGTGGCTGCTTTGAGTTGTGAAGATTGCAAATCAGAAAAAGTGTGGTCTCAGCTTGCTCATCAGAAAGTGGTATGACTTTGGTGTGGTTGGGTATCTTTACTTCTCTTAGCTTAAAGTGGACTTCGATCTTCTTCTTGTTGAAAGATTTTTACTTAACCACTTTCGAATCCTTCAAGATTCAATCGTAGTATAGCAAAGGGTTTTTATCGTCCTCAGGGAATTGGAAATACAACGTCGTTCTTTAGTAAAACCACTTAAGCAATGAATTTAACAAAGTTTTTGATTGGTTGTTTCGAAATACGTTGTAAATATAAAGGAAAGCGATAATAACAACGGGTTTAAACAGATTGAGAAAACTTGTTAGGATTGGGTTTCGCACCTTAACTGTTATGAATCCGTTAATTCAACACATATGAATCATTCTATTCTTGATTCCATCACACCAGTTCTTATCTAACTCATTAATTCCTTACATGAGAAGATTAACGGTCCGCTCTCCTAATTACCGATGTCTCGCATAACTAACAAAGCGAAGCGTGATTGATTCGGGTGTTTAACGACTAACAAACCTAACTCTATGTCTAGCAATTAGAATTATTAGATGATATAACCTAAATCCAATTCAAATATGTAGTTTTCACTCACACATCAAATCTCTAATCAAGTTCTAATTGATCAAGTTAAAACAAGCTTTAAGAACAAGATTATATCATTGAAATCAAGAGATAGATAGATTCATATGCATAAGAACTAAATTAGATACATAGAGTCAAGGTACTACACCAAATCCTAACAAAGAAAAGCTTAGCTATCCATAGACATGGAAGCTAGACAAGCTTACAAGAGAAATAGGATGGAAGTGATGATCCGTGCCGACTTCGGCGTAGCTCCAGCTCGATGGAAGCTTACCCAAGCTCTAAGTTCCTTCCCTTTATGTTCTCTGTCGAATTCTCTCCCCAAAAACCAAGTTATATCCTGTTTTGATATGAAAAGAGCCTTTTATAATGTGCTGTCACGGGCCTGGCCGCTGAGCGGCCAGTTACTTCAGAGGAGGGTAATTGCCACCGCCTTGGGCGCTGAGCGGCCTCTGCATACCGCTGGGCGCCCTGGGCATATTCAAATTCCTATTTTCTTGCCAAAATTTGTCTTCTTCATTGAATCTTCATTCCTTAAACACAAATCAAGATCATAATCAAGTTTAAGCACATTCTATCCTAAAGTACATATAACAACAGTTCTAAACAAAAGAAATTAGATTTGGTCAAGGTTTCTCATGAATTTACAAGGATAAATGTCTATATTTCTCATTGAAATTAGGTAAAATTGACACTTATCACTTCTGTCGTTGGTGTAGAACCACTTAGAATTAGATCTTGGATGTAATAAATTGCTTGATTATGATTTATTTGAATATGAAATGTTTAAGATAAGTTTTTTTCTTCTCTACAATGATTTCACTCATGAATGAGGGTTGTTTGTTTATCAGAAAGTGGCTGCAATAGCTAAGGTAAAGCTTTAACAGTTAAATCCGCATGCATGCTTATACATTTCTTTTTATTGTTTAGGTTTTTAGCATCATAGTGTTTGTTCTCTTACAGTTGGTTGACATGAGACCTCTACGGAGATCTCTAGGGAAACTTGATGAGGTTTAGAAGAGAAATTCTTCAAAAATTGATTTCAGATTCTGGAGGTGTTGTGTCAATGATTTTGATACAAGTATGTGATTTTTACAACAGAGAAGAAATATTATTAGATGAGAAGAAGAAATGGTGCAAATGTTGCAATGATTAGAAACTTTGCTCTAGAGGATGACTTATTCTTTCAAATTGAAAGTCAAATATTCAAGTTCAAGTAACAGAGGAGGACTCAGGGGTGTTGGTTTTATTTTCTGATAGTTTTAAAAATTGTGCCTGACCTTATCAATTGTTTGTTTGTAGGTCTTGAGATTAAAGAAGAATACACCTATAGAGTTGTTACCATGGAAGACAATATAGAAATAATCATGAGGAGACAACCTATCATGGTCAAGTCTGATATGTGTTGAATCAAAATAGCTGAAATAGGGGATTGCGCATTTGATCACAGAAGCTACTTTTATTTCAATACTTACCAATAACCGTTAAAAATAACTGCTCATTGTCAGTTATGTTTCCTATTTTTAATCATTGCTTTAAGTGTCTTTCAAAGTCAGTTACAAGGTAAAGTGTATTTAATAGTCACTTACAAGGTTTAATGTTGTTAATCTTTTATTATGAGTCATTTAGTAAGCTTGAGTTTCCATGAGTTAAATTTGAACTTATAATAGAGCACCTTTTGTAGTAAAAGCAAATATGCCACATGCATTCATGATAATTAAATAAAATCCATTTAAATTCTCTTTCTTAATAATAAACTAATTATGTACCAAAAAAAATAATAAACTAATTAACTTAATGCAATAAAACTAAATTAAAAGTTGCATATGCTGAATTAATATCATTTAGGAATTATATAGCCGTTATTAAAATTAAAATCATTTATGATGGAAATGATCATTAAAGCTAAAATCATAATATGGTTCAAATTTTCACCCCAACAATGATGATAAAATCATAATATTGTTTTGAAACTGAAGATCAAACTCTAAGATATATTATGATATTTACTAATAACAACAGCCACAACAAACCTTTTAGAGGAAAGTTCATTGTATTGGTGGAGTCTTTAGCCAAATTTTACCAGTTGTGCCTAAAGGTAGAAGGTATGATATTATCCATGCCGCTATCAATGTGTTTTTATCTTTTTGATCATTGTCACGGACTTTGACATTTGTCCCCATAGTGTCAGTTTTGAATTTAACCAATCACCACCGAACCAAAAAAAAATTAGTCCATTGAGAGACATATTTCTAACAATAATATAATTTAATGAAATATTCCATGCTTCAAAATTTTGGCCAAAAAATTCTAAGGAAATTTAAATTAATGCTAGCTATAACAATGGTTCTTATCTTTGGAATCGAGATAAGGTACTTTTATTAACAAAAAATGTGAGGCTACAAACCGGAAAATCAGATACAAATATTGTTGAGCTAAATTTTTTTTCGCATAGGAGATGGAAACACAGGTAAGCAGATAAGAGATGAAACTACCTTGGACATCCCTCAGAAACTTTTGATCCCACATCCAGGTGATTCAATGGCTTCTAGCCTTCTATAGTTCAATCTACTTATGTTTTGGAAGCAAATGTTATATTTGGAAAAAATGCCGGACAGAGAGTGTCCATACCAAGATTTACATTAACTCCACAAGATATGAGGATTTATTTCAAATTTCAAAGGAGACAATTTTCTATAACACTCTCTTTTGCCACGACAATAAATAAAAGTCAAGGGCAATCATTAAAAAAGGTGGGGTTATATTTGTCAAAATCAATGTTTTCACATGGCTAACTATTTGTAGCATTCTCTAGAGTCCTGCATCGTAAAGCATTAAAAATCCTCATTTTCCATAGTGATGGCTACAATTCTGATAGTATTTCAAATGTAGTTTACAAAGAAGTCTTTCACAATGTCATATGAAGAACTTTTTACATGAAATGTGGAACATCAATTTTTATTCTCAATGTACTTATTCCAATTGTAAAAAAACTAATTAAGTGTCTATTTTTAGCACATACATCTTACTTCAACTCCATGTAATAAACTATTTAGTACATAAACAAATAACCATCAATCGGGAATTTAAGAAAAAAAATAGCAACTTAAAAAAGCAAAAACAAACGTTCAATAAAAAAAATGATATAAAATAAATTTTAAAAAATAACACATATTTATAAAAATCACACAAAAAAAAATTGAATATCCTCGTACATCGCACGGGTAAAAAATACTAGTATAAGAATAAAAAAAGGGTAAACCCCAATGCTTTCATTAAATTTCATTCACCTTAATATCCTTATTTCTTTAATAAAGTATTATAAATTAAACTATGTACATCCTAATTCATCTTTTATTCAAAACTTAAAAAGTAAAATTAGATTCTATTTAAAAATGATTAAAAACCTAATTCCTTCATGTTAAAAAATCCTTTATATGATTTCAACAAATGTTTCAAAATTAAGCATTCAAATATTATCTTAAATTATTCTTAAGCTTTCCAATTGCATTCCAATTACAATTTATATTATAGACAACGAGTAGCAACCATTAAAATAAAAGGTTTTTTTTACCACTTACTCTAACTAAATATTTTACCACAGAATAATTTGCATGACCTAAAGTAGAAATAAAGCATATAGACCTGCATATGGTGCGCGGATCCTATGTTTGCAAACAGGAAACAACACACAGCAGGGAGCAGAGCAGGTGAGGGTGAGAGTGAGTGTCTTTTGAATTGATAAAAACACAAACAGAAATAGAAATACACACTAGACAAGAGAGTGAGAGAGTTGGAGAAGAAGAACAATGAGGTGGAGATCTCTGTTAATTCATCTAAATGGAGCTATGTTTAGTACTATCGTAAGTTTTTATTGATCTCTTCTCTGCTTTAATTTTCTCTGTTTGATGAGCACTAAATATCAAAAAGCCACAACCTTTTTGATGTTCTCTTCAGTCTTCTCTGATTGAATATAAAAAAAACGCAACCTTTTTGTTTATGTAATGTACTTATTGAGATTGAGCTTATCTGTGTCGAAGCTTTGATTAGAGGTCGTTATTTGTATTTTTCAGCTCATTGACTTGGGTTATGTTGTTAAAGCATTCTTGTATGCTTGTGGGTTTTTTAGAGGTTCTCAGGAGGTTTTTGCTATAGAGTTTGAGCTTGTAGTCAACTTTTGTTGACGTGGTCACTATACCCATGTTGGGATGAGATGTTTCTCAACACTATTATTATTTATATAATCATATTTATCTTTCAAAAAAATAAAATAATGCATGAAGTTATAAAAATTACAACTTTTTGATCTTCTCTTCAATCTTCTCTGCTTGAATATAAAAGAAATGCAACATTTTTGTTATGTACTGTTATGGGTTGAATGCATGAAGTTATAAAAATTGCAAACTTTTTAATCTTCTCTTCTCAGCACTTGAATATAAAAAAACACAACCTTTTTGTAATTTTAAAATTGTGATGTACTTTGTTTTTTGTATATGAACTTTGGAAGGAGAAGAAGTGGAAAGCTGGCTTGGCTAATCGGAATGGAGCTCCTTCTTCTTTGTTCAGCCTTGTAAGTTTCCTGAAAATTTTATGTAGTACTTCAAGAATGTTTGATTTTGAAACAAATTGAAACATAATATTTACCTTATTTTTGAACCAAACATTTTTTAAGTGCAACCTTTCTTGAAATGTCAAACTTTCTTACATAAGTAGCATACATGTTATTTTAACAGTGAGGTGAAGAGCTCTGTTAACTCATCTGAATGGAACTATGTTTAGTACTATTGAAAGTTTTTATTGATCTCTTCTCTGCTTTAATTTTCTCTGTTTGATGAGCACTAAATATCAAAATGACACAACTTTTTTTATCTTCTATTCAGTTATCTCTGCTTGAATATAAAAAAACGCAACCTTTTTGTTATGTATTGTATTGTTGGGGTTTTAATAATGCATGAATTTATAAAAATTACAACTTTTTGTTCTACTCTTCAGTCTTCTCTGCTTGAATGTAAAAGAAATGCAACCTTTTCGTTATGTACTGTTCTGGGTTGAATGCATGAAGTTATAAAAATTGAAACCTTTTTAATCTTCTCTTCTCAGCACTTGAATATAAAAAAACACAAGTTTTTTGTAATTTTAAAATTATGATGTACTTTGTTTTTTGTATATGAACTTTGGAAGGAGAAGTGGAAAGCTGACTTGGCTAATCAGAATGAAGCTCCTTCTTCTTTGTTCAGCACTGTAAGTTTCCAGAAAATTTTCTGTAGTACTTCAAGAAGGTTTGATTTCGAAACTAATTGAAACATAATATTTACCTTTATTTTTGAACCAAACATTTCTTTTCGTGCAACCTTTCTTGAAATGTCAAACTTTCTTACTTAAGTAGCATACATGCTATATTAGCAATGAGGTGGAGAGCTCTGTTAACTCATCTGAATGAAGCTATGTTTAGTACTATGATAAGTTTTTATTGATCTCTTCTCTGCTTTAATTTTCTCTGTTTGATGAGCACTAAATATCAAAATGACACAACTTTTTTATCTTCTATTCAGTTATCTCTGCTTGAATATAAAAAAACGCAACCTTTTTGTTATGTATTGTATTGTTGGGGTTTTAATAATGCATGAAGTTATAAAAATTACAACTTTTTAGTCTTCTCTTTAGTTTTCTCTGCTTGAATGTAAAAGAAATGCAACCTTTTCGTTATGTACTGTTCTGGGTTGAATGCATGAAGTTATAAAAATTGAAACCTTTTTAATCTTCTCTTCTCAGCACTTGAATATAAAAAAACACAAGTTTTTTGTAATTTTAAAATTATGATGTACTTTGTTTTTTGTATATGAACTTTGGAAGGAGAAGAAGTGGAAAGTTGGCTTAGCTAATCAGAATGAAGCTCCTTCTTCTTTGTTCAGCACTGTAAATTTCCAGAAAATTTTCTGTAGTACTTCAAGAAGGTTTGATTTCGAAACTAATTGAAACATAATATTTACCTTTATTTTTGAACCAAACATTTCTTTTCGTGCAACCTTTCTTGAAATGTCAAACTTTCTTACTTAAGTAGCATACATGCTATGTTAACAATGAGGTGGAGAGCTCTATTAACTCATCTAAATGGAGCTATGTTTAGTACTATTGTAAGTTTTTATTGATCTCTTCTCTGCTTTGATTTTCTCTGTTTGATGAACACTAAATATAAAAAAGCTAACCTTTTTTATCTTCTCTTTAGTCTTCTCTGCTTGAATATCAAAAAAACGCAACATTTTTGTTATGTATTGTAAGTTTTTATTGATCTCTTCTCTGCTTTAATTTTCTCTGTTTGATGAACACTAAATATAAAAAAGCTACAACCTTTTTTATCTTCTCTTCAGTCTTCTCTGCTTGAATATCGAAAAAACGCAACCTTTTTGTTATGTATTGTACTGTTGGGGTTTGAATAATGCATGAAGTTATAAAATTACAACTTTTTGATCTTCTCTTCAGTCTTCTCTGCTTGAATATAAAAGAAATGCAACCTTTTTGTTATGTACTGTTCTGGGTCGAATGCATGAAGTTATAAAAATTGCAACCTTTTTTATCTTCTCTTCTCAGCACTTGAATATAAAAAAACACAACCTTTTTGTAATGTTAAAATTGTGATGTACTTTTTAATCAGAATGGAGCTCCTTCTTTGTCTAGCACTGTAAGTTTCCAGAATTTTTTTTGGAGTACTTCAATAAGGTTTGATTTCGAAACTAATTAAAACATAATATTTACCTTTATTTTTTAACCAAACATTTCTTTTCGTAGAACCTTTCTTTAAATGTCAAACTTTCTTACATAAGTAGCATACTTGCTCCTTTTGAGTTCGACCCTCTTTATCCTTTATTGCTTTGTATTTCTTTTGTTCCTTCTACCCAATTTAGCCTTGTTGCCACTAGCTCCATCATGAGTCATGAGATGAATAGAGTGATCTTTCACTTTCACTTCCTTTAGTTTGACAATTTACTAAAATACGTCATCTTTTTTTTTCTTCTATTTAGTTAAACCTCCAAAAGTTTTTCATTTCTTTTGTTTGTTATATTGATTTGGTTTGACATTACCCTCTAAAAATACTAGTTAGATAATTATTGACACCAAAATATTGAAGCGTAATAAAATGACTAAAATCATTACGAGCATATTTGTGCTAGTTGGGTAGAGTTTAATAGTTAGTCGTTTGAGGGTTTAATGGTCTATGAAGAAGTAGCCAACAGGGGTAGCTTAGCACATGGATCGAATCTTCAAGCAAGGAATATTGTAAAGACTTAGGATAATTATTATATTCATGATAACTATTTGAATCCTAAGTTTTTATGCTTAAGACCGGAAATGAATTTGTCCCTTAATAACATGAATATTTTCTAAGGATTGAGCCCGCCGATACACATAAAAGTTCAAATATTCAAAGCTGACTCGGACATAGAAGCAAACACCACCCCCGTTTTGGAACTAAGTGAGATGTTTGAATGTGGAAGAGAACATGTTGTGCCTTGTAACCCTTGTAGCTAGTTAGAATTCACCCAATAAATAAGGGATGATGTCAATTGTAAAAAACACAATCAACCAACATAAATACAATTACAAATTTTTCGTATATCTTTTCTTTCCTTTACTTTTGAGCCCTTTATATACATTTTAGCATTAATTTTCAAGTCTTTAATACTTATCCTTAGTCATTTATTTATCATTCCAACAGTTTACTTCCTATCTCCAAGTCATTTACCTTGCACTTCTCAGTAGTGGTTAACTAAGAGTTTTTCGAAGTATCTTAGAAACTTATGTTGAGGCACATAATCTCCTCCTTAAGCAATCATTTTGATTAGGAAATTAACTAGTTGGTTGCTTGGCCGCTCCACATCAACTAAACACTAATATCATTTATTTGAACCAACAATAATACTACTGTAAATGGAAGTGGAGGTGGCGGTGATCGGTGGAGGATAAGAGACAACCTTAGTAGTAGTGTTCGAATATAGGGCATCAAGGGACCACCCTTGGAGATTTGATTTTCGTCCCTCAATGGAAAATCTTCCTATGGACGCCCTCAAACTTAGGTTTTTTTTTTGAAACCATCATTGCCGGAAAAAAGCTCCGGCCGCCGTGGTCAGGTATCTGTTTTGCTTGACGTAACCCTCTCTCACCACCATTTTTCTCGTAACCCTCTCTTTATCATCTCCCTTTTGCTTTCGCTTCCCTCTTTTTCTCATCTCTCTCGGTTCATGTAACCAAGATTGTTGGCTGTGAGACCCTGATCGAACGATGTCAGACCCAGATCAAAGGGTTTCAAATGCAGATATGAAAAGAAGCAAAACCCAGATTGGTGGTCCATGAACTCAGATCTTCCCTTCTCCTCTTTCTTCCTCTCACCGGAAGTACAAGAAGACCTGCAAAACCCAAATTGGATTTTTATGGGTTTCAAATGAAGATGATGAAAGAAATAGGTGAAGATGATGACTTTTATGGGTTTCAATGTGAATTTATTAGGAGATGAAGTTAGGTTAGTGTTAGATTTAGTTTTACGGTTAGAGTTTTAATTAGTAAAGATTTGGGGGTTAATTAAAATTTATTTATGTTAGTTTTATTTTATTTTTTAAATTACACGTCATTTAATGAAATGACGTGACATGTCCACATAGACCCAAAACAGACACCTGATCACGACGACCGGAGCATTTTTCGGCAAGGATGGTTTCCAAAAAAAAAACCTAAGTTTGAGGGCGTTCATAGGAAGATTTTCCAACGAGAGACAAAAATCAAATCTCGTTCAAAGTTCAGGGACGGTTTTCAGGTTTAACCGTTTTTCATAGGCACCATCAATGGATTGAACTCGAATCGAACTCTAAAAAGAGTCAAGCTATGTACCAGCTGTGTTAGATGTTGTTGGCAGTTTACTGACTATAACATTGTTCAAAAAAGATGATGTAATAAATTTAAGAAGTTATTAATTAGACGCAATGATGAAATATTTTTTGGTTTGTGAAAAAGATTTTGACTTGGAACTAGGCTCTGTCTGTCGTGTGTCTCCCTGTCTGTCTCTGATCTCATTCCTCATCCCTTTTCATTACCGACCCACCCTTACCCATTTTCACTCGCATTTCATTTTCCCCCCTTTACTCTCTCTTGCTCTTCATCTTCTTCCTCACTTCCTGTCACCCAATCCTGTGCCTCCTTGCGCTTCTGGGTTGTTCTGCAAATCAATCCACAACCTCCAATTACCTTGCCCGTGAGTTCTTCTCCTTAAAAATGCATTCTTTTTCATCATATCATAATGAAATCTTTTGTGGGTCGTTTCCTTTGATTCACATCGTTTAGTATTGGATGTTTTGTTTTTCTGATCATTGTTTGTGATTCAAAACCATTCCTTTACAATAGGGATCCATCAAAGTCTGTAAATTCACCTCAAATGTTTTTTTTTTGGCTGTTTCTAGTATCTTCTTGTCTTTTTTGGCTATGTTTTTCTCCTTGTTTCATCCTGCAGCCATTGATGAATGTTGATGTTTGTCTGTTGTCATACTTTAATTGGAATTGGAATGTCATATCATACACTATCCTTCACTCTGATACTTTTCTTGCTATCTCAATGCACTTTCCTGATTTTATGTATAGTTGGTTTGCTGCTAGAATGTCATGCTTTGCTTAGTCCATATTTAGTAGCTTCTTTATTTTTCTCTGTTGGTTTTGCTAGTAGTTCTCTTTGGCTGCCTTTAATCATCTTTTCTGCCATTTCCAAAGGTATTTTGGGCTCTCTCTGTACCATGGATAGTATTAATGGGGGTGATTCTCGGACACACATCAGTGATGAACAACATTCTTTGCTTGGTCCATATGTGCAAGAACATGAGCATCATGAATTGCACCATATGAGCAATGGGAATGGGATTGATGATGATCAGAATAACGGTGACAATACTAACTGTGGTGGAGGTGAGAGTGTGGAAGGTGAAGTTCCCTCCAACCATGGAAATATCCATGACAATCACACTGTAATGGTGGATCAAGCGAGTGATGGTGGGGATCAGCTTACATTGTCTTTTCAGGGCCAGGTTTATGTCTTTGACTCGGTTTCACCAGATAAGGTGCATCAACTTATCTGAGCTTTTTACTCTTGCATTGACATGGTATTATCTTCTGTTTGAAAAGCCTTTGCTGAAAATATTAATTTCCTGTAGATTACTTCAATTATATCAGTTTAATGACTCCATAATGTTTGCGTGTGAGAGAGAATCTATGCATGAAATCATTAAACACAGGAATGCTTGAGTTATAAATAATAGAATCCATCTTTGAAATTATTGTCAAGTGGTGCACTTCATGACCATTTATGGATCCTTACATGCTTGCTTCAGCAAATATTGCTGTAATGCACTTTATGGACTCAAAGCTGTGAATTCCTAGTTACACGGCAATAACTCCAACAGATGACAGCTACGCTTTTATAGCAAAAAGCACAATTTTATAATTCACATGGATAACAGCTACGCATGTTTGGTTTTTCCTTCTTCTAGCACTGGTCATTATTGTTGCTAAATTGGATCAAACAAGAAATGTTGACTTTTTTCTAGCTCAGGAACCCCATACTTTATATGCACAGGTATCGATTTTGTATTGTCTCAATTTTCAATGCTTTTCATATTGGAAAGCTTATCATACTATGCAGTTTAACATGCTTTTTGGCATGTATTATAATATGATTTGAAAGACTGCTTCGGTATAAGATAATTAAGGAATTCTTTCCATTATTAATCAAGCTGCGGACCTACTTAGAATTTGATTCATTGAAGAAAATTATTTATGATAATCCTAGGGTGTCATTCTCAGGTTCAAGCTGTACTGCTGTTACTGGGAGGCCGTGAAATACCTCCAACTGGGCCTGCTATGCCAGTTTCTCCTCACCAGAATAACCGGGTATTACTACATTATTTGGTTAGAGTGTGACTTATAGCATTATGCTAGTAAAATATCTTGCTCATGGAGTATTTTATCAGGGGTTTTCTGGTACTCCACCAAAATTCAGCGTCCCTCAGAGAATAGCATCATTGATTAGATTTCGTGAAAAGCGGAAGGAACGAAATTTTGAAAAAAAAATCCGTTATACTGTTCGTAAAGAAGTAGCGTTGAGGTATTGTGCTTACTATCATTATAACTTAGATTAAGCTATCATGGAATATTAGTTTATGTGGAAATCATAACTTCACTCTACAGTCTACTCAATTTATGTTTGTAAATGTTTTGAGTTGTTGATAACAGTAAAAGGGTGGAAAGGAGGAAGTAGTGGCAAGTTCCTTGAAGGGTCTGCAATCATATATATTTTCCTTTTAAAGCTGCCTTGCCTTCCAACCATTGTTAACTATTTCTCAGGATTCTCTTATCACCCTCCCTCAAAGTGGCTGGTAGTACACCATAAGGAACATGACAATTTCCTCTAGTTGGACTCCATCTTGAGGAATCCTTAGGTCCATTGCCATTACCTATTTTCACTTACTGAATTCCAACATATATATCTCCATTTTCTGCTCTTGAGAATACAATTGAGCCCAATAAGCTTCTTGTGATCTACAAAATTACTCCACTCCCCTTTTCAGAGATCTCCTTGTTCTCTTCCCCGAGTTTCCTCTAAACTTTCACAGCCTTCTTTGTCATGTTTCATCCTTCAGGGATGTTTGGTAGGTGTCCGGGCTTCCTTAAAAAATCCTTATGGCAAGAATGCTGCTTAACATTGTATGACATTGAACTAGTTGCTAATTTCCTGCTGGTGTAGTGAGGTTTGAAATGAGTGATCCCACTTCTGATGTAAGTAATGAGTGATCCCCCTTCTTTCTTTGCTCTGCATAATACCTAGGAAAAGAAAATTTGCACCATTGTTAACCTTCGATTTGGTCCCTAATCTTTGCAAATGAAAATGGCTTGTCCTGAGTTTATAGGGCTCAAGTTTAACATAGGTTCACAAATTCAAGCTTAAAATGAAAATTGGATGGCTTATAATACCAAAAGTCTCACATTTTAAGTACCTTGGAGGCTTGGACTTGGATCTATCTTACAAAGTAACGGAGATAAAGATGGTGCTGAGCATAGGATCCACGCAGTGTGAATGGAGGATTGCTTTGAGTATAATTTGCAATCAAAAAGTACTGCATAAGCTTGAAGGAAAATTTTATCACAGCTATAAGACCTGCAATGTTGTTTGGGATTGAATATTGGATGATGAAAAGCTAGGCTAGTATTGCAAAGATGAGAATATTCCAATGGCTGGGTGGTCATGCAAAACAAGATAGGATTAGGAATGAAATCATTAGAGAGGTTGTTTGTGTAGCTCTTATTGTCGAAATGATGGCAGAGTCTTGTATTAGCCTCTTAGGTTATTTTTGTTACTTTTATAGATACCTCGTTGTAGCTTTGGGAAATCATGTATAAATTCTTTCAAAATCATGTAGCCTTCACAGGCATGGTTTAACTCAGCAAAATTGTTAGGGACATCATGGATACTCAACACTCCAGTAAAGTTCCAGCTTAACTCCGTCTGAAATATGTGCATCTACCATCTTCTAGCTTTAGCCTTCTTAAAGTTATGTAATAGCATAAATATAGTGAATGTATGAGATCTGGCAAGTTTATATGCTGTTGTCTGTTATTTTGTTATATTTGCACCACTTGCTGACAAATACATGTTGACTTCTGTAGGATGCAAAGAAATAAAGGTCAGTTTACATCTACCAAGTCCAACCATGATGAATCTACTTCAAATGCAACAAATTGGGGAACAAATGAAAACTGGACGGGAGACAATAATGGATCCCAACAGCAAGATATTGTGTAAGTTCAGTGGTTCATTCTGAAACAAGAGAGACAAAACTATGAATAAGTATTCTGGATTTTATGGTTAACTTTATCATGGCTTGAAATGAAAGCCTTAGTCTAGTCCCTTTGGAAACTTTTGAGCCTATCCTGAATTCATCTTGTAAATTTTAATTGATGAATTGTGTATTCTATCAATTCATGGCAGTTGTAGACACTGTGGCACCAGTGAGAAGTGCACACCAATGATGCGGCGTGGGCCTGAAGGGCCAAGAACCCTCTGCAATGCTTGTGGACTTATGTGGGCAAATAAGGTAAAATCGGAGCTATGTTTATTCCTTATGTCCTCTACTGTTTGTCTTTTCTATGTTGTTCTATAAAATTAACTGTTATGGTATATGTTTTTCTCTAAACAACTGAAAAAGTACCTTGTTGTGGTTTATGTCCCTTCTAATACATTATGGACATCTTAATATTATCCATTGAATTATGTGCATATACTATCTTGATATGAATGTTAATTTGCAGATGTTATATCATGCAGGGCTCCGCTGGTCACTAATAATATTAGATGCTATTGTGTTTAATGCATGTTTCATCTAGACATTAATTCAATAACCTACAAGGAAACTGCAGCATTGAATTCTAGGGATTATGTCCTTTTTTAAATGGAATGCTGCAAAGCTTTTTTTAACGTCCAACATACCTTAAATCAGTATGTATTAGTAATCACGGACTTGAATTTAAATAATCTGATCTTAAGTTGGACCTGAATCAATGATTTGACAATCGGTTTAAGTTACTTGAAGAGACCATCACAGATCCAGTTCCAACACCATGCCCTAATCTAGTTTCAGGGAAAACATAAAACATCAATTCTAATCATTTGGATCTTCAGTGAGTTAACATATCATTCTGGTATCTAATTTGTATTTAAAAGAAAATTACAACACAGCCACTGTGTTTCTTTAAAATATATGACTAATTCTGGTATCTGGACTTGGAAAAGATGTTTCATGTTTCATTATCAATTTAAATGCAGTAGGGATAATACACAGCATGTTGCACTTTTATTTTATGTCAAGTACTTTCACGTGGTATCATTTGGTAAAAAAATTATCCCATATTTTGTCTCAGTTCGTTTATTTTAAGTTTCCATTTTTCTGGACCACAGGGAACTCTGAGGGACTTATCAAGGGCAGCAGCACTCATGCCTGGACCAAATTCTTCATTAAACAAGAATGAGGTGGAAAACCATGAATTCATGAGTTTTTATCCATCTCTTTCCAACTTAAATTTACATCCTCGTGAACTTAATTTTGCTTTCCACTTTTTTCAGAACAAAAACCCAGAGGCCAGCCAGATAGTGCTTAGAGTCCCAGGAGATGCTGATGAATCATCATCATAGACCTTTATATTTTTGTCATATAAAGGGCTAGTTCGGCATTTTTGGCGTAAATTTTTGAATGAGCTTTCTGTTTTATATATTAGTAAAACCATGTAATATTGCACAGCTAGTTCTTTTTGGACAATTTGATTCATGTTGGGTTCCAAACAGCTCTAATGAACTCTCAGAGGTTTTTTGAGTTTGAGCAGTTGAATTGTATTTTAAGAAAATTGGTCTTTATGTTTGTTTAGTTAATGAAACTACTTAAAATCGGGAAGGGGTTCAAAGACAACTTTTTTGAAGTTAGTGGGAATGATTCTCTTAACCTTCCAAACTGTTCAACAATACAAGTTTTATCATTTATGTTAGGAGGGTAACTTACGGCTTGAATAGTTGGAATCAACAATAAAAACATGGTAACTTATCATTTGGCGCTGGAAAATCTGAATAAATTTATGTCAGCTGAACGTACAATTCACAAAGTAGTATTTCAACCTTGATATGAACATCTCTAACATGATAGTACAAGAATTACAAGACCTTAAAGGTATAAACTTGAAAACCGCTTATAGAAAACCTTTGTCCCTGCAGTCTCAAGCTGTAGTCTGCCCACATAAGATAAAAGCTTGTATTAGGCATTGAGCAGCGTTAATTTGATCAGGTGCTCCAGATACACTGACCAGACCTTCGGTGGCTCCAGCCTTTGGATCATGAACCACAACGTTTGCACCAGATATCTGAGAAAAACCCTAATGTCAAAACACCAAGACAATTTCTAGTAGACAAAGGGATTGACTACTTGTTTGGATACACAGTGGAAAACCACATTGGGCCAAAATCACGGTGGATAGTAACAACTTCAATTAGCTATTGTGACTGCCCACTGTGATTTTTGACTTCACCATTGTGTATCATAACATGCACTAAAAATGTACATAAACAAACCTGTCTAATGTCAATTAAGTTACTATTGTTCTCCCCATACACGTGGCTTAAATACATATGAGGGATGGTGATCTCAACGGTCGAGCTAGTAGCATTCTGTAAGGGGTTTCCATTGCTGGAAATAACATACAAATCATTATAAATTCAACATTAGTCACAACACCGAGGAAAGCGCCTATCGACAAAGATAAAATATAAGATTGTGTGAAAATACAAGAAAATCATGTACTCACTTTCCAGGAGTCCCAGTTCTTGAAGACAAACTAGAAGTATCAGCTGTCCCTCCTGGATTTCCTCTTTGCACTGCCTGAAATACAAACCTAAAGAGTTATACTTATATCTTATAACATCGTTCCAAAATGCACAAAGGGTTGGCACACGGGTGGAGGGGACCAAAAAAGAAAGGGTTTAGACTTTAGACCGATATATATGAAATCCCCAAGGCATTAATACACCCAGAAAGTGGAACTGACCAGAGGATTCCATGATCTAGGAGAATTTGGTCCTTCATAACCACGAGGATAGGGAACTCGATCCATGTTTGGTGGTGCTGGAGGGGGTGGTGGGGCTAGAGAAGGTGGACCACGATTCATGCCATGTAAATATGCATGCTGATGATCAACAGGCATTGGGGGAGCAGATGAATGCTCCATCCCATGAGGAAACCCAACTGGAGGAGGGGGGTGGCCAGAGGACATCAAGTGATTTCTTGGCCTAGACGGAGGAGGTGGCATCTCTGGAAATGGTGGCATATGTGGCGGTGCACTAAAATTTGGAGGAGGTGGCATCTCTGGAAATGGTGGCAAATGTGGCGGCACACCAAAATTTGGAGGAGGGGTCTTCAGTGGGAAAATGATTTCTCGAATTTTGCTGGTTATATGAAACAAGGCATCTCGTACGGATTGTAAGGTCCCAGTAACCTGTGATAGAAAGTTGGTCAGCAAAACACAAATCAGTGTCAAAAAGAAAAGCATACAAAATTCTGGGAGATGAGAGTTATATGTCATTTCCTGATATATTATTTTTAATGTTCTTATTTTTTTCATTTTGATTGAACTTACATGGCATCAAACTATTGAATATAATTCACATGCGTGTCTAAAAGCGCCAAATACCTGTACAACTTCTTCATTTTGAGGAATGTATTTAATCTGTTCCTTTGAAAAGATACGAATACTAGCACCTGTGGCTCTTCGCATTTCAGAGATAACATGACCTCCTTTGCCCAAGAGGAAGCCTACCTGTGGTGAACGCACAAGGAGCCTAGCAGTAACTGCATTACTTTGTTCAAATCCAATCTCTGTAAGTCGACAATGAACGCGAAAAAGAGCTTCTTGGGCAGGAGAATGCTTCTGGTCAGAATTCTGCAGAATGTTATATCAATTTCAGTGTTGTTTCCTTCACAAATATCATAGACATTGTATGTCAGATTTAATAAATTCCCTCTTCATTTTCCTAAAGGATGCCAACATGTTTGTAACGAAAACTATCAATACAGGAAAGTTACCATTATTAGAATAACTCAACAGCAACTCACATAGTAAACAATCTGAAGCTGGACCCCCAGCCACAAAAATCACACATTTGTTACCTGTTCGATTATAACAAAAGAACAATCATATTTTAGATTTCTAACAAATATCCCCATAATAACTTGAGACCAGAGAGCCAGCTCACAATAATCTGAACAAGCATCCAAAGCAACCAACCACAAACATTTGAGACCTAACATCGAAGAGCTGACATAATTTACTCCGACCAAAGCAAAGTTACAGAAGAATTTTAAACACAACATATTGCAAGGTTATTGACCATTTCATGTACAAAACTATCCTATGGGTAACTATAACTAAGGTGCAAGTAGAGTATAATTTATGCAAGACAGAGTTAAGTAGTTATCATGCCTCTCGCGTAGATATCACAATCACTCGCTCATCCGAATCAGGTCCAGCCTCCACAATTTGTATAGATGCACCAGTTTCATTTTGCAGAGCCCGCACCCCCGAACCACCTTTCCCAATAAGACTACCAACTTTATCTTGCTGACACAATAGCTTAAAGACAACCTCCTCTTCGACAAACATTCTATGAGAAGGTCCAGCGCTCTCAGGACCCGGAAAAGGAGAATACCCTCTGGGATGATGATCAGGACCATAAGGGCCTGGCGCGTAACCCCGTTGAGGATAAGGTTCACCCTGAGCAGGAGGTGCCATTCCATGACCTATCCCAGGCCCAGACGGTACAAAAGCACCAGAATTCTCAGCATCCATCCTCGCATGATCCAGGAGACAGCTCGAAACAGAAAGAAGCGCTTTCTTTACAACATTAAAGTTTCCCGTTATCTGCATATATCATAAACCTCCCTCAATGAGTCAGAGCTCAAGTAAGAAAACCACTATTAGCACTACAAATTACTAAAATACAGCCACAAATTTGCAGCCATTGCATAAGGTAAGGTAAACAAAATTTAATTCTACAAAACAACCTCTAATTTGATTACTTCTATAAAATCAAAGAAACAAAATGATAGATTACAATTTACAAACACTGCAGAACTCTCTTAATCCAAAATAATTGACAATCTTGATGCAATAAGTGGCATTGGTAATGCAATATCATATGAAAAGAATACCTGAATGAACTCATCACCAGGAGAAGGAAGAGGAGGTTGGTCCTTGGGCAAAACCCTAACCTGAGCTCCACTCTCTTGCCTGATCTTCTCAGCAAACTTGCCACCTCTCCCGAGTATACTTCCAACCTGATAGCTGGGCGCCACCAAAGTACACGCCACCGCGGAATTCGAAGTCGTGCTCTCCTCCTCCACCATTCTCTCAAAAACCCTAATTAAGGCAAGCCGCGCCGGCGACTCATCGCCGCCGCAAGAAGCGGGATGTTCGGCGGCGCCGACAATAGTAACGAGGCGATCGTCGCCGCCGCCGAAGTCGTCAACGTGAATGTTAACTCCATCGCCGGCGAGGCCCAGTAAGTCGGCGGTCTTTGCGGCGGCCGGACATAAAATTCGGAAAACAGTTTCCGGTGGTGCCGGGGGGACATGGCGGCGCTTGTTGTTGTTGTTGGAGGACATCACGTGAAAGAAACCACACTTCCACTGCAACAATGCTTCTAGATTCACACCCTTTTGTGGTTACTTTCACTTACTGTACACGTGCCTCTGTCAGTTGGTTACAGTTAGTTACTTAGTTATAGGCTTTAGGTCATGTTTGTATTTCTGTTTGGAAGGGCTAACACCAATTTGGCAATTTTTAACTTTGTGTCATGATGTTTGGATATTTTTAAACCCCTAAACAAGTGCTCAACTCAATTTAAGGGGACGGCGTCTTCGGTGGGTTACTTTAAAAGTGACTCACCGTAGTACATTTTAATTTTAATAGTCAATGATAATAATGCCCATGAATATTTTTTATCTTCCTAATTTTTTTTTATGAATCACAAGTTGGCCGTAATCCATGGAGGAAGTGAATGTGCATCATCACCGGCAGCCCTCCACCGCCTCTCATCCGCTGGAAAATACCCCTCTATATTTCCCCCTTTTGTTCCATCCATTAATGACTTAGTTGTTTGTTTTCAGATCAGATCTATTTTTTTTGCTAGCAAAATCAAGGGAGGGTGACATTTACAGTAACAATTTCAGGTTTTCTTACATACCCATTTCTTTTTCTTCTTCTTTTTTTCATTTGCAGCATAAACAGATTCATATTCATTCGTTTCATCACCAGATTTGTGAGTTTGGATCTTTTAGCTCTTTTTTTACATTTTCCTTTATGTTGATTTGGGAGAGAGAGTGAGAGGTATCACGAAACTCAGCCACCATGTAGATCTGCATCACAGAGGGTTGCTGGGTCACCGGAAAATTGATCGGAGGCGCTTGCTTGAGTCACCGTCAGAGATGACAACGTCCACCGGAGCTCTTGGTGGTGCTGCTAGTTTTGGAACTGGAACGAAGACTGTAGAGAAAAGGATAATATTGGAATGCAAGTTTAAAATTATTTAAAAATATCTAAATCTAAACCGTTGATTTTTTTATTACTATATCTAAAGGTATATATTCAACTGCACCACCGTGTGTTAGTTTTTAAGTGTATCACCGAAGCCAACACCATTTAAGGGTGTGTATTGTGTAATGTTCTTTGGCTTAATTACAATTTTGGTCCCCAACGTTTACCAATGCCACGATTTTGGTCCCCCACCTAATTTAATTACATGAATGGTCCCCGACGTTGTAGGTCGTGTGCAACGTTAGTCCTACCGTTTATTTCTTAATGGAGGAGGCTTACGTGGACGTCTAGTTGGAGAGAAAAATGAGATCTGAGGAGAGAGGGAAGCACGTGAGTATCACGTGAACTCACGTGAACCTTATATGAACTCATTATACCCAAATCTGAAACCCTAGGGATCTAAATCGTGTTACCTTCTTCGTTCCAGGGAGGTCAGGGGTTTGGGTATAATGGGTTCAGATAAGGGTCACGTGATACTCACGTGCTTCCCTCTCTCCTCATACCTCATTTCTCTCTCCAACTGGACGTCCACGTAAACCTCCTCCATTAAGAAATAAACGGTAGGACTAACGTTACACACGACCTACAACGTCGGGGACCATCCATGTAATTAAATTAGGTGGGGACCAAAATCGTGGCATTGGTAAACGTCGGGAACCAAAGTTGCAATTAAGCCATGTTCTTTTCACACATCTGAGGTGGAGAGAGATGGAAGGAGGAGAGAGATAGAAAAAAAAGAAAAAGTAAGAGAGAAAAAGCATGAGATGTCAAGGGATATCAAAATTATCCACAACCGTGGATAAAAATTCCCTATGGGTAAAACTCCCCGCACTCACGGGTATCCACATATTTATTTAATGGATATTTTCACTATCAATTTATTAATGGGGCGGATACGAATATTGATATATCCATATTCATGGATACTCACCCGATATATAAAATATTAAAATATCATATATATAATCGGAGGTGTATATTAAATCTAATCTCTAATGACTTTGTGTTGGAGTAGTTCTCCTTTTCAAATAAACTTGTATGATGGTAATCTTCAGAAAATCTCTTAAACTAAAAAAAGGGTGAAGAAAAAATTATTCACTTTCATATATGGACTGTGAAGTCTAATCTTGAATTTAATTTTTAATATTATTTTTAGTTGAACAAATATGTGTGAGTTTATATATGTTCATGGGCGAGTTCAAAAAAAAAATTGTTCATGGGTGCCCATGGATATCCACGCATAATATAAAATCCACTTAAAACTCACTTAATGGATGTCCATGTGAGTATGAAGCAGGAACGAGTATGAATTTTTAACTGCAGAGCGGGTGATGGATGTATACTACTCATGCCCACCCGTACCCATTGACATTCATAGAAAGAAATAGCAATAAAAATATGTGAAAATGAAATGTATTAAAAATGATGTGTGAGCATATCATATATCATTATTGGTTTGTTTTTCAATTTGAACCCCCTCAATGTGCTCTTAATCTGCACTGAACGATGTGTTATTGTGTTTAGATATTTTCAACCCACACATCCATCCTAACTTACTTTGTTTCTAGAACCCACTTTCACTCAACGCAACACAACCATCACTTCTCCGTTAGGTTGAACCATTGAGGGTAATTAATATTCAATTGAAAAATAATTAACCCCATCACATTACCATAAATTGACCCTCTCCTTTCTCCTTTGCTGCGTGTTTGCTGTGGGTTGGAGCATACATTTTGTGGCTTTGTTTATTTGTGAATTTCATTGAACTGGTATTTGGATAAAGATCTTATTTTATAAGTGGTTCTTTTCTCTAAATGTTCTTCTTTTTTATGATTCTTTTCTCTAAATGTTCTTCTTTTCTATGAGTATTTTCTCCAAATGTGTTTATTTATGAATTTCACTATAGTTAAAAAGTAATCAATTTCATTTTTTTTATAAAAGTGCTTTTAACTATTACTAGAGATGGTTTCACAGTGAGAAAGTCATCTTCCTAGTTTGATAATTGGTTTCCCATGGGTCATATTTGTCGTCAGTTTCCTTTTGTGGATATTCATGATAAAAATCTTACTCTTAAGGATGTTTATGTCACAGGTTATTTTAATGCTAATTTGTTGTATTCTTGTATTCCCCATTATCTTTTGTAGTATATGGGTAGCTTTCAGCAAGTTCTGTTCGATGATGACACTCCGGATTGTTTGATTTGGTCTCACACTGTTAATGGGGGAATGAGTACCAATGGCTGGTGGGTCGCGATAATGTTCCTCCGGTTGTTCCTTTCTGACATGTTTTATGGAAGCTTCAGGTTCCGCATAATATCCAGTTATTTGTTTGGAAAATTGTTCTTAATGCTCTCTCTAGCTCTGCGTTCTTGTTTCATCGTCACATGGTTAGTTCTGGCCTTTGTTGCCGGTATCGTACTATGATGGAAACAGTTGTTCATTGTTCGTGGAATTGCCCAGCTTCTTTGCAGGTTTGGCGTGAGATCGGTTTTGTGTTCCCGGCTACGTTCTTCACGCATTAGTCTTTTCAGGAGGTGTTGCATGATTTTTATGGTTTTAGCTTGCTTGTGATTCTGTCGACGACTTGGATGATTTGGAAAGCTAGGTGTAGAGTTTTGTTTGCTGGTTCGAATCAGCAGACTTTCCAGGTGGTGTGTGAAGCTCGGGCTCTTTGGGCTTTGGTTGCTCAGGTTCTTCATCGTTCTATTTCTCCGCAGACAAAGCGTTGGGTGCGATGGATCCCACCTAGGCCAGGTTTTGTTTCACTACAACACTGACGGCAATTCTTTTGGGAACCCGGGTCCCTCTGGGTTTGGGGGCGTTGTGCGTTAAGCGGAGGGTAATTGGATTTTTGGGTTCGTTGGAAATGCGGATTTGGTGATAGTCTTTGTGCGGAGCTTTTGGCTATTGTTCGGGGCTTGACTTTGTGTTGGGAGCATGGTAAGAGATGTGTGGAGCTTTTCACAGACTCTATGCTAGCGCTAGGGCTTATCATTTCAAATCATCCTCTGTTTCATCAGTATGCTTGCATCATTAGTAGCATTAAGAGTCTGCTTCGTCGGAGTTGGGCTGTCCACTGTCGTCACTTGCTTCGCGAAGGAAATGTCGTTGGTGATTTTTTGGCGAAGCTTGGTTCCTCTCATTCGAGCGCTACCAGTGTTTGGAATTCTCCTTTAACTAGTGTTATGCCCTTATTGCAGGCTGATGCTCTAGGTGTTTCCGTCTTAAAGCCTTTGTTTCTTTTGTTTTATCTTTTCATTCTTTGCTTTTGTTTAAAAAAAACTATTACTATCTAAACAAGATTCATTTTATGAAACTTTCTTTTGAAATAAAAGTATAATCACATTATAATGAACTCATATTAACTCATATTATGTTTTGCAAACTCACATTTACGCGAACTTTGTTTTGCAAACTAATATTCAAAGATTTACTTATCAAAATGAACAAATTATAGAATTGACAGACACAATAATAGTTGCAGATGCAACCATAAATGGAAAAGCTAAGTTTATTTAGTTTGGATTGAAGCCAAATCCAAGACCTAAATTGAACGAAGTCTACAACCTTCTTGGAATCTAAAATACCCCCTCTAAATATCGCATTTATTTATGTGGTTCTAAGGTTTTTATGCTTTGATATTCTTCGTTAGTTTGTTGTTTTAGAACTCTTCCTCTTGTAGCTAAAAAAAAAGTGTTAAGAGCCAACCAAACTACCCATGCTTCTTTCTTTTGGTTTAGTGTTAAGATAAAGTTGATTAAATATTGTTGCTTGGACCCTGTAAAATAGGCCCACTAGCTTTTATTTTTTATTTTTTTTCCTATCGTGCACTTTAATAATAAGTGCTTTAATATTAATTCTACCAGTCTATGGAGTGGTTTGAATCAAAATAGAGGCATATAAAATGTTGGATTGTGATAGTAGCAGTCATGATGTGGTTAATTACGCACTTGATAAAAATCTAGAGTGAAACATCATAAGAAATTTTTCTGATAGATTCTACCAATTCAGTAGCTAGCCTCACAAACCATCGAAACAAAAAACTAGGCCGCCTCCCATTAATATCCCAAAACCCTAAAACAACCTTTTATATTTCAAGAAGATTTGAATTCATATTCTTTTAATTTTATTCTACCATTCTGATTGTTCTCTTTTTTATTTAATTTCTTTTACGGTTATTTTAAATTTAGAATAATTTTTAGCTTTAGATTTTTTTATAAGCTCTTTTTAACTTTAGACATTCTTTTTTTTAAACAACATTAGAGATTGTGTATAACGTGATTTTTTTATGATATTAAAAAATATAAAGTTATATAAAAAAAATCATCATATTCTTTTCACTTTTTACACAATCCTTATATTCTAAACTAATTGATTGATATTATGTTTACTCTACCTTTTCTCTAAAAAAAAACTCTCCACCTTTCTCTTTGTCAATCAAATCTCTCTTCTCTCATTCAATACTCTTAATTCAAATTCTGCTCCCTTTTCCAGCCCCTAATCTAATCTAAATAGTATATAAAAGAGAACCTAAAAGATGGCAAGTTTTGACACTTGACATCCATTGGGAGATGTTTCAACTATTTTTCTATGATTAAAAAAATCAAAAAGAAATTAGCATTACTACTTTTGGAAACTTTGGAATGACTCATTTGATATTCTTTCTTTTATTGAAGGGTAAGCATGTAATAAGCCACCTATTTTATTTATATTTCGAATTTTATAATCCTGTTATATGCTTCATATTAATATTAATGACAATTCCAAAATTGTCTCCCACCACCTCTTTATGAACCAATAAAAAAATTTCATCAAAAAAAATTTAATCATTATTATTATTATTATTAAATATTCTACCTCATTCCTATCCAATCAGAACTTTCTTCCCACTAACTTCACCTTCACCAATATTCACGTTTTGACTCAACAACTTTACATCTCAATTCAAACGAATCCCTTTCTGAATCCCCTCTTCTTTTTTCAGCTGCTTAGTTTTCCCTCTTGCAATGTCTCTTGTTTATGATAAGATTGCGAGCCTCAATCCAATTAGGGATAATTGTAATGTTTTTGCCAGGGTTATTAGGTTATGGTGCATACGTGGGGAGGACAAGTTAGTGGAATAGAGATGATATTGATAGATGATAAGGTATCGTTTATATAATTTTATTGAACTAACTTTAGTCTATTGATATATTTTTTTCATATTGATGAAATTTGAACCAATATGAAATATGATCCATATATTTTCTCATTTTCTTTTGTAATTTGAGTGTTTATCATATATGAGCTAAATTGTTTAGCTCAGCTCATTAATTTCATATAATGGATGAGTCCATAATTAGAGAAAGCACTACACATGAATATGATGAAACTGCTCACAGCGAGCCTGTTGATGTGATGATTTTATCAACTACAATATCTTTTACATGTCATCTGCAGTATAATCTCATATACTAGCTAAGATGTTAACCAGAAAGGGAAAAAATGTTTTGAGAGTAGCTGCATATTATATGGCGGATTGTTTTATGGAAAATATGTCTCATTGAGTTGTTTGCATGATATTTTAGAGATTAATATTTAGAGCTATTGATGTTTGGAACTTTGTATTTTGTTCTTCCTAATTCATCAACATGAGACTTTACAAGAAATATTAATAATGTTATAATTTAATTTAAATTAAGTCTATGGTGAATATAATTTTGATTCCTCTCTTCATTGATAAATTCTCATGGCCCCTTTAATTTTATTATTTCATGTGTACATCCAAAACATTTTCCCACAGTCATGAGCTCTTATTTCTCTGTACTCATTCATAACTGCCTACCACAGCCTTATTGGCTAAAGATATAATCCATGAGAATAATTGAAAAATATCTATTATCTATTTTATACATTACCAAAGAGAACAAAGAGGCACGTTTTAGAAAGATGAGTTGGGCAGGTTTTACTCATCATTGTCTACTTTTTTTTCTTCTTTGTGTTCAGTTTACATATTTCACAAGTTTGTAGGTATTGTTAGAAATGATTCCTAGGGTTTGTTAGACCAGCTTCCATTTTAAGTTATTTCTCTCATATTGTGAGCATGTGTTACAACTAGACAAGAAATCGTGAGATTTAAACAATGGAAAATTGAAGCTATGAAGAAAGTCTTAGATGAGTCTCAAGATGAGAAATTCTTGAGATTTTATCCAAGTCAACTTTGATTAGTTGGGTCTCATCATGACTTCTTGATCTTGACCGCTGGAAGCATATTATGAGGGTATACTGAAGCTAGAAGAAATTATTCCTCTAGCATCCTTGCAGCAGCAAGCTTAGGGACTTTTTGCATTTATTGTGCATTATATTTCAGAATTTTCTATAACTACAACCATATGTTGAGGGGGGCAGGCTTAGATTTCAGAATATTTGAATATGTCCTAGGAAGCACAGTTGGAAGTTGCAGTCTAAAAGTTTTGACGTCTGGAAAATTTCATTTGTAATGTTAGTAATCCTTCAAAGATTTTCAACTTCAACTATCATTGTTAGTAGTCTACCACATTAACTTGGTTTTGTAATAGTTTTATTCGGTCTAAAAACCATTTAACCACATGTAGGATCTCATTATGATAGGTACCTTTAAATTTTCATGGCATGGCATTAGGAAAGTTTTTCCTTATGTTGAACTCCCTGTCCTAAAAAACATACCAACTTAACTGGATATAATCAAAACAATGCATAGTTTCAAAACACTCTTTCAAGTGATTTCTATTTCAGCATGTTAATATTCTCTGCTTACCAATATTGGTTCGGTTGCATACAAGTTGTGTGTGAGATACTTGGCTGAGAAATGTTACGAGGTTCCATCACATATGATGCTCTCAAAGATTTCTGAAATTGTAGGAACAAAACTAGAAATCTTCACGGTACCATGTCCCCATCTATTTGGGAAAAATGTATACAAGCTTTCAGTAAATTCCTCTGTAACAATAGTCCAATAATTGGTGCTTCCATTTTGGATTTTGTTTGAGTATGATTTTAGTTAATTTTAATATATGCTTAAATTTGATGCTTACTAGAGGGAGATTGCCAATATAAAATGAAGTATAAATCTAGAAGAGTTTATATGAAACAACAATATATTTTGCTTATACCTCAAAGCTTTTTAGGTTCGCCAAGTTTTATTGAGAATAACTTGCATGATTGATATTTTTAAATAATTATGACTACTTTCTATCAACACTCGGTATAATAACCGACGACTTCTACTTCCATCAATCCACCAATTAATGATAATGAGTATCAACAGTGATATATTCACTCCAACTTTTTTATACACTCTATTTTTTCCCATTTTTATTTTTATCTCTCTTATTTTATTATCTATCATATTTCATATTTTCTCTCACTTTTTTTTCTTACCTCTCTCCTTCTACGACTACCTGTTTCCACCCAAAGAGGGATTCAATTATTACTTGGTAATTTCTATGCTCCATAAATTGGTTTATGGGAACGGGAAAGAAGAAAACTAGAACTAATTTGAAAGAACTAATTTTCTAGAAGATTAATATTTCTTAGTTAAATAATTTTACAAACAGAAATTAAATTCAAAAATCAATATCAGCATTATAATCTACCTTCATTTTTGTTCAAATTACCTGGTAAAAATAAACCCATGGCGAGTTATAGTTTTTTTTAAAGGTTAACAATAAATTCTAACATAATTTCATTATTTTTTTATCATAAACTATTAAAAAAATCTCACGGGGAGGAACATTCTACATAAAAATTCCTCATGTTAATAATAATCCCCTGTAATTAAATTTCGCACTCGCTTTAGAAGCTTTGACACATTTTCTTTAAATGAATGAATTACTTAAAATTGTTAGAATTTTTCAAGTTCTCCTATGCCTGTTTTCTCCTATGTGTCATTTTGTTATAGTCTTCCTCTTGATGGATTTGTAGTTCCAAACTATTCAAGTAGGTTCTCTTATGTTTTGTTTCTTATGTTAGAGAAAGAGAAGAGATAAATAGAGGAGAGAGAAGGAGATAGAGGAAAAGTTATTGTGTTTTGGTTGGCAATAGAGGGGTTCATTTTGTGAGTTCTACGTCATTTTTCAATCATCTCATTTTGAGAAGAAATAGAAGAAGGTCTAAATAATTTTTTTAGCTTTCCAATTGTAATCTTATTAATTTATTCAGTCTATCACTATTTTAATATTTTTAATTTTGTTTAAAAATGTCAATTCATACAACTCTAATCTTTTTTTTTTTCATTCTCTATTCAACCAAACGAAGGGAGATAGTCTGCATCAATCTTTCTCTTCTAACTCTTCTTTTTCTATCATAATAAACTTAACAACCTATATAATTTACTCTATCTCTCACATATTTCTACAAATCAATAATATGGATTTGATGAATTTATGCTTGATTGAGATAGAGAAGTTATTGCTGTAATTTTCAGTCTTTGTTGGATTCAATTGAGATTTGATTGTTGTGGAAACATTTCCAATTTAGGTTCAATTGTATTCTCATTTTATGGCAGCTAATCGATTCAATTTCATTTTAAAAACAATCATGTTAACGACGTAAGAAATTTAGAATCGTCTTTCGCCGTGCAGCACACAGGTAAAAACACTACTTATATTGTTAATTATTATTCTTCAAAAGCGAGAGGTAAAAATTTGGAAATTTCGTGAGAGTGATTATTGCTAGTTTACCAAGATTCGATGACGAGGGAGAAGTTGGATGGTGCCACGTGGAGGCTGTAACAACAATGCATTAAACTCTTGGTAGAGATGGTTTGGCTGGCTGTGACGTGTGATTCATTTCATTCCCTTGTATCGTAGTTGCCTCATGGCACTCGGCACTTGGCGCCACACACAGCCACCAGATATTTTGCACCTCTACCTCCGTCCAACCAACCACGTGACATTTTAATATTTTATGCAGTTATAAGGTCATTTTGTTAATCACTTTATGTTGCTCATGTTTATTATATGTTTCACTCTCAAACTTAATTTTCTCACCCATACAAATTTATCTTAATTGCTCCATATATTTCTAAATATATACTGAACCATTAATTTGTATTATAAACAAAATAGAACCAGTAGCACAGATAAGTGAAATTTTTAAACATACAGTCTAGGATTCGATTTTTGAACGGTGCGTATGGAAAAATATTTATTGAGAAAGACCTACCTACTTAACGTGATCTCAGAACCGAAAAGAATAAATGCCATTAAAATAATTAAATATCAAAATAATGGCTAATATAATAATAATAATAATAATAATATGAGTGACGTGAGAGAAAAATGTTACTAGTAGGTATTTGTGGTGTAAAATTTTGCATCGCAGTTACCAATTGAGCAGCACAACTCACAGCCACAAATGCAAAACAAAACGACGGAATCAAAAGCAAAATGCATGGTTCCCATATTTAAATTGACCCTATGGTGGGGTTCATAGCATTAACATATAACATGAGTCGACGAGACTAGTTCCTTCAAATATACAAATATATACATAACATCTACATACACACTCTCCTCTCATACTCAAACTCAAACTCAAACTCAAACTCATTGATCAAGATTCTGTTTCAACTCTCAATTCTCAAAACCAAAAACTGCACAACACAAGAACATGAAGAAGGGTGGCAAGGCTTGCGCGCTTTGCAATCAACAAGCTTCACTCTACTGCCCCTCCGACTCCGCCTTCCTCTGCCGCAACTGCGACGCCACCGTCCACGGTGCCAACTTCCTCGTCGCACGCCACCCCCGCCACCTCCTCTGCTCCACCTGCAACCGTTTCGCCGGAATTCACATCTCCGCCGCCGCACCCTGCTACCGCCAACCAACTTGCTCCTCCTGCTCGCCGTCCGAGACCGATCTCCTCTCTTGCTCCTCCTCCTCCGAGTCTTGCTCCACTTCCCCGAAGAAGGTTCACGTTGGGAGGGTGAGAGTGAGGGTGAGGAGCGTCTCTTCGAGTTCCGTGACCGACGAGTTCTCTCCGGCGGCGAAAAGGAGGCGGGGGAATGACGGGTCGGTGGCGGCGGCGGAGGAGGTGATTGGGAAATGGAGCAGGGAGTTAGGGTTAGGGTTAGGGGCGGATGGTAACCGTGTGGCGACGGAGGCGCTGGGGTTTTGTGTTGCAACGTGGAGGTTCGTTCCGTTCAGGGTGGTTGCTGCGACGTCGTTTTGGTTGGGCTTGGGATTTTGTGGGGACGGGTCGCTTGCCACGTGTCGGAATCTGGCGAGGTTGGAAGCAATCTCCGGAGTGCCAGCTAAGCTCATTCTGGCCGCACATGCCAAGCTCGCACGTGCCTTCACGCTCCGCCGCGAATTGCAAGAGGGATGGGACGAGTCTTGAAGCCACTAAATTCTCTACCAGCCAATACATTTTGTGTGAATATCAAAAAACAGAATTCGAGTGAACGGTTAAATTCGTCCGTGAAAGTGTTACGTGTTAATAAGTTCGTTTCTAAAAGAAGTAAATATTTCCTTAGTCATAACTAATTGTGTAAAATGTTGGTAAAATTTTAACTAGCAATGTTTTATTGAATTTCAATGAGTTAATTTGACCGACATTTTACATAATTATGAAGCAAGAAGTGTTTGCTAAGTTAAGGGATGAATTTATCTGCACCAAACACTTTTAGAGATCAATTTGATGGTTCACTTGTTTCATTTCATTTCTTTCTTTCTTTGTCAATTTAGGACTAGGCTACTGTGATCATTGTTGGTTATCTATTTTATCAAATGTGTAATGAATGGAATCAACAAATTCGCAAAGAAAAGGAAAGTGAGTTGAGTAATGTTCAAAATGTGCTTAATTGGAATGCAAATATTGCAAAAGTGATTATGCAATTGTGAAATTTCATTATGTGGACAAGTCTCATTCACTAGATCAATCAATGTTGTGGCGTAAGAAAAATTGAACCCAAAATGTGTGACACGGGTTCACGATGTTGCATCTAATGATTCTAAACTTGGTGCCACTCATCATTGTGACGTCTAGCTAATTTTGGTTTTATCAGGCTCAAATAAAAGAATCAATTTTTGTGAACCATTAATTCATGTTGCTGATGCCTGCACGTCTCTATCTTAGTACTGATATTTGGAAATGAAAGAAAGGCACTGGTAGGTGCTACTTCAAATCGAAAAAACCAATATCTGAATTCTGCCAAGAAATTTTAATTTGTTTTAGTTGAGGCTCATTCATTTGCTTCGGAGCAGGCACCAACCATAATTGATGTTCTATCATTCATGGAGCACCAAATTTAAAACCACATGTTTGTTACCTTATACTGCTTTTCACAATATATGGCGTGTAATAATCAATACACCGCAACAACCTGAAAATATCATGAGGTTACATAAAGACCCAATCAAAGAGGTTGAGCTACCACACAAAGGAAGTTGTGGCCAAAAAGTGCTTCTCAAAAGTGAGGTCTGAGAAGCCTTGATGAATAGCAAATGCAGTACTTCATTGTGGTTGCTGTTTAAAGTTTTTGAGAGACAGAGAACGAGATATGTGGGATTTTACGTATTGAGATTCTTTGTGTTTAAATGAGACTATGTTTAAACCACATGTTTCGTTTGCTTTGAATTTTAAATTCATGTGACAAGACTTTAGTTGTCACGGCTCATTCTTAACCATAATTTTGATCTCTTTTAAAATATTCAATTATTCATAATTAACTTTGAGTTTTATATTCATGATACGACTTTAGTTGTCGCGGCTCATTATTAACCATAATTTGATCTCTTTAAAAATATTCATTAACTCATGGCTACAAACTTTACAACTTATTTTAAACCTTAAACCTTTTGTGATGGACTAATAATTCAAGAGATATTTTTAAGCAGCTAACGATCTCTCACTATTTTGCAAAGAACATCAAGTCATAGAGTTGTCCAAAATGATTGCAAAGACCTAAAATTGTAAATCATACAAAGACTAACTTAGAGAGTCATCCATGATTTATTTAAATTTAAGCAATCAACCTATAAAAATTTGACAAGATCCTCCAAAAATTAGATTCAAATTTATTTTTTATCCATTATTTCTCAAATTAAATAATAATAAGAAGTCGGCAAAATATTCTTCTCATTAAATCTCGAGTAATACTGGCAGTACATTCTTTCACACATTTTTTCCACCAAATACTTTCTATTTCTAGCTTATTGTTTTCATCACTTCATGTTGGGTTCACTTGGGTTAGAGTTCTAGTTCAGCTGTTCAACTTTCAATTTTGGGGCACATATATAAATTCCATCCAATAAGAGAGTGTGTTAAAAAGAATCAAGGTTGAGTGTGTCTTGCTAGTAATTTTCTTTAGGATTTTCTCTCTTAATATATGTTTTTTAAATGGGTTGTCATTATTCAATAAAAGGGATATTGAATAAAATAGGAAAAAAATACTAGGGATTCTCAACTGTCATTTGATATATAAAGTCATTACAATATGCAAATTATTGAAAAATAAATAAATTATGGCGGCTTGGTAGTGATGTAATGATCGCCACATAATTTGCGTGTTTATTTTGCAGAAGTTTGAATACTCCACTAAGTGCCTTTGTCTTTACTCTTCGCGTTTAACCGTTGCAAAGTCAGTTAAATGCTAATGTCAATTAGTACCCCAACTTAAATGCGATCTAGTTTCGTCAATCATAAAATACATCATGTGTACGTAAAACAAACCAAAATGAGCAAATTGAATGATTTTTTTTTAAAGAGACTCATTTTTTAGCCTGACATAACCTTTAATTATCTGATCATATCAATGCAAACTGATGTTACTAATCACTTTAAGAGAAAAAATGAACAAACTCTTCTTATGAATTAAGATAAATGTTTCTTCACGTTGCACTCAATTATAATCAGACACACCTAAATAGTCGAGCAATTTCAAAGCTCCATCAGCTGTTAAAAGTAAAAATGGATCACATTCAAAGAGTTTCTAGCAACATTTACTTTGTCACCCTTTATAGAACTGGCATTGGCTAGTTCTAGATCTCCCACTATTTACAATTTCATCTAGTAGAGTTCCAAGCTTGATGCCAGACATACCTGGCTTTACAACATCAATGTTTCCAGATAGTGAGCAAAACTCTCCTTCATCTTCTGAAACCTTTTTAGTCTTATTTATTTCAGTGTTAGAACACCACTCTCCTTGAACCAACCCATTAGAAGATCGGTTAAGAATCAAATCATCAATTTTTTCCAGAACCAAATCACCTTCACCAAATGGACGTGCAAATGCAGCCCCTCTTTCCAACATAGTATCATAGTGTGATATATCAAGCAATTGGGATTCAGAAGGATCAGTGTCAAAAAGACTGTACATTAAAGTGTTATCCACAGTGGTGTTCTGGAACTCAGGGGAGTTACACATGACTGTGTGGAAATAAGATTCCAGGGGATAAACCACATTGCTGAAGAACATTAGAAGCTTTCTCGGTAAATTGTCCCACCCTTTCACACAGTACTCCATAAAAGCTCTTGTAAGAATCACCCAAGGTGAACCTGTTGATTAAATGACATGAGATACTGAAAAAAGAGCCAACATGGTGCTATAAATCTCCTGCTACCAAAAAGGTTCAGGGAGGGGTCAGAGCTACTTTGTAAATCTAATATAGGCAGCCTTAACTTGCATTTTTTGCAAGAGATTGATTCCACTGCTCAAACCTATGACTTCAAAGTCACACGTGGAGGGTCACGCCCTCTAAACATGGTTTATTTTTTCATTCTTAAAATTCAATTATCAAATTTGATTCATCATTTCCAATGTCTACTTGGGAATTAACAAAGGTCTGAACTTGGATGTTTGAAAGTAGACATACCATGAAACATGTTAAAGGCTTCTGGGGTTTCTCTGGATTCCACAGCAAAGAAAAGTGGGCTGCTCTTTTCATAATGCAAACTTTGGTCAACCACAATTTGATCAGTGTTTCTTTGCCTGCATCAGGTCAGGGACTTTATAACCTATTTACAAACATGATGGAGATATTTGAAAAACTTGTTCCTATTTTTTCTGTTACCAACATGTTACTGAAATTGAAAATCATCTATGTTTCTTTGGATAATTAACAGCTAAACTAGTCATGATTTATAGCATGTTTTGAAATTCTTCTATAATGGGTTCTAAAATCAAAATCAATTCTGGAGAGAAACTTGTGTGATACATTTGAGTGCCATAATTGATTCCAAGGACAAATAAGCTGCTCCAATTATACTATTAGACTATTTCTGTGTTGCATTCAGGTAATATAATCCTCTCTACTCATACACAACAGAAAAGAGGTAACTAATTTGTACTTCAGCAGCTATAGTTATCACTACAGTCTATACTTCATAACATGCATCCAGACTTTGATTAATTTGAGGATTACTTACACGTTCCGAACCGTCTTGTTAGTATAATGAATGAAGTTGAGATATTTTGGCAAGAACGTGAAAGCATGAAGGAGATCTGCACAAAAATACACAAAGGCCAAAGCACATTTAAATTTTTATCACAATGAAGGCTCACGATGAAGAACACAGTTCCAAAGTTGTTTTGAGCCAGGTGATCACAGTTCAGGAAAAAATAACAATGTGGATGTTATGAAAATCATGAGAATTGAAGATGTCAAGCCATTTTAGTATTTTTGACAGTGTGGTTACTGGTTTTTATTCATCTCAAGATAGATACACAAACTAGGAAGAGGGTAATTCAAATGTCAAGCAATCAGCTTTATTTACTTGCAACATGTTCGGATCAACTTCTCTTTTATCAGAATCAATTCTGATACTCAGAAGCGACTCATAAAAGCTTCCCCCAAGAATTGATTCTGACTTCAGAATCAATTATGGAATGGTTTCCAAACATGCACTTGGTTGGAGTGACTGAATTCAGAATCTTTTAGAATTTCAAATTGACCTCAACTTGGAATTAACACATTGTGCTAACCAAAAATAGAAAGTGAACATTAGATGAACAGAAGCTTAAGTGTCACTTACCATCCTGAGTCATAAGAGGATAATCTGAAGCAGTTAAAGTGATGAACCAGTCCCAATCTGAGTTAACTTTAAGAAGCAAAGCAGCAGCATGCAGAGGAGCAGAAAGTGCAGAAGATCCCATCCTATTGATGGCATAACTTTTCCCAATGACATTCACATTCCCAAATGCCTCAAACAACTTATGGGATTTAACTGAAAGAGCTAAGTCCATTCTTTCAGACTCAGAGGAACCATCATCAAGCTGAAGTAGGTACTGATTTCTTGGATGGTACACTGCCTTCAACAGCCTTAGCATCTTGTTGCTCTCTCCCTTCATGCCGAAAATCCAATACGCAAGAACAGGAGGGTACCCTTTTCCTTTTGATACATCTCGCTTAGGATGGTAGTGCTGTAACCTGGTGACTGTGGTGTAAGACACGTTTGCAAAACTCAATCTTGAAACTGTCCCAATCAACACCAAACACACAGCAAAAGCCAGAATGCAGAGACGATAATCCAATCCTCTACATGGAATTTTGGAATTTCTCATTGAAATTCTGGTCTTTGGGTGCAAGAAAGTTAAAAAAAATTAAGTGCAGATCGATTTGGCTGTCATCAAAAGTTCATCTTTCTTCTGAAAGCAGGTTCAGCAGATAGGCCTGAAGCAACAAAATTTGCCATTTCTGGAGATATGAAGCAGAGATGAAAATCTTCAAGTCCTAATGAATCCAAATGCATATAATCAAAATAGCATGAAAGCTACTAATTAAAATGGTAAGGTACATCTATATAATCAAAATAGCTCAACTTAAAGCGAAAGGAGTAAGGTGACAAATCAGTGTAGAAGGTGTGAATGTGATAGGGGGCAGAAAAGGGTGAGGGATGTTGAAACTTGTACCTAACGTTTTAAAACTTGAACTGGAAGATACCAAAAGCAGGATTCAAAATTGAGACATCAATGAAAAGCTATATAGAGAAGGGAGTTTGCATGTGCAAATTTTCCGCAAAAAGAATCTTAGTCTCATGTTGATGTAAGCCCATTAAATGGTGTACAATTGAATAAAATAGTATAGGTTATATGGTTTGAGGCAGTGTTGTAACTTGTGAGGCAATATTACTTTTAGTTGAGAAAATCCTTTTGTATTTAGCAGCAGCAAAATGCTATCAACACTCATTGTTTCAACATTTTCATTTATTGTTTGAAACTTATGTAGTTATGTGGATCCACATTTTAGTTGACCAACTTCCAATTTAGTAGGATTAGCATGAATTCTAACTGATAAGATGAAGAGTGTTTAAAATATAGTGTTAAAGGGAGTGTTATTAACATTCATCTTATCACTAAAATGATATAGCAATATTCTTAGCCTTAAACCATAATCATTAGTAAGCTTTTCAAGGAAAAAATCAAAATTCTCCATGGTTTGACTTCATTTATGTTTTCACTATGTGCAAGATTTTTATAAACAATTTTATTTCATTACTATGAATAATCAATAAAAAAAGTTGCAGAGTGATAAAAAATGACAATATCTTAGTAACTAAAAAATAATTATATAGTGTGCCTTGGTGATTGTTCACCTCGTCCCTTAACTATGTGGTTGAGAACTCAATTCTCGTCCATAAAAATGAAGCACAATTGAGAATCGATAGATAAATTAAATTGAAGTAGAATGGACGGATAAATAATGAATTGTACAATTGAGAAAGAAAACAAAAGTGTGAATTACAAGCCAAAAAGGTTTAGTAAGTTTAAATTTTAGGGAGAAGTATAGTCGTATATATGGGGGGCATTGGGGGCCTTTAGTATTCTTGTTGTGGGTGCAATACAATATCAATGTCCTAACCTTTTAGAGGATGTATCATATGAGAAATGTGTTTTTATATGAGAAAATAAAAATAAATCACAATCGTTATATCTAATCATCAATGACCAAGATTAAAACAATTTAATGCTCACATGACCACTTAAAAATGTCATATGACTTTTTAATATATATATATATATATATATATATATATATATTGCTGGTATACATCATAGAAATTCTCGTGGGGAAACTGCCCCCTCCAGGTTTAATTCCATCTCTTGTTTGAGCTAGGATGGAATACAGTAAAATGCAATCAAACACTCACTTTAACACTTTATGATCGAATTAAGTCCGACCAATCACTTAGATAAGTGTTGAAGTTATGAACGATAAGAATCTGATGTGGTGGTCTTTGGCTCTATAACCCTTCATAGTGGTGGTGACACTGTGGTGCCCGCCCAATGATAGTAACTGAGAGGACAAGTCCAATGCTCATGTCAATAACGTTTTGTTTGGTCTAGAAGAGAAATAGAGAAAATAGAAGATGAGTAGAGAGAAAGAAGTGATAAATATAGTAGATTTTGAGGTTACTTGCTATGAGAAAAATAGAAGAGAGATAAAAGTGAAAAATAGTGGTGAGTGGTAGTAAATATACACTTTATCCAAATAAAAAAAAAACTATTGAAATAGCAAGTCCAATTTTGGAAAAAGACATAACTCTGTCTTTCATATCTCTCTCTATCAAAATCACCCTCCACCAAACAAAGCATAAAGGAAGATGTGGATAGTAGTAGTATAACATTAGAACTATAAAACATACTTGATGCTCTCTTCTATGCTGGTTAAATAGTTTGAGGTTAACGAAGTCAAGGTAACGTCAACGTCTTGCTTTGACTTCCTTGCAGCGTGGTTTAATGTGGACCCTTGATACCCCAAAGCTCAAGAGATCACAGAGTGAGAATTATTTCGTTACGAGTATCGCTGGAGGTGTGATGGTCATGTCAATGTCGCTCGTTCACATGGATTGAAGATGTCAGGGATAAGTCTTTTTCGCTTCATACTCGTAGACAGTGCACTTTGCGGTTGACCCTTCGATCTCGCATGTGTCTCCTAGGGCTTAGGGGATCAACGTTAAGGATTAGGCTGGCTAGTTGTCAACCTATCGTCGGGTGCAATGCCTAGTCCTGGTTAGTATTTTTGGTCAACTGCTCTAAGGTGGGTAAAGTATCTTTTTGCAGGTTTCTCTTTGTATACCATTGGGTCATATGATTTTTCTAAGGTTAGTTGTGGGGAAAAAAGGCGGTAGCGTGACTCGTACATCGTCGAGAAGTGTCGTCGTGATGCCTAGTGATTCGATCATACAATGGTAAGGTCATGGATGTCTTGATCTGAGTCAAATGCCTTGGTAAATTCGGTTGAGCTACTAATGGGTCATGGTAACGATGAGGGTTTGGTAACTACCGATTCAGTAGTCCCCTAGCTTTGGTTATCACTAAAGGCAGTGGTTTAAATATAATGGGTCGTGGTCTCGTCGATGGTTTGACAACTACTAGAACAATACTCACTTATCTTGTATCATCATCAATGGTGGTGGGCAAGCAATTGATGAAGAAAATTCAAGACTGTCATAACAGTTGTAACCCCCAAGCTCTGGCCGGTACCGGAGGTGGTGGGTGAGCTATGAATGAGGTAGGGTACGATTGAGAAATTATACTTAGGGTTCAGAGAATAACGGGACGCACGTCCCCTAGCCCTGGCCCGCATGGAGTGATGGTTGAGCTGTTTTAAAGGTATTTGTGGGAAGGTTTGATGTAGGGGTAAGTTTCCATGGGTTGTGTTATGGCCAAGGTAAGTTTGAACCCTAGTGGTAATTTTTACCGTCAAATGTAACTTTTGGCACGGTAAAAACTATTTGGACGATGTGGCATAGTGTGATTGGATTTGCGATTCTCGTCAATCTGTAAGTACCTTTATAAGCGTTTTGTAGTCTCGAAAGTATACGCAGGTCCGTTATGGTGACCGGAGTTGAACCCACCCAAACTCGTCAAAGACAAAAGTATATAATAAACGAATTTTTTATATAAATCAATGATATTATTCATGTCAATCTCAGAATCTGAGTCAGCCAAGAGTATCAACCTCATTCATCAATCGTATAGAATAAAAGCACTATTGGAATTGGGATAGGAACAAAGAGAGCAAGTGTGGCCGTGTGTGTGGGTATACACTATACATATATATATATATTCTGTATTCTGTTTGTTGTGGGTTTTAGGCTTTACCAAAACCCAAAACTTTGAGCGCTCCATTCTGCACCTATAACCGAATCCAATTATTCAAATCCAATCACAGACTCTTTGTGTTTCTTTCGTTCTATGCTAATGGAAGCACTGTCGATTCACCCTGCGGCGGAGACTCATTCCCTCCTCCACCGCACTCCTTCTTCCGCCGTCAAAACACCGCGCACCGCTTTCCTCAGAATCTCCCATCACCCACCCTCGCAGGTTGTCTCTCTTCGCGTCTCTGCTCTCCCACCTCACCTTCCCAGCGATGCCGATGAAGGCAATGCCTCCGGTTTAGCTTCTCAGCCTCAAGAGGTATGCATCATTCCCTTCCCTCTTCTCTCTTATACTTTGCTGAGTTCCATGTATTGTCTTGTGTTGTTTTACCCTACCCAGTTCATGGGAATATGTTCATTTATTGGTAAACTTATTTTTTGTTCTTATAGATCAATAAAGTTTTATACTTTGCTGAGTTACATGTGTTATGCTGTGTTGGGTTGTTTTTCCCTGGCTTCAAGTTCCAACTTGTGTGTTTTACACTACACTGACACAGTTCATGGGAAATTTTATGATTTATAATAATAGGTTCATTGATGGGTCATCTAGTTTTTTGTTTCTATAGATGATCAACAGATAAGTTTTATCATTGACCCTTTGACTTAGTTGGGTGGCCTTTTGTTTTGAAGGAAAATTTAAACCATGCTGAGACTCAGAGTTCTGATAAAGATACAGTTGAGCCACTACAAACTAGTAACATGTCATGGTCAACTATCACTACACAAGGGGGGAGTGTATCTGGTGGGGGTACCAGGGCTGGACTTTTCAGAACACCTATTTCTGGTGGTGTCCAGAGTGCTACCTCGGCTCATGGTTTACCTAGACCAGCTTTGGCGGTACGCAATTTGATGGAGCAGGTAAGGTGCTGGTCTTTCTGGTATAATGTCAAATTGAATTTGGTGCAAGTTCCGTTCATGGATTCCCTTTGTTAATTCTTTATTTCATTTGCCTTTTTTTTCTTGTATAATTCAAGGCCAGGTTTGCTCATTTGTGCACTGTAATGTCTCGCATGCACCACCGGCGAGAAGGATATCCGTTTGGTTCCTTGGTTGATTTTGCACCAGATTCAATGGGCCGTAAGTCAATAATTCTTCATTTGCTTGATTAGTTATTTCCATTTGCTCGTGAATATTTTATGCACATATGGGGGTTTATTGCTTGTTTGTTCATCCATGGTTCCAATGAGGTTAATAGGAGACTAAGTTGGGAGTTCTGGTCCAAGATGCCAGGTGCTAAACAATCATAATAATTAGTTTTCTTAGTCTTTAGTATGCTGATGGATAAACATAATCAAATAGTTATGAATAGGGGGGCATGCACTGCTGTTGGTTCCATTCTAGTTTTGATCCTTGCTCAGAAAAGAGTGAGAATATGATGCAAACTGAAAATTAGCATGGAAAGTAGGAACTGGGGAATCTAAATTCCTCACAAGCAGAGTCAGCCCTCTGTTAAAAATAAAATGCAGATGGAAACAAGAAGATAACAATGAAGATTTTGCAACTGAACAGAATACTCCAACCAACTTGAGCCTTTTCTCCTAGCTCAAGCCTTACCTATCTCTTCCTCTTATCTTTTCCCTTTATCTTTGCTCCCAATTCTGGAACTTCTAGTGAACATGTGATAACCATCCCTGCTGTTACAGCCTTCCCAGTTCCCACTCTCTTGTGAACTTTTCCCCCGACATCTTCTCTCTCGCAGAAACATATGCTTTGAATCTATTTAATATCACATGGGAATACGTATGATGTTCCTGTTTTAGTTGGAATATGGGTGTTAAGTTACAGAAATTTCATTGTAGTTGGCCGTTACTTATTATACCGCATAAAATACGGGAAAAACAAAGAATGGATAAAAGATTCACAGTCCACCTCAAGATACTAGCATTCTAACTAGCTCCAGGATGTGCCAGTTTGGTGGTATCATTTATTTCTGTCACATGAGCTAGATAAAGATTAATCTGTTGGGGGAGACAGGGGAGCCCATGGGTCGAGGAGCAAGACACCAAGGGATATCGACGCCACATCTTAACCCAAAACCTTAAGGCATTAGGTTTATGGGTCACATCTCTTATAAACTCTCCCTCTCACCTTGACTTCTCCGATGTGGGACTTGACTTCAACACTTGATTCCAACAATCTCCCCCTCAAGTGTGAGTCCCTCAACCACATCACCCATGGTCCTACCGTATGCGGAAGCTATCCACCTTGCACCGTCGTTCGCTGGCAACGGAACCCGCCGCCTAGCCACACTGCTAGGAAGACTTTCGACACAAGGAGCCGTCATGGTCCCACGAACCATCGGCTCTGATACCACTTGTTGGGGGAGACAGGGGAGCCCATGGGCCGAGGAGCAAGACACCAAGAGATATCGACGCCACATCTTAACCCAAAACCTTAAGGCATTAGGTTTATGGGTCACATCTCTTATAAACTCTCCCTCTCACCTTGACTTCTCCGATGTGGGACTTGACTTTAACACTTGATTCCAACATAATCATTTCTGAAGTCTGTCTCATGCTGATCATTACCTTATACGTCAGTATGGACTTTTGAAATTTGAACTAAATAAGGCTCACTTGTTTGTTCGTAGTGTTAAATATGTTGTATGTTCTTGATTCACAGATCCAGTATTTTCATTTTCTCCTCTCGCAATTCACACAAGGAATTTGCTGGCTAACCCAAGATGCACTCTTGTTGTTCAGGTTTGCAATTTTATATTTCATATGTGAGCTTTAATATTTATGATTCTTGTTTTTCTCCTTCTATTGGTTTTATTGCTGTTGTGTTTGTTAGATACCTGGATGGAGTGGCTTGTCCAATGCAAGGGTGACAATTTTTGGAGATGTCTATCCACTTCCAGAAGATCAACAGGTTATTTACTGACTAATTTGTTCTTGAGGGTCAGCAAACTTACAATTCTTTGTAGTTTGTACTTTGTACCTTTAACTACATATATAGAGCTACTTTTGATTTAGAGAGTTTGCTTCTCTAAAGTAAGGGGATTACTTTAGAGGGTAAAGTAAGCAATTATAATAGTTGAGTGAGAAATTAACGGTTGAGATTGTGATTATATACTTGCACATGTGTACCAAATTATGGTTTAAGTTTAACATTATTTTTTCTTAATCAATGGTTGTAATGGGGCATAATTTACCCTCTAAAGTTGTCCTTTGACTTCAGAGGAGCTATATCCCTTAGAGGTTTACTTGTACATATCATAATATCTGTTTGTGCTAGCAGGAATGGGCTCATAAGCAGTACATTGCGAAACATCATCAGGGTCCTTCTCAACAGTGGGGCAACTTCTACTATTTTAGGATGCAGAATATAAGGTTGGCTACTTTCAAATTCTCTTGAGTTGCAAAGCTGATTGTGTAGTTGTGTTGAACAAATCATCTTTTGCGCGGGGCATTTTACCTAGGCCTGGTTTATAAATGTCAGTATTAGTCATAACTCAAAGCGCATTATGTCTTTGACAAGAGAAACAATTTTTTTCTGTTGAGTTACAAAATAATCATGTTTTTGGTTGTCTGGTGTATCGTCCAGAACAAGTGCAGGTCTTTTTTTCCCTTATGAAACTTACCATGAAAATATATATAGGGTTCGGTTGGGAAAACAGCTTTAATTAAGCGCTTATTCATAAGCTAATTTATTGAAATAAGTTGAAAATAGGTTATAAATAAACATAAACTTTTTTATTTATAAACTATTCTGAATAACTTATGAAAATAAGCTCAAAACAGCTTACAGGTAGGTAGGCCATAAACTATTTATGTAAGCTCTTTCAAACACTTTTATAAGTGTTTATGCTGTAAGATAAACTCAAATAAGCTCATCCAAACAGGCCATAGTTCCTTATTAAATAATATTTTAGCACTTCGCACAATCGAGTCCTTGTAGAATTGAGGAATACAAATTCTTCATGTTGTTTGTTACCATCTTTATCAACTTTCATACCTAATTCAATCAGTTTTTTTTTTTATCATTGACAGTGACATATATTTCATTGGAGGCTTTGGTACCGTTGCTTGGGTGGATGTAAAGGAATATGAAACCCTTCAACCTGATAAGATTGCAGTTGAGGGTGGTGAGCAGTATCTAAAGGTAAATTTTCTGATTTCTCTCTCTAGAACTAAAGGAAATCAATAACATCTGATTTGTGTAAACACAAGTAAATAATTCTATTTTAAAGAAATTGATAACTCGTAATTGTCTCTTTCTTACCACATTTAGGAGGAGAATTTTATGGGGTTTGGTTTGTGGAAGGGAGATCTTAACATTTTAGGCCTAGTAGCTGGAGATGGATGTATAACTAAATGGACACTCAACTAGACTGGGATGGATTTATAGGTTAACTAGTTGGCCCTTGCCCCCAACCCCCTTTCCTTTTACTCAATAAAGCTCCCAAAAAGGGTTGATTAATAACTTTATTTTTCATATATCCTAAGTTCCTAACAATATCTGTTAGGAACAGACTCTCTTTTAAAAGAGTCTATGAATAGTGTAATAGGAGAATTGTAGAAGATCATAACTTGTAGCTAAGTACTATTGTAAACAATTCAGAGTTTCTGCTGTAACTAACTTTGTAACTGCCTATGTGTTGCTGCTAGGCTATAAATAGAAGTAGTTGTGGTAGAGTTCAGTTTTGGATTTGGAAATGATTTTGTGGACACTGAGTTACTCGAATTACTCAGAACCCTGATTCTTGGTCTATCCTACAATGGGAAGATATTGAGAAATTAGGGTTCCTGAGTAAAATTTTCTATCTTTCCATTTTTGGCGCCAGTGTCTGTCATATATCTCTAACATAGAGTTATATCTCACTTCATTGCTTTGGTTTTATGTTTGAAAAAATAGGAGCTCAATGCCATATTCTCAAAGCCCCTAAAGAAACTTCTATCTAATGAGACTGAGATAGACGACGCAGCACTCATATCTATAGACAGCAAAGGGACTGATATTAGGGTCCGTCAAGGTGCCCAGGTAAGCTTTCCTTCTTGCAACAGTTAGATTGGCTTTCTAACATTTGTAGCTGCTCTCTGTCTGTATAACTTAATGTTACGTATGCAGTTCAACATTCAGAGAATATCATTTGATGAAGGGCAGAATGTAGAAACATTAGAAGAAGCTAAAGCTGCTCTGCAGAAATTAATACACAGAGGGAAGGTGCACAACTTGCATCAATAAGAAGTTCAGAAACCCGCAAGCTTCGAATCTGACATTTTTGGACTTGTTAATTTTATACATCTTGCCTGGCTGACATGAAAGTGTATTTACTTGCAACTGCAAGGATATTTTATTAAGGCTGGTCGTGAAATCGTGGGCAATAACCCAGTAGTCAAACTAGAAATAACATACCCGAACTGAGAAGAAATAACAGTATGCTTCCTTTTTTTGCTTTCTTTTTTCTAAATTCTTATCTTGAATCCACTTCCATGCGTGGAGTGTAAAATGCTAGCCAAATTTGATGGGAACTAATGTATTTACTAATTGAAACTAATCGTCTCAGATTTTTATATGAAAGCCTCGACCAGTTTTGACATAATTTTTCTTAACATGCAAAATCATTCTTTTATCCAAAATATAACAATTAGTGCATGTTTGGTTCTTTTTAAATATATTTTTTAGCCATGTACTTACTGGGGTGTCCATTTACATGCTGAAACCTCCCTTATCTCGCACTAGATACATACCTAATGACCTAATTTGCTAGATTCAAAGATTGGTTTAAGAGGTACATGTTTGATTCACCTTAAACTAGTTCTCGAGATCGAACTTTGTGTATGGGAAAAGAAAAATGCTGCTGAGAGGACTAGCTTTACTAGAATGTGGAAGTTCGGTGTTTGAAAAGTGAAAAGGATTGCCTCCTTTGGAATGTACTATGATGGTTTGGCACTTGTACTCTATAGATTCTCCATTCAATGAATGTCTTTGGCTTTATACACCATTCACTGTATAGGTGGCAACCTAACTTAAAAGCAATGAAATGAATGTCTCAATTTTCAGTAATAGTATAAAATAGCTCAATGCCTAGTAAAAACCAGAAGCAGAGGGAAGAAATATGCAGTATACCACAGATGGACAGCACAGTTCCCTCAGATTATACCCTACCAATTAAACTCTAATTAATTTGTCAAACCTTATCAATATACCAGTGATTATCCATTCAAATATGGAGTGCGGACAACGATAGTCAATATGAGGAAACCATCAATCTTTAACTTTGTAGTAAGCACAGTGATCTTGAGCTAGGGTCAAGAGATTCTTTTTCTTGTTTCATTCTCATTACATTTGGCATAGAACTAGAATTGAATTCTCTTGACTTGTCCAGATAAGAAGCCAAAAGCATGTAGCACAGTTGCTGAGTAGGCTACAAAAGCATGTTAAAACAAAGACAAAGCTCATAATTTCATAAAGAGACAAAGAAAATGGTCACCCCACTTGTCCATATAATCAGTCTCTTTCTACACCATCATTTTTCCTTTCACCATTTTTTAAATAAACAGCTGGTACCCTGTCACCATTTGAATGCCGGCAGATTCGAGATTTAGTCACAGTTAAAGCTTCTCATCCCTCTCCCAGAATGTATTGTGTGGAGATCGAATCCGAGAGTTCTTCCCCACACTCAGTCTGTGTTGCCAACTGAGCTACCCTCTTGGGTTACAGACCATTTTGTTCTAATCACTCTTTTACAGAAAACAACATAAACCTAATTTTTTTACCAAATTACCAAACATCATCAGCATCTCAGAGAAACAACCCTCTTTGTTTTCTTTCTCTCTGGTCTCTGCCCAACACAAGACAACTCATAAAAATTGGTTATTTTTCTGGTTCTTTCCCCCATGGAAGAAGCTAGTGCCAGTGGGAATCACAGTTACAGTGGATCATCATCATCATCATCACCACCAATAACCAACATAGCTCAGGATTACCTCTTTACTATCCTCTTCCTTCTACCCATAGATGCAATTCTTTCCCTTTCCATGACTTGCAAGAGATTCAGAGATCTCACTTCCTCTGACACTCTCTGGAAATCTCTGTGCTTGAGGGACTTGGGTTCCAATTGTGTGGATGCACTGAGACTGAGCAATCACCAAAACCATCACCATCATCAGTGTCCTTGGATGAGACTCTACAAGCAGGTTTCTCAGATGGATTCTGTTCGTTGCCATAGATTGTCTGATTTGGATTTTCCCAGTGCCAGAGCCTCCCACTCTCTCAACTTTGTCTCAGATTGTCTAGTGTTGTTTGGTGGTGGCTCTGAGGGAGGTTAGTTACTCTTTTCTTCTTCCTTTTGATGTTTCTTCTATTTGTTTATGCATATTGGAAAGTGTTTCACATGGCTTTTGATTATTAAATTAAATGCAATCATCTTATAATTGTCACCTGATTTTGATGGAGAGAGGCAAGAAGCCCTTTCCCTATTTAAACAAAGGGAATTTAACATAAAAATATTAGGTTAATCTGGAATGGCATGGACTTGTTATGCCATGTGTTAGGAGCACACTTATATCACTAGGTGACTTGCAACTTTGAGCATCCACCATTTTGGCTGGTAATTGTTCCTTATTAGGATACAAGCTTATTGGAGCTTATCTACTAGAAAATGCACTAAATAGCTCCAATAAGTGTTCTTTGGTTTGCGTCCAAACGAGCACTAAATAAGATGATCGAGCTTATATTTAAGAATTAAATAAATTCATGATTTTTTCTACTTCAAGTTTGATTAACACTTATCATTTCAAAGAGTTAGCTACGTATGAGCTTTTGATGTCTCCTCACAACAACCATATGATTGAGGATTCTAAGGGTGTGTTTGCATTATAGTTGAGGAAAAGTTCCACCAATTTCCCTATTGCGTGTGTCATTGACGAGAAAGGGATCTAACAAATATGGACCTGCATGATTTCTGAAACATACAAGGGCTCTTACTAGTGACTGGAATAAGCAAAAGAGTCCAAATACATCATCATTGAAGGATTCAATTAGATAGTGTTTCATCCTATCATTGAACTTAGTAAAAGGGAGCTATTAACAAAATTTGAGCAAACACAATTCATCATTGGGGACATTCTACTCCTCACAAGTCTGTAGAGCCTGTCACTGTTGAGAACTGTATATTTCACTTTCTTTTCCTTTTTCTCTAGTCCATATTTAATATTTGGTTCTTGTACCTAGTTCTGCCATTCCATATGGGGTAAAATTTCAGTACTCTTGTTCCTTCTAAATAATAGTCTCTAGTTTGACAATTTTCTTTTGTTTTTCATTAAAAAGATGAAAACTAGAAATCAACAGTGTCTTGATTTTAAAGAGGGGAGTATGTGTAGAAAAATCTTCCATGCCATGGCAAAATTACAAAATATAGGAGCAAGCAGAGACGAAACCAGAAAAAATTGGTTAAAGTGTGAAAATTTAACATATTAAGGAAAATTAAAATGGCTGATTGAAGAAGGTAATATAAATTTTTTAGGGGTGCGAATATAACTATAAAGGAAGTATTTTCTCGTTAGGAGTTCCATCCCAGGGAGCAAGACCCTATAAAACTGCATTCTGATCTGTATGCTGGTTTTTTCCATTTATAGGAAGTTACTTTTCTCTAGACAAACTTGTTACCTTCTAATATATTTCATTTTGCTTTGTTTTAGGACGACATCTTGATGATACATGGATTGCGTACATAGGTAATAATTTCCAGAAAATGTTGAAATGGCAGGCAGTCCACTCAGGCATTCCAAGTGGGAGATTTGGGCACACATGTGTAGAAATGGGTGATTTCCTTGTTCTCTTTGGAGGCATCAATGATAACGGGAACCGTCAAAATGATACATGGGTAGGGCGAGTTACACACAATGAAAACAATGGCATTACATTTTCCTGGAAAATGCTTGATGTGGGGGCTATTGCTCCACCCCCTAGAGGGGCTCATGCTGCTTGTTGTATTGATGACAAGAGAATGGTAATCCATGGAGGAATCGGACTTCAGGGCCTCCGTTTGGGGGACACATGGGTCTTAGAGTTGTCAGAAAGTCCCTGCTTTGGAACATGGCATGAGATTGTTTCGCATCCATCACCGCCACCACGTTCAGGGCACACATTGACTTGCATAGGGAGAAGCAGGACAATTCTATTTGGAGGAAGAGGCTTGGGTTATGAGGTTCTTGATGATATATGGTTACTGGATACATGCCAGGGTTACATGAAATGGCTCCAAATCATGTATGATTTACAGAACATACCAGATGGTGTTTCCCTTCCTAGAGTTGGTCACAGTGCTACAATGGTTTTGGGAGGTAGGTTGCTAATTTATGGAGGAGAGGACTCAGCTAGACACAGGAAAAATGATTTTTGGGTATTAGATGTTAGTGCTATCCCTTACATCAGCATGCAGACACCCACTTTGAGCTCCAAGAGAGTGTTGACAAGAATGTGGAAAAGGTGGAGGTCAAATGGGTATGAACCAAAATCTAGATCCTTTCATCGTGCCTGCGCAGACCCTTCTGGACGTTTTTTGTATGTGTTTGGTGGAATGGTGGATGGTTTTCTTCAGCCTTCTGAACCTTCTGGACTCAGGTTTGATGGGGAGCTCTTTCTTGTGGAGCTTGTGCTTCAGCTTTAAGGACTAAGCGCATGTTTAAAAATCCTTTACAATTGATTTTAAAATCAAAATGGCCAAATCAACTATGGGAAAAAACTCATGCGAGCAGCTTCTGGGCACCATAAACAGTTCTGTGGGAAGAATAAGCTAATCCAAACATGTTATAAACTTATAATGGACAGCAGATCTATTGTGCTTTCTCTTGAGACCATTCTGTGCTGCATCTTCCAATTACATACCCTTATCCAGAGCCACTTGCTGTTACTGTATTTGCTACTGTAAATAGCAGCTCTATTAGTCAGCCAATGTATTTGCTATTGTAAATATCTTGTATGAACTGTGACTACATAATTAGAAAGCGATGGTATGAAGATTGCAAAAACTTTTGGCACTGTTCATTTCCATAGAGTTTTCGAATCTTTGTCATTTTGTTCATTCCCATTTAAACTGAGTTGAGTCATTTCCACTAATTTGGATATTTTGATACACTTCTTTTATATTTACAACTCTTTTAATGAGCTAAATTATGTTATTAATTACATAACAATAATAAGCCAGTAAGAACTATAAAAAAAACAACTTCAACTTCTAATATTTACTTGAAAAGATGGATAGGCAGCAAATAAATATATAGTACAAAAACCAGTTAGTAAAATTTTGCAAAACATCGGTGACAAATGACGACATCTATTAATGTTGAATTCAATTACAGTCATTACTAGTAAATTACAACAATGAATATTCTTTATGATAAAGAATGTGTAACTATTTTGGCCTCTTCATCTCTGCTGCACTTTTGGAGAAATAACAGGCTACTAAAAAATTCCACATCAATTGCTCAGTCATTCAATTGTAATTTTGTCTTCCACATCTCCCCAATAACTTTTTTGGGAGATGGATCATCTGGTCCCTTGTCTCGCTGTCCTGAAGTGAAGTACAACCATCCATCCCAAAATCCAACTAGCGTGGTTTTTACCCGGTAAGGTAATTTTCCAACCACGGACCACTTCTGCAAAATTGATAAGAATGGAAATAAACAATCAGTAACACTGACAACATAGTATGATGCTCCTAATTGCAATTAGATAATTAGTATGTTTGGATCTGTTTTTCTTTCATGGATTCTAGCTTCATAATCAATTGTAGAAGGATTTCCAAACATGCACTATATTGTTGCTGTCATCATCTGCAGACTATCATCTTGACATGTGTATTGAATTAAAGCAATTAGATAATTCCTTGTTTCAATCACATGTTGACAGTAAATAAGGTCCATAACTAACCATAATTTATGACAGTAAAGAGCTTTGAAAAACTAGACATTTAAAAGGACTCAGGACATGCTTGAATTTCACTGAATGTGAGGGTAAAAAGGTACCCAAGAACATCTAACAGTGGTCACATTCATTTAGTGGAATGTACACTTCAAAGCCCATTTGTTATTTAAAAATAAGGCAAGGTTTTAAGAAATAGAGAACAAGAATGCTCAGTCATCTTATAATATTTTAGAATCTCACTCCAGCAACTCAATCCTAATTCTTGTGGCAAGCTTAAGGTGGAATAGAATATTATTTAGGACAGGAGTTTGGCTGAATAACAAATTATGGAAACTTCATAGCGTTGGGAGAAATATAGACGAATTTTGTCAAACCCCAATTTCAAGGTCACATGAGTGGAGGGTAACAGGAGGAAATTACGGAAATGAAGTACTTCTTTGTGTTGTTAGTATAAATGAGTAATATGTGTATGAGAATGCATGCCAACATAAGTGATTGAGTATGAAGAAATATGCAGCAATGTAGACAAAATTCTCAAGTGCTTTGTATATGAGGAGTGTGTACCAAAGTATTAAGGTTAAACTGGACTACTTCTCCATTTAAAACCATCTTCTTAGTTTCAGGGTGCTTCTCTGTCGTGCCACCAACAATGACAATGGAATTGTTTACAACCACCCAAGCAAATTCAATATGTGAGTTTGGTTTTGGCATTGAAGGTAGCACTTTCCACTTCATTTCATCATCCAACATGTAAACATCAGCATAGACTACCTGGCATGACAGTAAACAATGAGCACAGAGAATTCCAAACTATGAGGCAGCTTTGTGAAAAAATAAAACTTAGAATCAATAAAAATTACAAGGACGTCAATCATATGTACTATCAATTCAGTTTAGAGAAAAGGAAAACACATTCACACACACAAACACAATCTTTCGGCCAAAATTGATATAAAGGAGCACGATGCCTGGGTTTGACCACAATATGGCCAAATAAGACAAGAATAATAATATTATTTGTCACTTACCTCCAACCTGCGTGAGCACTTAAAAATAGGAGACCCAGGTTTGGCCATAAAATCACCTTCTTGACCACCAAGAACATAGAGACGATCATCAACTACAACACAAGCTCTAAAATAGGATATTAATAAGTAGCAAAAATTGCAGGTGACATATACATGATGGCATTCAAATAAGAAAATGATATGAAAATCAACCTAGATTAAATATAATGTGTTGGACTCAAATGACATGTTCCTAATGTCTAAATTTTGTACCAAAATCCATTGAAAAACGGTATCCAGCTTCATTCTTAATGCTAAATAATTTACTGCACTTTACAGCATCCAAGTTAGATGAACCATAAGGGCCAAGAGAACATAATGAAAAATGATACTGCTAGTAAAGGCAAGAAAAGAAAAACTTCCATGTTGCCACATTCCAACAATCAGAAAGGGCATAGAATTTGGAGTATAAAATCCAATGGAGAAGTTAGAAAAAAAGGAAATAAATAGGAAGCCATGAAGTTCTTCCGATATCAAATGCCACCTAAGAGACCAAAATGGTTCAAAATTATGAAGATGTGACTTTCGGAGAAACATGAAATGAAATAATGTATTGCGAAAAAATCATATAAATAACAATAGTAGTAAAACACACTGTTATAAGAAAAAACCACTTTTCCTAATTGATGTTTTTATAGCTATAACAAAACAAAATAGGCTACTAATATGTTATTGTTATCTCTATAGTCTATACATGCAGTATTACACTAGCCCTTATTATATTGAATGACTTGTGTATCAGACAGTCACGAACCTGTGAGGTCCTCCACGGGGAATGGGTATCTCACTTCTCCACTCCTTTTCTAATGCTTTTCCATCCTTCACAGCAAGACTCCAGTGTTCTAATCCAGGTGTATGTCGATTCTCTTTACTTCCGCCCATCACATGCAATCTGCCTCTCCATAGTTGAGTTGCTGGTGCATATCTGAATATAATATTGTCAAAATTTTCCGCCCAAAACCACGATACAAAAAAATTACACACATGTTTCCTTATGGCTGAAAATATTCAGACTAGAGAACAACAATAACAAAAGTATTTTCTCACTAAGTGGGGTTGGTTGTATGGATCAAGCAAGAAGATAATGTCCTATCCTAAACAGTGTTATCACTAAGTGGGGTTTTTGGCTCTTTGCCATGGCCGACATCCTGCAACAATCCGCCATAGTCCGCCATTAACAACATTGATCATAAATCATATCATAAAACAAACAATTTAAATATAAAATCCTTAATTGGTTGATCTATAGTGTTTTCTAGGCCCCCCTCTACCTCCAACAAAAGTCAGACTAGTGATAACTGAATAAAATTGGATACGATAACATTATTAAAGTTAGTTCTATTTAGTTGTCAATGAAGTTAAAATATTATTATCATTTTGCACCATAAACTCGTTTGTGTATGTATTAGTATTAGCAATACAAATAACATAAGAGCCCCTGTTTTCCTTTAACACTGCATTTTAAATGTAAAAAAAACCCAACACTCTATCTTCTTTCCCAAACTTCTGCAGTCTCATAGTTTCTACGCCTGTTACTCCTTCCAAACATCAACTTTCCAATCCCATTAGTTAAAGATAATTTTGATGAACAAAAATAAGATGACCTCTCAGACACCGCTGCAAATCCGGGTTCTCTAGCACCTTCTATTTGTGCTATAAAATTCTGCATTATCTGATAGCATTATGGGCAGAGAGTGCAGCTGACAAGCAAGAAAGACAGGACGAAGTGAGTTTGACCAGATATCCTCCCTTCCCTTAGAATCCTCTATTTCTGTTTCATGTCAAAAATTTCAGTCTTCATCATTCTCTTCTATTTATTGCAGTTCTTTCAAAAGGATTGAATTGAAGCAAGTCACTAGCAGAAAGTATAACTATTCATAGAAATTTGAAGCAACCAACTACACAGGGAAATCTGATGCTAACTAAAGGTTTGAAACCACTAAAAATGTTAACAACAATACTTAGAAGATGCCTAGACACTAAGTAGAACTAATTGTCAATAGAAATACTATACTACCAGTAGGGACATCAAGATGCAAAATTGGCAAAGCACCATTAAGATATCATATTTCAAGTGAAAACTTTCAGCATGTGAATTGCAAAGGAAAATTGGATTGAATCCAACATACCTAGGAACTGGCAAGGGAGGAAGATCTTCCCATTGCTTTGTTTCAGTGTCAAGCACGAAATTACGCGCCGTAGGACCTCTACATTGAGGACCATACTGTCCAGTAACCACATAAATATACCTTCCATCAGTCACCATCCCTAAATGTGAATGTGCCATTTCCTTAGGCATATCAAATCTTTCTCCCCAAGTATTATCACTAAAATTATATACATCAACATGTGAATGTACCTGAAAATAACAAAAAACAGAATCAGTCAGGGTTTCGATCGAGATTGTGATGTAATGAAAAATGGCAATTACAGAATCGATGGAGCCGTAGCCAGCGAAGACGAATAGATGATTCCGAATCTGGATTGCAGCTCCGTCGAGACGAGGGACGGGTGACGGTGCCATCTTTTGCCAGGTGAGTTGGGGACCGGGTAAATCGGCGTACGCTGCTGCAAGGACTCTTCCAGCATCTTTCTTGTTCTTGTCTGGTTTATTGGGAACGACGATGGTGGTGGTGGAAGGTTTGGAGGTCCAGATGGAGGAGGAGGAAGAGGAAGCCCAGAGGAAGTCGGCGACGAGAGCGAAACCTAGAAGGCCGACGCAGATGACGGCGAGCTTGGCCGAACCGACCTTCACCGACGCCCGAACCATGTCATTCAGATTTGCAACTTAATATGTTTTGTCAAGTGAGCTACCATTGTGAGTAATGAACAATGCTTATAATTTCACATTTGATTCCTAAGTTGTATTTATGAGTTTAAAGAAGCTTAAATTCGTTTTGTGGTAATTATATATCTTTTAAAGAACTAATAATCACTCCGCACATAATATTGTAATACTTTAATAGTTAAATGTATTTTGATAAAAAAAATTAAATGTGGTGATACCCTAATCTTTTGAGGATGGAGTTCAGAGTTTCCATTCATTAACATCTAATTATTGAACTTTTCAAAATTATATATACAAAACCTCATATGTTTACCGATTTAACAATAGAACTACACAACTCAAATATGATTGCCTCAAATATTTAACACATCAAGACATAGAAGTCACATGTTTGAGTCATGGAGACAGCAGCAGCCTTTTGCAAATGCAAGCTAAGGCTAACGACAGTAGATACATAATAGGCCAACTCTTGCCCATATCTGCTATGGTGGGAGCTTTGCAAACAGCATAAAGTTTGTATTCTATATAGAATGCTAGCATAATCACAATCTGCCCATACATGCAAGAATTTTCACTGCACCAAACGTTACCAAAGTTTACAAACCCTAGAAAGAACACCAAACCAACAAGAACTATACAGCAATTAAAAGGGAGAAAAAATAAACACACAGCTTTGCCATTTTAATCTAAAATAATCTGTCAATATGATATTCCACCACCACTAATAATAGAGGGGAAAAGAATACTATCTAGGAGCAACAACTAGATGATCCTACACATTGCACTTAGCGTTAAACCGGTATCACATCATTCTTCGACATGTCCTCGCATCGTAAAACTATACCCTCAAGGCTAGCTGGAAAGATACATTTGGTCCACTGGCAACCCATAGTGATAGGCTCTGGCGGAGGGACAATCATAAGGACATTCTCATTCCTCTGAACAACCCCCATTACACTTACTGTGCTTCCTTCTTTAATGTACCTGACCAGAAAAAAAGTTTCACAATGTTATGTTATCTCTCTTGAACCAAAACTAGGCATCACATAGAAGTGTGGAAATCTTGATGAAAATGACAACCCTAGTTCTAAAAACCTGTAATAATCAGTTTAGTACATTGCTAAATAAAATCAACAGGTTAAAAAATTGGAACCACTCACGTATACAGATTTAATTCAAACTTCTCCATTTGGGATTAACCCCTAAACAGAGACAAATGAGTTTATTATATTCAAAAAAGATAAAAAAGCAGGGAAACATAAAAGAGAACTTTTACCCTTCTTCCAACCGCATGGTGCGGTCATCACTTGATAGATTTCTCTCCCCCAACCACCGGAGGAACTCTGGTGACAACTCTTCTTTGGTTGGATTTACACTGATGAGAACAGAGTCGTCGACGTAAGGGGTCACTCTTGCTCCATGCCCAGTCTTAACCAATGCCCTTAAACCGGACTGGAAATCCGAGATGTAAAAGTCAACCAGACGCCTCTGTCACATAGCATATATTCCAGTCAATCGCGTGAAAAGTAATGTTGCCAATAGAATTAGCAGTCCCTTTAACCCGAAAAGAACAAAATCAAAGAAGAAATAACAGTTCCAAAAAGCAGACTCGTGTAGACATAGCAAGTTCATTAAGCAGTATATAACAATAAAAAATGGTTCAAAAAACCAATCAAGAAAATACAAATGTACAGATGTCAGGCAACCACATACGAAAGCATAAATAGGTCAATATAACCTCGAGTGCCATGAAAAAGCTTGACAATAAACATCCTAGGTCTCAACACAATGTGACAAGTTTAAGGGTTGGGCACCCATCTGAATTCCACCTTTTTTCAGGAAACAAAATGTTAATCAAGATGAGTACAAAGGTTATTAGAATCATTCATAAGGGAGAGAACACCACCATAGTGAATGACTTTCCTTCCCCCCAAGCATGATAGTGCCATTAACTCAAAAGTCAAAACAATACTAAAAAATTTATTAGAAGAAGAAACATGTTATCCACTGCCGTGCCCCTCGGGCCCTGAATAAAAGTAAAGAATTGTACAAAAGACATCAGAGTAAAGTATTTAAATTCCATCATAACCAACCCAGATAAAACTTAGTAACTCACTTCCAAATATCTAAGGCCCCATGTAAATTGACGGTGTGTAGGATTGGCAGCTTTTGAGTCCCACCCACGATATTCATATAAACTTGTTGACGTGTATACACATCTGGGGATTTTCTGGAAAGATGACTCCAGAGGCACATTACCGCAGGTAACAACCTTCATATATCACAACAAAACATATTTGATCATTGTGATGTAGTTATAGAAAAGATATGTACAAGAAACCCAATCAAGTGCAAGCTTAATCTTGCTTTTTGAAGCACTGATATCAAAATAAGACATGGGTGAAGTATAGTAATGATACTGATAAGACAAATGGCTGTAGACCATGCAAAAAAGGTACATGAAAAAAAAAGCACTCATCTATGAATCATCCAAGAGCTTATATAATGTAAATAACATTATTTCAAACTGCTGGAAAAAATAAAGGTTTTCCATTCATTCATAATAAATTTTCCTTTTATTTTCATTTTTTTTATTTGCAATCATGTCATGTCTTGAAACAAATTACAAAGATAAACTTTCAATATTAAATATAGTCACATTCATCTAAACCATACTGAAGTCATACACTAGTGGAAGTATCTAGTCCATATTCTAGCTGTACCAGTTTAGATAACTCATACAGTTAAGGCTATTTACTAGGAGTATCATGTTGCCAAGCGTAGCAATCATATAATTTCTTAAAATTGACAAAAATTAGGTTTGACTGTCAAACATGCTTGTAGATTTTCCATCCTTCCACCATGTTAATTAAAAAATGACATCCTAGAAAACCTTCTGCAAATTATAAGACAAGAAAAATACATTTGTTCCTACTTCCTACATGGGGACCGACTTAGTTACATGCGTAGATTTGGCCAACCAAGTTTCCGCACATTCTTATAATCCCACGATTCAGGGGACATATCAGCTCCTTCATTAATGACCGGCTGACCATGCTTACGAGGCAACTCGGAAATTACGGAAGGGATAGTTATGGTGATGATTCGCGCCAACACATAAAAGAGGTGTGATTTGGTATTGATTTAATGATGTAATAAATATTGATATTAATAGAAGGGAGTGAGGCATAGACACATGTTCATTTTTGTGTTCTAGGGCTGAGTTAGGGACACAGTTTGACCTAGCTTAAAAGAGGTGTGATTTGGTATTGATTTAATGATGTAATAAATATTAATATTAATAGAAGGGAGTGAGGCATAGACACATGTTCATTTTTGTGTTCTAGGGCTGAGTTAGGGACACAGTTTGACCTAGCTTAAAAGAGGTGTGATTTGGTATTGATTTAATGATGTAATAAATATTAATATTAATAGAAGGGAGTGAGGCATAGACACATGTTCATTTTTGTGTTCTAGGGCTGAGTTAGGGACACAGTTTGACCTAGCTTAGTCTCTTGATTTCACTACGTGAACAACTTCTAAAGCAGGTGAAGAACAATTTATGATTAAAAGCAAGATCAAAGTGACGTAAAGACATGTAAAGAAGATAAACATTAGAAATTAGTGCAGTATGATTTATTATTTAACATAGAAAATATAAACACAAGAAGAGAAGATGAACTTTTCAAGAATAGGGAATAAGTTAGGCAGAGTGAAGCTAAACATACCCCTGAGACCTTCACAAATTGCCCATTTTTTGCAGTTCTAAGCTCAGAGTCTGGATAATGAGTAATGAAGCCCATAATAGCTCTTCTTCCCCAATAAGTATTCCATGTGAAAGACGCAGCAACAAGGCCAAACAGAACCACGACCACAACAAGGAGAATGGCATTGTGCACTGCTCCAAGAATAAAACCACCAGCAATGAAACCCATTACAAAAAGCAGAATTAATAACCACAACATCGCCTTTGGGAAATTCCTTCTGAAGGAATACTCATTATCCTGACTAAGAACAGTGACAGCTTGATTGTGAACAGCAGCAGAACCTTGCAGCTTCATTGAACCCGTTGTTTCCAAAGGACCAGACACTTTCCGAGGGGCCCCAGAAGAGTTTAACGGGCCAGATGAGATTGGCCCAGATGTAATGAGACCAGTTGTAGGAAGAATAGGAGCAAGAGGTCCAGAATTTTGACGCGTTACTCCACCAGACTGAGGACCAGAAGACTTTTTAAGAGGTTCTCCATGTTTATTCAGTGGTCCAGAATTTGATTTCTTTGTTGAAGTCGAACCTGGCATACCACCAGAAGTCATGGGACCTGAAGTAGTATAGGCAGCCCGAGCAGCAGCATTCGGCTGGATTGGTCCAGAATGTGAACCAGCTCCTCCAAAAGATCCTGTCCGTGAAGGAGCACCTGTTAAGGGTCCAGATTTCCTAGATTTAGAGCCATCAGTAGGAATATCAAACATTTTCCCCAATTCGCCAGACCTTTTTATATCTCCGCCAGTATATGGCACGGCTGTTGAGGTCATCGTTGGAGTCCTTTCTTTGGGCTGCTCAGGCCGCCCTGATACATAAAGGCCATTGCTAAGCTGATGAGATGGGATTCTAGAGGCCATCTAACTTCAATGGAAGAACTCGCAATCGTACGACCAAAAGTTGATACTGGACAAGTCAAACTGTCAAAGTGATCCTGAAAGTTCTAAAAATAAAATCCTGAAAGGGTTAGACATTATTCAGCCAACAGGAACAGAGAAGATCAATAACTAGTAATTAAAGCAAAACTCACAATCAGTGATGAGAGTAACATTAAACTTTAGAACAAAGTTGAGAATCTTAGATTCGTAATTGACATAAACCTATCAAATTCTTCAGAACATAATGAGTCTTGTTAAAAATTAATACATCCAAGGGAGCACATATATCTCAAATGTTGCCCTAATCATTTCCCATCACGAAGAAAGTAAATCTTGTATATGTTGCCACTTAAATAGGTATAAATAATCAAGAAGAAAGAAAGTATATGATAGTCAACTTCCAAGCACCTTTAATGCATGCAGAGTTTTAAATTGCGGTTCACAACCGCAATTGCGTTCGCAACGTAAGGGTTTTGGAGTCACTGCAACGGCATCACGACAGCAATTACGGCTGCATCAACCCGCATTTGGGCGCAATTCCACAACGCAACCGCAATTTAAAACTCTGAATGCATGCACACGCAATTGAAGATATATATAGCATAGCAACTCCCCCAACCATTACCACAAGATCAATGAATGAATCAATAGAATGAAGAAACAATCAAAGAATATACCTAGTAATCCGTCCTTACATAATTACAGGCCTAAATAGGAGGGCATGTCTACAAATATGTGTAATGAATGAGAAGCAAGCAGTGTTCTTAATCGCGGATCGTAGAGCGGAAAGCCAAAAATCCGCTATGTTACGCCCTCAGAGCGCTAGCGTCACGATATCCGCTATTTGACAACCCTAATGAGAATATGCTATTTCTAAAATTTTATAGGCAGAGAAATTTCCTGAACTGGAAATTTCTTTGTTGCATAAAAAGGCAAAGGAATTTAAGCCTGCAGCAATGACCATATTGGAGTTGTTGAGCCTTTTGTTTTGCCAACAACTCCACACTTAGTAAAGACAAACACTAGGACAGCATCAAACTCGTGCTAACCAGTACACCAGGAAATAAGAGACAATGGATCCACTGTTTCAAATTAAAACAGAGAAGGCCTGAGGCCACATATGCCAACAAGTTGGCACTGAATTTTAGAAGATTAAAGAATACCCCGGAATTGACAAACATGAAAAAGGGAAGCTTCCATGAACATTTTGCCCTCCAATCACGCAGAAAAAAAAAAAAACCAACACCCCACATGATGAAAACACAGAAAAATAGAAACTTTGACAGGAACCTTGTGATTTCAGGAGAAAAAACTCACACAGCAGGCACATTGCGCCTGCAAAGCAGACCCACTTGTTCATTTGAAGAAGAAGCAAGTGAGGTAAGACGATCTAGAGAGTGAGGTTGCGATCTGGGGAGAAAAAAAACGTGTCTAACATTCATAGCATAACAACATCATTACAAGGTTCCAGTCCCAGAATCCAAAATCTAGTCTTTTTATATAGAAAGATTTCAGAAGCAATAAAAAAGAAGGAAAATGAGAAGGATCTAAGGAAAAGTAGAAGTAAAAGGGTGTGAGTGAGTGAGTGAGTGAGTGAGTGAGTGAGAAGAGAAGGGTGTGGTTTACCTACCTGAATTGAAATCTGGAAGCATAATCATGATAGGTAGAAAGACACAATCAACAAGAAAACAAAAGCAACAAGTCTCAGTCTGAGAGTGTTGTGTTGTGTTGTGTTTTGTAGAGGAAGAAGAAATTGGAGAGTCGCTGGGAGAATCTGAGAGCCGCAACCAAATTTGTGTGTGGTTTGTCTGGTTTAGCAGAGTCAAGAGTAAAATGAAAATAAGGAAACATATGATTTTGTTCTTAATTTATAAAACAAATAAAATAAAATTATACTACTATTAGTATTATCTCTTTCTAATGCTGTTTTTTTAATCGGTTCAAATTCATATAAATAAGACCTATATAATCTAATATAATTTAGTAAATTGTACATAAATTTTAATCGGTTAATGAAAAAGAGTGTTGTTGATATTTCTCATTATTATTAGTAAGTGTATTTTCTGAAGTTGGATGGTTTGGATTGGTGCAAATTACAGCACAGAAAATTTTGGAAAATCTGTTGTTGTTTCTCCCTTGAACGCGCAATTGTGCAATGCACGAGGATTTCTATTCTTTAAAAAAAACTATTTTTTTCTAAAAGCTTAACTTGATTATAACCAATTATAATAGTTAAAATATATATATCTAGATATTGAAATATTTAATAAATAATGAATGTCTGTAATTATCTTATTTTATTTTATTATTCAATGAATAAAGTTAATTATTGATTGAAAATATTAATAAAATTTAAATTTATTTTATTAAATATTTACCTTTAAAAAATTGATTGATTAATTTAAAAGAAATAATTGATTTAATTGAATTTGACTTGAATATTCTGCACATATGTTAATAGTAGCTTCACGAGAATGAAAATATAAAAAAAAAAAAAAAGTCTTCATAAACTTCAATAGTAATACTTCATTTTCTGTTTACCCACAAATATTTATTCTAATTAATTACGGTATTTACTTTATTTTCTTTTTTTCCTTTAAAAAGGAAAAAAGAGTTTTCCTTTCTGTAAAAAGAAAAATATGATCGCCAGAGATCTTTTATTTGTAAAAGTGAATTTCTAATAACTATGAGTGGCATGTAGTTACCCACCCCATTTCTTAATAATTCAATTCTCGTCCATAGAACATATCTTCTAGCCTGCGACAAGATGATTATTCAGTGTTATATCTTTGTCTTAAAAAAGTCATACTCTATAACCAAAAAAAAAAAGTCATACTCTGTGCACTAAAATTTTCATCAATTATTAAGGACATAAAGTTGTCGTACACTTTTGGGCAAGAAGGGTTACATTTGCATCTTACTTTCTTTCTCATCTCATTTTTCTTCATTTCTCTGTATTTTTTATCAAATCATAAATCATATCACTCATTTCTCTCATTTCTCTTCCTAATTATATAAAATGGAGGTGGAAATGAGATGTTAACACAACATTATTCATGATTCAATGCAATCTATCTGGCAATTAGGGATGAAGCCAAGTTTTTTTTTATGTAACACAATTTTTTTCTTCTTATCACATCACATTATATATAATATTTATTACTTGTTTTTTTTTTTACCTCTTTTTATGCCACTCAAGAAGTCTTCATTATTTGAGTATACACCACCATTTACATTTTTTTCCTACACGCTTTTCGCTCTTAGTCTTTTTTATAAAAATCAATTTGGAGTTTTTTGGTTACAAAGGAAAATTAAACAGGCAAGAGAACTACGCATACGCGTCTAGATACAACAACTTATACACAGCAGATGGCGGTTGCCCCCATATGTTGTGTTGAGACCCTTCTCTTGATGCGGCCTTTCTCGCCAGAAAGTGGAGTTTGTGGTACATCAATTAGTTTTTATCAAGAATATCCTTATTTAATTTAACTTTTATAAAATTTTCCACTTTCTTAAGCATTGATCATGCATAAAAAATTAAGAGAAGTGGGTTAAGGGAAATTGTGGAAGTTGATATTCAGTGAAAAAAAAATCGATACACTAAACTGCTTTAACTAGATTTCTTAAACTGTGTGAGTAGTTTTTTTATTCTTATAATAAGAAACAGAGTGAGTATTGTTTTTCGATGTAGTAGATCAACTCTTATGATATAAATACTATTATGTTTTAGAGGAGTGTCATCATCACACTCTTTTAAACATACTCTTCAATACACTTGTGATGTTTTAAAATAAATCAATCACATTAAGAGTGTTAAAGAGTGTGCGTGTTTAAAAGAGTTGTTACTACTAATATGGTCTAGCACAATTCTAATCAGGGTTCAATCACTGAGCGATGTGTATGGAGGATGATTTATTAGGAGAGACTTACCCACTTAATGTGATCTTAAAACTTAGAGAAAATTAATCTCATAACTTATGGTTGTCCTGAAAAGATATCTTGAGAAACAAAACAAAAAATGTGTTTTAGCATTTTTGTCTATTCATTTTAATCCTATCGAACACCAAACCATTGTTGATCCTATACATAGACTTTTATTTATATTAAAAAGGTTGAGAAATAATGTAATTGATGGGAACACACTAAAAAACCACCTGAAGAAGACCTAAAGGCTACCTATTGACAGTTTGACACGATGACGTCAACAAAAATTGTTATACGAAGAAAAGGGAACAGAGGCAACATGAAGAGAAATTTTTAACTCTCTTCATCACTTAAAGTGAATTTGTTTTCCTTGAAGCCAGCCAATAATAACACAGTTTAGAGTTTACACAAGAACTTCGTAAGTAACTTAACGACAAACACAACTAAGCTGAAGCAAGTGGAGTATTAAAGATGGACCAAAATCAATTTCAAATAACACCACTGAGCACATAGATAAGCCCAGGCACAAAGGGATTAGCCCATGAGCAGTGAGCTGGAGATGGGTATTCATCTCATGGATTCACCTCCTCCTAGGTGCAGGGATTTAATCCGTAATGATTGTGTTGGGATTTCTTTCCCTATTTCAGTCTAACTTTTCAGGGCCTCTTTGTATCAAAAAAGAAAAGTTTAATAAAATTGTCTTTCCAATCCCTTCTAACACAAACAAATCTTGCAAGCTGATAAAACGAATTGCTCTGTCAAACCTAGTCACTCTTGAAAGCTACTAACCTAGTGGCGCATGAATAAATCTTACAAGCTGGTAACCAACTACTCTTTCAACCTAGTCACTACAGTTTACATATAACTCTTGGAAGTTTGTAACCCAGTGACGCATGAGAGTTGAAATCTTATACAATCTTTAACTCTTTTAGCCATTGAGTATGCAGAGGGCATGGATCCTGCTTGCCTTGGGCAGTAGCCTTCTCCGAAAGAGAATAAAACCAACCATTCCTCCATTTGAACTGCAAGCAAAGCCAAGATACAGATAAGAGCAAATACCATAGGTATCTTGTGAATTGAATATGAGAAATGCCAGCAATTCAACTTTTTTTATCACACTTTTCATCCCACTCTATGATTTGTTCATATTTTTACAAAGTCTGACACATTTTTTTAAAAGTAATCTATTTACGAGGCAAGTGTTAAAGAATGTGTTGCTACCACTCCTCATTAAAGATTCATTCCATCAATTGTGTCATTACCTCCTTAACTGCAGTGGGAAAATGGGCTACAGCTCGCGAGTATGCACACATGCGGTCTTCCATGCCTTCTTCGAATGTTAACCCCTTTTCACTTGCTGCCGCTAATGCTAGTTCTGATATAAGGCTACACAGCTGAAAGTGTAAACATGAGTTAGTTCTGACTCCATTTTTGGTTCAATAAATCATTATATAGGCTCAAAATATTTGTCTAAAAAATCTTCACAGTTGCTTCTTTTTTGGGCTCTGTTTTATGCCCAACATCACAGTTGAAACTTGGTTCATGTTCAAATATGTATATCTACTATTTATATAAGAAGCACAATCTAGTCCAATATCAGGTCATCCATTTGGGACACAAGCTCTGTATGTCCAGGATCAACCCCTCAAACATACCACAACAGATGAATACATAGATTGTTAACTTCAAACATGTTTCATGATAACTTATTTCACCCAAAACTTGGAGCCATTTCCCAATTCATTTGCACCCCTACTTGCAAATGGCACCAACTACTAACAGATTCAGTTCTGCTAAAAAGATGCAGGAAACTGATTCTTCCATTTTGGATAGAAGAAGAAATATATATACATATATGCATGCACACACATATATAAAAGACTCTGATTGCAATCACAAACCATCCAATTAACTACACAACTCAATCTATACATGTACATATTACAATATTATCTTCCAACCAAGCGAATGTTTATTGACAGAACACGCAATTTAACTATGAGAAAATGGCAATTGCAAAGCTTACTTCCAAGTGGAATTCCTTTTCCACGTTACCTACAGAAACCCCTCCATGACGTGCTCCAACAAGCATGACAGAACAAATCCATATGAGCTTCTCTAACATCTGCTTTTGAAATGCTTCCTTGTCAAGAACCTGGCTTTCGAAACAGATCAACCCGTGATATGTTATCAGATGTGTACAGATTCACAACAATTTCACTTTTAAGAAAGAACAAAGTAAATAGTCAAATAAATTACAGTACATGACATTCAAAACACTCAAATCTACTAGAAAGAAAAGAGCATTGCAAGATAAATTTAATTCACACCTTGCAAGAGAGGCCTCCAGCATGTAATCTTGCAGAAACAACAGAAGCCCATTTGCCATAAGCAGCAGTCAACCCTTCAGGATTGGTATCAGTCTTTCCATCAATAGGGGTTTCTCCTAGTTTTGACACAGCAAAATAAGCCAACACCTGGTTTGCATCACTCAAACCTTTACTCTGAAGCCAAGGGTCCAGCATTCCATTCTGGAAAAACACCAAATCTGCCACACCCCATCAACCCATTCATCCTCAATCACAGAACCTCACAATCACAAACCATAAATATGGAAGAATTGAAGAACATACCATTCCATCTAGAAGGAGGAGTAGACTGAAGCACAGAATCAAGGTCATCATTCCTGGTACAAACCAAGATGGGGCCCTCAAATTCAAGAGGCACGAACTCTCCTCGCCCAAGGAGAAGATCTTCCCCGCTACCCATTTCTTGCAAAGCTCTTCCCACCCTGCCGCCGCCGACAATGACGGCGGGCATGACCTTGGTGGCGACGCTGGTGGCCATGGCGGAGACTCTGAATCGGGAGGTGGTGGAGGGTGAGGGAAACGTGAGAGTTGAGGTGGAAAGGGGGAAAATGAGTGAGCTGGTCATAGCTGTTCATTCACACAAAAAGTGACGGTGGTGGAGGGAAACAACAAACGAAAAAATGGACATTGGGTTTGAGATGTTTTGAGGATGTGTGAAGCGATGTGATTGTGTTTGTCAGTATCCAAGTTACTCACACCATTGCCACTCGTTTTCGGTTGTCATTGATTTTATTGTGGGAACTGGGGAAGGTTATGTCTCACGTTTCACATTTTTTCCATTTGTTTACGACTTGTCACTTTATCATGAGCTTTTGCTAAATGGACTCAAACCGAACACGTACCAAGGGCATGTGCTTTTCTAATTCTACTTTTCATCCCCTAGTATTATACTCCCTCAAATTAATTAGAGTGTTTGCAGTTCGGTTTGGACTGGTTTTAGGTGAAACCAGAAATCGATTCAATCAAAATTCATTGGTTCAGTTTTGATCCATTGTTAGCAAAAAAAAAAAAAAAAAATCTAAAACCGAACCGATGATGAACGGTTTGGATTGGTTCGGTTGATCTATTTCACAACTTCTTCTTTTTTTGTAAACATCAATTCCACAACTTTAAATGTATGGCAGTCACGTATGATTCACAACTTGTTAAGCCAAAATTACAAGCATTACAATTATCGACACCATGGTACAAAAAATGGTTTCTCGACAGAAGGGGTTGGGCGAAGCCGGCAACTCAGCACACGATGTCCCTCAAGGACAAGTTAGTAAAAGCCATAACTCGACACACTCAGAAGATGAAGAAATCTCGATCACCTTAATGGAAGAGGCAGTTACCGAATAACAAGCGATTACAAGCACGTGCGTACACCCACGATGCCACGAATAGCAACGGTTGCCCACGACTCAGAACCACCCACGTGGCAATAGAGTCACGTGCGCGAAGACCATCGGCTAAACGTGGGGTATGGCGCCAAAATTCAAAACCCACGAAGCCATCGTGCATCCAAGGAAAACCGCCAAGAACATGGGCAGAAAGAACAATATAAATAGAGGAAGCAGCAGCAGAAGAAGGGGTTCCCAACTAGAAAACTCTGAAAACTCACTAAAAGCTCTAAACGTCCGCATCAATGAGACTTCGAGAGCAGAACGTGATGATGGAGGAGTATGTTGCAGAACCAACGCTTTAATTTCCTTGCATTTCAGTTTGTTAATTCCCAGTTCTTATGTGTAGCTTGTTTTGTCGAAATTTGCTTTCATGTTATTTTGGTTTGCTTAACTATTTTGTAATCGACTCATATTCAATAAAATCCAGTTTCGTTTGAAGTTGTTTATTGTTGTCGAAAACACATCCGTCCACACACTACACTTTGGCAAAACGTTTTCTCAAAAGGACCCTGAAATCTAAACTTCCTTTAGTCGAACTAAGAGGATATTTGTTTACCAAAAATCCGTGTAAACAAATTGGCACACCCAGTGGGACCGTTTTTGTGAAAACTAAGTTTTACAGAAGTGTTTTGTGTGTTTTGTTTGCTGCATGCTATTTGGTATTTGCTACTTGCCTTGATTGTGATTTATATGCATCTGAGAAGTGGTAAGAGTTTGAGGATGGCAAGCAATCGAGGAAGAACCTCCCCTCAAGGATCTAACGTGGGTAATCAGAGTAGTCCCGGGGGAAGTAGTGGTAATAATAATGAAGAAGTGTCTACTGGAATGGGGCATGGCACCAGTATGCCAACCCAGAACGTGGCAATTTCTGCAGTTGCAGAAATGCCTGTATCTACATCAGTACAGGCACAAATTGTTCCAACGATTACGAGGGACATGCCTTATGGTATGCCTACATCTATGATGCAAGGCATACAAGGCACGTATTCGACGTTCCCTGAAAATGTTCCCCCATTCAGCATACCCCCTTTTGGGGCAAATGGAACAATGTTAAACCTGGGAAGTCGTGTTAGTCCCCCTATTCCTGGATCTAGTTCACAAATTTATTTATCTACAGGTATGAATAATGGTTCACTTCAAGCCATTAGGCAGCAAGTAGATGATAGTAACCATGAAATGGTTAACATGCTATCTCGACAGATAGGTGAGCTAATCAACCCTGTGCTCCAAAATAATAATGCCAATAATCAGCATTTGGCACGACAGATGGATCGTTTGGCGACAGCCCTGGGGGCACCAGTCGAAATCCAACCGGCACCAGGGATTAACCAAGTCCCGTTGCCTAACCATGTCCCTGCCCCGGTGCGCTATCAGGCGCCGCAACACCAAGAGATGAGGGCAAACCCTTTGTACGAGGCAGTGCAGCCACCATTGCAAAATGTGTATATGGTAAACAGGGAAGAACACGCTGATGGTGTGCTAGAAAGAATTCTACACCAGAACGCTGGGGGGCAACAAAATGTTGCTGCTGTGGTGGAGCTATTGTTGAACCAACATGGTTTCAACGTGGGTTTCGCGAATAGACCCCATTTTGTGTCAGCTTTTACAGAGGAGGTTCTCGAATCAGAACTTCCTCGAGGCTGGAAGGTCCCCAAATTCACTAAGTTCTCAGGGGATTCAGGAGAGTCCACGGTAGAACACATAGCCAGGTACCAAATCGAAGCAGGAGACTTAGCCATCAATGAGAATTTGAAAATGAAGTACTTCCCGAGTTCTCTAACCAAAAATGCATTTACCTGGTTCACCACCCTCGCTCCTAGGTCAGTCCATACATGGGCCCAGTTGGAAAGAATTTTCCATGAACAGTTCTTTAGGGGAGAGTGCAAAGTAAGTTTGAAGGACCTGGCTAGTGTCAAAAGAAAGCCAGCAGAGTCTATTGATGATTACCTAAACAGGTTTAGGATGCTTAAATCTCGATGCTTCACCCATGTTCCTGAACACGAGCTAGTTGTCTTAGCCGCTGGTGGTCTAGAGTATTCTATTAGAAAGAAGATCGACACTCAGTATATTCGAGATATGTCTTTGCTCGCAGATAGAGTGAGGCACATCGAATTGCTAAAGGCCGAAAAGTCAGAGGAAAGGGCCAAGACTACTAAGTGGCCAAAGAAGGAGAAGGTAGCGTACATAGATGCGGATTCAGTAGGTCAGAGTCCATGTGTCTATCGAGAAGTCCCTGCGGACGTCGATTTGAATGACGTCAATCTGGCTGAACTTGTGTCTGATGGTTTGCTTGTGGTCCCCAAAGACCAAAAACTTCCTTCTCCTGAACAAAGGAAAGGGAAGAAGTATTGCAAATATCATAACTTTTTTGGTCATTGGACCTCACAATGTGTTCGTTTCAGGGACCTCGTGCAGGGGGCATTGGACTCAGGAAGGCTCAAGTATGACGAAAAAGCCAAAAGTCAAATGAAGATTGACTCCGACCCACTGCAGGTAGCTGAAGCCAACTACATGGAACCTTTCTACATTGGCATGGTTGACATTTCCGAGAAGCTGAATCTGGGCCTGACACTCGAGGAGGCAAAGGAGGAAAACACGGCTGTCGAAGAACCAGACGTCGTGAAAGAAGTGAACTTGGAAGAGGTTTACCCCAAGGCTGGAGAAACCCTTGTCGAGTTTCTATCCCGCAGCAAAGATGGCGAGAAAGAAGTTATGCTGTGCCCTCGATGCAGCGCTGTTTTCGACAAATCCGCAGCCAAGGCCTATCAAGATTCAGAAATGAAAAGGCATTATCAGAGGAAGGCTCCTGTATCCAGGAGACTGAAGTACCCTCACGAGGAGTGGGTCGAAAGAGACCAGGAAATCGATGGCCATAAAGGCCAGAAAACAAGCAGTAAAGACAAAACTTACCTCCCCAATGCTGGATTGCCAAGAAACCAATGGTTCAGGCCAACGCCTCCAAGGCCAAAACCATACCCTAAGTGGCAGAAAATCGACTTAGGCCAGGGATCCTCTTACATCAACAATTCCCGTGTGTCACGAAGCTACTCCTATGGCTCTGAGAACTACTATGCTCCCGAACAGATGACCAGGACTCAGTTCAGGCGTTTTTTGAGGAAAAGGAAAGCTGAGAGGGAAAGAGGTGGCAAGTTCCGTTCACTATGGGACATAAAGCCAGAAGACAACTCTTGCAATGAACCTAGTGTGGCGTCGATTATCAACCAGCTGGATCACGCCATCAAACAGGGAACAACCATACCACCAAATCCAGCTAAGGAAAAAGGGAAGGATGTCGTCGAGGATGAGGATGAAGACATGCTCGAAGATTTCGACGACAGTGAGGGAGAAGAGCTCAACATCATCTGCATCGTGTCCATCCTACCTGCAGAATTCGATAGAATCTCAGAGGTCACTGAAAGCGAGGAAGACTACTATGTCGACGACGAACCAGATGACAATCCTTTGTGTTATTATGTGATGCAGAGAGGATCCGTCGAAGATGAAAGAGCTATCTTCCAAAGGCCAACCGAGCAAATGAAGAGCCATTTGAAACCGCTATTTGTTTGGGCCAGAGTCGAGGAGAAGGGTGTTAACAAAGTCCTTGTCGACGGGGGAGCTGCAATTAACCTCATGCCCGGATTTATGCTCAAGAAGTTAGGAAAAACTGAAGCGGATCTAATCTCACATGACATGGTGCTTTCCGATTATGAAGGAAAGACAGGTTCTTCCCTAGGGGCAATCATGTTGAACATAACCGTAGGAACAGTAGCCCGTTCCACATTGTTCATTGTGGTCCCTTCAAAGGCCAATTACAATTTGCTGCTGGGAAGAGAATGGATTCATGGCGTGGGGGCAGTGCCTTCGACCTTACACCAACGTATATCCATTTGGAAAGCTGATGGAGTTGTTGAAAATGTACAAGCAGATCAAAGCTACTATTTAGCAGAAACAAGCTACGTTGGTAAGAAGAATTTCGAGAAGAGTTTAGCCACAATTGCTCCTTTAGACACAGTAGCTAGCCAGTACTTCAACCCCTACTCAGAGTACTCAGTAACGTTGGATCCCATCCGGGGCCTAAACCTCAATGAAGCATGTAAACCTGATGCCATGAGTGGATGGCACAGTGATGAAGAGAAAGATGCCACTGATGGGTGGCAAGCCAATGATAAAGATGATTAATTCGAGCATGGCTCGAATTTCGGCTTACGCAGCCGAAAACAAAATAAGAACGGCCTTGGAGGCCGAGAGGATAGCCAAAGAAATGGCTATAGACGAAGCTAATGTCTCAATCCTGCCTGTCGAATTGACACCTCAGGAGGAGGCAACAATAAATAAGGATGACACGTGCATAGAAATAAACGAGCGGAGTGCTGAGGAATGCGGATTCGAGGACCTTTGCAATCTGAGGCTAGATTGCATCTATGATGAAGGCCCATTAGGCTTCGAGAAGCCAGTGGTCGAATTTTCCAAGAGAATGGAAGCGCAAGACCCTTTAGAAGAAGTAGACCTGGGTGATGGCTTAGAAAAGAGGCCAACGTATATTAGTGCTCTCATTGACCCGGAGCTAAAAGACAGGATGGTGAAATTACTCAAGGAATTCAAAGACTGTTTCGCTTGGGATTACGATGAAATGCCTGGCCTCAGTCGAGAAGTGGTGGAATTGAAGTTACCCATCAAAGAAAACAAGAAACCAGTCAAGCAACTGCCCAGGAGGTTCCATCCAGATGTGTTGGTGAAAATCAAGGAAGAAATCGAAAGACTCCTCAGGTGTAAATTTATCAGAACAGCTCGATATGTGGACTGGTTAGCCAACGTGGTTCCAGTAATCAAGAAGAATGGAAAGATGAGAGTTTGCATAGATTTCCGAGATCTTAACGCCGCCACTCCAAAAGACGAGTATCACATGCCTATTGCTGAGATGATGGTGGATTCAGCTGCAGGTCATGAATACTTAAGCTTGTTGGATGGTTACTCAGGCTACAACCAAATCTTCATAGCAGAAGAGGACGTGTCGAAAACAGATTTTCGATGTCCCGGTGCCTTGGGGACGTACGAGTGGGTGGTCATGCCATTTGGGTTGAAAAACGCTGGCGCGACCTACCAAAGGGTAATGAATACCATTTTTCATGATTTTATAGAAACCTTCATGCAAGTTTATATTGATGACATTGTGGTGAAATCCCCATCAAGGGATGACCATTTGTTGCATCTAAGGAAATCCTTTGAGAGGATGAGAAAATATGGCTTGAAGATGAATCCCCTTAAATGTGCCTTTGGTGTTATTGCAGGTGATTTTTTGGGTTTTGTGGTGCATAAAAAGGGCATCGAGATTAACAAGAACAAAGCTAAAGCCATTCTCGACACTAGTCCACCAACTAGCAAGAAACAACTGCAATCACTATTGGGAAAGATTAACTTCCTAAGGAGATTCATTGCTAACCTCAGTGAGAAGACCAAATCATTTTCCCCACTTCTTCGACTTAAAAAGGAAGATGCGTTCCGCTGGGAAGCAGAGCATCAAAAAGCGTTCGATGAACTCAGAGTGTACTTGTCTAGCCCACCTATAATGGCACCACCCATAAGAGGAAAGCCAATGAAGCTGTACATCTCTGCCACGGATGGAACCATCGGAAGCATGTTGGCTCAAGAAGATGAAGATAGCAAAGAAAGAGCCATATTTTACTTAAGCAGGGTGTTAAATGATGCAGAAACTCGATACACTATGATCGAGAAATTATGTTTATGCTTGTACTTCTCTTGTGTAAAGCTGAAATATTATATAAAGCCAATCGATGTAATGGTTTTTTCTCATTATGATATAATAAAGCACATGTTATCCAAACCTATCTTGCATAGTCGAATTGGTAAATGGGCTTTAGCCCTAACCGAGTATTCACTAACTTATGCCCCACTAAAGGCAGTTAAGGGACAAGCAATTGCTGACTTCCTGGCAGACCATACTTTGCCTCAAGAAATCATAACTTACGTAGGCATCCAACCTTGGAAACTATTTTTCGACGGTTCTAGCCATAAGAATGGCACTGGGATCGGGATGTTCATCGTATCCCCAAGGGGCATCCCCACGAAATTCAAGTTTAGGATTAAGAGTAACTGCTCAAACAATGAGGCTGAGTATGAGGCATTAACATCAGGCCTCGAGATCTTGATAGCCCTCGGGGCAAAGAATGTCGTCGTAAAAGGGGACTCTGAGTTGGTAATAAAGCAACTTACCAAGGAATACAAGTGCATTAGTGAAAATCTAGCTAGGTATTACACGAAAGCTAGTAATTTGTTGACCAAGTTCGACGAAGCTAGGCTAGGTCACGTTTCCAGAGTGGACAATCAAGAAGCCAATGAATTGGCACAAATCGCATCAGGATATATGGTCGATAAATGTAGGTTAAAAGAGCTTATCGAGGTCAAAGAAAAACTAAACCCCTCTAACCTCGACATCCTGGTCATTGACAATATGGCACCTAATGATTGGAGAAAGCCAATTGTCGATTACTTGCAGAATCCTGTGGGTACTACAGATAGGTAGAAAGACACAATCAACAAGAAAACAAAAGCAACAAGTCTCAGTCTGAGAGTGTTGTGTTGTGTTGTGTTTTGTAGAGGAAGAAGAAATTGGAGAGTCGCTGGGAGAATCTGAGAGCCGCAACCAAATTTGTGTGTGGTTTGTCTGGTTTAGCAGAGTCAAGAGTAAAATGAAAATAAGGAAACATATGATTTTGTTCTTAATTTATAAAACAAATAAAATAAAATTATACTACTATTAGTATTATCTCTTTCTAATGCTGTTTTTTTAATCGGTTCAAATTCATATAAATAAGACCTATATAATCTAATATAATTTAGTAAATTGTACATAAATTTTAATCGGTTAATGAAAAAGAGTGTTGTTGATATTTCTCATTATTATTAGTAAGTGTATTTTCTGAAGTTGGATGGTTTGGATTGGTGCAAATTACAGCACAGAAAATTTTGGAAAATCTGTTGTTGTTTCTCCCTTGAACGCGCAATTGTGCAATGCACGAGGATTTCTATTCTTTAAAAAAAACTATTTTTTTCTAAAAGCTTAACTTGATTATAACCAATTATAATAGTTAAAATATATATATCTAGATATTGAAATATTTAATAAATAATGAATGTCTGTAATTATCTTATTTTATTTTATTATTCAATGAATAAAGTTAATTATTGATTGAAAATATTAATAAAATTTAAATTTATTTTATTAAATATTTACCTTTAAAAAATTGATTGATTAATTTAAAAGAAATAATTGATTTAATTGAATTTGACTTGAATATTCTGCACATATGTTAATAGTAGCTTCACGAGAATGAAAATATAAAAAAAAAAAAAAAGTCTTCATAAACTTCAATAGTAATACTTCATTTTCTGTTTACCCACAAATATTTATTCTAATTAATTACGGTATTTACTTTATTTTCTTTTTTTCCTTTAAAAAGGAAAAAAGAGTTTTCCTTTCTGTAAAAAGAAAAATATGATCGCCAGAGATCTTTTATTTGTAAAAGTGAATTTCTAATAACTATGAGTGGCATGTAGTTACCCACCCCATTTCTTAATAATTCAATTCTCGTCCATAGAACATATCTTCTAGCCTGCGACAAGATGATTATTCAGTGTTATATCTTTGTCTTAAAAAAGTCATACTCTATAACCAAAAAAAAAAAGTCATACTCTGTGCACTAAAATTTTCATCAATTATTAAGGACATAAAGTTGTCGTACACTTTTGGGCAAGAAGGGTTACATTTGCATCTTACTTTCTTTCTCATCTCATTTTTCTTCATTTCTCTGTATTTTTTATCAAATCATAAATCATATCACTCATTTCTCTCATTTCTCTTCCTAATTATATAAAATGGAGGTGGAAATGAGATGTTAACACAACATTATTCATGATTCAATGCAATCTATCTGGCAATTAGGGATGAAGCCAAGTTTTTTTTTATGTAACACAATTTTTTTCTTCTTATCACATCACATTATATATAATATTTATTACTTGTTTTTTTTTTTACCTCTTTTTATGCCACTCAAGAAGTCTTCATTATTTGAGTATACACCACCATTTACATTTTTTTCCTACACGCTTTTCGCTCTTAGTCTTTTTTATAAAAATCAATTTGGAGTTTTTTGGTTACAAAGGAAAATTAAACAGGCAAGAGAACTACGCATACGCGTCTAGATACAACAACTTATACACAGCAGATGGCGGTTGCCCCCATATGTTGTGTTGAGACCCTTCTCTTGATGCGGCCTTTCTCGCCAGAAAGTGGAGTTTGTGGTACATCAATTAGTTTTTATCAAGAATATCCTTATTTAATTTAACTTTTATAAAATTTTCCACTTTCTTAAGCATTGATCATGCATAAAAAATTAAGAGAAGTGGGTTAAGGGAAATTGTGGAAGTTGATATTCAGTGAAAAAAAAATCGATACACTAAACTGCTTTAACTAGATTTCTTAAACTGTGTGAGTAGTTTTTTTATTCTTATAATAAGAAACAGAGTGAGTATTGTTTTTCGATGTAGTAGATCAACTCTTATGATATAAATACTATTATGTTTTAGAGGAGTGTCATCATCACACTCTTTTAAACATACTCTTCAATACACTTGTGATGTTTTAAAATAAATCAATCACATTAAGAGTGTTAAAGAGTGTGCGTGTTTAAAAGAGTTGTTACTACTAATATGGTCTAGCACAATTCTAATCAGGGTTCAATCACTGAGCGATGTGTATGGAGGATGATTTATTAGGAGAGACTTACCCACTTAATGTGATCTTAAAACTTAGAGAAAATTAATCTCATAACTTATGGTTGTCCTGAAAAGATATCTTGAGAAACAAAACAAAAAATGTGTTTTAGCATTTTTGTCTATTCATTTTAATCCTATCGAACACCAAACCATTGTTGATCCTATACATAGACTTTTATTTATATTAAAAAGGTTGAGAAATAATGTAATTGATGGGAACACACTAAAAAACCACCTGAAGAAGACCTAAAGGCTACCTATTGACAGTTTGACACGATGACGTCAACAAAAATTGTTATACGAAGAAAAGGGAACAGAGGCAACATGAAGAGAAATTTTTAACTCTCTTCATCACTTAAAGTGAATTTGTTTTCCTTGAAGCCAGCCAATAATAACACAGTTTAGAGTTTACACAAGAACTTCGTAAGTAACTTAACGACAAACACAACTAAGCTGAAGCAAGTGGAGTATTAAAGATGGACCAAAATCAATTTCAAATAACACCACTGAGCACATAGATAAGCCCAGGCACAAAGGGATTAGCCCATGAGCAGTGAGCTGGAGATGGGTATTCATCTCATGGATTCACCTCCTCCTAGGTGCAGGGATTTAATCCGTAATGATTGTGTTGGGATTTCTTTCCCTATTTCAGTCTAACTTTTCAGGGCCTCTTTGTATCAAAAAAGAAAAGTTTAATAAAATTGTCTTTCCAATCCCTTCTAACACAAACAAATCTTGCAAGCTGATAAAACGAATTGCTCTGTCAAACCTAGTCACTCTTGAAAGCTACTAACCTAGTGGCGCATGAATAAATCTTACAAGCTGGTAACCAACTACTCTTTCAACCTAGTCACTACAGTTTACATATAACTCTTGGAAGTTTGTAACCCAGTGACGCATGAGAGTTGAAATCTTATACAATCTTTAACTCTTTTAGCCATTGAGTATGCAGAGGGCATGGATCCTGCTTGCCTTGGGCAGTAGCCTTCTCCGAAAGAGAATAAAACCAACCATTCCTCCATTTGAACTGCAAGCAAAGCCAAGATACAGATAAGAGCAAATACCATAGGTATCTTGTGAATTGAATATGAGAAATGCCAGCAATTCAACTTTTTTTATCACACTTTTCATCCCACTCTATGATTTGTTCATATTTTTACAAAGTCTGACACATTTTTTTAAAAGTAATCTATTTACGAGGCAAGTGTTAAAGAATGTGTTGCTACCACTCCTCATTAAAGATTCATTCCATCAATTGTGTCATTACCTCCTTAACTGCAGTGGGAAAATGGGCTACAGCTCGCGAGTATGCACACATGCGGTCTTCCATGCCTTCTTCGAATGTTAACCCCTTTTCACTTGCTGCCGCTAATGCTAGTTCTGATATAAGGCTACACAGCTGAAAGTGTAAACATGAGTTAGTTCTGACTCCATTTTTGGTTCAATAAATCATTATATAGGCTCAAAATATTTGTCTAAAAAATCTTCACAGTTGCTTCTTTTTTGGGCTCTGTTTTATGCCCAACATCACAGTTGAAACTTGGTTCATGTTCAAATATGTATATCTACTATTTATATAAGAAGCACAATCTAGTCCAATATCAGGTCATCCATTTGGGACACAAGCTCTGTATGTCCAGGATCAACCCCTCAAACATACCACAACAGATGAATACATAGATTGTTAACTTCAAACATGTTTCATGATAACTTATTTCACCCAAAACTTGGAGCCATTTCCCAATTCATTTGCACCCCTACTTGCAAATGGCACCAACTACTAACAGATTCAGTTCTGCTAAAAAGATGCAGGAAACTGATTCTTCCATTTTGGATAGAAGAAGAAATATATATACATATATGCATGCACACACATATATAAAAGACTCTGATTGCAATCACAAACCATCCAATTAACTACACAACTCAATCTATACATGTACATATTACAATATTATCTTCCAACCAAGCGAATGTTTATTGACAGAACACGCAATTTAACTATGAGAAAATGGCAATTGCAAAGCTTACTTCCAAGTGGAATTCCTTTTCCACGTTACCTACAGAAACCCCTCCATGACGTGCTCCAACAAGCATGACAGAACAAATCCATATGAGCTTCTCTAACATCTGCTTTTGAAATGCTTCCTTGTCAAGAACCTGGCTTTCGAAACAGATCAACCCGTGATATGTTATCAGATGTGTACAGATTCACAACAATTTCACTTTTAAGAAAGAACAAAGTAAATAGTCAAATAAATTACAGTACATGACATTCAAAACACTCAAATCTACTAGAAAGAAAAGAGCATTGCAAGATAAATTTAATTCACACCTTGCAAGAGAGGCCTCCAGCATGTAATCTTGCAGAAACAACAGAAGCCCATTTGCCATAAGCAGCAGTCAACCCTTCAGGATTGGTATCAGTCTTTCCATCAATAGGGGTTTCTCCTAGTTTTGACACAGCAAAATAAGCCAACACCTGGTTTGCATCACTCAAACCTTTACTCTGAAGCCAAGGGTCCAGCATTCCATTCTGGAAAAACACCAAATCTGCCACACCCCATCAACCCATTCATCCTCAATCACAGAACCTCACAATCACAAACCATAAATATGGAAGAATTGAAGAACATACCATTCCATCTAGAAGGAGGAGTAGACTGAAGCACAGAATCAAGGTCATCATTCCTGGTACAAACCAAGATGGGGCCCTCAAATTCAAGAGGCACGAACTCTCCTCGCCCAAGGAGAAGATCTTCCCCGCTACCCATTTCTTGCAAAGCTCTTCCCACCCTGCCGCCGCCGACAATGACGGCGGGCATGACCTTGGTGGCGACGCTGGTGGCCATGGCGGAGACTCTGAATCGGGAGGTGGTGGAGGGTGAGGGAAACGTGAGAGTTGAGGTGGAAAGGGGGAAAATGAGTGAGCTGGTCATAGCTGTTCATTCACACAAAAAGTGACGGTGGTGGAGGGAAACAACAAACGAAAAAATGGACATTGGGTTTGAGATGTTTTGAGGATGTGTGAAGCGATGTGATTGTGTTTGTCAGTATCCAAGTTACTCACACCATTGCCACTCGTTTTCGGTTGTCATTGATTTTATTGTGGGAACTGGGGAAGGTTATGTCTCACGTTTCACATTTTTTCCATTTGTTTACGACTTGTCACTTTATCATGAGCTTTTGCTAAATGGACTCAAACCGAACACGTACCAAGGGCATGTGCTTTTCTAATTCTACTTTTCATCCCCTAGTATTATACTCCCTCAAATTAATTAGAGTGTTTGCAGTTCGGTTTGGACTGGTTTTAGGTGAAACCAGAAATCGATTCAATCAAAATTCATTGGTTCAGTTTTGATCCATTGTTAGCAAAAAAAAAAAAAAAAAATCTAAAACCGAACCGATGATGAACGGTTTGGATTGGTTCGGTTGATCTATTTCACAACTTCTTCTTTTTTTGTAAACATCAATTCCACAACTTTAAATGTATGGCAGTCACGTATGATTCACAACTTGTTAAGCCAAAATTACAAGCATTACAATTATCGACACCATGGTACAAAAAATGGTTTCTCGACAGAAGGGGTTGGGCGAAGCCGGCAACTCAGCACACGATGTCCCTCAAGGACAAGTTAGTAAAAGCCATAACTCGACACACTCAGAAGATGAAGAAATCTCGATCACCTTAATGGAAGAGGCAGTTACCGAATAACAAGCGATTACAAGCACGTGCGTACACCCACGATGCCACGAATAGCAACGGTTGCCCACGACTCAGAACCACCCACGTGGCAATAGAGTCACGTGCGCGAAGACCATCGGCTAAACGTGGGGTATGGCGCCAAAATTCAAAACCCACGAAGCCATCGTGCATCCAAGGAAAACCGCCAAGAACATGGGCAGAAAGAACAATATAAATAGAGGAAGCAGCAGCAGAAGAAGGGGTTCCCAACTAGAAAACTCTGAAAACTCACTAAAAGCTCTAAACGTCCGCATCAATGAGACTTCGAGAGCAGAACGTGATGATGGAGGAGTATGTTGCAGAACCAACGCTTTAATTTCCTTGCATTTCAGTTTGTTAATTCCCAGTTCTTATGTGTAGCTTGTTTTGTCGAAATTTGCTTTCATGTTATTTTGGTTTGCTTAACTATTTTGTAATCGACTCATATTCAATAAAATCCAGTTTCGTTTGAAGTTGTTTATTGTTGTCGAAAACACATCCGTCCACACACTACACTTTGGCAAAACGTTTTCTCAAAAGGACCCTGAAATCTAAACTTCCTTTAGTCGAACTAAGAGGATATTTGTTTACCAAAAATCCGTGTAAACAAATTGGCACACCCAGTGGGACCGTTTTTGTGAAAACTAAGTTTTACAGAAGTGTTTTGTGTGTTTTGTTTGCTGCATGCTATTTGGTATTTGCTACTTGCCTTGATTGTGATTTATATGCATCTGAGAAGTGGTAAGAGTTTGAGTATGGCAAGCAATCGAGGAAGAACCTCCCCTCAAGGATCTAACGTGGGTAATCAGAGTAGTCCCGGGGGAAGTAGTGGTAATAATAATGAAGAAGTGTCTACTGGAATGGGGCATGGCACCAGTATGCCAACCCAGAACGTGGCAATTTCTGCAGTTGCAGAAATGCCTGTATCTACATCAGTACAGGCACAAATTGTTCCAACGATTACGAGGGACATGCCTTATGGTATGCCTACATCTATGATGCAAGGCATACAAGGCACGTATTCGACGTTCCCTGAAAATGTTCCCCCATTCAGCATACCCCCTTTTGGGGCAAATGGAACAATGTTAAACCTGGGAAGTCGTGTTAGTCCCCCTATTCCTGGATCTAGTTCACAAATTTATTTATCTACAGGTATGAATAATGGTTCACTTCAAGCCATTAGGCAGCAAGTAGATGATAGTAACCATGAAATGGTTAACATGCTATCTCGACAGATAGGTGAGCTAATCAACCCTGTGCTCCAAAATAATAATGCCAATAATCAGCATTTGGCACGACAGATGGATCGTTTGGCGACAGCCCTGGGGGCACCAGTCGAAATCCAACCGGCACCAGGGATTAACCAAGTCCCGTTGCCTAACCATGTCCCTGCCCCGGTGCGCTATCAGGCGCCGCAACACCAAGAGATGAGGGCAAACCCTTTGTACGAGGCAGTGCAGCCACCATTGCAAAATGTGTATATGGTAAACAGGGAAGAACACGCTGATGGTGTGCTAGAAAGAATTCTACACCAGAACGCTGGGGGGCAACAAAATGTTGCTGCTGTGGTGGAGCAATTGTTGAACCAACATGGTTTCAACGTGGGTTTCGCGAATAGACCCCATTTTGTGTCAGCCTTTACAGAGGAGGTTCTCGAATCAGAACTTCCTCGAGGCTGGAAGGTCCCCAAATTCACTAAGTTCTCAGGGGATTCAGGAGAGTCCACGGTAGAACACATAGCCAGGTACCAAATCGAAGCAGGAGACTTAGCCATCAATGAGAATTTGAAAATGAAGTACTTCCCGAGTTCTCTAACCAAAAATGCATTTACCTGGTTCACCACCCTCGCTCCTAGGTCAGTCCATACATGGGCCCAGTTGGAAAGAATTTTCCATGAACAGTTCTTTAGGGGAGAGTGCAAAGTAAGTTTGAAGGACCTGGCTAGTGTCAAAAGAAAGCCAGCAGAGTCTATTGATGATTACCTAAACAGGTTTAGGATGCTTAAATCTCGATGCTTCACCCATGTTCCTGAACACGAGCTAGTTGTCTTAGCCGCTGGTGGTCTAGAGTATTCTATTAGAAAGAAGATCGACACTCAGTATATTCGAGATATGTCTTTGCTCGCAGATAGAGTGAGGCACATCGAATTGCTAAAGGCCGAAAAGTCAGAGGAAAGGGCCAAGACTACTAAGTGGCCAAAGAAGGAGAAGGTAGCGTACATAGATGCGGATTCAGTAGGTCAGAGTCCATGTGTCTATCGAGAAGTCCCTGCGGACGTCGATTTGAATGACGTCAATCTGGTTGAACTTGTGTCTGATGGTTTGCTTGTGGTCCCCAAAGACCAAAAACTTCCTTCTCCTGAACAAAGGAAAGGGAAGAAGTATTGCAAATATCATAACTTTTTTGGTCATTGGACCTCACAATGTGTTCGTTTCAGGGACCTCGTGCAGGGGGCATTGGACTCAGGAAGGCTCAAGTATGACGAAAAAGCCAAAAGTCAAATGAAGATTGACTCCGACCCACTGCAGGTAGCTGAAGCCAACTACATGGAACCTTTCTACATTGGCATGGTTGACATTTCCGAGAAGCTGAATCTGGGCCTGACACTCGAGGAGGCAAAGGAGGAAAACACGGCTGTCGAAGAACCAGACGTCGTGAAAGAAGTGAACTTGGAAGAGGTTTACCCCAAGGCTGGAGAAACCCTTGTCGAGTTTCTATCCCGCAGCAAAGATGGCGAGAAAGAAGTTATGCTGTGCCCTCGATGCAGCGCTGTTTTCGACAAATCCGCAGCCAAGGCCTATCAAGATTCAGAAATGAAAAGGCATTATCAGAGGAAGGCTCCTGTATCCAGGAGACTGAAGTACCCTCACGAGGAGTGGGTCGAAAGAGACCAGGAAATCGATGGCCATAAAGGCCAGAAAACAAGCAGTAAAGACAAAACTTACCTCCCCAATGCTGGATTGCCAAGAAACCAATGGTTCAGGCCAACGCCTCCAAGGCCAAAACCATACCCTAAGTGGCAGAAAATCGACTTAGGCCAGGGATCCTCTTACATCAACAATTCCCGTGTGTCACGAAGCTACTCCTATGGCTCTGAGAACTACTATGCTCCCGAACAGATGACCAGGACTCAGTTCAGGCGTTTTTTGAGGAAAAGGAAAGCTGAGAGGGAAAGAGGTGGCAAGTTCCGTTCACTATGGGACATAAAGCCAGAAGACAACTCTCGCAATGAACCTAGTGTGGCGTCGATTATCAACCAGCTGGATCACGCCATCAAACAGGGAACAACCATACCACCAAATCCAGCTAAGGAAAAAGGGAAGGATGTCGTCGAGGATGAGGATGAAGACATGCTCGAAGATTTCGACGACAGTGAGGGAGAAGAGCTCAACATCATCTGCATCGTGTCCATCCTACCTGCAGAATTCGATAGAATCTCAGAGGTCACTGAAAGCGAGGAAGACTACTATGTCGACGACGAACCAGATGACAATCCTTTGTGTTATTATGTGATGCAGAGAGGATCCGTCGAAGATGAAAGAGCTATCTTCCAAAGGCCAACCGAGCAAATGAAGAGCCATTTGAAACCGCTATTTGTTTGGGCCAGAGTCGAGGAGAAGGGTGTTAACAAAGTCCTTGTCGACGGGGGAGCTGCAATTAACCTCATGCCCGGATTTATGCTCAAGAAGTTAGGAAAAACTGAAGCGGATCTAATCTCACATGACATGGTGCTTTCCGATTATGAAGGAAAGACAGGTTCTTCCCTAGGGGCAATCATGTTGAACATAACCGTAGGAACAGTAGCCCGTTCCACATTGTTCATTGTGGTCCCTTCAAAGGCCAATTACAATTTGCTGCTGGGAAGAGAATGGATTCATGGCGTGGGGGCAGTGCCTTCGACCTTACACCAACGTATATCCATTTGGAAAGCTGATGGAGTTGTTGAAAATGTACAAGCAGATCAAAGCTACTATTTAGCAGAAACAAGCTACGTTGGTAAGAAGAATTTCGAGAAGAGTTTAGCCACAATTGCTCCTTTAGACACAGTAGCTAGCCAGTACTTCAACCCCTACTCAGAGTACTCAGTAACGTTGGATCCCATCCGGGGCCTAAACCTCAATGAAGCATGTAAACCTGATGCCATGAGTGGATGGCACAGTGATGAAGAGAAAGATGTCACTGATGGGTGGCAAGCCAATGATAAAGATGATTAATTCGAGCATGGCTCGAATTTCGGCTTACGCAGCCGAAAACAAAATAAGAACGGCCTTGGAGGCCGAGAGGATAGCCAAAGAAATGGCTATAGACGAAGCTAATGTCTCAATCCTGCCTGTCGAATTGACACCTCAGGAGGAGGCAACAATAAATAAGGATGACACGTGCATAGAAATAAACGAGCGGAGTGCTGAGGAATGCGGATTCGAGGACCTTTGCAATCTGAGGCTAGATTGCATCTATGATGAAGGCCCATTAGGCTTCGAGAAGCCAGTGGTCGAATTTTCCAAGAGAATGGAAGCGCAAGACCCTTTAGAAGAAGTAGACCTGGGTGATGGCTTAGAAAAGAGGCCAACGTATATTAGTGCTCTCATTGACCCGGAGCTAAAAGACAGGATGGTGAAATTACTCAAGGAATTCAAAGACTGTTTCGCTTGGGATTACGATGAAATGCCTGGCCTCAGTCGAGAAGTGGTGGAATTGAAGTTACCCATCAAAGAAAACAAGAAACCAGTCAAGCAACTGCCCAGGAGGTTCCATCCAGATGTGTTGGTGAAAATCAAGGAAGAAATCGAAAGACTCCTCAGGTGTAAATTTATCAGAACAGCTCGATATGTGGACTGGTTAGCCAACGTGGTTCCAGTAATCAAGAAGAATGGAAAGATGAGAGTTTGCATAGATTTCCGAGATCTTAACGCCGCCACTCCAAAAGACGAGTATCACATGCCTATTGCTGAGATGATGGTGGATTCAGCTGCAGGTCATGAATACTTAAGCTTGTTGGATGGTTACTCAGGCTACAACCAAATCTTCATAGCAGAAGAGGACGTGTCGAAAACAGCTTTTCGATGTCCCGGTGCCTTGGGGACGTACGAGTGGGTGGTCATGCCATTTGGGTTGAAAAACGCTGGCGCGACCTACCAAAGGGTAATGAATACCATTTTTCATGATTTTATAGAAACCTTCATGCAAGTTTATATTGATGACATTGTGGTGAAATCCCCATCAAGGGATGACCATTTGTTGCATCTAAGGAAATCCTTTGAGAGGATGAGAAAATATGGCTTGAAGATGAATCCCCTTAAATGTGCCTTTGGTGTTATTGCAGGTGATTTTTTGGGTTTTGTGGTGCATAAAAAGGGCATCGAGATTAACAAGAACAAAGCTAAAGCCATTCTCGACACTAGTCCACCAACTAGCAAGAAACAACTGCAATCACTATTGGGAAAGATTAACTTCCTAAGGAGATTCATTGCTAACCTCAGTGAGAAGACCAAATCATTTTCCCCACTTCTTCGACTTAAAAAGGAAGATGCGTTCCGCTGGGAAGCAGAGCATCAAAAAGCGTTCGATGAACTCAGAGTGTACTTGTCTAGCCCACCTATAATGGCACCACCCATAAGAGGAAAGCCAATGAAGCTGTACATCTCTGCCACGGATGGAACCATCGGAAGCATGTTGGCTCAAGAAGATGAAGATAGCAAAGAAAGAGCCATATTTTACTTAAGCAGGGTGTTAAATGATGCAGAAACTCGATACACTATGATCGAGAAATTATGTTTATGCTTGTACTTCTCTTGTGTAAAGCTGAAATATTATATAAAGCCAATCGATGTAATGGTTTTTTCTCATTATGATATAATAAAGCACATGTTATCCAAACCTATCTTGCATAGTCGAATTGGTAAATGGGCTTTAGCCCTAACCGAGTATTCACTAACTTATGCCCCACTAAAGGCAGTTAAGGGACAAGCAATTGCTGACTTCCTGGCAGACCATACTTTGCCTCAAGAAATCATAACTTACGTAGGCATCCAACCTTGGAAACTATTTTTCGACGGTTCTAGCCATAAGAATGGCACTGGGATCGGGATGTTCATCGTATCCCCAAGGGGCATCCCCACGAAATTCAAGTTTAGGATTAAGAGTAACTGCTCAAACAATGAGGCTGAGTATGAGGCATTAACATCAGGCCTCGAGATCTTGATAGCCCTCGGGGCAAAGAATGTCGTCGTAAAAGGGGACTCTGAGTTGGTAATAAAGCAACTTACCAAGGAATACAAGTGCATTAGTGAAAATCTAGCTAGGTATTACACGAAAGCTAGTAATTTGTTGACCAAGTTCGACGAAGCTAGGCTAGGTCACGTTTCCAGAGTGGACAATCAAGAAGCCAATGAATTGGCACAAATCGCATCAGGATATATGGTCGATAAATGTAGGTTAAAAGAGCTTATCGAGGTCAAAGAAAAACTAAACCCCTCTAACCTCGACATCCTGGTCATTGACAATATGGCACCTAATGATTGGAGAAAGCCAATTGTCGATTACTTGCAGAATCCTGTGGGTACTACAGATAGAAAGACAAAATACAGGGCAATGAGCTATGTCATCATGGGAAACGAGCTATTCAAGAAAAACATCGACGGAACACTACTGAAGTGTTTAAGTGAAGACGACGCGTTCATAGCGATCTCGGCCGTTCACGACGGGCTATATGGTGCACACCAGGCAGGAATCAAGATGAAGTGGATCCTATTTCGACAAGGGATGTATTGGCCTACTATTATGAAAGATTGTATGGAGTATGCCAAGAGGTGCCAAGATTGTCAGAGACACGCGGGGATACAACATGTGCCAGCAAGTGAACTACACTCGATCATTAAGCCTTGGCCATTCAGGGGTTGGGCTTTAGACCTAATTGGCGAAATTAACCCATGTTCTTCTAGGCAGCATAAGTACATCATAGTGGCTATAGATTACTTTACCAAGTGGGTAGAGGCAATTCCTCTACAAAATGTGACCCAGGACACGGTGATCGAGTTCATTCAGAATCACATAGTGTACCGCTTTGGGCTACCTGAGTCACTTACTACAGACCAAGGCACAGTGTTTGTAGGCCAAAAGGTAGCATCATTCGCAGAATCTTGGGGTATAAAACTCCTAACCTCGACCCCCTATTATGCTCAAGCGAATGGTCAAGTCGAAGCGGCCAACAAAACGTTGATCTCCTTGATTAAAAAACATGTTGGTCGAAAACCTAAAAACTGGCATCAAACGTTAGGCCAAGTGCTTTGGGCTTACAGGAATTCACCTAAGGAATCTACCGGAGCAACGCCTTTTCGACTAGCATATGGTCAAGAAGCGGTACTACCAGTAGAAGTATATTTACAGTCATGCAGAATTCAAAGGCAAGAGGAAATTCCAAGTGAAGATTATTGGAGTATGATGCTTGACGAATTAGTCAATCTCGACGAAGAAAGACTATTGGTGTTGGATACCTTAACCAGGCAAAAGGATCGCATTGCTAAAGCTTATAACAAAAAGGTTAGAGCTAAATCTTTTATGCTTGGTGATTACGTATGGAAGGTCGTCTTACCAATTGATAAAAAAGATAAACGTTACGGAAAATGGTCCCCAAACTGGGAAGGCCCTTTTTCAGTCGAGAAAGTACTTTTAAACAACGCTTATTCGATTAAGGAATTAGGAGGTAATCGACAAATGACGATAAATGGCAAATATTTAAAAACGTATAAGCCAACATTGCATGAGATAAACATCGAATAAAGAAGTAAAAGAGAATCAATTGCCAAATGCGAATGTTTTATTGAATAGAATAGAGCATTACAACTATGGCAAAGAAATTTTAAAAAGGAGGGTTGGCCCTACAACTATTGTATCTGGCCCTAAGAGGCTCCATGCGCCTCAAGACATCTTCTTGTTGGGATTCCAGTCGCGATTTCTCCTGTCGAATATCCAGCTCTTCACGGGCAGTAGAAGAAAGCTTGTCCACCAAGGGTTTCAGAGCTCCCACATTCCCCTCGAGTTTCGCCTGGCTAAGAGCAGCCTTCAACTCTTCATACTCCTCCATCTTCTCATCAATCTGGTGTTCAGCAAAGAACACTCGAGCAGTAAGCTCCCGGTGTTCTTCATATAGAGGTACAGCTTCGTGCAGGAGGCCCAAGAACTCCTGAAGAGGAATTCTTACCGAGGCAATAATATTCCTCGAAAGAAGTTGGTTAATGAGCCCCGTAAGCTCTTCAGCCAAAGGGAGGAAAGAGTGCAACTCCCAGAATAAGTCTTGATCAAAAGCCAAGTTCCGGATCTGGTTAAGAACACGACGGCTAGCCATGACTGAAGGGAGTTATGAAAGCAGGAAAAGAATTCTGGAAAAGAAACAAGGGAGAGTTTGGAGAAGTTACTGAAAAGGAGTAACAAAAAACGCTCCATTTATAGGGTAACAACCAAGGAATGCATTAATTAGTGGCAATCAGTTGCCAACTCTTCATCTTACGGTTATAGGCCATGCAGATTACCACCACCATCGTGAATAGCTTTGGCTTTTAATGAACAAAGACTTGCATTGAATCAAGAAAACGTGGTATAAGATTGCAATAAATTGGTTCATTCCCCAGAAACAAAGCGACGACTGTGTGAGGGGGTGCAAGGAAGTTTGAGCGATGCAACAATAAATGAATAGCCGTCAAAATAAATGCGTAGTGGAAACTGAAAAGACTTGGCAAATTAAACGTCAAATTGTATGGCTTAGGTGCCAAAACCATTGTCGAAATATTACACGCAATTGGCATCGAAAGCCATGGTTAGAATTGTGCCATCATTACATATTAATAAAGAAAAAAAGTCCTACAGCAGGGTCTTAAAAGAGTTCAAACAATCAGCAAAGGTGACAATCTTGGCATCGAGACCCTTCTTCACAGCCTGATCAATCTCCAATTCCTTGATAACCTCTTTTGTCGAGATGATCAGAGCCTTGGAGTCTTTAGTAAGCACGTCCAATTGATCCTTCACAGCAGGGCCTTCCTCGACCAAATCAGCTCGCTTTTTCTCCAGTTTGGTAATCTCTCGGTGCAGCTCTTCAAGTTTGATGTCGACTTCAGAGATTTCATCTGCGATCAAAACCTTCCTAGCAGTGAACTTCTTGAAGTCCTCTTTCATTGCTGCAACTTGAGCTTTACCAGCAGAGACTTTTGCTTCCTTAAAGCTGACAGCTTGACCAACGTCCTTGATTTGATGAAAGGTGGCCGAAGCATCCACTAAAAAAGATTGAAGGTTAGCCAAAGCAGCAGCCTGTTGAGAGTCGAGTTTTTGGCCAAGAAGGAAGACAAGCAATTCCTTAGCAGCATGGCTTGCTTGAGGATCAGCTTGGATCTGGTCGAGAAACCCATTGGCGAAGACAATAGCCTTCAGCCGACCCATACTCTCCTCGATCTGCTGAGAATTGGCTACCCCACTTGATTGAGCAGTCTCAGCAGTAGCATCAACTTGACGGGGTGGAGAGTCCCATTCCAAGGTGCCATCGAGGAAGCTATCCAAAGCTGCCAGCGGGTCCTCCTCAAATAAAGTGTCGAGCTTTTCACTAGACACATGAGATGAAGAGCCACCCTTGTTTTGAGGCGAATGTTGCACAGTGGCAGTCGATTTTGGAGGAGGCATAGGGCTGTCATCTTTGCCTGGAAGGGGCTCCGTTTCGCGGATGGGAGAAGCTGTACCCTGAGTCTCCTGCAAGAAAAACCCCTTTTATGTCCTTTCGATAAAGTAAAACGCATATTAAAGGAGTCAACAAAACATGAAAAGTATAAAGATACCTGGCAAGCAGAGTCTTTGGAAGGGCTCGAGTTGGTGGAGCTTCTGGAACGGCGAGGAGACTTATGACGAGATTTGCTCCTGACCTTCCTCCTTCCCTCAAATGAGGAGGTCTTCTTAGCTGAGGATGCGGCCTTGGGAGGTTTCTCGACACCTTCAGTTTTGGATTTTGCAGGAATGGGAGCTGGGGAATTCTCACGGGATGGAGGATTGGAGGTAGAGTGCTCATGAACATCAGTCTAAAGGAAACAAAACAAACAAGAGATGACTCAGATTAGGAAACCACGGGTTAAAAATATCACAAGGTACCCTCGAGAATGGAGAACATACCTGAATGGCGGCGCCGCCACCACCCTCTTTGTCAGCGACTTCTGTTTGAGCATCAGATGCCAACGTAGAAGCCCCACTAGGGGTGGAAACACCAACCCCCTTGGCCCTCTTCTGACTGGCCGAAGCAACAGGCTTAGGTTTCCGTTTCCGGCTCTGTCGAAATATACGTCAGCCCATAATCCAAGGAAATCGAAAAGGAAAAGGTAAAAGCATGAGGAAAGTACCTTGAGCTTGTCAGCAAGACTGACATCATCATCCTCATCATCATCATCATCATCCTCAATCACGACCGGCTGGTCCTTGGAGGAATGAGCCACTGGGGAAATAACTTGAGGAGCTGGTCGAATAATGACTTCAGCTGCAAACAAAAGAAAAATTAAGAAGTAAAACAGGAAAACCAAGGCCAAGTCGAAGTATTACCTTGACCAATACGCATGTTCAGCGATATGTGGTTGAAGATTTCGACGGGCACATGATACGGAAAGTTCCATAGGTGGTACTTAGTCCAAGTCACTCGCTTTCGAGGAGGTAGAGCTTGATTGGCCAATACATTTATGTTTATATGGTCAACCCATTTAGGCAAGACCGGTGGAAAAGCCAATGCAAACTTACTCGTAGGCAAAGACGGGAACCTAAAGCCAGTTTTTCGAATAACAAAAGATAGACCTTCCTCACCAGGAGGAACCACTAACTTGGATTTCTTAGCTTTAAGTTCCCATTTTTGCCTTAATACTTGAGCTGCTTGCGCAACTGTATCTCGAAGGCGAAGAGTTGGGTAATATACCACACCGAAGAACTCTTGAAAAGATCGAATTTCTGCCAGGTGCATACCTTTGGTCTTCTTCGGATCCTGCTTCTGCAAAAGAAAAGCATCTGTCATGCATTGCAGACAATCGACGAGGGGCTTCGAAATTTGAGCCCAATACTCAGACCACCAGGCTTTGAAAGCATTAGTGGCATAATATGAAGGAGCGTAAGTGAAGGGGCTCAGGTTGAGGAGTTTCTTGTTATAAAATTGAACAGTCTTGTCGAAAACAGAAACCCTCTTAATAGTTCCGGGGTACAGGACTAGACTCTTGTCAAATAAAGTGTTGGGTAGAACTTGGCTAAGCCCAAACTGTCGAGAAACCAATTGAGGGTTGTAGCCACATAGAGTGTAGTCACTGCTAGCAAAGCCCACAGTTAAAACCCTAGGAGATAAGAGGGTCCTCCAAAGTGTGATGTGGTGCTCCTTGGGCAACGCAGAATCAGAGGCATTAGGATAAGAATTCCTCAGCCAGAAAGGGCCACGAATAGCCTTGCTGTAAGGAGAGAAACTGGAACGGTAGTGTTTCAGCTCGAGAAACATGGTAAAGTACTTCCTGAAGTCCGCTTCGAAACTCGACGCATCATAAGCAGGGGTCAGGGTCTCGAGCCTATGGGCATCAATCCTGGTGTTAGAAGCAGTTAGAGGATTATCTTGTACCGGCAGAAGAGATTCGAAGACTGCATTCAACCAAAGTTGAAACAGCCAAAGTGGTCCAGCCGCATTCAGAGAGACGGTCTTGGTGTTCCGGATATCCTCGACAGCTTCATTCAGCATTTTATACAGGTTGCCAAGGACGAGCCTAGCCATAGCAAGTTGTCGACCCTCGTGAAGCAGATTGGCTAAAGGCAAAAGCTTGGCGGGTATGCGCAAAGATTTGGTGCAAAAGACATAAGCAGACAGCCAATACAGCAAGAAAGCGACATGCTCAGCATCAGACACCTCACCACTCTCGACATAATGGTCCTTAATGAATCGACTAAACGAAATGTTGTCAGTAGGAATCGAGATGGGTTTAACAGGAGCAGGTGCAGAATGATAATCATCACCAATGGGCCACAATCCGGTGATAGCAGCAACATCCAAAAGGGTGGGGGTGATCATACCAAAGGGAACATGAAGGCAATTAGTGGACCTCTCCCAGAAATAAAGTGCACTCAACAGCATAGCAGGGTTATACGAGATTGGAGATCTCGACAACTGAATCAAGTCGAAAATCCCTACATCCTTCCAGTGTTGTTTCTTATCTCCCTCAACCCTATCTAACCATTTCAGGTAGGCCTTGTCGTTAGCAGAAGGGTTAGGAGGGGCCGAACGAAAGGCTCGTTTCGGGTCAGAAAGAAATGGCATACGGTAAGAGGGTTGAAATGCCAAAATGAGCTCCTCTCCCCTAACGCTAGGATGAAATGATTCATGTTCTTCAGGGAGACTATTGGGCCTATCATGCTTCACTACTTTCAAAGGGCCCAAAATGGCGCGTAAAGTACCATTAACAGAGAAAGGAATGAGTACCTGGGATTTCCAGATAGCTCTCTTCTCTACTTCGTTGGGAGGTTCTGGGATTGGCACGCGTTTGGACTCATCCAGCTTAAGCTCGGTGGCCAACGGAATGGTTTGCTCAGGATTGGAAGCCATTGAAGGACGCAGCAAGTGTTTCAGAGAAGACGGAAGAAGATGAAGTGATGAAGTCTGGAAGAAGAAGTTGCAGGTTGGATGAAAGAGTAAAGCTTGAACAAGGAATACCAAGAGGGTATTTATAAACGGAAGGGGAAACGGAACCCAAGCCGCATTGAGCAGCAATTTATAAAAACTTTGGGTTCCAAGCGATTATTTTATTAATTAATTCATGTCACCTCTCAGCTTTTTGGCATAGGTGAAATCATGGCCCTAAAAAGGCTATAACTGTCAGCTAGTGGAGAAGTCACCAGACGTTATGGCTGCCGATTGGACTTGAAGATCGAATGGTCGAGAGCACAAAGCATTTGAATCGTTGGAATTGAACGGCTGCGATAAGAAAAAATGCTTGGTGTCTTTGAGCTAAAGCAGTCGACAACCAACATTTTTGGGGGGCAACTGTTAAGCCAAAATTACAAGCATTACAATTATCGACACCATGGTACAAAAAATGGTTTCTCGACAGAAGGGGTTGGGCGAAGCCGGCAACTCAGCACACGATGTCCCTCAAGGACAAGTTAGTAAAAGCCATAACTCGACACACTCAGAAGATGAAGAAATCTCGATCACCTTAATGGAAGAGGCAGTTACCGAATAACAAGCGATTACAAGCACGTGCGTACACCCACGATGCCACGAATAGCAACGGTTGCCCACGACTCAGAACCACCCACGTGGCAATAGAGTCACGTGCGCGAAGACCATCGGCTAAACGTGGGGTATGGCGCCAAAATTCAAAACCCACGAAGCCATCGTGCATCCAAGGAAAACCGCCAAGAACATGGGCAGAAAGAACAATATAAATAGAGGAAGCAGCAGCAGAAGAAGGGGTTCCCAACTAGAAAACTCTGAAAACTCACTAAAAGCTCTAAACGTCCGCATCAATGAGACTTCGAGAGCAGAACGTGATGATGGAGGAGTATGTTGCAGAACCAACGCTTTAATTTCCTTGCATTTCAGTTTGTTAATTCCCAGTTCTTATGTGTAGCTTGTTTTGTCGAAATTTGCTTTCATGTTATTTTGGTTTGCTTAACTATTTTGTAATCGACTCATATTCAATAAAATCAAGTTTCGTTTGAAGTTGTTTATTGTTGTCGAAAACACATCCGTCCACACACTACACTTTGGCAAAACGTTTTCTCAAAAGGACCCTGAAATCTAAACTTCCTTTAGTCGAACTAAGAGGATATTTGTTTACCAAAAATCCGTGTAAACACAACTTAACAATGCATATAAATGATAAATCAATAACTCAATCATAGCTTAATCACAAATCCATAATCTTTTTTTCCTCTAAGTGCTAAGCGGACAATTATTATGAAAAAGATGGAGTACTAATTTGGGGTAATTTTGATCCGTGAGTTTTTATCGCTTAATTTTTCAAATGCGTTAATTCATCGCTTAATGTGTCACGGTGTCACTATAAGTTAGTCTCTAAACTTAGACCATTTACAATAGTGTGTTGAAAGGGGAAGAATTTGGTGTTGAATGGGTGCAATTAGGGGTGGCAAAATGGGCTTGGCCCGCTGGACCAGCCCGTTTGGCCCACCTTTTTTGACGGGTTGGGTTGGAATTTTGAACCCAAATTTAAAAGTGGGTCAACCCAACTCAACCCGTATTTTGGCGGGTTAATGACGGGTTGGGTTGGGTTAGCCCGCCAACCCATTTTTCACTTTTTTTTTGAAATTTTTTAAAATTTCTTTCTATTTTTATTCTTTTAGTAGATTATTGTAAGGTGCGCATATAATACGACAGACCTAAACTAAAAAAAAAAATTATTTTGAAAACTCCCTTCAATGGATTCACCTATATAAGTTGCTGCTCTTATTCGTAGGTTATGTTTTATCTAAAACTTTCATGACTACTCGACATTATATTTTATAATTGTTGATTAACTATTATTGGCTAAAGTAAACTCTTGTTGCTAGTGAGGTTACAGTTTTACAACTTTTAATAACCACACATGATAAATATTTTTTTGTTATTGCTATTGGTGAGACTTTCTAGTTGAACTCATAACATTTAAAGATAAAGAACAAGTATAATTCTACTTTTTTCATGTGTCAACATATAAAAAGTGAAAGATTGCTTAAAATTTCTCATTGCATTTCTTTTTATATTTCACTACATTTTCTAAGTGGGTTAGCCCGCCAACCCGTTTTCCCGTCAAAATATGGGTTGGGTTGAGACTTTGAACCCAAATACTAAAAGTGGGCTAGCCCAACCCAACCCGCATTTCGACGGGTTAGTGACGGGTTGGGCTCAACCCGGCCCGCCAACCCATATTGCCACCCCTAGGTGCAATGGTTTGTTGAAGAGTGTTGAAAGATGATGTGGTGGAGAGAGGTGATGAAAACTCTCAACATGTTGAATCTGCCAAGGCTAGGACACGTGGTAACGTGTGATTGACTGCCTGGATTTTTATCATCTTAATCTTTTGAACTCAATTATTTAATTGCAAAAAAAAAATTCTGGAAATTTTTTTTTAACCAAAATTCATGATTTTTTTTCCTCTATAAATAGAGACTTGGTTCGTTTGATTTGGACACAGAAAAAAAAACCAAGTTTTTCACTATTATTATTATCTTTCTATTAGTCTTTGTTTTGAAATGGATCCCAACAATTATCATTTCAACACCCAGAATTCTTCTAAATAAAATAAATTACTGTCTATATTTAAAAAATAATAATTGTTAAGTATTTATTGTTTTAATTTAATTTAAATCGATAATTATAATTTTATGTAATCATAAAAACAAAAATATAAAATTAAATAAAAATATGAAATAAAAAAGTGGTGGGGTAGGGTGTTGAATGAAAAATCATTGGAGTGGGTAAAAGTTGAATGAGTGTTGAATTGGAGAGAGAAAATGATGTGGAGTGTTGGGAAGAGGAAAAGTGGTATTGAGAGTGTTGAACCATTGTAAATGGTTTTACAGAATGAGGATTTTCTCTCTGGAAACTTCCTTGCCTAATCTCTGACTTGATTATGTGGCTTACAACTTCAGGGGAAATTCCTGAAGGAGGAGGGAACCTTGAGTCATTGATTCTCAACAATAACTTCATCTCAAGTCGATTCCTCAGTGAGTTACCAACCGCACCAACATGATTTGGGTGTCCCTCGTGAGCAACCGCATTACCCGGGGGTTCCTGTATTGGGAACCTGAATGCACTTGCTATTCTCCAACTTGATAACAATTCACTTACTTTAAATATCCCCCAGAGCATAGTTACCGGGTTTGCCATACGCTCCGATACGTAGTACGGGTACGGGATGGTAGTACGCGATATGTGAAGTATGTGGTATGTCGAACCATTGGGGGAATACAGAGTCGGTTCGTATGGGGATTGGGAAGTGTTGGAGGCTCATATGGTTAGATGTGAATTGCAATAACCTCACTTGTATTGTCCCATCTGAACTTGCCAACCAAGTTGGATTGATCATTCCAGGGAGTGTTTCAGGAGAGTAGTTTGCATTTATGAGGAATGAAGGTGGAACAAGTTGCAGGGGAGCTGTGGAACTAGTTGAATTTGAAGATATCAGAGTGCCAAGAAAGGAACACTCCAATTAATCTTTTGGTAATTAACCTATTTTTCTTTCTTTCTCTTTCTTTCTTCATTCTTACTCTTATTTTCTTGATGAACTTTCAGTAGAGATTTACTTTGTTTTGGAGTATTGTGGTGGTGGGCACCTTGCTGCTTACAACAGTCACCATGGCAGAGTTTCAGAATCCACTACTCGCTATTTCATGAAGCAACTTGGTGAGTGCTCTTGAACTGAATTGATCCCACTTTTTGCCCTTTGCGTTTTATTGTGTTAGAATAGACACATTCAATTTAGTCCCTAGAAAAAAGATAATATCGGTCATGCTAGTTTCTGAAAATAATACATAAATCACCACACTGATGCTCGAAATCACATTAGTCTCTCACGCCATTACCTCCAGGACTAATTTTGGTCAACCAAATATGTATTTGAGTACTAATATGACTAATGACTATTTACTCATTTTCTATACATATTTGTACATTAATTTTAGGGTTAAGCATCATATTAGTCCCTGTTTTTGTGTCGTCGTCTGATCTAGGTCCCTCGTCAGAAATACTATTGGAAAAGGTCCTCTTCTTTGTAAAACGTTTGGAGCAAGTCCTCGCCGGAGCTCATCGCTGATTGTGTTAATTAGGCTGACATGGAATTAAAAAATAACACATCAGAAATTTAAATTAAATTAACATAAATAAAAGAAATTAACAATTATCTTTCACTAATAAAAAATAAAAATAAACAATTATCTTTTCAGAATTCATTTTCTTCTCTTTCAAAAAAAGAATCATCTTCTGCTTTCATCTTTCATGAACCCTAATTCTCCATCTTTCTTTCCATTGCCACCAACCATCTTCTCCCTTTAATCCTTTAGCCGCCACCCATTCCACTCCCCTCACCTTCAAAAATATTTTCTTCTTCCTGAACCATCATATATATCTCTCTCTAACACCAAACCAAAGCCATCACCACCGTCAGCCAAGCCATCGCTGGCGGAACCACCCCCTTGGCAACCTTAAAAGCTCAAAACAAACCCATGGTTTTCCGATCCGTGTTTGCATAGTCTCGATCTGGGCTCAGTTTGTTGACGACGACGAGAAAGCTTGAGGGGAGGCTTCGATCTGTTCCTGAGATAGGGGAGGACTTCGATCTGGTTCCAAGAACTAGTTGAGGAAGGAGAGGATGGTAGAAGACCCAAGAACTAGATACTGAAACCCACAACCATGGAACCTGAGGGAACGACAAACAACCTGTTTACATTGCAAAACCATCTTCCTCATCTCTTCAATAATCAATACAATGTTAAAGTTTCATCTAACAGTGATGTGTGCCTGAAATCTGTGTGTCAGTTCTAAATTTAGGTGGATTTGTTTATTTCAATGTTGTGGCACTTCGTTTCAAATTGGCTTGGTGTTGATGCTATTGTTTGAAGGGTGCCTATTCAACTGGTTCGTAGTCAACTGGTTTATTCAATTCATTCATATTGGCTTGGTTTAAAGGGATGGTGAATCAATTAGGAGGCTTGGGGGATCTGCAAGAATTTAGGAAATTGGGTGATGTTGCTGGGTTGTAAATTGGGGATTAGGGTTATTTGATTTTGATATTCTGGGTTGATATTGTGCTCTGGAAATTGGGTGATGTTGCTGGGTTATGTTGTTCCGTTGTTGTTAGTTTTATTCTGGAAATTAAATCAATGTTCTTGGTAATGATTTGTTTTTCTGGGTTCAAGTTTGGTTGAAGCAAATTTGAAGAACATTGATAATACTCATGAATTTTTGTGTGTTTATTTAGATATTAATATTTATGAAATTACAAATTAATGATTTTTTAATAATTTGTTAATTAGATTATAAAAGTGACATGTAATTAATTTTTAATTTTTAATTTCATGTCAGCCTAATTAACACAGTCAGCGATCTAAATCATCACTCGTCGGAGCTCTAGACTCCAGCGAGCGAGGACTTGCTCCAAACCTTTTATAAAGAAGATGACATTTTCCAATAATTTTTTCGGCGAGGAACCTAGATCAGATGGCGACACAAAGACAGGGACCAATATGATGATGTTTAACCCTTAATTTTACTATATACTTATGATTATTTGATGTTTGTCTATATTATACATACACATGGGTGTTCGACATATATGGGCCAATTAATATCAATGTTCATGTGACATTACATGAAAATATTTGGTAGACCATAAAGACGTTTAAATATAAGAATAGAGAGAAGTAAAGGCAATGATATATAATATTTGTCATAATTAAAAGTTGAGATATAGAGAAAAAAATGAGTGTTCCACATATTCTTATAAATGTATTATAATTGGACATCAAATTTACGTCCAATTTCTTTGTTGACCGTATGTGAACTTTTTGTTATAACCACAAGTATCATCTATTGAAATAATCTAGAAATTGAACCAAGGACCTAGGTGTTTAAAAAATCACTTTTAACCACTGCAATATTGAATTGCCGTACGTGAAACTTTGCTCAAAATTTACATAGTAATTGTTGTTATGTCATATAGGAAGCTATGATTTGCAGTTTTATTCTAAAAAAATACGAATTTTGGAGTTAGAATTAATCATGAAATGAAATCTAACAATTTTGACTATGGGGATTGAATATTTGAATTGTTACTTACATATGTAAAATTAGCATGCTTTTAAGAGATGATGATCAGTTCATAATTTGCATTAAAAAAATTAAGAGTGAACTAGAAATATATGGTTGAAACAAAGCATAATAAAACTAAATTGTCAAAGGTCATTATTCACTGCTATCTTATTCCATCACAATTGTAAGAGATGAATAGTATATATGAAAGTTAAATAAAATTGGCATATTCCTTTTGTCCGTCTCATATAAATGTTCATTAAAAAATATTACTCTTTTGAAAAAAAATCTTTCACTCGCTTAATCGTTACTCATACCCTAATTTCCTAGTCATCTTTTTTGGTTGATGACATTTTGAAAATTAACGTAATTGATAAAACATTGTTCATAAATATAGGCTGGAAGTTCCCTCTTCTAAGTATCAAGCTCGAAATGAAAAATTGGGGCAGCAATTGAGCTCAAGTCACCGAATATGATGTCATCATTTTCAGTGTAGATACTTGAATCTTCATTTTCAAATATTGTTTGAATATCTTCAGGAAATGTTCGTCGAGGAAGGGTCGTTGACTCTACTGGTGCTAAAGCTGAAGAAGTCTTTTCTAGCATTTCTTTGAATTTGAACGGTTGTAAGAGAAGGCCAATTGTTGAAGATGTTGAGACCGCATCATCTTGTGCGGTCTCACCCGTAGTTGAGCCAAGCTCATCGGAAACAAACTCTACCTCGAGTTCTTGATTGCTAGTCTGGTCTTGATGGTTGTTGCTGTCTTGAGTTTGAGGACGTAACAATTTGATGTAACGGCTGAGGTCGAAGTTTGTAATGGCATTAAGTCCTCGATACTTTATGGCTGCCCTGTCATATGCTATGGCTGCTTCTTCTTGTGTAGCTGTTCCAGGACACCATAAATACACATATACAGTAAGCTAAATCAAAATTAATGATGATACCTAATTAATTAGGATGCACATTTCTTTATGGGTTTAATTTGTTTGAATCAAAAGACTAAAATCGAATGGCATCACTATTAAATCAAAAATGTTGTCAGTATATACACTTTTGACCAACAAAACAATCGACACATATATTAGTGACAGTTTTTAATCACCATTAAATTTTATGGTGATTCAAACCCTACTAACGTGTGTTGATTTTGTGTGGGCCAAAATAATGTATGTGCACATAATATAAGAGCTTCTATTAAATAGCTTTACTAAGCGGTTGAAGTTTGGCAGCTAATATCACAACTAACTATATTTGATTGCATATTTTGAACTTCAAATTTTCCAGCTATTTTGATTTTGGTCCGTGGGACCTTAGTCATAAGAAGTAGGTTCATTTTTTTGAAGGTAGATATGAAGTAGGTACTTATTTGTTGGAAGGTATGGTCAAATGAATTTTAAAACTTTCAGGTGCTAGCGTCATCTATTAATCAATTGCCTTGGAACATTAATAATTCATAAACTACTATACAGTGTATGCACATCTGGATATTTTTTCTTATGGTTTTTTTCCGATCACTTCACATTATGTATTTCATTTATCACTTATTTTTTATCTCTTTATATCTCTTTCCAATAGTCTACACCCTAATCTCTATCTAATTTTTTATCTCCAATCCACGTTTAAAATTTATTTGATTATTTAATTTGTTTGATTAGGGAGCTGACATAAACATTTCTCTGGCATGTTTTATTATACGCTGATTAGGATTACCATAATAATATAACGACCCATAATATACAAACACATGCACATGCTAAAAAATGTTCAAATAGTTGCAAAATGTGACATGTTATGACTTTGTCCTCCAGTTTGCCATCAGGATATAGATAAAGCCTATAAATGCATCCAAATATGATGATGCCACATACTCTTGTCTAAGAAAACTAAGCGTGTTGCACATAAAATGCATTTGATAATGACTTTTCTTGGCTAGTTTCATAATGGAAATTAAAAAATTGAGATGTGGAAAAAAAATTAGGACCAATTGCATTTACCTTTTTACACAACTCGATCCTTCTTGTATTATTTATAACAATTAACAAGACACTAATCACAGCTTCAAAAAAAAAAACAAGACACAACTTTTATTTTATCGAAACATTACATAAATCTCCTATAAAACTTATCATTATTGCATCGACCTCCCCTTAAATATATTATTATAACACCGAACATATCTTTATTATTCTAATGATATAGTATGAAATAGGGGAGCTCAATGCATTTTGTAAAATAAATGAGAACTAAGTGCAATAACGGTTAATTTCACGGGAGGTAAATGCAATTTCCAAAATTTTAATCAGAATTTACAGTAAAATTATTCATTTATTATCGAGGGGAGATCATGACTAAAAAAACATGTTAATGTATGTTTTTGAAAGATCTTGACATTATGAGCAATAAGAACAATTAATGAAGCTACCATGCATGCACTTAATTAGTACTAGTACTAGTACTAACATACAGTATATACTATATAGCAATAAATGTATCATATAGGAAATGAATTAACTACCGTAAGTTCCAAGGTATAGATATTTGTTGCCCGAGACCCTGCCAATTCGAGCTTCCCATCTTCCGTTATGGTGGTGTCTAAACATTTATTTATAACTAATTAGCAGAGCATCTGTCACCAATTTAACTATTTAAAGAGAAATAGTTACAGTACAAAAAAAAACTTACACAGAAATATATGAAGAGGAATGAACTGCATGTAAAGGTGGTAACCCATTTGTCACGGATTAACTTTTCCTTATAATTGCCTCATTGAAGGGTATAAAAAAGTAAATTTAAAATTTTCATGTAAATTAATTTAATAATGAAAAATTATGTCAATGATAGAAAAAACTCATTAGTCAGCCTCCTACCGTTTAGTGCGCTAACCGTAGGGTGAGAGATTAGTCTCACGACTGTTGGCCGTGAGGATTAATGTTATTGAAAAAATGAAAATTTCACTATGGAAATTGAGAAAATTATAAATCCCCTTCATTTGCTTATAAAAAAATCCCCTTCATTTGAATAAATAATTAAAATTTTATTTAAAATAATTATAGTAACCTCAAATTTTGCGGGAATTAAACTATTAAAATTGAACTAGAGACAACAAAAATTAGGATAATTTATATGAAATCTTTGAGTCAAAGCTTCCAATGTGAAATAAATGAACCTCAACCAATGTTCTGCTGTTCTTCATCAATAACCGAATTTGTGGATATCACAGGTTTGAAAGAACAGTAAACTCTAGTTAAAGTTCTTGGGTATGCAAAATTTAAATACATCTCATGTTGTATTTGAAGTACAGTAAAAACTGCATCTAAAAAAGTGTCCTTAAGTTTTGTCCAAAATGAAAACCATAAACATAACAAGACTACTAACCTAGCTTTCTATTCCATCAACTCCACTTTAATTAAATTATCACATTCTTTAAAAAAAATAATTATTTTACATGTATGTTGTGTGTGTCCCACTTTCAAACTTCAACAAAACAATCATTGATTTATTTTATTGAAAGAACAGATTCATCCCCTTTTGATAAGTAGTAGCGTGGAAATGATCATAATATTCAAATGTCACAGAATATTGCATTTTGCAATAAATCCCCTGTACCTTGCAACTCCTCTGTATTTTGAGACTCCTCGAGAGAACCCACTGCTTCTTCTGCATATTGAAGAATGAAGATTGATTCTATGAAGTCACATAAACCCTGAGAAAAAGACATTAATAGCTCCAAAGAAACAAATAAAAGGTTAATATTAAGGATTTAACAACTAAACCTTCTTAAGGATCCAATGTATTCTTCTTTTGACTGTCCCTCCATTTCCTTGAGCTCCTCTGGATAATTTGATAACTATAACCAAAAATATTTATATAATGAACTCATCATATCTAGTTCTGAATATATTTTTTTTTACCAAATCATGATTTGAGTAAAGGGTAAGAGATATATACTGGAAAGTTGAGAATGGTGTGTTGGCCCCAGTACTTCAATGCTGCCAAGTCATAGGCACGTGCTGCGTCTTCTTCATTGTCATATGCCCCTAACAAATCAAACCCAACTTTTCACTCATTAAATCGCCCCCATTCACAAGGAACTTCAACTCTCAAAATTAACAAATTAAGTAGAAAAATTACTAAGAATAAAAAAAAACACATTTATAGATGAAGGTTTTTGTGAATGATTACTGTTACATAAACTAAAATTCAAATCATACCTAGATATACTGTAGCAAGTTGTTTTCCATTGCCATCACCAACCAATACAACATATGTAAGATGACAATAAATCAAATAATTAAGTGAAAGAGATCATGAAATTAAGCTAGAAATATGAAAAGAGAAACTTAATTAATTAAATAAGAACCTTGTCTTCCTTTCTTGGTCTGTGATTCATTCCAGCAATTCTTATCCCATAAATGAGCCTCATAGCGACCAGTCCATCGATGTCTAATAAATACCACATGCATAATCACCCATCTCAAAATATATAATAGTATGAAACAGAGAAAAACAGAGGAAAATAGAAGATCTACATATAGATGTGAATTGATATTATATCTCACCTTGTGACACCCCGGAAGATTGAGCTTCGCTGTGGAGGTGAGTCTCTTGAGGTGGTTTTGCGTGTCCGTTTCACTGGTTTTGGTGTCTTATTCTTACTTCTTCTGTTGTTAGTGGAAGCAGTGTTGTTCTTGAGGCTTTTCTGCGATTTCTTCGCCATGAAAGCTCACAAGATCAGAGAGGACCACTGCACTACATGCGCATAAGAGTGAAGGGGAATCAGAGTTGTTATATAAATATGACTGAGTCATCCAATAAGAACGGAGGCATTAATTAATTAATAGAAATAGTGCAGTGAGGAGTGAAAAAGTAGGTCTAATTCTTTATTTCTCTCCTTCTCTCACTCTTCATCTTTCAATATTTCAATAGTAAGATTTTATTTTCTTTCTCCTTTTTCTCGTTCATGTTGTGATGCAGTTGGTAGTTGAGTAGAAAGATTTGAAGATGGGAAAAAATTATGGACGGCAAGGGAAAATAAAAGGTGGTGTTTATTGGGGGTGTGTATCAATCCAACTATCCAAGTGGTTTGGAACTTTTAGACCATATTTATCCATGCTTTGGAGTTGTGGCCTGTGGGTTCTTCTCCCCTCTTTTGGTCGGTCATTAAATTTCTTAAATGGTATATTCTTTTTTTTAACTCATGGGTTTTCTCCCCTGTTTTTGTCGGTTATTAAACTCCTTAACTTGTGATTTTCCTTTTACTCATTATCCAAAAACACATGAATCAGCAAATAGAACTTGATCAGAATTTAGTTTTGGATTCTGTTCATGCAAGATCCAAGAGGGTTAGGTCAACTGATAAATTGAATGTCACAACCCACTCTAGGTTCATGATCGGCGCACAAACTAGCAACCATCATACCCTTAACTAGTTTGGCAAGTCTAAAGACAAAACCACACTATGGACACTTAAAATTAAAGTATCAAGTTTTACAGAAATTTCGACAGAGTTTCCTTTGTATTTTCAACATCATCATCATCAAAATGATAAATACCTGTCATAACATACATCTAGATATCCAATAACAAGATATTACATCATAACAAAATAACACTCATCATAGGGTTTCAAGAGTATGAGCCCAACAAAGTGCTAACATAGTGAGTTTAATAATTACAACTCAAAGTAAGCAAACGACTCTCTATCCCTATGGCTGCATTATACTGGAGTCGACCAAAAAGAACATACTAGCCACCGCACAAGGGAGGCATACCAAAACAAGTGAAGACTCTTGGGTAACTCAGCAAGGCCCAAAAATCTGCTACACAACTGCTTGTGAATCTAAAAAAAATGGAAACAATAATGGGGTAAGTCACAAAGACTTAGTGAGGCATAGCAAATAAAGTGCGCGGAAAAGAGAAGCAGTCAAGGCACGATCATTAAAACCAAACCTGAACTTTGACATATCATAGGTGTATATATATATAGGAAACTTTAAATCAATATTCTCGTGAACATTTTTATATTTGTGAAAACTCCATACACTTTCACACAAGCTTTTAATTGGGAAACTGAATCATAAAACAGCGAAGCACTCCAACTTTCATCACTCACTAACAATAACTTTCATAAACTATATGCATATAGGCCGCATTGTCTCTTCGTTGCGAAAAACGGTGTGCTACTATAAAGCACGAATTTGCATAGTCACATTATCTCTTCGAAGTGACGAACGGTATTGTACTATGACATAAAGTGCATAGGTCGCATTATCTCTTCGTTGCGACGAACGGTACATATGCCGCATTATCTCTTCGTTGCGACAAACGGTACATATGCCGCATTATCTCTTCGTTGCGACGAACGGTATATATGCCGCATTATCTCTTCGTTACGACTTACGACATTCCAAAATGGAACTCATCACATATTTTCATTCATAAGATTCGATAGAATATGGGTTTAGGTTCAGTTCAAATACAAAAATATATATGTATATATATATCATGTACAAACTTTTCAAATATCATTGAGTTTCGTCTTCCTTCTCATAAGTTTAAATTCTAAACTTTCACATAGCCGTCAAGCACATTCGTGAATCTTCTATCATTTTCCTAAAGCGTAAAACTTAAGTATCATAACACATAGAGTTTAAAAGAAAATCAAAAGTCAAGGACTTACATATAGAGAGAAAAGGGGCAGCAACAAAATTAGTTTGAACACTAATTTAATTCATATGATTCAAACATTAAATAGACTCATGAACTTAAGATATCATATTTGAAGAACTTGAGCTGAAAATGTTTTGCTTCTCCCATAAAAGAAATTAAATATAAAAACTTGCCAGTTTATAAACTATACACTCACAACTATGAAGAGCAAGCTCAATCTCTTCACATGCCCTCCGCTGGACCAAGAGAAGCGCCTCCTTGTGAATCTAAGCATCAATAATGGGTAGCAAGGAGATTAGATAAAAACCCCCAATTTATGAGACATAGGGTTTTAGAGAACTCATGTCTACTATGCTATGACAGTACTCACTACCCACACATGTTGCAAAAGTAAAATTATGAGTTTTTGGGTTGTAGACTTTACCTCAAAGAACCCTAAAGAACCCAACTCAGAAGATGTGTAACCTTCAAATCACTCAATTTGCAAACCTAATCTACAATGGGTATCCGTGTTTTTGAGTTGATGATAGCACATAAATGATGAAGATGAAAGTATTAAAGGAGAAGAATGAAAATTTTGAGGTGAAGAAGAATGTAAACAGAAGGGGGAAGTGAGGTTTCGGGTACTAGAGAAAGAAAATAATGGGTATTCAACCCATTTTCCCTCCATTACGTTGTTGTCTTCTTTTTTATTATTTTTTTATTATTTTTTATTTTACCCTCATTTACTAAAACGGTGCGTTTCATTGAACCTCTCTAGTTTGCTCATTTAGTGTGTCGTACAATTGGAGATTACTTATGTTTATATAGAGTGGGGGATTAGGGTTTCCATGCTCATTGGTCTCCCTCAATGGTCGCTTGACCGCAATCTTGACTTAGCGCATTCATGATCAATTTTCGATGAAATGGGGGGTTAGCCCTCGACTCCTCAAATAGAAATTACTATATTAATTAATTATTCAATAAAAAATATTAAATATTCAAATATAATTATTAATTATTAATAAAACCGAAATTTGTAAAATAAAATGAAAATTGTGTGGATTGGTTGTTTCCTTCTTTGGGATCATTATACTGTTGCGAACATCCGGACAAAATTTACTAAGGTGTTTTCAAGTCTGACCGACTGATTGGATCGGATCTTAGGATGGTACACAACCCCAAGACATAAGCAATTTCGATTGTGAAAGGTATTCAAGTGCTTTTAACTTCGGCTATTCACTATCTCGATCTATTGTGTTTGTGGATTGCGAGATTTTTCTTTGATTCGTCTTTTGAGTTGTCGATCGGTAGCGTATTTATTGTTTACAAGTTTCCACGCATAGTGGCACATTGTTATCAGCGTCCCACGTGTCTCTAGTTGCACCGTCAATCTTGTCATTTTGAAAGACTCTTCACTCAACCCTTGCCCTTGGTTGGCAGGCGACGATTTATGTTCCTTATGTGAGCAGTTACGAGTTGTTTTAAATGAACGCCTCATGCCCTTTTTTAGAGGCTCATATTCATTGGTCACTTACCTTCGTCTTTTCCTCTTCTTGCTTCAAGTATGTCTTTTATCTTTGCTTCCTTGCTTCTTCATTTTGCTTGCTATTTCTCTAACTAATTCAATGTGTGCCTTTGTAGCTTAGGCATTCTTAGTTGTTCTCTAAAGATCTAAGAGGGCTAGGTCGTCCTACGTTTGGAAATTATATATGTTTATATAGAGTGGGGATTAGAGTTTTTTATGCAGTCGGAAGAAAAATAAGGATTAGCAAGCGCTAACCCTAATGATGAACAATGGAATCCACTAGAAGAGAAAACTCTTCAACTTTATTAAATTGTCTTATGACTATGCCTTACAATTGCTTAAACAGGAAAATAAAGAAAATCCTAACTGGAAATAAATAAAATTACTAAAATGCAGTTCTTCGGGCCCGAAACGGATTCGGGTTGGCTAAAAGTCTTGAATTTATGGCTCGTTTCCTTCTTGGAAACATATAATAATAGTCAATCGGACGCCAGAAGTCCGACCGGGTTCATCCGACGAGCGATGTCATCGTCGAAGCCCAGTCTGCCGTGCTACATCAGTTTCCATGCTCATTGATCTCCCTTAGGTGAAGTCACAAGGGATGGATATGTTGTTTCCTTCTTTGTGACCATTGTACTATAATGAACATTCGGGCAGGATTTCCAAAGGTGTCTTCAAGTCTGACCGACCCATTAAGCCAAAAATTAGGATAGTACATAATCCCCAAGGCATCAACAATTTCGACTGCGAAAAGGCTTGAAGTGTTATTAACTTCAGCTATTCACTATCTCGATGATTCATGTTTGTGGATTGCGAAGTTTTTCTTTGCTTCGTCTTTTGAGTTGTTGGCCAGTAGCATATTTAATGTTTGCAAGATTCCAATTTCACACTTTGTTATCAACATTCCACATGTCTCCAGTTCCGCCGTCAAACTTGTCATTTTGAAAGATTATTCACTCGATCCTTGTCCTTGGTTGGCACGCGACAGTTTATGTTCCCTATGTGAGCAGTTATGAGTTTTTTTTCATAGAATTCCTCTTGCCTTTTTTAGAGGCTAGTATTTGTTGGTTCCTTTCCTCTGTCGTTTCCTCTTCTTGCTTTAGGTACGTCGTTTATCTTTGTTGTCTTGTTTCTTCACTTTTGATTGCTATTATCTTATTACTTCTTCTTCATTTTTAGGTATGAGTATGTTGGATGCTGAGGCGGTGAAGTTCTAATATAAATATTTAGGTCTTTTGGCCATTATTGGGAAGTCAAAGTCTCAAATATTTAATATTGTCAGGGTGAGGGTCGGGAAGAAGCTCAAGATTTGGAAGGAGAGAACTTATCTTGTGCGGGACTTTGATTAAGATGGTGGCTTGAGCCCTACATGCATATATCATATTGTTTTTTGTTCTCCTTTATAATATTTGTTCACAAATTGAGTGCATGTTTAGAAAATTTTATTGGAGTGAGGATGTTACTCGAAGAGACCTTAATTGGCATAGGTGGGGCAAGCTTTGTTGTTATATGTGTGATGGAGGACTTGATTTTTGGGATTTTAAGGCTTTTAATGAAGCTCTTATTGGGAAAAATTAGTGGAAGATTCATTCTCCTTCAAACTCTTTGTTTGGTCGTATTTTTAAAGTTTATTTTTCCCACGGGTGTCTCATTGGGGCTAAACGAGGATATATACAACTTATGCTTGGACTATTATCCTTCGTTCTAGTTGAATTTTTGAAAAAAGAGGTTTGTGGGAGATTAGGGATGATTCCTCTGTCCATGTTTGATGTGATTGGATTTCTGAAGGTGCTATTCTTTTATCTCATCAACATGTTGTTGCTCATGCAGGAGTGAAACATGGGTTGGAACTAATCTCTCATCTTTATTTTCAATCCAGCAGTTGTGAGGAACACTTTGGCCATTCCCCTTCCTTACCATCATTTTGAGGATGTCTTTATTTGGTCAGGTGCCATAGGGAGCATCATACGACGAAGTCTGGGTATGTTTTTGTTCGCCATCACTTTGCTTCTTGCTTAATATCGTCCTCTTTGGATTTTGTTTTGTGCTATTATTCCTAAATCGATTATTCACCATGTATTGCACTACTCTGTTTAAAATCCAAGAGGACTCTGTTTGAGTCACCATTAGACCTTCATCTCGATCAAGAACAATCATTTGCGACCTTCTTTCAGTCCTTCTCATCGTGACTTTGTCGCGTTGTCTTTATCACTTCTATGCCCCGCTAATTCCTTAACAAGACAATCTTTTTGCATTATCCATTCCTATTTAGATTGAAGAGGTTCCTTCAAATATCATATCGCGTATCTCTATTTATTTGGCATGATGTATTGACCTTCCTCTTTTCAAATTTTCTTTATATAACTATTCTGAAACGGCACAACGTTTGGAAATTTGAAAAACAGAAGGGCGCTCTCACACTCCAGATCCAAAACTGCCCGTTATACCCACCCACCGCTCCTCTCCCTTTTCATTTCACTCTCCGCTCCTCTTCTTTTCTCTCTGCATTTTCTCTGAATCGATTCCAGAAATGGAAAACTACGAGAAACTGGAGAAGGTAGGAGAAGGCACATACGGCAAAGTCTACAAAGCCAAAGAGAAATCCACCGGCCAAGTCGTCGCTCTCAAGAAAACCCGTCTCGAGATGGACGAAGAAGGCGTCCCTCCGACCGCCCTCCGCGAAGTCTCCCTCCTCCAGATGCTCTCCCAATCCATCTACATCGTCCGCCTCCTCAAAGTCGAGCACGTCGACAAAACCCCCAAAAACAACAACCACCACCCCTCCGCCGCCGCCGACCACCCTCCTCCGCCGTCTAAACCCCTCCTCTACCTCGTCTTCGAGTACCTCGACACCGATCTCAAGAAATACATCGATACCTACCGCAAGGGGCCAAACCCTAGGCCGCTTCCGCCTACTTTGATTCAGAGTTTTCTGTTTCAGCTCTGTATGGGTGTTGCGCATTGTCATAGTCACGGTGTTCTCCACCGCGATCTCAAGCCGCAGAATCTTCTGCTTGATCAGCAGAAGGGGATTCTCAAGATTGCTGATCTTGGGCTTGGTCGCGCTTTTACTGTTCCTCTCAAGAGCTATACTCATGAGATTGTTACTCTCTGGTATAGGGCGCCGGAGGTTCTTCTCGGTTCGACGCATTACTCCACCGGTGTTGATATGTGGTCTGTTGGTTGCATTTTTGGTGAGAATTCACACTCATTCCTTTCAATTCGCGACATTATAGGGTTACATTAGGGATTGCTATTAGGTTATGAACTGTGGGAAAGTAATTAGGTTTTGATATGGATTTTAACATTTGGGGGGGATTATTATTGTCAATTGGGAAATTCAGGGTGTTTGCAACATTATCTAAACTTTTACTGCATAAGGGTTTGTTGGGAAAATCAGAGTCTCTACTTTGATGCTGGCGAAATTACACTTATTCATTGTTTTGTTATGTAGCTGAGATGGCGAGAAGGCAAGCTCTGTTTCCGGGGGATTCTGAATTCCAGCAGCTCCTTAACATTTTCAAGTATGTCACTGACTCTGCTCCATTGTTATCAAATAGCGGCACCACTATAGCGTAGCGGATTTTTGGCTAATTGCGACGCCGCTATTGCCTACTATAGCGTGCTATTTGCCGCTAAATAGCGGCCGAAATAGCAGATTTTTGGCTCACCACGATGGTCCGCGATCGCGATTTGACTACACTGCTTTGCTCAGTGCTTGCATTGCATATTTGTAGGAATCTATGTTTTTTCAATTTTATTTTAAGGGGGTTTTCATGATTTTTTTATTTTTTTTACATTCTACCTCATACATCTGCTTGCTTGATACTGAGTATTCGTTTTTTATCTTGAGAGTGGGAGGGTAAAGGTTGAGTAGGTAAGAAAAATAAATGTGAATGAAATATTGATCTTGTTGCAATGTATGGCTAGAATGCAAATAAGTTGAGTGAAAAAGTCAGCCATGTGGGTATCCTATAGGAAAAAGATTTGTAGATCCTATATACACATGGAATGAGAGTGATGGGAGAGGAAAAAAGAGAAGTGAAAGATGTAGTATGTGTTATAGCATGATGGGAAAAGAGAGATTGAAAAATAAACGAGAGGTGGATGAAAGGTGAAAATAGGTAGGTGTCTAGATATCAAAGTTATACCGTTTATATATATTGGAAGAATGTGCCCACCTACCTTTTGGATGGATCCACCACTCTAGGGGAGATAGGAAGGAAAAGTGAGTTTGTACTTTGTATTATTTATGCTACCTTTGATTAAAAAAAAAACACTTTTATTTCAAACCATTGGGAGAGATGGATTTTGATTAAAACTGCTGACGGAAATTCAAAGTAGTGTGAAAATGAGAAATTGACGTGAGTGTAAAAGGATGAGTGAATAAATATCAAAATTCTTTTTAGATCTCATATTTCCATCTGTTTCATACGTTTTTTTCCATTCTAAACTCAACTGTGCTGGTGTTTGATTTACTAACTGTGGTCTAATCCTTGAAGGGTTTTGGGTACTCCAACGGAAGAGCAATGGCCAGGAGTTACTTCGCTGCGTGATTGGCATGTGTACCCTCGGTGGGAGCCTCAGACATTGGCAAGGGCTGTGCCCTCTTTAGGACCTGAGGGTGTGGACCTTCTCTCGGTCAGTATTCCTCTTTAACTTAAAATTTGCTTTATGTTTGTGAGTTGATAAAATATGCCTCTTAAGAACAAGTCAACATAACAGAAACACTTGGAACAAGAAAAACATCAAATCATAATGGATTCTCTGTATCTTTTTTCTGCTCTGAGATGAACCAACAAAATCATTCTATGAGACCTTTGAAAATGCATTTGAAATGGAAGATTAGGCTCCTTTAATTACCTATGTAGCATAGATGTTCTGCACTTCTTCATTTTGATCCCAATATATCATTTCCATTTTTAAGACACTCAAACCTTAACCGAACTGCTGTGTACACCCTATTTTTCCTTTTATCTCTCTTTCTATCACATTATATCATATATTACTTGTTTCTCTTCACTTCCTTCCTTTCTTTCTTTATCTAATATGATTGTCTACACCGAAAGTGGGTGTCTATGAAACCACATGATAATTACTCGACCATGCATAGTAGGCATGTGCCTTAGGCTGCATTGAAGTGTTGGTCTGAATTTATGATATGATATGATTATGTATATTCTAATTCATCTAACTAGACTGCACGCCGCCTTCACTTCACTTTCACCATGTTCAGTAATGTGTGTTCTTTTTCTTCCCCACCAAACTGAGAGTAATTGTATGCAATTATACACCTGCAGAAAATGCTCAAGTACAATCCTGCTGATAGAATTTCTGCCAAAGCAGCACTTGATCATCCCTACTTTGATACTCTTGACAAGTCTCAATATTGATGATGACTCTAGTCAGAAGGTTTTGTGCAGAGGCAACTGTTAAGCAATATCATGTCAGTTAATGAAAATTAATTCTTGGCGTGGCATTGTGTTTAAGAATCTGTCGAAATGGTGTTATGTAATATTTTGTCATCATCTTGGTGATTGTAACAGTTTACTTTTGGGGCATTACATTGCCATGGTCTCTATTTTGAACCCTTGAACTTTATGCTCCTCTAAAGTTGTATTATCTGTTGAACATGGATGGGCTTGTCCATGAGTGTGCCATTAACCAAGTCTATGCTTAATACTTTTAAAGGTTTTATTTTTGGCAAAATATTTTCTGTTTTATTTCAGTCATCAATTATATCAATTTAGATAAATTTTGTTTTACATTTCCAGTATAAAACAATTATGTTTGATTGTTAAAATTAATTCTATTTAATCTGTATAATGTCTGGGTAGTTTTTTTTTTTCTTTTAGATATATGAAAGTATGTTACAAAAATGATGTTTCAAAATGAACTTGTTTTTGAAGTAAAAGAATATGCTCAGGATGATTAACCTTAAGGGAAGGATGTTTGAAGTTAAAATTAGTCACACTAGAAGATTGCAAAGTTCTATTGTAATTTGAGGTTTGGCTAGTCAGTTGTTTAATGTGATTAGGATTTGATTACTCAAGTTTCATTAGAACACATACTAATATTTTAACCCATATGGTGTTTATGAATGTGAGAAAATTTGAAGAGAAACGTGAAAAATAACTCAAACGAGTTATTTGTTTTTTCAAATGTTTAAATTGTTCACTAATAAAATTGCCAAGTTTTGTAGTATTGTTACTACTAGTTGAAATCTCATTTTTTCTCCTATGTTTTTTTTAGAGCTATTTTATTTTATGAAGGCTTTAATTTCCAACAAAAAATGAAAATTTTAGGGGGCAGTATTTAAACAAACAATTATTAGAAGATCCACATTGTACATTAATCAAAATTAAAACTGCAGTCACACTTGTAGAATATATCTTAGAAAAACTTCACAAATGAGTGAATGACACTCTTAATGCTAGTACTTTTTTATAAGGTAAACATGGCTATCACATGTGTGTGGTCTGGATAGAAAAACTGAGATTTTGGCTGACAATTTTTGCATAAATTCTACTTTGTAGAATTCTTTCTCCATAAGACATCTATGGTAACTAAAATCCATATTCAAGTAAAACTGCATGACTCTCCTGCAAATCCTACTTTGGACTGTTTGGTATCATATATCACCCTTTGGTTCCTCTGCTGATAATTCCCAATAATAGCAATGTCATATTCATTGGAAAGACTTGCAAGCGCCAAACAAACTTGTGAAGCATCCTCTTTTACTATATAGAATATACCAGTTGCATCCACATTCAGTACAACATTGTCCTCAAAATTCATACTTATGGTAGGTATGTTTACTTCCTCATTCCCAGTGAGATTAAAACAGGTATCCAAAATTGAAAACCCTGGTGCTGAAGGGAAACCAGAAAACTGTTTCAAGAACTCTGCTTTTAAAGCCTTGTACACAGATGGAGCTAGTCTTGTGATCACTGTCCCAGAATCAATTAGAACCCCACCATTTCCAAAGCTTGGAGCTTGAACAGCCACACCCCCAACATCAATGCCAGTGAGATTGAGCATATAAAAGTTGGATAGTTGTGGGTTTGGAACCATTCTGGTGTAAGCAATGGGAGTAAGATTCTTAAAAACTGAAGACTCATTACCCATGGCTAATGAGCCAGAAGCTCCAGCATCTGTTGGTGGTAAACAGTATGAGAAAACTCCTCCAAATGTAGAATTAGTCTGAGATATCAATGAGAGGTTACTTCTTCCTAACCCCATAAGACCAGAAACTCCCCCAAATAGACCTTTGTTGTTCTTACCACAACCAAATACAAAATTACTCACTGAAATGCCTCCAAAACTAAGGTGTTCAGCACCTAGCTCTCCATTAGTATAGGAACCATCTCCATAGTTAACTGCATAGCTGCAACTTGATGGATTACTTTCACAAGCTCCTGCATTTCCTGTAGTTAATTGAAGAGATTGGCAGGTTGATGAATTGCAGGGAATTGATTGATAGGAAGAGGAGGTAGAAGGCTTGAATACAGGTCCTTGTTGATTATAACATGACATGCAAGGCTCACATTGGACCCATGTCAAGTCGCTTCCAGTGTCAATGATCACAGTCATGTTCTGACCACCTAATTCCATTGTCACAATGTAGTTTAAAGTTTGGAAATTTACACCAGAAGCTAAAGGAATTTGGATTTGTGAAACTTCTACACTATGGCTAGAGACCATTTTCCGAAGCCTATTTTGCATTGAACGAACATGAAGGTCATCTAATGTTAACTGATTGTGAAGCTTTCTGTGCCAATTAACTTTCTTCTTTGAGCAGTAACTTCTGTCCTTCATTTCCAGTATAATAGCACCTTTCTCCTGTCCTGAGAATCCAGATTAAAAGGGCCACACTTCTTAAAAGATGATAAATAGGCACTTAAAAATTTAATTTTGATGCACAATTCATCAATGCAAAAATGAAATCTAAAATTCAGGACATTCTTTGCCAAAGCCAGTCAATTTCTTCTTTAAGACTGACAAACATTGAGAGAGGCCAATGATGTGTGTTTTCTTTTAAGGGAAAGAAAAAATTCTTAGATTCTAACAGTGAAAAGAAAAGTGCTTTTGACTAAACATTAGGAGATCCAAAAGTAAAATATGACATAAAGAATCTCAGAGAAACATAATGTATGAACTTTCCTTTCCATGTTAAACTCACTTGATTCCGGGTGGAGGCAACCAAGGCTACCTAGTTGCTGTTTCCTTTGCAGTATTTGCAAGTTGAACACCTTCTTCTCTTCAAAAGAGGAAACCCCATTTGCAATGATGAGGCAGAGAGAAACTAGCAACAGAGCTTTCACCTTGACCATTGATGGGGAATGGTAAGGGAATGTAAAAAGAAAATGAATTTGGCAAGGGGAAAGAAACATTGAGAGTGAGAAAGAAAAGAGAATAGAGGAGAAGAGTGGTGAATGCCCAATAGTGGAGATTCTGAGTGATGGATTTTGGCATGAGAACAAAAGAAGTGCTGGCTTTTTAGACCCCACTTGTGCATGAGGAATTATTGGGGTTTCACGTGCACATATTGAGAAAAGAAAACAACTGTTCTGCTTGTTTGGAATTAATTGATTTTGGTCTAGTGGATCAAGAGTCTTTGGATTTTCAATCATCTTATTGGCCTCTTAAGCCCCTAAGATAAGATCCACTGATCCAGTACCCTTCAAAGTTATTAGGTTCATGTTTGAAGTTCTTTCAAATCCTTGATTCTACCGTTAAAATCAATTATGAGAAGAAGTTACTATCGGTAGTTTCTGAGAGTCAGAAACTGATTCTAATGAAAGAGAAACTGGTTCAAATATGCTAAACTTTCCATTGAATATTAGAGGCAGAAATCAGAGTGAAAGATTCAGTAAATGGACATTAGTGTATTCTGGCAATGTCTTCATATTTATTTTTATGCAAGGTGGGGTCTGCTTGGTTATTCTGTTTTATGGAAAGCTGAAAAGGAATAGACTATAGAGTAATCAGTTTTGAGAAAGCGATACTCCAAACAATTCCTCTACAAACCAATCCAATCACAAATTCCTCTACAAACCAAGCGATACCCCATTATAGTAGAAATTGTTCTGTTACATAGGTACTTGTAACTCAAAACGAAGCCTAATTTAGTAATTTTTCTAGATTTTTGCATTCCATAAAAAAGCATGTATACTAGTAGCTTCACATTTTTCTAGTATGATAATCTTTTTTTTCCCCTTATAAATTTGTGATTACTTTATTGTAAGGATGTCACAAATATTAATCATATGTACACAATGTGCGCAATAGTAGTTTAGATGAGAAACTCTTCATTACTGATTGTGTAAACATTGGAGGGTACACTTCCTCGCTGCTAAAGCTTGTGTCATTGATCGATGGTGTTGATGAATGATGATGCTCATAGAGGCAGGCAAACACATGTAGCCGGAAAATGATTGCTGTTTGCTTGGGAATCGGGTTTCCAGAAAATGATATGATGTCAGCGATGTTCTTGCATGTATTAGGAAATGAAAATGATCCGCGCACATAAGGCCTGTTTGGTTTGAGTGTTTTCTGTTTTCATTTTCACTCAAAACAAAAAATAGAGGTGAAAACTTGTTTGGTTAAATTTTAGAAAACATTTTCAATGAAAATATTTTCAAAAATAGGTTGAAAACTGAAAATAAAAAAAAGTTGTTTTTGTTATGAAATATATGGATGCCCATCAGAGTTAAGAGTCCATGGGCCAGGCCCACATGTATACTTGTTCAACACTCCAAACTTAATAATATAAATACAAGGGAGTCTGCACCTAGCAGAGCATCCCCATCAGACTATTTCTCATATCTCTCTTCTCCTTTCTCTCTTACTTGCTACGCTTTATTCACAACACGTTATCAGCACGATAATCTCTCCATAAAATTCTCAATTCCTCAATTCCTAAGTGAAAGAGTAAGTACCACTTCCAGAGTAAGTACCACATCCATGTGGAAGATTATAATTTTATAATTTTTTTTCTTCTTCTTCTTTCTTCTTTCTTCTTCTTCTTCGAATCATTTATCTATGAGTCAAAAGTACTTTAGTAATAAGCATAAATCCTGAAGATTCATAGCCTTACAGTCCAGAAGTACTGTAATTAAATTATTTTGCATGAATCAGGAAGATTCATAGCCTTACCGTCCAGAAGCACTGTAATAATAAAGAATCATGAAGATTCATAGCCTACAATCCAGAAGCATTGTAGTTGAAATATTTTGAATGAATCTTCACTACGTGTCTAGAAGTACCGTAGTAATAAATATGAATCCTGAAGATTCATAGTCTTACAGTCCAGAAGCACTGTAATTAAATTATTTTGAAAGAATCATGAAGATTCATAGCATTACAGTCCAGAAGCACTGTAATAAAGAATCATGAAGATTCATGGCCTACGTGTCTAGAAGCACATAGTGCAATTTTCAAAATATGAATCCTGAAGATTCATAACCTACGAGTCCGGAAGTACCGTAGTTGATTTTTAAAATATGAATCCGGAAGATTCATAGACTATGAGTACAAAAGTACCATTATAATTTTTTTATGAATCATGAAGATTCATAACCTACGAGTCGAGAAGTACTGTAGTGCAATTTTTAAAAATTTGAATCCTGAAGATTCATATCCTACGAGTCCATAAGAATTGTATTGAGATATATTCTCTTTGAGCTATGAGTTCAGGAGTACCATAGCATGAATACACAAAAAAAAAGTTCATGAAGAACTAGAAACTAATATGGATACTTAAATGTAAGAGAGAAATTGCTCTGCATCTCTTTACGTATCATCTTCATTCCTTCCTTGATGTGTATGGAATATTATTGAATCTTGCCACTAAAGTGGAAGAGATAAAGAAAGGTCATGAAATACATCAAGAAGAGATCAAGAAAAAATCATAAAATATACTATATTTAAATCTTTTAAATTGAATTGATCTCTTTAATTTTGTTACTTTTAAAACAGTTCTATGATGAAAAGATTTTATATATATATATATATATATATATATATATATATTGTGCTGTCAATTTTGTCACATTTTTTTCCTTCTTCTTCTCAAAACTATCAATTATTAAAGTCGTTTCTTTTCCATATCTTTTTCAATATGTGGATATCTTTTTATTATACTCATTGATTCATAAAGGAATATATTCTCAATTTACGTTTATAATGAGTGCTTGATTTTAAAACTAGATACTACAAAAAATTTTTTAATGATATCAATTGATTTTGAAGCTCTTAATGAAACTAGAATCGAAGGGTAATTGTAGAAACATTTATATGTGGATGTACTATTTTATTTAGTACATAAATCTTTATTAAATCTTAAAGGATTTTTTTTAATGTGTAAATATTTATGAGATCATGAAGAGAGTATATTTAGGAATAATTCTATGAGTTTGTTATAAAATTATTTTCGTTATTTATGACAAACAAATTTATTTACATGTATTTGAACTTCCTTTTTGTATCATAAAAGAATATTTAAACAAACTTAGTTGTTTGAAATAAACAAAAGAAGACCTTATAGTCTTTTGTCAATACATTATAGTTCCTGAAGAACTATATCGTTATTATTGATCAAGTTGATAATAAGATATGTATCTATCATGTAAGCTACAGAAGTAGCTATATTAAGGAAGGATTGAGATATTCCCTGAAGTGAATATTTCAACAAACATGACAAAAATTGTGATCATTTAGATCAACGCATGGTTAAATGTCCATGAAGGACATCCAATGGCATATATGGTATTATTTCATGAAATGAAACTTTTGTGGTGGCTCTCTAGAAGAAGCCTATGAAATTTCAAAGCAATATTTTAAAATGGATCATTGACACTCTTGAATAGATCCATAGATCAATAATATTATATTTTTGCAAGAAACAACCCAAATGCGGTTGGAATCATAGAAGTGATATTTGAATCAATGGTTGATGTGACCATGATAATGACTCCTTATATCGGAAGTCTTCCTGACACAATGTGGTGGTCAGTCGACGTGTCCTATTGGCACGGTGATGAAGCAAATTGCAGTGCAATTGCTAATAGCTTGCTGAGGGGGAGCATAATAATGTGTTTGTGACTCACACTTAGGGGGAGAATGCTGAGAATTAAAGTGTGAGTTACAGCCTCACATTGGCGCATGATCTCATGCTTTCTACTCCCCTTATCACCCCCCTAAATTGATATCAAAGTATACAAATATAAAGAGCATATATAAACAATGTCGCTAGATATTGCTTGGATCGGTAGTAATCCAGAGATGTCAAACCTATTGAATTTTTCCATGCGATGGATATGAGTTAAAGGAAATTATGAGATGCAATACTCATCTTGTGACACAACTGTCATGTACACAAATTCCTTATTAATTTGAAAGTCTTGAAGGACTTTATTTACATCTAATTGATGTAACGATAAACTATGGGTTGAAAATATCAAAATCCTTAAAGGATTTAAAACGTCAGAAAATTTTACTTCAAACATTGAAGCATTATTTTGAATGAGAAAGTTCTATATATGGAACAAAGTGAATGTGATTGGCATGACCGGTTAGACCATCCCGAGTCTTATGATGCGAAAGTATATGAATTTATATGAGCACTCATCGAAGAACCTGAAGATTCTTCAATATAATGAATTCTTATATCTTGTTCTCATGACCAATTAATAATTGGCAAAATATATGGGTTTGAATCCCGCATACTCTTGAGTATATTAGATGTGATACATGTGCACGTATTCACTCTTTTTATGAGTCATTTAAGTATTTCATAAATTTATCGATGCATCGACTAAATGACCAAATATATGTCATCAACTCTCAATATTGATAGAGTAAAATTTCAACCTTGATCAAGTTGGTAAATGACATGATTTTGAATATCTAGTTGCACATGTTCGTATTCAAATGATCTAGCTGATTTGTTTAATTAAACGCCTCATATTTATGGCTAGATAATTACATATGAGAACAAATAGCCTTATTTATGGACATGTGATTTTGCAATTAGCAGCATTGACACGCATCAAGCCAACAATTCATTAGAATTCTCCCCATTGTAATTGGTTCATGGTCAGGAACCTAATATCTCTCAACTAAGAATTCTCAATGTGCGTTATATATTTTCAATTGCTCCACCACAACGCACTAAGGTGATACCACAAGGAAAGCTGAGATTATGTAATCAATTTGAGTCATTACCGATAGATATTTCATATCTTACTTGTTGTTTCTCAGCATTAGGGGGAGATGAAATTAAGCAGCTCTGAAAATTTGTAAAGAATGCATACGTATACTCGCACTATGAACCAGAAGTTCAAAAGATGCATTCTCTGACCGAAAAGGAATTATTAAATTCCTTATATGCTGCAAATACCATTCTCTAACTTAATATCCCAGTTGGAAAATTTATTATTAGACTAAGGCATGCCTAAAACTTGGTTCAAAAAGATAGATCCTAGAGAAGGATGATGGTCTTGTTGAGGAGGCAAACTATCTTGAAAAGTGTAGAGACTACAAAAGTGTTTATTCCTCCTGAAGAGGTTCAGGTACCTGTAATTATTTATTTAAGAGATCTCATATGATTATGTCTCTACAAGTTAAAACAATGAACCAAGAACATGAAGAATTGTCGACATGATGAAGTAGCGCTCAATATTAGAAATATGTGCGAGAATCTTGAACCCGAAAATGAATGGGTATGATTGGCCATAAATAGAAAGAAGCAATTCATTTGCTGAATTTAAGGGTCTTTGGACCTCATGTCTATACCCTAAAGGTATAAAGATGATAAGGCTTAAAGAGTCTTGGTAGTAAAATAAAATAATGTTGTCATATTTAAGACACATGTGACAATCGTGGTGGATACTTGGAGTTACAACTTATTTGTATGGCTCACTTGAGATTGATATCTCTATAAAACTCCTTGAAGATTGTAAGATGCCTAAAGCACACAATTCATGTTCTCAACAATGAACAAATTACTAGATTGAAGCAATCTAAATGATTATTTGCTTAAGGACGGTCACAAAATGACCCAACCAACTCATGCATATTTATGATGAGATGTGAGATTGCTTATGTCATAATTAATGTCAATGACAATGATTTATTGGGACTCTAGAAGAGCTACCAAAGCTGTCGATCTGCTAAAGAAATAATCTGAGATAAAATGGTGGTGAATGAAAATTTTGTCTAGCCTTATCAATTGAGTATCTAAAGGCTGAGGTATTTATGTACCAAGGGACTTATATTGCAAAGTTATTAAAAGGAATCTATATGGACAAATCATGTCCATTATGTACTCTATTGATTGTAAGATCATTAAATGTAAATAAAGATCATTTTAGACCTTGAGAAAAGAGTGAAGAATTACTTGGTCCTGAAGTATCATGTCTTAGTGCTATCAGAGCATTAATGTATCTTGCTAGTCATACTCGACTTGATATAACATTTTCTATTAACTTATTAGCAAGATATAGTTCTTCACCTACACGAAGACATTGGAATGGAATAAAACAAGTCTTTCGTTATCTTAAAGGCACAATGGATATGAGTTTATTTTTCCCCTCTATGTCCAAGCTTGATCTAACTGGTTATGTAGATGCTGGATATTTGTCTAAATATCTCAAACAGGTCACTTATTTGCATGTGGAGGAACAACCATTTCATGGAGATCTGTGAAACAAACTATGATAGCCACCTCAGCTAACCATGCTGGAATATTAGCATTACATGAGACAAGACGAGAATACGTTTGGCTGAGATTCGTGATTCAATGCGTACTTGATATTGGTGATTTGTCCTCTGAAAAGATGCTGCCAACAACTATATATGAAGATAATATTACATGCACTGCTCAATCAAAAGAAGGATACATCAAGGGAGATGAGACAGAGCAAATATCACCGAAGCTCTTCTTCACTCATGATCTACAAAAGAACGGTGACATAGACATCCAACAAATTCGTTCAAGTGATAATTTAGCAGACTTATTTACGAAGGTTCTTCCAACTACAACATTTGAAAAGCTTGTGTAGAATATGAGAGTTCGTCGGCTCAAAGATCTCAATTGAAATGCATTGTACTCTTTTTTCCTTAACCGTGTTTTTTTTTCCATTGGGTTTTTCATGGTAAGGTTTTTAATGAGGCAATGTACAAAGACGGACTATAGAATGATGTACTCTTTTTCCTTCACTAGGTTTTTATCCCACTGGGTTTTTCTAGTAAGGTTTTAATGAGGCACATTCTTAAGGGATGGTCATCCAAGGGGGAGTGTTATGAAATATATGGATGCCCATCAGAGTTAAGAGTCCATGGGCCAGGCCCACATGTATACTTGTTCAATACTCCAAACTTAATAATATAAATACAAGGGAGTCTGCACCTAGCAGAGCATCCCCATCAGACTATTTCTCATATCTCTCTTCTCCTTTCTCTCTTACTTGCTACGCTTTATTCACAACAGTTTTCTATGTTTTCTGTGAAATCAGTGGAAAGCTTTTGAAAATGAAAACAAGGTAAACACGGTGGCAACTTAGTAAATAAGTGAACTTTGCTTTATAATTTTAGTTAAGTACTATCATGGCCCAGGTTCGACTTCCGCGCACAGCAAAAGAGGTCTTTGTCATGTTATTAATATATAGGAAACAAATCTTTTTTATTTACGTTAACTCATTAAGGAACAGTTGTTGTTTTTAACGTATGAACAATTTTTTTTGAACTCCGTATGAACAGTTGTTTACATGTAAACAAATTGCATCCTTTCATTTCATTTTATATTAAAATACTTTTATTTATACTATTTTTTTTTCAAAGTTATTATTGGTCATGTCATATTATCCTTGTTTAAAGACAAAACATTTTTTTTCATTCATGTGTTTATAATTCTTTTTTTTATGCAACAAAAAAAAATTAATTATTTTGTTTTGTACGCACTACTTTATTTTTTTATTCTCATTCAATTCTTAATTTTAATTTTTAAATAAATACATTATATAATTCATCTTTATTACCATGAACTTATATTATAAATTTTATTCATAAACTATTCATTAATAAATACATAAATATATTTGACATTATTTAAAAATTATTTTCATAATCTTTGTTGAAAACGGTATAATCAAACACATTTTTGTTCTTTTCATTTCCAGAAAATGAAAATTTTGAAATTAAACCAAACATATTTTCTTGATTTCAAAAAAATAAAAACGAAAACAATTTTCAGAAAACGAAATTAGAAAATGAAAATGGAAAATGTTTTCTCAAACCAAACAGGCCCTTAATCTCTTCCAAAACAACATACATAATGGCAAGGACATGGTAGGGGTCTTTAGTAAACGAATGATATCCAATGAATCACTCTCATAATCACCAATATGATATCAAAGATCTCAAGCCAAATATGAACTCTACTTTAAGGCCAAAAGCTCAGTATCTACCGCACAAATCCATGAAAGGATGCTCAGAAACCTACTACTTAGAGGAAGCATATTGGAAAGGATTGACAGATTATTCTTGGGTGGGCGGGATCTGCCATGATAGGACCCGCCCAAGATTGGAGCTTGGAGCGGCCATGAAAAGGTTGGACAAGGCCTCTATAGGACCCAAAAGAGAGAATTGTAAGATAACTGAATTGGTGATTTTCTCATTAATCTGAATAGGTATATATACAAAACTAAGTCAAAACATTCCTAATATGTCTAGCTTAATTACATACATGATTGTAGCCTAATTACAAAGACTAAATAAGAATAATACACATTCCTATTCTATCACACCCCGCAGTCGAAGCGGAAGGTTCACTGACGTTGAGACTGGTCCGAAAATCATCAAAAAGAACTCGAGGGATGCCTTCGGTGAAGATATCAGCAATCTGGTGACGAGAAGGAACATGAAGGATGCGTGCCTGACCACGAGCGACCTTCTCTCGAACAAAGTGAATGTCCATCTCAATGTGTTTAGTGCGCTGATGCTGGACAGGATTGCCGGATAGGTAGATGACACTAACATAATCACAGTAGACCAAAGTAGCATGAGAAAGAGGAAAGTGAAGCTCCAAAATCAGGTTACAGAGCCAACATGATTCGGAAACCACATTAGCAACGCCTCGGTACTCAGCCTCAGCACTGGAGCGGGAAAATGTGGGTTGTCTCTTGGACGACCAGGAAATGAGATTGTCGCCGAGAAACACACAGTAACCAGAAGTAGACCGACGAGTGTCAGGACATCCACCCCAATCTGCATCGGTGTAGATAAGCTTATCAATAGGAGAAGGATAGAGATGCAAGCCAAACTGTAAGGTGCCTTGAACATAACGCATGATGCGCTTCAGTGCAAGCATATGCTCTGTGCGGGGGGCATGCATATGAAGACACACCTGCTGAACAACATAAGAGATGTCAAGACGGGTGAATGTGAGATACTGCAAAGCCCCAGCAAGACTCCGATATAAAGTATGATCATCACACGGAGTACCAGCAGAAGTACTGAGTTTCTGCTTGGTGTCAACTAGAGTAGCAGAAGGATTGCACGACGTCATACCGGCTCGAGCAATAATGTCACGTGCATATGTACTCTGACTGAGAAAAAGTCCACCTGCATGTCTGGTGACGGCAATGCCCAGAAAATAACTCAACGGTCTCAGATCCTTCATAGCAAACTCGGAGGCGAGAAGGACCATGATAGATTTGCGAAGGTCATGAGAGGGGTTGATAAGGATGATGTCATCAACATAAAGCAGGAGGTAAGCCATGTCAAAGCCTCGTCTGTAGATGAAAAGAGAGTGATCAGAGGTGCTATGCTGAAATCCAATGGTGGAGACATAGTCGGCAAAACGCTGGTACCAAGCTCGAGGCGCTTGCTTCAACCCATAAAGAGATTTCCGCAAGCGACACACATAATCAGGATGAGTACGATCGCAGAAACCCAAGGGCTGATGCATGTAGACTGTCTCGTGCAGATCACAATGGAGGAAAGCATTCTGAACATCTAGCTGGTGAATGGGCCAAGACCTGGAGAGAGCAATGGTGAGAACTGTGCGAATGGTCGCTGGTTTCACCACAGGACTGAAGGTCTCATCAAAATCAACACTTGCAATCTGTGACCTGCCATCACCTACAAGACGAGCTTTATAACGCTCAAAACAACCATTGGCTTTCGTCTTATGACGAAAAATCCATATGCAGCGAATGATATTAACATCACTAGGACGAGGAGCCAAATCCCAAGTTTTATTTCTAATTAAAGCATCAAATTCAAACTGCATTGCGAATTTCCAATTTGGGTCTGAAAGAGCTAGCTTCGGGTTTTTGGGAATAGGTGAGATGGTGGGATCATCAATGGTTACAGAAATGTTGAAGAGCTTTATGGGTTTGTAGGTACCATGCATGCTGCGAGTGGCCATGGTACGAATAGGAGGTACATGTTGAGTCGGCGAAGGAGGTGAAGGAGAAGATGGTAGGGAGTTAGAAGAGGAGGAAGAGGTCGTGGGGAGCTGTGGTGTGGTCACGGCTGGAGGCAACACATGAGCAGGGCTAGGGTCAGGATTAGTCCACTGGTGAATGATAGAGGGGTGTATAGTATCAGAGAAACAATCATATGTGGAGGGAGGAGGGGGAGTCATGGTGGCGAAGGGAAACTGAGTCTCATCGAAGATGTCATGTCGGGAAATAATGATTTTTCTGTGCGCCAAATCAAAACACTTATAACCTCTGTGATGAAGTGGGTACCTAAGGAAGACACACGGGGAAGAGCGGGGGTTGTAATTTGTTAATGGTAGTGGAGGGAACCAAAGGGTAACAAAGACAACAAAAAACGCGAAGATGTGTGTAAGATGGGTCACGACGATACAGAAGTTAAGTGGGAGAGAGATGAGACAGAGCTTTACGGGGAATGATATTAAGAAGATAGGTAGTCATTTTAAGGGCATGATGCCAAAAAGACAGAGGAACAAACGCATGGGCGAGAAGAGTGCGAATCATGTTGTTAATGATGCGTATTTTACGCTCTGCCTTGCCATTTTGAGATGATGTATGTGGGCAGGAGAAGCGGAAAATAAGACCATGGGCAACACAATAAGCATGAAAAGATTTATTGTCAAATTCTCGCCCATATCACATTGAAGACATTTTACAGTTTGAGAAAAATGCGTGCGGATTTGATTCGACAGAGAAGTGAACATTTCAAAAACTTGAGATTTATTACTTAAAGGGAACGTCCACAGGAAATCTGTAAAATCATCCAGGAATAATACATAATACTGATGACCGGCAGAAGATAAAACAAGCGAAGTCCATAAATCACTGTGTAAAATGCCAAAAGGCATCACAGTAGCATTATTAGAAGAAACAAATGACAACCTAACATGTTTTCCAAACGCACAAGACTCAGAAACTGTGCTAGAATTTAAATGCTCAAAACTAATGAACTAATTACTACGAAGAGACTGTAAGGCAGAAGAACTGGGGTGACCAAGACGACTGTGTAGAGACTTTGAGCTAGACCAGCAAATGGAAAGGACGGAGTGACTGGGTAGAGATCGCCTTGACTATTACATCTCATGAGTGGAATCCCCGTATGAAAATCATGAACCGAGAAACCATATGGGTCAAAACAAACAGAAACATTGTTATCGGTGGTGAGTTGTCGCACATAAATCAAGTTTTTAACAATATTTGGTGTGTGCAAGACATGGGAAAGGGTCAAAGGCTTGTGTTTATGGGAGGTGGGGAGGGTTGTGTGTCAAGAACCCTGAAATGGAATACCCTGTCCGCTACCAACATACAGTTTTTGATTAAGATGACTCAAATTAGAATAAGACGTGAGATTACCTTGTGATGCTTACACATGAGATGATGCTCCAGTGTCCATGTACCAGGTGCTGTCCGGAGGAGCAAGTGTCATGGTGTGCATGGCAGTGGCAATGTCAGTCGGCACGGGTGAGGCTGAAGCAGCATAAGCCTGAGGGCGCTGGCCTAGAATGCCAGGCTGCTGAGGAGGAGCAGACGGACGAGTCCACTGAGAGGTAGGGTATGGGCACGGAGGCATGACCCATGGAGGCAGGGCCCATCCCCAATGCTGGTACGGAAAGTACTGCGGTCGAGGTGGCATCAGAGGAGAGGAGCCCTGAGAGGTGCCACTGCGGGATCCACCACCGTTTCCACGATTCCCACCACGACCCTTAGAGTTGTGGGATCGAGAACGGTTGGATGACCGACGATAAGAACTTTGAGAAGAGGCATCAGAAGGACGCGGTTAAGTAGCAACATAGGCAGCAGGAGGTTCAGCAGGTTTCATCTTAGCAATGCCAACTTCCTCCAAGGTAAGCATGCAGCGAGCCTGATGAAACGAGGGGAGCGGATTGCTCTGGCAAATCAAAGTGGCAAAACCCTTGTAAGCATCAGTGAGACCAGAGATGAGCTGCAATACCAGACGATGATTGTTCACAGGAGACCCGACATCACGAAGCTGGTCAGAAAGCGTCTTCAGATGCTGATAGTAGGCGACAACAGTCAGAAATGTCTCCATGCGAACAGTCGAGAACTCCTGCTCCAGGGTGACACGACGAGGGTTCTGATTATCCTGAAATAAATCCGCCAAACGCGTCCAAGTAGTGAAAGCAGTGGAGTCAGGCTCCATGATGGTTGTAATCAGGTCAACAGAGATGGTGGCATAAATCCACTGAAGGACTATGGCATCCAAAGTGGTCCACAACACGTAAGTAGGGTCAGTGACAGGCGGAGTGGGCTTGTCCGCAGCAGGGACAATGTGGTGCAGAAGCCGGTGGGAACGAGCATGAATGCGGAAAAGCTCCGCCCAAGTGCCATAACGATCAGTCTCCACGTCAAGCATAATAAGAATGTGATTCATAATATTCGTAACAACAAGTGCCGGGTGGAAATCAGGTTTGGCCGGCGGGGCAGGAGGGGCCACAGTGGTGACTGCCGTAGGAGTGGTGACGGTCATGGGTGTGCTGTCCAAGGATGCTTGAGAAGACATGGCGATGAGGAGTTTGGCCGAGAGGAAAAGAAAATAGGTTTTTTTTTGCTGTCTGTTCTGGGTCGAACCAGTCTGGCAGAACCAGTTTAGGTAAACCGGTTCACTAAAGTGGCTGAACCGGATAGCCAAACAAGAATAGAACGTGAACGTAACATATCCTGGGCAAGAGGAATCTGATTGCAATGGTGCGGGCTGAGCAGAGGAGGGCGCGCGGCTGGAGGAGGAACCTATGCGGCGACGCGCGGCTGGGCAGAGGTGGCGGCGCGCGCGGTTGCTGGCGGCAGATCTGGTTCACAGCAAGAGAAGAAGGAAGAAGGCTGCTGGTTTGGAAGAAGACGGTCGTGGTGGAGAAGAAAATAAAATAGGAAAGGGAAAAAGGAGGTTGTGCGGAAGCAAGGGAGGAGGATAGGGGCGCGGAGGCTGCGGCGGCGGCGCAAGAGCTTGTGTGCGGAGGCGGTGCAAAAGGAGAAAGGTGGAACGACCGTCAACGCAAGGAGGCTAGGGTTTGGATCACCGAAAGACTCGTGATACCATGTAAGATAATTGAATTGGTGATTTTCTCATTAATCTAAATAGGTATATATGCAAAACTAAGTCAAAACATTCCTAATATGTCTAGCTTAATTACATACATGATTGTAGCCTAATTACAAAGAATAATACATATTCCTATTCTATCACGAATTTCTACCATATCAAGCTAGGATTGGGCGACCTGTCTCCTATACGGGCTAGGACACGCCCTATAGGCATTAAGCTTAGGGTATTTCTCTTGTAAGGACACTTGGGCCGAAGATTTATGAGACCCAAGAGTCCAATTAGGTTAGAATTAGAGTTCAGACACCCCATTATAAAAGGGGCTTTTTTTATGGCTTAATCCAGTTTTTGGTCCCCTAACCTTTGCCATAAATATGACTTTAGTCCCTCGCCGGAGTAAAGGTGGGGATTGGTCCCCAGTTTTTTGCAAAATGATTGGATTTGGTCCTCCCGGTCGGTTGGGTTAATGTCGGAGCTCTGCCAGCTGATGTGGCCCTTGCCACGTCAATTAAGGAGTCCACGTGGCTTTTTTTTCTTTTTCTTTTAGATTCTAAAAAAAAAAATTAAAACCCTTAATTAAATCCCTTCATTTAATTAAGTAAAAAAAATCCTAATCTACATCTACATCAGCCCAGAAACACCCTTCAAATTGCTTTCATCAGCCCATAAATTTTTTGTACTACAACCAACCGAGATCATTTCCCCAAAACTAAAACCCAGAAAAATCAAACCCCCTCTCTTCATTTCGTTTTCTCACAAAAAACAACAACCCAAACACATAAACACAGTAGAACCCACAATCTGGAACCAATACAAAAGCTACCCTTCAGCAACCATTGCAATCCTTTCATCAGCCCTGCCTTAACCAGAAATTACCTCAACACAACCAAAATCAGCCCATGAACAAGTCAAACCCCAACCCCAACCTTTGACAAATACCAGATCTCGTCTTCCGAATCAACCCAAATCGCAGTGGGCTTCAGATCCTAGTATCGAGAGAGAGGCAGAGAAAGATAATAGAGAGTGAGGACATTCTCCCACTCAAGTCCCTGCAAGCGTCAAAATTGTTGGTCTTCTTCTGTCCAGCCTTCGTCGCCACCCCACGCAGAAGGGAACCAAACCCTCCCTTGCTGCCTTTCAGGCTCACCAGCAGCCGCGCCAATGGGAACGTGTTTCCCTCTTCCGGAGAGCAACATAGCAACGAATTCTCGTCGTTTAGATGGCGCCAAACGGTGATGAGGCGCTGGAGTTGGGAGGGGATTCCGGTGAGTTCGAAGAGGCGATCCTTGATGGAAGTGGCGTAGAGGATCAGAGGGTTAGGGTTTTCCCGTCCAAGTGCTTCACGAACAGGTTGTACATCTTCTTGCTATCGTCGGATTCCATGGTGGATTCGGAGAAGAGAAGAAAGGAAATTTTGGGGAATTAGCGTTGAGAGAAATCGAGGAGAGCGAGAGAGTAGTGAGATAAGATATTTAATTAAGGTTACAATTATATTTTCAAAAAGAAAAAAGGTTTTAATTATGTTTTTTTTAGAATTTAAATGAAAAAAATCCAGCGAGGCTAATTTATTGACGTGGATAGGGCCACATCAGCTGGCGGAGCTCTGGCGTTGATCCAACCGGTCGGAATGACCAAAGCCAATCATTTTACCAAAAACTGGGGACTTATCCCCACCTTTATTCCGGCGAGGGACTAAAGCCATATTTATAGCAAAGGTTAGGAACCAAAAACTAGATTAAACCTTTTTTTTCTTCTCATTTATGATATTTTCTCTCTAACCTATATTCTCTACTAGAGTTTTCTCTTGATTTTGTACTAGACAACAACTAAATATTTATTTATTTGTATCTTGGTTCTTTAGTTTCTGTATTGGCCTTTTTACACTGTTGATGTAATTGATTTGCATTTAAAATTGTTAAATTAGTGCAAAAGTAGAAAAATGAAAATAATGGAAGCTTCAGGCCATTTGATGGGAGTTCAGGGGCAGGAGGAATTATGCGTGATGATCAGGGATCGTGGGTCTTTGGGTTCCATGCGTTCCTGGAGAGTGGGAACACACCGCTTTCCGAAGCATATGCATTGAAGCTGGGTCTGATGCTGGTTTGGGATCGTGGGTTTCGTCAAGTCATCTGTAATATTGATTGTGCATAATTGCTAAAATCCTTGCGGGATGAGGAGAGTAGAGCTCTACTCCCTATTCTGGAAGAAATATATTGTCTGTTGAAGCGTGACTGGAACATATCCGTAACCCGTATTAGCAGAGATTGCAATTGTCCAGCAGATTGGTTAGCTAAGAAGGGAGCCTCCGCTCCTGAGTCGCCGCTTTGTGTGCTGAGTAATCCCCCAGGGGAGCTTGAGATCCTATTCATGAAGGATCGTTTAGCCGTTCCTTAGTTTTCTTTTGTGTTTTGTTAATTTTCTGATGTATCAAAAAAAATAATAATAATGGAAGTCTCAAGGAGACTTGTAATAGAAGTTGTTAATGACACTTGTGATTTATCATTTAAAAACTTAGTTTGTACAAGTTGTAGAAAACACTTACTAATAGTTTCCATTGCGAAGCACAACTGCCAAGCGACATTAGTAGCTTGTGCTAGGTTAAGATAAGTCAAGAACACTAAAAGCCCCATTAATACTTGTACATAAGCTCCTCTCATGTACAATATGAGTTAAGATGAGATGTACAACACATGAGTTACTTTTCATTTCTCTATCAATTCTCTCTATTCACCATGCTCACTTGCTTCTGAAAATGTCTTCATAAGTAACACAATTCAAGTAACTGAAACTGGCCCATCTACAACTTTGCCATAACTATATGGAAAATAATTGATACACATATGGGTTCTGTCACTTCTGTGACACCTAGGCAACACATGTAAATATAATTGTGGAGTTTTTTTTTACCGCCATAATTAAGAAAAAGAACATAAGTTTGGCGGTATTGAAAAAAGTCTTGTGTGCATTTTACATAGGAATTAGATTTCCCACCCCATCCATTAAAATTGCCACCCCACTAAAATACTTCGGAAGATTAAGTTTTGGAGTGCTCCAGAAGTTAAACTTCCGGATCGTATCAGTTGGTTTATTTACTACGCACTTAAATTTGGCACCCTCATTTTTAAAGGACTTCGGAAGTTTATCTTCCGGAGCACTCCAGAACTTAATCTTCCGGAGTATTTTAGTGGGGTGGCAATTCTAATGGATGGGGTGGGAAATCTAATTCTCATTTTACATGTGTGCAACTAGTGGCCGTTTTAGATCACCATAATTAAAACTGAGTTTCTTAACACGACAAACTTATGGTGGCAAAAATCACCACAATTCACGTGTGTAGCTGGGATATCATAGAATGTAGGCCTAGAATGTATGTTAAATTCATGGCACACAAACTATATTTACATCTTTCTCTCTCGCTTTTGTTGTCTTTTTGCCTCCAACTATAAGCGATTTCTTTAAATTTTTTCTGATAGTTATCGATAGGGCTATCTACTGGACGATTTTGCGCAAATTCGTTGAACGCAGTTTGTTGGTTGAGTGAAAAACAACACACAAGAAGAACTGTCACCGTCTGGTTAGTGGATAGAGGTTGTTCGGATGTGGTTTGTGCGGGTCACGGTTTCACCGTATGAGTCAAAGCAGTTTTAGGGTTTGATACAAAAGTTTTCAAACAAATAAGAAGATGAGAGAAAGACAAACATGAACTCAGGAAACAGAGAAAAACATGAAAACAGGCTGGAACTCAACACTGTTCATGACACTTCATGTTGTGTTTGTTGGCCTTTCAAGTAGTAGAGGAGAGATGTGAAGACGATCAATGGTTGAGACTCGTCATTGCGTGACCAAAGGCTCTAATGGAGGCGATGACGTCGATGAGAAAGATTTCTGGCGAAACTACTAGAGGAAATTAAAGAGAAACAAGCATGTAGGGAGGGAGAAGAGAAACAACGCATACTCGCATAAGAAGGGAGATTGGGAGAGGGAACGATACACATCTTTTTTAGAAGGCTAGAGTTAAGTGTTATTTTTTTTGTAGGAAGCTAGGTCTTTTACATGTGGGTTAAGTCTTCTATATGTGTCCAAGCATCCCATCTACGGTCGGTTCAGGTCTTGACTAAGCAAATCCTCCACACCCGAGCTCAATTGTAATGAACCGTTTAAAGTCCTTTTTTTTTATCTACCAACCTGAGAACCGACCCAAACTTCATGAAGAGGCTTCTTTTGTTTGTAGGCCGGTTGGTTTCACGGTCTTGGACAGCTCTAGCTATCATTGCCAAAAAAAAAAATATCTACCTATCAATTTCTTTAACTAAGGGAAAAGTATAGGCAGCTATACATTTATCCATAAAACAGTACTTTCAAGTTTCAAGCTTGGACTTACCATCGCTATCGATTATTTGGTAGAACCGTATTCTAAACTAGTCTTATTTTCCATGCTAAGACTAATTACACAATTATAAAACTACAAACGTGTTATTTATCTGAATTGGATAGCCTCAATTGTATTTCCTAAATAAATTTATATCCAATGGAATCATGTGAAGTTATTTATATATGTTAAGTGTCCAGCCACCGCCAGATGTATCATTGTTTTTATCTATGTTAAAGTTATCATATCACATAAAGTGCATTTACAAGAACTTATTTCAACTCTATTTCATGGTGTTAAATCACTGTGGTTAAGTGGTTATTCAAATTTTACTGATGTGAGTTTTATAACATTGCGCAAAACTCACATCTACTACTTCTTATTCTTCAATTACTGTAGCTAAAAGACCTCCTATCGCGTGCCGACACGTGTCCAATTTCATTGAATCTCTTGCTTTTTTTTTTTTCGCTTTCGTTGCTCACCCAACGGCGTCGTTTCCACATTATGGTTTCCTTCGCCGTGTTCCTCACTCCCTCTACCTGCTCCTCCGTACCGTCCCATCTTCTTCTGATTTGGTGATTTATCTTTGATTTAGTTGTTCCTTCGCCGTGTTCCTCACTCCCTCTACCTGCTCCTCCGTACCGTCCCATCTTCTTCTGATTTGGTGATTTATCTTTGATTTAGCTGTAATTTCGTCTTAGCTTTGATTTTTTTACTAACTTCTCACGAATCTACCCGTCAAGACTGACATTCTGATTGAGCAGCTCATACTTACTTTCGCCGCCGGTTGAAGATAGTGTGTCCGTCGTTTATTGTAGAACCAATCAGCTATATACATCTCAATTTTTCAACTGTTATCTGTCATTCCTCCCCATGAGTTCCCCAACTATCATGGTTGATTGCATCCGGAAGGTTTGAATCACCTATGAAATGGTCAGTATCAATCCAAATCCTCATTAATTTTGGTCATTTTCTTGGATAAACTTCGTACTACCCATCTTTTTATGACTGTTGTTTATTATTTTTTTTGAGATTTCAATGAGCTGTGTTTGAATGAGTACTGATTCATATTTTGGCTATAAATACCCCATTTGTGCACTATCAGTATCACCATTCCCAAATCCGAAACTTCCTGCTAGAAATCCTCTATTCTGGGATTATTCTGGGTTTATTTTGATTTTTATTTTATTCTAACTGCCCTGATGAATTCCATTAGAAGTTTATGTCCTGGTAGAGAAGCATGGAGGATCAGAGCAAGGGTTGTAAGGAAGTGGGAGATGGCACCTACTGCTGATCCTTCTAAACCTTATGCTATCCAACTTGTCTTGATTGATTCTGAGGTATTTAAATAATTTGTTATTTTTATGTTAATTTTTCCTTCAACAAAATCATGATGATGCTGTATTGAACTAAGTTTTTGATTAATTTTCAGGGTAATAAAATTGAGGCAAATATCAAGAAGTATTTGATGAGCAAATTCGAGAGGGAAATTGTTGAAGGAAATGTATACAAGGTGAATTGTTTCTCTGTTGTGGACAATAATGGGGAATATCGTGCTACTGATCATGAGTACAAGATTATATTCAATAGTAAGACAAAGCTTCAAATTGATCAGTGTGATACCATTCCTATGCTTGGTTTATCATTCAAGGATACATCAGAAGTTAAGATGACTATGGGGGAGTCTGATTTCTTGATAGGTCAGTTTGCATCATTTGCGTTTTTTTCCCAGTTTATTTCCTGAATTGAAACTTTCTATGTCTTTTTTAATTTATATGGGAAATATGAAATTAATTAAACGATGTTTTTAAAATATGTGTTTGTAGATATTATTGGATTTGTCACAGGTGTGTCTGAAGAGCAACAATTTCCAAAGTCTGGAAGGGTTACTAGAAAACTTGAAATGGAAATTACTGATGACAAGTATGTTCCTTTACAAATTGAGAAATTTCATGTACTTTTATTTTCACTTTTGATACTGTTAATTTATCAATTTCTGAACAGGGGAAAGATCAAGATGGCTGTTTTTGGAAAGTATGTTGATATTGTTAAAGGGTTTCTTGCTGTTGATGGTGTTGGACTTCCAGTTATTATTGTGCAATTTGCCAAAATCAAGACATACAGAGGTATATTTTGTCATCTAATTCAATATTATAGCTTGCCTATGTCATTTTATATGTAACAATAATAAAGTTTTATTGCACCAATTTGTAGGAGAAGTTGTTATCCAAAATGTTATGCAAGCTACCAAGTTATTTTGGAATGCTGATATTCCAGAAGTTGCTGCTTTTCGTGATGGGTAATATCATTTACTGTTCATCATATAATAATAATCCTGCTGCATCGTATTCTCATTCAGTTATTATCTAATTATATTTTTTCATTTTTTATATGTTCTCAAGTCTGGCTTTAAATGGACTTGATCCTGATCTGCCTATTCCTCGAATTGGTGGTGGATTCCGCAATGTGCCTCCTACTGAAGAGTTTATTAACATGTTTCCTAGGAAGACTATTGTTGAGTTGCATGACACAGCTGAGGTAGTTCTATTCATTTGACTTTGTACACATTTTTTTACTCTAATGATTATGTTTAGTATATAGTAATTAGTTCATACTACTTGCTTGATATTTCTACCAACATAGGAGGGTTTGTTCGTAGTCCTAGCACATATCAGTGCATTGCATGATGGGGAGAAGTGGTGGTATGCATCTTGCAACTGTCGCAGAGCTGTGACTATTGAGGATGGTCTCTATTATTGTTCTTCTTGCTGCACTCATGTTACTGAGGTTACTCCCAGGTTTGTGGTTTGTTCTTATTTTGCTATTTTGTCAATTTGTCAATGTCCTTACTTCTTACTTTATATTCAAAGTTGGTATTTATTTTTTCATTTTTTTGTAGATTTCGCCTCAAGGTTGATGTTTCAGATGGAGATGAGGTTGCTACGTTTGTGATTTTTGACACAGATTGTCAAAACATCCTTAAGAAGACTTGCAGAGAATTAGTTATATGCTCAAAGGTTATTACTGCATCTTATTCATTACAGGTTTTAATTTAAGTAGATGATCATTAATTAATTATTGAAATGGTTTGTCATTTTTTTGTATCAATTTTTCCTAGGGGAAATCTGTTGACGAATGCCCTGATGATATAAAGTCACTTATAGGAAAGCAAGTGCTGTTCAAAGTTGAGAAGTTAAGTGATCATGCATTGAAGTATGATGATTCATACAAAGTCAAGAAAATTTGTGATGATCTGGATATTATTGACCTTTTCACTGATAAGAACAACAACCAAACCCCTACTAAGGTTTGATAAGAACAACATCCATGTAATAAGTTTCTTTGTTTAGGGTTTAGTTTAATCATTTATTCTTTATTTATTTTTTTAATTTGTTTCTTTGTTTTTGTAAGTTATTTTTTTTTTGCTTAATTCTGTTACTTATTTAACTGTACTAATTGTCTTCTTATTATATTGTCACAGCTCATGACTGAGGAATTTTGCTCAAAGGCAGAATCTGATGACAAAGAAACTCTGTTCACTGATAAATCTGTTGGTTGTTCTAGCGGATTGTCTTCAGTTCCTTACCCAAATGTTTCTCTTCATGACATGTCTCCAGTTGGAGGTTCAGCAGTGAGTTCACTATCAGCCAACCCAGACACTGACGATGGATGTTCACCCAGACGTGCAAAGAGGAAGAGGGTAATGAATGGAAAGTATGCAAAGTGATGCTCTATATCTATCTATACTACTTGACATCTTCAGAGGATTGTTGTTGTTTGAAAAGATGAATATCCTTTAATATTTTGTATCTGTAGGTATTAAGAAGTTCTACCTCCATCTTCCCTATATATGTCTCACACTTAGTGGAGATTGTTGTGTTTAGTTATTAAATATTGGAATATTAGAAGACGTTTGTAATTTGTACTCTCAAGATATGTTTTTATTTCGAGCTACCTTTATTTAAGTGACTTATCAGTGATGTACTTCCACAGCCATGTTCTATACTTCTATTTATGTTTTAATGTTTATTTCATTTTTCTTTGACCATGTATTTGTGTATCTGTGTATGTGTGTGTATTTATAAATTTCATAGAGCTTTTACATCACACCTTTCTACATCCTATATTTAGTACTCCACGATTAAAGATACTATTTATGTGTTTCCATTTCTTTTTATATTTCTTTACTTTGAGTTAGGCAACACATACTGTAATAGATTGAAAACATGATAAATCTCCAATAAATTGTTATTTAGTATCATCCATGGAACTGACGGTGGCTTAAATTTGAATCAAGCTGTAAAACATTTCAAATAATTTAAAAGACTTCATTTCTTAAAACATCATATAGATACCTAGAAGATAGACAAATGAAAGATCTACACATCCAATGCATCACATATTCTCCAACATAGTACTGAAGTTGACACTGAATTTAAAATGTTTTACAACTTCCTTCACTTGAAATGGGTTCGTACTCATTTTTTTGTTTGTACTAAACCTCACTGTTATCCTTATTATAAATTCTTATATCATACATCATCCAGTCCATCCTTCTGAAGCAGATATAAGTGCTTTTCTTCAGATCATGAGTTCCCCTTATTTGGTCAAAACATCCACCATAACGTGGGTTTTTGACATTTAAACAAAATTTGACTTCAAACAAATTTCCAACAGGGTCCATGATTTCTATTTCAAACTCTTCAAATATTTCTGGATGAGTATTGACAAACCACCCAGGAACATCAATATAATCCTGGAAAGAGGTACCAGGATCAAGCCCATAAATGGAACAATTGAAAAACAGAGTCAGTGTCGTTCCAAAAACAATCAGCCACTAAAACTACCAATAATTAACTTCTATTTGAGAATCCGATTCTAAAAACACATCGGTGGGACTTTAAAGCACTAAGTACTAAATTTCCCTGTTGAATCGAATAAATTTCCCACGTGAAATTATCTAGAAAGCTGTTTTGAGATTGTCACTCAAGTTGTTGGGAACACAATTTTTGGTAACTATTTCATTTTTTATCAATCTAATAGTAATATGATATTTGTTTTAAAGTGTCTCCCAATAGACATTCATTCAAGGACCCGCCCCATGTCCTTTAGAGTGAACACAGAAACTGTTATGGTGATCTTTTATTTTTTGATAAACTTTCATTCATAGTTGTTTGAACTTCATTACTTCCGTGGGCTCTTTTATTTTTTTGGTCCAGTACAAACACTCCGTATCTAACCAAAACCACATGCTGGCAGACATCCCTAATTGGCCCAACATCTTTTATTTTTTTTTTCTAATGGTCTGTTCATTTCTTGAAGCATGTTAATTTGGGGGGTGATCATGATTATTGGCAGGTCTTTTATGCTATAACATTTAACCCCAACTCAATTCATCAAAAGAATTAGTTGATGCTTTTTTTTTTTATCATAAGAAGCTCATTTTATTAGGAATTAGTAGATATACTTCATGTTGAATACTTTAACTTAAAACTAAAATTCATGATTGTTGGAAGCCATCCTCACGGTTAGTGTCCCAACATTTATATTCCAAATTATATATTTTATTTAAATAAATTCTATCATATTTTTTTATCAATCATTTAGACTAATAGGACTAATATTTAGTACCTTCTTTTTAGCTAAATCCATTAATTCTTTTAAAACGAACTCCATACTTTTGTATACACAAATCTGTATTCATTTCGGTGGAATTATGTATGACATAGGCTGGAGTTTTTTTCTTTTTACCTCAATTCCAGTTTCAAGTATATATTTCATTAGTGTTTCATTTTTATTCACCCTTGATTAAATGATTAAAGCATTTCTTTAAAGCAAAAAATGTTATCTTCATTAATATTGTAAATTTCATCTCTTCATGGCTAACTTAATTTATCAAATACTAAATTCAATCATGTTTACTTCGTTATTGTTTCAAAAAAAAAAACTTCATTATTACATTCCAATTGTTAATATGTGATTTATTTATTTTTTTAATAACAAAATTTGAATTGGTAGTAATATTAGTAAATTACTCATTTAAATGGTCAAACTCTATACTTTTATTCATCACTTTCCCAAACTCTTATATGTTACTACACACTTAATCCACATCTTTAGTTTGTCCTACCTATTACGTGTCTCACATATTACTAATAGTTGGTACGAAACACTATTCCTTTTTGTAATCATTATATGTATCTAAAAGTTATCATAATACTGTACCCCAACTTTGTGCTTTTTTACTTTCAAAAGATAAATTATACCATTTAGTAATATATAATTTTAATTATTCAATCAATTAATCCAAAGAAACGAAACTATCTATCTAACCACAACAACTATCAGTATATTCCCATTCTTTGTGTTTTGTTCATCCTTATTCTCCCTTTTATTCCATACATAGCTCATCTTTTAATGTTGTATTTCACTGTAGAGGAACATCTTACTGACGATGACTTCACCCAAATGGGACCTTCATTTTTCTGTCATTTTCTTTGGACACAGATCGGAATGTTTTTTTTTTTGTATTTCAGGCCCACTAAGTATCTCTTTCATGTTTAAATGGTTAGATATGTACTACAGAACATGTTAACAATTGAAACCTTCCCATCTTAAATTATATACATACATTACAAGCTCAAGTCATTTCATGGTGTACTTTTGCCATAAAGTATATTCAATCAGCTTCAGCTTTTACTTAATTGAAACGTTTCCAAAAGTTCAATCACTTTGTTGGCATATCTTCACGTTAATCCAATTCTTTAGTTTATAGTACAAGTCTATCACATATCACTAATAGTTGGTAGAAAACACTATTGTAATCATTGTACTTCTAAAAGTTTCCATCAGTTTGAAGTGTAAAGATTTAATCAACATATACTTTATTTTTTTTCCTTTATAATATAGTTTGAATTTTTCAATCCAGCATAAAAGGGTTATCATATCTTCACTTAGTCCAGGTACACTGAACAGATACAGTCAACACTAAGAATTATAAACAAAATTTTGATTATTATCCACTTATTGTTAATATTACTATTTGAGGAATTTATGTTCTCAAATTCTCCTCCAAACCAAAATATTATCTATTCTGTTATAAAAAATTTAAACTAATTAGTAATTACAGTCTTCGTTATTATTTTCATTTGTGGGTTAGTGCTTGATGAAATATACCGCTTTTATTCATTATTGTAAATATATTTGTTTTTTGGGTACACCGTTACCAATTTTCTTTATTTATCCAAATATTTAATTCCAGCATAATTCTTTTTTTATTAGTCATGGATAAGGAAAAGACCCAGATATTGAATAATTCAATTTTCATATTATGTTATGGAAATCTAGGATTCATTTCATCTTTATTACCATTTTATCTTGATATTATAACGTTAAAAAATATAATGTTCACATTATCTTTCTAATTTTTAAAATTCTCATCATCTATTCTACGTATATTTTTTCTTAACTAAATGCACATCAGTTTTTTCTCTCAATTTAATTTGTTAATATCCTATTGACAATTGACAATCTATTGAGTTTTAAACTTATACATTTATACAGTATCTATTTATGTTAAATTTTTGTACTATGATAAAGCATCTTTTGACATCCCAGTAAACACAAATTGTGCCGTTTTGATTTTCATTGTTAAATTTTATATTGTTAAATTTTATATTCAACTCGGTTCTTTCAAAAAAAAGATCTCTTTGAAACAGAATCAGTTACTTATCTTCCTACTGTAACCCAAAAAAAAATTAACCAGTTAGTTGTTGGGATTTGTTGTCAAACCCCTTTTGTGTCATGATGTTTTTATTTTTTACTTAGCTGACTACTACAATCATTTTCTGATTTTAATCCTTTTTTCAGATTGCTTTGTCACTTCTATAGTTCTATCACGGTTTTCATCAACTTTTTTGTACCTAAAGCATGGTCACTTTGTACTCTATTTGAAATTATGATTAAAAAATTATATTCATTGGTCTATATAAGAAATTCTTAAGCTGTTGAATACAATATCACTCCCACCACTGTTTCTATAAGTGAAGCTCTTTGTCATAGCTACTTCACTTATATTCAATACCAATGAATCAATCTGCTCTCTTAGATGTTGACACTGCCCGTTCAGTTACAAATAAAGTTTATCCATGGAAGTTTAGAGCTCGTGTGTTATCACTGTGGAAAGTTCCTGACCACATGCTCCCTGTGTCCTCTTCATCAATTGACATGGTTCTCATTGATAAAGAGGTAAAGTGGATGTTCATATTTTTCATGCTGAAGTGTAACATATCATACTTTTTAAAATTAATTTGTTATGTTCTATCTGCATTTCAAAGACATTTTTTCTTCTATTTAGTTATCAAATTATCACCTATCTTAAGTTTATCCAGAATACATAACACTATTCTATCAAATTTGTCCAAACTTCCAACTCATTCAATGTTTTTGCTTACAAACACTTCAGGGTGTGAAGTTTGAAGCTTCTATTTGCAAGTCAGTGGCTGTTCCACCTAAGATGTTTGAAGGGCGTGTGTACCAAATATCTTTCTTCAGGATACTTGACAACATTGGCCCAAAACGTTTAACAAGTATTAGATACAAACTATATTTTCTTCCCTGCACCAGAATCTTTCCTGCTGTTGACCATGATATGCCTCGCAATGGATGGGATTTTTTCCACATGCATCATATCAAAGACTATGGAAATACATTTGGCTACTTAGTGGGTACGTAATGGTTAAACTTGACTCACAAGTTAATGTGTTTTTCTTAAATTATAATGTATCTAATATTATGATTTACTGTTACTGCTAATTTTTTTTTGTTTGCCTTTTTGTTACCTGTAGATGTCATTGGCATTTTAACTGCAGCTTCTTCTGAAAAACTTATGATTAAGGACAAGAGGGTATATAAGACCATGGATATTAAACTCTCAGATAGAAGGTTTTTTCACTTTTAATTGCATTCATTCTGTACTTCTTTGATCTTTTTAACGTAGTACATTATCAAAACTTATTTTCTAATCCATTGTGTTTATAGTGGCATGACTAAGTGTGTCTTAGTTGGTGACATTGTTGACATGCTTTCTGAGTATCTATGTGCTGATTGGGTTGTTAGACCTATTGTTGGACTTCGTTTTGTTGAAGTTAGAAGCAAAAATGGTAAACTACTACCAAATTTTATGTTATTGGATTTTATATCAGTAGTATTTCTCATACTAAAACACTCATTTGTAGGTCAAAATGTTATATATGCTGTTCCTTATGTGACTAAGATTCTGATCAATCACAAATTTGACGAAGATGTTGTGCTTGCTGATAGGTAATGGTTTATTTTATCTCACACACATTGCAATTCATTATGTAAAATATTCTATTTCCTGATGTGTGTAATTCATGTATTTAGATTTCATGGTGTTGATTTCAAGTTACATGTTGACTATATCTTCAATCTTGATAACAATTTGAACAATCATGCTGATATGCTTGAACTGCATCCCAAAAAGACAATCCCTCAACTTCTTGAAAGCAAAGAGGTGCTTATATATTGCTACTCTGTGTTTACATTTTCCCTTATCATTTGATCTCTACTGAATAATTTTTCCAATTTTAGAAGGGTACTTTTGTTGTGCATGCTTGGATCTTGGCTTTGCTCAAAAATAGTAATTGGTACTACCCATCATGCCGCTGCTTTACTGAACTTGAATGCGCTGATAATGTAAAAAGATGCAATCGTTGCTTTAGAACAATTTCAAAATTTATCCATAGGTCAGTAAATTCCACAGAAATTCTGTTTTACTTTCATGTTATTTTCATACACTTTTCTTAAACTACATTAATAGTTATTAATTTCAATTCATTACAACATTATTGAGTATTCTTTGTTATATAGGTACTCATTCAAGGTTCAAGTGTGCGATGGTTCTGACAATACTATTTTTGTGCTCAATGATCATGATGCAATGCACCTGATTAATGTACCATGTGAAGAGTTAATGAGATCTGAAGAGGTGAACCAAAACTATAAATTATCACTTTATGCAAAACATATTATAGAATATCTTATATTTAGTCATTCATATTATCAACTTATATTGTTGTTTTCTTTAAGGTGAAACCATCTTCTGAAATACCTCCACTACTTGAAGAGATTTTAGTTGGCAAAGAATTATTATTCAAAATTCGTGCTGGATTTGGTATGACATACAATCGTCAACAAACTTATGAGGTCCTCAAGATATGTGATGATTCTCATGTAATTAAAATGTTTCGTTCTGGAAATTTCTTCAGCACACCAATGGAGGTACAATTCATCTTCTCATTAACCACTAACTATGTGTTTTTCTACTTATTTCATATTTAATAAATATTCTACTATTGAAACATATTAGGCCAAGTTTGCTCCTTCCTTCACACAATTAGAGGTTGCTCATGATGATGCCAAGGTTGAAGAAATGCATGCTGGAAATTTCAAGTGTAAGGGTGCTGCTCCTGTCAAGTCCAATTTGGCTAAAAAGCAAACAACAATTATTAGTCAGAGTTCAACAAGTATTCATCTCCCATTGAAAAGGAAGCTGGAGGCAGAATTTGATAAATTTGTTTCTGAAATAGATAATGATCTTGATGCAATTGATGCTGCTGTGGAAAAAATAATTATGGAGAAAAAAGGAGTCAATTCTCATGCTGAGTCCTCGGGTGTTAAAACTACTGAAGCCTGTCTAAAAAAGGTTGAAGTTAATGTTACAACTAAAGATGATCCATATTGTACTCAGCCTATCATCAACATTGCTGAAGAGAGCATGACTAGAAATGATGGTGAACAAAATCTGAAATGTCCTCAAATCATTGATCTTACAAATACAAATGTGGATGAGGACTTTGAAATTTCACCCACTCAGATTGGAACTATCACTCTGTCAGATGATTTTATTGATTTAACCAAGATTGAGCAAAATGGTGAAGTTACATCCAAAGAGTTTATTGATTTAACCAAAGATTTGGATGCTGTTGACCTTACATCTACTAGCAATGGTGAAGAAGTTGAAGTTTGGGAAGTTGTTGACCTCTCTACGTGATTAGAATAGTATTCATGTTTTTAGATTACTAGGACTCTTCTTAGTGTTCTTAAACTAGACCATGTTTCTTTTGTTCGTTAACATGTGTATCAAAGTAGACTAAGAAGAGTCCCTGTATTGTTGTTTGTTGTTTGTTATTTTTATTTGGTACATGTGTGGTTCTCTGTATGCTTGGATGTGTTCCTTTCTATATGACTAATATAATATTCCCTTTTTATCAACCTGTTTTAGTCTCTTTACTTTTCAATTATTTATTCCATTCAAGATATATATATCTATATATATATATTAAGGTCTTATGTTTGTATTTTTGTAATCAGAGATATTTAAGGAAGAAACTTAGGAGGATTCAATGGACGAAAATTATAAATTAACTTATAAATAATTTACCTTTTAACTTATAAAATAATTTCCCTTCTAACTTATAAAATAATTTCCCTTTTAACTTACAAGTTTTTAATTTACATTTTTTTTAAAATAAACTTTTTACTTTATTATAAAAGCTATTTGTTTCTGTACAAAAAAAAAAAACCTATGTGTTTTGGCTTTTATCTTATTTTTGACTAACTTATGAGATATTGTGTTAAAAAAGGGTGATTTTTTATAAAACTTAAAGTTAATGGTTGTGTTTGGACTGTCAAAAAAACATAATGAGATGTTGATTTTTTAGCTATACTAAATAACTTTTAACTCATAATACAAAAACTAGACGTTTTAAGTATAAATCAAAGAACCTTTCAAAAAAAAAGTATAAATCAAAGAAAATATATATATCATTTGTATATATGCGGTCAAAAAATAAACTTAAATACATTCATATTGACCAGAATCTTTATAGTTGTTTTTTTTGTACAAATAATCTTTATATATGTAGTAAAAATAATGTTATACGATCAAGTAATCAATAATTAAATATAGCAACAATTTTGGTTTTTTTTCCTATTTTGTAGGCTACAATATATGAAGTGATAATTGTCCTTTTTGGTTTCCACTTATACCCAATGTTTTAAAAAAGGAAAAAAAATAATAAATACTACCTTTATGTATTTCTTGAAGTGCTACACGCGTCCACATGCACCTATCCACACGCTTTCACCACTCCCAACTCAAATCCTCAACGTTTGATCTTCTGCCCTTATATCTCCTCTATCCTTTTTTGTTTTCATTAGTAGTCTGCTTCTGCAACAGAAGAAACCCTCTGCCTGTGTCTCTTATCTACTTGCCACTATCTTTCTAATTGGAAAATCAATCCAGGTACTTTTCTGCCAATGTTCAGTTTAGAACTTTCTTTTTTGAACTGAAGGATTTGTTTTTCTTCAATTTTGAGATCCACCGCACTAGCGACTAACATGCATGCTTCACTTTCCTCTGTTATTATCTTCCTCTCTTTAATTGATACATTAAGATTTATTGAGTTTGAATGATACATCATGTTTCTATACATTCATGTACTTGCCACCGTTGACATTCATGTTCGAAATTTATTTTTAGCCATATAAGATAACTCTAGGATGCTAAAATAGAACACAGACAACTGAAGTTCCATAGAAAAGTAATGAAAAATTTCCCATATCTGTTTGTTAATGTACATGTAATGTATACAGGATGCTAATTTTTGTGCTTCAGAACATGTTTTATGAGATATCATTTTGGGGTTTCATTTTTTCTTCCAAATATTACCTTTATGTCTTCTTCTGTTTTTGTTCAATTTAAATCTGACCTTGACTTTTAAAGAAAGGAATATATTACGAAAGTTTTTCAAATTAAAATTCCCACTTTATGACAAAACTCCCCATTTGTATTATCATGTACACATAAAGTTGAATAAAAACTCCAGCTCTTAAAAAATACTGATACCCATAGACAAGTAAAGTATGACAGTAAGAATAATGACAAATTTCCTATATAACTATGTTAAAGTACATGCTTTGTGTTGAGGTTGAAAATTTATGGTTTTCAGAACATGTTTTATGAGAATTGATAGTGGCTTTCATTTTCTCTTTGAAATGTTCATTTGCTGTATTCTTCTTTTTTTGTTGAATATAAATTTCCAAAAATTGAACCTCTAAGCAAACTAATACAAATATAAACTTCTTTTTTTAATATATAGCTTCCCATTTATTCAATATATACACTAACATACAACTGATTACTGTTTATTTCAGAGCTTCAAACACTCATTAACGTGCACAACAATGTATGCTCTTCGTCTCAGGTCTCCTCCCACCAATCCAAGGATTTTCGTGAAGCCTCTTCATCTTGATATGGTATTGCAGTTTTATTTTATTAATTGCATCATTTTATCATTTCAAAAATTGTATTAAGTTATTATATTATTTTCCTTCAACAGACCTCTATTGTCATACCAAAGCGATTCCATGAACATGTTGGGGGTGAAATCAATGATGAGGTTCAACTTCAAGACCCAGTTGGAAACACGTTTCATCTACCCTACTACTACAACAATGGAGACCACAGGCTTGGTGCTGGTTTCTTTGAGTTGCGAGTAAAATCACTTTAGTAGATTACATAGCCATGTCCTATTTAATCACTAACAAAATTTTGTAAGTAAAATCACTTTAGTAGATTACATAGCCATGTCCTATTTAATCACTAACAAAATTTTGTCTACTATATATATTGAGCAACGACCAAGAATATGTCATTCCTTTAACTCTTCAAATGCACACAGTGGTTTACATGTTTCAAAATATAGAACCATCTCCCTTGGGCTTTACAACTGCAGCCGGATGCTTAGAGACCACCACCCTACTATTTGCTTCTTAAATTTAATACATTGTAGTTCACTCTCTAACACTTAACATCAAGCCTGCTTCTTTGCTAAAAGTTAAAAATAGTTCATCTAAATTATTACAGTTTATAGAGTTCTTCATATTAGAGCTGTATTGAAATAGTTATGCATTTATGGTATACTATATTGAAATACAAACTTTATTTCAAACCTATTTTTTTTACCTTTAAAGTTTGTTTTTTTACTAAATTTTATGATATTAATTCATCTCAATTTTCAATTATCATTCCATAAAAAAATATATTTGAGATATTACATTTTAATAAAAGTATTAATGAATCATAACCACCATTTTAAAATTATTTAGGCTAAACTAAACAGAAAAACTACATCAATATTTAAAACTTATTCTACTCCTTATAAACATTTGATTGGTCATGTCTATATTTAATATGAGATTCTAATTTTAAAAGTTAAACTTATTATGTTGGTGAAGACATTACAAAATTGGTTCTGACCAGCAATATATTATTCATTTTTCTTTCATCATCTCTATTCAATGAGATGAATTGAAACACAATGAGATAGTTATTTTCAATCCCATGATGTGAGTGCATTTAATGGTGATGAAACGTATCCATGTTGCTTGACCAACTTTCACACAACATTCCAGCTCATTATGTATTTCAATTTCACAAGTATTAGACTGGAAGCTTTTAAATAACTTGACAAACATCCCTTCTTTCACGCTAGAGTGGGCATTCAGCACAAGTACATTTCTAATCATTCCATCCCATTTAATGCTCATGTACTATACATCTTTTTCCAATCTAAAGCCATGCTTCCTTCTTTTCGGTATTTCAAATTTTTGAACATGTACCGCCTAATTCATTCTCTATAGTCTATCCTATTTCCATTTTTTTTCCTTCAAATATATGTTACTTCTCCATAGATTGCAAGACCTTCATCTATATAAAGGCTGGTCTCCAAATCTGAAGTTCTCTATTCTTCCTATAACTTTTATGGTAGCCACATTTGAACTCTTAAACTGATTGCTGCTAACACTAAACGCATGTCTACTCCTCTCCAAGGTATGAAATATCATGTTCTTAATTATTCTCACACACACTCTCCGTCACTATTATAAGTAAAAATTAGGTGTATAGATTCATTGATTAAATGATATATGTAGTCATTATAGGTTCATTATGATAAGTTTATTTATTTTTGTTAAATTGTTTCAAATAGAATTAAAATTATAATAAAGATAGTTTATAATCATTCTACGAGATTGATTAGTTAAAGCGATAAATTAATTTGTATTTGACTCATAGTGAAAATGTTATAGACAATAAGATCTTTTTAGGAAGAGTGGTGGCCCAAATGAGTCCTACATACATGACCCAAATAATATTAGTGTAAGTTAGAGATAGTTTTTTTTTTATAAAATAAAATCTTCATTTAAGGAGATTCTAAGAATTCTTCAAACTAAATGCTACAAAAAAATGTACCAAAAAAATGCTACAAGAATAATACATTGGGGACAAGAAAAATAGATTGGGGATAATTTTGAAAATGCACTTAGACATATTTGGTGCAATCCCTATACGTTCCTCCCCCCCCCCCTTTTTTTTTTCTTAAAACTCAATTTAAATGATCTAACGAACCCAATTTCTTAACCAACTTATAGTATTGACCCATGACAACGACCAGTATAGAGCTTATTTGTCCACTTGGGCTTTGTTTTTTCCCAACTTATAGTATTATAGTATTATTAACACTAAAATCTGCCACCATGAAATCATTTGTCCACTTGTCTATTTTCGCCGCTATCAAAAAAAAAATTTGTCCACTTGGGCTTTGATTTTTCCCTTTTTCAGCTTCATCTGATTGTCTTTAGGTACCAATTCTATCATAGATATATTGATATATATATATGTTTGTGTGTGTGTGTAAATAAGCATTCGAACCAATGTATATATCATTATTTTATTTAAATCTTTCCATTATTTCATCATCCCATTAATATTGTCATTTTCTCTAAATTATTTCAACCTATAGTGAATTATGTAATGCTTTAAAATATAATGTTTAAAAATAATTGATTGTTTCTTTTGTTAAATACAGATATCTCTAACCAGATCCGGTTATCATATGAAGATAACCCTCAAAGCACAGCAGGTCTTGATGATTTTTTTTACATAGATCTTCATCAAATTATTTCATTATTATAAATTACATACTAATCTATATATCATAATTTCAAATTGGATCATTATTTTTTTGTTTAACAGTTATACACTTATACTTATTTATTATATTATTTTTTTATATTTTAAATTATGCTAGAAAATACTCAAAAAAAGTACAAGCGTGGATGTACCCCAAGAAAGCCTAATATACAACGTCCAAAGAGAAGGAGGGCGAATATGAGTAAGTATTGAACCTTTAATACATTATTATTTTTTTTCCTTTTTTATAAACATTAAACTACATATTTGTTTAATTGTAATATTTTCCCAAAATATTTGTTTTAGTGTCAGAATACTCTCAACCAGTTGCAAGCTCCAGTTATAATTCAACTCAAAATAATACAACTGTAAATACAGGTAACATATTAGGTTCTATATATTTGTATGTAGTTATTCATATTACTACTAGGAAATACTTGAACCTCATTATATTCATCTGTGCATGACAGAATTCGTATGTATATGTACATAATTTAATAAATATAAAATTTGTATTATATATAATGCCAACAAAAATATCTCTGTAACTCTAATTTTTACTATTTTTGATCTTAGCTTATTGATTTTTATATTGGTACCGATTAAGTTATTTGGTTTATTTGTTTATTATATTTTTCAACATGTACTACGCTAATTAATTCTTATTATCCCTGTTGTTCTTAGTTTATCTTATTTTTTTTAAATAGGATTGTCATGTAATCAATCTACAGTGACGGTTGCTTCTAACAACTTTCAGACCAATTTCAATTTTATTGAAATTGAAAAACAAAGTAAGTTTCTTTTCCTCAAATATATAAATACATCCAAATAATATCATGTTAAATATTTCTTTTACAATCACAGATTATGTTGATCTTGGGGATATGAATATGATTTGTAAGTTTTGCGGAGCTATGTTATGGGATTTGGAACGAGCTGAAAAGGCTAAATCCACGCTTGACCCTGACTTCTCTATTTGTTGTTCTAAAGGCAAAATATCCATTCCATATTTGAAAGACCCCCCCGAGTTATTGTTGAGATTGCTTACCAACAATGAACCAAGGAGTCGAAATTTCCTTGATAATATTAGGTTGTATAATAGTATGTTTGCCTTTACCTCAATTGGAGGTAAAGTTGTCACCAATATTAATGATGGTCATGGTCCTCCCCAATTTGTTATTAGTGGTCAAAATTACCATCGAATAGGGAGTTTGCTCCCAGAAGAAGGTCATTCTCCAAAGTTTGCTCAATTGTATATATATGATACAAAGAATGAAGTTGAGAACCGATTGAAACATTTCAGGTATTGTATATTTTATTACGTTAATCTAAAATGCTTTAATTCATCTATATGTTTATTCATTCATTTAACTATGATTAACTAACAACAGGAGTGGCGATGGAAATAGTAACATTGATCCTGAATTGGTTTCTGACTTAATTAAAATGGTTGATGAGTTCAATCGTTTGGCCAAGTTATTTAGAAGAGTGCGTGATTATGTTGAAGATGGTCATGCTGATAATGTTGCTTTGAGGTTATTTAGAAATTGTTCCGTTGATCAAAAAACCTACAATCTCCCAAGTGTAGATGAAGTTGCAGCCTTAATAGTTGGTGACTTTGATAGCTCTGACTGTGGACGAGATATTATTTTGCGGACAACTCATGGTCAATTCCAGAGGATTTATGAAAACCACACTTCCTTCCTTCCACTACAATATCCACTTTTATTCCCACATGGTGAAAAAGGTTACTCTGAGGATATTGATTTTGCCAATTTACATAATGTTAATACTGATCCAAGGCGTGATCACATTTCTTTGCGTGAATGGGTAGTTTTCAGACTTTTTGAAAGGAAATTTGAGTGCAACAGAATATTTCTTTCCAGGCGTCTATTCCAACAATTTGTTGTTGATTGCTATTCAATGATTGAGTCTCAAAGGTTGTATTACTACCGTAACAACCAATCAACTATCAGAAGACATTTTTTGGAAGGAATTGAGGAAGCAATATCTCGTGGTGATACCAATTCATCCACTGTTGGATCTAAAGTATATCTACCTTCATCTTTCAAGGGTGGTAGGCGATACATGTTCAATAATTGTCAAGATGCTATGGCTATTTGTAGAACTTATGGCTATCCTGATTTGTTCTTGACAATGACATGTAATCCTAAATGGCCAGAAATTGATCGCCATGTTTCTCCATATGGATTAACTGCTTCTGATCGCCCAGATCTGGCTTGCCGTGTTTTCCATATGAAATTAAATCTATTTGTTGCTGATCTAAAGAAGGGTGAATTCTTTGGGAAAGCTGTCGCAGGTATGTTTTATTTTGAAACTATATTATATTTTATTTTTAACATGTATTTATAGTTTCACAAACAAGACATAAATTGGTTACCATTCTCATGATATTAATTTTAGGGACATACACCATTGAGTTCCAAAAAAGAGGATTGCCTCATGCTCATATTCTACTTTGGCTTAGCATGGAAAATAAACTGCGTTCTCCTAATATGATTGATTCTGTTATATGTGCTGAATTGCCAGACCCTATTCTCTACCCTGAATTGTTTGAATGTGTATCAAACTATATGGTTCATGGTCCATGTGGGTTGAGCAACACAGATTCTCCTTGCATGAAGAATGGTAAATGCTCCAAATTTTTTCCAAAAAAGTTTGTGGCAGCAACGTCCTTTGATAGTGATGGTTATCCAATATATAGAAGGAGAGATACCAAAATAACAACCATAAGGAAAGGGGTTCCCTTGGATAATAGATTTGTTGTTCCTTATAATCCAAAATTGTTGATGAAATATCGTGCCCATATCAACATTGAGTATTGCAACAAATCAAACTCCATTAAATACTTATTTAAATATATTAACAAAGGAGTTGATAGGGTCACAATGTCAATGTCTGTCCAACAGTCGAAGACAGATCAAGATGAAGGTGTAGATGAGATCAAACAATATTATGATTGCAGATACTTGTCTCCATGTGAAGCTCTATGGAGGCTATTTTCATTTGAAATCCATCTCAAGTGGCCAGCTGTCAAAAAATTAATCTACCACTTGCCAAAAAAACAAGTCATCCTATTTAAGGAACAACAACCAATTAAGAATGTCCTTCGACGAAACAAATTGAAGAATAGCATGTTCACTGCATGGATGGCAGCATGTTCTAAATATCCTGAAGCCTTAGACCTAACATATGTTGACTTCCCTTCTGCATTTGTATTTGATGAAAATAAACAAGAATGGACCCCAAGGAAAAAGGGATTTGCCATTGGGCGAATTAACTTTGTTGCACCAGGTTCTGGCGAGTTGTATTACTTGCGACTTTTATTGAATTATCAACGGGGTTGTTCAAGTTATGAACAATTGAAGACACATAAGAACCACACCTATGAAACTTTCCGAGATACATGCGATGCAATGGGTTTGTTAAAAGATGATCGTGAGTTCATTGATGCTATACATGATGTTTCCAAAATTTCATCTGGTGAATATGTTCGGAAGTTATTTGTTACATACCTATTGGGAAACACACTAAGTAATCCTTTGAACGTATGGAATAAAACATGGAATGCACTTGCTGATGGAATTCTTTACAATCTGCGAAAAACTCATCACAAACCAGGTATTCTTCTTTCAATCCTCAATTTTGCAATTAAATTTAAATATATTCATGCTATTCATTGAAATTTTAAATGTGTTTTCTACAATATGTTTAGTTATTGTTGTTATTGTATTTATATATAGATTTGGTTATTGAAGAACATAAGCTCAAGGACTTATGTTTAATGGAGATTGAGAAAATTTTAATGGTTAATGGAAAATCTCTCAAGGATTACTCTGGAATGCCTCGGGTTCAAGCCAATACACTTAATGAGTTTGGAAATATATTGATATTCAATGAGCTCAATTTTGATGTTGTAGAGATGAGTCGTTTACACAATGAATGCATTGTCAAGTTGAACCATGGTCAGTCAAGGGTTTATGATGAAATAATAACAGCTGTCAATGAATGCAATGGTGGCTTTTTCTTTGTGTATGGTTATGGTGGAACAGGAAAAACATTTTTATGGAAGACCTTAACTTATAAGCTAAGATCGGAGAAAAAGATTATACTAAATGTTGCATCAAGTGGAATAGCATCTCTTTTGCTCCCTGGTGGTCGGACAGCCCATTCTCTATTCTCTATTCCCCTTTCCTTAAATGAAGATTCCTGTTGTGGGATACCACAAGGAAGTCCAAAAGCTGAACTCTTACAACTTGCTAGCCTAATTATTTGGGATGAGGCACCAATGGTTAGTCGGTTTGCTTTTGAGGCTTTAGATAGAACCCTGAGGGATATCATGAGGTTCAAACTCAATGGTGGTTCTGAAAAACCATTTGGTGGGAAGGTTGTTGTTCTTGGAGGTGATTTTAGGCAAATCCTACCTGTTATCCCCAAAGGTAGGCGGCCAGAGATAGTTATGTCAACCATCAACTCCTCAAGGCTATGGAAATTTTGCAAGGTTTTGACTTTAACTGAGAATATGAGGCTAATGAACAACACATGCTCTCAAGGTGATCAAGGAATTAAACATTTTAGCAAGTGGGTTTTAGATGTTGGTGATGGAAATTTGGGTGATTATAATGATGGAGAGTCTGATATTCGAATACCTACTGATTTACTAATTCATCAATCATCAAATCCTATTGCAGACATTGTTCAGTTAATTTACCCAGACATGCTTCAGAAGGTAGGTTGTGTTGAATACTACTATGACAAAGCAATACTTGCTCCAACTTTGGATGCCGTTGATTCTATTAATCAATATGCATTGTCATTATTTCCCGGAGAGGAAACAACTTACTTCAGCTCTGATTCAGTATGGAAGGTTAATGAGGAAATTGGAATTGATGCTGATTGGTTAACCACTGAATTTTTAAATGATATTAGATGTTCTGGTATGCCTGATCACAAGTTGGTACTTAAAAAAAGTGCACCTGTTATGCTCATGCGAAATCTAGATATTTCTACAGGTTTATGCAATGGTACAAGACTTATTGTTGACTACTTGAGTCCAAATGTAATTGGTGCAACTGTTCTTTCGGGTACACATATTGGAAAGATTGCATATATTACTAGGATGAATTTAATGCCATCTGATGAAAGCATGCCAATCAAGTTTCAAAGAAGACAATTTCCTCTGATTGTATCATTTGCGATGACTATAAACAAAAGTCAGGGGCAATCATTATCTGAAGTTGGTGTTTATCTACCAAAGCCGGTTTTTTCTCATGGCCAATTGTATGTTGCTATTTCTAGAGTTAAGAGTAGATCTGGTTTGAAGATATTAATATGCAATGAAGACACTGCCGAGCAAGATGTTACAAAGAACATTGTCTTCAAGGAAGTTTTCCAAAGAATTTACAACAATTAGTGTATATGATTTAATTAATTCTGGACTCTATTGTAGTACACTCTCTCAATTTAAAAGCATTTTTACCAACATCTCCTGCTAATGTGTTTGGGGTGTTTGCTTGGGCGAAACTAGACATAAACATAACATAATAATAACATATAAGTGTTTGATTAATTATCTGTGCATTGCATTAGTCAATTGTGCATTGCATTAGTCAATTGTTATAATTAGCAGTAGAGTTCGTAAAAATTTATCCGTGCATCGCACGGACAAACGGGCTAAATACTAGTTAGTAAAATTTGTATAAAAATGATCTAAGAATAAAAAAATTAACATAATTTTTTAACTTTTAATGAGACTCTTCAAATACTTCAACTTCAAAGTTAGAAAATAGAGAGAAGTTTTGAGCTAGAATTGCACATAAAGGTGGAGAGAATCAAGTGATCTATATATAACTTCTTTTTATTCAGAAAAAAAGGGCTATGTACAATGCCCAAGTTCAAATTTCAGATGCAAGATCTGTGCAAGAATATGGGCATTCTTTTGTTGTCATATTTTAGTTCGTTGTGGCTCGGCCTTCTTATGGTTAATTTGTTACGAGTTGACCGAGATTATATTTCGTCTTCTGAGTCATTCAGCTTGTCTTGTAACAAGTAGTTAAGTAGTGTTTTAGTTAGACTTTTGGTCGGCTGAAACGCATGTGGGCTCAAGGACTTTATAGCGAGCTGGAGCAGAACTAAAACATTTATGAAAAGGAATATGAATGGAGGTTTGAAGTGTTAATGTGTGTTTGAATTTCAGTTTGCAAAATAAAGTTTGAGTCAATGTGGGTTTGCAAAACAGAGTTTAGAAAATGTGAGTTTGTTGTAATGTGATTTATGTTTGGATAGTTTATTTGAAAAGTAAGTTTGATAAATTAATTTTGTTTGAATAATATTAATCAAAAACACTTTCATATGTGTAATTACTATAAAAGTTTAATATAAATGTACTAACCAACTTTCATCTAACGTAGAAGTGAGGATTGTGTCAAATTAACTAAATGTCAATTTTGAGACAAAAACACGTTAAGGTAAAAGTGAGTTCAAACTACCCAAACATGATAACACACTTACATGCTACCAAAAAGACATTAAAAGAGTCTAACAGAAAAACATACATATCCTTAACCTTAGTTGGTATGTACATAAGAAAGATTTGAAGTTGGATTGAGTTTAAAATACTATGTTAAAAAACTTTTCCAAACACACACCAAACGGTGTGCAAGAATTCCCATTTAAAAATCATGGCATACCCATATTTATTTTTCTCCCACCACCTACATGCCATCTTTATGTAATTTTTAATTAAATCCCACTGCACTGCAAAGGCAGGAATACAACTAGATATCATTCTTTGGAGGCTGAAGTTTATCCTTTAGAAAAAAAAAACATAAAATATTAACAAGTTACATTATCCAGAAAGAAACCCATATGTGAGTGGGACCTTGTTGACAAGCTTACGTGTCACCAGATCCTTACACGTGTCCATCCCACCCTGTCACGCAACTACCGGTAGAAACAAAGAAGGTTCATGAACCGAGGCCTATACACTATATCCATTATGCACATGAATGCCACGTGCCATCAAATCCACCCGACACCGCCGTTTCACACTGCGAACAAAATCCTTAATCTACCCACATAAAACGACAAAACATGCCAATGTCATGTTCTGAATAAAGGGTATGTTCGTAAATTCAGTCTTAGCTGGAAGTATCTATCTTGTTTTAAATACGGCGTCGTTTCGTCTGCGGCACGTGACATTGAAGAGAGAGAAAGAAAGAAAGATTGGCTTCTTCTTGTTGTTGTTAGCGCCCGCCATTGCCATTGCCATTGAAGAAAGAAGTAGAAGAAGCTTTTTCCCTCTTGAATTTCTCGCCTGATTCAGCTCAACAACATGGTTCATCTAATGCCTTCTGATATGGATAGTCTCTGCTTGAAGAAGAAGGTGAAGATGGAGAATCAAGATGATGAAGATCCATTTCTTTTCACCCATAAACGACCCAAGTTGGATTCTGCAACCAAGGTTTCATTTTCTGTTAAAATCTGAATCTTTCTGTTATACCCTGTATGATTTTCTCGCTTTCTATTTTTGGGGTGGTTTTGTTTTTTTTATCTCTAAACCCTCTTTTTTCTCATTTTTATCTGCTTGGTTTGTTTTGTTTTGAAACAGTGTGATTCAAGCGATGATGATACCCTTGGAGTTCCACAAGGTTTTTACAATCCTCTTGATGAGCCTAGTCCTCTTGGTTTGCGTCTCAGGAAGAGTCCTTCACTTTTGGATTTGATTCAGATGAGGCTTTCCCAGCAGCATGACTCCAGAATGGGAGATCAGAAGGGTTCTGGTGGTGGTGCTGCTGCGGATTCTAAGCTCAAGGCTTCCAATTTTCCTGGTACTGTTTTGAAAATTGGTACTTGGGAGGTATGTTTATAGTTTTGCTGAATTAGGTAATGATACAAAAATTGATGTGATGTGATGTGCTGTTTGTGGTAATTTTGGTGGTTGTGTCCTTGCAGTACAAGTCTAGGTACGAAGGGGACTTGGTTGCAAAATGTTACTTTGCAAAACATAAGCTCGTGTGGGAAGTACTTGATGGTTGTCTTAAGAATAAGATTGAGATTCCTTGGTCTGATATCATGGCCCTCAAAGCAAACTACCCTGAGGATGCACCAGGAACTCTTGAAGTAGTGGTAAGCATCCATTTTGTTGAACTTTTTATTGTAACGGTGTTGTTAATGCATGCTTGTTTTGTTGGTATCATGCTAAGTTGGTGTTCCTGTTTCTTCTAGCTGGCAAGAAGACCCTTGTTTTTTAGAGAGATCAATCCCCAACCAAGGAAGCATACCTTGTGGCAAGCAACATCAGACTTTACTGGTGGACAGGCCAGCATACAGAGGTACTAATTGTATTATACAAGTGGTGTTCTTCTGGTATTCAGGTTGTTTCAGTATGATTTGTTGGTGATATGATATGATTCCTTGAATTGTCACAGGCGACATTTTATGCAGTGCCCCCAAGGTTTGTTAGGCAAGCACTTTGAGAAACTGATTCAGTGTGATCCCCGTCTCAACTTTCTGAGCCAACAACCAGAGCTGGTGTTGGAATCTCCATATTTTGAATCTGGAACTGCAATTCATGATCACATTGAATCCAGTGATGGTTTTGATAGTAAAAGTGAAGAGCAACCTAGTTTGTTTGGATTGCATGAAGTGGAATCAGGATCTGCAGTTCAATCATCTTCCTCTAGAAGTGAACATAATCTTATGGGTAAAGCTGTTGAAAATGTTTCCCAAGAAATTACCTCACCTAGCACAGGTAATGGCTGTGGATTTTCTTTGATATCTATTGATTAATGTATCATGATAGTGAATGCACCTTTTTAGCAATTCCTTTTGGCTTTATTTGCTTTGGTTATCATGTGCAGTGATGAACAGCCATGCAATTAAAGATTTCAGGAGCAGAGGAGCTGAAACTTTGAAGTTTCTTAGTAATTTGGATCAGATAAAATTGCCTGGACTTCACCCTTCAATGTCGATGGATGATCTTGTAAACCACATTGGACATTGCATTTCAACACAGATGACATCTGAGAATTCGAAATTTGGTGGTGACAGCCAGTATGCCATGTTGGAGGAATTTACACAATACTTATTCAATGACTCTCAGCTCACACCAGCCTCTGATGAAAAGTTTGTCATGTCAAGGGTGAACTCACTATACAGCCTTCTGCAGAAGGACCCTCCAACAGCAGAGGACAAAACCATGAGACATGGTAATAATGTTTTTGATGTAAATAAGGTTGGAGAAGTTGGTGAGAGTAACTCCACTCAAACTCGATTGTCACCATGCAAAAACAAGGTGATTGATTTGGAATGTCAGCCAGATGATGCTTCTGGCAGCAACCAGGGAATAGGCATGTCAAGGAAGGAATCAGCTGGTGATTTGCTTCATAATCTTCCAAGGATTGCTTCTCTGCCTCACTTTTTATTTCCCATGCCAGAGGACTCTGTTAATCAAGTTAGATAGTGTAATATGATCTACTAAAGCTTGAAAACATCATCACAAAAATACTTATGTAGTCTTTCAACAGTGTGAATATTGTATGTGATCTCTGTTACCTCAACTCAATGGGATTCGGAAATTCACATTGATGAAGAATCCCGTCCGAGATTATGGCACACTTTGTATTTTCAGTTGAACAATATAAGAGAATAACATGTAGAACTTTTGTGTGAAAGAAATCCTATACCTAATGATACCAGAACAGTAGATGAATATGATCTTTGACTTGCATCATTATTCTACTAATCACAGAATCAACTTGGAAAATTATATATGATAATATGTTATCATTTAGCTGAGAAAGAAATATCCAACATCAAATAAATTAACAGAGACACATACTAAAAGATATACAATTTTTTATTTAAGACATATAAATAGTTTCAAGTAGCGTTTGGTTGTCTCCATAGCCCATATAACTATTATGCACTCTAATCACTGTAAAAACATGATACGCCCAACCTAACAAACATTCTGGGCAAAGTCTAATAAAGAATTTTAATACACACAAGCTCAAAAGGGGTATGATACAGTTTAAGGTTCTTCTTGGTCTTGATCTTCATCTCCCATTGGCTCAGTTTCTTGTAACATGTTCATAAGCATGTTCACTTGCTCTTGCAGCATTGCATTATCTCTTTCCACTCGAGCACGTTTGCTTCGTTCTTCCACAAGCTGGATTTGCAAGTGCTCAAGGCATCGTGAATCCTCATCAAGTTGTTCATTTAGCCCGTCAATTTCCCTGTCCTGCAACAAAGAAGAAAAACCAATCAGCAAATACCTCAGGCTTATAGTTCTGTCTTAGCTTAGAAGTTAAGGTATTTGAAGAAACTTGGAACGGATTTGGAAAGAAACCTTTCTGTTCATTTCTTGGATGGCAATCCTTCGCATGCTTTCAACGACATCCACATTGACAAGCTTTCGCTTCTTTCCGATGAGCCATCCCTTTGGATAGTTTGCGGCGTCAAAATCAGGGGGAGGAAGCAGAGACTCAGCAGAGGGTCGTCGGCCATTGATGTTCTTTATAGGTTCTAATGGTTCAAACAAGGCCTTTCGACGCTCAGAAAGCTCAAGCTCAGTAACCGCTGATGCGTCCTGCATCTCCACATTAGGAGGAGGAGTATCTTCCTGCTTGGTGGGTGGTGTTTTAGCAGTGTCTACCGATACCTCTAAGTTCCTCCCGCTAGCTGTGGTTAACAAGTTACAATTCTTTTTGCAACTCATTTAGAGACAGTAAATTTTCACAACTAATAGAAGCATTTGTTTAGCATAAAGATTAAAAACGAAGACTCCAATTGCTATAAATTGTTCACCAAAGTAGGTATATCCATTGCATTCAACAAATATATACCCAATAATTACTTCAAATATGGTTCATGAACTATCATCATTGCTTAAATAATACATAAGCCAATACTAATAAGGCAACTAAAAGAAGTTAAAACTACTAATAAGAAGCTATACTATGGGATACTGAAATTTGAAAGGGGGGTACTCAAGGCATGAGCTCCTAGTCTCAACTGATGCCTTGCTCTAAGAGCAGAGATTTGACATGCCAAGATTACTAGATATAAATCAGAGTAAAACGGCACTTGAGTGATCAAGTGTGTGGGGTAAACAACTTAGTTAAGTGCTTATAGCTATAAACGCTTATCACATGAAGGTAAACACCTATTTATAAGCTAATTTGATAAGTTTACTTAAATAAGTTATCTCAACCTAAAATTGACTTTTTCCTAGGGCAAACAGCACTTCAAATACTAGTAGGATTCAAGAGCTTGGAGTAGTGTTTAGTTGCACAGCTCAATTTTACACCCTCAAGTGTCGCATAGAGACAGTGACAAAGTAAAATTGAAAGGTCAGAAATGCAAGGAAACCAAGCAGGAGGCTACATTGGAAAGGCTTGTTTGGAGGGATGCAGGGTGAGGTGTCCCATAATTTAATAAAAGATGATGCCTACACTATCCCAAATCCCAATAGCCACATGCATCTTTTCCCTTGTCCTTCACAGTTCACACAATTCAATATATCACCAATTTCTAGAATCACACGAACTTTCATAAGATTCTTCAAATTGTCGTGTTGCTTTATTATATTATTTCATCAAAATGATAGTGTTAGCTCATAATTGTAAGCAAATAATCACTCAAAGAAATTAATTTCATCTTTTCTTTTTTCATGATAACAAATTTGGATCCTAATTGATAACAAGACAGAGCCGGAGTTCAGTAAACCAATTATTGCAAATGAAGCAACGTAACATTAAAGTCACACCAACTGTTAACCCCAGTTGTACGCTTCTCTCTTTCTCTGTAACAGTGGATAATTTTGCAAAAAAGTGTAGAAAGTAGAAACCAATCTTAGTTACAGAAAGAGAGTTAAATTGACAATTGAGAAAGGAAAATCTCAGTTCCAAAAACTATACTAATTCACAGATAAAATATTTGCAAGAAAAATTACTAGTAAGCTAGTAAATTTAGCAAATTCCATGCAAAAATCACCAAGAATATTAAAGTTGATACATAAGAAAATCATAGTTGAAGTTAAGAACAAGGAGGTACCTGATCTCCTTCTGGATTTCCAGTCAAATCTAGGGGTTGAGACAGGAGAGAAAGCATTCAAAGCATCATCCATAACCATTTTCCTGTCTCTACCACGAATTTCCATACAAGGATAAAAACGCAGAACCAGATGCTTCAAGCTCACAACTTCAACACTGGCATAAAGAAAGAAGAGAGAGAGATTTCTTAGGAGGTGCTGTTTGGCTTTTCTCCTTGATCTTTGCCACCAAGTACCAACCAAACCATCCAAAAGGTCATCAACAACCTTACAAGTTAAGTTACAAGCATATGCTGATAATTGTCTGGGACCAAGATGGTCAGATCATTCTTCTTTCAACGGTTGAGATTTCACAGTTGGGTGAAAATTTCCATGACTGTTTATGTGGACCCTGTCTTACCTCCTTCCTTGTCTATTCTTTTCCAATAAAAAAGTTATTTGTTTGCTTAGGAATGACCTTTGGAGCAATGAAACAAATTGATAAAATGAGAAAAACAAATATTTTATGAGGAAGTAAGGCGATGAAGGAAAATTGATGATCAATTTTTCTTACTCCACGTGTTTGGGCAGAATATGCTTTCGGAGGATCCAAGTTGTTGAATGTGAGTCCCAAAAAAAAAGTCCCAAGTTGTTGAATGTGGATGAAAACAATGAATTGTTTAATTAGTTAATGGTAAATAAGAAACTAGATAGTAGATAGTCATGAATCATGATCCTTTGCACATGACTCATGCAAAAGTGATAATCTGAAACAGGATCAGGATTTTTGTTACCTATGGACGATATCTAATTATGTAACGTTATTTTTGAAACTTAATATGTAACATTATTACATTCAAATACATAAAAATTCCTATAAAATTTGGTTTTAATTGTTGGAAATTTTAAGAAAATTTGAGAGCAATTTTGATATGTTTTAAAATTTATTTATTATTATTTGCCAATCTATCCCTTTAATTTATTAGCCACATAAATGATTTTATTGGCTTAATTCTACTTTTTGTCATCTAGTTTGAACATTGTGTTATTTCAGCTTAAATAACTTTTGAGCAAATTTAGTCTCTCAACTTTATAATTGCAAATCAAGTATCTTTATCATTATTATTTTACTTAAAACCCTAGAAATAAATAAAAAACTTCATAAATTAAATCGATTTAATTATTTTAGACATTATTCAAAACTCACAAAAAATATGTCCCCAAATGATAGCTCAAATGGTAAGAGTTAATGGACATATAGGTTGGGTGGGGGAAGTTCAGGGATCAATCACTGGAGGGTGCAATTTATCTTTCCGATGTAAAAAAAAAAAACAAAAAATATTAAATTTCAATAAATGAAAAAATCTCAATTTCTCACATCTTGAAACTAAATTTTATAAAAAGAAAGTGAAGATTGAATGTCTTTAATGCATATAAAATTTGAAAAGAATGACCAACTTTGTTTAATTTGAAAAGTTAAAGGATTTGATTAGCTAAAAAAATAAGGGGACCAAAATCACATATGATTCAAACTAAGGGATCAAAATTGTAATTAAGCCATTGTTTTAATTATTGAATGTTTTTATGTTTTTGAAATATTAAAAATAATTTATTTTGATTATAAAGTAATATAAAGCTTTATAGAATTTCAACAAACATATATTATGACTATGTTGTATGAAGGGAGAAATTATAAGAGTAGCTCTTATTAAGATCAAGAATGTAAATACACGAACAATGATTCTAATGAATAGAACAAGAAAAATCATGTTAGAGAAGCTACCATCTTTCTGATTAGTATGTAGAAGTGTTTCAAGTGTCTAATAGGCAACACCTAGCAAATTTGCTTTCACCAACTAAATATGTGTAGGCACATATGATATTTAAATTTTAGGTTGAAGTTCATGCACGGTAGTTTTTAGCATCAATACTGAAATATTTCACGTGGTCATTCACCAATGCAGATTGCTTTGTTGGAGGTGATCATGATGGATATACTTATGATTTTTTTGCTTCATGTAGAAGAAGCATGGTAACCAAATTCTGTTGCAATAAGAAAGTTTTCTGCAATGGAGGGAGGGATTTCTAGTGCCATGTTGTGGTATGTTTTATTTATGGTCAAATGTTGTGGTATGTTGAATTGGTAAAAGAGATGAAGACTTAAAAATTGGAGCATGTTCATATTTGAGGGGTGAGTTCGGGCTACCTATGAAAATTGTGTGAAGCCCAAAATTTTGCAGGATGAGAGGAGAATTAACATATTTTACTCTGATTATTCTATCTTCCCTTTCCTTAATCTTTTGTTAGGTTGGGGAGGGAAAGTGATCAGTAAGTTGTAAGTAGCAAGAGGGGTGTTAAGTATAAACCTCACAGCACAATCATGTACTCATCATCATGCATAACCTGTGTCTACTTTAAGTCTTTGTTCCATATCATTCTGTAAGTGAAGTAATTCAAGATAACAAGGAAAGATTGCCACTAAAAAATAAAGGCACACAGTGTACACCATTGTAAACATCTAGAAGTGAGTTAGTTGATAATATGCTATCGGCATAATATAAAATGCAATAGTCTGTAATTCTGTTAAGAAAATGTCTCAGTACTTCTTAAGATAAAAATGTAAAATGTCTCACTACTACATACTAACTCCTACATCCCACCCATTACATGAAACTGGATGAGGCCATTAACAATATCAAAGGAGAACATTAAACGATCGTTGTTATACAAGCATAACAGTAATCATAATAATAATAGTAACAAAAAAAAATTGTATTCCCATGAACTAAAACCAAAAGAAAAAGAAATCAAGATTAATTTTTCAAGCTGCATTGCTGTTTCAGTGATTAATTTTTCAAACAGCCTTCTTCCAGTTGAGCTACCACAATGCTTAGGTGATCTGAAGAACCTCCAATCCGTTGATGTCTTTTCAAATCAATTATCTGGCTGCATACTAGAAACACTTGGTGAAATTGACACAGTTACTTTCCTCAATTTACCATTCAACAACCTGGAAGGAATGATTCCCTCTGGGGGCATCTTCAATTCAGTGTCAACATTTATGTGGGAACATTACAGGCATATCCTTGTGCTCTCAAAGGAGACAGTAGTTTCACTGTAGTTGATTCTTGATCGCATTCATATCAGTAATCTTCCTATAAACTTTCTTGTCAGCAGTTTGCTGCATGATTGGATGCAACCGTGTTAAAGAAATCATCTCCTCTCCTAAGGCTAAAATACAAGTTAGACCAAAATTGATAGCTAACTTCCCAAGAATCACATATAAGGAGTTATCAGATGCTACAGGAGGATTTGACATTCAGAGAATAGTTGCATCAGCTAGATTTGGACATGTCTTCAGGGGAGTTCTTCTAAATGGGACACCAATATCAGTCTAAGTGCTGCATATGCAATCTGGGAATTTCACCAATAGCTCCTTTAACAGAGAATTTCAAGTTTTGAAGACGATGAGGCGCAGAAATCTTATAAGAATTACCACAGCATGCAGTTTACCTGACTTCTAGGCTCTGGTTCTACCATACATGGCCAATGGGAGTTTGGAGAACCTCCTTTATCCTCCTTCTGGATTACCAGACTTGAGTATCATCTAGAGGGTGAATATTTTCAGTGACATAGGCACATAGCTGAAGGGATGGCCTACTTGCATCATCACTCCCCAGTCAGAGACAAACACTGTGATCTAAAACCAGGCAACGTACTTCCCAATGATAACATGACAGCTCTAGTTTCTGATTTCTGGATCACAAGGTGTGGTCGTTGCTAGCATGGTGAACTCTTCTGCTAATTTGTTGCGTGGATCCATTGGATACATTGCACCAGGTAATGCGTGCAGTCTATGAGACATATTAACATATAACATGAATACATTGTAATTTAGGCTAAATTTGTCACAATATCAAACCAACTACACAAAGTTTGTTACACAACATTCATTCCAGTAAGATAAAACTCCTATTTATCTTGCTGTTTGCTATAAATATTTATGAAGCTTTCTCAATAACTTTTTCTCATACAAATATGGATTTGGGTCCAATACATAAACAAAAGGATATGTGTACAGCTTTGGCATTCTAGTACGTGAGATGGTGACTAGGAAAAGATAAACAGATGACATGTTTGTTGGAGGACTAAGTCTGCACAAGTGGGTAAAGAGTCACTATAATGGAAGCTTAGGGAAAGTGTTAGACCTTGGTTTGGTGATGGCCTTAGGAGATCAAATCTCAGGAGGTGAAGAAGATTTGGGAACTTGCAATTGGGGCGTTAACTTAGCTGGGGATCCTGTGCACACAGGAGTCACCTTCTACAAGACCTACCATGTTTGATGCAGCATATGACTTGGATCGTCTCAAGAGATACCTTATTGAGAAAACAACTAGAACTTTTGCCTCATCTCTTGGAATTACATCTTCTACTGTTGGTTATTATTGACTGTTTTCTGTTCTTTTAGCAAATAATTCAAAAGTGCCCACCAATTTTCATGGATGAGTTTGATTTTGAAATTATATGATCACATGTAAAGAGAATTATATGATCACTGTAGATTGTGACCATTAAAGAAAAGGAGAACATGACAACACTTCTTCATGTAAGTCTCTATCAAACGGTTACATCAAATCATTAAAGTAATCCACTAAAGCACACAGGTAGCATTACTACTTTCCTAAGAAATGAGGATTATAGCAAAGCATTTTAAACTTATAGTCCAACCAATTAGAGTTTCTGTTAAGTCACTAATTGTTTGGTAAATTACTTGGAGAAGCAGAATACAGCACAAGACCCTGACGAACAATTTCCAAAATGAAAATAAAAGGTCAATTAACATAAAATATACTATCAATTTTGTTTACAACTGAGATGATCATTTCTCCATAATCACTCTGAAATCATACAATTCAAACTCACCTAGAAAACATTACTAATTGACCTGCCAAAACCACTCAAGTAAAAGAAAACTGTAGAAGGCATTACATAAACAAGAACATGCTTATCAAAAAAAAAAAAAAAAACATAAACAAGAACATGTTTAGAGGACAAAATACTGACGATTCCCATTTTAGTCAACTTCTTCAATCTTAGGCCCAGCACCAGTGCCACCAGTAGACGATTTTCCATAGCCACCATTAGGAATGTCACCTGCACCACCCATAGGCACATCTCCACCAGCACCTTGATACATCTTGGCAATAATTGGGTTGCACAATCCCTCCAACTCTTTCAATTTGTCCTCAAATTCCTCCACTTCTGCCAGCTGATTCCTGTCAAGCCACTCAATTGCCTCATCAACAGCCTTCTCAATCTTCTGCTTATCTCCAGCATCCAATTTCCCTGCAAATTTCTCATCTTTCACTGTATTCCTCATGTTATAAGCATAGTTTTCCAAAGCGTTCTTGGCATCAACCTTCTTCTTCACCTCCTCATCCTCTGCCTTGTACCTCTCTGCTTCCTGCACCATCCTCTCAATCTCCTCCTTGCTCAGCCTCCCCTTGTCATTGGTGATGGTGATCTTGTTCTTCACCCCTGCAGTCTTATCCTCAGCAGAAACATTCAGAATACCGTTCGCATCAATGTCGAAGCAGACATTGATTTGAGGAACTCCTCTTGGCGCTGGAGGGATGCCAGCAAGCTCAAATTTCCCTAAAAGGTTGTTGTCTTTGGTTCTTGCTCTCTCACCTTCATACACCTGAATCAAAACTCCAGGTTGATTATCTGAGTAAGTAGAAAAAATCTGTTCTTTCTTGGTGGGTATTGTTGTGTTTCTTGGAATCAGCACTGTCATCACACCACCAGCAGTTTCAATTCCAAGGCTGAGAGGGGTAACATCAAGAAGAAGCAAGTCCTGAACTTTCTGATTCCCTTCACCTGTCAGAATAGCAGCTTGCACTGCAGCTCCATATGCAACAGCCTCATCAGGGTTGATACTCTTGCAAAGCTCTTTCCCATTGAAGAAATCCTGAAGCAATTGCTGCACTTTTGGAATCCTAGTTGATCCACCAACAAGAACCACATCATGAACATTGCTCTTATCAATCTTGGAGTCTCTCAAACATTTCTCAACAGGCTCCATGCATTTCCTGAACAAGTCCATGTTCAACTCCTCAAACCTCGCTCTTGTAATAGTTGAATAGAAATCAATCCCTTCAAAAAGAGAATCAATCTCAATGGTTGTCTGAGTAGTCGAAGATAGAGTCCTCTTGGCTCTCTCACAAGCAGTCCTCAATCTTCTCAAAGCTCTAGCATTGGTACTGATATCCTTCTTGTGCTTCCTCTTGAACTCTGCAACGAAGTGACTCACAAGCCTGTTGTCAAAATCTTCACCTCCCAAATGGGTGTCCCCTGCAGTAGCCTTCACTTCGAAAATCCCTTCCTCAATGGTGAGGAGAGAAACATCAAACGTGCCACCACCGAGGTCGAAGATGAGCACATTCTTCTCGCCGCTGCTCGAAGCCTTCTTGTCCAAACCATAAGCGATTGCAGCAGCAGTTGGCTCATTGATAATCCGCAGCACGTTGAGTCCAGCAATGGCGCCGGCGTCTTTCGTGGCTTGCCTCTGCGAATCATTGAAGTAAGCAGGGACAGTAACCACCGCGTTCTTGACACTCTGCCCCAAGAAAGCCTCTGCGATTTCCCTCATTTTTGTCAGCACCATTGAAGAAATCTCTTCAGCTGAAAACTGCTTCTGTTCGCCTTTGTAGTTGACGGCGATCATGGGTTTTTCGCCGGCGCCGGGAACCACCTTGAAAGGCCAGTGTTTCATGTCGCTTTGCACAGATGGGTCGGAGAATCTGCGGCCGATGAGGCGTTTGGCGTCGAAGACAGTGTTCTGCGGGTTCATGGCGACTTGGTTCTTGGCTGCGTCTCCGATGAGACGCTCTGTGTCGGTGAATGCGACGTAGGAAGGGGTGGTTCTGTTGCCTTGGTCGTTGGCTATGATCTCGACGCGGTCGTTTTGCCATACGCCGACGCAGCTGTAGGTGGTGCCGAGGTCAATGCCGATAGCTTTTCCTTCTGCCTTGGAAGCCATGGATGGATGCTACCTTGTTCTCAGGTAATGGAGACAGAGTAGAGATATTGAGTTAAATGTGAATGTGAATGTGAATGTTTGTTGAATGGGAATGTTAATGTGAATGAATGATCACGTTGCAATGCATGGGAATGGTGAGAGGGTGAGATATAAAGGGAGGAAGGAAGCATGGAGAAAAATCGAGAAGAGAGTAGAAGTGGAAGGAGAAGGAGGGTGGTTTAGCTTTAAGGATTTGAAACATCACCAGACAGTTTGAACCAACTAGAGAGTTCTGGTCTTGTGGTGAAGACATGGGTTTGACTTGCTTTTTCCAGATTCTTCTTTTCATTTTCCTAACTCTTTCCTAATAGCATCTCCAATATTAGGAACTTATTTTGGGACTTAACTCAATTTTCGTAGGTCTAAATTGCCACATAGGATTTAAAACACTCATAAGGTCTTTATGCACATTTCACTCTAGTGGTTGAGATCTTATTTTACTTTTGACTGGACCTACGGTACCCAATATATTTATATTATTTATTTCTCTCCCTAATTTTCACTTTGATTATAGTATTGAAGGAGAGAAAAAAAATATTATTTTATTTAAGATCTCACATTTAAGAGTACCTGAGCTAAGGCACGGATCTTAGCTTTTGCTAAGATCTCATGCCATGTAGGATAGCTCCAATGGTGGGATCTAATAAGATCCGGATCTTATTTTAAGGTCTCAAAATAAGGTTTCCATTGGAGATGCTCTAAGAAAGGGAAAAAGGGAAAAAAAAGTTAAGAATTAATTAAGTTTTTCACATTTTTATTAAGAAAAGAGTTTAATTTCTCTTCAGAGTGTCATGGTAGGATAGCTCAAGGGGCAGTAGCTGGGGGGACATGAGTTGGATAGATAGAGGTCCAGTGATCGATTCCAGACGAATATAATTTATCTTTCTGATGTACCAAAAAATAATTCTCTTAAGAGTACTTGTTTAAAAAAAAATGAAATACCAACAAGGTGTAACACGACTGGTAGATAGTTGTGCTCTTTAACCATCTAGTCCAGGGTTCGATTCCTGGGCAGTCTTTGGAAACCAAATTAGGTCTTCTATATAGTCATTTATTTATTTATTAAATTGTTATCACTTATCAGTAAGTATTTTTCCACGAGGTACTTTTATAAAAATGTATAATTAAAAAATACATTTTATAGATTTGAGTTCAATAATAGAAATCTCAATGATATTAAAAATTCCTTTCAAAAAATGATAAAATTCTTCATTGAAAAACATTAAAAATTGTTTTTAAGATCATGAAAAGTAGTTTAATTAGTAAATAATTTATTAAATTTAATGTTGATTGGAATTTTATTGTTTAAATATTTTTTCCCTACATAATTTCTTAAATATGTTTTTGATCCCGATCCTAAAAAAATTCATCTTCTTTCATTCTTGACAAAGTTTGATTGATTTAAAATGGTTATGTGACATTATAATACTTATTTAACGTTTTTTATTTATGCAGATGACAATCCCAGTCAGATATAAAAGCCAATGCGTGAATATTACAACATTTTTAGTCCTTCCAATTTCTCTACAATCATTTTTGGTCCTCTCAAACCAATACTAGTAACTGTCTTCAAGAGAGGAAGAGGCCACATCAACTCCTCAGGCCACTACTAGTAATTGTCTTTAAGATAATGGAGATGATTGCTACGGCATATTTGATTGAAGTTTTAGAGCAAGAGAATCTAAGAGTCAAGACAAAGAAGATCATGCTTCATACCAATAATGTGTTTTAGTAAAAAAGTAGATGTTAAACTTGTCAGTTCATAATTGTAAGATAATCATGGTTTCATAAACTCTAATTAGTTTTTCTCATTAAGTAACTTTAGTTTAGTAACTATAGTTACTTTAAAGTTAACCTCGGTTACTTTAAGTGAACTATAATTAATTTTAAGCCGACCTGTGTGTGATTGAGGTAGGCATTCGGAAAATCTTAAAGATATTTGAAGCCTAGCCTTGTTTCTACTTTAAAAACTTTTGTGTATGCTTTGTAAATATTACTTCCTTTTCTTCTAAATTTATTTTCACCCATCTATGTATTAATTTTATGTTTTGGCATTATCATAAAGTTATTTTGCATTCTACAAGATGATCAATAGGGCCAAGTTTGGTATATATCAAACATCTCAGGGATGTGGTCCTGATCCACATTCTGGATCAGTTATCTCCAAATTTCCACATTCTGGCAATTCTTAGCATGTCACTCTTCTACTTTTTTTTAAATGCCAAAAAATATGCATATAAGATATATAAGCCATATACAAAGGAGGTGTACCTACAAAGGACCTTAGAAGCAAAGCTCAGGTATGCACAAGTTGCAAACCAGAAAAATTGCACTAACTAACAATGACAAGAATCACCAACACGTTTCACCTAACAGCCATAGTAAACCACTTCAAACTTCAACTCTGTTTGCTGTTCCAATCCCAACTATCCCTCAAACTCTTACAGCATTTCATCCAATTAAATACATTAGCAACGGACCTCCAGCATCCCAGCTTTGGGCCCCGTAATAGTACTTCTTATTTGTGAGCATGTGCCCAAGTCAGAATGCTTTCTTTTCATCTGCTTCTAATGACAAAAATGGCTCAACAAACGTCCCTAACTTTTTTTTTTCTTTTTTAACATTTAGCCTCGTTTTAGAATTGCCAAATTTTCATACAATAATGTTCTGCACGCCTTCTTTTTTCCCATATTTGACACCTCTTCACTTTTTTCTTAAATGACATGTTCAGGCCACTTATTCCATCTCTAGAAATACATTTTTCCAACATTTCTTGGAATTTGGCTTTTCCAACTCTCTAAGAAGATGAAGCTAATAACATTTGTTGCATTGTTCCTACTCATTTCAAGCACTCAAGCCACACCAACCTCAGATTTCAATACAAATTTCACTTCAGAAGGCATGAGGAGCCTAATCCAGAGCAGGGGGCAAGCACAGGAACTTCTTGGTACACGTTCTTCTTCTGCTTCTCAAACAAGCACAAACTCAATGTTTTATATGCATCCCTTCTTCACTTTAACTATACTGAAATCCAGGGAATTTATATGGAAGTGGAAGCATAGATCACTCAACAAGGTTCAATGACAAAGTTGAGGAAAGTGAAAATGAACACAAACATGGATTGTCAGTTGCTACAAAGAAAGCACAAGGTGGAAGGGCAGGAGGCGGAAGGGGAGGACATGCAGGAGTTACTGGCGGTGCAGGTGTTAACCGCCGGCCACGGAGCTCTCGAAATTCTGCACCATCATTATTATCTGGGCCTCATTGTTGGGTATCCACGTTTATATTATATGCAAGCTTGGCTTTAATCATCTTTATGTTCCACTGAATCTGATGCATGTAGTGTTTGGCCTGTCTCTTTTTTTACTTTTAAAGCTACTACTTAGCTAGGCCAATGTGTAATTTGGGCGATGTTAAGAACATCTTTGCTTTTTAATTAGTTTGTGTCCTCCTTCTGCATACTCATAATGTCATTTGAAAATGTATGGTGAATATATGTTTGAATATTTGCCTGTTAGTGAGGAAAAACTGAAACATGGTCTTAATAATTTTTTGATATGCAATAACCTCATAAAGAAAGAAAAGGGTCCAGTCAAGGGTGATTAGATGCAAATATGAAAAAGGTTGAACTTGTGAGCTTGAAATTCCAGTGTGAGCCTTTGGTTACTTCTGACAAAAGGGAAGCAGATTCTATATGCTGGTTGTTTTGATTGAATACTCAGAAACTAGACAAGCATCTGATGCAGAGAAAAGTAGAAGCTCCAAATGCCCCACCCTGCTGCTCTTCCACGCAATCATGTGACTCCATGTGGAAATCGATCCTCCACCATCCATAGAAATTGCTGTCTTCTCATGCTTCTCATTCCCACTCTCTTGTCTTGTCCTTTAAACCCACTTCAACTCTAAAAGAATCCATCAACCATCACCAAAAGATAGAGTTGTTTCATGTACTCAAGCCATCTCAAACTTGGGTTTACATAAAAAATTCAGTTCAGAGCAGAGAGATCTAAACTAATCAGATATCAATCAATATGCACTACCAGCATCCTTTTGGTAGGAGTTCTTTATCTTTTTAAAGAAGCTCATCCCCAAGTTTTCCAGGTTTGGATCCTCTCATGTGTAAAAAAATTTGAGAGTGTCAAGTTTCATCATCTCACCATTAACTTTTGTGTAGGTAATAAATGAAAAATAAAATAAAATAAAATTAATGGTGAGATGATGAAACTTGACACTCTCAAGTTTTTTTACACATGAGAGGATCCAAACCCCAAGTTTCCTGAAATTGTGGACATGCCACATTTTTGCTTTTACTGAGTTGCTCATTCTGTTCTACTCTAGAAAACTAGGGATTCATACAGAAGGCAATCAATGCACTATGCTCAACCTATCAAACATCCCAGAGATGTGGTCCTGATTCACATTCTGGACCTGTTACCTTCCAAATTTCCTCCAATGACAATGGATGGAAATGTAGCAATTCCCGTGTGATCAAACTCAATGTAGATGTATACAGATAAACCACACCTCACAATTATGGCATAGTATTATGGACTAAAATCTTAATCAAGCCTTGTCTCCAAACTGTAATTTCAAATTGACTGTTTTCAAAAGTTCATTTATGTTTACAGATTATAACTATATAATAAACGGATATGAGTCACATTAACATTTGCACACCCATCACAGAAAGTATCCAAAGAAAACGCCACCTTAGAAACATCATGGTGTTCCCAGCAGCAGCCAGGCCAGCCATGATTCAAAACGGGCAAGCAAGCATCTCAGTCACTTTCCTCCCTTCCTCAAATGTCATAGAGCAAATCCTTAAACACCTTCATATGCTCAGGCTGCAGAGCTATCGCGACGGATAAGCTCCCATCACCTGTTGAGCTTGGAATGATGAAAGACAGCCCCTCGTACGCAATCCCACCAGGTCCCATGAATATAGGCCTTCCCCAACCAAAGTCAGCATCATGAATTGGAAGCCTAGCCCAGCTAGTGATACCGAGATTCGGACACCTGAAAGTATGTGCTCCGCGAACCAGCGCTTTAAGATCAGGCTGCAGCTCTAGATAGTCTAGGGCAGATCTCAGATACTCGTTATTCATCCGCGACAAGGCATTGTGGATTCTGCTCGCAGCGTACCATGTTGGTTTTGACATGAGATCACCAGCCACAGCTGAAGGCGTGGTGGTGAAGATCACATTGCCAAAGTAACCAGGTGGGGGAGGAGGTTGCAGCCTAGCCCTTCCATCAGTTGCAATGTACAATTTGGTTTCTTGATCCTCCGGAAGCGCTCTCGCCTTGCACACGGATCGCCACACGTGACCAGCTAGCATCTCATAGGAGCTGTAGTTGATTGTGTTGCCTTCTTCTCTGGACTTGGCTTTCAGTGTGTTGAGCTGGTCGCGGGTCAGCTTGAAGATAGAGACCTCTGAACTATCTGAGCCAGGTTTTGCCATGGATGGTGGGGGTTTGTACTCAATGTGCTCAAAAGCCGGCCGAGGCGGGTCTCGGGCTCGGAGGAGTGTCCGGTCGATAAAGGGTGGGATGGAAACATCCAGGCCGCGAGCTACATCTGACCATGTGTTGATGAAGTGGAGACCTGAAGCTCCATCAGCTACATGATGCTGCATACCAACACCTAAGGAGACACCTCCACATTTGAAATGTGTTACCTGCAAATAGTCCAGTCAGAAAATTAGTTGATAGGTAATTGTAGAAATGGTAAAAATGTTCAAGTTAACTTTCATTGATGTGATCCTAACACTATACAAAAGAGTTGCATCTGTAGCATTTAGCAATCACCATAAATGATTATATGAGAAACTAACAGCTAACAAACTATGCTAACTATCTAGGAGACTAGGAACAGAATGATAACTAATTAACTGCCTAACAAGCAGTGTAGCAACTAACAAACAGAAATAGTATATAGTATAGCTAACAGTTACCATGTACTGAATTTGATTCTAAGAAGCAAAGATAGCATTTTTTTTTCACTTCAACAACTGCAATTTAATATGAAAACTTAGGGTACATGTCAATAGGAAGCCAAGTTGTTTCATAAGAAAGAGTTTGTGTTATTTAACATTTATTAAATTCAATTATGAATACTCAAATTTAATATATAGGGGTGGATTATTTTAAACACATGTTTATCCAAAACTTAATTACCCATTTATTAGTTTATATGTTGTGATGGAGTAGCAAGTAGCACGATTGCAAGAAAGAATGAAGGGTTAAATATGTTTATGGTCCCTGTGTATTGAGGACAGTTTGAGTTTGGCCCCTAATTTTTTCAAAGTAAAGTAACCATCTCTCCGATTACACTTTTCGTAACAAACCACCCTTAACTCCGCCAGTCCTTGCCAAATACCATCACCTGAGGGGACGTGGCATTGCCACGTATTAAATGAGGTTGACCTGGAATTTATTTTCACCTTATTATTATTTACAAATCTTCATCTGCATATCTTCTTCATCAAAAACCCACTCTTCAACATCAATCTTCAGGTGCATAAAGGATCATTCATCAAACCCAGAAAAATTAGCAAAAAATGATATCTTTGGATTTGGTTCCACCATCTTCCTTTGTCACTTTCAGCAGACCCATTCACCAATTTTCCATTCAATCGATGACCCTCTCTTTCAGAGTCTTCTCCACACCAGCAGCCACACCCCTAAAATCTCGCTTCATCTTCTCCTTCAGCACATGCCCCTCCAGCCCCTACGACGTCGTTTCACTCCACAATCCTTCCCCTGTTTCTGATCACTTGCGCGCAGCGGTTTCCCCAGTCTGAGCTGTTCGTTCGGGTCCTCCATTCAGTCTGAACCCGACCCAGATCTGCTCTCTGGTTCTTCCGTTGGGCCGAGAGGCAACCCGGTTTCAGGGGGTCTGAATCGGCGTTCGCCGCCATCCTCGGCATGCTCGCCAGAAACGGTTGGATGAGGTCCGCGTATTGGGTCATGGAGAAGAATATGGTTGGGTGAAAATGGAGGGCGTTGTCATGGATGTTTTGGTTAGTGGTGATGCTTCTTCTGCTTCTTCATCTTCGCCTAAGGGATCGGTTAAGCTTCTTGATTTGCTGCTTATTGTGTTCCACGAATTGGGATGTTTTGTTGCTGTTTGTGTTCCACGAATCGGGGGTTGTGATTTGATGAGGAAACCCTAGATCTAGTTTTGAGGATTGATTTTAAGGCTTTTGGTGAATTAAATGGAAGAAGGGGTTTGATGATGAATTATTCTATTTTCTGGATTTTATATTTTTAATGCTGGAGAAGATGATGAATATGAAAATGAAGAACATAGATGAAGAGGAACCCAGGAACTATTAATTTGCATTTTATTTGTTAAAATAGGTATGTAATTAGGAAGTTAATTAGAGTGTCTTAATTTTATTTTTAATTTAATAAAAAATGAAAACCTTAAAAAAACGTCATTTTTAATTTTTACTAAAAATAAATTTCAGGTCAACCTCATTTAATACGTGGCAATGCCACGTCCCCTCAGGTGATGGTATTTGGCAAGGACTGGCGGAGTTAAGGGTGGTTTGTTACGAAAAGTGTAATCGGAGGGATGGTTACTTTACTTTGAAAAAATTAGGGGCCAAACTCAAACTGTCCTCAATACACAGGGACCATAAACATATTTAACCCAAGAATGAAAGATGCAGACCCCTAACCCTAACCTAAAGTTTGTATTAGCAGTTGGCCACCCTCAATTATTAGATGTGTATGTCTTCTACCAACTATGACCAAATACTTAAAAACATGAGTCTAACTTGAATGATTAGTAGTTGAACTTTTTTAAACACGTGCTTAATATTCTAATGAACAAATATATAATTGATTAATTACAATAATAATACGTGCAAATTATTAAGTTGAATTCCAATTTTAAAACAGAGTAAACTCATGAGCAATGTAGAATGCGCTGTGTACTTCTTCATCACATCATCAGGAATGGGCATATAGTGCCATTTTTTCAAATCTATCAATTGAGGAGTTTGGAAATACGCTTGTCGACAGAGTGGGCAACGCGTTTCCAAACGCATACAGAGAAATTATTCTATTTTGTGCACTCATTGTAGTTGACCAAAAAAGGCAGAGTCCACTCATTTGTTATTGGTATGGACCATGTTGCTGGTTCGGTTTGGGTGTGAAAAAAATATATTGAAAGAAAAAAATGAAAAATAAAAAAAAAGTGTGATTAGTGCCATTAAAGTTTCTAGAAGGTGGGCCCGTAGGAGGCCATCAAAGTTGGGCTTAGTGGTAAGAACATTATTAGTGCCACCTGCTGCAAACTTCTTTCCTTCACATATTTTGTTGTACTTGATAAAAAAAATACTTTCTTTTTGAAATTTTTTGGTACAAAGCATCAAAGAAAGGAAAAGAAAAAGAACAAAGCAGAGAAATTTCCTCTATATTTTCCTCTGTATGATACTTACAAAATAAATTTTCTCATTTTTTTTATTGTAGAAAGAGAAGTTAAACCAACAAGGTGCGGCAAACAAGTTAAGTCTCTAAGTGAATGTGAGCGAAGTTTGAATCCAAAAAAATATATTTATAGGAAGGAATATATTGTTTTCCGAACGGCTAATGACATCAATTAAAAAAAACAAAAAGAAAGAGAAGTTACTGCTACAAAATAAATGTGAGGAATAAGAATATGAGAGGTTAAGATCAATCGACTCTAATTAATTAACCCAAATAATAAAATTCATTGTTTTATTTTTTGCGCATAATGAAATCCTTTGTTTTTATTTTTTAGGTACATCAGAAAGATAAATTGCACAATTCATGAATTGATCTCTGGACCTCTTTCACCCAACTCATATACCTCTTAACTCTTACCCCTTGAGCATCATTTGGGATCAAATCACTTTGTTTAGTATAAAAAATGAAAACTATTATATTAACATCACCACCTAACATTTGTTTTAAGAAAATAAAAACAAAAGAAATTTAATGATTTATTTTATAAAAAAATATCACAAGTACTTTATTTTCAATCAAAACTTTGTAGTTTTGCAATTATTAATTTTAATCCGGCCGAAAGCAATGAATAGAGCTGAGCACTACAATCAATGTCAATTGACTCAATTCCCGTCCTTATGACATCTTAATTAATTTAAAATTGCTCCATCTTCAATGGAAAAAGAAAGTAACCACTAAAAATTGTTCAAATAAAACAGCTAACTATTATCGTTACCTAAGCTAACTATTATCGGAAAACTTCTCAAAATATTATTAACCACCTAAGAATATAGTAATTTTAATTACTCTCTCCATTTTAAAATAATTATTGAGAAATAAAAGAAACACACATTAAATTATACATTTAATAGTGTTAATTTTTTAAAACATGTTATTTATTTTCATATTTTACAATTTAAAGTGTATTTTATCGCTTCTAATTTATTTTTCTCATATGAACATTAGATGAAAAATCATAGATTAACTCTCCATTTAATTTTAAATAAAGGCACTACGAAATATAAAAAAATTACATCAACTATTGAATGAAGTAATCAGCTTAGATAGTCATTATCAACATTAAGAACACATGTATCAAAAAAAAAACATTCAAGAACGAATAAAATAATTATAGCAATATTTGTTCAAAAAACCATTATAGCAATATTCCAAAAGTAAAACTATAGCAATAAAATTGGAACGTACCTGCAACACTAAAAGAGGATAGCTTTCGATTCCGCGTGAATAATCCACGCCAGGGATGAGCTGCCGCTGCTGTAGCGTCGGCGCAAAGTCACCGAAATCATCAATGACAGCGCCGGTGTCCGCCTCCACGAAGAGCACTCCCTGGCCGTCACAGTCAATCTCAACACGCCCGTCGTCATCACGGCGGAGCCGCCCAGCCATCGGGTAGAAAGGCACGAGCACCTTGCTGAGCGCCTCCTTGAGCACCTTGGCGTCGAAGAAGTTCGACGCACCATTGGCCCTGTAGAAATACACGCTCGGCGTGTGGAAATTCGGCACCACCAGGTCGACGTTGGAGTTCCACACCGTCCGCTGCGGCACCTCCTCCGCCGGCCGCACCATGGTGGATTCTCTCACGGTAATAATCATCTCTGATCTCTGTTTAACCGGTCCCACTATTTACCATTAAAAACAACATTTAATAAACGTTTCATTTAATTGAATTTGGTGTTGTCTATTTGTATCTATCTGAATTTAATCTATAATTTTCGATCACTTTAATGTATAAAACTGTCATCTATCTGAATGATGAATATTGGTATGAGAATTGAAAGGATTTGAGATGAGAATGAGAAAGAAACATTGATTACCTGGTGGAAGAGGAGAGAAAATTTGATGAGAGAAAGTTAGGGATGAAGTTTTTGTGTGAGGTGTGATGTTTGGTTGTGTTGGGGTGGTTTGGGATTTGGTGAGGTGTGTTGAGAACCTGAGGTGTTTGATGAAAGTCCTACCTTTTTAAGTAAGAAAGGGGTTGGGTTGGGGTCACTCACCAACTCCCGCCAACCCTCTCCACCAATCCTAACCTGCCACTTCAGTAGGAGTGCCTAAATTTTACTTGTGGTCATCACAAGTGGACGGGTTCATGAGATCTTTCATGGGAAAGTTGGTAAGATTGGGACCTGTCCTTTCAATTATTCGATTAAGTTTATATGTCATATACCAATAATAAAACTATGCTTATCAAAAAAAAAAAAAACCAATAATAAAACTATAAAACTAAACATAATTTAAGCACTGCTATTTCAGGGAATTTGATTCTCTCCGACAGCTCCCAACAAGTTTAAACAATGCAGGAGTAGTATTGAAACTTGAAGGGGACTTCTTCCCTACCGAGGCATTAAATTAAACTAGTTATTGTGGTTCAGGTTGACGCAACGCCGACTCAAAATGAGGTTGAAAGAAAAAACCATGTAAACTTTGAGTTGGATTATTGAATGCTAATTTATGTCGGTGAACTGATTCTTATTATTAGTTGTTGGCCACCTGGAAATTCGTTGGTCAACATAGCTTCCGCTTGCTGACAAGTATCGGCGGCTCATGTGCGACGTTAAATTTTTTGGTAAGCCTTGCGTCAAATCGGGCTGACGCAATGTTATCAGTATATTGTCTTTGCACGGGCCCTCGAGGCTTAGCTTAAGCTCTGTCCGACCCTAACTTGTCAGGTTGCGACTCATTTTACGACACACAGTTTTGTGTCGGTCGGGCCGACACTAAATACCATAAATTTATCCCATCATGCTTCCTTATAAGTCGGCATCTCCAATACTACTTCTAATTCATCTCTTCTTACTCGTCGCGCTGCTCCCTTTCGTGATTATCGTCTTCTTCTGCATTGTTGTCACCCTCCTCCTCCGCCTCTCTCCCTTGTCTACCAATTATCCTTGTCACCCTCCTCCGCCGCTATGAATCACCCTTATCCCTCCTTTCCACCATTGTCACATTCCCTCCAGCGAAGCTATGCGTTCCACTCTCGTTTGTCCTCCTCCACCACCCTCCCCTTCCCCCTCGATCGCCATACCCAACTTCCTCAACCTCTCCCTCTCTCCTTCTATACATATTTTGTTGCCGCCCTGCCGTCATGTCTACCACAACCTCGACCATCGTTGCATCTACCACTTAAGTTGTTGTCTGGCTGCTGCCACAACCTATGTTGTCGTGGTCTTTGTTGTTGTTGTTTGTCTTCGGTCCCTTCCATTGCTATCGCATTCAATTGTGTCTGGTCATTGCCATAATATCTACCCACGCTACCATTGCCTTGACCTCCACCGCTGCCATTTAAGTTCCATAACCGTTGTTTTCGTTGTGATGGCGTTGTTGTCTTGCCTCTCTATAACATCAACAACATGCTCAATAGATCTGAGCATGACCGCTGGCTGAAAGGTGAGGCTCAACAAGCTCAGACATTGCAGAGGCATGTTCGCTGGAAACCACCTCCGACGGGGTGCATTTCGCTCATGGTTGATGGAGCTTACAGTCACGTACATGGTCGTATGGGCATGGGAGGTTTAGTTCGTGATGCTACAGGGAAATGGCTAGGAGGCTTTTATGCAGGAGCAGCAGGCGGGGATCCTCTCTTTGCTGAAATGCAAGCACTGCTGTTGGGACTGACATACGTTTGGAGTAGAAATTGGAGGAAAATTGTTTGTGGCACGGATTGTCTGGGGTTGGTCCGAGCGGTGGCGAAGGGTAGATATGATTTTCACCAATATGGTAGCTTGTTGATGGACATTCATCTTATTCTATCGCGAAATTGGGAGGTTAACATCTGTCATGTTTCTAGAGACGGTAATGAGCCGGCGGATTGTTTGGCGAGTATTGGTGAGCGGCTTCAATGTGCTGTTACACATTTGCTTTCTCCTCCGGCGGAGGTGGTGCCTCTTCTTGAAGGGGATTCTTTTAGTTTGTAGTCTTGGCGTTTAATTTTCCTATGTACCAAAAAAAAAAGCATGTGATTATTCTAAAACATATGAAATCACAATGTCATGTATATTGAAACTGATGAAGTTAAGATCCATTCATCGATTTCACTATCCCATTGTTTCATTTTTTAAATTTCTCCGGACAAAACCAATATTATTATGTCAATTCTAGGTCAGTCTATAAGGCCGACTCTAATGGAGCGATATACTCCTAATTTATATTTGAAATCTTGTGGTTATATATATTGGAAAAATAATAACAATAAATTATGCATATATATAATTATTATAAATTAATATTAGTTACAAAATTTTTATTTGGCTAACGATATTAACAATGGTGCCCACTAGGGTGGGCAGGTAGCACTTTGGTCCATCCATGGACCACTGTTCTTTACCATAGATATAATAATATTTTAAATCTGTGGCCAAGATCAAGTACCTTGAACCTGACACTCCGGTCAAGAGGCATTACTTTTATAATTTTGAAAAATTGCTAAAGCACCCCTGAACTGTACCTTTGTATCAGTATAAGCATGATGTCATATTAAGTGACTTGAGTGGTCCCTACCATTCCCTTCTTCCATACCTCCCCTGCTGACATTGATTCCTGTCCCCTTTCCCTTGTCCATTTCGTTTGAAAAAAATCTGTGAGTCTCCATTGATTCTCCTTGTGAATTCGTGAATTGATGCATTCTGATGATGACAATATCAGATTGAATTGATGCACATTAACTGGAAAGTTTTGTTGCATGAATTGTGTTATAGGTCAGATTTTACTTCTATCACATTTTGATTATGAAACCACACAACTAAAATGTCAGATCTGTAAGACAAAGCTATCTTAATTGTGCTTGCTCTGATAAAAATGTTGAAAATTGATTGTTTGTGTCCACAATTATGTTTAAGTAAGTAAAACGTTAAACATACAGTTTAAATTCAGAAACATAGTGAAAGTGACACAGTGAAAATAGGCTGAGAAAATTAGTATGAATAACAGTAGTAAGTGGTCTGTGGCAAGCATCACACGGTTGTTCATAAACAAGACAACAAATTCTTAAACATAGGCTAAACAAACGATTAAGCTAGACAGACATAGAAATGTTCAACTAGGCTAGTTGTGGTTGCGAGTGACACTCATGACCAAACGTAGTTGTGTTGGGAAAAATGTAAAGAACAACGTGTTTCCAGAAGCCAAGTCTAATTCCTTGCAAAGCCCGTACCATCCCATACATAAGTAGGCCTCATTCTTGGTTCTTGAAGTCTGACTAATTTCACAATCTGCAGCATGATTTGTATTCAACACCTTCACATTTATGGTTGACATTCCATGAAGTAAGATTGTCTTAGCAACCCTAGCAGGTAAATGCTGGTACAATAAAAGACAGCATGTATCAAAAGATGTAATCCTAAAATGTAAAATAGAATTGAATTGAAGCGAGTTCAACTTACCAAAGGGCTTCTACCTCTCGCCATCTTATCATTCACAACCTTGACCCAATCGTTTGGGTCATCATAAGCATCATCATCATCAGAATCAGAGGACAGGTTAATCACCTCAGGGTATTGAATCTCAGGTTCTCCTTCGTAAGAAAAAATCCGGATCTCAAAGGTGAGAGGTTCCACATACTTAAAGTAAACCAGAGCTTTGTCCTTCAATGAGTAAAATTCTGCAAATTGATGCAATCCATTGGTGAATGCAGCCCTCCCATTCCTTAAGCTTACGGTGAATTGCCTACTATTTCCATTGGGGTCTACTGCTAGTACATCTTTGCCACGAATAACGTTTTTCCAATGAGAATAGATTCTTGTACTTATGTAGATAAAATCCTACATTTCAATGGAGGACAAGTGATTTTTAAGACGAGGCAGACATTATTCCGACATTATTATGTGTGTGCATAGAATAGTAAGAAACTCCTAGAATAATTACTGCAAAATTGGTTGATAAGGTTTGATAATACCTGATTGCTTATCCAGTGCATTCCAAATCCCCTGTAAAATGGGTCTGCAGCCACTGTTCTCGGAGTGTCCATGATAATGACTTCACAAGAAGGAAAAATGATTAATGATTTTGAAAATAATGTTATAGTAAAAGACAAAGAGAAGTAAGCAATGCAGAATCCAAACCCACGTTAAAATGGAAAAACCGTGAAAACCCTATCCTTTAATGGGATAAAACAACGTTGTGGGGAACATGGGTGGGTGGGGAAGGTAAAAAATTCCGTAAAACCTAAATGAAACTACCTGAAACTAAACGATGACAGTAGGTTATGCAAATGCAATACATGGAAAAGTGGAAAGTTGGCGATAATAAACAGGATGAAGAACAAAAGGGGAAACCCATTAAAATACGGGTTTGACAAGAAGAACGAGAGTATTCATTTTACCTATTTTGAAGAAGAACCTGCTAACCCACGACCTATTGATGTTAGCCGATGTGTGAAGATCTTGAAGCTAAGTCCTCCTCTGGTAGATTATTGAGACGGTGGTTGAAGGAGTAGGGTTAACTGTGTTGTTGATCGGAGACTAGGGTTAACCGTGTTGTTAGGAGACTAGGGTTAACCGCGGTATAAGGTCGGGTTAGAACAAACCAGGCCCAGATGCTTATATTTTGTGCATTTTTGTTCGTAGGCCCATCCCAACGGCCTGTTTGGGTTTGAAAATTTCTTTAAGTTTTTTTTTATATGACCAAACAACAATTTTTTTTTATTTAAAAAACTTTAATCAAAGGTCAAAATAAAACTTTAATAATAAGAATATTACAAAAATAACAAAATAATATTTTTATAGTGAAATCTCATCAATGGTTGACCCGCTTAATTGGTCGAGTAACCATTATACAATAGTCGGTCTACTAATCTCCTCAACGGCTGACCCGCTTAAGTGCTTTTAGGTACCTCCTAGTCCCTTAAACGCTAGTCCCCTTCAATAATCACCGTCGTAATGAAGATTTAGAATCTCTTCGACATTAGTCTACTAATCTCCTCAACGGCTGACCCGCTTAAGAGCTTTTAGGTACCTCCTCGTCCCTTAAACGCTAGTCCCCTTCAATAATCACCGTCGTAATGAAGATTTAGAATCTCTTCGACATTAGTCTACTTATCTCCTCAACGGCTGACTCGCTTAAGTGCTTTTAGGTACCTCCTCGTCCCTTAAACGCTAGTCCCGCCGACGTAATGAAGATTTAGAATCTCTTTGACATTAGTCTACTAATCTCCTCAACGGCTGACCCGCTTAAGTGCTTTTAGGTACCTCCTCGTCCCTTAAACGCTAGTCCCGCCGTCGTAATGAAGATTTAGAATCTCTTAGACATTGGTCTACTTATCTCCTCAACGGCTGACCCGCTTAAGTGCTTTTAGGTACCTCCTCGTCCCTTAAACGCTAGTCCCGCCGTCGTAATGAAGATTTAGAATCTCTTTGACATTAGTCTACTAATCTCCTCAACGGCTGACCCGCTTAAGTGCTTTTAGGTACCTCCTCGTCCCTTAAACGCTAGTCCCGCCGTCGTAATGAAGATTTAGAATCTCTTCGACATTAGTCTACTTATCTCCTCAACGGCTGACCCGCTTAAGTGCTTTTAGGTACCTCCTCGTCCCTTAAACGCTAGTCCCGCCGTCGTAATGAAGATTTAGAATCTCTTCGACATTAGTCTACTAATCTCCTCAACGGCTGACCCGCTTAAGTGCTTTTAGGTACCTCCTCGTCCCTTAAACGCTAGTCCTGCCGTCGTAATGAAGATTTAGAATCTCTTCGACATTAGTCTACTTATCTCCTCAACGGCTGACCCGCTTAAGTGCTTTTAGGTACCTCCTCGTCCCTTAAACGCTAGTCCCGCCGTCGTAATGAAGATTTAGAATCTCTTCGACATTAGTCTACTAATCTCCTCAACGGCTGACCCGCTTAAGTGCTTTTAGGTACCTCCTCGTCCCTTAAACGCTAGTCCCCTTCAATAATCACCGTCGTAATGAAGATTTAGAATCTCTTCGACATTACTCTGCTTATCTCCTCAACGGCTGACCCGCTTAAGTGCTTTTAGGTACCTCCTCGTCCCTTAAACGCTAGTCCCCTTCAATAATCACCGTCGTAATGAAGATTTAGAATCTCTTCGACATTACTCTACTTATTAAGAATTGTTTCAACATTAATTTTTTTTCAGCTTTTTATTTTTTCAGCTTAATATTTTTCCAGATAAATAAAAAGAAAAGGAAAGAAAATATTAGTTTCAACCTTTATTTTTTATTTGACCCATATTTTTTTATCTTTTTATTTTACTCAATTAAAATAATAATATTTGTTATCCAATTACTTTATTTTGAATAGGCCACCGCCACTTGTTATCCAGCTGGCTCCATATTTGACCCTAATTCGAACCCTATTTCATGGAACCCAATGTCCCCAATGTATTCGGCTGGCTTCTAAGGGAAGGAACGTGACCGAAACTGACTGATAGAGACCATTCACTGTGCTCTTTGCAAAAGAACAGATTCCCTGGCAGCATGCAGTACAAACCACGTGAAGGTTGAATATTTTCTTAGCTACCATTATTTCTGAGCATAAAGAGGTGGGTGGGTCCATTTATTTCACTTTTTAATATAAGGACGTTCTCTTTCTTGGCTAACACCGCAGATTTTTCCTACTTCACGCATTTAAACTCTTTGCAAATTTTTCATACTTCACGCATGTAAACTCCTTACAATTTGATGTCTGGTACGAGCAACAAATTTTATGTGGTTTTTCGGGGCAGAAATCCTGGGATTTACACTACCTGGGATGACTGCAATGCACAAGTGCATAAATTCAAGAACAATAAGCATGAAAGGTATCCAACCTTCCACGAAGCAAAACAAGCACTAGATGCATTCTTTGCACTCTCAGAAGAATTTGAAACCCCGCTCCAGAGCCAGGAAGGACCTACCCAACACACACATGATTTTCATGGAGAGAGCAGCACTGCTTACCCACCCAACCTGTCTCAACCGTGTAGAAGGTCATATTCCCCAATGCAAACAAAGTGCACTTTCAGTTACGTATCATCATCATCATCCTCCATTCATTTAATTTTAACATATATGCAAGGGTTTCATTAGCTAGACTCTCTGACCTATATTTTTTTTGGTCAGATGATGAAGGGAAGTCTGAACCTCAGCATGGTATGTCACAGTGCTTGAAAGGTGATCAAGTTGTCCTCAAGTTTAGCATGAAAAACTGGTTAATAGAAGCTTGTAAGGTTTTGGGGATGGACACACCTGAGTATTATCCATATCCATTGAAAATTCTGAATGGCTCACCCCAGCACAGTTATATGTGTTACATACGGTCCCCAAAAATCCAGGATACACCTGTAGAAGTTGGCCCTCATGCAACATCAGCAGATCTAGCAATGGAACATGTTTCATTACAATGGTTAAAGAGGTTGGAGAAATCCCATAACTTAGCTATTGTAGACTACAACCTGCATAAGGTCCAGGAGAAGAATGAACGAATCCAGTGTCTAGAGGTGGAGAACTTTGATCTGGTCATGGAAAACTCAAGCCTCAAGCAACAAAATCTGGACTTAAGGAGTATGTTGCACTATGCTTGAAGTGAACAATCCGATGCAAGCTATATGACTGTAACTTTTGAATGGTAGTATGTCACTTTTTTTTATGCAAGAAGGCATGTGTAATAGACACCCAGACCTTTAGACCTCTAATGCTTTGCAATTTAATTGTTTTCGTGCGTTCAAATTCTCAGCCATACTTGCATGGTCATACATTGTTGCTTTATTTGCTGACTGGGTTTGACTGACTCTTGTGTTGTATTTTCCTAATTTTGTACACAGAGTATCGATTTAAATTCCTTAATTATAATGTCTATGTGTGCATACAAAGTGTGACAAAAAATGTTAGGGTCATATCATAGACTGACGCATCACAGCAGCAAATGAAGATTTTATCTCCTTTAAGATCTTAAGTTGGAGACCCTAGATATCAGTATCCACATCTCAGGTTCTAGGACTGGTTTTTGGATAAGCATTTCCATTTCAAAACTGAGTTTTGGAGAACCATTTCAGAAGCTTGTTGTGCTCCATTCGTGTTCATCAGGTCTAGGTCTGTAGTCAGTAGCTTGTCTACATTCGTTTTGTTGTATTTATTTTGCTTCTTGAACCCTGATTGGTAAGAAATTCCCACCTTATTTTCAGAGGTCAGAAACAAACAACTATGGATGAGATGGATGCTGATGGTCATGAAGATGAACAAAGGAACCAAGAGACGGAAACTGAAGAGCAAATTGAGGCCGAGACTGAGGCTGAAATGAATGGTCTCAGAAACATGGTACCAGCCTTTCTTTTTTTGTTTTCTAGTTTCTGCTAAGGGTCCTCCTTTTTGGAAAAAAAGCGAAAATGGTAACACTTTCGAGGTCGCCCACTTTTGAACACTTGCAAATATTGTTATATAGATCTGGATCTGAAAGTGATTTTGACTTTGTGAGAAATAGTACTTTAACACATGAACATATTGTTATATAGATCTGGATCTGAAGATTTTTTTAGACTTTGTAACACTTTTTAGACTACGAAAATATTGAAGTGATTTTGAAGTTGATACTAAGTAACACTTTTTAGACTATTAAAATACTCACGATCTGAAGATTTTTTAGACTATGAAAAAATTTAAGTGATTTTGACTTTGTAACACTTTTTAGTACACTTGGAAATATTTTTGTTTAATGGTGCTTATTTATGGAGTTGAAGATTTGTGCACTTTCTGTGGCTTTTTAAGACTTGTAAACCTGGTTTTTGGTGGCACCTTGTTATTTAGTTATGGATTTGAAGTTGTTTTCACTATGTAACACTTTTTAGTTTAACAAGTTTAATATCTCATTTACTGGTTTTTGCCCTTATGTGCCAGCTTGATCAAGTAGGCAGGCGCGATTTCCTTGAGGGATTATTCACACTGCTGAAGGCCCTTAATAGCCTCATTGGTTACATGAAGGTGAGCAAATATCCATATGTATATGTTACTTGAATACCACCGATTGTTCATAACTGCGTGTTGGATGCAGGCCATGAACAGGCATGTGGGGAAAATTGATGAGGAGATTTCGAATCACACCAAACTCCTACATAGTATGGCTGAACAAATTTCTACCTTGGCTGAGAAGAAGGCAGCGGAGCCGAAGGCTTCACCGAATATCTTTCAGGGCAGCTGTTCACAACATGCAAGTGCTGCTGTATTTGACGCTGAAACACCATCTGGGACACTTCCTCCCAGACAATATACATCCAAAGTGCTGCACAAGGATCCAGAAACCTTAGATGAGGTCAAAAAAAGGCTAGACATGTCTATTGACCTGACTGTATCCGATGATGATAAGCCTAATATGAAGCCATCATCCGGTAAGGAAGTGAACATTAACAAGGGAGGTGACAAAGTTGTAACCTTGACAGCCAAGAAAAGAATCAACAAGAGCAAGTCCAAAGGAATTAACATATCAAGGGGAAAGCACTTGTTCAAAAGCTTGGAGGTTGACTTTGATGTTTCTGACTCAGATCCTGATGATTGCACAATCATTGAATCACCCACTAATCCAAGTGGGTCCCTAAATATACCCGCAAAAGACAAGACAAAGGTTCGTGACTTCTGTCCATTAAAGCAATACCCCTCCATTACAAATGAAATGCATTGATATGTTAAAATCATATTGCAGGACAAAGGGAAACAAGTGGGAACTCGTGGAAGTCCAGCTTCCAGACCTAGAAAGATTCCTAGGTCATATATATCACTAGACAAGAAGAAATCGTCAAGGAAAATTGGCCACGTATTACCCAAGGTTAACAATTTCTGTGGCTGACCAACCAAAACTGATTGTTTGTAGAATTATCAAAAATGTTGGTATACACTAAATATTAATTATAATGATGCTTTCTTCTTGGCTAGGCAATGGATACCAAGTTTAGTCCAACTGTAGAGATGTTGCTGACAATTCCAGAACTCCATTTATGCGCCTATGTCTTTCAGTTGCATGGTAACCCAAGGTAATGTTATTTCAATTGTAGTCATTTTCCCCTATGCAAATGTTTTAACTGACTACAATTAGTTGTAATGCAGTGAGGAGTTGCTAAAGGCTAACCATGCCAAGCTTTCATAGTCTTTCATAGTTTTTGAAATTAATAGTTGAATGACAGGTTTTCCCCCAAGGTTGTACAAACTCTCCCTTTATAGATAGATAGATAGATAGATAGATAGATAGATAGATAGATAGATAGATAGCCATATAGCCATATTAGACTATTTGGAGTACATTATAACATATTATTCTAAATACTTTTAAATGGAAAAAAATGAAAAAAAGTCTAAACAACTGTGTTACTGATTCAATATAAGTGTAAAGCAAAAATATTTGTTTTATAATAACTGTCCACTTAGAATTCGAATGTTGCGTTAATTGATGTTTTTCCATAAAATACCCATATGAGAACAATAAATAAGGAGAGACCCCTATGAGAACAATAAATAAGGAGAGATTGAAATACACATTAAGGGGCAGACTAGGAAAACAAATAATATATTTTTAAAAGTTAACAATATTTATTGCACTTATTAATATGTGTGCATTTTCTGTAAGTGAACATTTATTCTGAAACGGAGGGAGTAATCATTTTAGGAAGAAAAAAAACATGTCAACTAAATAAGAATAATTAAAATAATTCCTATAGCATCCCAAAAGAGGAGAGACTCAAGCTCATGAATATGGTCCTGATAAATAAGAAAATCTAAAAATTGATGAACTCTTGCTTTAGCCAAAAATCCACACACGCATTTCATTCTCTAGGAGTACGGATAACTCAAACCTTCCACTACTAAGCAGGTTCCTGGTACCCTAAATCAAAGTCACATAAGCTGATGGAGGATTTAAAACCAGTATATAAGAAAATTGAAATAGGGAATAACATTTTAATGCCGATGATATCTAGGTGTCAATTTGATCTATAACTCTAAGGCTCCCACCAAGACCCTATTATGGCTTTAACTTTTCCTCCCACCAAGCTCTAGGTTTTTTAGCCCTAACCTTTTATAACCCACAAGAATGTGTGCTAGGATAGGGTCAGGTCACACCCTATTATTTTAATAGTTGACCAAAATATTGACAAAAACAAATTTAGTTTTTTATTATTTAATAAAAGTGTTTCCTAAATTTTACACTGAACCATAATTCCAATTTGACTCTGCTCCGACCTACCTAACCAATGTCAACATGTTCGACCGACACTAACACGCCATGAACCTTAAATTGACCTTAAACCTTAAACCTGACATGAACCCTAAAATCGCCCATAAATCCTAAATCGACTTGAACCCTAAATTCGACCTACCCATTTTTCTTACTAACGCGTCGTTGACCCACTCGAATTGGTGTCGATTGATCCGATCCTTAACTGGGGTCAACCCGCTAGAGCCGACACCAAGACGCACTGACCCCAAAATCGGCCCTAAACCCAACGTAAACCAAAAATCAGGCCCAAACCCTCAACTCGAACTGAACGCTAAAATTAGCCATAAATTTTATCCCAACCAATTCGATTGTTGGCTCGTCGTGGGTACGCTTGAATTGGTGGTGACTCGATGCCGACACTCCCTTAACCCTAAAATTGGCCTTATATAAACCCTAAACTAGACATTAACTCTAACATTGACCCTAAACCCTAAAACTAACTCGACTATTTCTCTTGCCCGACTCGTCGATGGCCTACCCAACGCCTACTCGCTCGAACCGACATTGACATGTTTGACCCAACATTGACTTGCTTGATGTGATGTCGTCTCGACCTGTTCAAGTTTTGTTTAGTGTGTTTAGTGTTAGATATTACCGTTTAGGGTTTAGGTCGGCCTGGCACATTCTGGTCGACCGACTGAGTCATGTCAATTTTAGACATGGTTTTGGATCGATTTTAGGTCACTCGAACTGTTCAGGTCAATCCAACTTTTGTTCAGATCGGTCCGAACCATTATTGTCGACTTGAAATGTTTTAATCGGCTTGTCTCGTTTAGGTCAGATTTTTAATTTTAGGGATTAGATTTTAGGGTCAAGAGACTAAGAGAACGAGAGGGCTTTTGACCCTGGATGCTTTTCTTATGTAGGGCTTTTTGGCCCTGACCCACGTGGGCTATGGTTGGCGGGCCTAATTTACAGCTCTACCATGGTATTAACAAAACAACCAATTATCCCAAACGTTTAAGTTGTTGGTTAAGGGCCACGTGAATAGTTTTATATTACTATTAGTATTGTGTTCGTAATTTTATCATCGTAACTAGTTTTATATCATTTTTCCCATCGTAATTTTATCTAACAATAAATCAAACAGACTCATAGTTGTTGGATTTTTTTATTCGAGCTTACAATTTTTGACAAGCTTATAAGTTGCTTAATTATATATTTCTTCTTCTTATTAAAATTATTAGTTATAGATCAATTTATTTTGACATATAGTATTTGTGATACGTAGTAGAAAATCATGATCAGGGTAGACAAAAGTAATTTTTCTTAATGGTTTCTTATGCCCATTATAATTTTCCTTCTTTGTGATTTTTTATCATGTGTATAAACATATACATAATTTATTCGATTTCGGTCACATGTAATTACAATGCTGGATGCGCCCCGACATTCTAACTTGTTGTTATATCGTATCTTTTATATTTATTTGGTATATCTTCTAGATTTAGGGATGAAAATTGGCAGAGTACTACAGTACTCATCCCATACCTGCGTTTTTAAAAATTACATGTACTCGTCTCCATACTTGCGTGGGTAACAACTTCAATACCCCGTAGTTTTTGAGTACCTACATGCCCGTACTCATGCGGTCGTGCCCATTACCCGCCATTTACACTATTTTCATTTCAAATAGAAAACAAAAGTACAACTAATTTTATTAAATAAAAAGCAAGAACGAAAATACAAAAGATCATTTTAAGCCTAGAATATCAATCAATATCAATATCAATATATATTAGAAAAGAAGAACTTCCATCAGGCTGATTTAGTGACGTGTCATTCTCACGTTAATTCTTAGTGACGTATCATTCTCAGGTTAATTCTCATAAAAAAAATACATTTTTAAATTTTAGATTTGATTAGGATTTAGGTTGTTTATTTCTTGATTTTATCTTAATTTATTTTTGATTTATTTTTAGAGTATTAATTAATTTTTATGGTATTTTTATTGAATTTTCGGATTTTTAATTAATTCAGGATTTTATGAGTTTTTATTGTGATTTGCTAGATCTTGATAGTTTTCATCTATATTTATTTAGTACCTTTTTAAATTTTAGATTTGATTAGGATTTAGGTTGTTTATTTCATGATTTTATCTTAATTTATTTTTAGAGTATTAATTAATTTTTACGGTATTTTATTGAATTTTAGGATTATTAATTAATTTAGGATTTTATGAGTTTTTATTATGATTTGCTAGATTTTTGCAGTTTTTATCTATCTTTATTTATTACCTTTTTAAATTTTAGATTTGATTTAAAATATTTGTCCTAATTATCTAAGATTTACCTAGATTACTCCTTACTAAATTTATTTCATCATGATTTAAATAGGTTATTAATATGTTTAATTATTTTGGGGAATTAAAGCAGTTATTATTTGATGGTTACGTGGAAGATTACAATATTTGATTTGATTGGTTTCTAAATGTTAAAAAAAAATGAAAGATTTTAATAATCATTCCAGAAATAAGAAATTATTATAGAAAAAAATGTGGAAAGAGGAATTTGAAAGAAGGGATGAGGGGAGAGAGTAGCGAATTGAGGGGAGGAGGGACAATTAATGGGGAAAGAGGAAAAATATATAGGGAAACTGAAAATTTAAAATGTCAGATGAGAGAAAAGAGAGAGGAATGAAATTGAGTGAGAAAAATAGACAATTAAGGGAGAATTAATTGGGAAAGAAGAGAGCACATATTAGGAACAACTTAAAAAAACATAAATAACTTAGAATTTAAAAAAAAAAACTTAAAACGAACTCGCATAATCACGTTCATGATTGATTGATGTATCAAATATAATAGACATATTCCCCGTTGCACGGGAAAAAAAACACTAGTATGTCTATAATTTAATAGTTTGGAGTTTAAGGAATAAAGATGGACTTGTACTTTGGCCTCGTTTGGAAAAACAGCTTAATTAAGCGCTTATGACCATAAGCGCTTATGACATAAGCACTTATTCATAAGCTATTTTTAAAAATTTATTGAAATAAATTAAAAATAAGTTGTATATAAGCATAAGCTGTTTTTCATAAGCTATCCTGAGTAGCTTATGAAAAGAAGCTGAAAATAGCTTATGGCAGGCTATAAGTTGTTTGCATAAGCTCTCCCAAACACTGACATAAGAGTTTATGCTGTCAGATAAGCTCAAATAAGCTCTTCCAAACTGGGCATTTGTTCAAGCAAGAAACAATAAGACATCCATTAAAGTTAATGAGCTATTACATCATCCATCCACTGTTTTAAACTTTTAAAATTTATTTCTGTTGGTTTATGATAGCAGTAAAAAAGATTGTGATTTTCCTAAAAATATAACTTCAATAAAAACTGGCAGTGTGAATACTTATTAAGTTCTATAATTAAATAACGTGAGATAGTATTCATGATTTTTTATTCTTCAAAATCATTGAATGAGTCATAATAATAATAGTACTTACAAAAGTAAAAACTAAGCGGTAAAATTAATTAAAATATTAATTATGATATATATATATATATATATTCAATTTTATTTTAATTGCACAAAAACAAGTAACTCTTTTGATTTGTGTGAACATGTTTTAGATTAATATTTGAAATATCAAATTTGCAATTAATGTGATACTAATTATTATGATATATTAAAACTTTGTAGTAGGTCCCTGAATGATAGCTCAAATGGTAAGAGCAAAGAGGCATGTGATTTGGGTGAGCGAGGTCCAATGATCAATTACCGGAGGGTGCAATTTATCTTCCAATATAATAAAAAAAAACTTTGTAGTAGACATGTTGACAATTTTCTGATCTTCGTGGATGATTCTCTCTGATTAGGACATAGTCCCTCACCAACTCTTATGATCAGAAACAGACAATGGGTTGAAGTTGGGGTTGGAGGTGGTGGGTCCCATACTCCTATTTCTAGAGTAAATTTCCTTACGTCAGTGATTCGCTACTTATGACGTATCAGAATCTTTTCTTTTTCTATGAAAATTAAGGCTTTGTTTGGTTCGGAAAGAAAAGAAAGGAAAAGGAAGAAAGAGGGAGGAAAGAGAGATGATTTGTTAGGTTGTTTGGTTTAAAAGAAAGAGAAAGAAAAAATGAGTAAAAAGAAAAATGAATATATATGAAATGACATAGATATCCTTGATTGTTATTATGACTTTTAATTTTTTTCAAATTATTATAATATCTATTAATAACCGTAGTATTTTACCCAAACTGCAACTTTAATATAATTTTAAAATAATAATATATACAATATTACACCCCCCATATTCGATTTTGGTTCGAGTTTTATATTTCAGGTCTGGGTTTGGAAATGAGAAAATCCGCACCTGACCTTACATGTTGCCATTCCTAATTTTCCAACATCTCATATTGTATTAATTTTGTAAATCTTTGACTTTTTTCTTCTTCAGTAAACTATGAACAACCCAGGTGGTTGTGTGCTAACAAACCAACTTGTTGAGTTGTGCGTAGTACAACTTGGTGTCGATCATATTTGGATTGGCTGAAGCTGAATTTTGATGCTTTGTTTGTTGAGGGAAGCTTTGTTGGTTTTGGGATGGTGGCACATGAAGAGGATCGCGAGGACCTAGTAGCAGCCACGTCATACCCCGTCACTTCTCTCTCGTTGCTTTTGGCAAAGACGAGTTGATTCTGATGGGCATTGAGGGTGGCTATATATTGGGCTTGGTTTCCGGATGATTCTCTTTGAGACCGATTGCCTGCAATTGTTCCAGTGGTGGAAGGTGTGTGTTGATGATTTCTCTTATGGGGAAAACTTATATACAGTACCAAATATGTTGTTGGTGCATATTGCTTTGCTTGCTGAATCTATACCCATCATGGTCTGAGAGTATTACCCCTGTCAACATGAAGCACTTGCTTTGCCTGCACCGAAATGGATTATGTTGATTTTGTATCCAACATCAAAATTACGGACTCGCCGTACCATTTTCATGGTCGTCCATGTTGCAGTGTCGAGATTGAAATCCAATTTTGAGATTGGCAGAAGGAAGGGTGTTGGAGTTTGGACATGTAGGGTGTATGCCATGGAAGGAATTTGGAGATCAGAGGTTGGAGATTAGAGATTGGGGGAATAGGAAACGTGTTAAATTTTTTTTGAGATATGAAGTTGAAAAAAAATATCGATGTGTCATGTTTTGATTGGAAAACAGTATCAACAGCATCAATGGTACTGTACCTAAGTTTCCCTTTCTCTTACTTAGCTACTGTAGTGAAAAATTGTAAAGCTCTTGTTTTAGCTTTTGATGTTTTTTCGTTTTCATTTGTTAGACGTTTTGGTATTGTTGTTGCTAATTTCTTGGCACGAAATGCCTCCACTTATATTTATTCAATGTGGGTTGAAGAGGTTTCTACGGCCGCAATCCACGTTATAACTCATGATATTTTGCTTGATCTATGGATGCATCATGCATCTTACAAAAAATGACTTCCATATTGTATATATTTTTTGACGAGTTACTGGCCGTGGGCTAACAAATCAGGTAAATCTAACTTTGATCAATTTGGGCTGTTGGGCCTAGTATGTTAGGCCTTAACTGGGCCACGGATCAAGAAACTTATGATTTTTTGTCATTTCACTTTCTTGAACAATAAACAAAACTATTGACAAAAGAATAATTAACTAAACTTTGTTATATGACAAAAAAAAAACTAAACTTTGTTAAAAAATAATAATAAAGGAAACACACTTTCGAAAGTTGGTACATGATAGTGGACAAAATCATGGTGAAGACTACGGTGTCACCCTTTTTAGGGGTTGCACCGGTGCCCCCATGGAAAAACTTTTATAAAAAGGGGGACACCCAATATTTCTTTAATCTCCACCATTTATATAATATTAAAAAAATCGAATGGTTCAGATTGAGTTAATAAAGTTACCAAAATACCCATTTCAAACCCTAATTCTTCTTCACTTAAAAAAAAAAAAACTCTTCCTCCCAACCTCCACAGCCACCTTCTTCCTCCTCCACCTAAGTCTGGTCCTTTTCTGCCCACGACGCAGCCACCTCCCACGACCATCCATCACCCCACTCCCGCGCTCCCACTCCACTCGAACTCTATTTGCCACCGATCGAAGATCCTCGGCGGCCTTGGCGGTGTCCTTCAATGATTCCAATGCTACATGCACAGAGCCACCGTGACAGTGGAATTGCCGGTGTGCTACATGCACGGAGCTCCGGTTCTTAACTTCTTCTTCCTCAGCAATGATTCCAGAGCAATGATTCCAGATCTGTGTGTACAAGATTGATTAATTGATTCAGATCTGTTTTTGGATGGTGCCATTTTCATCTATTTTACAATTGTCATCTTCTTTACCCATATCTGTTTTTCTTTATGGCTGTGCCATTTTAGAAGGTTTCCATGATTTGAATCACCAACTGCAGCTATTCTTCTTCCATGCCGACATTTTTGTTGTAAGACTTCTCAAAAGTCAAAATTGGCAATTCCTTTGAATTTTCAAATTTTTGTCCATATACTTACATCGTCTTGTTTGCTCTTGCAGTGTGTAAATCGTGCTCACTTGCTTGTTCTGAGTGCCCAATATGCCGCACAAATATTACAGATAGGCTTTTTGCTTTTACATCTTGACCCTTTCGATTTTCCTATTGGTGGCTTTGGTTTCAATCACTCTCTATTTAGTTATGTTAAATCATATTGTTGAGATTTTTTGTTTTGATGGAGAAGAAAGATGAACCCAGACGAAGGGAGAAGGAAAGAAAGAACTACAAAGGAAAGAGACAAGATATTTGGCAGCCAAGCTACTGGAGGTTAAAAACCGCCAGAATACATAAGGATAAATTTGTAATCTCACATCAAAATTTTGGGGGACACCGGTGTCCCCATTTTTATGGGTGATACCATAGTCTTCACTCAAAATCATCACTTATGTATTTTTTTATGATTAAAACGGGGCTAAAGCCCAAACAAAAGAGGATCAAACCTACAGGGTCATCACTTATGTATTTTACGACATGTTTGTATACATTTTTAATAAAAAAACAAAATTTGAACAATAAACAGAAATTTGATTATTTCTAATAGTTTAAAAGTGATCAAAAATTTTATAAGGAAAATAATTTCTATATTTTAAACAAACAAAAATTAATTTTTTACTCAACTAACATGGATGAAACAAACAAGTCAATGAATGGGTTAGATCATTGATTTGGAAGCAGAATGCAGAACCTTCATGGGGATGAGGATAAAGCCTAAATTCAATATTATAATAATATGAATAATAATAACAAAGCTTAATCCAGTTTTTGGTCCCCAACCTTTGACATAAATATGACTTTAATCCCTCGCCAGAGTAAAGGTGGGGATTGGTCCCCAGCTTTTGGCAAAATGATTGGTTTTGGTCCTTTCTGCCGGTTTGGTCAACGCCGGAGCTCCGGGAAACCCATGTGGCATTGCCACGTCATTTAATGAGTCCACTTGGATTTTTTTTCCATTAATACACTAATTATTAAATTAATTAACAACATCATCTTCATTCATTGCATCTTCTTCATCATTATCAACATCATATTCAACTCATCATCATCATAAAAAAAAACCAACCCAGATCTGCAATCTCTAAATTTCAAACCCAGACTTTCAAAATCTAAATTTTAAACCCATTCTTTTTCTTTCCCTTCTCTCCCCCAACTCAAACTCATTTCCCTCCTCACTTGTTCTTCTTCCACTTGCTTCTTCTCTTTCTCCCTCAAATTCATAGTAACAAATGAACATCGGAGAGCAATATGGTGTTGTATTTCAGATCCTCTTAGAGTCATCCTCCACAACAAGATACTTTTCTCTTCCATCGTCATCCTCACCACACTCCCTCTATCTTTCCTCTTCTTCACCCTCACGCTCTCCACTCATGCCCTCCCCTACCAGATCTACCACCTCAAAGCCCTCACACGCGCCTTCCCTCTCTCCCTAGCCATGTCAACCAAGGTCCAGAACCCATATTCTAAGGCAACCCGAACCTGATAAATCAACCCATAAACAGGATATTAAAAAAGTTTACATTTTTTTCAAGACAGATAGGTTCGCACCAGTTTACTTGGATGGGATTTGGGTTTAACACCCCACCCATTAGGCCCCACGCCCCACCTGAAGGGGCGAAATTACTAAAAAACCAGGATTAATAACGGTAAATGATTACCCGACACTATAACGGGTAATCATTTACCGATCGTGACATATAAACTCGACAGTTTGGGTTTTGAAACCCATTATTTTCAAAACCCAAATTTCCCTCCCCAAATCACACCCTCTTCAATCTCTCTCAAAGCTCGGTTCCACCACTTCAATCATCTCAAAGGTCGGTTCTAATCATCATCAAAGCTCCCACAAAGACCCATTCCATTACATTCAAAAGGTAAGTTTTGATTTCAATGATTTTCACATTTCAAGTTTGAATTAGGTCAATGGTTGAACACTAGGGTAGTTGATTGATGATTAGAGGTAGGTTTTGTTGTGTTTTGTTGCCTGAAATTCCATGAAATGAGTACGGGCACGAGTGGGGTGCATTTGGGTCTGTTTCTGGGTTCACTGTAATATCGGAAAATCAATTTCCGATATGATAATGGAAAATGATTTTCCGATATGGTAATGGAAAATGAATTTCCGATATGACAGTATGACAGTGCAGACTTCCAAAATTTATTTCCAATATTTAACCATGGCATGTAACTTCCAGGATTACTTTGCTGATTTGTTGAGAATTGGAAAAGATCAAGATAGATTTGATGTGTTGTGATTAGGAAAGTTGTTTATTGTTTATTGTTTATTGGAAAAGATTAAGCGCTCAAATCATATGCTTCATGTGTTGTAATTAGGAAAGTTGTTTATTGGTTTTGTTTGCTTGTGATGATGGTTGCTTGACCTTAACACAGCTAGAAATTTAATTTAATCACATTCACATGCAAACTAACAACTAATTCTCTATATTTTCCTTTTCATATGGTTAGTTGCAAAACGATTGATTGGAAATTTCCTGATTAAGTAAAAAAATGACTCAAATGATATGCTCATATGTGAAAATGCTTTACTTATTATGACAAGTATTGTTAAATTTGTTTGTTTTGCACAGATAGCGAGAATGAAGGGCGGGAGGAAGAGGTCACGACATGCTTCTACTAGTGAGGATCCAGCGGATCGACACGAGCGCTTGCATGCTTCTACCAGGCGCGGCGACCATATTGCAGCCACTCAGGCGGTAGAGGCTTCAGCTCCGTCTCCATCCCCATCTGCTACTCCGGTCGAGGCTCCGTTAGCTACTCCGGCTCCATCTGCTACTTCGGTCGGGGCTCCTTCAGCTACCCCCGCTCCGTCTGCTACTAGGGATGCGGCTGAGCTGGATCCTACTCCGTTGTCTCCGATGGCTGAGTTACCTCATCAGGAGACATCTTCTTCTGAGCCTAGTGGCGAGGAGTCTTCTTCTTCTTCTGAGCTTAGTGGTGAGGAGGAGGAGCCTCTTATTCTGCAGGAGGAGATTGATGCTGCTGATGTTGTGCCAGATGTGGTGCCAGAGGGCGGTGCGGATGACGACCTCATCCAGAGGGTGGCACCGTTTCCCGGGGGGCCTGAGGATCTGTCGCTTCTTGCGCATTATCCTGACCACAAGGCTCCTTGGACGTGGCAGGCACTTCTTCGCACAGACCCGCGGTACGTGGACCGTCGGACATTGAGGGTGGCCACTGTTGGGGGGAAGGTATGGAACCTCCCCTGTGATGGCGATTCAGAGGCCCACACACATGTGCGACAGCTGCTGCAGCAGACAGGTTTGTATCACCTGCCTTGGTGCGGGTTACCGGAGACAGACCCAGTTGTCATACTGGCCCTTGTTGAGAGATGGCATGAGGAGACGAGTAGCTTCCACATGCCGTTCGGGGAGATGACTATCACCCTGGACGATGTGTCGGCTATTCTCCATCTTCCCACAGGGTCGAGGTTCTACACTCCGGGCAGAGGGGAGCGAGATGAGGTTGCAGCGCTCTGCGCCCAGCTCCTGGGAGGATCTGTTGCTGATTATCTGGCTGAGTTTGAGGCGGCGGGTGGCCAGAACATTCGGTTCATTACTCTGAAGACCATGTACACGTCTGCTATGGATGGTATGTCTTAATCATTACTTTATTAAGTTGTATTTATTTTTAGCGTATTATTAATAACTGTTAACTTAATTCATTTCATTGTAGAGGGACGCTATGAGGATGCTGCTAGGATCTGGCTGGTGAACCAGCTTGGTGCCACCCTCTTTGCCAGCAAGAGTGGTGGTTACCACACTACTGTCTACTGGATCGGGATGCTTGAGGACCTCGGTCGCGTGTCGGAGTACGCGTGGGGTGCGATTGCGCTGGCATCGTTGTACGAACAACTGAGTCGTGCTTCCCGCAGGAAGACAGCGCAGATCGGTGGGTTCACCTCCCTCGTGCTGTCATGGGCGTATGAGTACATATCCAGCAGCGTCATTATCAGGACGGAGGTCCCCGGCTACACATAGGACCAGCCTAGGGCGCAACGGTGGTCCACGTCTCGGATCGCGCATTCCAGACTCGATGAGCTTACAGTGGATGATATCACATGGACCCCTTTTGAAGACCATCGAGATGTTCGACCGCGGGATCCCAGGACCCTCTATTCCGGCTACATCAGGACACCTTACGGCCGGTCTGTGAGCCGACATCTACCAGAGCGGGTTATGCGCCAGCTTGGCTTCATACATGACATCCCTCGACACCCCTCTGAGATCCAGACGACGGGGTCCCTTGCTGAGACCACATATGCTGCCTATGCTGAGTTTGAGCCGCACCTCCGCCCTTAGGGGATACCTGCTACATATCCGGGAGAGGCGGTGGAGGGTTACATGAGGTGGTATAGCAGAGTGTCCCATGTGTTCATCATCCCTGAGGATAGGAGGGAGGAGCTTAGTGCCGTGGTAAGTTTGGATTCTAAACTTGTATATTATTTTTATTCATTCAATTGTGATTTTTGTTAATGAAATTATTTTTGTATATTATTTTTATGCAGTCTGCCATACGTAGGGGTGTGGAGTTGTTGGAGCAGTCCCTGGAGGTGCCAGGTGCTCTTGCTCCAGGGACACAGCCCCGAATCCTCACGGAGAGGGCGCTCGATCTCTTTCGACGGAGTTCCTTCGTTGGTACACAAGGAGTTGCCTTTTCTGCTATTCGAGGAGCCGCATCTGCGGGAGGCAGAGCTCGTGGAGGCAGAGCTCGTGGAGGCAGACCCCGTGGAGGCGGAGCTCGTGGAGGCAGAGCTCGTGGAGAGGGTGATCCTGGAGAGGGTGTTCGTGGAGGTCGAGCTCGTGGACCCAGAGGTCGCAGGGGGCGGGGTCGGGGAGAGTGATTTGATTACACTTGTTATGTGGGATCCATTATTATGTATATGTTAGGACTTTTTATGTTATGTTATGACTCTTGCCTCGTTTTATTTACATGTGTTATATTTTTAGTCTTAATATTATGACTCTTATAATGAAAAAAACAGAAACAACGACAACATATAAATAATTCAAAGCATGTAGTAATCCATGACAATAAGTTAAACGGTTTCACAACCAAATTAAACATAAGCAACACCGAAAACAAAATTATTCCTCTGTGATATCGATGAAGTCATAGGGTCCGCAATATTTTGGGAATACCTTCACTAGGTTGGGCAATGTTATATTAAGATAACAAACAGTTCCTCTAGGTGCAAACACAGCAACCTGCAAGTGAAATGTATACTTTAATTAAACCATGCTTAACTGTCCAAAAAAAGAAGCAAGTTTCATGTTTAGGTTTCAGACCTTTTGGAGAACGAGAACAGATCCAACAGTTATGTCATTCGCAAATTCACTGTGAGTAAAGGCCTTGCGGCGGATGCTAGCATCAACAGCACCCGTCGGGTCCTAAATTTTTGAAATCGTTTGAGAAGTAAATAAGAACGGTAAGTCAAGGGGGACCAAAAACAAGGTCTTACAAAAGCAAGGACAAGACATACCTTGAGGGTAACTTTCGCATCTCCAAACCCATTGGGAGTGCAAGATTTGATAACAGCAACAACATTCTCCACCCTCTCAACGTTCGCTGTCAGAGAGCCCAGCGGAGTGGCTATTCCCCACTCTTGCAGGGCTGATCGCCAAGCATGTGAGTTGAAATCAGGATCGGTTTCGGTTGATCCATGATCTAGCACACGCCTCACGATTTCCTGGGTCGGAATGAGTGGTGTGTTAGGGGTGGATCTACGGGCATACATGGCAGCCTGGATGGCGCCAGCCGGGCCAGGAATGAGAGGACGAGAGCTGCCAGAGTTGTTGCTTTGACCTTTGCAATGGCGGAGGAATGGATTTGAGTCTTGTTCCATTGTGTAGAATGAGGAGTAAGAAGAAGAGGCAAGACACAATAGACAGGAAGATGAGGAATGAAGAGTAAGAAGAATAGGCAAGACACAACAGATATTTATAGCTCAGGAGTGCGGTCAAAACATTTAAGGTGTACTGGTGGATGGTAGAAGAGTGGTTGGGGCTGGTGGTTGAGAGTAATGTCAGGGTTGGTGGTGGAGGGTAATGAAAATGAAAATGACAAAAGTACATCAAATTAACATTACCAAAAGTACACGCATGAACCTGCCAATCTACGATGATGTCTAGATTTTCATCATTAACAACAACCTGTGATAAGGGCCACATTCTACCAAATTACAGAGAGTTTACAAATTAATATTACACAATACAAGAACATTCAATCTGTGGTGATGTCAACATAGTCCGCATGACCACTAAAAGCACCAAGCCAAGCTTGGAATTGTGCATCATACATGCCTAAATGTGGACCATATAGGTTGCGCCAGTATTTGGAGGCAAGATCAGCGTGCCAATCCCACTGGGGAGCAATAGTCGGCATAGGATGTCCAGGAGTTAATTGGAGCTGCATTTTAGAGAATAACCATAAAATTAGATAACTTCCACATACAAAAATTAATCGACAAGCTAGTAGGCAACTAAAATATTAGTGTATTTGGTCAAAATATACATGTACCCAGTGATTTATCACATGTCCAATAGCTATAACAGTATGCTCATCTCGTGGGCCGGCTCATATCAGTGGAAAGTATGTGTTACAACCCATAGAGGATAAGGATACGAGAACCAATTGGTACTTTGTGGCAACAAGGTATCCCATCTCTGGCAGTTGAAACCATTTGTCAGGGGTGGCCGGGTCACCAATAGGAAGAGTGAGACGATCATATAAGCCATAAACAACATCTGTGCCCCACATCCTATTATACATTAACACATTGGTCTCAAGTTCTTGTATCAATGAAGCCCTAACCCAAGGCCAACCGTCCTGACCGGCGGAATGCCCCAGTAATGCAGCAATGGATCTATAGCCACAGTTACCATCATCCTCAACATCTGTAACTGTGTCAATATATGGATGGAGAAAGGCTAGAAAGTTACACATGAAATGGCTTGTATCAGACTTCTTCACACGCTTCTTCCTCTTTGCTGGTTGTGAAGACTTCTTTTCCTCTTTAATCTTCTTGTCAGTAAGTTCAAACGCTGAAGGATCACGAGTCAAGGATCCTATTGCTTGACCCTTGGGTTGTTTGCTCTTCTTCAACTTAGCAGTGCGGTTGGACTTTATCCGAAGCTCAGGAGTACATAGTGTACTCATTTCAGGACAATATATCGCCTGAAGCTTCCTCCTTACCATACTCTGCTCTCCAGTATCCAAAGAATGGAAATAACGTGTCAGTGCCTCAACTTCTGGGTGCATCTCTCCATGGTTTAGTCCGCAAATATCTGAGCTGCCAGTATCTGCAACAGGTACATGCTCCCAACTTAGGCTCTTCCAGAATGGATGAATGGCCTCGTACGGAATCCTCTCATAATCTGCAAGTTCACATACATGTTACATTGAATCACAAATATAAATAATTTGAAGTAGTTGACAGGAGAGTGGTTGACCGGTAACCTGCAAGTTGACAACCGCAAGGTAGTCCATGAGTCTCTCTCAATAAGCAATCGCATCTGCCGCCGCAGGCTCGCATTCTTGTCAATTCAGCATCAATGAGTTTCAGGCATTTGATTGACACAAATCCCCTAATATTTGTGTAGAAAGGGGTCTTGAAAAGGTGATCAATTTTATTCATACTGCGCTCAAACGATGCTACTATCTCAGTGTGACGATTGGTGGTCAAACTATGCGACGCATCCCATGATGTGGCCAGGTCACCCTTACTGTTCCGCAACATCAACTTCAAGCTGGCATGTGCACCTTCAGCCCTGCAAACCAACAACGCACATGTAAGAATTAATACTGTAATAATCTATGAAATGAAATACATATAACAAGTCATAACATAATTTTTGTACCTGCTACTTGTTGTTGTTCCAAAATGCATCACATGATTTGTCCATGCCTTGGCAAATTTCTGCTTGTGGACCAACCATGTAGTAGAACAATAAGTGGCAAATTTCAACTTGTGTTTATGCTTGCACATGTTAAACAATTCAATCCAATGAGCTTCAAATTCTGGAACTGTTGGAGCATCTACCAATTCGGCCCACTTGTCCATAACCTCTTGAGCAAAATCATCCGTGCCAACATACTCTTTGCACTTTGCCAAAACACACTTGTTGATGTGCCACAAGCATAGTAAATGGGTGGTGGTGGGAAGGCTTTGTGAAGCAGCACTCAATAAGGCAAGATCTCTGTCCGTCACAATCACTCTAGGCAACCTGGATTGGTCGGAAATCAGAGACTTCATACACTCCAATGCCCAAATGTAGTCATCTGTGGTCTCACTGCCAATGTAACAGAATGCTATTGAGTATGTTTTATCCGTGGAGGTCAGGCCAACAATCTCGAGCAAGGGTAGTTTGTATTTGCTGGTCTTGTATGTGCAATCCATGATCACTACATATGGGAATGTGTTGAAAAGTTTGACGGCATTCGGATGAGCCCAAAATATATCTCTAATCACTTCCGATCCGGGTTCATTTCGTTCGAAGTGAACATACTTCTCACCGTCCAACTTCTTCAGCAAGTATTGTATCTCTGTCAGTGACCCACGAACAGATTGTCTGAACCGCTTGCAAACACCATAAATTTGTTGGATGGTAGTCAAGTTTGAAGGATCTTTTTCCTTCAAGGACGCCAACATCTTTCTAGGTGGAACCCAAGTCTTAGCCTGATTTATCACGTCCTCCTTCGCCTCACTATTCAGTTTACCAGCGTAATTGTGGCCAAGTAGTGACTCAGCTGCGAGATGGATGTGTCTACCGTCCATCACCTTCAACCACCAACCTTTATCATCTTTCGTACGTCGTCCTTTTAGCCTAAAAGGACAACCTGTCTTTTGTGTTGACGTTCCTTCAACAAGATCCGGTTCTCTGTAGGGAATATACGCACCATGCTTCTCACACCCCAGAATGACATATTCTTTTCTTCCCTTCGCACCACTATCAGACTTTGTTGTCACCAAAACAAAATTATTTGCCATAGAAATGTCGCGAACCCATTTCATAAGATCATCTTTCAAAGGAAAACGCTGTTTCAGGATAAACAAGGCATAAGGCATAAAACAAGGCATAAACAAAGCAAACAAAGCATGCAAAAATTTGTGCAATGAGTACCTGATCAGTATGATACAAATGAGAGACATCTATAGATATAATCGGAGGTTCAGCTAGTGATGGTTGCTCCTCTGGATTATCATTTTCCAATCCAGCAGCATGTATCAATTGTGATTCACCAAAAAAAAAGGACTCTGTCATCCCTGGAACAAAAACGGTAAATCAATAACCGACCCTATAACGGTAAATAAAATTCCGGTCCTATAACGGAATATCATAATCCGATACATTAACGGAAAATCATTTACCGATTCAGTTCACGATACAGCAGCCTAAGTTACCAACTTAACTAACTAAACTAACTACTTAAACTAACAACTAACTACTTAAACTAACTATAAATAAAGTACCAAAGCTAACACCACTTACCAGAAGTTAAAAGCTTTCCCTTGGTGGTGGTGGTGTTGGTGGTGGTGGTGGTGGAAATGTGGAGATGGTGGTGGTGGTGGGAAGGTGAAATGTGAGGGAGGAGTGGAGTAATGGTAGAATAAGGTAGTTTGGGCGAGTTATGGGGGGCTGGTGGGGGGTTGTTGGAGGGAGGAGTAATGGTGGAGGGGTTGGTGGAGGGAGGAGTAATGGTGAAAAGGTGATCAAACTGCCAGATTACCAATCGGTAAATGATATACCGATATCAATATACGAATCGGTTAATGATTAACCGATATTGTTCTTCGTGTTCTGGGCAATGGGATAAAGGTGTTCATACTGAGGAACAATAACGGGAAATGATTTACCGATTGGTATTTTGACATCGGCAAATCATTTACCGATGGGTAATTTTGGAATAAAAAAAAGGCTGGGGCGCGTAGCCTAAAGGGTGGGGTGCCAAACCCAAATCCCTACTTGGATCTGCTACTCAGACAATTATTGGCAGACCCATAGTTCCAGATGCAGCTGGTCATGCTGTTGTCAAAGAGTGTGAGCTCATATACACTGATATTCAAGGAATTGACAAAGTTAAGGATAACTGATATTCAAGGAATTGAGAAACCTCCAATCGTATTGGACTAAAAGCCCTTGAAAACTGCTAAGAAGGAACAGGAAAAGGTTGCAGCTCCTGCTTAAAATGGATCTTCCACCTTGGATTGTAAAAGGATGAAAAGGGAAAGAAAATGTGGCTTCATCGTTTGGGTCTAGATCAGTGGGTTAATTTATTTGAAATCTTATTAGCATTTGCAATATGAATCTGGTGAAGAAAAGGTGAAAATCCTCACATCATAAGAAGATAGATAGTTTATTTTAATTAATTAAGAAGGAAGTTAATTAGTGAGAGTTAAAGATTAATAGTGAGGGTTAATGATGTTTTAATATTATTTTTTTAAATGAAAAAGAAAAAAAAACCATTAAGCTCATTAAATGACGTGGCAATGCCACATGAGCTTCTCGGAGCTCCGGCGCTGACTCAATCGGCCGAAATGACCGAAACCAATCACTTTGCCAAAAACTGGGGACCAATCCCCACCTTTACTCCGACGAGGGACTAAAGCCATATTTATGTCAAAGGTTGGGACCAAAAACTGGATTAAGCCTAATAACAACACTCACTAAAATCTAAAAATAATGATAGTTATAGTTAAAAAATGAAAAAAACAAATAGGTGGTAACATGAGAGGCGCGTGAGCCACTGGTATAACAAAAAAACCACCTTTCCTTCTGAGAAAGCATCCTTTCCATTTCTTCCCTTCCACACAAATCACAATCATCGCGCTCTCTCTCTCTCTCTCTGTCTCACGCTCACTCTCGCTCTCTCCCTTTCCGATTTCACTGTACGAGTGTTCCATCAAACCCTAGTTCGTTCCTCTTTCTTATTGTGATTTCAACTCTTGGATTTCTTCGATTTAGATTTACATCTTCTTCTTCTTCTTCTTCTTCCTGATCCTCATTGTTTTCAAGTACTAGAGCATTCAATTTCAAGATTCACTCGTATATTTTTCTTGCTTTTCGTTCTGACTCATCTTGATGCGTTGGATTTTCATGTGATTTGATTTGACTCGTATATATTTCTTCTTGTGTAATTCGTTGCTGATTTCTCGTTTTGTGTAATTGCAGTTGAGATGGGGATTTATCTAAGCTCCCCCAAAACCGAGAAGGCCTCTGACGATGGTGAGAATGACAGGCTTCGCTATGGTTTGTCTTCCATGCAGGGCTGGCGTGCTTCCATGGAAGATGCTGTAACTACTCTTTTCTTTTGCTTCATATGATTCCATTTAATTATAAGTAACTTGCTTACTGCTTCTTGATGCGTTCCGTCGTCGGATCCTGTTTAAAAGCAATCATAAGGTAGTTTAACATATTGATGTGACAGTGAGTGATAAGTTAATTTTATTATCTGCAAAATTGACTGAGAAAGTTGTATAAGGAGCAGTATCTTATCTTATGTTGAAAAAAACTTTTCATTGTTAATCTGCTACAATGAAGAGAGCAATGGCATCACTTATTTGTAGTTCTTTAATGAAATTTATTTCAGTCAACTATTGATGTAGTACGGGTTAGTGGTTAGTATATAACTAATCAATTTTCAAATTGTCAGTAGGGTAAATTGCCCTCCTCTAGTACATTTAACTCATGAGGTCATATATATGGTTTAGATGCCTCATTCTTGGTGTACCTTGATTGTTTCGTACTTCCGTTGCTCATGATCGTATCACAATCTATTCATGGTGTATATGAGTTTTAATTCTTGTATATTATTTGCCAGCATGCAGCTTTACCATGTTTGGATGAATCTACATCTTACTTTGCTGTTTATGATGGCCATGGAGGTTAGTATCAGCTCTTCGTGTTAAAATATTTTTTCAATGTGTCCATGCTCATTCTGTAAAACAGCAAGTAAATGATTTTTTGTTGATTTGTTTAATTGTTTATCATTTAAATTTATTTATATCTGTATGTTATCATTGGAATTGTCTCTGTAAACAATTAATAAGGAGATTTATTTCATTACTAGAAAGCTGAGTGCATTGAATTAGGGGTTTCAAATGTTTGATATGTTTGTAACTTGGTTCTTTCATTTGAAGTTTCCTTTCGAACCCACCTTAATATTGGTGGCTTTTTACCATTTAAAATGCAGTTAATTTTTTGTGTTACTGATCGGGTCTTCATTTTCTTTTTGGTGACCTTATCTGCTTTGTTTCCCTTAACCAAATGTCACTTCTAGTTTGAGTAACAGCATTATATGAATTGCAATTCTTTCAAACTTGTCACAGGACATAAAATACTGCTTAAGATTTAGTCTTTTTCCCCTCCCTTTTTTAACAAAAGTTCCTGATGATATATTGCTTGCAGTAAGTTATAAGTGGTTCACAAGTCCAATATATTTTCATTTTTAACAAACAAGATATCAGTAGCTTTATTTGGCACAGTATATCTTGTTAGAGTCATCTGATATCATATTTAGAGGTAAGAGAGAGGAATGTATGTGTGTGTATATATATATTTACTATTAGCCCGTCCAGACTCTAGTATTGATAACATTTATAGCTCACTTGAGGACTTTGGAATGTTTCTAAGTCTTGAATTATTTCAAAATTGTAGTGATGACATATATAGCATATTAACATCTAGTTTTGTAATCCTCTATATGGTCTCCCTGATTTGCAGGCAAAGCAGTTTCTAAATTCTGTGCTAAGTATCTACACCAGCAGATGCTTAAGCATGAAGCTTACATAGCTGGAGATATAGGCACATCTTTACAGAAAACTTTCCTCAGGTGTTATTTTTTGTTTGAATTTTCATTATTCTTGCTGGATTTAAATAGAAGCGAAGGGATAATATAATAAGGTAGGCGTCCATCTTTAAAAACTAATTAGACGCAGCCTTAGGCCCGTGGTATGACATGTTGAACTGTTGCTACAAATGATTTACCTTATACGGCTTAAATGTCCCTGGTGAAATTTTACATCTTGGTCTCTCTGAGTAACTGGAAACTAAGAGGTTATGGGTTAGGCAGTTACAAATAGTAGTTTTAAAAGTCCTTTCTTCTGTTTATTTCCCTCCTTACCTTGAGTTACTATAAGTTTTAAAAGTTCTCCTTCTATCTCTTCATTTATTTTACTTTACTAGATCTCATTGATAATTACTTAAAATATAAATAAAATGAAGGAGTTTAAAAATGACATGCATATTGATACATGTGAAGACCTTGAATCTTGTTAAAACTTAAACCATTAGACGTGTTATGCCTGAACTGAAAGTCACTTTTATGGAATCTGGTGTTAATCTTTTACTTCTATTTATTTCCTTCATGGTTAAAATCATTTGTGCATCCGAGGCTTTAAAGATGTGACCAATATTGGAGAAGAAATATGGAGTTTAGACATTCTGTCAAAAGTATGTCTTTTCTTTAATATATATTTTCCTTCGTATTGAGGCAGAATGGATGAGATGATGCGCGGACAAAGAGGGTGGAGAGAGTTGGCAGTCTTGGGAGATAAAATGGAAAAGTTATCTGGTATGCTTGAGGGGTTGATATGGTCTCCTAGAAGTAGTGAAGCCAATGACCGTGTCGATGATTGGGCTTTTGAGGAGGTAACAAATAAGATCACAATTTGTTTTTCTCGCATCCATGCTGCTTGTTTTTCTAACTTATTCTATTTTTTTACGTCCATGTTGGAAAGGTTTCAATGTATGGAATTATGTTGGAAGCTTGTAAAGTTTCATTTAAAACATGAGCTGTGAACCACATTTGTTGGTGTAACTAGGCATTTTAATTATTTTTCGTTTATTTATAAAAAAAGTGTTGAAAATACTAATTTAACTTGAATAAACTGTACTGGTTAGTATGCTGTAAATAGCACTATTTTAGGATAGAATATTTCATTCTTTCCTTTTTTTTATGTACTGTGTAATTATTAGGACAGATTTTTATTTCATTTTCTCTTATTGTAATTATGTTTCACGTACAAGCCTAATAGCCTATAAATGTTAGAGCTTGTAAATTATAAATTTTCATTTAATAAGATGATTGATTATTCAGATGTTTTAAGTTGGTTCCAGAGCTCCCGACCCAGGAGATTTTGCTTCTGCTTCAAAACCCTAGCTGTCTTCATTGCTGCATCAGCCTTCATATCTAAGCCTTAGTTGCCTTCATTGAGTCCATTTCTAGGTCACATTCCTTTCAACCAATTTATCCTCAGTGCCTTCATTGCACTTTTGTTTCACCTTTTCGACAACTTCACCATGCTTAACCATCTTCGTTTGCCGCTGGAAATATTTCAGATCAGATCGTCAACCCCGATGTCAGTTTCACCAGACCTGAAAGTGTCTTCACCAAAAACCATCCCATATACCTGCACCTGTGTAATTTGTTCACGTCGCATGTAACCCATGGGTCACCATGCCGACTTTTGTTTTCGATGCCGTTTCCACATACTTGGTTGCCTAATTTCCCTGGTCCTTTAACAAGTATCATATTACAAGTTTTGAACCCTAATGTTCTCTTCGTACTGCATGGTGTATATTGCCCTGGCGGGCTTAACTATCTTCAGTGGGCCTAGTTTGTCCACACCACACTTGGAAGGGAAAACACTAACAGAGATTGACTTGTGTATGGAGATTGGGATGAAGAAGAATCTCTTATAATTGTTACAACAGTTCGACCTTAAAGTTGCATTTTTGCATGGAGACTTAGAGGAAGAAATATATTGGAATAATATTCCATGCTTGGTTTGTGAGGTTGACTGAAGCTACACATGCAGAATCAAGGTGGCCGTATTCTCTTGATAAAACATGCCCACAAAGGCAAACTCACACTTCTTCTCATCTATGTGTCTATGTAGATCATATGACCATTGTAGGTGATGATGAGGTTGAAAAACAAATTCTTAGGGAGAAGTTAGCACCTCAGTTTGATTTGAAGAAGCTAAAATACATCTCTGTGATAGAGGTTGTGTATCCTTAATAAAATATATTTATCTCAAAGGTGATGTGTCATTGATCTTGGTGAGAGCCCAAAGTGAAGGATTAGTACAAAAGACCTATGGGAAAAATCGTTGGTCCTCGTTAAAGACATTTACGACTAGAATCTTTTAGTACTTGAAAGCAAATTCAAGAAGAGGTCCACTATTCCAGAAAGAGGGGAAATCATCTATGGATGGGTTTACATATGCAGACTATTTGGGGTCTATTGTTGATAGGTTATCCACCATGGGGTACTATATGTTTTTGAGTGGAAATTTAGTGACATGGAGAAGTAAGCAGCAAAATATAGTTGCCAGATCGAGTGGAGAAGCAGAACTTCGAGCTGGCTCAAGGGTTTTGTGAGCTATGGATGAAGATCTTCATCTTACTTGACAGCCTAGTATAAAGTATGAAGGAAGTTTTGTGATAATAATTCTGCCATTAGCATTGCACACAGCCCGATATAGCATAACAGGACAGAACATATTGAGGTAGACTGACATTACACTAAAGAGAAATTGGGCACTGGCCTGATAACTGCTTATGTAATTTTCAGGACACCAGCTGACAGATGTTCTGGCTAAGGACTTGTAAACAGAGAAAGTTTCAACTACTCATAAGATGGAAATTATAGATATCCGTTGACCAGCTTGAGGGGAATAAACTTTGTTTAGGATAAAACATTTCATTCTTTCCTTTTTTCTTATGTAAACATCACCAAATATCACCGATGTACTATGTAATCATTTCAACATAATTTTATCCCCCCCCCCCTTCTGGTTTTCATTAATTAGGTTTCAAGTACTAGCCTATGAATATGAATATTTTGTAAATTGTAAATTATCACTTAATAAATTTATTGATTATTCAGACCTTTCAAGGGTATATATATTGATGTCAATATGAGTTGTTTGCATGACTGTCTTTGCTAGAACTGTTTACAAACTAAGCAGCATTTGTTAATAGCTACTTTCTAAAACCTTTTGGAGATGCTTTGCTCGTTTATATTGAATTTCAATATTTATGTTGCTTGTTTATTGTGATAGACTTCTTTATAAATACATGTGAACCTTAAAAGTAAGCTCTTGGGAGACAATATGATTTATGTGTAAAGTTGGCAGAACTTCCTTTCTGATTAAATGGTTATAACTGCAAATATACAGTCTGATACTGGGCAATGGGCATACACTATTAGAATCCCCTTACTGCATGGAGATTTATTTTGAACTGAGGAAGTATTATGCTGTAAATTAGGGGCCCCATTCTGATTTCACTGGACCAAACTCTGGAAGCACAGCTTGTGTGGCTGTCATCCGAGGAAACAAACTTGTTGTCGCAAATGCTGGTGATTCTAGATGTGTAATATCAAGGAAGGGCCAGGTACTTCCACCTCATCTTGCAATTTTTAATCTTCTCGAGTTTTAGTTGGCATGGAGTATAGCTGTATAGGGCCATAGGGTACATATAATGAATGTGCATCTACGTGATGATAAAGGAGGCTAATTCAGAGGCCATTTTTGGTATTCCGAGATAGATCATTCATTACAGATAAACTTGCACCTGCTTGATTTACTATGCTTTATTTTTAACAATATAGAAGATTGGGTTTTAAGATACTTGGACACTAGTTGGTTATTTTGACATCGCTACATAACTTTGTCAATTTGATATTTGAGCCAGTGCCTTGACTGCATGGCATAACTACTGCTCAGCAATATTTTGTATGCATTTTTATTTAATGAAGCTCTATCTGCAGGCACACAATTTGTCTAAAGATCACAAGCCTGACCTTGAGGTTGAGAAAGACAGGATTCTGAAAGCTGGTGGTTTCATCCAAGTTGGACGGGTCAACGGAAGTTTGAACTTGGCTAGAGCAATCGGTAATATTTGTATTTTGTTATGCATTCTTAATATAGAGCAAAATGTGTGAATTCAATATTTTCTTGAAATTTTTTAGTTTTTTTCCTACACCAGTCCCAAGTGCTTCTGAGTTGAGATATAAATCTTTTGTTATTACAGGAGATATGGAATTCAAGCAAAACAAGTATTTACCTGCTGAAAAGCAGATTGTGACAGCTGATCCAGACATAACTTCAGTGAGTATTGCTCTGTATATTATATGCTATGCAGTGGCTGTCTCTGTTTTGTTTATGTTAAACTGATAAAAAAAATGTTTATTTGATAACAAAAATGTTACATGAATCTCTTATTCTTTTGGCATCACTTAAAGTGTAGTGCCCCTTTATAATGTTCCCTGTTTTCTTTGCTCCAATTTGAGTTTGTTATATTCTTTGTAACAGGTTGAGCTTTGCGATGATGATGAATTTCTTGTAATTGCTTGTGATGGGATATGGTAGGTTATTAAATGCATGTAAGAGGCAAATGTTCCTCTTTATTCTTAAACGCTCACAAAAAAATAATTTACTATCATGTAATCTCATTGATTTACTATGATGTAACCTCTCATTTATACACTCTTATGTAGGGATTGCATGTCTAGCCAACAGCTTGTGGACTTTATACAGGGACAGTTAAAAACAGTATGTTTTCTATGGTTACGTTGGTTTATCTTACAGATGAAAATAATTTGAATACAGCATTCAGGTTTTTGTAATGGCAAAATCTGGTTGTCACAATAAAACATGACTATGCAGGAGAATAAGCTTTCTGTGGTTTGTGAGAAAGTATTTGATAGGTGCTTGGCACCAACAGCTGGTGGTGAGGGATGTGATAACATGACCATGATCCTGATCCAGTTCAAAAGTTCTTGGAATCCAGACACTTCTGCTGCAAACCAGACTGAGTCGTCTGCTCAACCGTCTGAGGCTGATAGTAGTTCAGACAATCAGAGTGAATTTCAGACCTCAGTAGATGGCCATTGATTTTACTGCATGTTGAAGCATTGGTGAGTTCAGGTTCATGGGTACTATTTTACAATCAAATTTCAGGATGTTAATTCTCATTAGAGAATTGTAAATTTGTGACAAATTGCTAGTTCATGGGCTATTAGCTTTGTACATAAGTGTTTGTTTCTGGAAAGTGAAGGGAAAAAGAAGGGTCCAGCAAGTACACTGGTACACAGTTACATTGATGTCTAAATCACCTTTTGGGAACTTACCAATGCCAGAATGACCGTTAACTGAAAGAATACGTTATAGAAACTGTCTGGATTCTGGAGTCATATTCATTATCCAGGTCTGTTGAAGTTTCTTAAGAATTTCAGTGCCACGTACATAAGTTTATGGGTGATCTTTTTGTTTACGCACTCAAAAGATCCCCTAGTTTGTTGGTGCATACTTGATCTTTTTGAAGTTGTTGACTTGTTAATTTCTTTGAGATGATACTTCCTTGTTGTTTATTGTTTGGTTCTATTGATGTTAATTTATTTGCAAATTTAAATTATTGTCTCCAACAGTAATATTTTGGAAGTGGTGAGGGTCTAAAAGAGTAAATAGGTATCTTGGTATCTTGGTCTATGAATAATTAGGGGCCGATCATTTTGGTTATGGGATTATGAAAATGAGTTAAATATAGTATTTGATTCTTGTAAATGTCGTTTATTGTGATTCCTTCTTTAGCTTTTGTTACACTGATGGTAAGTGGGGTTGTTGAAGAGATAATGTGATGCGGGGAGTTGTTTTATAGGTAAAGCTGAGGGTAAGAATAGTATAGGGGTGGATTAAAGGAAGGGGCGTTAAAATTGCAAATAATTGAGTTTTCCACCTTGGAGTCATATTTAGCCCTTTCGTCAGTTAGTGTTATATAATGAGGAACAAAGATCCATTCACACTTTAATTCAAACTCCACCATAATAAATAAAGAAATAGAGAAAAGTGAAAAGAAGTGAGAGAGACAGCAGAAAAATGTGTCAAAATAAGATAGAAGAGATATTGTAATTATTGACTCTATTTTATTATGAAGATTACTGGGAAAAAATTACTGACCATAATCTGTCAGGACCAAATGGTTATTTAGTTGATTGAAAATCAACTATAGGTTTGGTAGTTTAAAAAAAAACTATAGGTTTGGTTAATTTTCTTTTATCGATCAATCATTAAGAAAGGCTTAATTGCATTTTTCGTCCCTGATGTATCATGTATGTGCGATTTGGATCCCTAATGTTTAAAACGAGCAATTTAAGTCTTTAAATTATTTTTATGTGCCAATCAAGTCCCTCCGTCAATTGACCGTCTAATTCATAACGGAAATTGTTGAGTTGGCACAACAATTAATATTTAATATTATTATTATTTATCAATTTTCCTTTTTATTTTCCATATCACCTTCTTCTTCCATTCCCGATTTCCCGTCCCTCTCCCTCTTCAATCCCCCATCAAAACTTCACAACAATCCCCATCAAAACTTAACAGACCCAAACAATTTTAGGAAAAAATGCCTAAAGATTCGTAAATGCTAAAATGAAAAACGTTAAAAATGCTGCCAAAAGTTTGTTAACCACAAATGGGTATTTTCCTTCCTTCTTTTGAGTTGAGCCATGTTATGTGAACAAACCCAGAATCAACAGAATATGTGTTCTCACCAACTTGCAGGACCACTTCTTCAACCACCATTACCCTTCTCAAATCCACACTCTTCTTCCAAAAAATTAACCCTTGCCCCAAATAATTTTTTCCAGAAAATGGATTTTGTATAACACTTTCAAAGTTCCTGAACGTACGCACCACATTCCCAATCAAACACACAAGAGTCAAAAAAACAAATATTCAAATTTAATAACAAAAAGATCCCATAATTGATTCTATACAGCCTTTTTGCACTTCCTGCACCTCCGCACAACATTCTCCATAAAAAACACAAGAATCAAAATATAAATATTCAGAGTGGGGTTGGGGATGCGGAAGAAGATGAAGAGAAGGGGATGGGGCTGTTTAGGTTTAGATTCCAGATTTATTTTTTAGGATTATACTTAGTTAATTAATTAGTTTTATTTAATCTCTTATTTAGTGAGTTGGCAGCCCCAGTGACATTCTAGTGGTGAAAGAGTCAACGCGACGTCATTAATGAACGCCAAGTATGCTAACTCTGTTATTAATTGGATGTTCAATTAACAGATGGACGTAATTGTCACAAATTGATAATTCAAGGACTTAAATTGCTCGTTTTAAAAACTAGGGACCCAAATCGCACATACATGATACATTAGGGACGAAAAGTGCAATTAAGCCTTAAAAAAAAGAACTCATGACCTTTTTTTTAAATGATACTTAATTTTGTTTGAAAATATCTAAAAGAAAAAGTTAATTATAATATTTTTCTTCATTTACATGAAATGAAATTGAATTACTTATAAAGATTATCTATTTACCCTCTATCACGGGTATAATGGGGCTACTGATTAATGATTATGGTCCTCGAATTGAAGACTATCAGTTTTAAATACCATGTAATCTACGGAAACATAATGTCATATTAAAAAAAGTAATTTCATATTCAAACTTTACACTCTTTTTTTCTTTTTCTTTTTAACTATGGGTATATGCGAAAGAGAGTATATTAGCAACATATATTGAAGGTGAAAAATATTAACAAAATGCAAGTTACATATTTAAAGGGAAGAGAAAATAATTAAAATTTAAGAAATTTTGTAACTGTGAATATATGTGTGTTGGCCCAAGATATTTGGCCCAAAACGCATGAGGCAGTCGAAAATGGACCAAAGGAAAGAAAAAACGCCAAGTTAAAGAGGTAGTCGAATTCGACAAAGGAACATTGGTAACCGTTGCTACAAACACGGACACATTTAACACGTGCAGCATTGACTGAGTCAGTTTCTCACCACGATGGTTGATAAGCGGTTGAAGCAGTTGAAGAACACGATCTCCACCACTATGCAGGGAACTTCCGGGGCAAGCATCAGATCGTGGGGAGGAATCAGACCCACTAACCCATCCAAAAGGAAGAAAACCGCCAAGGACATGCGGAACATGAAGCTCTATAAATAGGAGAATCCAATTCAAAAAAGAGGTTCCCAACTCAGCTCTAAAAATCACTAAAAAAGCTCTCATGTCCGCATCAAAGAGACTCAACGAGCCTAACGTGATCATGTAGGAGTACGTTGACGAACCAGCCATTTACGATTCCTGCACTTAGATTTTCGAATTTGTTGTTGTTACTGCTTTTGTTGGATTTGTTGTCGAATTTATCAATTTGACTTTGTGTAAAGCTTTTCGATTAGTGAATTTTACCTTCAAGCATTTTTGATTGTCTTGCGTTTTGTCTTCGAATCTTTACTTTTTTTTATCCCTCGACACACGGCTGTCGAAAAACCCAATTTCACACGCGCTTTGGCAAGACGTTTTCCCAAAAGAACCCTTAATTCGCAAAATTCTTAAACTTTTTCCAGTCGAACTTGGAAGATGTTTGTTTACCAAATATCACGGTGATCGAATTCATACAGAATCACATTGTGTATCGTTTTGGATTGCCGGAGTCACTCACCACGGACCAAGGCACAGTGTTCGTTGGACGCAAAGTGACAGCCTTTGCAGAATCCTGGGGCATCAAGCTTCTAACCTGGACCCCCTACTATGCTCAGGCAAACGGCCAAGTAGAGGCTGCCAATAAAACTCTAATAAGCTTAATTAAAAAGCACGTGGGTCGAAAACCAAAAAGCTGACATGAGTCTTTAAGCCAAGTCCTGTGGGCTTACAGAAATTCACCAAGGGAAGCGACAGGAACAACACCTTTTCGACGGGCCTACGGCCAAGAAGCCGTGCTACCCGCAGAAGTATATTTGCAATCGTGCAGAATTCAAAGACAAGAAGAAATTCCAAGTGAAGTTTATTGGAATATGATGCTAGACGAATTAGTAAATCTCGACGAAGAAAGGATCTTGGCGCTAGACGTCTTAACGAGGCAAAAGGATCGCATAGCTAAAGCATACAAAAAGAAGGTTAGAAATCGATTTTTTGTCACAGGAGACTACGTATGGAAGGTTATTCTCCCAATGGATAAAAAAGATAGGGCCTACGGAAAATGGGCCCCCAATTGGGAAGGGCCATTTAAAGTCGAGAAAGTGCTACCTAATAATGCCTACGTGATTAAAGAATTAAGCAATCAACGTCAATGCGTTACGATAAATGGCAAGTACCTAAAAGCATACAAACCAATGTTGCATGAAATCAAAATCGAATAAAAGATAAGTGTCGAAATTGCCAAATTGGATTCATTAATCAAGAAGAACATTACAGATATGGCAAGATACAAAAGGAATTAAAAGCCTAGAACGGAAGACTGGCTTTATATCCGTCATATCTAGCTTGCATGGGTTCCAGTCGATCCACCAGCGCCGCCATCTGGCTCTAAAGTCGAGCCTTCTTTTGACGAGCAACTAGGTCTTCAAGGGAAACCGCAGATATCTCGACAGTTAGTCGAACGAGACCTTCCGAGTCTTGCTGGCCCAAGGAGGCTTGGAGAAAATTGAATTTCTCCTTCAACTCATCTATCTGATATTCCTGGAAGAACACCATCACTGAAAGCTCCCTGAATTCTTCAAACAGAGGTTTGGCTTCCAAGAGTAGCCCCCGAAACTCCTGAAGAGGGATCCTAACGCGTGCAACGATAGGCCTTTGGAGCAGTTGATCAATGAGCCCTAAAAGCTCATCAAGGAGGGAAGAAGATTCATACAGGTTTTGAAAAAGGTTATGTTGGAAAGCCACGTCTCTAATACAGCGAAGAATAAGTCTGCTATCCATAATCAAAGATGAAGGTTTTAGTAGCAGGAAGAAGATGAGAATGGAGAGAGGAGAAGTTACTGATGTGAAAAGGGTAAAAAAACGGCTTTATTTATAATAGGAATGTAACAAGTAGCCGCATTAATGCATGTCATGCAGTTGCCAAAGCGTTAACGAAACAAGGTAAGCCACGTCAGCCACTACCGTGAGTGGAGGAAGTTCTTCAGTCGTTGAATAAGAACGTGGTAAAAGAGCGTCATAAATTACTCTATTTTCCAAGGAGGTTTGGAAGATGGAAAGTTAGATTATATGCCAAGCTAAATGGTATGAAACTCAGAAATACTACGCAGGAAATATTTTAACAAGGTAATGAGAAATCGACAATAAAAATTCAATCAGAAGGTAAATCATGTCGATATCATCAATACGAAATTCATTGTCAAACAAAGTCATAAGGGTGGAGCATTACAACATCGGCAACAAAGGCCATACAAACACATGGCCACTACAAAGGCAATGAATAAAAAGTATGAGTCCTAAATCCTCGACTTGAAAGCTTCAAGTTGAACCCCGACAGCAGCAATCCTGGCATCCAAGCTTTGCTTCACACGTTGCTCCGCTGCAACCTCCTTAGAGAGTTGAGATGACGACAACATCACATTTGCACACTCAGCAGCTAGAGTGTTCAGCCGGGAATTCACAGCTGGACCTTCCTCGATCAGCATTGCTTTCTCCTTCTCGAGTCTTGCCATTTCCCTCTGAAGCTCATCCAGTCGAGCATCAACACTTGACAACTCAGCCATTATAAGAGTTTTCCTAGCAGTCAGCTTGAGAATTTCATCTTTTGCAGGCAAGAGCCCATTGGTGTTAGAAGCCACTTGTGCCTTTTTGGTCTTGATGAGCTGCTCCACGGTAGTGGCCTTGTCAAGTGTGGCCAAGAGGTCAACCAAGAAAGTCTGAAGCTCGACAAGAGCATCTGCCTGAACTTGGTCAAGTCGTTGGCCCAACAGGAAAGTAAGCAGCTCTTTGACGTCATGGCCTGGTTGAGGGTTGGCCCGGACACTGTCAATAAAACCGTCGTCGAAGATCAACCCCGTCAGCTTACTTAAGGCTCCTTCAATCTGGCCAGCATTAACTACCCCGCTAGATTGAGCAGTCTCAGTAGTTTCAGTTTGACGTGGCGGAGAATCGAGATCCAGAGTGCCATCAAAGAAGCTCTGAAAAGTAGCGAGTGGATCTTCGACCAAAAGGGCATTAAGCCTCTCACCGGAAGTGTGGGAAGAAGCGGCTGTCTTGGAAGAAGCTGAGCCTCCTTTGGCATGATGAGAAAGCAAAGCAACCCTAGCGTCCCGTTGAAGCTGCTGGGGAGAAGGTTCAGATTGTGTCGAGGCCAGAACATCAGCCTTTGGAGGAGGCATAACACCAATCGCCCGGTCAGGCTAAATGATTAGGGTCACTTGACCTTCGCCACTCTGTACTTCAACATGTGGCACATTTTCTTCACGAACGGGGGAAGACACGTTCTGAGTATCCTGTGGAGGAAAATTAGAAAGATTATCTCGACATTCTTTGGTATAATAAGGTTCGCAACCAGGATGCTGCCAAGCGATTGACTTCGAGTTAAAATAGAACGTCAACTTGTCCCACACAGGGTCCGACTCATTAGAGTCTAAACTCGAACTCGAGGATTCCAAACTGCTCAAAGAGCTAGACAGAACAACTGGTGGGGGATTAGAAGAAAACCATGTAGCTTGAGGCACAGCCATTTTAGACATGCCAACCCTCTGAAGAATAAAAGCGGAAATAGTTGAGATGTGAATCATAATGATTTACCTTAGGAGCAGGCTCTTTGAGAGGACTAGAACTCGTCGAACTCTTGGAGTGGCGAGAAGAGGAGCTGCCAGATTTATGACTAGACTTCTTCCTGGAGGTCTTCTTGGTCGAAGCCATCTCGACAGGAATAGGTGTAGTGTCGTGAAGAGGAGGGCTGGAAGCCTGCTGATCACCACCCTGATCATCACCTTGCTGAATCTCTTCATGTTGGCTAGCCGACTTGACCGGGGAAGGATTGCTCACAGCAGACCCACCAGCACCTTTGGTCCTTTTCTGGCTTGCAGAAGTGGTAGGCGTGGCCCCTCGTTTTCGACTCTGAAATAAAAGGCAAAAGGTCACAAAGGGTATATATCGAAGAAAGATTAAAGCTCCACAGTTTAGATATTACCTTGGGCACTTTGAGCTTATCGGCCAGAGTAACATCATCATCATCATCCTCAATCTCGATAGTAGCAGAAGTCACTCGGGGAGAGGCTTGAGGAGTTGGTCGAGGAATTGGCTCAGCTGCAAAAGAAAAGCAAAGAAAAGTTAAGCCATAAATATCGCAAAGATGCCAGGTCGAAATGATTACCTTGACCAATAAGCGTTCTTATCGATATGTGGTTGAAGATTTCGACCGGCACATGGAAAGGAAAATTCCATAAGTAACACTTAGTCCAGGTCACCCGCTTCCGAGGAGGCAATGCTCTATGATAAAAGTTCTTGATACTTATGTGGTCAACCCATTTAGGAAGGACCACTGGAAAGGCCAAAGCATACTTACAAGTAGGCAATGGTGGGAATTTAAAGCCCGTTTTTCGAGTAATGAAAGAAAGACCATCCTCATCAGAAGGAATGATCAATCGAGTTTTCTTGGCTTTAGATTCCCACATTTGCCTTAGAACTTGAGCTGCTTTGGCAACAGTCTCTTGAAGTCGAGGACCCGGAAAGTATACTACACCGAAGAATTGCTGGAAGGCGTTGATCTCAGACGTGTGCATACCTTTGGTCTTCTTAGGAGCTTGTTTCTGCAAAAGAAAAACATTCGTTATGCGCTGGAAACAATCTTCAATCGGGCATCGAAATGTCGCTCCAATAAGTAGACCACCAAGCTTTAAACGCCTTGGTGACATAAAAGGATGAAGCAAAGTTAAAAGGGCTAAGGCCAATCAGCTCCTCATTGTAGTATTTAATGGTAGTGTCGAAGGCACTACGTCTGGTGATGGCGCCAGGATAAAGGACAAGAGATTGGTCGAACAATGTGTTGGGCAAATCTTGACTCAGCCCAAATTGTCGAGAAACAAGCTGAGGATTATAGCCGCACAGAGTGGAGTCATTGCTGGAAAAATTGATAGTCAGCACCCTAGGGGATAGTATGGTTTGCTAGAGTTCGATCTGATGTTGAGAGAGGTCCTCTGAGCCAAGAAGGTTGGGGTAAGAATTCCTTAGCCACCGAGGGCCATAAGAAGGTTTGATATATGGTGCAAAACTAGAACGAAAGCGCCTCAGTTCAAAGAACATGGTGAAATACTTTTTGAAATCAGCTTCAAAAGTAGAAGCATCTTAAGGAGGGGTTAGGGTTTTAAGCCAGTGAGCGTCGATCCTTGTGTTGGACACCACAGAGAGAGGGTTCTTGGCTGAAAGAAACGACTCGAAAACCGCATTCATCCAAAGCTGAAGCAACCATAATGGACCGACTGCGTTCAGAGACACAACTTTGGGATCTCGAATATCGGCTATCGCTTCATTGATCATCTGATAAAGATTACCAAGCACAAGTCTAGCCATAGCAATTTTTCGACCCTCATGCAACAAGTTGGCCAAAGGAAGAAGTTTGGCTGGAATCCTCAAAGACTTGGTACAGAATACATAGGCAGAAAGCCAATACAAGAGAAACGCGACATGCTCAGCATCAGAAACTTCACCGTCTTCGACATAGTGATCCTTAATGAATTTACTGAAAGCTACGTTGTCTGTCGAAATGGCGATGGGTTTTGTTGGGGCAGCAGAGGAATGATAATCATCACCCACAACCCAAAGGCCAGTGATGACAGCAACGTCGAGAAGAGTGGGAGTGATCATGCCAAAAGGAACATGAAAGCTGTTGGTAGACCTTTCCCAAAAGAAAAGTGAGCTCAAGAGCATCGCAGGATTATAAGAGATCGGCGACCTCGACAACTGAATGAGGTCGAAAATCCCAGTGACTTTCCAGTGCCCAGACTTACTGGCCTCCACCCTGTCGAGCCATTTCAAATAGGCTCCATCACCAGCAGTTGGATTGGGCGGGGCAGACCTAAAAGTCCTCTTGGGATCTTTCAGAAAGGGCAAACGGTAGGAATGTCGAAATGCAAGAATAAGCTCCTCCGCACGAATACTGGGGTGAAATTGTTCGTAACCATCAGGAAGACTAGTAGGCCTATCCTTCTTCGCCTTCTTCAAAGGACCTAAAATGGCACGCAGGGTACCATTAACAGAGATAGGGATGAGTACCTGAGATTTCCAGATAGCCCCCTTCTCCGCCTCATACGGTGGGTCTGGAATAGGAACTCGTTTGACTTCGTTCATCTCAATAGCAGCGGCCAATGGAATGATGTTGTCAGAGTCGGAAGCCATGGAAACAATCAGAGAATATACCAGAGAGAAAGGAAGAAGCAGAAACTAGTCGATTGAAGATGATCGCAGGCAAAACCAGACGAAGCTTGGATGATTTAGAAATCGTAAAACTTGCAAAGAAGCAACAATGGCGTATTTATCGGCAAATGAAGAAACGGACGTGAAGCCGCATTACGTGATGGTGCATAAAAATTTGAAATCCAACGGTTATTTTATTATATAACCGCAGAACCCTAACATGTAGGCTAAAAAGGGGCCATGATTACCCTAGGGTAGAGACGGCGGATGGACAGACGAAGTCAGACGCTAAAGCTTCTGATTGGAGTAAAAGTCAGACGCAAGGATTTCTGATTGGACCTGAAGTCAGAAAGGCAGAAGTTGCAAACAACCGTCAGTTCCGTTCGAAATTCACGATCAAAAAATGCTTGATCCCTCCAAGGCCTGGTAGTCGAGAATCAACATTTTAGGGGGGCATCTGTTGGCCCAAGATATTTGGCCCAAAACACATGAGGCAGTCGAAAATGGACCAAAGGAAAGAAAAAACGCCAAGTTAAAGAGGTAGTCGAATTCGACAAAAGGACATTGGTAACCGTTGCTACAAACACGGGCACATTTAACACGTGCAGCATTGACTGAGTCAGTTTCTCACCACGATGGCTGATAAGCGGTTGAAGTAGTTGAAGAACACGATCTCCACCACTATGCAGGGAACTTCCGGGGCAAGCATCAGATTGTGGGGAGGAATCAGACCCACTAACTCATCCAAAAGGAAGAAAACCGCCAAGGACATGCGGAACATGAAGCTCTATAAATAGGAGAATCCAATTCAAAAAAAGGTTCCCAACTCAGCTCTAAAAATCACTAAAAAAACTCTAATGTTCGTATCAAAGAGACTCAACGAGCCTAACGTGATAATGGAGGAGTACGTTGACGAACCAGCCATTTACGATTCCTGCACTTAGATTTTCGAATTTGTTGTTGTTACTGCTTTTGTTGGATTTGTTGTCGAATTTATCAATTTGACTTTGTGTAAAGCTTTTCAATTAGTGAATTTTACCTTCAAGCATTTTTGATTGTCTTGCGTTTTGTCTTCGAATCTTTACTTCTTTTTATCCCTCGACACACGGCTGTCGAAAAACCCAATTTCACACGCGTTTTGGCAAGACGTTTTCCCAAAAGAACCCTTAATTCGCAAAATTCTTAAATTTTTTCCCGTCGAACTTGGAAGATGTTTGTTTACCAAATATCACGGTAAACAATGTGCATCGTGTTTTTTTATTTGAAGTTAGAAATTAAAAATTAAAAATTAAATACACCTAAAAGTTGATTCTGAAACGCAAATAAATATAGGCCCAGTTTGGAAGAGCTTATTTGAGCTTATCTGACAGCATAAGCTCTTATGTCAGTGTTTGGGAGGGCTTATGCAAACAGCTTATGACCTGCCATAAGCTATTTTCATAAGCTACTCAGGATAGCTTATGAAAAACAGCTTATGCTTATATACAGCTTATTTTTAATTTATTTCAATAAATTTTCAAAAATAGCTTATGAATAAGCGCTTATGTCATAAGCGCTTAAGACCATAAGTGCTTAATTAAGCTGTTTTTCCAAACGGGCCATAATCAGATTAAATTAATGACTGCAAAAATTAATATTCCTGGCGTTTTTTTTTTTGGACAGAGCTCCTGCAATTTGGACTCTGTCACGATCCAGTTAGCGCCATGTGTTGATCATCAGGACCCCTTATCCACACTCTGACTAGGACAATTCTCATCCGATTCACAATTTTACTTTTTCCCACACAAAAAGTACCACTCACGCCGCCTCAAAACTCGACACGTTGGAGGTGCTACCACCTCATTTTGTTGTTTCACTCACCATTACACTCTGCTTTTGGGGTCAAAATACTTGAATTGAATGGTTCCCTTATTTATTGTCCTTTGGCCTTAAAGTTCCACAATTTCACACTCCATCGCCCTTTCTGGTTTATTGCCTAATTTCTATGTTTATGTTTGTTTGGTATCATAATTGGATATTCTTGAAATAGGACATCCTGAGTAATGATGAAGAAGAGTGCTACTCCCTCCATTCCTGATCTTTTGTTGTTTAAGAGCATTTCCAATGATAGTATCTAATGTTAAATACATACTCATATAAGTATCTATTACCATTGGAGTACATATTCAATTCCAACATGGCAAAAATGAGTATGTGGAATAGATACTCCACACTAGACTTGAAAGGTGAGTTTGTATTTATTACAAGCACTTACAATTAATTAAAATGTAGATAAATAATAAAATATACAAATTTGATGTTGATGGTGGGATCCACTATAGAAACTTTTAAGAGTTGTTGGGTTGGAGTAAAAAGTTAGTAAAATGGGGTAGATGATGTGGCATCATTAAAAATTGAAAAAATGATGTGTAGATATTTTAGTGAGTATGATGGATGTAGATGCTCTAAGGTTATGCACATTGTTTAAGAGTGCAATCATTGATAAATTTGTTGACATAAACACCCCTATTTAATGTTGAGATAGAGTGAAGAGAGAGTGTGATAGTTATTGATTAAGAAACTTGTTATGATTTTGATTGGTAAAAATAAGAGGCAGTTGGTGAGAGATATAATAATAAATGAGGGTATACATAGAAAAAATTGAGAAAAAATGCATTGAGTTTGTAAAACAACAAAAAATTTGAAATTTAGGTCAAAAGTTAAAACAATAAAATATCAGGAACGGAAGGAGTAATAATTGTTTCTAAATGGATCTTATTAAATATCAAATCAAATCGAAGGTGTGACTCATATTTTTTTTCAGCAAAGTTTTATAACAAAGTTTTGCTTTCATAAATGAGGATAAAATTTACTAGTAGGTTGGTAGAGCGTCACTATATATCCAATCATGTATTCCTATTGAAAAAAAGTTAGTGTTGTTAGCTTTTTTATTTTTAATTTCTTTTTATTGATACAGTGTTGGTACTAACAAGATATTCGTTTAGGGGTGAATAAACTAGAGTCTTGTAAGAGTAATATCATAAAATTAAACTCTAAAAAAATATTTGTTACTGTATTAAAAAAGTTAACACCAACAACCATAAAAAAAAATTCAATGATGATATATAAAATTTTGTTGTAACAAATATACAAATGAAAGAAAAATTGAAGGGGTCAGATACTCCCACCGTTCCTATTTATCTGTCCAGGAAGATAAGGTTCACACAAATTAAAGAAAGGAAAGCAATTAATTGTGTTGATTTTTATAAAAGTATTATTTGTTTTCCTATATAACCCTTTATAATGTATTTTATCTTTCTTCATTTATTGTTTCTGTAAGGGCATTTCTTGGAAAAATATCAATTAATGCTCTCTTGAAACTCTAAGTGGACAGATATATAGGAACACAATTTTTTCTTCAAAGTGGACAGTTAATAAGGAAGAGGGAGAGAGAGTATTAAATTGCAGAGGGATATTCCACTCTCATTCCAATTGATACCAAGTAAAAGCCTCCAAGTCAAAGAACGAACCAATCCAAAGTAACAGTCATCCAATTCAGACCAAGTAAAACCTAAAAAATTAAAAAATAAGATAAGATTACCCCAATAATTTATATTTTTCCATCATGTTATTTCCTTATTTTTTTTCACGTTTCTTAGCACAAAAAGCGGTATTCCACGTCACGTTTGAGTCAATGGATAAGAACCCTAATAATACTGCCACTAAATTTTCTCCCTTTTCCACCACAAACCCTTCAATTTCATATTCTATATATATGTATAATCAATCCCTTTCCTCCCAAGTTAGCGTCTCCATTGATCAATTGAGCTTTCATTCATTCAAATTCAAATTTTATTTAAGAAAACAAAACTAACCCACTATTTAGGGTTCCGACAGATCCCCAATCAAATCAATTTGCCGTCTCAATTGATCCATCCTAAACAAAAAAAATCTCTCCTTTCTATCAAAGTTTGGTTATTTATAGCCAAAGATTTTCTGGGTCGTTGTGAATTTTTGTTGGGTATTTCTGATTTGGGAGATTTTGAAGCTTTGTTTGTTGCAATGGCTGCTGTGGCTGCTGGTATTGTTGGTGGTAATGGGTCATCTGGTTCTTGGATGCAGTTCAGGAACAAGGAGAGGAAGCAGGCTAAGGCTAACAGGGCAAGGGTTAGTTGTTCCTATTCTTCTTCTGTGATGGATCCTTATAAGACCTTGAAGATTCAACCTGGTGCCTCTGAAACTGAGGTCAGGAAGGCTTTCAGGCAGCTTGCTTTGCAGGTTTGATTCTCAATCTTGTTTTTTGAGGGCTTTTTAAATGTTTGATTAGATCAATTTAGTGTTTGATTGGAAATCTTTCTATTTTAAAATCAAAATCAATTTTGGGCTGAAGCTTCTGAGTATTGGAATTGATTTTAAGGATAAAGAAGGTGATCCAAACATGGTATTATTTGGTTTTGCAATTTTGATTGTTAATTGCTGGTGTTTGATTGTTGGGTTCTTATTAGGCTATTTTCTATAGAAATATTGATGAGTTTGTGTTCTATTGTGTTTCAGTATCATCCAGATGTATGCAGAGGGAGCAATTGTGGGGTGCAGTTTCATCTGATCAATGAGGCTTATGATGTGAGTTATTCTACCCCTTTAAATTTCAGTTGCATAGTCAATGAATTAGTATAATTATATTGCACTGCAGAGAATGGAAACAGAAAGCTGATATTTTATTTTGGGATTCTTGTGTGGGTTTGAATGATTGTAATTTTTTCACATGCCATGAGTATTGTGTGACAAAGAGTTTTAATTATGTGATCATCCCTCAACTAGCATAGTTCAAAAGAAATACAAGCAGTCTAATTTCACCCTTCTTGTGCTAAACTTTTTAGAATTATTTAGATTCTGTTCTGCCTATCAATACCATTACCTGATTGGAATTTTATTTGCTTATGTTCCACGCAGGTTGTGATGGCCAATTTGAGAGGAGAATCAAATGAGGCAGAAACGTATGGGGCGTATGAAGTAGTGACTGATGAACCGTTTAGGGGAATGCATGATCCAGATTATGACATGTGGGAAGAGTGGATGGGTTGGGAAGGAGCAGGAATCCGTGACTACACTTCTCATATCAATCCTTACATCTGAAGAAATGTTTATTAATTAACTAGTCTTTCAATCATTGTAATGCATTAGTTATAATGAGTTTGGACCTACTTGTCCCCATCCATAGTGGTTGGGGTTGTTTAATTTGTACATAGTTCAAGTGATGATTGTAAAGTCCCCGCTGCATAATTGAAGTTGAGGAGGTGACTAATTATTGTCAATATTTTAATCCAAATGAAAATATTCTCTCCAAAAAAGAAAAGAAATGAAATGAAAAGAAAAAGACATGAAAGCTTATTACATGGACAGTGTGCCCTACCTCTAATGTTTATCTCTATCCTAATCGAAATGGAAAGGGGATAGAGAAGTCAGAGAAGAGGCTAATATAAGGGCAACACTTGTAACATGTCAATCTTATGTATGCTTAACTTATAGTGAAGTGCCATGAAAGTACAAATTGTTTTCCCAATTGTGAATTTATCCCTTTCAAACGTTATCCAGTTCGTTTGAAATTTTGATTAATTTTTTTGTAAGCTTGGAATGTTTTCTTTGTATAGCTAGTCATGAAAAGAACAGTGATATCTGTCCCTAGTTTCTGTGTGGAGAACCTTAAACGATGAAAGGCTGTTTTCTTTTTCCGAAGAAAGGAGAAGAAAAAAAAAAACAGAGAGCAAACAGGAGAAGAAAAAAAAAAACAGAACAAACCTCTAAAAACTACAATATCTGATACGAGATTCACATAGCATCCACTAGCAGAAGCTGACTCATTCTCTTTAAGAGGTCTAGATTATATAATCAAGGGTTGATATTGTCTCCTACCAAACTTGGCTAAGCTGACTCATTCTCTTTAAGAGGTCTGACTATAATCAAGGGTTGATATTATCTCGCACCAAACTTGGCTAAAAGATCTGCACAGATATGATATTACCATCCCTTAGAATATGGATAATCTCAACTTGTCACACTTTACCCAACAAATCCTTTTTATGGGATACAAGGGCTGCATAGTTAATAGTTATGTCTATCAGGGATTAGTGGATTACTATCAACATGAGAAGAACTATATCTAAGGAGTCTAATTGGCAGACAACATTTCTTACTCCTAGCCCCCGGACAATGTTGAGTCCATTAACAATGGCTAACAATTCCATATTCAAAGTATTTGAATGCCAATACCTGCCAAATAAACCCTTCAACCACATACCACTAGAGTCTCTTAAACATCCTCCAAAACAAGCTTTCTGTGTTACGGCACACATTGTCGTCCACATGTGGAGCAGGAGGCACCCAGCTTACCAAATGAATCGGGCGAGCAATGCTCGGAGCTATTGCTGTTAAGACGTTTACGATCGTTCAACTATACAATGTAAGAGATGATCACCTCCCTCATAGCTACATCAAAATTAAAGGACTTTTTTTTTGGTCAATGGTCTGGTGCATTAACAAAATGCGCCAAAACATAAATGATTGAAGACCATTAAAAATTTATACTAAAAAAGTATGCAGATTCGCCAAATGAGTTCTCCAAAAAACCTAAATTCAATCAATCCCAAAAAAAGTCAACATGCCCCAATAGTGGCCTAATCCTAATGAACCCAATCGACTAAGCCCGTATACCCAAAATATTTGCACCCTATAATAGCTTTTGACCCAAAAAAAACTAAGGGGGATCACTTTTCACACACTCAGTTTTTACTATTCACACACCCTAATGGCCTAATCTCATATTTTTAGATTTTAATTTCATCGAAAATGGGCGTGTATAATATAAGGGGTGTGCTAAAAATAACTCCCAAAAGCTGACTCCCTAGTCAACATTTTCTCTATTTCTACTATAATAAACAATCTATATAATCTACACTCTTTCTCGTCCTTTCTCTCTATCACTCACTCTCTTTGTTCTTCTGTTGACTCTTCTCATTTTCTCATACAGACCAAACATAACCTAAAGGAGGTAAACGGATCAGAATGAGAAAGTGTGTACCACCAGAGATGTTTAGATAATATCATCATGGCTCTTTCAAGTTCTACCAGCTATCAGAACTTCTATATGTTCTAAAATAACAAAATATCATCAGTCCACTATATAGACTATTAAAATTCAATTTAAATTTTATATTTGCTGCAATCTTCTAATTATATGAGAACTTTAAACAAGTATGACAGAGGTAGAGTATGTTCTACAATGCATCAAAACTATCACCAATGCATATGCTCACATGAGAAACACATTGGGTGTGCAGAGTCACAGACAGATAAAATGAGAATCCTCCCTATTCACTTACCATGCTCCAAAACTTCAAATCACATATCTAACCAATTTTATTGTAAAGGGAAATTTTCTTCGGATGCTGTTCAAATCACATATCTAACCAATAGACTGGTTTAACAGTAGTCCAATGGAAAAGGGAAAATGGTGAAGGGACCTCTAACGAAAATATCTAATGCCTTTTAGTTTAGAGTGACAGGAAAACTATATGCTCTCAAAGAGAATGCTGTTGAAGATCATTTGGAAGGAGCAGGACTGGATGAGAGTCTTTGGCTCCTTGCTTTATCAGCTTTTTCCAAGTAATCTTGATGAGATTGGTGTTTGGTTCCTGCAAGGAAACAGAAGCTCAATGGATTAAGTAATTAAATGGAGGCACTGAAGTAGAGATATGTAAAAATTGTAAATGCTTATAAAAAAAAATGTATTTTCGAAGTCTATCTTTGTTTCTGGATCTCAAACGGCATACAATAACAGTAAGGGGGTGAAATGCATTTTGGCCAGGACAGTTCTATGTCATGCCATTGAACGCGGGTTAATATTGTAATATCCTGGGCATGAAGTTTTAGACAAATCCCTCATGCACTATTGCAATTAGGTTCTAATACTAGCTTTCTCAGGGAATTGAACTTTGTTTCTGCCTTTGGAAGCATTATATGAAATACAAATACTTGTCCTTCTTGATGTGTTGGAGTAGAGGACAAAATTCCAACACTGACATCCATACAACACATGCCAAACACTATTCATCAGGTGTCCTATAAAGAAGTTACTTTAAATTGATTATAACACTTAGCTGACACGCTTTGGACACTAAATATCCAAGATTACTTCTCTTTGGCTCTCAATTAATACACTCCCTACACACATGTATACATACATATGCATAAACAAATATAGGTATCCTATATTTTAAGCATTGTATATCGTTGTGTCCATCTTGGTCTCGTGTCGGTGTTCATGCTTCATAGGGAATATGGCTTGTTTGCCACTGCATGCAACCGTTGTTTGACTGACAAAGGATGTGTTTAGGTAAACAATTGAACTAAGAGTGTATGACTTATTCATAAGCTAAATTGAAAAGCTTATTGGAACAAAGCTCAAAATAGATTATAGGTATGTATAGGCGCTTATTCATAAGCTAATCTAAGCAGCTTATGAAAATATACTCAAAACAATTTGTGAGTAGGCCATAAGCTATTTACTTAAGTTCTCTCAAAAACTTGCAAAAACATTTATGTTATAAGATAAACTCGAATAAGCTCTTCTAAACAGGGCCAAATTATCATTGCCACCCAAAAAAGAAGGGTGTTAAAGGGAGAGAAGGGAACTAATGATATGCAATGCAAAGATTTTGTTCAGTCTGCTTCACCTACACATTTTCCTATCTTCTCTTTCCTCACAACAGGACTTAGACTTCCTTTGAAACCCAAGGAGAGAAAGAAAGAATGAAATTATGCGATCCCATCAAAGCCTCAACTTGAAAACTGGTGATGGTGTAACTGGCACTGCCAGAATTTCATTTAATCATGTACCCTAAACAGGGTGCTAATATCAAACCCCCTGCATAAATTTACAATGTTCCACTATATTATCAAAGGGGTTATTATACATCCGCATAGGTTTCACTTTTTCTTGGTATCTCTCTCTTCTCTTCCCATCAATCTCTTGGTGGAAGTGAAATTTGAGTTTCAACATACTATTGTCCTTATCAAAAGCCATTCTTGAACTAAGTTTATTAATTTCAATGTCTAAATTAAAGTAGCTGAAAACAGTTACATCTAGACCTAGAACATGTATATGATCATTCACATACATGCAATTGAGCAAGAGATCTGAAACACTCTGCAAAAAACAATAACAAGCTACACGCATATAATCAGTGAAAGAAGTAACCCATCAATGATTTCAGGGCAAAGTTCAAAACTTTCTCACTAATCTCAAATATAAATTCAAGGGGTATTCATAATAATTCTTCTAAAACAAAATCAGCAGCTATTTTTCAACAAAAAAGTGGAATTAAAAAAAAGGGTACCTACCTCGACTCATGAGGAACCATGGGACGGCAAAGACAGCAGTGATGAGAGTTAAGCCAATGAAAACATGCTTCTTGTCACCGCTATAGAGGTAGTGATCCAACTTTGCCCTGAATCCACCACCTCCTCCAACGTTGCCACCACCGCTTTTGGCTTTTGTGTCGCTGCTCATCTCTCCTTCACAGCTTTCTCTTACTTTTCCCACTTTACCTTTCTTCTACTTTGCCCGCTGCGAAATGCCCTAATCTTCCTTTACTTTTTTTTTCATTGAATAAATTTCTTTTTTTTGAACGTGGCATAACATATATTAAATCATAACCGGCATAGAAGCCAAAAGATTCGCCTGTAAAAGGTTACATAAACCCGGGGGACCCTCCTCCACCCAAACAGTATTTGAAAGGGTAGAGGCGTTCCGAGCCATAAAATCAGCACAAGTATTGCCCTGTCTACGAGTAAAAGTAAACTCAACACAATCAAACAAACGAACAAAAGCCTTACAATCCTGAAGCAAAGAAAATAAAGGAGAATGACCAACACCCTTCTTCCAAGCATGGAAAAGCTGAAGACAATCAGTCTCAAACTGCACCCCCCTGAATCCTAACTGTGAAGAAAGCTCCATGGCCCAATGGAGACAAAACGCCTCTGCCATCGTGGCTGAAGTAGCAGCCGTCGGGTAGTGTGAAGCCGCCGCCAAGATCTCGCCATCCTCGTCCCTAGCCACCATACCGAAACCAGCAAGAAAATCACCACCAAGGGAGGCATCCACATTAATTTTAATCATCCCAGCTGCTGGTCTCAACCATTTTGCCACCACCGACCGCTCCCTCTGACTCCCATGCGTCGCTAGCTGTGAAGGGGACTTCATCGCTGCAAAACGAGACAGCACCGTAGGACAACCAGGTTCACGGAGCTCGAAAAGAACCTTGTTCCGACCCTCCCACAAGCAATAGATCATGCGCTGAACTTCTGCAATGCACCAGCCATCCTTGTCACGCAGCACCGCAGCCATGAAGTCCATGAAGGTCGATGTACGAGCATCTGTGCGCACACCCAGGCTCACAAACCAGCAACCTCGCGCAACAGGACAATGGATAAAAAGATGATCAATGCTCTCCTCCTCATGGCCACACACCGGGCAACTCGGATCCACGTCCATTCCTCTACGATGCAAACAAAGCCTAGTGGGCACCGCTCCAACACACACACGCCATGCCACCTCCTTAACCCGAGGAAGGGATGGAGCTTTCCAGAACTTCCGCCAGAGAGTCGCATCAAAACCAGGTTCAGCCGAGGTGGATGATGAAGGAGAAGCTTGGCTAGCTACGTTTTGTAAAAAAGCATAGCCAGAGCTCACTGTATAGCACCCATCTGGAGTTCCACCCCAAAAAAGTAAATCTTCCGTTGCATGCACCGATAAGGGGACAGCCAAGATCCGCAATGCAGTATTTGGACAGAAAGTCCATTCCACCAATTCCTTATTCCAAGAGCCACCACCTGGCTGGATAAGATCAGCTACAAATTTCAAACTAAGTTCCTCCACCACATCTTGCCTGCAATTAATTGGAGGGCCATGCGGGAGCCAATTGTCATCCCAAATACGAACATTCAATCCATTACCAATACGCCACATGCTTCCTTTCATAGCCAACTCCGATGTTTTTAGAATACTAGTCCACGCATAACTCGGACGGTAACCTTTCTTGGCTCCATTCATGCTACCTGCTGGAAAATATAAAGCCTTAAAAACTCTACCAAGGAGAGTATTCGGATAGTTTTGTATCCTCCACCAATTCTTTGCCACTAGGGCCAAATTAAAAGATTTAAAATTTCTAAAGCCGAGACCCCCATTATCTTTGGGCCGGCAAAGAGTTTTCCAATTAATCCAATGCATACCCCGACGGGTTACATCACCACCCCAATAAAAGCGAGAAATCATACCTTCAATCTCATGACAAAGGCCATCTGGTAAGACAAAGCAAGACATTACATATGATGGGATTGCTTGAGCCACAGCTTTAACTAGCACTTCACGACCCGCTCTGGACAAGGTGCGCTCCTTCCACCCCTTAAGTTTCTTCCACACTCGTTCTTTCACAAATTGGAAAATTTGGTTTTTAGACTTACCAATGATAGTTGGTAGCCCCAAGTACTTATCATAACTTTCTACTGCCTTTACACCCAAAAGCTGTTGTAGCTCATAATAACGGTTATCTGGCACATTTCGGCTAACTGAAAGCATGGACTTGTCCAAATTAATCACCTGCCCAGAAGCTCGTTCATAGGTTGCAAGAATGGTTTTGATACATTCTGCTTCCTGAATCGAAGCCCGGGAAAAAAGAACACTATCATCTGCAAACAAAAGGTGTGAGATAACAGGAGCAGATCTTGCAATCTTAATACCATGTAAAGCAGAAACTGAGATAGCACGCTGAATCAAAGCTGAGAAAGCTTCACCACATAAAATAAATAAGTAAGGAGAGAGAGGGTCTCCTTGTCGCAAACCTCGATGAGGTGCGAAAAACGGTTGTGGGTTACCATTAACCATAAGAGAAAAACTCACTGTGTTAACACACGACATGATAAGCTCAACCCAATTTAAAGGAAACCCCATATGGGTTAGAATACCTCTTAAAAAGGGCCACTCCACACGATCATAGGCTTTGGACATGTCTAGCTTGAGAGCCATCATTCCATTCCTTCCTGTGATACGCTTCTTCATGTAGTGGAAGCATTCAAAAGCAAGTAACGCATTATCTGTTATTAGTCTCCCAGGAACAAAAGCACTTTGAGCTTCGCAAATCAAATCATTCAAAATTAGTTTCAACCGATTAGCAATCGTTTTGGTAATTAATTTGAAAATAACATTGCAGAGGCTAATCGGCCTAAATTGGTTCGCACAAACAGATTTTTTAACCTTTGGGATTAGCACAAGCAGAGTTTGATTAACCATACCTGGTGATACCTCACCTCGGAGAACCTGTAGGCAAAAAGCGGTCACATCATCACCCACAATATGCCAGAACTTCTGATAGAACAGAGCTGGAAAACCATCCAATCCAGGTGCCTTCGTGGGGTGCATCTGGAACAAAGCATCTTCTATGTCTTCACGAGTGAAAGGCACCGAAAGGATCCTCCTGTGAGCATCTGTTACCCGACCATCAACAAGGGAGGCCACCTCCTCTACCCCTGAGGGGTTAGAAGAGCAGAAGATTCCTTCAAAGTAAGTTGTTAAAACTCTCGCAATGTCAACATCTTGCTCAAAATTCCTTCCTTGATCATCCCGGATCTCCTCAATTAAATTTCTCTTCCTCCTTTGAGTCGCTTTAGTATGGAAAAATTTAGTGTTCCTGTCACCATGCTTTAACCAATTTGCCCTAGACCTTTGTCCCCAGAAAATTTCCTCCTGTTTCAATAGCTCATCCAAGGACTTTTCCGCAAACTTAGTCTCTAAAATCACCTGGTCAGATTGTCGGCCTCTTTGTAATCGCTGTATACGTGCCTTTGTATCCGCAATCTTTTTTGGTAAATCACCATATCTTTCTTTCCCCCAGGAACTCAGAGTACGCCCAACAACATCAATCTTTCCGATGAGAGAATGATTATGTCTGCTCCAACCCTCTGCCACAACCTCCGCACACTCGTCTCCACCCTCAAGCCACAATTCCTCAAAACGAAACATCTTCGTTCTATGCCTTTTGATCTCAGCCCTGCGAGAACCACAATGAAACACAATCGGGCTATGGTCAGATTGGTGGCGAATCAGGTGAGAAACCATGGAGATCGGCCACAAATCTTCCCAAGCTCTATTAATCAAAGCATAATCAAGTCTTTCCTCAACACGTTCAGGGCCCGTTCTATTGTTAACCCAAGTAAAGGAGTTACCCGATGCATCCACTCTATGAAGCCCACAATCCGCACAAGCTCGGTTCGCCACTTGCATCTGACCTAAGTCAGGTGGGTCACCCCCAAGCTTGTCGGACGGGGAAAGAATATCATTAAAGTCACCTATACAAAGCCACGGAATGACATCCACAGGTCTCACGTTCCGGACTAATTGCCAAGTCCGCCATTTATTTTGAGTCACCGGGAAGCCGTAAACGGCATACACCTGCATAGACACCGCAGGATGGTCCTGGTGGACCAAATTAAATAAAATATGATGTAGCAGTCCCGCCCACCTCAATGAGGATTTTATCGTGGAACTGCCGCGGGCTTGGGAACCTGGAGGCAGTGCGGGCTATGAAAAAGCTCATCCACTCAGAAGCTCCTGATGTTGCTTTCCTTATGGAAACCAAATTGTATACTTCTGAGATGCTTAAGCATCGTGGTTCAGGTGGTTTAGGTAATATTTTTCCAGTTCAGTGTGCGGGTCGGGGCCGATCACGAGCTGGAGGTCTTTGCTTACTGTGGAGTGACGAGGTTGAGGTAACTGTTATTGAATAAATTTCTTAGTTCTAAAACAATTGTTTTTTTTTAAATGAAATGACATGTAATTGTGATTGAAGAATCCAAGATAAATCATCCAAAAACATAGAATTCAAGATAAATTCTTTCTTTTAGTTAAAAAAAAAAATAAGAAAAATTATTATTTTATTATTAGAAAGTTTAAGTGTTTGTTTGATTTACTTAAAAAAGTGTTTGTTTGACTTATGGATTTGTGGTTTAGGTGAGAGGAGTATTGGAGGGCTACAACGGAACACAAGACTCTCATAGTTTACTGACTCATGAAAGGTTGTGAGTTCACCATCCATATTAGGCTAAGAGTATAAGTGATTTGGACATCATCCACATATAATCACCACAAAACCTTAAGGTAATGAGTGAGTCGATCATTCCACTTACAAACTGCTCAACCCTTACTTCTCCATCCAATGAGAGACTTATTTAATTAACACGTGTTACTTCGGCACTCTCATTTAAGTGTGAATCAACTTTTTTATCTTTCTATTTTTATTCGTACCATTGACTTCACTTACCAAGGTTGGACCATCGACTCACATACCATTGTTGGAGTGAGCATTGGATCATAAGACTCTTACTCTTTCATGAATTATGAGGGACTAAGAGTTCATCGTCCACATTGAGCTAAGAGTCAAGTTAATTGGACATCATCAAGGTCTGCCTAATACTAAATGAGACCTAAAGCAAAGTTTAAAATGAGAGTTTTTTTTGGTCCTTTTTTACTCACTAAAAAAATATTGAGGCCTTTTTTTGGCTTTTTGATTTAGTAAAAAATATTTAGGCCTTTTTTACACGGTAAAAAATATATTTGTTGGAGGCCTAAAGCAGTTGCTTGAGTGGTTTTATCCTTGGGTCGGCCCTGAACACCATCCACCAAACCTTAACGCAATAAGTGAGTAGATCATTTAACTTATATATTGCTTATCTTTGATTTTCCATCCAATGTAAGACTTCTTTCATTCACAATTGTACTTCAACGAATAGGAAAAGGAAAAGGGTGGAGGTGAAGTAGCTACCGAAAGGTGGTGGGTCTCCGCCGGATTTGGTTTATTTCTTTGGTGTGTTTAATACTCTCTCCGTTCTAAAATATAGGTTGTTTTAGAATTTATATTATATTCCAAAATATAAATTGCTTTGTAAATCCAAAACATTTTTTCTTTTTTTCTTTCTTATATACCCACATTCAATATTATATCTATTAATTACCACATTTAATTTTCATCTATCACGATTCTCACTATGCATTTAACCAATAATAATATTTCTCTCTCTTCAGTATAACACAACTTTAAATAGGAGTATTTCAATCAAAACATTAAATGATTGACTTTTAAACAATGTACACAATCTTAAACAACTTATATTTCAGAACGGAGGGAGTATATGTATTGCTGAATTAGCTTCGAATTTTTTTAAATGAATTACACGTGTTTGGATAAGAATACTTGATGGAGAAAAAAGGCAGCACTCACTATCTGCTCAAAATGTCTAACTGTTTTGGACCCGAATAATGTTACTCACATACCTCTCTTTTGAGGTGTGTGAGGTGGAATGATGAGAGAGATAGGAAGAAAAGAAAAAGTAAGGGAGAGAAAGTATGAGATGTGATAGATGGTAAGAGGAGAGAGATAAAAACAAAAAGAGGTGGAAATGAAGTGTTTTAAAAATGAGGTGTGTGTATATATCATTATTCTTTCGGACCCTACAGCAATAATTGACAGCGTGTCTCCTCTAATATTGTGCTGTGTCCAAATCTCTCACAGAAAACAAAGAAAACGAAGAACTCAGTAGAAGACCACCACCTCTTCTCTTCCAAATCCAAAGATGGCTGCCTCCTCATCCCACCTCACATGCTCCCTCCTGCTACTCACCTTCATCACATTCACAATCTCTCCTGTCACCGCCACCGACCACATTGTAGGCGCTAACCGTGGCTGGAACCCCGGCCAAAACTACACTCTTTGGGCCAACAACCAAACATTCTATGTCGGCGATTTCATCTGTTAGTCAACTCTCCTCTTTTTTTTTCCTATCTTTTTATCATTCCTTTAACATAACAGATCTAAATTTTAGCTTCTACTTTGGGTATGTTCAAAACATAAAACTAGTTCATTAGCTGTAGTAATGGTAAAATAAAAGACACAGAGAGAGCATGAGAGAGTAGAAAATGGATGAGATTGTTATTCTTGAGAATTAAACAAATAGCGTAGCGGGAAGTCCAAAAAAACGCTATTTTGACGGCAAATAGTGGACAATAGCAGCAAATAGTGGAGTAGCGGTGAGCCCCAGGTGCTACGCTATAGCGCTATTGTGCCGCTATGGCGCCCTATTGACAAGCGTGCAGTCATAGTTTTTCAATTTTCAATTAATACCTTTGTTTTTGCATAAATTTGAGTTCTTTGGTTAGGGGTATTTTGTTTTACTGTTTTTTGTGTGTGTTGTGTTTTGAGTAGCATTCAGGTATCAGAAGAACCAGTACAATGTGTTTGAGGTGAACCAAACTGGGTATGACAACTGCACTACTGAAGGGGCTTTTGGGAATTATAGTAGTGGGAAGGATTTCATAATGCTGAATAAGACAGGGAGACACTACTTCATTTGTGGTAATGGACAATGCTTCAATGGGATGAAGGTCTCTGTTGTTGTCCATCCTCTTGCTGCTCCTCCTACCTCATCGACTGGAGAACATTCAACGCCAAAATCTTCTGCTCCTGTGGTCTTGGAACGGGGTCTCTGGTCTCTATTATTGTCTAATTTAGCTTGGTTTGGATTTGTGTGTTGGATCTAGAAAATGTGTAGCTCTGATAAGCATGCTAGTTTTCTCATTTGCTTTCTGATTATTGTTTCTTATGAATATTCCTATTTATTTTGGATTCATACACCATTACCAACTCAATTGGCATTGTGTTTGGAAATTCTTTCTTCAGAATCAAATTGGAAATTTGGTAATTCTGTTGGCCTGGAAGCCCTTTTATAGCATGTTTATATCAATTTTTTCATTAGAATCAATTTTGACATCTAGAAGCTACTTACTTCTTCCTAGACTTGGAAGAATTTCCAAAGAGTATCTCACACTAATAACTAGTGCTCATCTTTGAAGGAGACTTGTAAACTTTACTTGCTAGTGATGAGTTGTTTCCCTTATGGTGTTGGTTCCCCACTTTCCAATTTAGGCTATGATTGTTTTCATGAGTCCAATGAATGCTTAATGTTAGAATTAATATTTATGCAGGACAAAGGGGTTCGCTGCTCTTAATTTTAGGCCCCATTCACCGAAATATGTGTCTTTGGTGTTGTTTTCTTCAAACTTTGAGATTGAGAATTGCCACAATAGCTCTTTCCCGGGAAAGAGACATTGATGTGAAGGTAAATATGGGAAAGGAAGAAGCAGTGGCAAGTTTGTGTTATTGGTGTGTATTAGACATTTAGTCCAAGTGTCTAACATAAGAAATATAGATGCATGTTGAATGTTTGGAATAACTAAGATGATGAATAATCAAATCAAAGAATTGAAGTCTCTAACATCAATAAGCTTTATCGATGAACAGGCACGGATGATGCTACATGAATTCATTCTCGTAATAATTTTAGGAAAATCTTAATTTAGTGTTATTAGCTTTGTGGCAGAAGAACCAAGAACGCAGTAAATACTAAGATGTAGGCTTTCTTCAAACAAGATGGGCTAATGTCGGCTCTTTGTTGAGGCACTTGATATTCCAGACCAATGTGATTTTTTATCTTTATATTCTTGACGGATGTCGCCACCCATTCAGGAAACAATTACATGTCTCTTTCAATAAATGCTTTTCCTGAGATTTGAACTTCGGTTCTCATCGTTATGACTTATGAGGTCTAGCTTGTATGTTCCCCCCAATTACAAAGACATGTTGCAGCAGCCGACCATTGTACTTTATTTCCAGGCTCAGAAACAAGATGCATAACAAGATGATTTTTTCACCAAAAGGGTTGGCAACAACAGAAGCCCATCCTCATTGGTCAAGTCCAAGAGAGAATTAGAACCTCACTCATTGTAAGCATACAAAAATTGGAGGTGAATATTCAAGACTATTTGATGCTTATTATAGACAAGAGATTAGACATCAAAAGACCCTTCTAAGACTCTGTAGTTGAACGATATAGAACACTTGCTAAAAGAGTTAGATGTTTGCTTTCACAAGCAAAGCTCCCACATTCATTTTGGGGTAAAGCACTTAGCACCATTGTGCATGTCCAAAATATTTCATGATGTGTTCCCTTGCAATATTAAATACCACAAAAGATTTGGTCAGATAAATATGTTTCTTATGACCACTTATGAGTCTTTGGAAGCAAAGCATTTGTGCATGTTCCTGAAGATAAAATATCTAAATTGGATTCAAAGAATAATTAATGTGTGTTTATTGACTATATACTAGATGAGTTTGAAGACAAATTGTATGTTCCTGTTTCTAGGAAACTTATCAGAAGTCTTGATGCTAACTTCATAGAAGATAAGAGGTTGAAAGACAATGACAGTGAGGAAAGTTTAGTGTCCCGTGTCAGTAGTAATATGGTTGACCTTGATTTGGTTCCTTCTACGCCTAGACCAGAGATAGAAAGAGTGGAGGTTACTAATCATCCAGATGCAGTTCACGTTGATGATCATGCCCAGGATTGACAACCATGAGATTGATCGTGATGAACAGCAATAGTTAGATGATGATTATGTTACAACGAGAAGATCCACTAGTGAAAGACAAATTTCTAGAAGGTATGCTTATGTTGATTATGTTCTGGTGATCGACAATGGAGAAACATAATCCTTTGGTGAAGCTATGCAGGATGAGCATAATAAAAAGTGGATGGAAGCCATGTGAGATGAGATGAATTCCTCGAATGAGAATCACACTTATGACTCGGTGAAACTTCCTAAGGGCATGAGAGCGTTGAGAATCAAATGGGTGTACAAGTCGAAGCAGGGTGAAACCAGTTCAAAACCTCAATGTAAAGGAAGGTTGGTGGTCAAATGTTCAGCCTGAGAAAATGTATTGGTTTTGATGAGATGATTTCTCTAGTTGTGAAGATATCATCTATTCGTACAATACTTAGCATAACAAAGGGTCTTTATTTAGAGTTTGAGCAGATGGATGTCAAGATCGGTGCAGGGAAGGTTTTGTGACAAAATGTAAAGAAAATTACGTCTGTAGATTGAAGAAAAGTTTGTACAGGTTGAAGCAAGCTCGTAAGAATGATATGTGAAGTTTAAGTCTCTCGTGGAGAGCCAATGACGATACAAGTATGGGGAGGTTTCCGCTAGAGATGAACTCACACTTGAGCGAGAGTTTGTCGGGATCCAAGTGTAAGTAAGAAGTTTCACATCGGATGAAAAAGAAAGTGTTGAACATTTTATAAGTGGGATGACTCACACTCAATGACTTAAAGTTTTGAGTAAAAGATATGATGTTCAATTCACTTGTATTGTTTACTTTTAGCACAATGCTGAGATCTCTCGAAGTTTTATGCATCTCACGACCCATCACGACCCATAAGTGATATTAAAGCCGATTGTTGGTGTGACCATGACGGCGGCTCCTTGTATGAAAGTCTTATGCCAAAGGGAGTATGATAATGTAGTGGTGAGTGTAGAATGAGGAAAATGTTGAAAATTCGACTTTGAGTTGAAGTCATACCTTAGTTAATAATGTGAGGTGATGACAATATAATAAATGAGGGTTGTATCTTATGAGAATGTTATTTTTAGGAATGAATCATGAATGATCAAGATTAAAATAAGTTACTATTCATGTAACCTTTTAAAAAGTTACATGACTTAATGTTTTAATCTTGACCATTCACAATTTATCTATATGCTCTCATATAAAATGACAATTCTCATAATCGATGTGACTCATCAAATCAATGCCTTGAGATTTTGGAAAAAATTGTAGTGTCTAAATCTCTTTGATGATGGATGTTAACCCGGTCTTCAACCATTGGACTCCTCGTCACCCCCAACATATTATTACCATAAGTAGCTGTTCCATAAGAGCTGCCATCAGAATAATTGGAATGGTAACATTGTAACACATACATACTAGATATTATACACGTGCGTTGCACGGGTTTACTTACAATATAATTTAATATTATATATAAATTAATACATTTTAAATAAATAAAAATTAAAAATTAATTTTTGGTTCTCTTGAAGAGGGTTATATTTCATAATCACTTTCCTATCAAAATATCTTTTGGTTTTAAATTAAATACATAAAAATTAAAATAGTTTATATTTATAAATATAAAAATGTGTGTTAATAAATATGATTAGAGTTCTTTTTAGTGTAAATAATTAATATTACTCAAATTTAATTATTGATATTTAATTATTAGCATAGAAATAATTTTAACAATTTAAAATTTATTTATTTTATAATACGTAAAATTATGAAGTTAAGTTTTAAATTAGGTAAATAAAATGTTAAGTAATAAGTGTTTAATATCGTGAAAGATGGAGTGAACGATGGAGTGTGAGTCATCGGCTTTCTCTCCCATGGGAGGAGGCAGCCCGAAGCCGCCGGATGACGGCACCCAAGCCCAGCGTACATCATTCAAGGATAAGCTCATGGGGGGACAACCTGTCCCTCCTCCTCAGCAGTTTGAGGACCTGATTGATAAGGGTACAATGAAGGTGATCTATGTCAATGACAATCCACTATTGCCTAAAATAGTGGTGGAACGGGAGGTGATTGAAAGCATGTGTTCTCCATGGGAGAACTCACTAGTGATTACACTACTGGGAAAGAAGCTGGGTTACAGAACAATGAAGGCCAAATTAACAAGTTTATGGAGGCCTGCAGGAGAGTTTGATCTCATGGATGTGGACAATGGCTTCTACATGGTCAAATTCGATAGAGAGGCAGATAAAGAAAAAGTCATGGGAGGAGGGCCATGGATGGTCTTTGATCACTACCTGGCGGTTTCCACATGGAGCCCGGAATTCATCTCCCCGGCAGCGCGAGTTAAGAAAACGTTAGCTTGGATTCGAATTCCTGGGTTGAATGTGGTGTTCTACAATGAGAGCTATCTACTATCAGCGGCTCGAGCCATTGGCAAACCAGTTAAACTGGATAGGAGCACACTCAAGGCGGAGAGAGGCAGATTTGCTAGAATTTGTGTTGAGCTTGACCTGAACAAGCCGGTGGTGGGTAAAATCTGCCTAGAGGACTACTGGTACAACATTGAATACGAGGGCCTCCATGTGATCTGCACGCGTTGTGGATGCTATGGCCATAGAAGCAGGGAATGCAGTGGCCCGGCAACACCAGCAGGAAAACCTACGCCGGCGCCGGCTGCAGCCGGGGCAGTGGAGGCTCAGAAGGCCACAGGGACGGCGGATGAGATGATGGGGTCAATGGACGTCCAAATTGATGACCAGCCGTTACAAGAGAAGGCAGTTACGGACTCCGGAATTATTGAGGATACAGGCATTCATGAGGCAATTCAAACGGAGAAACAGGCTCTGAATGGCAATGATGAGCAAGAGGTGGAGCCCTTGGGTACGTGGATGACGGTTACGAGGAAAAAGAAAAATCAGAAAAAGCCAACGACCCAGGTATCCAACATGGCGGCAGGGAATATTCCTGGGAGATCAAAAAATAACGCACAACCTAGGAATAAAGAAGGTGGGGCCGCGGCCAAAGGAACACATGGCAAACAAAACGGCAACCAAGGCAGGAAAGGACAAGGAAAGGAGCAAATTAAAGAGGGAATAGTCAAAGATTCCAAGGGAAAAGGCAATGGAATTCAAGACACCAATGATGAGAAATTAAAGACCAATGATGAGCAGTCAAGGACCAATGATGAGGGGAAGAAAACAAGGGACGTTGGCAATGCTATTGCAATCTTGTCTCCTGGAGTTTTTCAATTCCAATCAATTGGTGGGCCCAGTGACCAAACATTAGGATTTAACAAAAAACGCAGATTCCGAGGGGAAGATTGGGACCGTGGAGGACAAGGTTTTAATGTTGAATCCAATCAGGGTCCAAGTACCATAAATGTCTCTAATGAACGGCATGCAGATGCAATGGTAGTGTTTGATGATAACACTAAGAACCAGCTATTACTGGAAGGAGCTGAGCCAGGGCTCGTGCAGATTTCAAATGCAATTGTCATTAATGACTGATTGGTCCTTTGTCTATGGGGCCAAGGGGACAACCCCTAATTTTCCAAACATTGTTTTAATGATTGGTTTTGATGATTTCAAAATAGTATCTTGGAATGTGAGAGGTGCTTTACATGAGCATGGGAAACTTGCTATGCGAGACATTGTTCGTAGCAAAAAGCCAGATGTGGTTATCCTGTTAGAAACCAAATGCCAGTTCAGGAGAGCAAATAGATTCTGGTCCTCTCTTGGCTTTGCTCCTATCTTCATTGAGGAGGCCAGGGGCTTCAGTGGTGGGATCTGGGTGCTAGCTAACAAAGGCTCTAATATGAACTTCAGAGTCATTGACACCTATCAACAAGTAGTGACCTTTGAGATTTGGAAAGCAAATTTCTCATGGGTTTGCAGTGCTGTGTATGCCTCACCTATTCCGGTTCAGAGAGAAGGTTTGTGGGATCACCTTCTTCTCCTTCGTAGCTTGTCTAGCCTTCCTTGGCTGCTCTTAGGAGACTTTAATGAAATTCTTCTGCCTTCTGAAGTCCGGGGGGGTGAATTCATTCCTAGTAGAGCTGATCACTTTGCGTCTATCCTTGAAAGGTGTAACCTCATGGACCTGGGTTCTGTGGGCCGTAAGTTCACATGGTTCAGAAAGGTTCAAAATAGATTAACCGTGTCCAAGCGGTTGGACAGAGCGTTGGGAGATGTTGATTGGCGGATGGCGTTCCCTGATGCGTTTGTGGAGGTCCTTAATAGGGTGCACTCTGATCATAGTCCTCTTCTTCTTCACTGTGGGATCACCTTGTCTTCTGCTCAGGACCGGCCATTCCGCTTCCTTGCTGCCTGGGCGGAGCACTCCCAATTTGAATCAGTTGTCGAGAATGCTTGGCGGTCGGGGGAGGAGAGAATGCACCATAAGCTTGCCAGGGTCCAGAAGGCGTCTCAAGAGTTCAACAAGGAAGTCTTTGGCAACATTTTCAGAAAGAAGAGGCATATTGAAGCCCGCCTTCGTGGAGTCCAACGAGAGCTTGACTTGAGAGTCACATCGGACATGGTCCTCTTTGAGGCTGATTTGCAGCGTGATTACAGGAGTATTCTCAGGCAAGAAGAGCTCCTTTGGTACCAGAAAGCTAGAGACAATAGGGTGCGGTTTGGAGACCGTAATACGGCGTACTTCCACACCCAAACTATTGTTAGAAGAAAGAGGAATTTCATCCACCATCTTAAGTTGCAAAATGGTGAGTGGTGCTCCGAGGCGGAGGTCCTTAAGCAGGAGGTGCAGGGTTTTTTCACCAATCTTTTTGCGGCGGGCCCTCCTCTAATGGGGTCGGTCCTTACCCATACCCGCTTTCCTTGTCTTTCTGAGGCGGCGAGGGATCTTCTTGTGCAATCAGTGGGAAAAGAGGAAGTCAGAGAGGCCCTAATGAGCATGAAATCTTACACAGCTCCTGGTCCGGATGGCTTCCAGCCATTCTTTTATAAGAAATATTGGAACCATGTTGGTGACACCTTGTGGAAGATGGTGAGAGATGCATTTCAGGGCGGAGTGGTTGAGGAAGAACTCATGGAAATTCTGGTGGTCTTAATCCCAAAAGTTGATCACCCCACTACTGTCAAAGAATTCCGACCTATAAGTTTGTGCAATGTTACTTACAAGTTGATCACCAAAGTGTTGGTCAATAGGCTGCGGCCATTCCTGCATGATTTGATTGGTCCAATGCAGAACAGCTTCATCCCGGGGAGAGGAACGATGGATAATGCCGTCCTTGCTCAAGAAATTATTCATCACATGGCACACTCTACAGCTAAGAGTGGTAAGGTGGCCTTCAAAATTGATCTGGAGAAGGCATACGATAGTGTCTCCTGGGATTTCTTAAAGGAGACGTTGGAGTATTTTAGGTTCCCGGAACCCATGATCCGGCTCATTATGTGTTGTGTCTCCTCCTCTCAAATTTCAATCCTTTGGAATGGCTCGCGTCTACCAAAGTTTAAGCCGGGGAGAGGGCTTCGACAAGGAGATCCTCTATCACCTTATCTTTTTGTCCTTTGCATGGAGCGTCTATCGGTTTCTATTCAGAGCTTGGTAGATGATGGAGTGTGGAAGCCAATAAGGATATCTAGAGATGGCCCGCCAATCTCTCATCTCTTCTTTGCTGATGACGTGTTGCTTTTTTGTCAAGCTTCAAGAAATCAGGTTAATCTTCTTGCTTCCACTATGAAATCCTTTTGTGATAACTCTGGCCTCAAGATTAACGTGAGTAAATCCAAAGCTATCACTTCAAAGGGTGTTGCTGAGGATGTTAAAGCGGAGATCTCTAATATTGCTCCTATCCCCTTCGTCAACGACCTGGGTAAATACTTGGGCTTCCCTCTCAAAGGAGGTCGTGTTCAACGGAGAAGCTTTGATTTCCTCCTAGAGAATATTCAACGGAAGATGGGCTCTTGGAAGATGAACATGTTGAACCTAGCAGGAAGGGTTTGCCTTGCTAAATCAGTCATAGCCTCCATTCCAACTTATACTATGCAGGTTTTCAATCTTCCTCGCTGTGTGACAGGTCGCATCAACAAGATCACGCGTTCCTTTATTTGGGGGAGCAAGGAGGGAGCGCGAGGTTGGCATCTTGTGGGATGGGGCAAGGTAACCAGGCCCAAGAACGAAGGAGGTTTGGCTCTTCGTGATATGAACCAGGCCAACACAGCACTGCTTGGCAAAGCTATATGGAGCATCTTCCATAATCCTCAAAAGCTGTGGGTCCAAGCCCTTAAACATAAATACTTGAGTAAATCTTCTATTTTGCAGGTCCAAGCTAAGCCATCAGATTCTCATGTGTGGAAGGGGCTGCTCAAAGCTAGAGACCAGTTGAAGTCAGGCTTCCAGTATCGTTTAGGTGAGGGTAATACCTCACTGTGGTACGCTGATTGGAGCGGCAACGGAAACTTGGCAAACCAGATACCGTATGTTGACATCCACGACACCGATTTAGCCTTGAAGGACATCATCGCTGGTGGAGTGTGGAATCTTGATCGCCTCCTTACTGCCATGCCCACTGACTTCCTCCAGCAGCTGCAGCGTATAGAGCCGCGAGTTACCCAGGGGCGGCGAGATACTTGGATTTGGAAACCCAGTGACAAGGGTTGCTACACGGTCCGGGACGCTTACCTTTGGCTGAGAAACCAGGCCCAGCCGCCGGCAACAACGTCAGAGGATTGGCGCTGGATTTGGCACACGAAAATCCCAGAGAAAGTGCGTCTTTTTATCTGGTTGGTGATGCATAACTCTATTCAAGTGAACCAATATCGCTTCAAGTGCAATTTGACGGACTCACCGGCCTGCGGAAGGTGCTCAGCGATGGAGGAAGACATTATCCACTGTCTTAGAGACTGCCCACACTCTAGGGAAATTTGGAGAATGGCAGGAGCCCTGAGGTGGCCGGGTTTTCTAGCTCAAGACTACAGACATTGGGTGCGGCGTCAAGCTCAGGGGGTGCACGGCGTGAAATTCATGCTCTGCCTCTGGGGAATCTGGAAGTGGAGAAACAACATGGTTTTTGAACCATCTCCTTGGCCCCTCCAAGAAGCATGGCGGCGCATTTGCCATGAGCATGATGATACCGTAAAAGCCATGGATAGAGGCCTTCAACCGACGGAAGTAGGGTGGCTCTGCAGTAGATGGAAGCTGCCACCAACGGGTTATGTTAGTCTGTGTGTGGATGGTAGCTATCGAAGCCATGAGCATTGTATAGGGGCAGGAGGGTTGCTGCGGGATGAGCTAGGGCAGTGGGTGAGAGGTTTCCAGGCTTTCCAAGCAGGAGGGAACCCACTGTTATCAGAAGCTTGGGCCTTGAAATTAGGATTACAGATAACTTGGGATGCAGGCTTCAGAGATGTGATTTGCAATTTGGATTGTGGTGAGCTTCTAAAATCCTTGGGAGAGGTTGACAGCAGACGTTTCCTCCCTATCTTGGATGATATTATTCAGTTATTAGATAGACCGTGGAGAGTCTCTTTGAGTGCCTTCAGCCGTGATTGTAACATGCCTGCTGACTGGTTAGCCAAAAGAGGAGCTTCGAACCCAGAACTGCCTTTTTGTCTGCTAGATACTCCGCCTATGGAGCTTGAAACCCTCATTATGAGGGATCGTTTGGCTGCGTTGTAGTTGTTCTTGTTGTTGTTTTTTTCCGATGTAACAAAAAAAAAATATCGTGAAATAAGTTTTAGTATAATCTTTTATAATTTTTATCGTAAAAGTCATCTGTTGTGACCCGTCAAGACCAAGAAAAATAAATTAATTTTAACTTTTGAAATTGTAATAAGTTTAAACTTAAATAGCGTAAGATATTATCTAGCGAAATTTAAATTTATTCAAGTTATTTGATTCATGAATGTTTTCTCACAACTGATAGTCATGAGACTGATCCCTCGAGATTCTACGATCATATTAAGTTGATAGGTCTCTCACAACAAAAATTTATACATCTTTGGTTATTATTATTTTTAAAGTATTATGCTTCCTCGAGTAATTTTTACTAATATATCATGGATAGAAAATAAATATTTAAATATTCTTTCGATAATGCATATATATGTTATAGTTAATATTAAATACTTATTAGCGGCATTTTTTAATTTTAAAACTATTTTATCTAAATTATTTATGAAAATATTATTGGTTACAAAGAAAATTTATTATTTTTTAATGTATTTCAATACAAAGGTGTGAGAATTTTATGGTTTAATGTATTTAATGTAATACTCAAGTCTCATTTACATATACTCGTGCGTTGCATAAGTTTATTTGTAGTATTTTTAAATATTATATAAAAATTACTATAGTGTAATTATATAAATAATAAGTATTAAAATTATTTTCATATCTTGAAGAACTCTCAAACTCTATAATTACAAAGGAAATTGATATATACAGTTTTTAATTTTTTTTTGTTATTTGTATTTTAATATAACGGTACGAGAGTTTCATGGTTTAATGTATTTGATGTAAAAAATCAAGTTACCTTTACATATAAAATAGTTTTTTAATTTGAAAACTATTTTATCTAAATTATTTGTTAATAAATATTATTCTTATTGAATTTAATTTTTAATATTTATGAAATACAAAACTCAAGTAAATTTTAAGTTTATGAATGTTGTTATTTAATGTAAGTAGTTGAATAGTTTATTACAATGTAATTTTTTTCAATTTTTATTTTATTATTTTTTAATATATTTATTAAAATTATTTTTGTTTAAATGTATTTAATACAATGCAACACTTGAGTTTTACTTAAGTATTTAATGCTAAAACTCAAGTGTGCTTTACATATATATATATATATATATAGATTTGAGTTAAAAGATACATAGAGACGCAAGTTGGTTATAAAGTCATCCTTTGACCATTACATGCTTTTCAGAAAGTGCTGTTATAGCGCATATACTGCTTAAAGCATTACTCACATCAGAAAGTTACAATATATTATTCAAGCATTAACAACGTTAAAAAGTCTCTTTGTGATCCGAACCCGCAATTTGTTTCATTTTAACTTTGTCCTCGTTCCCTAAATTATGGGTTTGAATGTAATATGGGTTGATATGGCGATGTTTTCCCTATGATCTGATATAAGGACAAAGATGACGAAATGATTGTGTTACATTTTAAATTATGGGCCAAAAAAGATCATTGACATTATGGCAACTTTACAAAGGGAAAGAAACAGTACTCTCGTGGGTTAATGATGCGGTTTCAATTGTGACTTACTTTATGATTATGAATGTGGTCCATAACTCCTCCACCACTCAGCTAAAGTGTCTGTACAATTAGTATCAACTATCAACCCAATTTCGAACAGTTTTGGTGTTAGAATCACTGGTTTACCAAATCCAGCTTGTTGAGCGAAGCACCAATGAATATTAATTCTATTTGCCTTATGAATGTCAAATAGAATATGCTGAGGTGACATTAACTGTTTTGGCCTCTAGTCATAACGTTTCACTCCCAGATTCACAAGCCAAATCACAAAACATTATCTCAAGAAGTTTCATAGTTGAGTTACTGATTTTTAATATAAGAAGCAGAAAATATCATTTGATAAGAGTAAAGATTACAAAAGAAAAGTTATGTTACACAAACAGAAAAGGTGATTCTCTCAGAAAACTGCAGTGTGAGTACGCACGCGTTTCTGTCAAGAAGTAAAGGCAAGTTTTACCAAACACTTCAAAACTGCAACTAGCATGTAGCCTTATACCCTCATCCATTACAATTAGACATCTCAGATCTTATTCATCCCTAATCTATGCACTAAGCAAGAAAACAAACAAGACAGCGGATTAAGCTAACACAGCCAGTGCAGGAAATCTATGGAATTTGAGCATCAAATCAGCTCTTGTCTAATACACTACACATGATGCTATATAAACCTCAACATATAAATCTATTCAGGTCTTATACAGAATTCAGCATAACCAGATGTTAACATGTGAAGGAGGAACCTTTCAAAGAAACCTTCAAGATTAGATAGCCTATTCTGCATTTCTTCTCCTTGATCTGCTATATAATTTAGAACCTGGAGAAGGGGATAACTCAAATGGAAGTGGTGGAAGATCCATCTCCCCCTTCAAAATCCTAACAATATCCCCAATATCCGGGCGCAATTCCGAAACTTTCTGTAAGCAAGTGAGTGCCAAGTTAATACACAAGCTAGCTTGGTCCTTGTTGTAATCTTCTTTCAATCTTTCATCTACCAACTCCAAAATGTTACCAGCTTGAGCCAAGTGCCTGCACCAGCTTATTAAGTTAGCTTTCTCCAGCTTCATGGGGGATGCAAGAACATGGAGTGGTCTTCTACCTGACACAATAACAAGAATCAGAACTCCTAAGCTGTAAATATCAGCCTTCTCCATCAAGAACCCACCACCACCATATTCCGGTGCAACATAGCACAGTGTGCCTCTCATGCTGGTTGTGCTGCTGAGTTCACGGCTAAATAAATCTCCACTCCACATGTCACTTCCAATAGAACGAGTACTTTTCTTCTTCCAACCTCTCCTGAAACTAAATTCCCCAGGATCACACTCATTATGACTCACCTCGGCAAAGTTGCTACGCCTGCAAAGATAAAATCGTCTACCTAAATCAAAATGAGGTACTTTCATGCCTCTCTTCCATTTCATGTGAAGATTTCTCAGCTTAGTTCTCCTCTTGCTTAATTTCTCTTCTTTCCACCACTCTTGCATATTCCTTTGCTTCTTCTTCTGATTTTTCTTTCCCCTTGTTTCTTTCTTCTCAACTTCTTCATCTGTCTTTCCTATCTCAAAAACCTGTAATTGGGGTCCATTTGCATCATTTGGTTTTTCTAATGGACTTGAATTCTCCAACTCAATTTTCTCATGAAGATTGCTCTTTCCATCATCCCAATCAGGGTTTGATGGAGAAATCTGACTCCCTATCCACTCCATGACATAGTCTTTGCTGCATAACTCACCACTTCCATCCTGTTTCCACCACCAGTCCTTTCCCCATTGTTTTCCATTTCCCTTCTCATCATCCACCAAAGAAGAGTTAGCAGTTAACTCCTTACTATGATCAATGCTAGAAAACTCATCATCATAAGGCACAAACTTACTATTCCAATCATTCCCACCTACATCCGAGGTCGAAACTTCCTTCCCCTTTGCATTTCCACTCCTAATTTCACTCTCAGTGACAATATTGGCATTATAATTCAAAGAATTCAAGTTCAAAGCTCCAACATTCAAGCATGTCCTGCTATTTTTGGATGAAGAAGAAGCTTGCAAGGCCATAGCAAAATCTACTTCACTAGCACTGTCCACTGGAGTATGAACAGCTGGAGTTTCTGGAGTTAGATTAGCTGAAAAATTCTCTTGGCTTTTCCAAAGATCCTGGCTCTTCCCTAAGTCCTGGCTAAACAAATCCACACCAAATTCACCCTCCACTTTAATCCTTGACAACCCAAAGTCTGAGATTCTCCCATTGAACTCTGCATCAAGCAGGACATTGCTTGGCTTAATATCTCCATGTATTACTGGAGGATCACATCCAAGGTGCAAGAATTCCAACCCTCTAGCAACATCCAATATGATGCTAAATCTCCTCTCCCAACTCAAGCACAAGCATCCATCTCCAAAGAGTGACTCCTGCAAGCTTCTGTTAGGCATGTATTCAAACACTAAGAGTCTCTTACTCTTTTCCACTGAATATCCCAATAGGGTCACCAAGAAAGGTGATCTCAACCCACCAAGAATCTGCAGCTCATTCTGAAACTCCCGCTCCGTCTGCAAAGACAACTCGTCGAGGCGCTTCACCGCAACAAGCTTCCCATCTTTGAGTATTCCCCTGAAAACAGTTCCAGAGCCACCTTTACCTATGACACTGGCAGTGTCAAAGTTATTGGTAGCTTGCTTTAGCTCTTTGTATGAGAAGCTTTGGAGCTTCAAGGGAGAACTTGCTTCAAAGGGTATGGTTTTACTCTTAGCTCTGTGTACAAGGGAGTGCCATAGATAGTATAGGAAGTAAAGGACTGAGAAGAAGATCACAAGAGAAGCTGAGACTGTGAGTGCCAGGAACATGATTCTGGTTTTGGTAAGGAATGTGGGACTTGGAATTTGTGGAGGGATGGGTCTTGAAGGCATGGTTATTGAGGATTCAGGGTAGGATTCTACTTCTTCTTGAGTTCTCAACTCTCAATAAAATGTGGATGCAGGAAGTGATGAATAAAAAGGTGAAAGAAGAATTGGAAGATGATGGGCATTCTCCTTTTTCATTTGTTTTATCAATGGGTATCCAAAGTTGATTGCTTTACGTTCACATAATCATTCTTCTGTTCTACAAGTACTTTTTGTTAAGGTCATTGTAATCTTTTGTATTCCTTGATTTATGGTTTCTAATCTATCTAATTATTTTTGTATAGTTGTGTATCATTGTTTATATTATGCAAGAGATTAGTGATTGAGAAATGAAAATTATAAAAAGGGAGGGAAGTGAAGGAAGGGGACCCAACCCAACCCAAGGTGCTTTTTTGACTAAAGAGATACGAGAGAGTCATGCATATCGAGGGACAAGCATAACACGTCAAGGGATATTCTTTTTTCTTTTTATGTGTTGTCAATTTGTCAATTGTTTAATGCAGCATTGCTCAACATTTAGGATTGGCTTCGTTAGTATTTTCTTATAAGTTATAACGATCGTAGGCAATTTATCTATGATTTTTTTTTCTGTTGGTTATTTACCTAACGTTAGAGGAGGGCATTTTCTCTGGTACTGGAATTTTTTTTTTGGTATGGTATATGAATGACATGTACCAATTATATGCTCACACCTGTCCATATTCTTTTATTCATTAATTAAAATAACATATTTGTTCTAATTTTAAATATGTCCCGTAAAACTATTAATATTATCTGTTTATCCTTTACTAACCCACCAATTCCTTAACTTTTCCTTAACAAGTCAGGATGTCTAACCCTCTTCTCTGGTTTAATTCCTCAATCTCAAATAATCTAATGCTATCAATCAATTCATTCATATAAGCACAAGCTCAAGTCACAAGAATCATTTTTCTATTGACACAAGACTCGTTTGCTTCCACACGGTAATTGTGCTGAAATTTACCCTTTTCCATTTAGGGTTCTACCACCTCCTTGCCTCCATCTTTGCGAAAAGGTGAGATCTGTAAGACCCAAGATTTTAAGCTTAGAATAAGTGGAAGTGATTTCCATTTACGATTAGGTTTGATGTATTGAAGAGGGAAATCTGAACAAGAGTTTATTTAATGAAATAAATCTATGAAGGAGAAAGTTCAGGAAAAGTCTAAGGATTGTACCAAAATCGATAAAAGTTATAGCACGATCGTTACACGCTTAAACCTAGGTCAGAAACCCTAGTAAATAGCTAGTTTTCACTTATAGGCACGATGGAAGTTAATTCCAAAAATCTTCAGAGGAATGTTAGAACTTCTCTTATTCCATATATAACAATCGTTTCGAGGCGAAACTCTAGGATCTACGAACGTCCGATTCCAATCATCGGAAGTTTGCCGAAACCGAAACCCTGGTATTTCAAAACCCTAGAATCACTCGACAATGAAGACTTTTTCTATTCAGAGCTTCAAACGAAGATTCTACACGCGTACACCCATTTCTCTTGATGATTTCAATCTTTCTTCAGAAGGAAGTTTTCTATTCCGACATTCGATGCAAAAAGCAACTTATCGGGTAAAATAGTTTTACACCGACTTTGCATTAGTTGCCAAAAATGCAAGGAAACCTCTTTTTAGTTTTGGAATTCTTTCGCCAAAACATATCTTAGAATTCATGGAGAATGACGCCAGAAAAATCAGATTCGCGAAACTTTCATTTTACCGCGTTTTGCCAACCTCTATATATAGCCAAGAAATGAGAAAAAAACACAAAACCATACCCATTTTCTCTCTCAAGGCCGCGAGTTTCACAAGGAGGGGAGGAGAAGAGATTTTCTTCATTACTTGCTTGATCGTCGATCAATCAGTTGCTACTTCAAGGTTTCGAGGTATAGTCGCTAATCCTTACCTCTGATCGCTTTTTCCATAGCTTTTCTATAGACTTTTCTGAGCTGATAGTTTTGAGGTTTTTGCAAAACTATCCTGAATATTTCATTTTTGATTCTAAACATCTTCCATACATGCCCAAGATCACTTCTGCCGGATTAGATTTTCCGTTATGTCGCCGGATTTCCGCCGGAATCAATTTTAGCCTTAAATACCCATTTTTGGAGTTTTTGGAGTAAAGCTTCAACCTTTAGGCTGAAAACTATCGCCTTAGCTTAGTGCTAGTAGGATTAGTTGTCATAAACGTCGTTGGTGACGTCCCTGTCAAATTTGCTTTTTGGGATTTCAGTTTTGAAATTCTAAGTTAAAAATCATGACCAAAATACCCCTGCGACAGTTTTTGATCCGATAATTTTTCCGAGTTTAGAATACCCTTAGTTACGGCTAATGATAGCATAGGAACCAAGTTTGATCGAAGAAAAATCGAGTCCCCTAATTACCTAAAGTGGCCGAGCCCTATAGGGGAGGAGGAGGAAAATTTCCTTTTTCGAAAACTTGTCCTTTCGCGCTAGATTATCGTACCTCGGAGTATGTAATACTTCGTGTAACCTTAGTAAGTATCGATAGCTTAGTTTTCGATAGATTCTGATAGTATTTCTGTGGTTTTGCTCTAAAGGTGATTTTGAGGAATTTCCAGAGGAGCGAGGCGTTGGTTGTGAGGAAGAGTTTGAAGTTCACCCTGGAGAATCTACAGGTGAGGGCATCTCACCGAATCTCTAGTTAATGCTTAGGGTCGATGCTTTCGACATTGATTTACTGTTTATGCACTTGTTTGTGTTTGAATGGTAAAATGTTTTCTGAGGCTTCGGCTGACAATGTAGATGATCCATCTACTGAATGTTTTTGAGAGTGAATTACATGCTAAGTGCTAATTGGGTAACTTAGGATGTGTGGTGCATGCTTATATGCTAAGTGCTATGTGGTTATTGCTTAATATGTTGATATATGACATGATGATTGATTGTGCTGAGTTAATTATGCTTTTGCAATGAAATCTGAGTTTCTGTATCGTGAGAGTTGCGGGCAGGTCATGCCGATTTTATTTTGAGAGTTTTGAGACGGATTGATAGGACGAACGAGGTTCGGGCCTGGTTTTGGTTTAGTGGATCGAGACATTCTCTGGAAGTGATTTGGGATTTGGAGATCCTGAAAATGTATGAGTTTTGCGATAAAACAAAATGGAATCTATTTTATAAGGAAAACTCATAAGATCTTAAATAACCTCTAAATCTTTACGTAATGATAACAATCTCGAAGGAAGGCGTTGGAAGTCAAATCTTAGTTTTGGAAAACGAGAAGTGTCGTCGGACCCCAGCGTTGAGAAAGTTGAGAGACTTTGAGTATGTAGATGTTGTTGTGCTGTTGGAGCAGCTATGGTTGTTGTGCTGTTGGAGCAGCTATTGTTGTTGTGCTGTTGGAGCAGCTATGTTGTTGGGCTATCCTGGGGATAAGTCCGGGAAACTGATAGTTTCCGAGTATGTGATACTCTTGCTCGTTGAGCAGTTTTGACCATCGGATTGAGATGAGTCGGATGGTTTGGAGATCATCATGAGTTATGTGTTGTTGTGAAGTGTGTCTTTTGTCGAAGAATCGACTTTACCTTAGGGTAAGCTTTTAGAGACTTTAATTTACCTAGAACACGTGGCGACGTGTCGAGTGAGATCGGAGACGTTGTTTGACTAATCATCCTGCATTCATGCAACATTAATGAGGTATTAACACAGGACGTACTCTGGACCTCGTCGGTTTCCAAAATGGTCATAAGACCCGGAATGCCGTGTAAGAGCGTTTGTAGACGTCTCTTGTAGCAGACCGAAATGGCAGACCTACGGGTTACGGCTGATCTGACTACCGCTGTTGTTGGAGTAAGAGGCACGCGGGCCGAAATGGTCCCACCGTGGCTGGTGCTAGGGCTGATCCGTTGATGTCCATCCGTTCCGGATTGCATATTGGTTGACTGGGTTAACCTGCATATCATTTCATGCAACATGCATACTGACGTAGTTGCTGAGTGTGATTGCTATTTGATAATCTTACTTGGAACATGTTAAGTGTTATTATTGTCGTTATGTTTTTGTGGAATATGCAACCCTAGGATGTTATCTCTAGTTATAAGCCTAAGAGGCTATCTATTATCTGTACCTATTGGGTTTATTACCTACATAGTTCTTTGGAGTTGACCCTCGCGTCTTCTGTGTGTGTTTTGGCGGACAACGCCTTTGTCAGATGTCCATTGCGGATTGGTTCACAATGGTCCACCCTTCGGGGGGGATTGATTACGAGATGATCGATCGGGATGACCCCGGTTCCTGGGTGGTAGACCCCGCTAGCCACCGCGCGACTTATTCCGGGAGGATCATGGAGGATCACTACGACACGTTAGGACACATGACGTCAGGAGTACTGAGGAGGAGCACTATCAGCTTCAACCTACCGCCAGGAGTGCATTGCGGTTGCGAGGGGAGGACGGATAGGGTTGGTAGACTTAGTTGTTCTGGATTCTGATTCAGACGACGATCATGCTGACACATAGTTTTGAGTGTTAGTGTGAGCTCCTCGAGTTAGGATTAGTGTAGGAGTAGAGTCGTAGCTCTGAGCGTCATTTGTTACTTTGGGGACATGGTAGCTTCCCACCTATAGCTTTTTGTGTGGTTTCTGTACAGGAATCACGGAGAGTTGGTTGGACTTAGGAGGTCTTATTTTCAGACCATTGGGTCAGCTTATTCTCAGTTTTGAGGGATGGTGTTGCGGACACTTCACCTTTTCATTTGGTTTGTACATATTGCCTACGGGCGCTACTCTTCTATTACCCGTCACTGGAGGTTTACTCGTGACGAGGTTGCCACTTACAGCGGGGCTGTTATATATATTGTATATTAGTTTTATTGCTTTTCGCATTTGGGTTTTATCTATTTCAGTTTGTCTTAGTTATTATCGAAAAAAAAAATATTCACGTTTTTCCGCATTAAGTTTACTTTTTGTTACTAAAGTGACGCCACCGAAATTGGGGTGTTACAAGATCTTAGTGCAATTTCCGCTATATTTGGGCTTGGAAGCAATTCAGTTGAGGAGGATTCGTGCCTACTGTTGGAAAATGAAAAATATTGCTGCCTATTTCTGTTGATTCTGGATCTGACAGGTGAGTTTCTGGGTTTGAACAATTTGAAAGGTTGAAGGGGCTTCTGGATTTTATTTTGAGTGAGAGCTTCTGGGTTTGACTGATTTTTGGTTGAAGGGATTGAGAAAGAAGAAGAAGAAGAATGAGATAGTGGAAGTGGAGTGAGATTGAGTGTGTTGGGTTCTACTAATTAGAAGAAGAAAGAACACTGATGAAGTCTGATATTGAAATAAAATTAGTGGGGTCATTATTGAGTTAACTAAATAAAAGAGGGGTCATTAAAGAAATACTAAATGATTGAGTGTAAAATAGAAAATAGTATGATGTCATTACTCACTTATCTATGTTATCTTAAGTGTATTTATTTTAGTGTTACATGTCACTAATGTATGGTACACTCATATGGAATTGTGGGTACCGGAGCATGCAAATTTTGAATTATATTGAGAAATAATAGTTATAGATATTCTCTAAAAGATAATTATATTTATTTTAAATAGGTATTTTAGTTATTTTGTAATTTATTGGGAGAAAATAAGCTCTTATTTTAATTAAAATAAATTTAATCCCACAAATATGGACTCAGAATATTTCTTTAAATTTTATGAATTAATCTAAAATTATTTGGATTAATTTTAGGGGTGTCAATTTCTAACTCAGATTTTGAATACATATAATTTTGAATTAAGAGATATGATTAGATTTAACTGGGGAAAATGAACTTTAAATATTAATTCATAATATTAGTGTTAATATTTATTTTTAGAAGATAATCTAGTATTATTTGAATTACTTTTAGAGATGTTAGCCTTTAGCTCAGTTTTAAGACTGAATACATTGCATTTTAAATTATGAGATATTGATAGAAAACTATTTGAGATCAAACAGATAGATTTTCAGCTAAATTGAGGGGTGCACGAAAATATTAGAGGGTATGGAGATCTTTTTATCATTTTCTCACTCAACGCTATAAATAGAGGTGTTGGTTGAGGGAAATGCCACACACCTGCTTTTACCTCACCTAAAAACACACTTAAGGAATCATCAACCCTCAAGCACCTTTTCTTTTCTCTTTGGTCGAAATCCTCATTCATCACTCTAGTGAATTCAAGCTCTTGTTTCTAAGCTATAAGGTTATGATCTAATCCTTCTTGTTCTATGTTGCTCAAAACTTCCTTTAATTTGTGTTGGGAACAATCTCTTCTTCCCACAAATCCATTTCTGAAATTTTCTTACAAATTATGAAAAACTCTACCTTGTTTTAATTATGAAAATCTTATGGAGAAAACTTCTTGATGTCTTGTTCAAAGTTTGGAAGAATAACCCTTATCTTTTTCTCTTAAAGGTCGCGCGTTACACAAGTTTTTGGGGTATGAGAAAAACATTTTGAATCATCTTCTTCCTCTTCTTGTCTCTTAGACATGAAATTACCTAGGGTTTTCGGTTCAATCTTTTCTATAATTAGAACATGTATTAATTGAATTGCATTATTTTGTCTAGGTTGACAAGTGCATGCATTACTACCTAAGGAGGTAAGGGTAACTCTTGTGTACCTATCCATCGTTTGTATGTGTTTGAGATGAAGGTGTGTTTTAATTTGATTTTGTTTGGTTGATGTTTTGACATGTTTAACTTGAAAACTTGTTGGAGATGTGGCTATGAGTTACGAGTTTGTTAGTTGGCTAATTCGAGAATTTAGGGCTTGAATTTGAAGTGGCGATGTAGATGTAGTGGTGATTGCATCACGTGATTATCCCACCTTGCGAGGTGACGATGGATGGTTGTTGTTAATTTTAAATTAGTGATTTTTTGTTGATATTTGTTTGAATTTAAATCATTGATGATATTGTTATTTTTAATTGCTTGTCTTATATTTTATTTAAATTTCAAATGTGACGACATGATATCTTATGTGATTTGTTTGAATTTTAAGTTAACTCTTCATGTTTGCTACTTGTTGTATGAGCGCCTAACGTTAATTTAGACGATGGAGGATCACTCAGTGATTGAGTGTAGAATCAACGGTAAGCTTGAGGTGGCAAATATGAAGATCTATGACTTCTTCTTTGATGCGAATGCTACAAAGAAAACCTAGTTCTACCCAGTGGCGGATGTTATAAGGGACTAGGGAAGGGCCCAGCCACCCTATTGTTTTAAAAAAAAATTACCAGTACTGCTATAAAAAAATATTATAATATCATGCTATAAAAAATCATGAAAAAGTATATATAGCTCAGTGTACCAAATATATTATTACATATGGCTATATAGATAGAGAAACATATATTAATTATAAACTAGTAAAGTGAATTTTTAGATTTATTTCCAAAGCTTATTAGACACACTTCTTATCTTTCTTTCCAAAGTTTTGCCCTGCACTACGGAAACAAAAACACATCAGAAGTGCCGCCCAAGCTTATTGATCCATTTCGATCCAGTAAGTCATGCATTCATGCGTCCCCTTTAATTTCTTTTCTTTGGCTATTTTTTCATGTTCTTTTCTATTTTTCTTTGATGTATCATGTATCAGTTTTTGGATTGGGGCACCTATTTGTGTCCCCTCCTTTACTAATATTAGTTCAGTTAAAAAATACAGAAAGTGAAGGCTGAAGAGTATTTGTTCCCAACTTTTATTAGTAAAAATTATACAACAACTCTTAACTCTAAACTAAAGCTGTTTTACTTCCATTTTCTTGCTCTAACCTCATTTTTAATGTGCAGGTGCTGAGGTGCAGCTTTAAGTCTCTAAAGTCTAAAGCTTCCTCATTTTTTTCTTGTCTGAAGTTATAATCAAAGATTCTGATCAAAAGGTTAAGAAGTTAATTTCTAAGAATGTTTTCTATTTTTATAAAGCTTTTTTTATTGCATCATTAAATCATTGTAATTTTCATTTGTGCTTACAGCTTACAACTTACGACTTACCTATGTGTTTTATAATTTAGATCTTCCTAGTATCTTGACATTAATTTGCCCTGTATAAGTTAATTTTCCTAAATTGAATCTTTTATGTAAACTTGTTTTGAGGTCATAAATTTTGTAATGTTCAATGGTAACATTCATTCTAAATTGACATTGCTGCTGCTTATATTACTTAAATTTTTTCTAATTGGATGTTTTGAAATTTGATGCCTCATTTGTTTAGCATTTTCCTCTATTAGCTTATTAACTTAATATTTTTATTTTAATATGTAGGTGATTCTCTACAAAATAATGAGTAAAACTAGAAGAATTGATTCTTTTTTTAAGAGAAAGGTTTGTGAGGAAGATGAACAAAATGCAACTTCTGTGCCTGTTGAACAAGGAGAGAGTTCTCAAAATCCAACATTTGAAGAAAAAGAGAAGCAAGTTTCCAAGTTTCCTAGAGTTACATATGATCAATTTGAAAATTCTTTAGAACGTGATCCAGGAAAGCACTCTCAAATTTGGCAATATCCACCAGATCAAATGGATGAAGTACGGAGGGTCTATTGGAAATGGGGTCCATATCAAATGCATCTTGAACACTATCCTTTTTCGGGTAAAGTTGGTCGTCGGAGAAGGTTTCAATATTCTTGGTTTAGCATATTTCCTTCATGGTTAGAGTATTCACCTTCGAAAGATGCTGCATATTGCTTACCTTGTTATCTTTTTAGCAAAAAACCAAGTGGACGACCTTGGTCAGATGTCTTCATTGCCACAGGTTTTAGAAGTTGGAAGAAAGTTAATGATGGAAAGAGATGTGCTTTTCTTAAACACATAGGGACCGATCCTTGCTCACCACACAACAATGCAATGAGTGCTTGTCAAGACTTGTTGAATCAGGATGGACATATTAGGAATGTTATTCATGTGCAAAGCTCAAATCAAATTATGCAGAATCGATTGCGTCTCAAGACTTCAATTGACACAGTTCGTTTTTTAACACTTCAAGCTTGTGCTTTTAGGGGCCATGATGAATCTAGTGGATCCAAAAACAAAGGTAATTTTCTTGAGTTATTAAAACTACTAGCATCATACAATGATGAAGTTGCAAAAGTTGTGTTGGAAAATGCTCCATATAATTCCAAATATACTTCACATCATATTCAAAAAGAGCTCTTGCATATTTTCTCTAGTAAGGTGAAAAACCATATCCGTGAAGAAATTGGGAACTCTAAGTATTGTGTTGTTGTTGATGAAGCTCGTGATGAGTCAAAAAAGGAACAAATGGCTCTTGTCTTAAGATTTGTTGATAAAAATGGTTTCATACAAGAACGGTTTTTTCATATTGTTCATGGTAAAGACACTATGGCTGCAACTCTCAAGCAAGAACTATGTGCTATTCTTTCTCGGCATGATCTTGATGTTTCCATCATTCGAGGTCAAGGGTATGATGGTGCTAGCAACATGAGGGGAGAGTGGAATGGATTACAAGCATTAGTTTTGAATGATTGTCCTTATGCATATTATGATCATTGTTTTGCTCATAGATTGCAACTTGTCTTGGTTGCTGCATCAAGGGAAGTGATTCCAATTCATCAATTCTTTTCAAAGTTGACTTTTATTATCAATATTGTTTGCTCTTCTTGTAAGAGACATGATGAGTTACAAGCTGCCAAGTTAGAAGAAATTGCACTTTTTTTAGAGATTGATGAACTTGAAACTGGTAGAGGAGCAAATCAAATTGGTACTTTGAAACGAGCTGGGGATACTCGTTGGAGCTCACATTTCAATTCTGTTTGTAGTTTGATCAGTCTATATGGTGCAACTTGTTCTGTTCTAGAAAAAATTGTTGTTGAAGGGTCCACTTATTCTCAACGTGGGGATGCTGATAGTGCATACAAAAGCATGACCTCATTTGATTTTGCATTGATCTTGCATTTGATAAGAGAGCTTATGGGGATAACAGATGCTCTTTGTCGAGCTTTGCATCAAAAATCTCTAGATATACTCAATGCTATGCATCTAGTCCGCTCCACAAAAGCACTTATTCAGAACTTGAGAGAAGATGGATGGGATAATTTATTCAAAAGTGTGAGATCTTTTTGTGAAAAACATGATATTGAGGTTCCTCAATTCAATGCTTCTTATGTAGCAAGACATGGACGCTCTCGTCACAAAGAGGACATTACAATTGAGCATTACTTTAGAGTTGAAGTATTTTTTGTTACAATTGATAAGCAGTTACAAGAGTTGAATAACAGGTTTAATGAGCAAGCAATGGAGTTATTAACTCTAAGCTATGCTTTGGTTCTTAAGGATGCTTATAAAGCTTTTAATATTGATGACATTTGCACGACAAATATTACCCCATGGATTTCAATGAGCAGGAGAAGATTATTTTGCCATTTCAACTTCAACATTTCATTGTTGATGCTCGTCAGGAATCAAGTTTGCAGAATTTATCAACTATACAAGAATTGTGTACATAACATTTCATTGTTGATGCTCGTCAGGAATCAAGTTTGCAAAATTTATCAACTATACAAGAATTGTGTACATGTTTGGCATCAACAAAAAAATCAGAAGTGTACTACTTGATTGACCGATTACTTCGTCTTGTCATGACTCTTCCAGTTTCTACTGCTACAACTGAAAGATCTTTTTCAGCAATGAAAATAATCAAGACTAAGCTGAGAAACAAGATGGAAGCTGATTTCCTAGCTGATAGTATGATAGTTCACATTGAAAGAGAGATTGCAACAAGTTTCAGTTCTGATTCAATTATTGATGAATTTAAGTCATTGAAGGAGCGCAGAGCAGCACTTTAATTGAAGGTGACTCTTAGTTGATTTCTTTAATAGTATGCTCAATATATTGTTTCAATTGCACTTAAATTTTGAATTTATGATATAATATTCACATATATAACTTATGAATTAATAGTCACATTGGCCCTCCTATATATTTTGGTCAAACTCCGCCACTGGTTCTACCATCTCGTTATCTAATGTTTTGAATTATCTCTTCTTTAGTTTTGCAGCATCACATGGTTGCTAATATATTACTTTTGAATTTGAGATTATATATATTTAATATATATTATTGGATATTAATTCTATCATATTAAGGATTAGCATTTTGGGAATTTAAAATTGAACTATTTTCTCCAGAGATGTAACAGATAAATCATGTTTGAACTTGGGTAGAGATAGGCCACTTTCAAAAATTGTATCACCTTAGAAAAAGATTGGTTTAAGTCTCTAGACTTGTTTCTTTGGTTACTAATGTGATCCCTGATTGATTGGGAAATTAGGGTCTTACAACTTTCAATTTTAATGAAGAATTCACAGTTTTTATTCACCCTTGTAGTGAGGGGCAAAAGCAAAACCATCAAGGCAAGTTGCAGTTGTCTACTTCCACGTCCCGGTCTTCGTCTCAAAACTGGACACTTCAAATTCGACTTCTTGTGGAGGACAAAATGCTCATGATGAACCTGAACCACGATTCCGCCGATGCTGCTACTATATCTCGTGGAAGCCCGAAAAATGAGTTGTAGACAAAAACCACTGCGTAAAGATTCCCAATCTGGTTCGTCGAGGATGAAGTCATCTAGGTAAATTTATTGGTGAGTGAATTGTAGATGGAATAGTCATTATCGGTGGTGTATCTGGTCTTGCAGCAAAAAAACAAACCTTTGGAGCCCAAGAAAACATTGAAAAGGTTGTCCTAGCGAGTTATGAATTGTTGTATGAAAATTAGGTATCAAATCAAATCCAACCATCACTTGGAGGCATATTTGCATCCAGCGAGAAGTCCTTTCTAGCACTCACATTATTTTCTTAAGCATTTGATACAGTAGGATGTCTATTAATTACCAGAAAAAATCTTCTATAAATTAAACTTATTTTTACTTTCATATTCTTAAAATTTTAAATATATTTTTTATAATTTAAATATAATTTAACTTAATTTAAATTGCTAATTATAGTTAAAACAATATTCTCTTAATTTATTTAATTTTTCTATTTTTTAAAGGAATTTTGCATTACTTAAAATTTTATTCAAACATATAGTCCGAAATGGTTGGATTTTCTATATATTTTAAATATATTTTTCTTTTTTTAAGTATATAATTTTGATAATATTACATTTTATACATTCAAAACGATTTATAATTTATTAATATTTACTATTTTATCTTTCGTAAAGTTCTATTGGAGAATAAGAGAAATGTTATGTACCCTACAAACCATTCTATAATATTAAGAAAATACTGTATGGAAAAATAAATCCATAAAAATCAATACTACATCAATAAGGACGTTCTAGAAAGTGAATATAAAAAAGGCTAATCCCAGTTTGTATAATATCTCGGAAAGCCTCTGTTCTTCCAAGGGTTGGAGACTATGTTGTATACCTTGATCAGTAGCTCAGGAAATCGATTGTCAAAATAGCGAAAAATATCGCCCGGATAAGATCCAAATGCAGCCTGGATATCTCTATTCAACGATCCATAATGATGAGCTTTGTTTCTTATGACCCTTAGCAACGCATAAACACTATGATAATCGTAATCGTCGTACTCGAGGTTCTTATTAATAGTACAATAAACACCCAAAGCTATATGAATCACTTTTTAGTGTTTGAATATTCATACCGAGCACTTCTGAAACTTGCCAATGTCGCAAGCTAATGTCGGTGGTAATAGCAGAAATTCACATCCTTTTATTATTTTTCCCAAGTTGGAAAGATGGCTTACTATTTTTCCACATATACTAAAAATTAATCATAAAAATATGGTAAGACGTAAGTAAATAATAATATGAAACCATACTAAATTTCTTGATTCTTCATCCACACACATATATATATATATATATATATATATACACACACTAATAAATTAATTAAAAATAAAAATATGATAAGAAGTTGATAAATAAATAAAAAAGAAATCATATTAAACTGCATTAACTATTTTTTGGTACTTTTTTGGATTTGACTTATTCTTATCCATCAAAATATTTTTACCTTCATTGATTTATTTTACTAATAACATTATTTATATATCTATATCTATATATTAATATTGATTAAATAATAGAAATAATTTTTTTTTGAATGGAAACACAATCTTATAAGTGGACATATAAGTCCTGTAACACACATACAATATAAGTTGGAACAGCTAAAGCTCTAAACTCTACAAAAGTATATCATCATCTTCATGAAACTAATTAGAAATTAGCCAAGTTCCTTATTTTGCAATAACTTATACCCTGTAACAAGCAAGCTAAACAATGTGTATGTGCATCTTAAAGTCAAGTTACAACCAATATTCCATCAAACTCGAAAAAAAGAACTGAAACACAATCTTATAAGTGGTCATATAAGTACTGTAATACACATAAAATATAAGTTGGAACAATTAAAGCCCCAAACTCTACAAAAAGTATATCATCTGCATGAAACTAATTAGGAAAATACCTAGAGTTGTATCTAGGACCATGCTGCTCCCTCAAGTTATCTGCAATTTCTAGGAGCAATCTGAAGCCTTTATCCAGCTCTCTTGGGTAGAGTTTGAGATAATGCCTCTTGCATCTCAGAGCATTGATGATGATCGGAAGATTCACATCTGGTACGGATTCAACCCAAATTGTATGAGATGCTAATTTTTGGTAATACTTAGGAGGTGTCTCCAGCTCCACTAGCAAGTAACCTGAATCATCTGACCCAATATACCTTCTTATCGAAGATATATTGGCAAAACTCATCTCCAACTTATGATCAATTGGACCTTCACGGATCTCCCAGATTAATTTCGCAGTTGCACCCAAAAAGCGGACCATCAGTCCTCCTTTGAGAGCAGGTTGAAATTTTGAAATCATCAATTTTCAGCATATGGGCTTAAGGTAGATGGGATTAGGCTTGGCTGCAAGTGGCAAGGGGAGTGAATCTTCAACAAAATCATCCCATTCCAGTTGATTGTTGTTATTTTCTTCATTGTTGTACATTGTTGTCTTGCTCAAGTTCATGGTTTGCTTCTTCAGTGTTGTCAGCTAAATCCTTAAAGAGGTCGCTTATATACTCATCATCAGAAAGAGAAAAGTTATGATAATCAATGTCATCCAGCTCATTGTTGCTTGGTTTTACATTGTTGTTGTCTTGTTCCAGCTCATGGTTGTTATTTGCTTCTTCAGTGTTGTCAGCACACTTCTTAAGGATATCATTAATATCATCATCAGAAAAAGAATGGTCATTATAATCAATTTGATCACCACTTCCATCCTGTTAAGACAGCAAGAAAGAGAAGTGTTTCTATTAGCAAAACATAGCTGAAAATAATAGAAATACTTTACCACATATATTTATCTGACTAAGCACATTGTTTATATATTATAGTTGCATACATTTTACATGTACCATAAGAAACATATGCATGTTGACCCAATGATACAAATATTTAATCACATATTTTGAATCTTACTAGCCACATTATTTCAATTGTTTACCTAACTATGTTGACTCACCATCTTCCCATATAAAATGTATGTTCTTGGATGTCGATTACAATTAAGAGACCATTTTATCCACATTAAGTGTATGTCTTTAATTTGAGTGTCGGTTATCACTAGGGTGTATATATCGTGACCATTAATTAAATCAATCTTCTTAAATATTTTTGAGTTTTTTCTGCACTCCGAAATATCCATGCGTTACTTCTAAGTTATACATATGCATGACATCTTCCTCAATAAGATAATTAATGGGTTTTCTAATTTTATTAATCAGTTTCAATTTTTAAATTAAAATACAATATGATGTGGACTTTGAATAATAAAATAAAGATAACTTTTATTGATAAATTATTGACCCGGGGATATAATGATATTTTTGTGTGTCGTTTATTTTACTTTTATTATATTTTCAGAATTTAATTAGATTTTAAGGTATTTTTATTTGATTTACTGGATTAATTTATTAGTTTTATTTATTTTTATTTGATGATTTTAGAATTATAGACTTTGTTAGGATTTTGGTTGTTTTTGTCTTATTTTTATTTATTTTTATGTTAATTTTATTTCACAAAAATCAGGAAAAAAAAAAGAAATTTCAAATTTCCCATGAGAGGAGTGACACAATGTTGAAAGATTTTTTATCACTCTACTTTCAAATTTCTTAAGACTCAATTTTTGTATAGTAAAAGGTTTTGTCGTATCCACAGGGAGGTGTAATACTTACTATTAGAATTATGGAGACCTAACTCAACTAAAAAGCTAGCTCTTGAGTTGAGGGTTGATCTACCTTTTATAAACATTTATTTGGTCATATTTCTAGCTAATGTGAGACTTCTAATACTTACCACATTCAATAGTTAACAAAAAAAAATAAACAGACTTAAACGATGGTTTTGCAAAGAGAGTGATTGTTTGTCTAAACATGAAAATAAATGAAAAGCAAGTAAAATAACGGGAAACAACATGTATGAAATTTTTTTAGGATTAGATTTCATTGTTTGATATTTTTTCAGTGATTCAAATACAAAACAAGTCTAAGAATGTGATTCATCTGTGGGTATGGTGTTTCCGGGTAGCGATGAGGAGGCTATTCGTGGTTTGGCAGAGGAGCTTAGAGAGAGTTGGCCTGTTGGCTTGTAGGCGTTTGGTGCCCGACTCTTGGTTTTATTTTTGGTTTCGAGGCTCTTGTGGGTGCTTGGTGGTGGGGTAGGTTTTTGGCTTGAGCTTGTCTTGTTTCTCTCTGTTGGGTTTTCTTTGTTCTTTGGGTTGGTTTTGCGTTTCTCTTTTTTCTTTCCTCCTTTTGTGAGATTGTACTTTCCTTTGAATTTGAATAAATCTTTTTTGCTCTAAAAAAATGAAATTTAGGTGTTTAGGTGACTAACAATTAGGATTATTAGGTGATTAACTCTAGTTCATACTTAAATGTTGTAGCTTTCACTCACAAGTCGAATCAAGCAAAATACCCTAGGTGATCAATCTAAGATTGGGTTGTGATGAGGAATGATGGAAAGTTTGATGAAGAAGATGAAGTTGTAAGAAGAAGAATATGAGAAGGAGATTATGATTTTATGTTTTTCATTTTTCATTAATCAATTTTTGATTTCCACATGGGTAAAAAAATATAAAAAATGAATTTGTTAATCTCTGTTAAGTATTTTTTAACGTCAATGACTAAAGTGACTGGCGTTTGCCACTTTGGGGGACCGCGAGATGAATAAAATTCATTCAGGGACGAATGTAAAGTCGGTGGACACTTTTGAGGACCAAAGTGATCATTTACCCATTAATCCTTTCTTTTCATTTCTCCTAGATCGTAATAGATTTAGGGTTACTCATCAACGCTATCTCCATGAGCGCTCAAAATCCGGAGCTTGATCCTGGTTACCTTAGGAGGTCTGCTGTTCTAAAGCCCGATCCTCCGATCAACCGTCGAGCTGTCATTGTCTGTATAGACTATTATGGGGAAAATGGCGCTTTTAAGTCAACCTATGGCAACAGATTTTTGCTGATACCCTCATTGAAAAGTGCAATTTCAAACGTTAGGATATTACTATGATTAGCGACTCAATTTTTGCTGATCAACGGGAAGTGACGCAAGAGTTTGTTCTGAAAAAACTGTTAGATGTTTCGGAGGAATCTAAAGAGAAGGACGAGGTTCTTTTATATTTCTCAGGTCATGGCGGCGCTCCCTATCCGGGCTCCTCTACTGCACACTTGCAATTACTAGGAAGGTTAGCTCTGTATGGTTTTAAGGTTCGACCTATCATTGAGAAGTTGGCTCTGAAATGTCGGGTGACTGTTGTTCTTGATATGTGTGGAGCAGAGGCTTTCTTGGGCGATCTTGAACCTGCCCCGAAGCGGGTGCAGTCGGGGGTGATACTTTTAACATCTTCCAGAGCTTCGCAGTATTCTTATCTAATTGTATCTTCCAAACTCCTTCTACCACATCTATGGCATTTTGGTATACGTTTTCAAATATATATTTTCTGTTTGTTTTAATTTGTTTATGTCGTTTCTAACAGTACATAGCATTTATCTTTACATTTGACGTCTTATTATGTGTATCACATTTTTCATATATTTGTATTAGTGTAAAATGGGATGTCAACTATTAGAAGATTAAAGTCAGAATGTGGAGATCGAATTGCAAATTCCCTAGGAATTCTCACACTGCATCTGCATGTGCTTCAGTTTCTGCTTTGCAGGAAAAGCTCCAGGGACAAAGATAGTGCACTGACAGAAAATATTGTGACTATTGAAAATGATGAAGTAGAAAAGAGGAATTCAAATTTTCCAGAGTTGCCAAAATTATAAACAAAATACAAAATTTCCAGTCTACCATTAGGCACCATCCACCATGACCACAATAAAAAGTCAATCGTGTATCAGTTAACCGCGTAATAATTTATGAAGAGAAAAATGAAATAAATAAATGAAATTGTGTTGTATACATCAAACATTTCCAAAAACTTCCTTAAACACTACATTTACAATACTAGCCTAATGTGACAAAATTGTAGCTCATCAACCAGATGTAACGGAAGATTTTATTCTGGAAAAGCATATAGATGTTTCGAAGAAATCTGAAGAGGACGACTTAGTTGTTTTTTACTTTTATGGACACAACGACTCTACCGATCCTGGCTCGCCTACTGCACACTTGAAATTAGGAGGAGGGTCAACTCTGTATGGTTATAATGTTGGCGCTGAAGTGTCTGGTGACCGTGATCATTGATATATGTGGAGCAGAGACCTTCTTGGGCGATCTTGAACCCACTAAGAAGTCTAATAAGCGGGTGCTGCCGGGTGTGATTCTCTTACGTATTCTAGAGCTTCCCAGCCCTCGTATGATATACATAAAATATCGATGGCATGACTTTCATAGGTTAGTTCACCTATTACCTCTTCTCAGCTATTCGTCAGAGTCTAACTTTGCCCACGTATGAGGTCATTCTCCAAAGTGCCAATAGGTTGGTTGCAAAAGATGTTTTAGATTACAATGAAGAGGTTGAGAGGTTGAATTCCACCATCAAGAAGGAGATTTGTAAGGCACGTAGAAACAATAAGGGTGATAAGTTGAAATAATTGAGTAAAAGACTGATAAATCTGGTCATCAAGCCTTACTTTAACCTGAAGTTCACTAACAAGTAGTACCACAACTCCATAATTGGTACTTACAAGCGGCTTACAGCTCCATAATTGGTACATGTTAGACAAAATTTCAACTTGTGATATAAAGTTTATGCGCGATACGCTCGTTGAAAAATGCAATTTCAAAACACAGGATATTACTCTCATTAGTGACAAAATTGAAACTCATCAATCGGATGTGACGGAAGATTTTATTCTGGAAAAGCTCATAGATGTCTCGAAGAAATCTGAAGAGGACGGCTGGGTTGTTTTCTACTTTTCTGGACACGGCGGCTCTACCGATCCTGGCTCGCCTACTGCACACTTGCAATAAGGAGTAGGGTCAGCTCTGTATGGTTATAATGTTGGCGTTGAAGTGTCTGGTGACCGTGATCGTGGATATGTGTGGAGCAGAGGCTTTCTTGGGCGATCTTGAACCCGCTAAGAAGTCTAAGAAGTGGGTGCAACCGAGTGTGATTCTCTTAACGTCTTCTAGAGCTTCCCAGCCCTTGTATGATATACAAAAAATATCGATGGCATGACTTCCATAGGTTAGTTTACCTATTACCTATTACCTCTTCTCAGCTATTCGTCAGAGTCCAATTTTGCCCACGTATGAGGTCATTCTCCAAAGTGCATATAGGTTGGGTACAAAAGATGTTTTAGATAACAATGAAGAGGTTGAGAGGTTGAATTCCACCATCAAGAAGGCGATGCGTAAGGCACGTAGAATAATAAGGGTGAGAAGTTGATAGAATTGAGTAAATGACTGATAAATCTGGTCATCAAGCCTAACTTTAACCTGAAGTTCACTAACAAGCGACACCACAACTCCATAATTGGTACTTACAAGCAGCTTACAGCTTCATAATTGGTACAGGTTAGGCATAATTTCAACTTGTAATATAAATTTTGAATACATGTTCTGGATTTTAGGATTTGTTTGGATTAGTGGTATGGGGTGGGATGTGATGGAATGAGATGCAATATTTTTAAATTCTGTTGTTTGGGTATCCTAATGGGGTGGGATGAGATGGAAAGGAGTGGGTTAGATACCACCGATTATGTTGTTTGGATTCCCATCAAGAGGAGTGGTGCCATCGCGCCACTTATGCACTAGAGAATGACACAATCGCGCCATGTGCGTATAGAAGAAGATATGACCTCGTTTTGCATCATTCGAGGACATTTTGAGCAGTTTTTGAAGTGTTTTTCTGTGGAGATTAAAGAAGAGAAAGTCTGCACGCTTCAAAGCGTAAAGAACTCTTATATTTTGAATTATTCGTTGAATTATGAATGTCATGCTTGACTATACTCTCTTAGGTACTTTGGAGATTTTGGTGAATTCTTTCTAGGTTATGTTTTGAATTGCTTTTGTACTCATGGAGTTTTAAGTTTTATCTATGAAGTTCCCAACCTTTGTTATTGAATCCTAACGCATATGGATTTTTTCCTACTTTGTAAGCAATTAAGAAATCAATAGGAAGTAGGGAACCAATGTGGAATTGACTGAGAATGCCTAACCTTAGAGATAAGGGTAACTTTCAATTTTGTTGGCTAGTAACTAAGAACGTAAGTTCTCTAATTGAACTCGTCTATGAACTAAGAGATTAGTGCTAGTAGTTTGATTGGAAGTTCTGCGTAATTAAGAGATTATCACGTAGAAATCTAGCCAAGCACCATATATGAACTAGATTATTCATGAGTGAATTGACCTTTTAAGAACATAAGTTAGATTGATGAAATCATACCGCAAATACTACCCATCTTGAATGTTTCAGACGCTCTTTTGAAATTACAAACTTTAATATTTTGTTCGTTCACAACATCACTTTTCACCTAAACACTTGTTACTTTGTCTTTCTAGTGAATTATTAATTATAAGTATGGGGTACTTATAATTATTTTATTTTATTATAAATAATGATCAATAAATTTAACAAATACTTTATTAATATTTATAATTTACTATTTGATAAATTTAGATATTAAAAACATGAGAAAATCTTGCTCGAATTAAGTTAATTCGCTATAGATCGTAAATATTTCAATTTTAGTATTTAACATACTCGCACACAAATTTATAAGATCCTATTTAATTTTTCTTTCAAAATGATAAATATTATGAAAAGAATTAGGACGAAAGTTTTGTTTTGACGGTCAAACCAAACGACTTCATTGAATAGAAATTAACTGGGATGATCGGTCATCTAACAGAATAGAACCTAGACCGATAGGACCCTCATCAAACCATACATAATCACAAGAAGAAAAAGAAAATTTAAACATGAAGTCTGCAGCTCTATTACAGTGACGTTTAACATGAGAAAGGAAACATAACTAGCTGATCCTAACTCCAGGATAAGCACTTTGCAGTCTTCCCATACAATATGCAAATAAGATCGCGAGCCAGCCGTTGAATTCCAAGTCTGGGTTAGAGTAATACAATCAGATTCAAAGGAAACATTTGAGAAACCCATAAATAAGCATTGTTGCAATGCCCACTTAAAACATGTTGCATCAGCCAAAGTAGGATTCATCTGTCGTGGTGGTTTGTGGCAAGCACCCACCACCAAGTTCCCAAATTCATTCCTTATTACAAGGCCGAAACCTGTACCTTTTGCATCAAAGTGTGCTGCATCGAAATTTACCTTCAAGAGACCCGACAAAGGACGCTTCCATGAAACTTGTGCTGTTACCGCATGCCTATGCACAACTTCATTCAGAGGAGAACACCCTGTATCAGTCATGGAAAGGGCCAGATTTAAGGTCTGCGAAACAGAGAGAAGATAGCCATGGAAGTGCTTTCAGTTTCTCCTCATCCATACCGCCACACCATAGCTGCAACATGACTAGCTGCCTATTTATCATCCAACCACAAGAGGCTCTCCAACCATGATCGAAAAGATGCCGGAGAGGAGGTAGGAACCCGGATAGATAATTGGGATGCAAACCAGATTCCCTTTGATTCAGGACATGAAAATAGAGCATGGAAACCAGTTTCCGCTTCCAAACCACACACCGGGCATATATCATCTTCCGTAATTCCATGCCTACGTAAATTCGTCTTTACTAGCAGAATATTGTGGCAAGCACGCCATAGAACATCACGGCAACGGGGAGAGCCTTGGATACGCCATAAGCTTCCAAATGGGGTCGTTACCAAAAGGGGAATTGGGTTTAACGCCCCACCCTTTAGGCTCCCCGCCCCACCCTTTTTTTTATCCCAAAAGTACCCCACTGTTAATCATTAACCATATTCAATATGGTTAATGATTAACAGTATTTTTTCCCACAGTGTGAACACCTTTGCCACCGTTACTCCTCCTTCCACCAAAGAACAAATACGGTTAATGATTAACCGTAATGAATATATATAATACGGTTAATCATTAACCGTATTATTTTCTGACACTGTGATCACCTTTTCCACCATTACTCCTCCCTCCACCAACTCCTCCCAGGCCCCCTGTACTTTATCTGACAAGCAGCAGGTCACAGACCTTTCCCACATTACTCATTTCCATCACTATTACTCCTCAACTCCCTCACATTTCTTCTTCCCACCACCACCAACATCTCCACTTTCCTTCTTTCCATCACCACCACCACCACCACCACCACCACCACTAATGGAAGCTTTAAACTCCTGGTAAGTGTTGTTAGTTTTTAGTACTTTATTTACAGTTAGTTTAAGTAGTTAGTTGTTAGTTTAAGTAGTTAGTTTAGGTAGGGGTTAGGTAGTTAAGTCGTTAGTTTAGTTTAAGGCCTCTGTATCGCGAACAAATACAACAAATGAAAGTTCATATTCAATACGAACTTTGATTTGCCGTATTGAATATGAACTTTGATTTGCCGTATTGAATATGAACATTGATTTACTGTATTGAATATGAACATTGATTTACCGTATTCACTTCCAGGGATGACATATTTTTATATTTTTGGTGAATCACAATTTATAAAGGCTGAATTGGAAAATGATCATCTTAAAGAGGAGCAACCATCACCATTTGAACCCCCGAGTATAACTATAGATGTCTCCCATTTGTATGCGACTAATCAGGTAATCATTGAACAAATTTTTGCATGTTTTGTTTATGCTTTGTATATGCCTTGTTTATGCCTTATGCCTTGTTTATCATTAAACAGTGTTTCCCTACACGAGTTGATCTTCTGAAATGGATTCACGACATTTCTATTAGAAATAAACATGTTCTGGTGATCACAAAGTCTGATAGTGGTGCGAATGGAAGAAAATAATATGTTTATCTGGGGTGTGAGAAGCATGGTATGTATGCTCCCTACAAAGAACCTGATCTTGTTACAGGAATATCAACACAAAAGATAGGTTGTCCTTTTAGACTTAAAGGACGACCTACGAAAAATGGTAGAGATTGGTGGTTGAAGGTGATGGACGGTAGACACATCCATCAACCAGCTAGGTCACTACTTGGCCACAATTACGTTGGTCGACTAACTAGTGTTGAGAAAGAGCAAGTGATAAAACAGGCTAAGATTTGGGTTCCACCGAGAAAGATGCTGTTGGATTTGAATGAAAAAAATCCTGCAAACTTGTCTACCATCCGACAAATTTATGGTGTTTGCAAGAGGTTTAGGCAATCCGTTCGTGGGTCATTGACAGAGATGCAACACTTGCTGAAGAAGTTGGACGGTGACAAGTATGTTCATTTTGAAAGACATGAACCCGGATCGGAAGTCATTAGAGATGTATTTTAGGCTCATTCGAATGTCGTCAAACTGTTCAACACATTCCCTTATGTAGTGATCATGGATTGCACTTACAAGACAAGCAAATATAAACTCCCCTTGCTCGAGATTGTTGGCCTGACTTCCACAGATAAGACTTACTCCATAGCATCTGCTACATTGGCAGTGAGAGCACATATGACTACATTTGGGCATTGGAGTGTATGAAGTCTCTTATTGCCGACCAATCCAGGTTGCTTACAGTGATTGTGACTGACCGAGATCTGGCCTTATTGAGTGTTGCTAAACAAAGTCTTCCCACCACTACCCATTTATTATGCTTGTGGCACATCAACAAATGTGTTTGTCAAAGTGCAAATTGTATGTTGGCACGGATAATTTTGCTGCAGAGGTTATGGAGAAGTGGGCCGACTTGGTAGATGCTTCAACAGTTGAAGAATTTGAAGGTCATTGGATGGAATTGTTTAAAATGTGCAAGGATAAATACATCAACTTTATCACTTATTGTTCTACTACATGGTTGGTCCACACGGAGAAATTTTCCAAGGCATAGACAAATCATGTGATGCATTTTGGAACAACAACAAGCAACAGGTACAAGAAATATGTTATTACTTGTTATATGTTTTTCATTTGATAGATTATTACAGTATTAATTCTTATATGTTTTAAAGTAGAAAGTAATAAGGCGCGTTGTTTGTTTGCAGGGCCGAAGGTGCACATGCCAGCTTGAAGAGGATGTTGCGGAACAGCAAGGGTGACCTGACCACTTCATGGGATGCGTCGCATGGTTTGACCATGTATCATCACACTGAGATAGTAGCATCGTTTGAGCGCAGTATTAACAGAATTGATCACATTTTCAAGACCCCATTTTACATAAATATTAGAGGATTTATGTCAAACAAATGCTTGCAACTCATTGATGCTGAACTGACAAGAATGAAATCCTACGGTAGATGTGATTGCTTATTGAGAGAGACTCATGGACTACCTTGCGGTTGTCAACTTGTAGGTTACCGGTCAACCACTCTCCTGTCAATTATTTCTATTTGTTATTGAATGTGACACGTTTGTGAACTTGCAGGTTACGAAAGAATTTCATATGAGGCAATTCATCCATTCTAGAAGAGCCTAAGTTGGGAGCATGTACCTGTTGCAGATACTAGCAGCTCAAATATTTGCGGCCTAAACCATGGAGAAATGCACGCAGAAGTTGATGCACTGACACTTTATTTCCATTCTTTGGATACTGGAGGGCAGAGTATGGTAAGGAGGAAGCTTAAGGCGATATATTGTCCTGAAAGCAGTACACTATGTACTCCTGCGGTGCGGATAAAGTCCAATCGTACTCTTAAGTTGAAGGAGAGCAAACTATCCAAGGGTCGAGCAATAGGATTCTTGACTCGTGATCCTTCAGGGTTTGAACATGTTGACATGGAGATGAAAGCGGCAAAGAATGCTTCACAACCAGCAAAGAGGAAGAAGTGTGGGAAGAAGACTGATACAAGCTATTTCATGAGTCATTTTCCATCCTTTCTCCATCCATATATTCACACAGTTACAAATGTTGAGGATGATGGTAACTGTGACTATAGATCCATTGCTGCATTAATTGGGCATTCCGCCGGTGAGAGCGGTTGGCCTTGGGTTAGGGCATAGTTGATAGGAGAACTTGAAGACAATAGGTTGATGTATAATGACATGTGGTCCAGACAGATTGTTGATGCGTTACATGATCGACTCACTCTTCCTCCTGGTGCCCCAGCCACCCCTGATAAATGGATGCAACTGCCAGAGATGAGATACCTTGTGGCAACAAAGTTCCAAGTGGTTCTCGAAACCCTCTCCTCTATGGGTTGTAACACATACCTTCCACTGAGAGGAGTCGGTCCACCAGATCTGCATCTTGTTATAGCTATTGGTCATGTGATAAATCACTTTATACATGTATATTTTGATTAAGTGCACTAATATTATGGTTAACTACTAGCTTATCAAAGCAATCAATTTTTGTATTTGGAAGTTATCTAATTTTGTGGTTATTCTCTATGATGTAGCTCCATTTAACTCCTGGACATCCTATGCCGCCTTTTGCTTCCCAGTGGCAATGGCATGCTGATACTGCCTCCGGATACTGGGGCACCTCATATGGTCCACGTTTAGACATGTTCGCTGTAGAATTCCAAGCTTGGCTTGCGAATTTTTGTGGTCCTCTTGGTCCTAGTCAGGCTAGCTATGTGGACATCACCACAGATTGAGTGTTCCCTATTGTGTAATATTCATTTGTAAACGCTCTGTAATATTATCTGATAGCCCTTATCCTTAGGTTGTTAAGCAGTTCACTATGTAGACATCACCATAGATTGACAGGTCACTGCGCGTAATGTTCATTTGCTGAATAATAAAGATCATTTGTCATTTCATTTCATTATCAAAGTCTTGTCATTTCCATCCACTACACGACAAACTAGAAATCTGACATTACTCTCAACCACCAACCCCAACCACACTTCTACCAGCCACCAATACACCATAAATCTTCTGACCATTCTGCTATAAATCTCTATTGTGTCTTGCCTCTTCTTCTTACTCTTTATCCTCTTCTTCCTGTCTTGTAACCTAGACAAAAAAACACATAATGGAACAAGACCCAAATGCATTCGTCCGCCATTGCAAACGTCAAAGCAACACTTTTGGCAGCTCTCGTCCTCTCATTCCTGGCCCGGCTTGCGCCATCCAGGCTGCCATGTATTCCCGTAGATCCACCCCTAACACACCACTAATTCCGACCCAGGAAATCGTGAGGCGTGTGCTCGAACACGGACCAACCGAAACCGATCCTGATTTCAATTCAATTGCTTGGCTATCAGCCCTGCAAGAGTGGGGATTTGCCACTCTGCTGGGCTCAATGACAGTGAACGTAGAGAGAGTGGAGAATGTTGTTGCTGTTATCAAATCTTGCACTCCCAATGGTTACGGAGATGCGAAAGTTACCCTCAAGGTATGTCCTTGCTTTTGTCCCCCTTGCTTTTGTCCCCCTTCTCTAACCGTACATCGTTCCTATTTATTTCTCTCAAGATTGCAATAATTTAGGACCCTACGGGTACCGTTGATGCTAGCATCCATCGCAAGGCCTTCACTCACAGTGAATTTGCGAATGACATAACTGTTGGATTTGTTCTCGTTCTCCAAAAGGTCTATCCTCTAGAACCTAAATATTAAGCTTGCTTCATTTGGACAACTATGCATGGTTGGATAAAAGTCTGCAATTTACTTGCAGGTTGCTCTGTTTGCACCTAGAAGATCTGTTTGTTATCTTAATATAACATTGCCCAACGTTGTCAAGGTATTTCCAAAGGATTGCGGACCCCATGACTTCATCGATATCACAGAGGAATAATTTTGTTTTTCATGTTGCTTCAGGTTAATTTGGTTGTGTAACCTTCGAACTGTTTGTCATGGATTATTTATGTTATTACCTGCATTGGATTATTTATGTTGTAGTTGTTACTCTTTCTTTCATTATAAGAGTCTTAATATTAAGACTAAAATAGAAAGCATGTAAATAAAAAGAGTCATAATATAAAGAGTCTCAAATGGTCCACATAAAAATATACATAACATACAAGAGTCATAAAATCACTCTCCCCGACCCCGACCCCCACGACCTCCTCTAGGTCCACGAGCTCTACCTCCACGAGTACCCTTTCCAGGAGCACCCTCTCCACGAGCTCTGCCTCCACGGGCTCTGCCTCCACGAGCTCTGCCTCCACGAGCTCTGCCTTCCGCAGCTGCGGCTCCTCGAACAGCAGCAAAGGCAACTCCCTGGGTACCAACGAAGGAACTCGATCTAAAAAGTTCGAGCGCCCTCTCAGTGAGGAGTCGGGCTTGTGTGCCTACTGCAGGAGCACCTGGCACCTCCAGTGACTGCTCCAACATCTCCACACCCCTACGCATAGCAGACTGCAAAAAATAATATACATGTTTAGTTACAAAGAAAATGTCATTAACAAAAATCACAATTGAATGGATAAAATAATATACAAGTTTAGAATCCAAACTTACCACGGCACTGAGCTCCTCTCTCCTATCATCAGGGATGATGAACCGATGGGACACTCTGCTATACCACCTCATGTAATCTGACACTTCGTCTCCCGGACGTATAGCAGGGATCCCATGAGGGACCAGGTGCGACACGTAGTCAGCATAGGCAGCATCTGCGGTCTCAGCAAGGGACCTCGTCGTCTGGATCTCAGAGGGGTGTCGAGGGATATCCTGTATGTAGCCAAACTGGCGTATAACCCTCTCTGGTAGATGTCGGCTCACAGCCCGGCCGAAAGGTGTCCTGATGTAGCCAGAATAGAGGGCCCTCGGATCCCGCGGTCGATGAGCCCGATGGTCCTCAAATGGGATCCATATGATGTCATCCACTGATGACCCGTGATTTAAGGCTATTTTTCTAGTTTATGTGCATGCATTTTACTATATTATTTAAGATATTTTAGTCATTTTAGGACACTTTAGGCTTATTTCATGCATTTTAATATTTTTATTTGGTTTTAGTATTTTTCTACATTTTATATTATTTTCTAGATATTATTATGATTTATTTACTTTAATTTAGGATTAAATAAGTTTATTTTAAGGTGTTATCTTATTTTTATCTCATTTATTTTTATTTGCTTTATTTTAGGAGAAGATTTGGAGAAAAAAAGAAGAAATCATAAAAAAAAACGAAAATTTTAAAGAATTCAAGAGGCTGGAATCATGTGTGGCGCAAGTTCACGATCTTACCGTTCATCTTCTCTGAGATCGCGCCACGTGTCAGAACTAGGAAGATAAAGCACAGGATCCTTGAGGCTACATTACGGTGCGACACGGTACACCCTTTATCTAGACACGTCAGATTCGCCGGATATGCATCCAACGTTCAAGATTTGTGAGGGTGCACCGTCTTACGGTGCGCGCGACTACGGCTGATCATTTTTCTGCACCAGAAAGGACAAAACGTACTAGATTACGAAAATTAACTATAAATTCCGTTTTGACCTATTTTTGGAGATCTTTTTCATCTTTCTTTTCTCCTAAACCTAATAAAAAACCTTTGGGAGACTTGGAGGCAATTTCTTGGTGGAGAGGGAGGTTAGGCCCTTGAGGGCCGGTGTCAGGGTCATGGAGGAGGTGACAGCTTCTCCGGACGTCCATGGCTCCGTTCTATTTTGAGTTTTGCTTTTCTCTTTACCTATTTTTGTGTTTTGACTCTCTTTTGATATTTGGAATGATGTTAGTTTGATTTTACTCTTAGTCAAAACATCTTTATGCAATTATAAGTATGATTTTTCATTATTTGGTGTTTCTCTCTATGTTTAATGATTCAATTGGCTAATTGGTGATTTAAAGAGTTTATATTAATTCATAAATAGATTGGGAAATTGATATGAGTTAATGTAGCTTAGTTCATAGAAAGGGAAAAAACACCTATGTCTTAGGTTTAATAATTCTCTTTGCGCGTTCATGTATCTTTTGCCAATATGATGATTTTTAGGATTTGCATGACAATTGAAAAGTTGGTGTGAGTTTAGTTAATGAGAGAAACCACTCTTGCATCAGTCATCTTAAGAAAGACATGTCTTAGGTAGGGTTGAGGTTTTCTAGGTGACAATAGGAGACATTAACTCTTAGGTATGAATATCATGAGTTGGAAAAGAGGTCTAAACCGAGTGACTAGTCGGGATACTCACCTTTCTATGATATGATTATCTAGTAGGAACTATTAGGATTTCTTGAGTGACAGTCACAAATTCTATCCACTAGGACATGAATTTTTTAGGTTAGGAACAAAGCTTGGGAATGTCTTATCGAGTAGGTATGTGCTATAATGCTCCTTTTATGATCACTAGGGCTTAAGGAATTAAGGTTAGGTTCTAAATTGGTAGATTCACTTAACTAAGGAATTAGTAGGTGAATAGCTCTTATCGGCATCTTAAATGTTAATTTCATCTTATAAAAGTATTTTGGTTGAGGATAAGTTGTAAATCAAGTGAACTCTTTTCCAAATACATTTTCTTCTTTGTTTGCCTCCGTAAATTTCTTTTATCGTTTTATTCAGCATTTTCCTTTATTTAAATCTAAATAAAACACATATCATGGTTAAATTGTTCAAACAATGTCTAGCTAGTGAGATTAATACCTAGCAACACAATCCCTGTGGAGATGACAAAACCCGATACTATACTACGATTGAGTCTTGAAAGGGATTTGATGGTAGTTAGTGGAGGAAAACATCTTCATTAAATATCCTTTCATCAAATTGGCGTCGTTGCCGGGGATTGTGCTTCTGCTTCTATTAGTTAACCTAGCCGGGTGTTGTTTAGAGCATTATTATAGTATGCATTTTTTTTTCCGTTATGTTTCTTATATGTCAATTCAATTGATTTGTTCTTGTGCTAAATGCTTGTTGTGGCCTGATCAACTATAACATGATATGAGGTTTGGAATTTTGTGAACCTGACTTAGAATGAATCAGCTAGTGGATTTAATGAGAATTAAGTTCATTAGTCATGAATTGATGATTTGATGCATAGGATTTTGAGTCATAGTGTCTCATTAAATTATTTGAGTTATGTTGTGGTGTTTTAATTTGTGTGCTCGTTTTTGCAAGGACTAAGTGATCTTACAGGAATTAATCTGAGTTAGAGGGCCCAACTTACCATGTCCTGGTGCTTTCAAGTTTGTATCTAATTTGAGTACAGGGAGTTTTACTGAACCACTCATCTCTCATTTAATTTCATGATCATGCATTTAGCTTTTAGTTATTTCGATTGCACACACTAGTATGCACATGCGTACTCCGACACTCGCCCAAGGTCCTCCAGCATCTCAATCCAGTAGACAGTCGTGTGATATCCCCCGCTCTTGCTGGCAAAGAGCCTCGCGCCAAGCTGGTTCACAAGCCAAATCCGGGCAGCATCCTCATACCTGTGCTCTACAATGAAATGAATTAAGTTAACGGTTTATAATAATACGCTAAAAATAGATACAATTTAATCAAGTAATAATTAAGACATACCCTCCAAAGCAGTTTCATACAGGGTCTTCAACATAAAGAACCGAATATTCTGGCCATGCGTCGCATCAAACTCCTCAAGATAATCAGCGGTGGATCCTCCCATAAGCTGGACGCAGAGCGCTGCACACTCATCTCGCTCCCCCTGCCAGGCGTGGGGAGATGGAGAAGAGCCGACACGTCGTCAAGGGTGATAGTCATCTCCCCGAACGGCATGTGGAAGCTACTGGTCTCATCATGCCACCTCTCAACAAGGGCCAATATGAGGCCTGGGTCTGTCTCCGGGTACCCGCACCAAGGTAGGTGATACAAACCCGTCAGCTGCACCAGCTGTCGAACTTGTGTATGGCTGTCTGAATCGCCATCACAAGGGAGGTTCAATACCTTCCCCTCAATCGTGGCCAACCTCAATGCCCGACGGTCCACGTACCGCGGGTCTGTGCGTAGGAGTGAATGCCACGTCCAGGGAGCCTTGTGATCGGCATAATGCGTGAGAAGCGACAGGTCATCAGGCCCCCCGGGAAACGACACCACCCTCTGGATCAGGTCATCATCACCGCCTTGTGCCCCCTCCTCTGGCACGACATCAGCATCAACCTCCTCCTCAAGAATAAGCTCCTCCTCACTACTCCCCTCACGCTCATGGTCAGAAGAAGACTCCTCGCCAGATGTCTCCTCGCTGGAAGGCTGCTGAGGAAAGGCATGGGGAGATAACTCAACCATCGGAGACGGCGGAGTAGGATCCAGCACAATAGCGGAAGACTCTCCCCTGGTAGACGCCACAGAAGCAGCCGCATCCGGAGCTGAAGAATCTACCATGGGCGACGACATAGTAGCAGCTGGAGCTGAAGACTCTACCATGGGTGACGACATAGTAGCAGCCGGAGCTGAAGACTCGACCGCCTGAGTGGCTGCACAATGATCGCCGCGCCGGCTAGAAGCATGCAAGCGCCGGTGTCGATCCTCTGTACCCCCTACATCCTTACTAGTAGATCGAGACCTATTTCCGCCCTTCATTCTCGCTATCTATTCAAAGCAAACAAATTTAACATCAAATTTTATCAATTATTTCAATATGAACTATTCAATATTCAACTATCTCAATTATCTAAGTAATTTCAACTATCTATGTTATCTCAATATTAAAGAATTCACTAAATAAATTATCTATTTCCACTAATTAAATATGTATTTTAAATATTTTCACTAAATAAGAAAAATAAAATCTGGCTAAAAAAACGGTTAATCATTTTCCATACTAAACACGATAAATCATTTACCATATTGAAAACGGAAAATGAATAACCGAATTTACAATGAAACCCATTCACGACCTAGCAGTGAAACCCACTCGTACCCATACTCATTTCATGCAATTTCAGACAACACAACCTACCTCTAATCATCAATCGACTACCCTAGAGTTGAATCATTCACCTAATTTAAACTTAAATGAAATCAAAAGGTTTCAAATCAAAACTTACTTGTTTGATTGAATGAAGGTCTGATTCAGCTTTGATGGAAGTTGGATGATGATGAGATAAGACCTTTGAAGGAGTTCTGGTGCAGGAACGAAGGATTGGATGCGATTTGGGGGGGGGGGGGGGCGATTTGGGGAGGGAAAGGTGAGGGTTTGAAAATGGTGAAATGGGTAGTGGTCCCCCCTGTTATATGTTTAAATAAATTACGGTAAATAATTGGCCGTATTGCAAACGGTTTATCATTTACCGTATTCTAGTCATGAGGGACTTTACGGTAATTTTCCCACTTTAAGTGGGGTGGGGAGCCTAAGGGGTGGGAAACCCAATTCCCTACCAAAAGGCATCGACTATCGAGGAAGTGGAAAGGTGCTAAATAGATTGGGTCGCCATAACAAAGTTATAACCAGATTTCACATTATATTCTCCATTAATGGAGTCATGCCATATAAACTGATCTGGTGGCCTTCGAACCGAGAGTGGAATTGAACAAATTTTCGCAGCTTCCTCAGCACCAAAAACTCCTCGAATTAACGTGGTATTCCACCGCTGATGCACATCATCAATCAATTCAGAGACCATCGATACAGGGTGTTGAGACAGGGCATGTGCATGGATCCTGAAATCAGAAGAGGTTGGAATCCAATTCTGAACCCAAATTCGAAATTGAGTGCCATTACCTACCTTCCAAAGACCCCCTTTGTCAATGATCCATCGTGCCCCATAGATACTTCTCAAAAAATAGCTTGCATTAGCGGACAGTTTCGCCTCATGTATGGTGCAGTGAGGGAAATACTTTTCCTTTAAAACTCTATCTAGAAGCAAGGCTATTAGGACGAAAGTTGCAAACAATGTGTTTTATGTTTTTAATTTTTCTCTCATAAGCAGGGGCGGATCCAAACCTTATATATCAGTGTGGCTAAACATAAAAGAAATTATAGAAAAATATTATAGATAAAGCCATGAGAGAAAGTTTCTCATAGAAATAGAAGAGTTGACAGTTCAAGAAGGACTAAGCTTACAACGAAATATAACAAAACAAACAAAGTGAAAACAACAGTGTAAAGAAAAAGGAACAATAAAACAGGGGAAATACAATAGGAAGACAACAATCTATACTATACTAATAGTGGAGGCCGAAAAATAGGAGGTGCATGAAAAATCCACAACAGCACATAGCAGGTTACATCAAAATTTCTTCTAATGAATTTTTTTAGTAGCTTGCAAAGTGCTGAGTGAAAGTTTTTCCGTTTATTATCATTTATATGTTTGAGCATATTCTTCTTTATCTATGTATTGTATTGGATGACATGATGGACACAATAATTTGAGTGAACATTAATTTCATGATAGATATGAACAACATACACAATATCAAGTACATTCAGGAAGAGAATAGAATGAAAGCAACACACAATTGTGAGAGTATATAAAATGAAAGCATATAATTTTTTTTTGAAAAAAAAGAGAAAAAAAACTGGTGTGGCTAAAGTCAGACCTTGCCTGAACATGTGTCCGCCCATGCTCATAAGGATTCACCCAATCATGTATATTGACAATTGCTATGATTGCTGAAAATCGTCTTTTGCAAATTTTGTTTCTTACTAAATAGCTATGCTCCTTGCATAACATATTTAAAATAGCCGCGTTACGCATCTTCCAGAAGCACGATAACACGCTCGCGATGGTATGTAGCCCCTGCTCGGCAGAGCTTGTTTGACCCTGCTTCAAGTTTGCCAACAACCACTAGTTAAGATTGTTGGTGAAGGGTGACGAGTTCGAACATTAAGAATGACTAATTTACTAATATTTTTAACAATTAACATTGACATATAAAAAAACCAATAAAAAATCTAATATAAACTAATGACTCATTTGGTACGCTGTATTAGACTTGATAGTATAGACTTATACAATACATTATGAATTTATCCATTGTTTGGTGCTCACATTGTATTGTATAAGCTTATACATCAATCTCCTCTTATACATCAAAATGATGGATTATTTAATCCACCCCATGGATGATGGATAAGGCATGATAAGAGTGCAATGTATAAACTATTTTAATATATTTAATCAACCGCCACCACAATCACCCTCACCACCACCGCCTCCACCACGACCACCACCATCGCTGCCACCTCAACCACCACTGCCTCCACCACTACCGCCGCCACCACCACCACCACGTCACCACCACCACAACCACCACCCACTACCACCACCACCGTCACTGCCACCACAACCACCATCCACCACCACAACCACCCTCCACCACCACCGCCTCCACCAATACTGCCACCTTCGCCGCCACCACCCACGCTCTGGTCATCATTATCGCCACTACCACCGCCGCCACCACCCTCCACCATCATCGTCGCCACTACCGCCACCACCACCTCGATTTTCGTCGCCGCCACCACAATGCTCCACCATCATTGATACCTTTATACCACCACTGTCGCTGCCCTCACCCTCCACCACCACTGCCACCGCCGCCACCAGCACCATCCATCACCATTGTCACCACCATTGCCACTACCACTACCTCCGCCGCCACCACCACCATCCACAACCACGGCCACCACCATCACCTTCCAATACCACCACTACCACACCACTAGTGTCGCCACCAAATTATACAGTGTATGACCAAACGTTGTATAGTATTAAAATTTTATCAGGTCTTATCCTATTAGGCCTAATACAATCAGGTCTTATACTATCAGACCTTATACTATACAGTGTACCAAACGGACCCTAAACTAATTGTTTAACACCCTTATATTTTTAATAATTTAACTCAACTTTTATCATCTATGAAATATCTATTATTGTAATAAATAAATTTTTCTATATTTAATTTTTTTTTCATTTTTACTTAAAATTTTATTCTTACGTATAGTCCGAAATAGTCAATTTTTTAATGGATTTCAAATATATATTTTCTTTTTCTAAGTATATAATTTTGATACCATTATACATGTAAATTTCAAAACAATTTCTAGTTATTGTTGGAATCAAGTGTTAGAGTCAAGTCCCACATCAGAGAAGTCAAAGTAAGAGGGAGAGTTTATAAGGAGATGGACCCATAAACCTAATGTCTTAAGGTTTTGGGTTAAGATGTGGTGTCCAAGATCTCTTTGGTGTCTCCTCTCAGCCTTGCCCCATGGGTCCTCGCCGTGACTCTCCCCAATGCCTAAGCATTATATTTGCAAAGTTCTAAAGTTGGCTTTATTCATTTTCCGCACTTACAATGAAAAAAATAATAAAAAATATGCATCTAAAAAAAATACAAAATGGTAAGAAGTCAGTAAATAAATAAAATAATTTTTTGAAAGAAGTAAATAAATAAAATAAGAAAACATATTAAATTGCATTAATGAGCAATATTTCTGCATCCAGTACTTTTTCAGATCTGACTCATTCTTCTTATCCATCATTGAATGTTTGCCTTCATTGATTTATATTATTCTAAAAGAAAACAAACATATTTATAATATAATTTCCTATTTCCTATATAGTATTTAAAAATAACTATAGAAAATGCGTTCGTTCAAAACGTTGATGTCTATTCCTATTAATTTGGGTTCTTTGAATCGAAAGAAACAGAGCAACTAACTGCCAAAGTTTAGTTTGTGTTTCTCTTCTCTCTTAAAAACGATCCAGCCACTTGTGTTTGTGTTTTTGATTGTTTCTCTCTGTACTGTATCTGTATGGCTGATATCTCATCTGGAAAACCCTCACTCAGCAACATCAACCATTTTTCAGATGATTTGTTAGTAGAAATTTTCATCCGATTGCCATTCAGATCCATCGCTGGATGCAAATGCACCTCCAAGCGTTGGTTAGATTTGATTTCATCCCCAATTTTCATACAACAATTTATCACTCGTCAGAACAATCTCTTCAATGCTTTCTTGATCTTCCTCACACCCCATGAGCTTATGCTAGGTTTCATCACCCCAGATGATGATCCACCTCTCATCCCAGATTTGGGTTTGTCCCCAGACATCCTCGTCAAAGGAAACGTCTGTGGTTGTTCCAATGGTTTGCTATTGTGCTGTAACACCAGATACACAACTGGTAATGGCTATTCCATTTACAATCCGCTTACCAAACAATGCACCCAGATAGCCCCATCTCCTGCAAACCAGATTGGGAATCTGTACGCGGTAGGGTTTGTTTGTGATCCATTTTTCGGGCTTTCGCGAGAAGTAGTAGCTGCAGCGGCGGAATCGTTGGTTCAGGTTCAACGCGATCGCAGTTTTCGCGTGGTGATTATTCGGTCTTTCATTAGAAGATCGTTCGAGTTTGAAGTGTCGGTTTTCGAGTCGGAGACCGGGACGTGGGAGCAGACGGTGGTGACTTGCCCGGATGGTTTTGCTTTTGCTCCTCATTGGCTTCTCAGTGTTGAGTATGAAGGGTTCCTTTATTTTATGGGGAGGACTAGCATTTTTGTTTTTGATCCTTATAGCAAAGAGAGTGATGTTCTTGATTATCCAGACGATGCTGATTCGATGAATATAATGAGTTTCGGGTTTCTTGGAACCTGTTGTGGGAGACTGAGGATTGCTGATATTGGCCTAAATTATTTGACTGTGTGGGAACTGATAGAAAATGATTACTGGGATTTGGTGCACACTACCAATCTATCAACAAAACTCCCTGATAAGTTTTGTAATAACTACTATAAGCGAGTAGCGGGTTTCCATCCTTATGATGGGGACATTGTGTATCTGCATTCTTATGCTGATGGGGTTTTTGTTGCCAACCTGGGGACTGATGAATTTGAGGCTATTCCTGGTTATGAGAAATCTGATATAAGTCCCTTTCAACTAGTGTTTCCATTGTAGCTGCCATCCACAGAACTGACAGAAGAATAAGATAGTTGGATGAAAACTGCAGCACCTGTTTACCTTAATTAGGCTTCTTAGTTATTTTCACCTCATTTTCAGTTATGATCATGATATGATTGTAGCATGCTTTTATTTATTTATGATGATGTAGCCTCAATGTAATTGTCATTCAATAGATCAAATATATGCACAACTCATGTTATACTTCAAGATAGATAGATTTGCTGAAGTTCTTTCAGAACAAATTTGTGGTTTTGTTGCAAGTTTGATCAACCAGTTACAGATATGCAGCTGGAAGAAATGACAATTAACAAGAGAAAAAGAACAAATTTGGATATCAGAAGTGCATAAAAAAAGGCTGAGGACAATTATTTGACGGCTCAGAAGGCACACACATTTTAAGATTTTTGAGTAGTATTAAAACTGTTATTGTGCTTTTCTTACATGTTAAAGAATCCTAAGCTTTCAGCAAAAGAATAAACAAAAAAACTTTGAAGCGTGTTTGGAAGATTTCGAGATACACGGTTACTAGATGTAGGGGCCTACCGGAGAACTTTGGCTATCATAAGAAAAGAAAAGAAATGATGAAAGTTTTGACAAAAATGAAAAGGAAGAAACGTGCTGCAGACAAAGGAGTGCTGAACTAAAATAACAATGCAGATCAATATTTTAGAGAGATTTTGATTTTGATGGAATTCAATGAACGAAGAAAATACAAATATTAAAATGTTTCACAGATAAGAAGGAATGCTGAGAAAGTGAACTGAAATTTCAAAAGATGATCAACTAATACATCATCTTTCTAACACAAGAGCTGTATAATAAACTGACTTTGAGTTTTCACGCACAGAATAAAAATTGGGAGTACTATTGAGTTCCATCAACTGTTTTGAAAGGTACATGTTCCAAACTGAGAGAATTTGAAATTTAGGATATCTTATTTGTGTGAAGTTTAGTTGTATATGCAATGAGGGATCGTGAATTGCACAGGTTTAACTCGTTAATAGCTCAGAAATGAGTTGCTTTTAGTTCATTGATTGATGAGTATAATCTTCAATGCTTCACCATTCACAGTTAGCTCATCAAAGATGTCAATTTACATAACTTTGAAATGAATCTAATTGAAAAACAAATTCACTGATGAAGGGATTAAGTGCCATTCCGCTTTTCATCCCAGTTAGAATGCTAAACAAACAAGATAATATTTTGAAAGAAGAACCCCAATCAGATATAATCACGGAGAGCAACAGTTAAGGAACAAACTTAACAAGAACATTTGTTCATAAGGGCAGAACACTCCCTGGGATATTTACTAATAAAATTCTGATCACCAGTAAACAAATTTCTGTCAACATCAACGAGCTACTACATTATCCAAAACTCAAGAATCTGAGTAAATCAAACATTAACTTCCTTAACATGTAATCCTGAAGCAAGATTCAGAACAAGAAGGACAAAGGAATAAGATAGTTATCCTTGGAAAATGGACAAGGTACAAGTTTATAGATGTAATACTTATGCAAAGATCCTAACTAATTGGTGTTTTCCAAGAAGTGAGTCAATAAAAGGTAAGTGATCCTGTATAATGCAGGGCAAACAGCCCCAAAATAATTCCCAAAACAAGAACCTGATTCCAATGGAGTTCATAGAGGTCCTAATCATAGTTATCATCATTATCCCTACCCTTCTTCTTAGACTTGCGGTATCTCTCCTCAACTTGCTTTGCCTGCAACATTGCAGTATCAGCTAGCTTCTTGAGGTTAGGAACCTGGTAATTCTGAGCCAAGTAAACCCCGAAGACTGTCCCTGCTATGAGAGAGAAGCAACTCCTGATTATACCCATTACAGTTGCTCAAGTGCGCTTGTTCAGTTGTTTGTAGTGAAATATCTGATATTGCAAGGATCAGTTTTGCAAGAATCACTGTCAGAAAGAAGCAAATCAGCATCAGGCAAAAATAATCTGAGAAGTATCATTATGAGGTTACCAATAATGCTTAGTTACATAATATTACGAAAGTTACAGAAATGAAAAGTAGGAAAGTGTAATGTGGCCACAATCATTTTCACAGAGACCCAAAATTGAATAGTTCGAAGTCCCCAATTTTCACTCCAGCAGTGACACGTATAGGAGGATTCGTGTGTTTCATCAGAAATCGTTCGTAATATATAACAATGCTCATAAGGTCACATCTTCTCGAAGTTACCTTGGGATGAATTTGACTCCTCTAAAGTGAAAGAGTTATTTGATTATAAACTAACTCATCACAATTGTTGATTGAGTCAACCGCTAAGATTGTGATCATATACTTGCATTCAGTGGCGGATCCAGGACCCCGGGGTCGGGGGGTTCAAAATTTTCAAATGAACACATCGATAAAAATATAATTGAAAACAACTTTAACCACATCAACACACATTTCACTCAAATATAGCACATATTTGGTATTTCAAGTCAGTGCATAAACTGTCAAGTTTTCATAGTACTATAATGTGGTATTTCAAGTCATTAACCAAATGCAATATTTCTACAGCAATTTTTTTTTGATAAACCAAAGTGTTATTAATAATAGAAAGTAGAGTACAATGGGTATTCCAACCCTTGGTACAAATGTAAAATGAAAAGAGAATATAATCTAAGACCCTACACTAACAGAGTATAGGCCTTTAGGAAAACAGAACAAAACAATTCAGATTCTAACCCATTAGCCAGGGCATATAATTACGGGCAACCAGTGAAGGAGACCTCCCACCATGTCCCTCCTTTTAAACCACAAAGCAAGGGACCCAAGGCCAAAAACAGAAGGAAAACACGGACCAATCTACTGAACTCTATCTAGTAGAATTTTCCAAGCCAGTGATAGCACATTTGAGGGTGCTTTGAGTGACCATAATTTATGATAAAGTCTATGTGGTGGTTCCCTCACCTCTCCTTGTAAAACTGTGTAAGCTGAGCTCACTGTAAACATTTCCGCTTCCTCCTTTGTCCAGACTCATGAGTCTCTTATGCCTTATGTGGGACTTAAATTTGACAATTGGGTTCTTAGAGCCTCCACTGCTTTTGTTATAAACTTATAATTCTTTACTTCTTTTTTCCCTATATTTTCATGTTCTTTTATTCATGTAGATCAAGAAGGCAGCCACGAGATAATCACTTCAACTAACTAAAGTTCACTCTAATAAAAAAACCAATAATCACTTCAACTAACTAAAGCTAAGTGATTGTATATTTTATTCATTTTCTATAGAGCGAAATAAACAAAAAACTACTAGTTCAGGTAATTGGGAGAAAAGAATCTAACCACCCAACTCAGTGAGAAAACTGATCTGCGTACATATGATGGAATTTAATGAATAAGAATGGTCTTCTATTGCATTCAACTTGCATCACATTTATCAATTCACTTGAAACATGTAAAAACTGGTCCTGGACCTTTGGTTATGGCTATAGGCTGAACTGATGCATTTTGCTCTCAAAAAAAAAAAAAACTAAAGCTAAACTAACTCAATCAGTTTTTCATCCCCCTCAACCCATGACAGCCCCACTAAAATAGAGAAACCAAAACAAGAATGGAGAGAGCATTTTCTAGCAACCCATCACTAACACATATATTCCCACCCTGCAAATCTGCAATCATCTAATTGACAGCACATCAGAGAGAGTTTGAGACAAAACCAAGCTAAGAGTTTGCATCATTTGAATGATTTGAGAAAATCAATTTAGGGAAATCAAGCTTGAGAAAGGAAATCAATTTTGACATTTAGGGTTAGGAGAAGAGAAAGAGAAAGGAAATCAGTAATACCTGTAGTCTATAGAACCGCAGAGCCAGAGAGAGGGACGACTGGACTGATCTGGTGGTTGAGCGGCGGCCGGCGTGGTGGTGGCCGGTGGTGGTGCGCGTTGATGAGGTATGGTGAGAGTGATTGTGGTGTATCGTGTGAGAGAAATCAGAAAAGAGAGAGAAGGATCTGACTGTGGGAGAGAGAGGAGTTGGGGTCTAGGGTGCAAATCTAAATTCTCAGAGGGTTCAAAAAAAATAAATTATAGGGGGGTAAGTAGAATTTTTTTTTGTGGGTCCGCCCCTGCTTGCATTGCATGTGTATAACAAACTATGGTGTTATTTAAATTTCAAGTCTTACTAAGCCTTCAAGTTGATTCTTCTTTTTTTTTTTTTGCTACTTTCAAGTTGATTCTTCAGTATAGAGTATTGATTTCAAGATGTATGAAATCTCAGTTTCACCCACATAAAGAAATATAATGCCCTACACTATCTATCATTTATGCACATTTAATCGATTTGTATGAGAATATGAAAGTTGAGTCTCACAAATTTTTTCACACAAAGACAGGGTTATGGTGACGTGCTACTGGGTAAATCATAAACTAAATCATCAATTTCTAACAAAATATTGAAATTACAAGATCATAAAATCACACATAGACTGAGATTTCAATTTCCATAAATACAAACAGGGAACAGATAATCGTACCGAATCGCGAGAGATTGTGAATATTGATTGGATTCCGCGAGTTGTGAAAACGAATCGGTGGATGAATTTCGATATTATGGTATTGCAGTGAAACTGGAATTGTGCAAACCCTAACACATAATTTAGGGAAGAAGATGATAGCGGAACAGCTCAGCACCGCCGTATCAGACTTTCAAACGCATCGATATAATGTAAAATAGGAATTCAATGAGTCAATATTCAAATTGATCATAATTAGTACTATTTGGTGCTCAAAAGTTCCTCAATAGAAAAAGGAAATATATCATTCATCATGTAAAATGTCTATTAAATTACATAATCAATAAGCCGTCAAATTACACAATTTGACACCATATTTCATTCTTTTATGAACGAACTTATCAACGCTTAACACTTCAGTTTAACTGTTTACTAACACTTTCCGAAATCAATTTCACAATCTTTGTTGTAGTCAGATACCAATACGATTTGAATCCTAAACTTAAGATATTTTAATCCATCAAGTACCATTTAAGTCATCCTAATCAATTTCACAATCTGAATTTAATAGTTTTGATTTGTAAAAAAAAAATTTTGATTTTATTTTATCCCTAATTTTTGAAAACTATCTGATTTGATTTTATCTCTAATTTTTAAAAATTATCATAATATTTTTTAAACAAAAAATATCATAATCTAATTATTAATTTTTTTGAAATTGTTCTAATTTACTTTATATTATAAATTACTAAATTAGTAAAATAGACTCATCAATTTAAAGAGTGGGTCAATCACTCTCCTCATTAATTCTCTAAATTAGACTATTGTTAATATTTTCTCTCCACCAATAGGATCAACTCGCTTGGAGAAGAACAATTGACATTGTGAGAATTAATGTAAACTCATTCTCATTACCTTGGTATTACATGCTACCAAACTACACAAAGATGACTTCAACTTTCTCATGGAAGCTCATTTTTCAGAAGGTAAGAAGTTCTTGGAATGTCACACTGTAACGTCTTGGTGTCACCAACCTTCTGACTTGCCCCATGATGTACATGTTTCTCGCCCCTTCCAGCGAGTATTTTTTCTCGGAGCTGGGATCACGCTGAAATTGGGAGTAATGCAAAGGACTATCTGAAATCCAGGTGTTAGAGCTTAGGGCTTAATGGTGATGGAGATTGTTGAATTGAGTTATTGAATGGTCTCGATTCAAATATATATTGAAAATAGATTTATACCTGATAGGTGAGAGTAGTAAGTGCATTCATTGTAGTTAAGTAATAAAAAGATCGTCTTTTGCAGAATTTGTATGTTAAGTATTACTCTTACTAGTTGAGCAACTGTTAAGACGTTAAGAGAAAATCTTACAATCTAGAGAAACACTGAGTTTAGCATAATGAACAATCCTTAATATTAATTAACGACTACACATATATTTTAGGCTCGTAGCCTCGTAGAATGACTTTTGAAATAGTGGTTGCTTTGGGCAGCCTTGTGCTATCGTTAGTAAGCATGTTATCATAGGGTTGATGTGTCCTACGTGAGACATGATGTTTTTTAACTAAGTCATCTCGTTTGCATTTGTTGTTCTCACTTAATTGTGAGACCTTTAAATTGCTATTGAGCCTAACATTTTAGGTTGGCTGAGACATAATGTTAAGTTAGTTAGCATGTCATCATATGGTATATGCCTTACCTGAGTATGATATTCTTTAACTAAATCATCTCGTTCACCTTTGTGGTTTTCACTTAATTGCGAGACCTTTAAACCGGTTAAGATGCTATTGAGCCTAACATTTTAGGTTGACTATAAAAGTATTAACATAAATAACTTCTAATTAATAATTTTATCCTCACATAAACTGGCTCAGTCAATCCATTTTTATTAATTTAACCAACCGCAAATTGAATGACTAGAATAATAGGTATTAGGTGAGCTAATTAAAAAAGAGTACATAACCATGAAGAAAACAACTATACAGGATCGTTGACTAGCTTCACACCAGTAGAAATATCCTTGCATTTCCTCAAGTAAAGGAAAGAAGAAAAATCTTCAATGGGCATTCCATTGCAGTAATGCCTGGGAGCAAAATGATAGCAAGGCTCCATTGAGAAGTCCTGTGTACATTGCGGAACACGCGTGTCATTACTAGCCAGCTGGTAAAGAAGCCATGGCCTCAAATTCCCCAAACTCTGAGCAACATAACCAAAAGTAGACATATGTGTAGTTACCAACACATCAGATAAACTAAGTAGATAAATATCAGTCCAGGCCTTCAAATAGTGTTCATAATCGTTAATCTTTTGGTGCCCTTCATGACTTGGTTGAAAAACCTCTATTAATTCCCCTGTCACAGTTGGTCTTTTTAGATACATAGCCCTTAAATTGTCACCAATATCTTGATACAAAGATGCCACCAGAACAGCCTTTACAGTGAGGTTTTTGACACTAGAAGACACTGAATTTTGTGTACTAATTTCTGGTAGTAGCTTATTCTCTAAGGTGCAGCTCATAAGTACATCCATAACAGCTTGTTTTGGAACAGAATCACCGTTAAACAGTCTTATCTGGAGGCCTAATTTCTCAGCTGCATTTGCTAAATGTTCCTGATAGAACTTGCTGATTAGTCTCCATGCCTCATTTGAAGGATGAAAAAGGTAGCGCCCCAAATGGTGGAAAATTGTGTCTTTTTCTGGGAACATTTTGTTGATCTTCAAATTGAAAATTGGGGTCATGAACAGAGAAGGGACAAAGTACTGATCTGACTGCAAAATCAACAAAGGAACCTTCTTGAGAAGATCTTGACTGTGATTACAGTGAAAAAATTTCTCAGGATCATCGCGTGTGTGTGCTAGATTAACAAACAGAACTGATGGTAGTAAATGCTCCTCTATAGTGCTATTATTAGCCATGTTTTTCTGTAGTATGCTTTGATATGTTTGGACTTGCTGCCCCACATTCCAAAATGGAGACTTTTCAGGCAAAATCCAAGTTGAATTGAGAAATGGCTCACAAAACAAACCATGCTTGTCTTCCCCAATTTTCACAAGCAACACTCTGTCTGTGAGGATTGCATAAAGAAAAGTTGCTGCTATGCTAAGCATTTGATTGGCCAAACCATTGGCAGGTGTCCACACGATGTATTTACACATTGCAGAAGCAGAAGCAGAAGCAGAAGCACCATGGTTCTTAACAATCTTTGTCATGCTTCTGTGGTAAGCTCTGGTATTAGGACCACACCTTCTGTGAATTTGTTCATAGCTTCGTAGTTTAGATATCAAATATGGAGATGGGTTGTGAGGAGAAGGTTTGCGGTACAAGTGAGATTGCAGTCTGCTTATGCATGATGCTTCATCAAATCCAGAAGCTAGTAATCCATGAAGCAGTTTTTCTTTGTCATTTTGAAGTTTCTCTCCCACCTTAACTTGGCCATGTCCATTCAGAAGCAGGGTGAGTCTCAGAGCAATTAGCAAATATAAATTAAACAATTGAGATGCATAAAATGGTGTTACATTACCTCTGACTCAGTGCTAATGTTGTCATCTGATATATTAAGGACTCTAATTCCTCCCAATGGGATGGCGCTGGTTGTGATAATATTATCCATTACGCTTGGATTTGAGTACATAGTTAGAGTAATTATGACAACAGGAAGCGCTATGAAAAATGCAACTAAGGATGTAGTGAATCTCTTGGAGCTCTGCTGCACCTTCTTGTCTGATGCTGCTTGAAGGATTTCCATGATTTAATGGCAATGGTAGTCTTAAAAGACACTTGGAAATGAGTAGAAATAGAGCAACATGTGGGAAATGAGAAGAGAGTAAAAACTGATGGCACTACTTACATACAAGATTGAATTGGTTAATACAATCCAATAGTTGCAAATGGATTCTTGTGTTTGGCAAACCCATCCTTCGTAACAATCATCACTAAGGCATTATTGGGATTTGGATTGTCGGCAGTTTGAAAACAACTCCTCACCATCCCAATTCCCAACCTCAATAATGGCTAAAAATACATACTTATACACAAAAAGTAAAAAATAAGCAAATTGATGAATCAAATTACTCGTAACACACCATTGACCCCATTGATTAATTGACATGAAATTATTCTAACATAAATAAAAAAAAAGTCTCATGTTCATGCATTTAAAAATACAATTATATTAAATACTTTATATAAAGAACACATTATTATGTCCCAACAATAATATATACACACCTCCTTTTTTATACACTTCATTTCCACCTATTTGTATTTCTATTTTTCTCCTTTTATCATTTATTACATCTTATATTTTCTCTCTCTTACTTTTTCTTTTCTTCTTATCTCTCTTCTCCTCCACCTCCTTCCACTTCATTTTGAGGTGTGAACAAATAATTATTTGTTTGAGGGTTAATAATTGCGAACTGCAATTCATAGCTAAAAGAATATTCACATTGTTGTTATGAGTTATGAGTTGTGGCTATTAATTCTTATTAGTGATCTTTAAATGTAAAACCTCATATTTATATATCCTCGAAATATCTCCTCATCCGATGCGGGAAAACTTCAATCATATACGATGTATTTATTCGCCTAGAAGCTTTGTCAGAGTCTCATTCGTTGTTTGTGCATTATCATTTCAGCGACGATTACTCCCTACATTTGTTGGCTCTGAACGTTACATACATGTCCACCAGCTTCTGTTTGGTTCGTCACCGAATCGCCACCACCACCTACAACACTGTCACCACCACAATACTCTCCACTAACACCATCCACCACCATTGCCTCCACAACTCTCCATTGCCACAGCTATTGCCACCACTACTACCACTACGTACCCCAACAACCCACCACCACCATCGCCACAACAACCTCCCTCTACCGCTGCCATCACTCAACATCACCACTACTACCTCTACCGCCACAACCACAACCACCGCCCTCCATCACCATCACCACTATCTCTATCGCTGTCCCCACCACTATCGCTGCCGCCACCTCCACCTTTGCTACCTCCACCACCCATCAACACCATCTTCATCACCCACTAAAATCATGCATAATCAATTTTATATTACCTATTATTAATCAGTATTTCACGAAACATAAAATTATATTAATTTAAAGAATATGATAAGTTATACTACTACCATATATGTCTAAACACAGTATAATATTTTATTTTTATCAGATCTTATTATATCATGTTTAATTAATTAGATCTTATTCAATCAAACGTATACTAGATAATATATCAAACACACGTGAGTTTTGTTGTAGTATGAGAATGAATCAAGGAGAGTAGTTGTTCAACTTTTCAAGGTAAACTGAATAAATAAAATCAAGCAATCATAGGACAATGGCTATGAATTCATCCCTTTTCGTTGTCAAGATTTCATGCCACAGAACTATTTCCATCTAACAATATATGAATGAACCCATGGTTTGCGTAAGATTTTAAGCAAATTGAAAAAATAATTTTAACCATGAAAGATGAAACAAACAAGACCTACACAGAACCATTGACCAGCTTCACTCCAAAAGAAAAATCCTTGCATTTCATCAAATAACCAAAAGAAGATGCAAAATCTTCAATAGGCTTTCCATTGCAGAAATGCTTAGGAGGAATATGATAACAAGGTTCCATTGAGAAGTCCCGTTTGCAGGTTGGAAAATGTTTTTCGTTACCCGCGAGCCTTTGAAGAAGCCATGGCCTCAAATTTCCCAAACCCTGAGCAACATAACCAAAAGTAGATAGAGAGGTAGTGACCAACACATCAGATAAACTCAGTAGATACATGTCCACCCAGGCCTTGATATTATGCATGTTATCATTGAACTTTTGATGTTCTTCATGACTTGCTTGATAAACCTCCACTACTTCCCCTGTTACTGTTGGTTTTCTCAGATACATAGCCCTTAAATTCTCACCATATTCTGGATATAAAGATGCCACTAAAACAGCTTTTACAGTCTTGTTTTTGCTACTAGAAGACACTGAATTTTTCATACCAAGTACTTCTGGTAATAGCTGATTTTTAATGATGCAGCTAAAAATTAATTCCATAACTGATTGTTTTGGAGTGGCAGGATTAAATACTCTTATCTGTAGGCCTATTCTCTCATCTGCTTTGGCCAAGTTTTTCTGATAGAATCCACTGATTAGTCTCCATGCCTCATTTGAAGGGTGAAAAAGGTAGCGCCCCAAATGGTGGAAAATTGTGTCTTTTTCTGGGAACATTTTGTCAATCTTGGAATTGAAAAATGGAGTCATGAACAGAGATGGGACAAAATACTGATCTGACTGCAAAATCAACAAAGGAACCTTCTTGAGAAGATCTTGACTGTGGTCGCAGTGAAAAAACTTCTCAGGATCATCGCGGGTGTGTTGTAGATGAAGAAACACGGAGGATGGTAAATGCCCCTTTGAAGTGTTGTTACTCTTGTTCTTCTCTAGCAGGCTCTTGTATGTTTCAACATGATTATCATTCCAAAATGGAGAGTTTTGAGGTAGTATCCAAGTTGAATTGAGAAATGGCTCGCAAAACAAACCATGTTTATCTTTCCCAAATCTCACAAGCAACACTCTGTCTGTGAGGATTGCATAGAGAAATGTTGCAACTATGCTAATCATTTGGTTTCCTAAACCATTGGCAGGTGTCCAGACAAGGTACTTACACATTGTAGCAATAGCACCATTGTTCTTAGAACGAACAATCTTTACTATGCTTCTGTCGAAAGCTCTAGTATTTGGTCCACACTTTCTATGAATTTCTTCATAGTTTCTTAATTTAGATATCAAATATGGAGAGGGTATGTGAGGAGAAGCTTTGCGGTATAAGTGGAATTGAAATCTGCTTAAGCATGATGATTCATGAAATCCAGAAGCTAGCAATCCATGAAGCAATTTGTCTTCGTTTTGACGGATTTCAACACGCGCTGTTGAATCATTTGTTGAACTTGTAACAACAAGGGAGTCATTTTTGGAGCCTGTAAATTTGAGGTAGATAGATAGATAGAGATTAGTGAGAGAAACATAGACAAGTTCCCCAAAAAAAATGATTTAAGCCGTTCCATGTGTGACGTACCTACTTTGGATGAGAGATTATTATTGTTAGCTGTAACTGTTCCTTCAGTAGCAGCTGTAACGTTTTGAATTTTCTGATCTCTGACCTTAACTTCACCAAACCCATCAGGCAGTAGAGTGAGTTTTGGTATGTAACAAAAATTCAGAGGAGAAGGAAGTAAGAATGAAAATTAATCAGAAAATTCTGACGCAAAAACAGGTTTTAGACTGTTACATACCTCTGACACAGTTTTATTATGCCTTTCAATTCCATCTCCTATATTCTGATCTGATATATTATGCACTCTTGCTTTTCCCCCCAATGGAAAACCACCACCGTTGGTTGTGTTGTTTGACCCTGTACTTCCCAACTCATTTGAAACATTATGAGTTTTTGCACCGAGTTCAACGCTTTCTGATACACCCTCAAAAAGTGTAGAGTTTGAGTTTCTGTACATGATGAGAGTGACTATGAGAATAGGAAAAGCTATGAAAAATACAGCAAAGGGTGTCATGAATCTCTTGAAACTCTGCTCCATCTTGTCCAGTGCGGTTTGAAGGATTTCCATGATTTACAAACGGCTTGGCGGTGTTGAAGTGAACAGACCCTTTAAATGTCACCACCTGCTTCTAATTGGAGCTTGGCTTCATTGTAATATTAGAAGATACTACCTGAGTTCTCATATATGAAGTATCACTATTTCAATTATACACTTGTACCCAACTACCATTTCTTAAGTATAATAAATATCTTCGTGCTCTTCAAAAGAAAAGTCTTCATGTCTAAGTAGTACAAAGGCTAAAAGCCAAAATTGAAAGTTTATAAAATAATTCCAACAACATAACAGAAATAGAAATTTTACAATTCTTTCACTTATTTTGAATGAATAATGTTATTGGTCTACTAGGATTGAGATATCCTCATGGTGAGTTAGATGATCCCTTCTAACAAATAATTGAATTTCTTAGTTGTGTGTTTTCTTGAACAAAAATAATATTAAGAAAATAGAAGATGGAGTGTATGTTTGAATCAATGTTGAGAATATTAAAACTTGCTGCACATGCATTTGCTTCATATTTAGAGAAGATAATACAAGCCACTTTTTACCTATTATAGTAGGTTTCCAGATTTTTTTTAAAAAAATAATTCAAAAACATATTTATTAGTGTATTAGTGAATTAGTTAATTAGGGATTTAGGTTAATCTCATCACCATCTTCAACCTTCTTCATCATCTATCTTCATCATCTAACATAAAAAAATCCAGGAAACTAAATTTATTCACATCAACTTTTATCATTCTTTCATCATCTTTATTCTCCAAAAACTGAAAATAACAAATTATTAATTATCATCCACATTATTCCAGATTCAACAACACATTACAATCAATAAAAAAAAAATACAAGAACAAAGGAGGATGGAAAGAACCCAGGTTCACCGTTCACGTACAACCTGGAAAAAGAAAAAAAAAAAGACAAGAACCCAGGGAAGGGGTTCACGAACAACTGGAAGAAGGGGAAAAAAGACTACTTCCATTACCCAGCTTTCTCTCTTTGGATTTTTCTTTTCTTTTTTCCTGTGGGTTTTTAGAGGAAGGAGAAGACTTAGGCCATGGCTGGGTCACCTCAGTCTACATTGAGCGAGATCGGAAGCTGGTCTGGTTGGAGCGACGGAAGCCCACATGGGTCGACCCCGGGTGTCATCTCCCACGACGACGTCGTTGTCTGAAGCGAACGACGCCAAGGATGTGTTGTCTGCCACCGCTGGACAGGTTGCGAGGTTGAAGATCAACGGCGAAGCTTCTGGGCTCGATTTCTAAAATAGAGGACCACTGGGTGGCGGCGGCGGCGTAAGTTGTGCCTTTACCCCACCCATTGCGATGGAGAATCGCCACACACCGTTGAATCTCTCTCAGGTGAGAGCCACCTTCCAACTGTTTGAGAAAATGCTTACATGAACTTGCATGTGAAAAATAACCATGAACTTGGGGATTTTGTTCCATGGTTTTCAACAGCCCAGAACTGCGCTCCCAACAACCCAGAACCATCCCCAACCCCACCGAACCCACACCCAACCTTACCCCATCCCCACCGTAACCCACACCAGCAAACCACAACCCACTCGAACCCAGAACCCACCCACACCCAACCTCACCCTATCCGCCGCGCAACCCACAATGCAAATCAACCCCCACCCCAGATCTGAAACCTAACCCTGCAACCTCACTGTCGCGCCGCTCTGCTCCGCCGTCGTCACCCAACCCCCAAATCTGATGTTTAAGTTGAAGTTGTGGGTTTTGTGAAAGCAAATTTGAAGGTGTGGAAGGGAAAGGATGACCAGAGGAGTGGTTGGCGGTGGTGAAGTCAAATATTAGAGAGAAAAGATGAACATGTGAGACAGTGAGAGAGAGAGTGTGTGTTTTGAATTTTCTAAAGATTAAGGCTTAATTGCACTTTTGGTCCCCCAACTATGGCCTTCCTGCGAAAATCGTCCCTAAACTTCAAAATTAGCAAAACTCGTCCCTCAACTATACACACAAACTATACACACAGTTGCACTTTTGGTCTTCCGTTAGCATTCCGTCAGAAATCTAACAGATTGCTGATGTGGTATTATTTAATAATATTTTAATTGAAAAATATTAATAATATAATTAAGGCTTAATTGCACTTTTGGTCCCCCACGAAAGCGATATGTGTCATTAGAGTCCCTAAACTTTAAAAATCCCATTTTGCCTCCCTGACGTTAACCCCCGTTAGCACTTTTGGTCCCTCCTCACTTTTCCATCCAAAAACTAACGTTTTCTGGATTTTTCCAGAAAAATTCATCCACTTCTTCATCTTCTTCATACATCCTTCAATCATCTTCATCATACTCTTCATCTTCTTCATTTTTTTTCCAGAAAATCTAAGTTCTTCAAAACCAAAAACTCTACAACCTTCATTCTTTCTTCATCTTCCCAAATTCATCATCTCCAAGCTTCACTAAGAATACCATAACCCCCATAGGTCTTCTCCAGAAAATCCAAGTTCTTCAAACTCAAAAATATCAAACCTCAATTTTTTTCCAAATTTTTTTCCAAATTTTTTCATCTTCTTCCTCTATCTTCAAAATCTTCATCATACACTTAGCAAACAACCACCACAAAAATCCTCAAACCATCAATAACTGACACATTGAATCTGTTATACCTTAAAAAAATAAAATATGTGCTCGTTAATTATAGTCCAGGAAACTTTGGACCAAGTTAATTGATTATTTGCAACTTTGCAACCACAAATCAATGACCCCACGACCCATGATTAATTTCTCTCATTCTCTGTCAATCTTGTAGCACAATTTTTGAATGGCAAGCCAAGGCCGAGACACTTAGAATTGGTTACCTTTGCTGATAAACCCAATTAAATGTTGATTAAAGCAAATTGGAAATTCAAAGGACGACTCAAAAACCCTTCTCTGCCAGTTTCCAAAGCATGTCCTGTATCTACACCACAGTTTCCAGAACCTTCTCCCTCCCATGCTCAGATCTGTGACTTCTCCACCATCCTCAGATCTGCGAGACCTATAACCCACTATCATGATCTGCGACTTCTCCACCATCCTTCTTCTCCTTTTCATCGATCTGTGAAGATGGAGAAGATGAGTTCTGTTTCTAATCATTAATTTAGGGTGTAACTATGCGTATAATTAATTTAGGGATGGGTTCTGGTGCAGGGAAAGGGCGAGATGGGTTATGTTTCTTAATTTAGGGATGAAGAAGATGAATGATGGGATCTGAAATTCTGGAATTTGGGTTCTGAAGGAAGAAGTTGAAGATGAATTTAGGGTTAAGATGAAAGAAGAAGATTTAATTAACTAATTCACTAATCATTAATTAATAAATAGGTATTTTTGAATTTCTTAAAAATACTTTTGTTTTTTTTTTAAAAAACCTGCTGTTATTTAATTAAAAATTTTTTTTTTCAGTTAAAATTAATTAAGAAAGGCCATGTCATCATTTTCAGTTAGATTTCTGACGGAATGCTAACGGAAGACCAAAAGTGCAACTGTGTGTATAGTTGAGGGACGAGTTTTGCTAATTTTGAAGTTTAGGGACGATTTTCGCAGGAAGGCCATAGTTGGGGGACCAAAAGTGCAATTAAGCCAAAGATTAAAGTATAATTGTCTAATTAAGAAAATAAGTTTTTTGAATTATTTTTTTTATAAAAAAACCGAAAAACCTACACTAACATGTAAAAAGTGGCTTGTGCAACCATACATAAGTTTTTACTTGTGTATATTAAAGATTTCCTTTTTAAATATCATAATAGTTAATACGTGTAGAAAATGTGATGTCATCCATCGACTTCTGTTTCTGGCAGCATTAGGAATTTGTAGTATCTGCTATGCACTAGAAAACAACGGCTCATCTATACACAACTCCATCCATAATAATTATTGGAAAAACCATAATAATTGATTAATAAAATGTAGAATCAATTTGCATTTGCGTGTTAGGACTAAGGACGGCATCTTTTTCAATTATAATTAGAAGTCTCACATTGATTAGATATATGATATAAATAGTATTTATAGAAAGAGTGACAGTGCAAACCTCAACTCTTAAGTTAACTTTAATAGTTGAGTATAGACCTCTCAAATTCTAATAAAGTTTATTTATTGTGGGAACATCTCATATTTGTTATTGTTGATTTCACGTTCTAAATTGTTTAAAAAATCTTAGTAGGAATATCTTGTAGTTGTTTATAAATTCATTTGCAGTCATGGGTTAAAAGTCAAAACAAAGAATAACTTATCTCAAATTTAGTGAAAACGTGTCGTGTACTCGTGTCTATCACTCATGTTGAACAATTAAGGACGCAGAGCCTAATTAAGGGCGCAGATATACAGATAAAACTATGATAAATAAATACTAGTAATACTCTAATAGAGAAATCAAATCGATATGGTAAACGAAACGAAAATCTGACACTCTCATTTTTTTGTTAAGTATACTCCAACTCCAATGGTCTAATATGACAAAGTGACATCAACCCACCACCAAACACCCTGAGTTGAAATTTTTCTTTAAATAATTGAACTTCAAACTTCAAATTGCAACTCGCATGTTTTCAATAATTGAGGTGCATGATTACTGTTCCTTATAAATAAATGTCCATAGGACAGCAACGTATAGAATGGACCAATCAAAAAGGGGTCCATAATATTTTACTAGAGATTAGTAACCATTGATATATTATAAAATAATAAACGACTGAAGTTTATTACGGCACGTAGAAGAAGTAAATAATTAAACATTTCTAATATTTCCTTAATTTTACTATCCCATTTGCTTATTTCTCTAGTTATATATCTTTATTTTATTTTGATCATGTTAGTTCATAGCCAAGTCAAGTGCTTCTTTCATTTGAGCTGAGGATGGGTTTCTCATATGGATTCTATATATGTGAGTATTGAGTTGTTTTACAATTTTTTTTTCTCACTTTTTTTGTACATCAGAAAGATAAATTATACTCCTTTTTGTAAAACGACACTTAAAAAAGAACGGAGGGAGCATAATTTAGGGATTGATTCCTAACCTCCCTTCTCTAACTCATATGTTCCCAACTTTTACGACTTGGACTATCCTTCAATGACAAAAAAATGATTTTTCTCACTTTGAATGCAATTAAATATAATCAAAATAAATAGTTTATAAAATTCAAAAGTTTTACAATAAATAAATATTTTTTAGGTAAATAATAATAAATATTTTAAGGGTCTAAGTAAAATAACATAAGGAGATTTGGATACTGTTGTACGAACATCAGATGCTAGATATCTTACACGAAGACTTGTTGAAGTCGGCGTTCATCCTAAGCGAGGATCGAATTCTCCATGAGATTCCTATTTAATTTGCATTACTTATAGCTTCCTTGTTCCATGTATACGGTGTGTACATCCAGTTGTACAAATTGTATAGTATCATAAATAGCTATTTCAGGGATAACCGGACCACTCTTCATTTGGACCATTTTTGGTTTTGGACCATGTTCTATATATAACTCTCTCTTGGAAGTTCAAGTGGAATTGCAGGTTTATTTCTCTTTTAGCCTTTACCGGTTAATGGAATCAACAGTGAGTCTGTGACAGTACTAGAAGAAAAAAAACGTGTTGCGAACACAAATAAAATAATGAAGAAATGAATAAGTGAACTATATTGCTTGAATAAATGAATTAAGGATTAATCGTCTACTTGGCCCCTGTCTTTGTCTCGTCGTCTGAAATTAGTCCCTCCTCAAAAAATTTACAAATCTGAATCCTCTCATTTGTAAAATGTTTGGGGCAGGTCCTCGCCGGAGCCCGGAGCTCCGATGAGTGATGATTTGGCTAGCTGACTGTTTCAATAAGGCCTAAGTGGATTTTAGAAATAAAGAAAAATTAAAAAAATAAATTACAGATCAGAAATTAAATTAATGTAAAAATGAAAAATCCTTAATATCCAATATCAGAAATATTAATCTCTAAAATTATTTATTAAAAAATCATTTAATCTCTAATTTCAATTCTCATGAGTATCATCAATGTTCTTCTCTTGATGAACTCCCATAAAAAATAACAAAGAGCATCAGATTCCAGAACAAAACTAACAACAACAGAACAACACAACCCAGCAACATCACTCAATTTCCAGAGCACAACATCACCCCAGAACATCAAAATTAAATAACCGTAATCTCCAAACACAAACCTCAAGCATTAATCTAGCCTAGAGAAGAAAAACCCCAACACCCAAATCGTCCCTACTCCATGATTAGAGAAAAAAATCCACTCACAATTCCTCAACCCATATCGAATAGGGGAAAGTTTGAAGTTTTCTCATGGACATCCAATCTAACCCAACAACAAAAATCAAACTCAGCAGCAATCGAATCCTAACCGCTCTCTCAAGCTCAAACTCAGTGACTTGTGCTCCGAATCCGGGTCTCTGAGCGGCGACATCGTCCTCTTCCCATGCCATGTTCTTCCTCGGAGACAAACCCTAAAGCACGCACCAGATCGACGCCCTGAATCATGCTCTGAAACTGCATCTCGTTTTAGTTTGGGGGTGACAGAAGGGCGAATAGAGAGGGGAAGGAAGGACCTCGTTACAGTATATCCCTTGTTGCAATCAGATCTGGATCTGACGAAGGAAGGACAAACAGATCTGGATCGAAGAAGTGGTTCTTGATGACGGCGGGGACGACGCTGATGAAGCAAAGGTTCTCTTCGTCGCTGGTGTGGTGGGACTTGAATTAAGAAATTGGTTTGGTTTTGGTTGTTGGGTATGGTGGGGTTGCTGGGTTATTGAACTTGCTTGAGGTGGGGGTGGGTTTCACTTCCAGAAGCATCCTCGCAACTCCACTGTCTTCCAATCAACTCCACTGTCTTCCAATCATCTCTTCTTCAATATTCAATATTTATTCACTTCTCACTCTCGCATATTGCTCTTTTTCTAATTTTTCCAATCAATTTTCCAATTATTTTTCTCAGTGAGTAACACAGGCCTAATTGATACAACCCAATGAGATTTTACATTTTCTACTTTAGTAATTCCATTTGGGGGAAGGGGGGTTAATTTCAGAAGGGAATTTGTTGGGTTTAAATTTGAGTATTGAAAAAGGGGATGAAGAGATGATTATGAGATATGGAAATGTTTTGATTTTCTAGGTTTAACTTTTAATTTAATTTAATTTTTTGATGTTTTTTTAATTCCACGTAGGCCTTACTGACACTGTCAGCGTGACACTTCATCACTCGCCGGAGCTCCGGGCTCCGGCGAGGACCTGCCCCAAACATTTTACAAATGAGAGGATCCAGATTTGCAAATTTTCTGGGGAGGGACTCACTTCAGACAGCGAGACAAAGACAAGGACCAAGTAGATGATTAACCTATGAATTAATATCAAATGGTCTGAACCACAATAAACATTCATTAATCTAGGGAGGAATTATACAAAATGTGTCGATCACAATTCAGTGGCGGATCCAGGACCCCCGGGCAAGGGGGTTCAAATTTTTCACATGAACACATCGGTTAAAATATAATTAAAAACAACTTTAATATGTTTATACATCAGAAATTATACAAGTCATAGTTGTCATCTACGTGATTTCATATTATGAAATCTTTACAGTAGCGATCCTTTTCTCCCCTCAATCGAAGGAAAACTGAATAAAGTTAAATTTTACATAAAACTTGCAGAAATATATAAAAATGACTTTCTCTTGTCATTTTACTTACTAACGAAAATAGCAGCCCAAATAAGTAAAAATAGAGGAAAAAGTACCTGTCACTTGAAATTTTGTATCTGCAAATATTTATGTATATATGCACATCTATATGTATGTATGATTAATTAATATTTATGTATATATGCAAATGCAAAATATCTTAGTTTAAATTGACCAACTGAGGTGAGAAATCTAAAATGAAAACACCAGAAAAATATATTATTCTCATTGAACGTTTCCAATTCAGTAAAGATCAGATAAATGAATAATTCGATTGTCTTCAAGAATTAAGTAACTAATTCGAAACAGAAAAATTGAACAAAAGAAGCATAATTTAAGATTGAACTATTTTGCATACGATGATTCTGATTGCAGTTCTCACATCTCAGTTGAGTGGGACTTAGGGTAGTGAGAGAAGAGGGTGAGTGGCTGAGTGCACGTGTGTGTGAGAGAGTGAGAGGAGTTAGTGATGGTAAGTCTTTAGTGCAAATAGGTGCAAAACTTAGTCTACTAGAATAATTTAAAATTTTCAGGGTTCAAAAAATATATTATATAGGGGTGTAAGTGCAAAAAAAAAGTGTTCAGCCCCCTCACTTACAAGTAGATCCGCCCATGGTCCACATTTACTTCAGTGGTGAATTAACCGACATGCTTAATTTGGTGATGGTAAGTTGGGTGGGGATCGCTCTGATTTTGCCCAAAATACATTATTCAGCCATAATTGAGTACGCCTTATTTTGAACCGTAGTTGTGCGGTTGATATTTTTCGATTGTTCGGGTGCGAGTTGCGCAGAAGGATGACTACCCGAGTGAGTTCACAAGGAGTTGGGCCCAATGATTCTATTGGCGAAAAAAGTACTTTTTCACACAAACTTATTAAGATAAAAAAAATTAATTTTTTTAGTATCCACTTAAAATGAAGGAATTCCATACGTATTACTTTAATTTGTCATGATTTCTCTAATCAATTTTTTGAAAATTTACAATTCAGTCTTTTATGATTCATTCACACAATAAGGAATAATAATCCTTTCACACAATAAAAGAATGATACATGATTTTCTGTTAGGTTAACTTTTTTACACCTATTTCACAATTCACAATTATTTTTCTTGGAACTTTGATTCATTTACACTCAATTTTTTATCGATTTCAATTTCGTTTCTATCTCTCTCCTTATTTCTTATCACATGTCACTTTTTCTTCTTCTTATCTATCTTCTCCTTCTACCTCTTTTCCACTTAAGATGAGGTGTGAATGAAAGTAATCTTTGCATTTCCTCAAGTATAGGAAAGAAGAAAAAAAGAAAAAAATCTTCAATGGGATTTCCGTTGCAGTAATGCTTGGGAGGAATAAGATAACAAGGCTCCAATGAGAAGTCTCGTTCATAGGGTGGAAAATGGGTGTCGTTATTAACAAGCCTATAAAGAAGCCAAGGCCTCAAATTTCCCAAACCTTTGAGCAACATAACCAAAAGTCAATTGAGAGGGGTATTCTAACACCCCGATTTCGGTGGCGTCACTTTAGTAACCAAAAAGAAAGTTTAAGCGGAAAAACGTGAATATTTTTTTTTTGATAATAGAATCAAAGACTGAAAGAAATAAACTCCCAACAAAAGATAACATGATTAATATATAATATAATTACAGCCCCCGCTGTACGTAGCAAACCACGTCACGAGTAACCTCTAGTGACGGAAAGTAGGAATGTGTAACGCCCGTAGGCAAAATGTACAGACCAAAAAGTAAAGGTTAAGTGTCCGCAACACAAACCTCAAAAATGAAAATGAGTTAGCCTAAACGGCCTAAAAGAAGACCTCCTAGCCCAACCAACTCTCTGTGATTCCCGTAGAGGAACCACACAAAAAGCTATAGGCGGGAAACTACCTTGTCCCCAAAGAAACAAATGACAGTCAGAGCTAAGACTCTACTCCTACACTAATCCTATCTCGAGGAGCTCACACCAGCGCTCAGAACTACGTGCTAGCGTGATCGTCGTCCGAATCTGAATCCAGAACGACCAAGTCTATGTACACCATCCGTCCTCCTCTCGCTACCGCGATGCGCTCCTGTTCCAGCATCTTAAACCTAGTTCCCCCCGAAGGGTGAACCATCGTGAATCAGTCCGCCATGGACATCTGACAAAGGGCGTAGTCCGCCAAAGCACACACAGAAGACGCGAGGGTCAACTCCAAAGAATTTATGTAAATAATAAATCCAATAGGTAAAGATAAGGAGTAGCCACTTAGGCTTATAAGTTAGAGATAGCATCCTAGGGTTGTATATTTCACAATGAATATAAAAGACAGTAATAACAATTAACATGCATCAGATAAGATTAACAATTATCAATCACACTCAGCAACTAAGTCAGTATGCATGTTGCATGAAATGCAATGCTGGTTAACAAATGCATTCCGGAACGGATGGGCATCAACGAGTCAATCCTAGCACCAGCAACGGTGGGACCATTTCCGCTCGCGTGTCTCTTACACCACACAAAGTGTAGTCAGATCAGCAGTGAACCCGAAGGTCTGCCATTCCGTCTGCTACTAAGAATCACCGCAGTGTTCTTATATGGAAATCCGGGTCTTATGACCATTTTGGAATCCACCGAGGTCCGGAGTTCGTCCCGTGTTAATACCTCAAAATGAGTGCATGAATGCAAAGTGATTAGCCAAACAACGTCTCCGACCTCACTCGACACGTCGCCACGTGTTCTAACTAACTTATTGTCTCTAAAAAGAATATCCTAAGGAAAAAGTCGATTCTGCGACAAAATACAATTAATCGTAAAATGAGTGCAATCACTCACGATAACTCTTCGAGTCATCAATGCTCTCACGAAGTCTCACGCTTCAGTGGAGTCTTATACAATCACGAAGTCTCACGCTTCAGTGAAGTTTTATGCTTTCACAAGGTCTCACGCCTCAGTGAATTTACACACTTGCACGAAGTCTCACGCTTCAATGAAGTTTCATGCTGTTCACGAGGTCTCACGCCTCAGTGAAGATCCATGCTTTCCTTGAGGTCTCACGCCTCAGTGAAGTATCACGCATTCACAAGGTCTCACGCCTCAGTGAAGCTTCTCGGCTCATCCCTTGAATGGCTAAACAAACTGCTCAAAGAGCGAAGGAGTATCGACATACTCAGAACTTACAGTTTTCCCAAAACTTGGACTCGACGACAATTCTCATTTTCCAAAACTAAGATTCAATTCCAAAGCTTGCATCCGAGATTGTTGTCATTATTTAAAGGTTTAGAGGTTGTTTAATATCTTATGAGTTTTCCTTCTAAAAATAGCTTCCTTTTAGTCTTATCGTATCTCCTACGAGTTTTCGAAGATTCTAAATTCCTAAGTAATTCCCAGAGAATGTCTCGATCCACTAAAACAATAACAAGGCCCGAACTCCGTTCGTCCCGTCAAACTCTCCCAAAATCTCATAATAAAATCGGCATGACCTGCCCGTTATCCTCACTCTGAAGCATAACAGATATATGTGTAATAGCATAGTTAAGTCAGCACAATCAAAAACATATCACATACATCAACACATTCTAGAATAACCACGTAGCACTTAGCATATAAAGCAAATATCACACATCCTAGATTAATCATTTAGCACATAGCATGTAAGTCAATCTCAAAAACAGTTAGTAGATGAATACTCATCATTGTCAGCGGAAGCCTCAGAAAACATTTTTCTCAGTCAAACACAAACAAGTGCATAAACAGTAAATCAAGTCGAATTCGTCGACACCTAAAACATTAGCTAATAGTTCAGTGAGAAGCCCTCACCTGTAGATTCTCCAGGGTTCTCTTCAAAAGCTCCTTCACAATCAGCTCCTTGTTCTTCGGGAAATTCCTCAAAAGAACCTTTAGAGTAAAAACCACAGAATTCCATCAAAATCTATCAGAAACTCAGCAATCAATACTCACTAAGGTTACACGAAGTAGCATATACTCCGAGGTACGATAATCTAGCGCGAAAGGACAAGTTTTCGAAAAAAGAATTTTCTTCCTCCTCCTAGGGTAGCTCTCGGCCACACATGGTAATTGTGTGTGTCGATTTTTCTTCGATCAAACTTGGTTCCTAGGTTATCATTAGCCGTAACTAAGGTTAATCTAAACTCGGAAAAATTATTGGATCGAAAACTGTCGCAGGGGTATTTTGGTCATTATTTTCAGCTCAGAATTTCAAAATCAGAATTTCGAAAAACAAATTAGATGGGGTTGATACTAACGACGATTATGACGACTAATCTTACTAACGCTAAGCTCAGTCGAAGGTTTTAAGCCCAAAGGTCGGAACTTTAGCAAAAAATGGGTATTATGAGCAGAATTGAAACTCGGCGGCAATTCGACGAGAATCGACGAAATGAAATCCGCTAAACATGCTCAGGGGCACGCAGGGAATAAGTTTAGATAGAAAGATGAAGCTATTTGGATAGTTTTGCAAAAACCTCAAAACTAATAGCACAGAAAAGCATAGAGAAAAGCGGCAGAATTTACGATCAGAAGTAAGGATTAGCATCAGTACCTTGAGACCTACGCGTAGCAACGAACTGTGGGACGATCAGGCAAGAATCGGCGAAAAACTCTTCTCCTCCTCCTTCCTCCTTGGCCGCGGGTTTGGGTGGGTTTTTGGGTGAGATTTTTGTTCTCTTTTCATTCTTCAAACTACACATATATATAGTGAATGAAATGGAAGATATTTATCAAAGATCGGATAAGGATGAATAGATATTTATCAAAGATCGGATAAGGATGAATAGATATTTTGAGAAGATATTTTGTAAAGATATTTTGAGAGGATATTTTGTAAACCGGTACAGTTTAATGGAAAACGCGGAAAAATGAAAATTTCGCGGTTCCGATTTTTTTCCTGCACATTCCTCCATGAATCCTAAGATAGGTTCTGGCGGCAGAATTCCAAAACTCAAAAGAGGTTTCTTGGAATTAAGGTGAATAATCCAAAGTCGGTGTAAATCTATTTTACCCGATAAGTTACTTTTTGCAGTGGATGTCGGAAGAGAAAACTTCCTTCTGAAGAAAGATTGAAAACATCAAGAGAAATGGGCATACGCGTGTGGAATCTTCATTTGAAGCCCCGAATAGAAAAAGTTTTCATCGTCGGTTGATTTTAGGGTTTTTGAACTATCAGGGTTTTAGTTTCGGCAAACTTCCGAGGATTGGAATCGGACGTTCGTAGATTCTAGGGTTTCGCCTCGAAACGATTGTCGTATAAGGAATAAGAGAAGTTCTAACTTTTCTCTGAAGATTTTTGGAATTAATTTCCATCGTGACTTTAAGTGTAAACTAGCTATTTACCAGGGTTTCTGCCATAGGTTTAAGCGTATATCGATCGTGCTATACCTTTTATCGACTTCGATACAATCCTTAGACTTTTCCTGAACTTTCTCCTTCATCAATTTATTCCTTTCGATAAACTCTTGTTCAGGTTTTTCCTTCACGATACATCAAACCTACTCGTAAATGGAAATCTCTTCCACTTATTCTAAGCTTAAAAACTTCGGTCTTACATTACTACCCTCCAAAAAGAAAGTTTCGTCCTCGAAACTTAGGGTTCAGTAAAAAGCTTCGGATATTATTCCTTGATCTTTTCCTCTAATTCCCATATAGCATCGTCCGTGTCTTTGTTCCAAATAACTTTTACTAAAGCACTCTGCTTTCCCCTCGATTATTTCACTCTTCTAGTCCCAATGTTGACCGATGGCGTCTCAACAGACATATCATCTTCAACTTTCCGAGATTTAACTACAATCGTAAATGCTAACACTACTAAATCTCTTATTCGGTTGCAGTCCAAAAGACAATGATAGTGGGACAATCAATCCATTCTTAGGATAACATCTAGGTTCTGTTAAGTCAATCAAACAGTTAGTACTCATCATGAGATAGCATCTAACATGCTATACAATATGATTAAGCACTAACTTCAATCAATTCTAAGCGAAAAATCGCTTGCAGACAATCAATTTTCACTCTTTGCAGAGTCACACAACCTAGCACAGAAGACCTATTCCCCAAAGACTCCCGAAAGACTCAACCAGGCTCTGATACCACAATTGTAACACCCCGATTTCGGTGGCGTCACTTTAGTAACCAAACAGAAAGTTTAAGCGGAAAAACGTGAATATTTTTTTTTTGATAAAAGAACCAAAGACTGAAAGAAATAAACTCCCAACAAAAGATAACATGACTAATATATAATATAATTACAGCCCCCGCTGTACGTAGCAAACCACGTCACGAGTAACCTCCAGTGACGGAAAGTAGGAATGTGTAACGCCCGTAGGCAAAATGTACAGACCAAAAGTAAAGGTTAAGTGTCCGCAACACAAACCTCAAAAATGAAAATGAGTTAGCCCAAACGGCCTAAAAGAAGACCTCCTAGCCCAACCAACTCTCTGTGATTCCCGTAGAGGAACCACACAAAAAGCTATAGGCGGGAAACTACCCTGTCCCCAAAGAAACAAATGACAGTCAGAGCTAAGACTCTACTCCTACATTAATCCTATCTCGAGGAGCTCACACCAGCGCTCAGAACTACGTGCTAGCGTGATCGTCGTCCGAATCTGAATCCAGAACGACCAAGTCTATGTACACCATCCGTCCTCCTCTCGCTACCGCGATGCGCTCCTGTTCCAGCATCTCAAACCTAGTTCCCCCCGAAGGGTGAACCATCGTGAATCAGTCCGCCATGGACATCTGACAAAGGGCGTAGTCCGCCAAAGCACACACAGAAGACGCGAGGGTCAACTCCAAAGAATTATGTAAATAATAAATCCAATAGGTAAAGATAAGGAGTAGCCACTTAGGCTTATAAGTTAGAGATAGCATCATAGGGTTGTATATTTCACAATGAATATAAAAGACAGTAATAACAATTAACATGCATCAGATAAGTATAAAAATACTTAAATGCCTTTAATAAAAAGTATAAAAAATTACTACCTCCATCCTTACATTCTATCTCCTCTATTCTTTCTTTTTTCCTCTTTCTTCCTCACCAACACCACCACCACCACAACCACCGTGATCACCGCCGCCGCCGCCGACAACAACCACCGTTGCCGCCGCCCACCACCACCCCACGACCACCACAACCTCCATCTTCTCCTCTCTCATCTTTCGTCGCTGTTCTTTTTCAGTTTTTTTTTTTCTGCAACTAAACGCACTTTACAAGTGCATAGTTAACGCATTTTAATTTGTACATAACTGATATCAGATAATTTTAAAAAATTATGTGGCCACCACACTAAATCAAGATAGAATGTTTGGAGATTTATGGTGGAATAAAAAAAATTAAAAATGAAAATAAAATACCAGATGAAAGAATTTGGCTAAAATACACAAATCTTAATTAGGACCTTCTCTGAAGGTGCTAAGTTTTAAAGACCTTATTTTTTTGTTCAACTTTTTCGTTGGTCGACTTCGCATCCGAGACAAAAAAATGTCAAATTTTTCAAACCACATCGCTCTTGATTGTAAAGCGACTCCTAGAATGTGTAGGAATTGAGAGATTCAGACTGCATATTTGAGTTCAAAATGGTCCTATTAGCTTAACCATGAAGTGACAGTCCCTGATTCCTTTCAGGAATTAAACAAGAAAATTAAAAAAAGAAAGAAATCTGTGCGCTCACGCGCACTTTGAAAGTGCGAGCAATTTTTTTATAAAGGGCATTTTCGGATTTTATGAATTTAATAAGGTACAAATAGATGTGGGGGGTCCAAATAATAACTCCCATATTTTTTTAAACCATAAATAGACAAAGAGTTAACCACATTAATGAAGGACACCACATCTTTCTCTTGTTTGCCAATTTTAGTTTATTTGTTTCTCATTTTCTCTTGTAATTTTGTTTTTTCCCCTTCTTTGTATTGGGTTCTAGCACCCCTTGTGCTAGTTTTTAATACATTTCCATAGCTTATTTAAAAAAACACCACATCTTTCACCCAAAACCCTAAGACAGCCCAAATGGTGGCCCCATTGCCAGCAGCCCACCACCACCACCTACAACACTGCCACCACCACATGCAATACTTTCCACCAACACCATCCACCACCACCACCACTCTCCACGACTACAACCACCGCCTCCACCACTTTCCACTGTTATCGCTACCACCACCACTACCTACCACGACGATCCATCACAACCATCACCACAACTACCTCTCTCTACTAGTACTATCACTTAACATCACCACTACCATCTCTACCGCCACAACTACAACCATCACCATTCATCACCGTCACCACCACCATTATCATTGTCGCCACCACAACCGTTGTCGCCGCCACCACCCATCAACACCATTTTTATCATCCACTAACACCATCATTAATTTTATACTATAAATCATTATTCAGTCTTTCATGAAACATAAGGTTATATTAATTTAAACGAAATGATAAAATTTTCTCAGTCTTATCCTATCAGACTTAATACTATTATTAGTTCTTAACTATTGGACTTTATACTATCAACATATAAAAACAGGAGTTTGCTGTAGTGTGAGAATGAGTTAAGGAAAGTAGTTGTTTAATTTTTCAAGGTAAACTAAATAAATAAAATCAAGCAATCATAGGATGAATTCATCCCTTTTCGTTGTCAAGGTTTCATGCCACAAAATGTATTTCCATCTAATAATATATGATGAATCCATGGATTGCGTAAGAAATTAAGCAAATTGAAAAAATAATTTTAACCATGAAAGATGAAACAAACAAGATCTACACAGAACCATTGACCAGCTTCACCTGAAAAGAAGAATCCTCGCATTTCCTCAAATAACCGAAAGAAGATGCAAAATCTTCAATAGGCTTTCCATTGCAGAAATGCTTAGGAGGATAATGATTACAAGGCTCCATTGAGAAGTCCCTTTTGCAAGTTGGAAAATGTTTTTCGTTACCGGCGAGCCTTTGAAGAAGCCATGGCCTCAAATTTCCCAAACCTTGTGCAACATAACCAAAAGTAGATCGAGAGGTAGTCACCAAAACATCAGATAAACTCAGTAGATACATGTCCACCCAGGCCTTTATATTATGCATGTCATCATTGAACTTTTGATGCTCTTCATGACTTGCTTGATAAACCTCTACTACTTCCCCTGATACAGTTTCTTTTCTCAGATACATTGTCTTTAAATTCTCACCATATTCTGGATATAAAGATGCAACTAGAACAGCCTTTGTAGTCTGATTTTTGCTAGTAGAAGACACTGAATTTTGCATACCAAGTACTTCTGGTATTAGCTGATTTTTAATGATGCAGCTCAAAATTAATTCCATAACTGATTGTTTTGGAGTGGAAGCATGATTGAATACTCTAATCTGTAGGCCTATTCTCTCATCTGCTTTAGCCAAGTTTTTCTGATAGAACCCGGTGATTAGACTCCAAGCCTCATTTGAAGGGTGAAAAAGGTAGCGCCCCAAATGGTGGAAAAGTGTGTCTTTTTCTGGGAACATTTTGTTAATCTCCCAACTGAAAATTGGGGTCATGAAAAGAGAAGGGACAAAATACTGATCTGACAGCAGAATCAACAAAGGAACCTTCTTTAGAAGTTCTTGACTATGATCGCAGTGAAAAAACTTCTCAGGATCATCGCGGGTGTGTGCTAGATTAAGAAACACAGAGGATGGTAAATGCCCCTTTGAAGTGTTGTAACTCTTGTCCTTCTCTAGCATGCTCTTGTATGTTTCGACCTGATTATCATTCCAAAATGGAGATTTTTGAGGTAAAATCCAAGTTGAATTGAGAAAAGGCTCGCAAAATAAACCATGTTTATCTTTCCCAAATCTCAGAAGCAACACTTTGTCAGTGAGGATTGCATAGAGAAATGTTGCAACTATGCTAATCATTTGGTTTCCCAAACCATTGGCAGGTGTCCAAACAAGGTACTTACACATTGTACCAACAGCACCATTGTTCTTAGAACGAACAATCTTTACTATGCTTCTGTTGTAAGCTCTAGTATTTGGTCCACACTTTCTATGAATTTTTTCATAGTTCCTTAATTTAGATACCAAATATGAAGAGGGTCTATGAGGAGAAGCTTTGCCATAAAATTGGGATTGTACCCTGCTTATGCATGATGCTTCATCAAATCCAGAAGCTAGCAATCCATGAAGCAATTTGTCTTTGACATCAGGAATTTCAACATGCGCTGCTGAATCATTTGTCGAACTTGTATTAAGTGAGTCATTTTTTGAGCCTGTGAATTTGGGGTAGATAGATAGAGATTATAGAAAGAAACATAGACAAGTTCCCAAAAAAGAATTGATTGAAGAACGTACCTACTTTGGATGAGAGATTATTATTGTTAGCTGTAACTGTTCCTTCAGTAGCAGCTGTAACGTTTTGAATTTTCTGATCTCTGACCTTAACTTCACCAAATCCATGAGGCAGTAGAGTGAGTTTTAGTGAGTTTTCAGAGAAGGGAGTAAGAATGAAATTTAATCAGCAAATTCAGATGCAAAAACAGGTTTTAGACTGTTACATACCTCTGACACAGAACTATTGTGCCTTACAATTCCATCTCCTACTATGTTCTGATCTG